>NC_135239.1:98191397-99435897 GCF_051348905.1 Ranitomeya variabilis | reverse complement strand
ACATTGTCTGTTTTTGTGTCATTTTATTTGCATATTATGGTGGAAAATAAGTATTTGGTCAGAAACCAACAATCAAGATTTCTGGCTCTCACAGACCTGTAACTTCTTCTTTAAGAGTCTCCTCTTTCCTCCACTCATTACCTGTAGTAATGGCACCTGTTTAAACTTGTTATCAGTATAAAAAGACACCTGTGCACACCCTCAAACAGTCTGACTCCAAACTCCACTATGGTGAAGACCAAAGAGCTGTCAAAGGACACCAGAAACAAAATTGTAGCCCTGCACCAGGCTGGGAAGACTGAATCTGCAATAGCCAACCAGCTTGGAGTGAAGAAATCAACAGTGGGAGCAATAATTAGAAAATGGAAGACATTCAAGACCACTGATAATCTCCCTCGATCTGGGGCTCCACGCAAAATACCACCCCGTGAGGTCAGAATGATCACAAGAACAGTGAGCAAAAATCCCAGAACCACGCGGGGGGACCTAGTGAATGAACTGCAGAGAGCTGGGACCAATGTAACAAGGCCTACCATAAGTAACACACTACGCCACCATGGACTCAGATCCTGCAGTGCCAGACGTGTCCCACTGCTTAAGCCAGTACATGTCTGGGCCCATCTGAAATTTGCTAGAGAGCATTTGGATGATCCAGAGGAGTTTTGGGAGAATGTCCTATGGTCTGATGAAACCAAACTGGAACTGTTTGGTAGAAACACAACTTGTCGTGTTTGGAGGAAAAAGAATACTGAGTTGCATCCATCAAACACCATACCTACTGTAAAGCATGGTGGTGGAAACATCATGCTTTGGGGCTGTTTCTCAGCAAAGGGGCCAGGGCGACTGATCCGGGTACATAAAAGAATGAATGCATGTATCGTGAGATTTTGAGTGCAAACCTCCTTCCATCAGCAAGGGCATTGAAGATGAAACATGGCTGGGTCTTTCAACATGACAATGATCCAAAGCACACCGCCAGGGCAATGAAGGAGTGGCTTCGTAAGAAGCATTTCAAGGTCCTGGAGTGGCCTAGCCAGTCTCCAGATCTCAACCCTATAGAAAACCTTTGGAGGGATTAGAAAGTCCGTGTTGCCAAGCGAAAAGCCAAAAACATCACTGCTCTAGAGGAGATCTGCATGGAGGAATGGGCCAACATACCAACAACAGTGTGTGGCAACCTTGTGAAGACTTACAGAAAACGTTTGACCTCTGTCATTGCCAACAAAGGATATATTACAAAGTATTGAGATGAAATTTTGTTTCTGACCAAATACTTATTTTCCACCATAATATGCAAATAAAATTATAAAAAAACAGACAATGTGATTTTCTGGATTTTTTTTCTCAGTTTGTCTCCCATAGTTGAGGTCTACCTATGATGTAAATTACAGACGCCTCTCATCTTTTTAAGTGGTGGAACTTGCACTATTGCTGAATGACTAAATACTTTTTTGCCCCACTGTATGTTTGTATATATATATATATATATATATATATATATTTGTGTATATCTATATATATAATTGTCCAAGGGTTTTTCCATCTGTCTGTCTGTCTGTCTTTCTGTCTGTCTGTCTGTCTGTCCTGGAAATCCTGCGTCTCTGATTGGACGAGGCCGCCAGGCCTCAACCAATCAGAGACGGACACAGCATGGCGACGATGATGTCATAAAGGTTGCCTCGACCAATCAGCGACGGGCACAGTCTGCCACCAGGCCTCGACCAATCAGCGATGGGCACAGTATCGACGTAGATGTCATAATGGTTGCCATGGCGACGATGATGTCATAAAGGTTGCCTCGACCAATCAGCGACGGGCACAGTCTGCCGCGAATTCTGGAATCATCATTGTCCATATACTACGGGGACATGCATATTCTAGAATGCCCAATGCTTTAGAATCGGGCCACAATCTTATATATATATATATATATATATATACTGTATATATATATATATATATATATATATATATATATACTGTATATATATATATATATATATATATATATACTGTATATATACTGTATATATATATATATATATATATATATATATATATATATATATAGTACAGACCAAAAGTTTGGACACACCTTCTCATTTAAAGATTTTTCTGGATTTTCATGACTATGAAAATTGTACATTCACACTGAAGGCATCAAAACAATGAATTAACACATGTGGAATTATATACTTAATAAAAAAGTGTGAAACAACTGAAATTCTGTCTTAAATTCTAGGTTCTTCAAAGTTGCCACCTTTTGCTTTGATGACTGCTTTGCACACTCTTGGCATTCTCTTGATGAACTTCAAGAGGTAGTCACCGGGAATGGTCTTCCAACAATCTTGAAGGAGTTTCCAGAGATGCTTAGCACTTGTTGGCCCTTTTGCCTTCACTCTGTGGTCCAGCTCACCCCAAACCATCTCGATTGGGTTCAGGTCTGGTGACTGTGGAGGCCAGGTCATCTGGCATAGCACCCCATCACTCTCCTTCTTGGTCAAATAGCCCTTACACAGCCTGGAGGTGTGTTTGGGGTCATTGCCCTGTTGAAAATTAAATGATGGTCCAACTAAAAGCAAATATAAGACAGAATTTCAGTTGTTTCACACTTTTTTGTTAAGTATATAATTCCACATGTGTTAATTCATAGTTTTGATGCCTTCAGTGTGAATGTACAATTTTCATAGTCATGAAAATACAGAAAAATCTTTAAAAGAGGTGTGTCCAAACTTTTGGTTTGTACTGTATATATATACTGTATATATACAGTTCACTGCTCACAACAATAAAGGGAACACTAAAATCCCACATCCTAGATATCACCAAATAAAATATTCCAGTTGTAAATCTTTATTCATTACTTGGCGAAATGTGTTGAGAACAATAAACACTAAAAATGATCAACATAAATCATGACTAATATTTCTACATGCATTTGCATATTTCCCATAAGGGATGGGGGCAGTGTTCTGGATCACTGCGTTGAGAAACACGTGATGGTGTCTCTGCGGTGTTGGATGTTTTGATCTCCCTGAGGTCATTCACCCTTATGTTTATAATATCACATGGTGGTCTGGAGTTGGAATGATGCTCAAAATCAAAGTGGAAAATTAAGTTACAGGCTGATCCAAATTCAGTGGAAATGCCTCAAGAGAAGGAAATGATGCTCAGTAGTGTATGTGGCCTACACATGCCTGTATTACCTCCCTACAATGCCTGGGCATGCTCCTGATGAGGCGGCAGATGGTCTCCTGAGGGATCTCTTCCCAGACCTGGACTAAAGCTCGCATTGATGTGCCATCCTGGATGAGCTGCACTACCTGAGCCACTTGTGTGGGTTGAAGAGTTCGTCTCATGCTACCACGAGTGTGAAAGCACAACCAACATTCAAAAGTGACCAAAACATCAGCCAGAAAGCATTGGTACTGAGATGTGGTCTGTGGTCCCCACCTGCAGAACCACTCCTTTATTGAGTGTGTCTTGATAATTGCCAATCATTTCCATCTGTTGTCTATTCCATTTGCACAACAGCATGTGAAATTGATTGTCAAACAGTGTTGTTTCCTAAGTTGAGAGTTTGATTTAACGGAAGTCTGATTTACTTGGAGTTATGTTCTGTTGTTTAAGTGTTCCCTTTATTTTTTTGGAGTAGTGTATATATATATATACACATGATTTTAGGAAGTGTACCTCTAAAAATGATGAAGGACAGAAGGAGGGAACCATACACACACTATAAAAATTAAAAGTGAGGGTTTCATGATGACTCTGTTGATATGGTGGTGGCAGTAGGAGTAGGAGGACCAGGACACAAGAATGAATAAACCCTGAACCATTTACCTTTGTTTGGATGGGAAGGGGTGCATGGGAATACACCAGAAAAAATGAACATTTTAATTGGCATTATGTTCCGCTGCTGTCATCCAGTGGGGTTCAGAAGAGAGATGATCGACCAGAACTGTAAAGTTCGGGGTTTGTACTGGACACCTAGTATCTGATGCCGAACCCAGCACATGGAATTTTGAAAGGATGTCCGGTTTGCTGTTTGATTTCAGAAGCCTAATATAGTTTGCTGAAAGGCTGTCATGCAGCCAATGAACAAGCATTTAGGCTATGGGCACTTTCTCAGCCATCCCAACTATGCCAAGTATTGGCATGGCTGTGATTGGCTGGCCACCACATGACCCAGCCCTTATGCTGGATCACGAGTTCCGCCCCATTCTTCTCTGATTAGTGTAGGGACAGAACGCTGCTAGATTGAGGGACAGAATTATACTTTCCACTCTGCAAAAAAGTCTCCTTCAATACTGTGTCTCAGTGGGGATATTGTGCCAAAAAGCAGCTCTGTGTACTCTGCACTTATATATATGGGAGTACAGTGCCAAGAAGTTGCTGTGTGTACCCTGAAACCCCACCAGTGGGAGTACTGTACCTTTAAGCCTCTGTGTGTACTCTGCACCCCTGCCTGTGGGATTACTATGCCTTTAAGTCCTTCATGACCATGGCCCTGGAGTTGTTTTTAGTTCCACCAAAATAGACTCTAGTGAGCCATCTACTGACATTTCTGATGTAGAGGCAGCCACCACACTAAATGAACCAGTTTTTTTGCAGGAGGTAACAAATACTACAACAAAGAAAAAACAGCCTATAAAAAAAATGCGCTCAGGATGCAAACACCACAGAAAAAGTGCATCATTACTTTAGACGGAGGAGAAATTAATCAGAGTGGCGCTATAAAGTTTAAGTCCTCTTTTTCTCTGAAGAGGCAATTTGCACATTAAATTTCCCAGAGAAGAATTGCACAGTGAATAAGCCTCCCTACCTTGACAAGCCAGAGCTGGTATGTCAGGAGAAATCTTACCCCATAAACCCCAGTGCAGAGCCTCTCACCTAGCCAAATTAGTTCTCATGCTTCGCACTGACGAGGGCCAACAGCCCGAAACACCATGTCTGCGAATTGAGATACTGATTTGGCTTTTATCCTAAGTCATATTGCACGACTCGTTAAAATGTTGATTGTGACTTGTAGGATCGCTACTTCCAACAGGTGGCGCTATAGAGTTTAAGTTATCTTTTTCTCTGAAGAGGCAATTTGCATATTCATCAGAGTGAAAATTTTACTGTTGTTAACTTGTCTGCTTCACTTATCAGTGAAGATCAAACAAAAGTTCTCAGTAAAGGTCTTAATTTTGCACCTACCTCAATGTTGTTTTATTTTACACTTTAATTGATGTAAATAAGTTTGTCTGCAATATGACTATAAAGAATCATTTTTTTGATCCTAACGAAGGTCAAGAAATATCTGAGGTAACATTTTCCCATAATTTCAATTATTTTTTTGCCTACTTTCAGTGAACAAATTTCAGCCAGATATTTGGAAGACTTATCTGATGCTGATCTTGCCATTTCATCGCTGCATGATGCTCATTTCAGGAAAAATATTAGGAATCCTTCTTTTTATCCAGTACAAAGCAGGAGTAATTGTATGGACGATTTTCAAGCACTAGTGGAAGACAAACTAAAAAACTTGGATACCTCCAACAAAACCAAGTAAGAAAAACTCAATAAGAGAGAAAAAAGTGCTTAAAGGGAACCTATCACCCCGTTTTTTAAAGATTAGATAAAAATAGTGTGAAATAGGGGCAGAGCTGGGCTTTACATTACTGCCTTTTTGGTGCCTTTACACCCCCGTTAGGCTGCCGAAATACCTTTGTGAAGTGGCCGTTTTCTGCTGTCACTCAAGTTGGTCAGGTCGGATGGGCATGGTCACAGCGCTGTTTCTCCCCCAGATCAGGCTCATCATTACGTTGGTGGCGTAGTGGTGTGCGCATGTCCAAAGAGAAGATCCACTGCCCAGGAGATTCAAAACAGCGCGGTCTTCGCTATTCGCCGTTTACCGGTGGGCGCGGCCATCTTTCCTGTGGCCGCTGTTGTGAATTTGGATTCTGGGCTCCCCCGGTGGCCGCTTGTGGAATTGGACTTGTCATCCTCTTTCCTGTTTCACCTGGTTCCATCAGTAGTGGGTGTCGCTATTTAAGCTCATTTCTCTGGTGGTTTCTTGCCGGTCAACAATGTTATCTGATGCCTCTCAGTGCTTGTTCCTGCTTCTGACAACTACTAGATAAGTTGGACTTTTGTCCATGTTTCGTTTTGCCTATTTGTTCCAGTTCACAGCTGAAGTTTTGTTACTGTGTCTGGAAAGCTCTCGTTGATCAGGGATTGCTACTCTGGCGTTATGAGTTAATGCCAGAGTTTAAGGTAATCTCTGGATGGTGTTTTGTTAGTGTTTTTCTGCTGACCATGAAAGTATACTATCTGTCTTCTGCTATCTAGTAAGCGGACCTCAAATTTGCTAAGACTATTTTCCTGCTGCGTTTGTTGTTTCATCTGAACTCACCGTCATTATATGTGGGGGGCTACTGTCTTCTTTGGAATATTTCTCTAGAGGTGAGCCAGGTCTTATATTTCCCTCTGCTAGCTATTTAGGTCTTAGGCCAGAGCTGGGCATCTAGCAATAAATAGGAAATGCTACCTGGCTATTTCTAGTTGCGCGGCAGGCTTAGTTCATGGTCAGTATAGTTCCATCTTCCGAGAGCTTGTCCCTCTATAGGCTTGCTATGATCTCTGCCTGCAGAGATCATGACAGTTTGACCGGCCCATAAAGTGTTAAAGACCCAGGTTGAGAAAGGAGAGTTATAAGAAGTCTGCTGGAATTTTTTTTTTTTTTTTTTTTTTTTTTTTTTTCCCTCCAGTTTGCCTTGCTGCAGTCTTTTTTCTCTCTCTCCTCCTAATCTCTGTATGGCTCTGTGTGCACCTGACAATAATGGATCTTCAGAGTGTAACTGCGGGTTTGAATAATCTCATCACGAAAGTACAAAATTTACAAGATTTTGTGGTACATGCTCCAGTATCTGAGCCGAGAATTCCTTTGCCGGAGTTCTTCACAGGGAATAGAGCTAGCTTCCAGAATTTCCGAAATAATTGTAAGCTTTATTTGTCCCTGAAGTCTCGTTCAGCTGGAGACCCTGCTCAGCAGGTTAGGATTGTGATTTCCTTGCTCAGGGGTGACCCTCAAGATTGGGCCTTCTCATTGCCAGCAGGGGATCCTGCGTTGCGCGATGTGGATGCGTTTTTTCTGGCCTTGGGCTTGCTTTATGAGGAACCTCATTTGGAACTTCAGGCAGAAAAAACTTTGATGGCACTATCTCAGGGGCAAGACGAAGCTGAGGTTTACTGCCAAAAATTCCGTAAATGGTCTGTGCTTACTCAGTGGAATGAGTGCGCCTTGGCGGCAACTTTCAGAGAAGGTCTCTCTGATGCCGTTAAGGATGTTATGGTGGGGTTCCCTGTGCCTGCAGGTCTGAATGAGTCCATGACTATGGCTATTCAGATTGATAGGCGTCTGCGGGAGCGCAAACCGGTGCACCATCTGGCGGTGTCTATGGAAAAGACGCCAGAAAGTATGCAGTGTGATAGAATTCTGTCCAGGAGCGAGCGACAGAATTTTAGACGGAAGAATGGATTGTGCTTCTATTGTGGGGATTCTACTCATGTTATATCAGCATGCTCTAGGCGTACAAAGAAGCTTGATAAGTTTGTTTCCATTGGCACCATTCAGTCTAAGTTTATTTTGTCTGTAACCCTGATTTGCTCTTTGTCATCCATTGCCACGGACGCCTATGTTGACTCTGGCGCCGCTCTGAGTCTTATGGATTGGTCCTTTGCCAATCGTTGTGGTTTTGATTTAGAGCCTTTGGAGACTCTTATTCCTCTGAAGGGGATTGACTCCACCCCATTGGCTAATAATAAACCACAATACTGGACACAAGTAACCATGCGTATCAATCCGGATCACCAGGAGATTATTCGTTTCCTGGTGCTGTATAATTTACATGACGATTTGGTACTGGGATTGCCATGGTTGCAGTCTCACAATCCAGTCTTGGACTGGAGAGCAATGTCTGTGTTGAGCTGGGGATGTAAGGGTATTCATGGGGACTTACCTTTGGTTTCTATTTCGTCGTCCATTCCCTCTGAAGTCCCTGAGTTCCTCTCTGATTATCAAGACGTCTTTGACGAACCCAAGCTTGGGTCGTTACCTCCGCACCGTGAGTGCGATTGTGCCATAGATTTGATACCGGGTTGCAAATATCCAAAGGGTCGTTTGTTTAATCTGTCTGTGCCGGAACATGCTGCTATGCGGGAATATATAAAGGAGTCTTTGGAAAAGGGACATATTCGTCCATCTTCTTCTCCCTTGGGAGCTGGGTTTTTCTTTGTCTCAAAAAAGGACGGCTCTTTGAGACCATGTATTGATTATCGGCTTCTGAATAAGATCACTGTTAAGTACCAATACCCATTGCCATTGCTTACTGATTTGTTTGCTCGTATAGAGGGTGCTAAGTGGTTCTCTAAAATTGATCTTCGTGGGGCGTATAATTTGGTGCGGATCAGGCAGGGGGATGAGTGGAAGACCGCATTTAATACGCCCGAGGGCCACTTTGAGTATTTGGTCATGCCTTTTGGTCTTTCTAATGCCCCTTCAGTTTTCCAGTCTTTTATGCATGATATTTTCCGCGATTTTCTGGATAAATTTATGATAATATATCTGGATGATATTCTGATTTTTTCTGATGACTGGGACTCTCATGTCCAGCAGGTCAGGAGAGTTTTTCAGGTTCTGCGGTCTAATTCTTTATGTGTGAAGGGGTCTAAGTGCGTTTTTGGGGTCCAGAAAATTTCCTTTTTGGGGTATATTTTTTCTCCCTCTTCCATTGAGATGGATCCCGTCAAGGTGCAAGCTATTTGTGACTGGACTCAGCCCTCCTCTCTTAAGGGTCTTCAGAGATTTTTGGGCTTTGCCAACTTTTACCGCCGATTTATTGCTGGTTTTTCGGATGTCGTTAAACCACTGACTGATTTGACCAGACATGGCGCTGATGTTGCTAATTGGTCCCCTCATGCTGTAGAGGCCTTTCAGGAGCTTAAGCACCGTTTTGCCTCTGCCCCTGTGTTACGTCAGCCTGATGTGAATCTGCCTTTTCAGGTTGAGGTTGACGCTTCGGAGATCGGAGCTGGGGCAGTGTTGTCGCAGAAAGGTTCCGACTGCTCCGTCATTAGGCCTTGTGCCTTCTTTTCTCGCAAATTTTCGCCCGCAGAGCGGAATTATGATGTTGGGAATAGGGAGCTTTTGGCCATGAAGTGGGCGTTTGAGGAGTGGCGCCATTGGCTAGAGGGGGCTAAGCATCAGGTGGTGGTATTGACTGACCACAAAAATTTGATTTATCTTGAGACTGCCAGGCGCCTGAATCCTAGACAGGCGCGCTGGTCTTTATTTTTTTCTCGCTTTAATTTTGTGGTGTCATACCTACCGGGTTCTAAGAATGTTAAGGCAGATGCCCTTTCTAGGAGTTTTGACCCGGACTCTCCTGGTAATGCTGAACCCACAGGTATCCTTAGGGAGGGAGTAATTTTGTCGGCCGTTTCTCCTGATCTGCGGCGGTCCTTGCAAGAGTTTCAGGCGGATAGACCGGATCGTTGTCCGCCTGATAGACTGTTTGTTCCGGATGATTGGACCAGTAGAGTCATCTCTGAGGTACATTCTTCTGCATTGGCAGGTCATCCCGGAATTTTTGGTACCAGGGATTTGGTGGCAAGATCCTTCTGGTGGCCTTCCCTGTCACGAGATGTGCGAGTCTTTGTGCAGTCATGTGACATTTGTGCTCGGGCCAAGTCTTGTAGTTCTCGGGCTAGCGGACTGCTGTTGCCCTTGCCTATTCCTAAGAGGCCTTGGACACACATCTCGATGGATTTTATTTCAGATCTGCCTGTTTCCCAGAAGATGTCTGTCATCTGGGTGGTCTGTGACCGTTTCTCTAAAATGGTCCATTTGGTTCCTCTGCCCAAGTTGCCTTCTTCTTCTGAGTTGGTTCCTCTGTTTTTTCAGAATGTTGTCCGATTGCACGGTATTCCTGAGAATATTGTTTCTGACAGAGGTACCCAATTTGTGTCTAGATTTTGGCGGGCATTCTGTGCTAGGATGGGCATAGATTTGTCTTTTTCATCTGCTTTTCACCCTCAGACTAATGGCCAGACCGAGCGGACTAATCAGACCCTGGAGACATATCTGAGGTGTTTTGTCTCTGCTGACCAGGATGATTGGGTTGCTTTTTTGCCATTGGCAGAGTTCGCCCTCAATAATCGGGCCAGCTCTTCCACCTTGGTGTCCCCGTTTTTCTGTAATTCGGGGTTTCACCCTCGATTTTCCTCCGGTCAGGTGGAATCCTCGGATTGTCCTGGAGTGGATGCGGTGGTGGAGAGATTGCATCACATCTGGGGGCAGGTTATGGACAATTTGAAGTTGTCCCAGGAGAAGACTCAGCGTTTTGCCAACCGTCATCGTCGTGTTGGTTCTCGGCTTTGTGTTGGAGATTTGGTGTGGTTGTCTTCTCGTTTTGTCCCTATGAGGGTCTCTTCTCCTAAGTTTAAACCTCGGTTCATCGGCCCTTATAGAATATTGGAGATTCTTAATCCTGTTTCTTTCCGTTTGGACCTCCCTGCGTCCTTTTCCATTCATAACGTTTTTCATCGGTCGTTATTGCGCAGGTATGAGGTACCTGTTGTACCTTCAGTTGAGCCTCCTGCTCCGGTGTTGGTTGAGGGTGAGTTGGAGTACGTTGTGGAGAAAATTTTGGACTCTCGTGTTTCCAGACGGAGACTCCAGTATCTGGTCAACTGGAAGGGTTACGGCCAGGAGGATAATTCTTGGGTCAATGCATCTGATGTTCATGCTTCTGATCTTGTTCGTGCCTTCCATAGGGCTCATCCTGGTCGCCCTGGTGGATCTGGTGAGGGTTCGGTGCCCCCTCCTTGAGGGGGGGGTACTGTTGTGAATTTGGATTCTGGGCTCCCCCGGTGGCCGCTTGTGGAATTGGACTTGTCATCCTCTTTCCTGTTTCACCTGGTTCCATCAGTAGTGGGTGTCGCTATTTAAGCTCATTTCTCTGGTGGTTTCTTGCCGGTCAACAATGTTATCTGATGCCTCTCAGTGCTTGTTCCTGCTTCTGACAACTACTAGATAAGTTGGACTTTTGTCCATGTTTCGTTTTGCCTATTTGTTCCAGTTCACAGCTGAAGTTTTGTTACTGTGTCTGGAAAGCTCTCGTTGATCAGGGATTGCTACTCTGGCGTTATGAGTTAATGCCAGAGTTTAAGGTAATCTCTGGATGGTGTTTTGTTAGTGTTTTTCTGCTGACCATGAAAGTATACTATCTGTCTTCTGCTATCTAGTAAGCGGACCTCAAATTTGCTAAGACTATTTTCCTGCTGCGTTTGTTGTTTCATCTGAACTCACCGTCATTATATGTGGGGGGCTACTGTCTTCTTTGGAATATTTCTCTAGAGGTGAGCCAGGTCTTATATTTCCCTCTGCTAGCTATTTAGGTCTTAGGCCAGAGCTGGGCATCTAGCAATAAATAGGAAATGCTACCTGGCTATTTCTAGTTGCGCGGCAGGCTTAGTTCATGGTCAGTATAGTTCCATCTTCCGAGAGCTTGTCCCTCTATAGGCTTGCTATGATCTCTGCCTGCAGAGATCATGACAGGCCGCGCGTGCGCAGATGGAGCGCTCTGCTGCCCGGGGCTTCAGGAAAATGGCCGCGAGATTCCGCGTGTGCGCAGATGGAGATCGCGGCGGCCATTTTCCTGAAGCCCCGGGCAGCAGAGCGCTCCATCTGCGCACGCGCGGCCACAGGAAAGATGGCCGCGGCCACCGGTAAACGGCGAATAGCGAAGACCGCGCTGTTTTGAATCTCCTGGGCAGTGGATCTTCTCTTTGGACATGCGCACACCACTACGCCACCAACGTAATGATGAGCCTGATCTGGGGGAGAAACAGCGCTGTGACCACGCCCATCCGACCTGACCAACTTGAGTGACAGCAGAAAACGGCCACTTCACAAAGGTATTTCGGCAGCCTATCGGGGGTGTAAAGGCACCAAAAAGGCAGTAATGTAAAGCCCAGCTCTGCCCCTATTTCACACTATTTTTATCTAATTTTTAAAAAACGGGGTGATAGGTTCCCTTTAAGGCTGTGTGCACACGATGTGGACTTACTGCAGATCCGCTGTGTTTTTTTCCATGCAGAAACGCTGCAGATCCGCAAAGTGATTTACAGTACAATGTAAATCAATAGAAAAAAAAAGCTGTTCTAATGGTGTGGAAAATTCCGCATGGAAAACGCTGCGGATCAAAAGAAGTAGCATGTCACTTCGTTTGTGCGGTTCTGCAGCATTTCTGCACCCTTCCATTATAGAAATCCGCAGGGGTAAAAAACGCATGAAATCCGTACAAAATCTGTACAAAATCCGCAACAAAAATGCACAAAATCTGCATTAAAAAATGCATCAAATCTGCACCTGTGTTTTCTGCCAGGAGATGCAGATTTTGTGCAGAAAATTCTGCACCCCAATCTGCAACGTGTGCACATAGCCTTAAAGTCTCTGCAATCAAATGACCGTGTAATTATAAAAAACTCAGATAACGGCGGATCTGTGGTAATCATGGACACTAAATTGTATGAAACATAAGTTTGTGAAATGCTGAACGATCCAGCTATATACAAGTCGCTAACATCTGATCCAACTAAGGCCGGTTTCACACGTCAGTGGCTCCGGTACGTGAGGTGACAGTTTCCTCATGTACCCGAGCCACTGACACACGTAGACACATTAAAATCAATGCATCTGTGCAGATGTCATTGATTTTTTGCGGACCGTGTCTCCGTGTGCCAAACACGAAGACATGTCAGTGTTCGTGGGAGTGCATGTATTACACTCATTAAAGTCAATGGGTCCGTGTAAAACACGTACCGCACACGGATGTTCTCCGTGTGCCGTGCAGGAGACAGCGCTCCAGTAAGCGCTGTCCCCCCCACATGGTGCTGAAGCCGCGATTCATATCTTCTGTGCAGCAGCGTTTGCTGTAAAGAAGATATGAATAATCCATTTTTTTAGTGGTATTTCATGTTTAAAATAAAGCTCCATGTCCCCACCCCCCTCCCACCCGCTGTGTGCCCCCCTGCTGTTCTGAAAATACTCACCCGGCTCCCTCATTGGCTGGCGCTGCTTCCTGTCCTGGCCGCACCTTCTACTGTATGCGGTCACGTGGGGCCGCCGATTACAGTCATGAATATGCGGCTCCACCTCCCATAGGGGTGGAGCCGCATATTCATTACTGTAAATGAGCAGCCCCACGTGTCCGCATGCAGGAGAAGCTGCGGCCAGGACAGGACACTGCGAGGGAGGCGGGTGAGTATTTTCAGAACAGCGGGGGGGCGCACAGTGGGTGGGAAAAGGAGCTTTATTTTAAACACGAAATACCACTAAAAAAATGGATTATTCATATCTTCTTTACCGCAAACGCTGCTGCACAGAAGATATGAATCGCGGCTTCAGCACGATGCAGGGGACAGCGCTAAACTTTAGCGCTGTCTCTCCTGCACGGTCCGTGTGGTACCCAGGTGGCACACGTGAGCTCACGGACACACGGACACGGAAAACTCCGGTACCGATTTTTTCCAGTACCGGAATTATCTGGACGTGTGAGACTGGCCTAACACAGTACAGATCCAATTAAATACAATATTACCTGAAGGAGAGCATCTGGGAATCTTGGACCAGAAACAAGTTGAATTTTTCAGCTCTCTCAAACCAAGAGTACCTCTTTTTCATGCACTGCCTAAGCTATATAAAGGGGTATTTCCACCCCCAATGCGACCGATTGTTTCAACTATTGATTCTTTGTCCGCAATATGACTATAAAGAAACATCTTTTTGATCCTAATGAAGGTGAAGAAATATCTGAGGTAACATCTTCCCATAATTTCAATTCTTTTTTGCCTACTTTCAGTGAACAAATTTCAGCCAGATATTTGGAAGAATTATATGATGCTGATCTTGCCATTTCATCGCTACATGATGCCCATTTCAGGAAAAAAAATTGTCTGAACACTTATGTGATTGGATTGATGAGAGACTTCAACCTATAACACGATTTCCCCCCAGTTTTTTTCTGGAATCTAAACGTATTAAATATCATGAATCCTTTGGAATGGACAACCAATAATAGCTGGCTTATGTGATGTAAACGCATTATATTCTACCATCCCACACATTTTAGCTCTTTATGTGATACGCATTTATATGGAGAAATATTCCAAGTATAGTATATGTTTTCAAGACTTTATACTGATCACAGATATGGTTATGATTAACAACACTTTCGTTCGAAACGCGTAATCCATCACTCGCTATTTTAACAACATGTTTTTAAAGGCATTGAAAAAAATGAAGTTTTAGGCTATGTGCACACGTTGCGGAATGAGGTGCAGAATTTTCTGCACAAAATCCGCATCTTCTGGCAGAATCTGTAGGTGCATTTTAAAATGCGCGCTTGTCCTGCCTCCCGTGACGTCCCGGCTGGCTTGTGATTGGTCGCGTCGCCCATGTGACCGCGACGCGACCAATCACAAGGCCGGAACGTAATTTTAAAAACCTGAAGGACCTGAAATTACGTCACGGCTTGCTGTGATTGGTCGCGTCGCGGCCACATGGGCGGCACGCGACCAATCACAAGCCGGGACTTCAAGTAAGGAAGGAAAAGCGCGAATTTTAAGCAACCAACACTGCCGGTTCCCTCACTGAGGTACAGGCTGCGTCGGAGAGGTGAGTATAGCAATATTTTTTATTTTAATTCTTTATTTTACACATTAATATGGTTCCCAGGGCCTGAAGGAGAGTTTCCTCTCCTTCAGACCCTGGGAACCATCAGGAATACCGTCCGATACATGAGTCCCATTGACTTGTATTGGTATCGGGTATCGGTATCGGATTAGATCCGATACTTTGCCGGTATCGGCCGATACTTTCCGATATCGCTCAACACTACCCACCATATAAAAAGTCACACTAGTCAACCCTTGCAGTGAAGACTGTAAAAAAAATACATAAAAAGTCAATAAAAAAAAGTGTTTTATCATCATACTATACATCATCTTGTCCAGTAAAAAAAAGCCGCTTTACAGCTCTACCAGTGGAAAAATATAAAAGTTTTAGCTCTCAGAATAAGGCTGCCGTCACACTAGCTGTATTAGGTCAGTATTTTACATCAGTATTTGTAAGCCAAAACCAGGAGTGGAACAAATAGAGGAAAAATATAATAGAAACATATGCACCACTTCTGCATTTATCACCCATTCCTGGTTTTGGCTTACAAATACTGATGTAAAATACTGACCAAATACTGATAGTGTGACGGCAGCTTACCGCGATGCAAACATTTTTTTTGTATAGAATAGTTTTTATTGTGTAAAAGTGCCAAAACATAAAAATGATATGTGGTATATATCACTGTAATCATACTGACCCAAAGAACAAAGCTGCCTTATAGTGATGGGCGAGCACTAAAATGCTCGGGTGCTCGACCCGAGCAATAAGCTCAATGTAAGTCTATGGGAAAACTGAGCATTTTTGCTGGGACTCCCTCAGGGGTCCTTTTAGGGTCTAAAGACGTCTGAAATCGATGGAACAGTGCTCAAATGACATGGGAACATCATGGTGAATATCCCTGGCAGCATTTCTGACTCCCAGGTCACAGCTGTGAGCAAGGTTGTCAGAGTCTTACGTCACTTTTACAGGCGCAAAACAAATCATACAAAAACTAAACCAAAATGGATTTTACTGGGAAATATGTTAAGGAACATCCTTTTCAGGGTAATGATTTGTATGTAAAGCACAATAAATAGCCCAAAACAAAAATGTTCCTACATCACTTGGGATATGTTCACACATAGCGCTTTTGATGCGTTTTTAAACTTTAGCATTGCTTTCAACCAGGACAAATGCATTCACTGGGAAATGTCATTTTAACATTTTACAACCTTATTTGGCCATGTGGTGTGTGACACATCATCAGACAAATCCTGTTTCATTTATGAAGGAAGGACTCTGAAAGTCACAAAGTCTAATTTTATAATGCCAGCAGTCGGCCCTCACTATTCTTAGAGAGCCATCAGCTGGCTATGCTTTGTTGTTCCCATTATTAAACAGTGGGTCCCTTATACTGTTTTTGCATATGCAGTGAGTGGCAGGGCTGCCCAAAATTTGGACGCACCTCAACAACCCATTCATCAGATGTCATGGATGACCACATGCAACCAAAGTTCCCAGAATTCATTTGGTACACCCATACTGTTTGCTTACTGTTACGCGCACCACAATAAGACTTTGAACCCCCGTACTGGATGGCCACATGAAATTAAAGTTCCCATTATTCATTTGATACTAACATACTATTTGCTTATGCATTGAATGCAAGGTCTGCTCTGCCCCAAATTTAGTGCACCCCAATAAGCCTTTGAACTGTCGTTTTGAATTGCCACATAACGGCAAAGTTCCCATTATTAGTCATTTGGTACTCCCATTAAGTTTGCCCATGAAATGAATGCAAGGCCTGCCCCAATTTTGCACGCACCCCTATCCCCTTTGAAAAAAATATGGATGATGGCCTCCGAAAAATGTTTTCCCAGTTTAAAGGAGCGGGTATCCTATACATGTAATGCCCATACACTAACTGTATGGGCTGGCAAACATTTCCCCCTGGGGGGTACACCTCAACATACAGTGTAAACATTTTTTGTACGGGCATCATAAACAGCCTTGAAAAAAATAACTTGGCTGTTGCATCATGGAACACGTTCACTCTGGTGATCTAGTGGTGGTGTCGGAAGAGACGTGGAGGATTGCTTCCTAAAAATTGTTTTCCTTTTTAAAGGAGCAGGTCTCCTACACTTGCCTCTCGGGGGGTACACATCAACATACTGTGTAAATATTTTTTTTATGGGCATCATAAACACCCTCTAACATAATAACTTAACTGCTACATCATGGACCATGGTCACCATGGTGATCTAGTGGTGCTGGCTGATGAGGATGAGGAGGAGGATAACCGCAAATAGGCAAAATTAGGAAGCGTATACCCATGTGTGGATGTGAAGAGGTGCATGGGAATAGACCTCTCGAAAAATTACACTGGATTTGAAGTTATGTTTGGTTGTTATCATTAGGTGGTGTAGAGAAGTCTGGCCCAATCCAACCCTTCGTTCATTTTTATAGGAGTCGGTCTGTCAGCATTTTCAGTTGACAGGCGGATGTGCTTAATCAGCTATAATTCCACCGGCGGTACTAAAATCCCACTCTGACAAAACGCTATGGGAAGGGCAGGCCAAGACCTCCATGGCATAGAGAACCAGTTCAAGCCATGTGTCCAGCTTGGATACCCAATAATTAAAAGGCATAGAGGAATCACGGAGGATGTTGGTACAGTCAGCAAGGTACTCTGTTCTCAGGCCATCCACGCTGAACAGACGGTATGACAGTTGTGCTTGTAGTACCATCTATAGCTCATGAAAGTAGCTCCTGTTCTTCCTTCTCCTCCTCTTCCTCGTTGTCCACCAATCCACTTTAGGATGACATGAGGCTGGGCTGTGTGTAATCATCCTGTATGGTTCCTTGCTCCATCTCATCATGCTCTGCCTGCACTGCACCCTTTTTCATTATGAGCAGAGATCTGTTCAGAATACAGAGAAGTGGGATGGTGATGCTAAATGTGGTGTCATCACCGCTCAAAATCATGGGGAACTCCTCAAAGTCTTGTAGGATTGTACTATGTCTGGCATCCATGTCCACTCCTGAGGTCTTATGTGTCGAGTCTGAACTGAATACTGATGACCTTGGTGATGCTGGTAGTCAACAACTGCCCTCTTCTGCTCAGAAATCCTTTCCAACAAATGCAGTGTAGAGTTCCAACGTGTGGGTATATCACACTCCAGTCAGTGAGCCGGAAGCTGCAAACGCTGATGGAGCATGGCAAGGGCGGCGGAAGCTGTAGCTGACTTTCTAAAATGGGCACACAGGCAGAGGAATTTCACAAGCAGATCCAGCAGCTCTGGGTATCTTTTGAGAAACTGTTGAACAGCAAGGTTAAGCACATGGGTCAGGCATGGTTCATGTGTGAGCTTGCCTCAGAGCCGTTACTAGGTTCCTGCTATTGTCACACACAGCCATGCCTGGCTGTAGGTTCAGCGGTGTCAGCCACAGAACTGCCTGCTCTTTCAGAGCTGTCCACAACTCTTCAGCATTGTGCGGTTTGTCACCTAAGTATATTAGCTTCAGCACAGCCTGTTGCCGCTTGGCTGAGGCAGTGCTGCCATGCTTCCAGCTTGTGACTGATGTGGTCATTTTGGAGATCGAGGATAAAGAGGAGGAGGTGCAGGAGCAGTAGACTGTGGGGGCAACCCTGATTGATATAGGGACCTCAATCCTCGGCGTCAGGAGGATGTGTTCCATCCCAAGGTCCGACTGGGTCCTGACTTCCACTATGTTAACCCAGTGTGCCATCAGCGAGATGTGCCATCCCTGCCCACAAGCACATGTCCGTGGTTAGGTGGACTTTCCCCAGTAACAGCATTGTTGAGGGCACGGCTAATCTTGTGGGACACATGCTTGTGTATTGCCGGGACTGCACACCAGGAGAAATGGTGGCAGCTGGGGACCGAGTACCTTGAGACGGACTCCGCCACAGGTTATGGAAAGATTCCATCTACAAAAACCTAAAAGGCAACATTTCGAGTGGAAGCAGAGGAGAAATGTGTGAATTTAGTACTGTTGTCTGTGGGGTGTTGGCTGCATATTTACGCTTGCATTCCAAGGACTGGAGTATGGACAACTGAACGCTGAGCTGGGACAAGGACGTGGGCGCTCTTGATGATGATGCTAGTTGAGTGTGTGCAATGACAGGTGCAGGGCAGTTGGCATCTACGCAGGTACCATGGAAAGAGGATTGGCTTCCATGCACAACAGCGGAAGAAGCAGTGGTGTCACCCACAGACAGTGTTCCTGGACCCTGGGGTTTGGCCCACAAAGTTGGGTGCTTTGCTGCCATGTCCCTGATCATGCTGGTGGTGGTCAGGCTGTTAGTTTTGCTACCCCTGCTTATGTGGGCATGGCAGGTGGTTCAAATGGCCTGTTTTAGGTTATCATCAGAGTCTTTAAAAAACAACCAGACTCGGGAAGACCTAACAGTTGTGCTGACAACTTCCATTGTGTTGGTGCTATGAAGCACGGTTGCCCTCCTTCTGTCTGCAGCCACCACACTGCTTCTTCCTGCCTGTTGGGGTGCTATGCCTCCTTCCCGCTGTGTGCTGCTGTTCTTTCTTTGCATGTCCTCCTGCAGGTTGGGTCAGTTACTATATCATCCACAAACTCGTCTTCCACTTCCACACCCTGGTCCTCCTCTTTACTTTCTGACAATTGTGTCTCAACATCTTGTGACACGTTCCTACCGTTGCCTTCATGTGACCATGGTTGCTGAAATATTTGGTCATCACTACATGCAATCTCATCTTGCCCCACTTAAAGTGGACCGGGCTGGAGGCCCCAATCAATAAGTCAAAGAGCTGTTCACTTTTCTGAGTGTCCAAGTGTAGAATCAGTTGCTCTTGGCACTTGTCATGGTGGAAGGAAGGACAATTAGAGTGAGGAATATGTGGTCCAGACTCACAGCTACTCAGACGTGACCGTGTGGAAAACAGATTGGTGGTGGTGGTGACAAAGTGACTGGAAGCATGATCCGCTGTCCAACCAACAACCTTTTGACACTGCTCTGGGTTCAATAATGGTGTTCTGCTGTCCCCTAGTAATTCGGACAGGAAGGTCTGGCGAGAAGTTGTGGATGTTTGTGGTGGCACAATTTGAGCTTGCCCATGGCCTCGGCCTCGGCCTCAGCCATCACCATCACATCCACTTCTCTGTCTCTTGCCAAGAGCCCATTTTAAATGGACTACAATATTTTCCACGTTCACTACAAATGGCTGAATTTGGAGCTAACTTATACGTGATTGTGTGTGGGAAAACTACAGTTTAAAATATCTTGCCTGTAGCTAACAATTTTTTTTTTCAGAAAACTGGTGTCAATTACTAGGCTAAGACACTGGAAAAACAGTTGAATAGAGGCATCAAATGCTACAATTTGTAGCCAACAGATAGAAGACACGTGTGATGGAGCTACTGCACTGTAAAATATGTGGCCTTTATTTTTTTTTACATCAAAATAGTGTCACTAACTAGAGTAGCACACAGCAAAAACAGTTCAATGTAGGCCTGAAATGCCACAATTTTTAGTCCACAGATAGATGAGGTGTATGAAGGAGCTACCACACTGTAAAATACAGTACAGACCAAATGTTTGGACACACCTTCTCATTTAAAGATTTTTCTGTATTTTCATGACTATGAAAATTGTAAATTCACACTGAAGGCATCAGAACTATGAATTAACACATGTGGAATTATATACTTAACAAAAAAGTGTGAAACAACTGAAAATATGTCTTATATTCTAAGTTCTTCAAAGTAGCCACCTTTTGCTTTAAAGACTGCTTTGCACACTCTTGGCATTCTCTTGATGATCTTCAAGAGGTAGTCATTGGAAATGGTTTTCACTTCACAGGTGTGCCCTGTCAGGTTTAATAAGTGGGATTTCTTGCCTTATAAATGAGGTTGGGACCATCAGTTGTGTTGTGCAGAAGTTTGGTGGTGGATACACAGCTGATAGTCCTACTGAATAGACTGTTAGAATTTGTATTATGGCAAGAAAAAAGCAGCTAAGTAAAGAAAAACGAGTGGCCATCATTACTTTAAGAAATGAAGGTCAGTCAATCTGAAAAATTGGGAAAACTTTGAAAGTGTCCCCAAGTGCAGTTGCAAAAACCATCAAGCGCTACAAAGAAACTGGCTCACATGAGGACCGCCCCAGGAAAGGAAGACCAAGAGTCACCTCTGCTTCTGAGGATCAGTTTATCCAAGTCACCAGCCTCAGAAATCGCAGGATAACAGCAGCTCAGATTAGAGACCAGGTCAATGCCGCACAGAGTTCTAGCAGCAGACACATCTCTACAACAACTGTTAAGAGGAGAGTTTGTGCAGCAGTCCTTCATGGTAAAATAGCTGTTAGGAAACCACTGCTAAGGACAGGCAACAAGCAGAAGAGACTTGTTTGGACTAAAGAACACAAGGAATGGACATTGGACCAGTGGAAATCTGTGCTTTGGTCTGATGGTCTGATAAGTCCAAATTTGAGATCTTTGGTTCTAACCACCGTGTCTTTGTGCGACGCAGAAAAGGTGAACGGATGGACTCTACATGCCTGGTTCCCACCGTGAAGCATGGAGGAGGAGGTGTGATGGTGTGGAGGTGCTTTGCTGGTGACACTGTTGGGGATTTATTCAAAATTGAAGGCATACTGAACCAGCTTGGCTACCACAGCATCTTGCACGGCATATTATTCCATCCGGTTTGCATTTAGTTGGACCATCATTTCTTTTTCAACAGGACAATGACCCCAAACACACCTCCAGGCTGTGTAAGGGCTATTTGACCAAGAAGGAGAGTGATGGGGTGCTATGCCAGATTACCTGGCCTCCACAGTCACCAGGCCTGAACCCAATCGAGATGGTTTGGGGTGAGCTGGACCGCAGAGTGAAGGTAAAAGGGTCAACAAGTGCTAAGCATCTCAGGCAACTCCTTCAAGATTGTTGGAAGACCATTTCCAGTGACTACCTCTTAAAGCTCATCAAGAGAATGCCAAGAGTGTGCAAAGCAGTCATCAAAGCAAAAGGTGGTTCTTTGAAGAAACTAGAATATAAGACATAATTTCAGTTGTTTCACACTTTTTTGTTAAGTATAATTCCACATGTGTTAATTCATAGTTTTGATGCCTTCAGTGTGAATGTACATTTTTCATATTCATGAAAAATCTTTAAATGAGAAGGTGTGTCCAAACTTTTGGTCTGTTCTGTATGTGGCCTGTATTTTTATTTTTTTTACAGCAAAATATTGTCAAGAACTAGGATAACACACAGCAAAAACATTTAAATGGAGGCCTGAAATGCTACAATTTTTAGACCACAGATAGATGAGGCATGTGACAGAGATACTACACTGTAAAATATGCGACCTGTATTTTTGTTTTTCTACTGCAAAATAATGTCAAGAACTAGGGTAACACAAAGCAAAAACATTTGAATGGAGGCCTGAAATTCCACAATTTTTAGCCCACAGATAGATGAGGCAAGTGACGGCGATAACACTGTAAAATATGTGGCCTGTATTTTTTTTTTACTGCAAAATAGTGTTAATAAGTGAAGTAACACACAGCAAAAACAGTAGAATGGAGATCTCAAATGCCACAATTTGTAGCCCACAGAGAAATGAGGCATCTGATGGAGACAGCCCACTTTCAAATATCTGGCCTGTATTTTTATTTTTTTTTGGCCAGCAAAATAGTGTCAATAAATAGGCTAAGACACATCAAAAACAGTTCTATGGAGGCCTGAAATGGCACAATTTTGACCACAATGATATGTGATCCGTGTGGCGGACAAATCCCAGTGTAAAATATGTGCCCTGTAGCTAAATATTTTTTTTGGCAGCAAAATGGTGTCAAGAAATTGTATAACTCCCAAACAATTTTACAGTATCACAAAAAAGGCAGAATTTTATGCGCACTCAGATGTGACCGCTGGGATGTGAAAACTCATTTAAAATAGCTGGATTTTCATGCAGTACTATGAAAAGGATCTGGCTGTATTCTGCAGTCCCAACAACCAAATAGAGGAAAAAAAAAGTGGGCTCTGGATTAGTGTTGAGCGATACCGTCCGATACCTGAAAGTATCGGTATCGGAAAATATCGGCCGATACCGGCAAAGTATCGGATCTAATCCGATACCGATACCCGATACCAATACAAGTCAATGGGACTCAAGTATCGGACGGTATCCCAGATGGTTCCCAGGGTCTGAAGGAGAGGAAACTCTCCTTCAGGCCCTGGGATCCATATTAATGTGTAAAAGAAAGAATTAAAATAAAAAATATTGCTACACTCACCTCTCCGACGCAGCCAGGACCTCACCGAGGGAACCGGCAGCGTTCTTTGCTTAAAATGCGTGCGTTTACTTCCTTCTGTGACGTCACGGCTTGTGATTGGTCGCGTGCCGCCCATGTGGCCGAGACGCGACCAATCACAGCAAGCCGTGACGTAATTTTCAGGTCCTCAATGCCTAATTCTAGGCATTCAGGATTTTAAAATTACGTTCCGGCTTGTGATTGGTCGCATCGCGGTCACATGGGCAACGCGACCAATCACAAGCCGTGACGTCACGGGAGGCAGGAGACGCGCGCATTTTAAAATTACGTCACGGCTTGTGATTGGTTGCGTGCCGCCCATGTGACCGCGACGCGACCAATCACAGCAAGCCGTGACGTAATTTTCAGGTCCTGAATGCAGAATTAGGCATTCAGGACCTGAAATTACGTCACGGCTTGCTGTGATTGGTCGCGTCGCGGTCACATGGGCGGCACGCAACCAATCACAAGCCGTGACGTAATTTTAAAATGCGCTTGTCTCCTGCCTCTCGTGACGTCACGGCTTGTGATTGGTCGCGTCGCCCATGTGACCGCGACGCGACCAATCACAAGCCGGAACGTAATTTTAAAATCCTGAATGCCTAGAATTAGGCATTGAGGACCTGAAAATTACGTCACGGCTTGCTGTGATTGGTCGCGTCGCGGCCACATTGGCGGCACGCGACCAATCACAAGCCGTGACGTCATGGAAGGAAGTAAACGCGCGCATTTTAAGCAAAGAACGCTGCCGGGTCCCTCGGTGAGGTCCAGGCTGCGTCGGAGAGGTGAGTATAGCAATATTTTTTATTTTAATTCTTTCTTTTACACATTAATGTTGTTTCGATACCGATACCCGATACCACAAAAGTATCGGATCTCGGTATCGGAATTCCGATACCCGCAAGTATCGGCCGATACCCGATACTTGCGGTATCGGAATGCTCAACACTACTCTGGATTGCTTTGAAATGAAATACACAGGATTAAGATGCAAAAAAAAATATTCCTGGCAAATGATACCTGAGGTTATGTATATACGGTCAATATATGTAATAGGCAGCAGCAGCAGACAGTAACGTGATGTATGCAATGAAGTATGGCACATACAATGCGTGCCTGCTGCTGATATCTACATACCCACATACACTCCCTGCCTACCTAGCACTGCAATCTATATACCCCATAATTAGTCCTTCGAAGGACTGTTTGAATACAGAAATCCAGCTAAACCATTATGGTATACCCACAGTAACTGTATACCCCACCTATTCTGTCCCTATTGCTGCAGCAACTCTCCACACACTGGTGATTCCAGAGCTGACTGTGCTGAGCAGGGCGGCACTATGTCTGATATAGACCTGATGATGCTGTGCGGCCAGCCAATCACTGCAATGCCACAACCAACATGGCTGCGGGATTACAGTGCATGGCAGACAATCCCTGCATGTTGATTGGTGCTCTAAAGAGCGCCAAACATGCATGGCGGGGACACAAGCTCCTTCCTGAATATTCCCGGAAATGCTCAGCTGAGCGCCGCAAGTACAGCAATGCTCATGCGAGTACCGAGCATTACCGAGTATGCTCGAACATCACTACTGCCTTATCAATTTTACCAACACGTAGGACAGCATAGAACAAAACAAATGAAAAACAGTCCCTGAATTGCTGTTTTTTGTTCATTCTGCCTCACAAAAATAAGAATAGAAACTGATCAAAAAATGTCATGTGCCTGAAAATAGTACTAATAAAAATGACGACCCATCCTGCAATAAACAATCCCTCACATGACTGCCTGCGGAAATATGGAAAAATTATAGATATCAAAAGACAGTGATGCAAAAACTTTTGATTCCCTCTTCCCTATAATTAGGCAGTTGTAGTCACTGTTGACGCTGTTGTGAAATTGGATTCTGGGCTCCCCCGGTGGCCACTTGTGGAATTGTACTTGTGTGCATCATCCCCTCTGTTCACCTGCTCCTATCAGGATGTGGGAGTCGCTATATAACCTTGCTCCTCTGTCAGTTTCTTGCCGGTCATCAATGTAATCAGAAGCCTTTCTGTGCATGTTCCTGCTACTAGACAACTCCCAGCTAAGTTGGACTTTTGTCCTTGTGTGTTTTTGCATTTTGTTCCTGTTCACAGCTGCTGTTTCGTTACTGTGTCTGGAAAGCTCTTGTGAGCGGAAATTGCCACTCTGGTGTTATGAGTTAATGCTAGAGTCTTAAAGTAATTTCTGGATGGTGTTTTGATAGGGTTTTCTGCTGACCATGAAAGTGCCCTTTCTGTCTTCTTGCTATCTAGTAAGCGGACCTCGATTTTTGCTAAACCTATTTTCATACTACGTTTGTCATTTCATCTAAAATCACCGCCAATATATGTGGGGGCCTCTGTCTGCCTTTTGGGAAAATTTCTCTAGAGGTGAGCCAGGACTGTCTTTTCCTCTGCTAGGATTAGGTAGTTCTCCGGCTGGCGCTGGGCATCTAGGGATAAAAAAACGTAGGCATGCTACCCGGCCACTTCTAGTTGTGCGGCAGGTTTAGTTCATGGTCAGTATAGTTTCCATCTTCCAAGAGCTAGTTCTCATATATGCTGGGCTATGTTCTCTCGCCATTGAGAATCATGACAGTTTGACCGGCCCTAAAAAAAGGGTTAAATTACTGGCTGAGAAAGGAGAGAAAAAAGAAGTCTGCTACAATTTTTTTTTTTTTTTTTTTTTTTTTTTTTCCTCTAGTTCTGAGTGTGCTCTTAATTGAATCACTTGCTAGTCTGCCTATACTGCAGCCTTCCTCTCTTTCTCTCCTTCTTATCCTTGAATGGCTCTGTGTTCACCTGTTTCAAATGGATCTTCAGAGTGTAGCTACAGGTTTGAATAATCTCGCCACAAAGGTACAAAATTTGCAAGATTTTGTTGTTCATGCACCTATGTCTGAGCCTAGAATTCCTTTGCCTGAATTCTTCTCGGGGAATAGATCTCACTTTCAAAATTTTAAAAATAATTGCAAATTGTTTTTGTCCCTGAAGTCTCGCTCTGCCGGAGACCCTGCACAGCAGGTCAGGATTGTAATTTCCTTGCTCCGGGGCGACCCTCAAGACTGGGCTTTTGCATTGGCACCAGGGGATCCTGCGTTGCTCAATGTGGATGCGTTTTTTCTGGCCTTGGGGTTGCTTTATGAGGAACCTCATTTAGAGCTTCAGGCGGAAAAGGCCTTGATGTCCTTGTCTCAGGGGCAAGATGAAGCTGAAATATACTGCCAAAAATTCCGCAAATGGTCTGTGCTTACTCAGTGGAATGAGTGTGCCCTGGCGGCGATTTTCAGAGAAGGTCTCTCTGATGCCATTAAGGATGTTATGGTGGGGTTCCCTGTGCCTGCGAGTCTGAATGAGTCCATGACGATGGCTATTCAGATCGATAGGCGTCTGCGGGAGCGCAAACCTGTGCACCATTTGGCGGTGTCTACTGAGAAAACGCCAGAAAATATGCAATGTGATAGAATTCTGTCCAGAAGCGAGCGGCAGAATTTTAGACGAAAAAATGGGTTGTGCTTCTATTGTGGTGATTCAACTCATGTTATATCAGCATGCTTTAAGCGTACTAAGAAGCCTGACAAGTCTGTTTCAATTAGCACTTTACAGTCTAAGTTTATTCTATCTGTGACCCTGATTTGTTCTTTGTCATCTATTACCGCGGACGCCTATGTCGACTCTGGCGCTGCTTTGAGTCTTATGGATTGGTCCTTTGCCAAACGCTGTGGGTATGATTTGGAGCCATTGGAGGCTCCGATACCTCTGAAAGGGATTGACTCCACCCCATTGGCTAGTAATAAACCACAATACTGGACACAAGTGACTATGCGTGTTAATCCGGATCACCAGGAGGTTATTCGCTTTCTGGTGCTGTATAATCTACATGATGTTTTGGTGCTGGGATTGCCATGGCTGCAATCTCATAACCCAGTCCTCGACTGGAGAGCTATGTCTGTGTTAAGCTGGGGATGTAAAGGAACTCATGGGGACGTACCTTTGGTTTCCATTTCATCATCTATTCCCTCTGAGATTCCTGAATTCTTGTCTGACTTTCGTGACGTTTTTGAAGAACCCAAGGTTGGTTCACTACCTCCGCACCGGGAGTGCGATTGTGCCATAGACTTGATCCCGGGTAGTAAATACCCTAAGGGTCGTTTATTTAATCTGTCTGTGCCTGAACACGCGGCTATGCGAGAATATATAAAGGAGTCCTTGGAAAAGGGACATATTCGTCCTTCGTCATCTCCCTTAGGAGCCGGTTTTTTCTTTGTGTCTAAGAAAGACGGCTCTTTGAGGCCGTGTATTGATTATCGACTTTTGAATAAAATCACGGTTAAATATCAATATCCGTTACCACTGCTTACTGATTTGTTTGCTCGTATAAAGGGGGCCAAGTGGTTCTCTAAGATTGATCTCCGTGGGGCGTATAATTTGGTGCGAATCAAGCAGGGGGATGAGTGGAAAACCGCATTTAATACGCCCGAGGGCCATTTTGAGTATTTGGTGATGCCTTTTGGTCTTTCAAATGCCCCTTCAGTCTTCCAGTCCTTTATGCATGACATTTTCCGCGATTATTTGGACAAATTTATGATTGTGTATCTGGATGATATTCTGATTTTTTCGGATGACTGGGACTCTCATGTCCAGCAGGTCAGGAGGGTTTTTCAGGTTTTGCGGTCTAATTCCTTGTGTGTGAAGGGTTCTAAGTGTGTTTTTGGGGTTCAAAAGATTTCCTTCTTGGGATACATTTTTTCCCCCTCTTCCATCGAGATGGATCCTGTCAAGGTTCAGGCTATTGGTGATTGGACGCAACCCTCTTCTCTTAAGAGTCTTCAGAAATTTTTGGGCTTTGCTAACTTTTATCGTCGATTTATTGCTGGTTTTTCTGATGTTGTAAAACCATTGACTGATTTGACTAAGAAGGGTGCTGATGTTGCTGATTGGTCCCCTGATGCTGTGGAGGCCTTTCGGGAGCTCAAGCGCCGCTTTTCTTCCGCCCCAGTGTTGCGTCAGCCTGATGTTGCTCTTCCTTTTCAGGTTGAGGTCGACGCTTCTGAAATCGGAGCTGGGGCGGTGTTGTCGCAGAGAAGTTCCGACTGCTCCGTGATGAGACCTTGTGCTTTTTTTTCCCGTAAATTTTCGCCCGCCGAGCGGAATTATGATATTGGGAATCGGGAGCTTTTGGCCATGAAGTGGGCTTTTGAGGAGTGGCGTCACTGGCTTGAGGGGGCCAGACATCAGGTGGTGGTATTGACTGACCACAAAAATTTAATTTACCTTGAGTCTGCCAGGCGCCTGAATCCTAGACAGGCGCGCTGGTCGTTGTTTTTCTCTCGGTTTAATTTTGTGGTGTCTTACCTACCGGGTTCTAAGAATGTTAAGGCGGATGCCCTTTCTAGGAGTTTTGAGCCTGACTCCCCTGGTAATTCTGAGCCCACAGGTATCCTTAAAGATGGAGTGATATTGTCTGCCGTTTCTCCAGACCTGCGGCGGGCCTTGCAGGAGTTTCAGGCGGATAGACCTGATCGTTGCCCACCTGGTAGACTGTTTGTTCCTGATGATTGGACCAGTAGAGTCATCTCTGAGGTTCATTCTTCTGCGTTGGCAGGTCATCCTGGAATCTTTGGTACCAGGGATTTGGTGGCGAGGTCCTTCTGGTGGCCTTCCCTGTCACGAGATGTGCGAGGCTTTGTGCAGTCTTGTGACGTTTGTGCTCGGGCCAAGCCTTGTTGTTCTCGGGCTAGTGGATTGTTGTTACCCTTGCCTATCCCGAAGAGGCCTTGGACGCACATCTCGATGGATTTTATTTCGGATCTGCCTGTTTCTCATAAGATGTCTGTCATCTGGGTGGTGTGTGACCGTTTCTCTAAGATGGTCCATCTGGTTCCCTTGCCTAAGTTGCCTTCTTCTTCCGAGTTGGTTCCTCTGTTTTTTCAAAATGTTGTTCGTTTGCATGGTATTCCGGAGAATATCGTTTCTGACAGAGGGACCCAATTCGTGTCTAGATTTTGGCGGGCATTCTGTGCTAGGATGGGCATAGATTTGTCTTTTTCGTCTGCTTTCCATCCTCAGACTAATGGCCAGACCGAGCGGACTAATCAGACCTTGGAGACATATTTGAGGTGTTTTGTGTCTGCGGATCAGGATGATTGGGTTGCTTTTTTGCCTTTGGCGGAGTTCGCCCTCAATAATCGGGCCAGCTCTGCCACCTTGGTGTCCCCGTTTTTCTGTAATTCGGGGTTTCATCCTCGATTTTCCTCCGGTCAAGTGGAATCTTCGGATTGTCCTGGAGTGGATGCTGTGGTGGAGAGGTTGCATCGGATTTGGGGGCAGGTGGTGGACAATTTGAAGTTGTCCCAGGAGAAGACTCAGCTTTTTGCCAACCGCCGTCGTCGTGTTGGTCCTCAGCTTTGTGTTGGGGACTTGGTGTGGTTGTCTTCTCGTTTTGTCCCTATGAGGGTTTCTTCTCCTAAGTTTAAGCCTCGGTTCATCGGCCCGTACAAGATATTGGAGATTCTTAACCCTGTGTCCTTCCGTTTGGACCTCCCTGCATCCTTTTCGATTCATAATGTTTTTCATCGGTCATTGTTGCGCAGGTATGAGGTACCGGCTGTGCCTTCCGTTGAGCCTCCTGCTCCGGTGTTGGTTAAGGGTGAGTTGGAGTACGTTGTGGAAAAGATCTTGGACTCTCGTGTTTCCAGACGGAAACTCCAGTATCTGGTCAAATGGAAGGGATACGGTCAGGAGGATAATTCTTGGGTCACTGCCTCTGATGTTCATGCCTCCGATCTTGTCCGTGCCTTTCATAGGGCTCATCCTGATCGCCCTGGTGGTTCTGGTGAGGGTTCGGTGCCCCCTCCTTGAGGGGGGGGTACTGTTGTGAAATTGGATTCTGGGCTCCCCCGGTGGCCACTTGTGGAATTGTACTTGTGTGCATCATCCCCTCTGTTCACCTGCTCCTATCAGGATGTGGGAGTCGCTATATAACCTTGCTCCTCTGTCAGTTTCATGCCGGTCAACAATGTAATCAGAAGCCTTTCTGTGCATGTTCCTGCTACTAGACAACTCCCAGCTAAGTTGGACTTTTGTCCTTGTGTGTTTTTGCATTTTGTTCCTGTTCACAGCTGCTGTTTCGTTACTGTGTCTGGAAAGCTCTTGTGAGCGGAAATTGCCACTCTGGTGTTATGAGTTAATGCTAGAGTCTTAAAGTAATTTCTGGATGGTGTTTTGATAGGGTTTTCTGCTGACCATGAAAGTGCCCTTTCTGTCTTCTTGCTATCTAGTAAGCGGACCTCGATTTTTGCTAAACCTATTTTCATACTACGTTTGTCATTTCATCTAAAATCACCGCCAATATATGTGGGGGCCTCTGTCTGCCTTTTGGGAAAATTTCTCTAGAGGTGAGCCAGGACTGTCTTTTCCTCTGCTAGGATTAGGTAGTTCTCCGGCTGGCGCTGGGCATCTAGGGATAAAAAAACGTAGGCATGCTACCCGGCCACTTCTAGTTGTGCGGCAGGTTTAGTTCATGGTCAGTATAGTTTCCATCTTCCAAGAGCTAGTTCTCATATATGCTGGGCTATGTTCTCTCGCCATTGAGAATCATGACAGTTGGTACCAAGAGCCAAACACACAGGTTCTCCATGCATGTGTTGTGCCTGTCACATAGCCGCAACACGTGCAGCTGATCATCCGGCGCTCTCCATGTATCCAGGTTTCCACTGTAGCTTATTCGGTAAGCATTATAGCTTGCTGAGTAAGCAGGGACCTCATCAAATTTGCTCATCTCTACTGATGAGAACCAGCTGAGAAAGCAGTTTTCACAGAAGTCATCATAAATTTGCTCAGTCCTTCACATGGCTGCAACAATCTTTGGTCTTGCAACATAAATTACCATACTAATTTCTAAGGTATATAGGGTTCAATAGACAAATAAAATATAAACCAATATTTTTTATAAGAATTAACTGCCATGGCATGTTAACTGGCATTAGTAGGTATACATAGCTAATTTTAATAAATGACCAGAATTTTACTATAAAGTGCTTGACACTATTGGCATGTCCTAATATTTAGAAGAAATATAAGCTTAAATTTGAAAACTAAGCATTATTTTTCATAAAATAATACAGTAACAATGTATTTTATGCTGTAGAAAAAGATTATTTCCTGCAATTTAAAAATAAGGAATATTAAAGTGTAATCTAGAAAAGTATATTTTTTTGCACCAGTCAAGATGACGGTCTTGATATCTGTATCTGCTACATAGATAACTTAGTTTTTTATGTCATTCTATAAATGACAGTGTTATTTCCACAGATACAATTTTCCCTCCTACAGCAGGCAAATTTTCTAAGTATAGTATTATGCCTACCAAAGTGAGGAACATTTGATTCTGCTGAGAAAAATACATTCATTTAGCGATTTGCTATTTCAGAGACAAGATGGCAATCATGGCTGGCTTGTTTTTGATTCATTTTAGCTTTTGGTTACTGGGTTAGATAAAGCAATTTTTCTCTGAATTGGAGCTTGGATAAGACATATTTATCCATCCTTTAAAATTAGATATGCTAAATTGAGCAAACAAATAAAGAAAAGTAAGTAAATTGCAATTGAGAATGTTTTCTATCCTACTCTACAAGTAGGATGAATATTTTCTGAATATAGTTTGTATACCTGTCATAGAAAGTGAGTATCACATGTTCTAGTGAATGTGATAATTATATCCATATACCTTTCCAAATGATAAGAAATAAGTATGAGATCTTGTACCTAAGGAAAAAAATATTAATAAAGGTTTACCAATTTCTCATTGGAAATTTTTAAAGCTATTCTGTACACCACAAATGTAAATTGATAAATGTGACATCAGTGGGGTCCATCTTGCTTGCTTGACCAGCTGATTGAACATGTCCCTTCCATTATTTACCAGGTTCAGCTTCGTAGATTTCGTTGCTGCTGTACATCATGTAACTAGAGTTGAGCGACTTTTACTTTTTTAGGATCGAGTTGGGTTTCGCGAAACCCGACTTTCTCAAAAGTCGGGTCGGGTGAAATCGGCCGATTATTGCGAAAAGTCGGGGGTAGACCGAAACAAGAAACCAAATGCAAGTCAATGGGGAATCAAAGTCAGCAGTGAATGGAGGACAGGAAAATAAATACAGTGCCCATTTTAATGCCAAAAACACCAATTCTTGTTACTTAAGCTTGTCAATCTTAATTTACCTTATAATAATAGTTAGTCATTGAGAATTGGGGGTTATTTGGCAAAAGTTGTGGGGGGGTAGGGCTGGTTCAAGTTTTTCGTGGGCCCAGGAAACGCGGACTACGTCACGGCGGTGGATCAGGGAGAGGTAAGTATTTAACTTTGCAAGTGCTGTGATCCTGAGCAAGCAGGGGGGCCCACTCGTTTGCATTGGCACTGGCACAGGGCCCCTCAAAGTACGGTGGTGTGTTTGACGGTGGGGGCGCCTCCCACCGGCAGAGACACTTTTGCGTACTATGAGGGGCCCTGTGCCAGTGACGTCACCAATGAGTATGCCCCCCACCTGATGAAGGAACATGCACTTTCATCTGCACCTTCCTCTTTGTCCCCATGTAAGGTGGTTTTGTATGCGGGAAGGGGAACCTGACTTTCAGCAGGGTCAGATTCTGGCTGTGTAGAGTACAAGGGGAATGTAGTGGTCTGGGTCAATGTACCAGCAGACTCATCTAGCAGTGGCTAGGCAATGGGCAGGATGAGGAGGAAACAGATATATGCCCAAATAATAAAGTAGGCTAAATGCAGTTCAAATGTGGTAACAGGAGTAAACAGGCGGCATAGCTTTGTTCAGTGGAGGACAACTGTAATGAGTGGCAGACACAGTTAGTAGGCCCAAGTAATAAAGTGGGCCAAATGCAGTTCAAAATTGAAGACAGGAGTAAACCAGCAGCACTGCTTTGTTCAATGGAGGAGAACAACAAGCAGCGGCAGACACCGTTAGTAGGCCCAACCAAACAAGTAGGCCAAATGCAGTTTAATATCCGAAACAGGATGAAAATTAAGGCTCAGCTTTGTTCAGTGGAGGGGAAAAGCAAGGAGCGGCAGACACCGTTAGTAGGCCCAACCAAACAAGTAGGCCAAATGCAGTGTAATATCAGAAACAGGATGAAAATTGAGGCTCAGCTTTGTTCAGTGGAGGAGAAAAGCAAGGAGCGGCAGACACCGTTAGTAGGCCCAACCAAACAAGTAGGCCAAATGCAGTTTAATATCCAAAACAGGAAGATAACTGAGGCTCAGCTTTGTTCAGTGGAGGAGAAAAGCAAGGAGTAGCAGACACCGCTAGTAGGCCCAACCAAACAAGTAGGCCAAATGCAGTTTAAAAATTTGAAACAGGAGTAAACAGGCGGCATAGCTTTGTGCAGTGGAAGACAGCTGTAATGAGTGGCGCAGACACAGTTTGTAGGCCCACATGAAAAAAGTAGGCTCCAAGCAGTTCAAAAATGGTAACAGGAGCAAACTGTCGGCATTGGTTTGTTCAGTGGAGGTCAACTGTAAGGCAGAATGTGGCTTGCAGATATACGACAAACAGAACTGACGTATATAAACTTGTTGGCAATTTAAATCTCCCTTTTTTGGGGGGAGACTGCAGTGAAAAACAGCCCTGTTTATTACACTACACAATGTAAGTGGCAGAACGTGGCTGGAAGATATATAAAAAAATACAAGGACTTTACTACAATTTCAATCTCCCTACAATGATCTCAGGACAAGTATGGCAGCCAGCAATAAAAAGGACTGCTGCACACAAAAGTGTGGACAAACAAACAAGAGAACTGTGCAGGAAGGAGCAACAGGATTTTTGCTTTTAAAAAAGCAGTTAGTTTGCACAGCGGCGTGCAAACAGCAATGCAGCTATCAGGGAACCTAATAAGCTAGAAAGCTGATGCACAAAGATGTAGCCTCCACTGTCCCTGCAAAACAAAGGTGGTGTTGGACAGTGGAAATCACCACAGCACAAGCGGTTTGGGGGTTAATCTTCCCTCCCTAACAATATCCCTGCTTCTGATGAAGCTGCAGCAACCTCTCCCTATGCTGGGATCGGCAGAAGTAAGATGGCGGTCGGCGTGCACGCCCCTTTATAGCCCCTGTGACACTGCAGAAAGCAAGCCAATCACTGTCATGCCCTTCTCTAAGATGGTGGGGACCGAGACCTATGTCATCATGCTGCCCACACTCTGCATCCTCCTTCATTGGCTGAATGGCGCTGAAAGCGTCATACGAAACGCGACTTTGGCGTGAAGATTGCCGACCTCATGGCCGATCCCACAGTGGGATCAGGTCGGGCTTCACGAAACCCGACTTTGTCGAAAGTCGGCGATTTTTTAATTTGTCCAATCCGTTTCGCTCAACCCTACATGTAACAGTTCAGTCAAACTTCAATGGGAATAACCTGTCATGAGTAGGGGTAAGCGAAACGGATCAGACAAATTCAAAAATCGCCGACTTTCAGCAAAGTTGGGTTTCATGAAACCCGACCCGATCCTAGTGTGGGATCGGCCATGAGGTCGGCGATCATCGCGCCAAAGTCGCGTTTCGTATGACGCATTCAGCGCCATTTCTCAGCCAATGAAGGAGGACACAGAGTGTGGGCAGCGTGATGACATAAGTCTCGGTCCCCACCATCTTAGATAAGGGCATGACAGTGATTGGCTTGCTTTCTGCGGCGTCACAGGGGCTATAAAGGGGCGTGCACGACGACCGCCATCTTACTTCTGCCGATCTTAGCATAGGGAGAGGTTGTTGCAGCTAGGTCAGAAGAAGGGACATAGTTAGGGAGGGAAGATTAACCCCCAAACTGCTTGTGCTGTAGCAATTTCCACTGTCCAAGACCACCTTTCTTTGCAGGGACAGTGGGGGCTATATCTTTGTGCATCAGCTCTGTAGCTGATGCACAAAGGCCTGCCTTATAAGGCTCCCTGATAGCTGCATTGCTGTTTGCACCGCTGCTGTGCAAACCAACTGCTTTTTTAAAAGCAAAAATCCTTTTGCTCCTTTCTGCTCAGTTATCTTGTTAATTTGTCCACACTTTTGTGTGCAGCAGTCCTTTTTATTGCTGCCATACTTGTCCTGAGATAATTGTAGGGAGATTGAAATTATACTACAGTCATTGTATTTTTTCATATATCTTCCAGCCACTTGCTGCCACTCACATTGCGTTGTTTTATACACTGTGCTGAGTTTGGGTTCAGTTCCCCCCCTAAAAAGTGTGATTCAAATTCTCACAAAATGGATATACCTCAGTCCTCTTGGTTTGTTGTGTATCAGCCAGCCACTTGCTGCCACTCACATTGCGTTGTAAAATACACTGGGCCTGAGTTTGGGTTCAGTCTCCCCCCCAAAAAAGTGAGATTCAAATTCTCACAAAGTGGATATACCTCAGTCCTCTTAGTTTGTCATGTATCAGCCAGCCACTTGCTGCCACTCACATTGCGTTGTAAAATACACTGGGCCTGAGTTTGGGTTCAGTCTCCCCCCCAAAAATGTGAGATTAAAATTCTCACAAAGCGGATATACCTCAGTCCTCTTAGTTTGTTGTATATCAGCCAGCCACTTGCTGCCACTCACATTAATTTGTAAAATACAGTGGGCCTGAGTTTGGGTTCAGTCTCCCCCCAAAAAAAGTGAGATTCAAATTCTCACAAAGTGGATATACCTCAGTCCTCTTAGTTTGTCGCGTATCAGCCAGCCACTTGCTGCCACTCACATTGCATTGTAAAGTACACTGGGCCTGAGTTTGGGTTCAGTCTCCCCCCAAAAAAAGTGAGAATCAAATTCTTACAAAGTGGATATACCTCAGTCCTCTTAGTTTGTTGTATATCATGTATATCAGCCAGCCACTTGCTGCCACTCACATTGCGTTGTAAAATACACTGGGCCTGAGTTGTGGTTCAGTCTCTCCAAAATAAAAAGGGAGATTTAAATTCTCAACAAGTTTATATACATTTTCTACCTTGTTTTATAGTACAATATAATGGTTGTTATTTTAGTTACATTTTCCCTAAAATGAGGAAGTCTGGTGGAAAAGGCCGTGGGCGGTCGTTGCCAGTTGGTACTGATGGTGGTGGTGGTGGTGGAGCATCTAGTGGTAGTGAGAAAAGCAAAATAGCACCTAAGGCTGGAGGTCTTGAGCCAGCGTCATCGTCTGGCTACACAAGGCCTCAAAGGCTCCCTTATCTGGGAGTAGGAAAACAGCTTTTAAAGCCAGAGCAGCAGGAAAAAGTTTTGGCTTTCCTTGCTGACTCAGATTCTAGCTCTTTCGCCTCCTCTTCAGAAAGTTCCAAATATAAAAGCAGCGAGTCGTCAGTGGATGCTCCCGGTCAGGAACAAGATGTTTCCTTGTGTCCTTCACTCACACCAAAAGTGAAGGATGCATCAGGCGACACTACAGGTTACTCCATGGAGCTCTTTACACATACCGTGCCTGGGTTAGAAAGGGAAATTGGATTGGATTGGATTTCAAATTATTTTGCCCCACCTTCCCCTGCTGACACGTAGCTTGCCTGAAAAATGTCTTGCTTTTGGCCTCCTCTTACTGACTGCTCCAATTCCTCCATTTGCAGCTGCTGAATGTCCACCATAGGCCATTTTTATACCTCCCTAAATGGGCTGACTCCTCCCACAGGGCCGTGGTCACCACCTGGCGCAAGCACCCGTGTGAGTGCCGTTTGCCTGGACAGGTGGGTGTGCCCACTCTTGGGCGACGGCACTGGCACAGGGTCCCTCATAGTACAATGAAGTATCTCTGACGGTGGTGGTGCACATCCAACGTCAGACACACCGTCGTAATATGAGGGGCCATGTGCCAGTACCGCAGCCCACGAGAGAGTGTTCCCTCCCAGCTCAAACAGTGCTCTACCACTTGCAATACCTACCTCTCCCTGCTCCACCACTGTGTAGTCTGTGCTGTTCTTTGTGCATCAATCCTTCAATGGTACTGCCAATACTAATTTGTTGAAATGATAGATCATAGTTAAAATATACAGGGGCCCTGTCCTCCATTTAGACCAGTTAATACGTTGCGCCTACTACCACTGTCTGCTACTCAGCAGAGGAGCCCACCCCTGTACCTAGCTATGCCACCTGGTTATTTCTGAAAAAAATTTTGGCAGACATTTAGCCTACTTTATTATTAGGGCCTACTCACTGTGTCAGCCACTCCTTACAATTGTCCGCTGAAAAAAGCAACGCCGCCAGTTTAGTCCTGTTACCAATTTTTAACTGCATTTAGCCCACTTACTTATTTGGGCCTACTCACTGTGTCAGCGACTCCATACAATTGTCCTCCGCTGAACCAAGCAATGTCGCCTGGTTATTCCTGTTACCAATTTTGAACTGCATTTAGCCCACTTACTTATTTGGGCCTACTCACTTTGTCAGCCACTCCTTACAATTGTCCTCTGCTGAACTAAGCAATGCCGCCTGGTTATTCCTGTTACCAATTTTGAACTGCATTTAGCCCACTTACTTATTTGGGCCTACTCACTGTGTCAGCCACTCCTTACAATTGTCCTCCACTGGACTAAGCAAAGCCGCCTGGTTATTCCTGTTACCAATTTTGAACTGCATTTAGCCCACTTACTTATTTGGGCCTACTCACTGTGTCAGCTACTCCTTACAATTGTCCTCTGCTGAACCAAGCAATGCCGCCTGGTTATTCCTGTTACCAATTTTGAACTGCATTTAGCCCACTTACTTATTTGGGCCTACTCACTGTGTCAGCCACTCCTTACAATTGTCCTCCGCTGAACAAAGCAATGCCGCCTGGTTATTCCTGTTACCAATTTTGAACTGCATTTAGCCCACTTACTTATTTGGGCCTACTTACTGTGTAAGCCAATCCTTACAATTGTCCTCTGCTGAACAAAGCAATGCCGCCTTTTTATTCCTGTTACCAATTTTTAACTGCATTTAGCCCACTTACTTATTTGGGCCTACTCACTGTGTCAGCCACTCTATACAATTGTCCTCCGCTGAACCAAGCAATGTCGCCTGGTTATTCCTGTTACCAATTTTGAACTGCATTTAGCCCACTTACTTATTTGGGCCTACTCACTTTGTCAGCCACTCCTTACAATTGTCTTCTGCTGAACTAAGCAATGCCTCCTGGTTATTCCTGTTACCAATTTTGAACTGCATTTAGCCCACTTACTTATTTGGGCCTACTCACTGTGTGAGCCACTCCTTACAATTGTCCTCCGCTGAACTAAGCAAAGCCGCCTGGTTATTCCTGTTACCAATTTTGAACTGCATTTAGCCCACTTACTTATTTGGGCCTACTCACTGTGTCAGCTACTCCTTACAATTGTCCTCTGCTGAACCAAGCAATGCCGCCTGGTTATTCCTGTTACCAATTTTGAACTGCATTTAGCCCACTTTATTATTTGGGCCTACTAACTGTGTCTGCCACTCATTACAGTTGTCTTCCACTGAACAAAGCAATGCCGCCTGTTTATTCCTGTTACCAATTTTGAACTGCATTTAGCCCACTTTATTATTTGGGCCTATATTTGTGTTTCCTCCTCATCCTGCCCATTGCCCAGCCACTGCTAGATGAGTCTGCTGGTACATTGACCCAGACCACTACATTCCCCTTGCACTCTACACAGCCAGAATCTGACCCTGCTGAAAGTCTGGTTCCCCTTCCCCTACCACCTTACACGGGGACAAAGAGGAAGGTGCAGATGAAAGTCCAGGTTCCTTCATCAGGTGGGGGGGCATACTCATTGGTGACATCACTGGCACAGGTCCCCTCATAGTATGCAAAAGTGTCTCTGCCGGTGGGAGGCGCCACCCGCTGTCAAACACTCTGCCGTACTATGAGGGGCCCTGTGCCAGTGCCAACTAGTGGGCCCCCCCGCTTGCTCAGGATTACAGCACTTGCAAAGTTGAAATACTTACCTCTCCCTGCTCCACCGCCGTGACGTATTCCTCGTTTCCTGGGCCCACGAAAATCTTGAGCCAGCCCTACCCCCCCACAACTTTAGCCAAATGACCCCCAGTTTTCAATGCCTAACTATTATTATAAAGTAAATTAAGATTGACAAGCTTCAGTAATAAGAATTGATGTTTTTGGCATTAAAATGGGCACTGTAGGTGTTTTCCTGTCCTCCACTCACTGCCGACTTTGATTCCCCATTGACTTGCATTGGGTTTCGTGTTTCAGTCGGCCCCCAACTTTTCGTAATAATAGGCCGATTTCACCCGACCCGACTTTTGACAAAGTCGGGTTTCGCAAAACCCAACTTGATCTGAAAAAAGTAAAAGTCTCTCAACTCTAGTCATGAGTAGAGATGAGCTAACTTGTTTGGAAATTGTTTGCAAATCTCAAATTCGGCACAAGCATAACACATTTGGATTTGTCTTCTTAAAGTTTGCAAAATGTTGTCAAAGATCGGTAAATCATCGTGTCTCCTCTAATGCTTTAGTTATTACTTTGGCTAGCATAGTGCTGCTGCAAGATGAGCGAGGGGGACATGTGAACATGTTTGATGAGGGGAGGGTGTGTGGAGAGGTTAGAGGAGCATGTGGAGAGGTTAGAGAAGCGGCGCACCCTTTTATTCCCCCCTTAACTTTATGTGTGTTGAATCCAGCAGCCAATCAGGGTGCAGAAACCATCCATAAAGTCATAACACAAAGTCTTCTGTGATTGGCTGCCAAAGTCACGTGTCTCTGGCCATATAAAAAGCAGACATCTTGTTTTGCTGGCGCCATTTTCTCAGTGTCACAGTGCAGAGAAGCCACTTCTGCTCTTGCTGCAGGCGAATCTGTCAGTTAGCAAGATAAGATCCGGTCCTGTGTGACATTGTTCTTCCAGCATCTAACTAGATTGGGCAAAACTTTGTTGCAGTCTCAGGAGGCCCTATTTTCTAATCCAAATCGTTTGTGATAAAACTGTGCTTCAGTGAGAAATCAAAAGGCCAGATTTCCACTTACATATCATTAGGTCTAATATTGGAGTGCGACCAGGAGGCCCAATTAGCTAATCCAAATCATTTGTGATAAAGCTGTGTTCTAGTGCGAAATCAGAAGGACAAATTTCCACTTAAAAATTATTAGGTATAAAGGTATGGTTCAGTCACACTATCTAAAAAATAAATAGTGATTGTTCATTTAGTGACAGGTGAGGCTGGTTTCACACTTGCGTTTTTGTCTGCAGCGTTTTTTGCACAAAAACGCATGCGTTTTTTTTTCCTATATTTAACATTGAAAACGCATGCGTTTTTTTGCACATGCGTTTGGTCGCGTTTTCAAACGCATGCGTTTTTTGTCTGCATGCGTTCATTTTCAAAAATGCTACCTGCAGTATTTTCTTGCGCGTTTTTTTGCCGCGAAAAAACGCATGCGTTTTTTCGCGGCAAAAAAATGCATTGCTGTCTATGTAAACGCATGCGTTTTTAAGCACATGCGTTTGTTTGCGCTAAAAACACATGCGTTTTTATAGAAAAAAACCAGAAAACACACTGAAAAGCCACCCACCACCATCAAGGTGATAAAGGGATCCAAACCCTAACCCTAACTCTACCCCTAACCTCACCCCTAACCGTTTAATGAACATTTTCTGACAGTCATATTGCCACGTATTTAAGTGCCACGTATCACGTATTTCAGTGCCACGTATGCCACGTGCCACGTATTTAAGTGCCACATGCCACATATTTAAGTGCCACGTGCCACGTATTAAAGTGCCACGTGCCACGTATTTAAGTGCCACGTATTTAAGTACCACATATTTAAGTGCCACGTGCCACGTATTTAAGTGCCACGTGCCACGTATTTAAGTGCCACATGCCACGTATTTAAGTGCCACGTATTTAAGTGCCACGTATTTAAGTACCACGTATTTCAGTTGCACGTATTTCAGTGCCACGTATTTCAGTCACGTTTAGGGTTAGGGTTAGGGGTAGGGTTAGGGTTAGGGTTTTCTTGTTTTTTCTTGTGTTTTCTTGTGTTTTCTTGTGTTTTTCTATAAAAACGCATGCGTCTAAAAAACGCATGCGTTTTACCGCGTTTACATGCGTTTTTTCACACATGCGTTTTTTTAAAAACGCATGCAGATAAAAACGCAAGTGTGAAACCAGCCTGACTGACAGCTGTTGGCCCAAGGTTGTGAAACCGCAGAGTACAAGTGGGGAAGGCTATATACAACATGAGTGAGAAAAAGCGAGTAATGGTGGAAGGGGGAATAGGCTTGATGTTTGATGTCCACAAACAGAACCCCAAACATGAGTATAAAGGTACGACAATGAACTGCAACAGCATTAAAGATTAAAAAATTTAATTTTTATTAACATCAGATAAAATTATATAATATAATAGAATAAAGTGAAATTAAGCTTCTGGAACATACGAGGAGTGTGGGAGCATTGGGACACAAAATGAATAGCTGGCCAAAGGATATAGCACTACATGAAATGAGAAAAAGGACTAACCATACAAAAAACTTTAAGACCAGGAAATAGTTCTAATTCATAAATAACATCTAAAGTGCATTGTGCCTAGTGCAAATGTTAACATTTATCATGAACTGTGCATGGGCTTAGCTTAATCTCAAACAAAAAGTGGCAAGTGCAAAAAGAAGGCTGGTGTGGCTCATAATGTTACATGCAGTACAATACATATAAAGGGCTGGATGAAAAGAGTCCCTGCTGCCTTGCGCTCTCACCCCGACAGCGCCATTTCACATTATGCTTCTTCTATGGGGAGTGTGATCCTTGTCCCTGCTTTGAAGCACAGTAGCGGTAAGTGTTATCTGCACCAATAGTACCTCTGTACCACCCACATGTGCTGGTATATATTGCCACACTAGGTTACTATTATATTTTCTACTCTAGGTAGGTTCTACTATCATATCATGATTAGTGTTGAGCATTCCGATGCTGCAAGTATCGGGTATCGGCCGATACTTGCTGTATCGGAATTCCGATACCGGGATTCCGATACTCTTGTGGTATCGGGTATCGGAACAACATTTTATTTTAATTCTCTCTTTTACACATTTTAACATTGTTAAAATGTGTAAAAGAGAGAATTAAAATAAAAAATATCGCTATACTCACCTGTCCGACGCAGCCGGGACCTCAGCGCAGGAACCGGCAGCGTTGTTTGTTTAAAATTCCCGCTTTTACATGGTTACGCGAACTCCCGGCTTGTGATTGGTCAGGGCGCCCATGTTGCCGGGCCGCGGACCAATCACAGCAAGCCGTGACGAAAATACGTCACGGCTTGCTGTGATTGGTCCGCGTCCCGGCAACATGGCCGCCATTAACCAATCACAAGCCGTGACGTCACGGGAGGCTGGACTTGCGCGCTTTTGAAAAAGCGCGCGTGTCCAGCCTCCAGTGACGTCCCGGCTTATGATTGGTTGCGCCGCGATCAACCAATCACAAGCCGGGAGGCTGGACACGCGCGCAATTTTAAAATGCGCGCTTGTCCTGCCTCCCGTGACGTCACGGCTTGTGATTGGTTAATGGCGGCCATGTTGCCGGGCCGCGGACCAATCACAGCAAGCCGTGACGTATTTTCGTCACGGCTTGCTGTGATTGGTCCGCGTCCCGGCAACATGGCGCCGTGACCAATCATAAGCCGGGACGTCACTGGAGGCTGGACACGCGCGCTTTTTCAAAAGCGCGCAAGTCCAGCCTCCCGTGACGTCACGGCTTGTGATTGGTTAATGGCGGCCATGTTGCCGGGACGCGGACCAATCACAGCAAGCCGTGACGTATTTTCGTCACGGCTTGCTGTGATTGGTCCGCGGCCCGGCAACATGGGCGCCCTGACCAATCACAAGCCGGGAGTTCGCGTAACCATGTAAAAGCGGGAATTTTAAACAAACAACGCTGCCGGTTCCTGCGCTGAGGTCCCGGCTGCGTCGGAGAGGTAAAGTATAGCGATATTTTTTATTTTAATTCTTTCTTTTACACATTTATATGGTTCCCAGGGCCTGAAGGAGAGTTTCCTCTCCTTCAGACCCTGGGAACCATCAGGAATACCTCCGATACTTGAGTCCCATTGACTTGTATTGGTATCGGGTATCGGTATCGGATTGGATCCGATACTTTGCCGGTATCGGCCGATACTTTCCGATACCGATACTTTCAAGTATCGGACGGTATCGCTCAACACTAATCATGATATATAAAGCATTGTTGTTGTTTTCCCTGGGTATACGCCAAGTTTTCAATATTATGACAAGTGCTGTTTTAAAATTATGTTTTGATGTTTATGGATGTAGATTTTGGAACCCAATGGACCCTGTACATTATTGTCGTATATACCTTGGTTTATTTTCTTTATAGTTCTAGTACATTGATGAAGGTTATCACGACCAAAACGTCTACTTTTGTGTGTACTATATATTAAATTTTTCACAGCATCTACATGGTGTGTGCCAGGTTTTCTTACTATGTGCACAAGGTCTTGGATCCTACCTGAGCACCACAACACTAGCTGTGCTAAAGGTTTTGTTTACACTGTAATAAGTAAGATATTAAACTAAAAGAAAAAAATTGGACTACTAAAATTTTAAAATATTTAGTGCAATGATATTAGATATGTGTGGCGTACAAATCAGAGTGATAAATATAAGAACTGTAGCTAAACATTTTTGGGCCAGCTAAAGATTTTTTGGTCACCGTAATGGTGTTAAAAATGTTGTAAGACACTCCAAAACATACTATAGTACCAAAAAAACAGGCCAGAAATTTCTACGCACTCACATCTGATGCCTGTGGCAAAAAAAACTGTTTTAAATTGTTAGATTTTCACGCTCTTGTATTGAAATGACCTGGCTGTAGTCTGCAGTGTGACCGAGCAAATAAATGCAGAAAAAAGGGGGCTATGGATTGCTTTGTAATAAAATTAGCAGTTATAAGGGCAAAAAAAAAATCCTAGCTACAGATACCTGCAGATAGGTATTTATAAAATATGCAGGAACAGGCAGTAATGGAGCGTTTTGATGTATGCAGTGAGATCTATATACTCGCATACAGTGCCTGCATGCCTTGCACTGATGTGGATATGCACTCCTCTGCTTACCTAGCATTGCAATCTATACACCCCCCAATTAACCCTAAAAAGGACTGTGTGTTTAACTGTATTTGTGGATTGAATAGTGGACCCACACTAACTAATAGAAGAACGAATCTGTCCATATCTCAGCAGCAGCTCTCCCTACACTAGCTGAGTCCGGAGCAGAATGCACCGAGCAGGGTGGTGCCAGGTTTCTTATAGACCTGATGGTACTGTGCCGCCAGCCAGTCCCTGCAATGCCACAACAAAGATGGCTGCAGTATTACAGTGCATGGCAGACAATCCCTGCGTGTTCATTGGTGCTCTAAAAAGCACCAAAATTTAAATGCGGAGACCCAAGCTCCCACTGAATACACCGAGTACCATGATACTCGGGCGAGTACCGTGTAGTGGTGAGCAAGCTCGCTCATCACTACTGCTGACATATGCAGAACCTCAGTATGTGAGCAGAACACCTGAGCTTCAAAATCTGTCTGAGGGTGACACCACTGGCCCTTCCCCTGTGATACGTCCTTCCCAATCTGCTGTCCAGGAAGCAGGTGCTGAAGTCTCTTGCCCACAACCAACAGTTGCATATACCGTAAGAACATTCAGCAACCATGTCCACTTTGAGATTTGGATGTTTCGCCCCCAGCAGTTCGCCCCCAGCAGTTTGCCCCCAGCAGTGCGCCCCTGGGTACATTTCGCCCCTGAACATTTTGTCCCCAGCATTTGGCCCCCAGGATGTTTCGCTCCCGCACATTTCACCCCCGCACATTTTGCCTCCAGCAGTTCACCCCCAGCAATTCACCTCCAGCAGTTCACCCCAAGCATTTCGCCCCCAGCAGTTCACCCCTGGGTACATTTCGCCCCCGCACATTTCGTCCCCAGCATTTGGCCCCAGGATGTTTTGCCCCCGCACATTTCACCCCCGCACATTTCGCCCCCAGCAGTTCGCCCCCAGCAGTTCGCCCCGGGTACATTTCACCGCCGCACATTTCGTCCCCAGCATTTGGCCCCTGGATGTTTCGCACCCGGATGTTTGTACCCTTGTGATTCATGAATTCCCGTCCGTCATCAATGTTTCGCCCCCAGCAGTTTGCCCCCGGTAGTTCGTCCCCGGATGTTTGTACCCTTGTGGTTCATGAATTCCCGTCCATCATCAATGTTTTGTCCCCAGCAATTTGCCCCCGGTAGTTCGCCCCCAGATGTTTGTACCCTTGTGATTACTGAATTCCTGTCCATCATCAATGCTTTGTCCCCAGCAATTCGCCCCCGGTAGTTCGCCCCGAGATGTTTGTACCCTTGTGGTTCATGAATTCCTGTCCGTCATCAATGTTTCACCCCCAGCAGTTTTCCCCTGGCAGTTCGCCCCCGGATGTTTCTACACTTGTGATTCATGAATTTCCACCCGTCATCAATGTTTCCCCAGCATTTGGCCCCCAGATGTTTCGCACCCAGCAGTTCGCCTCCGGATGTTTGTACCCCTGTGGTTCATGAATTCCCGTCAGTCATCAATGTTTCCCCAGCATTTGGCCCCTGGATGTTTCGCCCCAGCAGTTCACCCCAGATGTTTGCACCCTTGTGGTTCATGAATTCCCGTCAGTCATCAATGTTTCCCCCGCATTTGACCCCCGGATGTTTCACCCCCAGCAGTTCACCCCCAGATGTTTGTACCCTTGTGGTTCATGAATTCCTTTCCGTCATCAATGTTTCACCCCCAGAAGTTTGCCCCTGGCAGTTCGCCCCCGGATGTTTGTACCCTTGTGGTTCATGAATTCCCATCCATCATCAATGTTTTGCCTCCAGCAGTTTGCCCCCGGCAGTTCGCCCCCAGATGTTTGTAACCTTGTGGTTCATGAATTCCTGTCCGTCATCAATGTTTCACCCCCAGAAGTTCGCCCCCGGATGTTTGTACCCTTGTGTTTAATGAATTCCAGGCCGTCATCAATGTTTCGCCCCCAGCAGTTTGCCCCCAGCAATTTGCCCCCGGATGATTCACCCCGAATGTTTCTCCTACAGCATTTTGTCCCTGGATGTGTCACCATCTGAAGTTTCATACCTAACATTTTGACCCCAGATGTTTCACCCTCAACTTTTGGGGTCAACAGGCAGAGATCAAAACATCTAGAGCTGAACATACCTGGGGGTAAAATATACAGGACCCCAATTGCTGGGGATTCCTGTAGCTGCCTTTTCAGCAGCTCACCCAGTGTCTCTTCTGGCTGGCCTTAAAGAAGTAGTAAAGGAGTAGTTAAGGAGTAGTATCACCCTAGAACAAAAAAAATGGACATACTTATTTGTCACAGCTGCAGCTCCTTGGGCCACGGAGTGCAGTCTAGCAGTTCCCCGTGATGTCTTCTCCTGCTTCTGGCTGTTTTTTCATCTTCCCTGGATAACTGATTCATGCAAGCATGATGAATGCCGCAGCAGTGAGGCCGAATGTCTCCAGGCCGCTCAATGCCATGCTTAGGTCTTTACCTGAGCTCTATAGCACTGCCTGTCACCTGAGTAATTCACTCCATGGACCTCGTCACTCTCTGGGAAGTATCCTATACTTACTTTGTTGTTGGTCAAAACCATGCAAAAGATACATTCTGCCTGGATGGGTAATTTCCAGAAGAAGTGCGTAGGCTTGTGCAGATTGGTTAATGGTACTACTGTCTCTTTCTCTTGAGGAGACTGCTTCCAAGTAAAATGAAGCTTGTATATGTTCCTGACATGGGTTTCAGGTCTGAAAGATTGACCACAATACAGGCCCTCCCTTGCATACACTGTATTCCTAATTTAATTCTAATGCTTTTGGGGTCTACTAGAATCCAACTTACTGACATTGATCATACAGTTACCTCAAGTTTTGTATTATGATCACTTTTCAGTTGCTTCACCTGCTATGACAGTGGCTCCATTGGGATCCGGTAGCCAAAATGAACTGTAGAGCTCACAAAACTCAGGTTTCACTGCACCTACTGGCCCTCTAAAAAAAAATTTGAAGCGAGGGTTGCATAGTGGCATGGCGGTGGACATAGTGGTGGTGATGTCTGAAGCCTAAAATTCAAATGGGCATGCTTAAAATGGCATTGGAAAGACCTGGGGGATATGTATTCCAGTATCTAGCTAACAGTTTTGAATGAGGGAGGGACCTCCCAAATATAGAAGTGAGAGCTCTCCCAAATGTATAATACAGAGCCACCTGAGGACCCTTCCCAAATTCAGGTTTCACTGCACCTGCTGGCCCTCTGAAAATGTGAAGCAATGGCCGCATAGTGGCATGGTGGTGGATGTGGTGGTTGTGGTGGGCAAAGCCTAAATTTCAAATGGCCATGTTTTAGCTGGCATTGTAAAGAGCTGGTGTGGTGCCCCTGAGGGAGGTGGAGCCGCATATTCATCCCTGTAATGAGCAGTACCACGTGACCGCTCACACAGGACAAGCTGCGGTGCTGAGAGGAGGCTTCGCGGGAGCTGGGTGAGTATTTTAATGCAAGCGGGCGGGAGCACAGGGGGTGGGAGGCGGGAGGTGACCATGAACTTTATTTTAAACACAAAAAAATAAAAAAACCTTGATTTTTCATTCCTTCTCTCCAGCGAACGCTGCTGGGGAGAAGGAATGAATGCCGGCTTCAGCACCACACGCAGGGAGGACAGCGCTTAACTCTAGTGCTGTCTCCTGCACGGTCCGTGTGGTCCTCAGTCAGCACACGGGTGGTACGTGTTTACACTGACCCATTGACTTTAATGGGTCCTTGTGATCTGTGCACTCCCATGAACACTGACATGTCTCCGTGTTTTGCAAACGGACACATGGTCCGTGAAAACACGCTGATATGTGCATTTATTTTAATGTGTCTATGTGAGTCAGTGTCTCCGGTACGTGAGGAAACTGTCACCACACGTACTGAAGCCAGATACGTGTGAAACCAGCCTAAGATGTGGTATTTTAGTGTTCCCTTTATTTTTTTGAGCAGTGTGTATTCCAGCAACCCTATTATGGAAACCGAGAAAGCCATAAGGTATGATGTCTAATTGACACATGGTCGGAATGCACCATCATGCCCCTGGAGTCTTTCAAAAGGCATTTTGGGCACATGATGGAGCCAGAAGATGGAAGCTTCATCAGGCTAATGGCTGCCAATAACCATGAGATGGATGTACAAGGAATAGTCTGGGTACAAGTTAGAATAATCAAGCAGGAGATTGGCAAGAAGGAGATCATGCTCGTAGACCATTTGCTCCGGAGGGGATTGGGTGTGATGCTGGCCATGAACGTATGTCACACTAGATGAGTGAGAAGCTAGGTGCACAACAGCAGGTAGAGGGAGGAGCAGCAGCGTGATACCAGTTCTGCAATAGCAATGAAACACTGCATATATGCTTGCTCTATTCTAAGCTTTCCCACCTAGATCACCTCTCCCTGACCTGGTTCCAGAGGAGAGTGGGCCGAGCATCGGACCACCGTGTAACAAATTAGACCCATGATACAAGGCAGGCGGCCAATCACAGGAATTCCAGTAGCCAAAATGGCTATGGCATTACTGTGTGTGACAGGCAATCTCTGCATGTTAATTGGTTATCAGTAGTGTTGAGCGATACCGTCCGATACTTGAAAGTATCGGTATCGGAAAGTATCGGCCGATACCGGCAAAGTATCGGATCTAATCCGATACCGATACCCGATACCAATACAAGTCAATGGGACTCAAGTATCGGACACTATCCCTGATGGTTCCCAGGGTCTGAAGGAGAGGAAACTCTCCTTCAGGCCCTGGGATCCATATCAATGCATAAAATAAAGAATTAAAATAAAAAATAGGGATATACTCACCCTCCGACGCAGCCTGGACTTTACCGCCGTAACCGGGAGCCGTTGTACCTAAGAATGCGCGCTTGAAGGGCCTTAGATGAGGTCACTGCGCTCTGATTGGTCCGTAGCGGTCGCGTGACCGCTACGCGACCAATCACAAAGCAGTGACGTCTTCTAAGGTATTTCAAGCGCTTGAAAGACCTTAGGTGACGTCACTGCTTTGTGATTGGTCGCGTAGCGGTCACGCGACCGCTACGGACCAATCAGAGCGCAGTGACCTCATCTAAGGCCCTGCAAGCGCGCATTCTTAGGTACAACGGCTCCCGGTTACGGCGGTAAAGTCCAGGAGCCGCCGGAGAGGTGAGTATATCCCTATTTTTTATTTTAATTCTTTATTTTACACATTGATATTAACCCCTTAAGCCCCGAGGGTGGTTTGCACGTTAATGACCGGGCCAATTTTTACAATTCTGACCACTGTCCCTTTATGAGGTTATAACTCTGGAACGCTTCAACGGATCTTGGCGATTCTGACATTGTTTTCTCGTGACATATTGTACTTCATGTTAGTGGTAACATTTCTTCGATATAACTTGCGTTTATTTGTGAAAAAAACGAATATTTGGCGAAAATTTTGAAAATTTCGCAATTTTCCAAATTTGAATTTTTATGCCCTTAAATCACAGACATATGTCACACAAAATACTTAATAAATAACATTTCCCACATGTCTACTTTACATCAGCACAATTTTGGAACCAAAATTTTTTTTTGTGACGGAGTTATAAGGGTTAAAAGTTGACCAGCAATTTCTCATTTTTACAACACCATTTTTTTTTAGGGACCACATCTCATTTGAAGTCATTTTGACGGGTCTATATGATAGAAAATACCCAAGTGTGACACCATTCTAAAAACTGCACCCCTCAAGGTACTCAAAACCACTTTCAAGAAGTTTATTAACCCTTCAGGTGTTTCACAGGAATTTTTGGAATGTTTAAATAAAAATGAACATTTAACTTTTTTTCACACAAAATTTATTTCAGCTCCAATTTGTTTTATTTTACCAAGGGTAACAGGAGAAAATAGACCCCAAAAGTTGTTGTACAATTTGTCCTGAGTACGCTGATACCCCATATGTGGGGGTAAACCACAGTTTGGGCCCATGGCAGAGCTTGGAAGCAAAGGAGCGCCATTTGACTTTTCAATGCAAAATTGACTGGAATTGAGATGGAACGCCATGTTGCATTTGGAGAGCCCCTGATGTGCCTAAACATTGAAACCCCCCACAAGTGACACCATTTTGGAAAGTAGACCCCCTAAGGAACTTATCTAGATGTGTGGTGAGCACTTTGACCCAACAAGTGCTTTACAGAAGTTTATAATGCAGAGCCGTAAAAATAAAAAATCATATTTTTTCACAAAAATTATCTTTTCACCCCCAATTTTTTATTTTCCCAAGGGTGAGAGAAGAAATTGGACCCCAAAAATTGTTGTGCAATTTGTCCTGAGTACGCTGATACCCCATATGTGGGTGTAAACCATTGTTTGGGCGCAGGGCAGAGCTCGGAAGGGAAGGAGCGCCATTTGACTTTTCAATGCAAAATTGACTGGAATTGAGATGGGACGCCATGTTGCATTTAGAGAGCCCTTGATGTGCCTAAACATTGAAACCCCTAACAAGTGACACCATTTTGGAAAGTAGACCCCCTAAGGAACTTATCTAGATGTGTGGTGAGCACTTTGACCCAACAAGTGCTTTACAGAAGTTTATAATGCAGAGCCGTAAAAATAAAAAATCATATTTTTTCACAAAAATGATCTTTTCACCCCCATTTTTTTATTTCCCCAAGGGTAAGAGAAGAAATTAGACCACAAAAGTTGTTGTGCAATTTGTCCTGAGTACGACAATACCCCATATGTGGGTGTAAACCATTGTTTGGGCGCATAGCAGAGCTCAGAAGGGAAGAAGCGCTATTTTACTTTTCAATGCAAAATTGACTGGAATTAAGATGGGATGCCATGTTGCGTTTGGAGAGCCCCTGATGTGCCTAAACATTAAACCCCCCCACAAGTGACACCATTTTGGAAAGTAGACCCCCTAAGGAACTTATCTAGATGTGTTTTGAGAGCTTTGAACCCCCAAGTGTTTCACTACAGTTTATAACGCAGAGCCGTGAAAATAAAAATTATTTTTTTTTTCACAAAAATGAAATTTAGCCCCCAGTTTTGTATTTTCACAAGGGTATCAGGATAAATTGGACCCTAAAAAGTTGTTGTCCAATTTGTCCTGAGTACGCTGATACCCCCTATGTGGGGGGGAATTACTGTTTGGGCGCATGACAGAGCTCGGAAGGGAAGGAGCGCCATTTGGAATTCAGACTTAAATGGATTGGTCTGCAGGCGTCACGTTGCATTTGCAGAGCCCCTGATGTACCCAAACAGTACAAACCCCCCACAAGTGACCCCATATTGGAAACTAGACCCCCCAAGGAACTTATCTAGATGTGTTGTGAGAACTTTGAACCCCCAAGTGTTTCACTACAGTTTATAACGCAGAGCCGTGAAAATAAAAATTATTTTTCTTTTTCACAAAAATGATTTTTTAGCCCCCAGTTTTGTATTTTCACAAGGGTATCAGGATAAATTGGACCCTAAAAGTTGTTGTCCAATTTGTCCTGAGTACGCTGATACCCCCTATGTGGGGGGGAACCACTGTTTGGGCGCATGACAGAGCTCGGAAGGGAAGGAGCGCCATTTGGAATGCAGACTTAAATGGATTGGTCTGCAGGCGTCACGTTGCATTTGCAGAGCCCCTGATGTACCCAAATAGTACAAACCCCCCACAAGTGACCCCATATTGGAAACTAGACCTCCCAAGGAACTTATCTAGATGTGTTGTGAGAACTTTGAACCCCCAAGTGTTTCACTACAGTTTACAACGCAGAGCCGTGAAAATAAAACATATTTTTTTTCCCACAAAAATGATTTTTAGCCCCCCAAATTTTTATTTTCCCAAGGATAACAAGAGAACTTGGACCCCAGAAGTTGTTGTTCAATTTGTCCCTAGTACGCTGATACCCCATATGTTGGGGTAAACCCCTTTTTGGACGCACGGGAGAGCTCGGAAGGGAAGGAGCACTGTTTTACTTTTTCAACGCAGAATTGGCTGGAATTGAGATTGGACGCCATGTCGCGTTTGGAGAGCCCCTGATGTGCCTGAACAGTGGAAACTCCCCAATTCTACCTGAAACCCTACCCCTAACCGTTTACTGAACATTTTCTGACAGTCATAAGTGCCACGTATATAAGTGCCACGTATATAAGTGCCACGTATATAAGTGCCACGTATATAAGTGCCACGTATATAAGTGCCACGTATTTAAGTGCCACGTATTTAAGTGCCACGTATTTAAGTGCCACGATATTTCAGTGCCACAATATTTCAGTGCCACGTATTTCAGTGCCACGTATTTCAGTGCCACGTATTTCAGGCACTGAAAAATACGTGGCACGTAAATACTTCAGTGCCACGATATTTCAGTGCCACGATATTTCAGTGCCACGTATTTCAGTGCCACGTATTTCAGGCACTGAAAAATACGTGGCACGTAAATACGTGGCACGTAAATACGTGGCACTTAAATACGTGGCACTTAAATACGTGGCACTTATATACGTGGCCACTGAAATATCGTGGCACTTATATACGTATATACGTATATAAACGTATATTTCAGTGCCACGTATTTCAGTGCCACGTATTTCAGGTTAGGGGTAGGGTTAGGGTTTTTTGTTTTTTTCTTGTTTTCTTGTGTTTTTCTATAAAAACGCATGCGTTTTACCGCGTTTACATGCATTTTTTCACACATGCGGTTTTTTAAAAAAACGCATGCAGATAAAAACGCAAGTGTGAAACCAGACTAAAAGACGCTTTTTATAGCAAAAAAGTTTTTGCGTCTCCACATTTTGAGACCTATAATTTTTCCACATTTTGGTCCACAGAGTCATGTGAGGTCTTGTTTTTTGCGGGACGAGTTGACGTTTTTATTGGTAACATTTTCGGACACGTGACCATTTTTTATCACTTTTTATTCCGATTTTTGTGAGGCAGAATAACCAAAAACCAGCTATTCATGAATTTCTTTTGGGAGAGGCGTTTATACCGTTCTGCGCTTGGTAAAATTGATAAAGCAGTTTTATTCGTCGGGTCAGTACGATTACAGCGATACCTCATTTATATCATTTTTTTATGTTTTGACGCTTTTATACGATAAAAACTATTTTATAGAAAAAATAATTATTTTGGCATCGCTTTATTCTGAGGACTATAACTTTTTTATTTTTTTGCTTATGATGCTGTATGGCGGCTCGTTTTTTGCGGGACAAGATGAAGTTTTCAGCGGTAACATGGTTATTTATATCCGTCTTTTTGATCGCGTGTTATTCCACTTTTTGTTCGGCGGTATGGTAATAAAGCGTTGTTTTTTGCCTCGTTTTTTTTTTTTTTTCTTACGGTGTTTACTGAAGGGGTTAACTAGTGGGCCAGTTTTATAGGTTGGGTCGTTACGGACGCGGCGATACTAAATATGTGTACTTTTATTGTTTTTGTTTGTTTTTTTTAGATAAAGAAATGTATTTATGGGAATAATATTTTTTTTTTTATTATTATTTATTTAGGAATTATTTTTTTTTTTTTTACACATGTGGAAATTTTTTTTTTAACTTTTTTACTTTGTCCCAGGGGGGGACATCACAGATCGCAGATCTGATAGTGTGCACAGCACTCTATCAGATCTGCGATCATACTTTCATCGGAGCAGGCTGCAGCTTTCATCTGCAGCCTGCTCCGACCCGGAAGTGCTCCCTGCAGGACCCGGATACAGCCCCTCGGCCATTTTGGATCCGGGGCCTGCAGGGAGAAGACGTTCGGTACGAGGTGAGTACATCACCTTGTACCGATCGTCTCAGGGAAGCCCGCAGGGAGCCCCCTCCCTGCGCGATGCTTCCCTGTACCGCCGGTACACCGCGATCATGTTTGATCGCGGTGTGCCGGGGGTTAAAGTGCCGGGGGCGGTCCGTGACCGCTCCTGGCACATAGTGCCGGATGTCAGCTGCGATATGCAGCCGACACCCGGCCGCGATCGGCCGCGCTCCGATCGCGTATGACGTACTATCCCGTCACCGGGAATTAAGGCCCACCCCACCTCGACGGTATAGTACGTCATATGGGATTAAGGGGTTAATCCCGATACCGATTCCCGATACCACAAAAGTATCGGATCTCGGTATCGGAATTCCGATACCCGCAAGTATCGGCCGATACCCGATACTTGCGGTATCGGAATGCTCAACACTAGTTATCAGCTGTGAAACATGTATGGTGAGGACTCAAGCATGGTGCTTGAGCAACCGTGATTCTTGATCGAGTAACAAGCGTGCCTGATGCTCGATTGAGTATTGACCAGTGGCGAGCACGCTCGCTCATCACTAATGACTATCAATAATTTTTTGTCTAAGCCAAATACCAGGAAGTGTAAAAAAAGCTTTATTTTAAACTTGACATATCAAAAAGTAAAAACAATTGATGCTTCAAAAGAAGTATAAAGAAGGTATAAAAACACGTTAAAAAACACACTCATAAGTATAATGAAAAAAAAAATGCAAGTAACCTAAATTACCTGATAGGTGGGAATGTAGCTTGCAGTCTTATAGCACATCATACTGAAGACCTTTATGTACAGTCATAGCCAAATGTGTTGGCACACTTGAACCCATTGAAACCCTTGAGTTCTGAAGTGGCCAGCAATGGGTTTGGATCTAATTCCCATTGAACAACTGAGGAGAGATCTTAAAATTGCTCTTGGGAGAGGGCAGCCTTCAAATATGAGAGACCTGGAGCAGTTTGCAAAAGAACAATGGTCCAAAATTCCAGTTGAGAGGTGTAAGAAGCTTGTTGATGATCATAGGAAGCAATAGATTGCAGTTATTTATTCCAAATGGTGTGCAACCAAATATTAAGTTGGGGATGCCAACAATTTTGTCCAGTCCATTTTGGCATTTTGTGTGAAATTATGTCCAACTTCCCTTTTTTGGTGTGTGTGTTTTCTTCCAATACATGTGCATAACAGAAAGTGAAATTCTTTATTTTCTGGAACAATTTCAAGGGTGCCAACTCTTTCCGCCAAGGCTGCATCTGTGATAAAAGCTGCTTGCTGCTTTGGAGTTGAAGTTACCCCCCTATTCTTAGACCTCTTTGCAGCTGCACAGTTTACATATTTGTAAATTTAGCTGTAGGGTAAGTTCCCATGATGATCGTTTGGTGAATTTTAGATGGTGCTGTGTTCAAATCCCACAAAGGACAACATTTGCAATTAGTTAGTATGTTCTCCCCATATTTGGGTGAGTTGCCTCCCACACTCCAAAGACACTATGGCATTGACTTTAGATTGTAAGCCCAAATGGGGACAGTGATAATAATGTATGTAATGTGCTGTAGAATATGATGGCGCTAAATAAGCAACACACAATAAATTTTATTTTTCATATGTTTTTGTCGTGGAAGAAAACGCAACACAAGTACTGCATGATTCATGCAAAAGGATGCACATAATTTAAAACCTGATTATAGCTACAATATTACATGTATCAACTCTGTCACCTAAATAAAAAGCAAAAGCAAAGAGAAAACATAACAAAATTGATTTTAATTAAATGTACAGTTTGCGATAATTAAAGGTAATGGCTATAGGAACAGATGAGATGATAAAATTACAGTTTTTGGTGTTAGTAGATAAAATGTTTAATTTATACTTCAAAACTAACATTGGATTTCTCTCACCATAGGAATGGAAAGCTGATTGCAACCATTTCCCATCTGCTTTAATAGCTTTCTATAAAAAGTTTACAACACAGGTTTCTTTGCACTTACTTTATAGCAAACATCTATTAGATAAAAAGCTGTGGACATTTTTGAAACCAATAGGTTTTGTTACCTCATCTGACCCTTTCTTTAATGCCAAGCTAAAGTAAAATCTATTCCAGCATTTCCTTCTCATAAAACAGTTGGTGGACATTTGTTATAGTCCACTTGATCAGGTTTTAACTCCGATCGGCTTAAAATTTGTATATGTTAAATATGAACAGCTCTTATCACATTTGATGCACCTGGGATCCCAGAAACCAGAAAATAAAATCGAGATTTATACCAAACAATGGCTTCAATATTAAAAACTAAACTGTATCCGTTTAAAGGCATTGTCCTCTCTCAGAAAACTTTTTTTATATACACAAATCTTTGTAAAAAAAATAAAATTGTGCTTTAAATACCCTTGTTGTGTCTCAACTGCTGCTTTAGTCTCCATTGTTTGGATGCAGTTGTGATATCACAACAATATTGCTGCGGTCAATCACTGAGCTCTTACATTGAGCTCAGTGATTTTCTCCAGCAATGTTGGTGTGCAGCAAACAATGCAGACCAGGGCAGTGAAGGAGAATGGTACTGGACCCAACAATGGTAAGTAAAGTACAGTTTAATTTTCACATTGAAGAGAAACAAAAGTTCAATTTTCCCTGTATGAGTTGTAAGTCACTAGAACAACAAAATCCCATATGAGGATGAATATGGGAGAAAGGAAGAAGTTCCAAAAATAACAAAAAAATAATGAATTTTATTACACAATATTCAAAAACTCATAATTATAAAAGCAGAAAATGCTGTTAAGGGACACCGAGCACAAACATCATGATGAAAAACAGAGGGGTATCATATGAAGTGTAGAGTATAAAGTGGGTAGCTGCAAGGAGAATAAAGGTAATAAAGGTACAGTGATCCTCCCTTAAACCAGATCACCACATCTACTATATAATTGTCTAAGGGTCACTTCCGTCTTTCTGTCTGTCCTTCTGTCTTTCTTTCTTTCTTTCTTTCTGTCTGTCACAGATATTCATTGGTCGCGGCCTCTGTCTGTCATGGAAATCCAAGTCGCCAATCAGTGACGGGCACAGTCCGGCGGCAAAATGGCCGCTTCTTCCTCCCCACAGTCAGTGCCCGCTCCATAATCCCCTCCAGTCAGCCCTCACACATGGTTAATGGCAGCGTTAATGGACCGTGTTATGCCGCGGTGTAACGCACTCCGTTAACGCAGCTATTAATCCTGTGTGACCAATTTTTTACTATTGATGCTGCATATGCAGCATCAATAGTAAAAAGATCTAATGTTACAAATAATAATAATTTTAAAAAAAGGTATTCTCACCTTCCGACGTCGCGGCTGTCCTCGGCAGTGCAAGCGGCAGGTTCCGGGGCCAAGGATGCTATGCGAGAAGGACCTGCCATGACGTCACGGTCATGTGACTGCGACGTCATCACAGGTCCTGCGCTCTTACCAACCCTGGGACCAGAACCTGCCGCCTGCACCGCACACCGGCGCCAGGACTTCAAGGGGCCTTCGGAAGGTGAGTATATGTTTATTTTTTATTTTAACTCTTTTGAACCACGCATATAGTGCCCACATTGCTATATACTACGTGGGCTGTGTTACATACTGCGTGGGCTCAGTTATACACTACATCTCTGTGCTATATACTATGTACTGTAGCTGGGCAATATACAACGTGACTGTCCAATATACTACGTGGCTGTGCAATATACTACGTGGCTGTGCAATATACTACGTGATCTGTGTTATATACTACATAGCTCTGCAATATACTATGTGGCTGTGTCGATTCTGTCATATACTACGTCGACTGTGCAATATACTACATGACTCTGTTATATACTACGTGCCTCTACAATATACTACATGGCTATGTTATATACTACGTGGCTCTGCTATATACTACGTCGCTGACCAATACACTACGTAGCTGTGCAATACATTACGTGACTGTGTTATATACTACGTGTCTGTGCAATATACTATGTGCTTGTGCAATATACTACGTGGCTCTACAATATACTACGTGGCTATGTTATATACTACGTGGCTGACCAATATACTACATACCTGTGCAATACACTATTTGGCTATGTTATATACTACATGGCTGTGTTATATACTGTGTAGCTCTGCTATATACTACGTATGCTGTGTTACATACTACGTAGCTCTGTTATATACTATGTCGGTTGTGGTATATACTACGTCACTGTGCAATATAGTACGTAGCCTGTGCTATATACTACAAACATATTCTAGAATACCCGATACGTTAGAATCGGGCCACCATCTACTTATATGATAATTGTGTTCTTGTACCATCTTACAATAACAATCACTAGGTGGCCCAACTGCATGGTATAAGAATACAAGACCAATTACTAGGCTAAATATCATGCAGACAAACTTCAACTCAACCTATAGAATCCCTCTACTGAATGTGAATGAGAGATTGTTATATCAAAAGAAGATGCCAGTGATAGCCAAAACAATTCATACATGCAGGTTGCCAAGTATAAGGATGCAATGAAGGGTATTTTACTTGTAGACAAGGATACAGCCACCATAGGAGTGCTCCGGGTGTCCCCTCACCCCGACACATGTTTTGCCGCAAACTTTTTGGCAGAGGGGAAAAGGGAGCAGCTGGGCCAGGAAGGGAATGATAAATGAAGCAGCAAGAGACTTCCTGTCTGTATCTAGAGCAGAGAAAACAAGAATTTATTGGGTGGAAAAGCAAAATGAGCAATAGTAAGTACAAAGTACTATATAATGTGACTGTAATAATTATAGGGGATAACTCATGAGACTCTTTGCGTGGAACAAGACAACTACAGGACACAGTTTTATAAGTGGTAAAGTCTATATTATCACACAGTGATTAAAACAGGTGCAGAGAGAAACTCAAGTCCACAACACGCAGCTTAACAGTCTATAGGTAACTTCAGAGGAAAATGCAATCATGCAGAAAGTCTATGAAGCACAATTATTCTTGAGGATACTTAACATGAATAAGTCCTTGTTTTAGTCCAAACACAGATAGATATGCTTATAAGGCAGTTCAAATAATATCAGCTCAACCAAGGAGGCCTGGGTAATAGTCTCAGGTTTATGCAGAGCAGCAACAGCTTACATGTCCAGCAAATGCAGATAGAGGTAAACACAAACAGCAGATGAAGGAGGATTACTGGAAACTGGTGTATGCAGCAGGAACTCAGAGCAGAGTAGCAGGATCACCACACAGGTTCACAGGAGCAGGTATATAGCCAGGGAGTCACCAGGGTCAGGAGCTGGATGGAAGGCAGAATACTCTAGCACAGACTGAAAGCTGGGGTGGAGTTTTATAGCAGGAAGACACAGTGCACATGAGACCAAAGAGGCCATCTTGGAAAAGGGCAGTAATGCACAAAAGGTAATAAAAAATGTTCAGAGTCCTGACAGTGACAATTGAAATGGATTAAAAGGATACAAACTTTGATAGAAATGCTTCTTTAACCCCTTCAAGACGCAGCCCTTTTTCGTTTTTGCGCTTTTGTTTATCACTCCCCTCCTTCCCAGAGCCATAACTTTTTTATATTTTTCTGTCAAAATGGCCATGCGAGGGCTTATTTTTTGCGGAACGAGTTGTGCTTTTAAACAACATCATTGGTTTTACCATGTCTTGTACTAGAAAACGGGAAAAAAATTCCAAGTGTGGTGAAATTGCAAAAAAAGTGCAATCCACACTTGTCTTTTGTTTGGCTTTTTTGCTAGGTTCGCTAAATGCTAAAACTGACCTGGCATTGTGATTCTCCAGGTTATTACGAGTTCATAGACACAAAACATGTCTGGGTAATTTTTTATCTAAGTGGTGAAAAAAATTCTAAACTTTGCTAAAAAAAAATTGCGCCATTTTCCGATACCCATAGCGTCTCCATTTTACGGGATCTAGTGTCAGGTGAGGGCATGTCGTGAAGGGGTTAAGGACTGACTAAATGTTGATCTTCATGATGAAGCTTTTTTTTTTTTCATTGACACATTTCAGGAGCCAGAATATTTTTTATCTATTTGTCATTGCAGTTATATGGATTAGTTATTTGAATTATATTTATACTACAAAATACATTTTACATCCTCTAAATTGTATGAAGGTTTGTTTTTGTATGGCCATATTCTGTCACATACACCATACACCTACATACACATACATGTCACATACCGTATTTTTCGGACTATAAGATGCACCGTACTATAAGACGCACCCCAAATTTGGGGTGAAAAATGCAGAAAAAAAGATTTTTTATAAGATGGGGGTCCGTCTTATTGTCCGAATTTAAGATCTCTTACCTGAGGGCAGGCAGTGGCAGAGCAGGGTCACAGGAGGCATGGTGGTGGCAGAGGTGAGGTGATGCTGAGGTGCGGTGGGCGGAACGGCGTGCACCTGAGCAGGGTCCCATCCTGCTTAGGTGGGCGACGCCATGGCCTGGTGTCCATGGGGAGGTTTGTTGTGAAATTGGATTCTGGGCTCCCCCGGTGGCCACTTGTGGAATTGTACTTGTGTGCATCATCCCCTCTGTTCACCTGCTCCTATCAGGATGTGGGAGTCGCTATATAACCTTGCTCCTCTGTCAGTTTCATGCCGGTCAACAATGTAATCAGAAGCCTTCTGTGCATGTTCCTGCTACTAGACAACTCCTAGCTAAGTTGGACTTTTGTCCTTGTGTGTTTTTGCATTTTGTTCCTGTTCACAGCTGCTGTTTCGTTACTGTGTCTGGAAAGCTCTTGTGAGCGGAAATTGCCACTCTGGTGTTATGAGTTAATGCTAGAGTCTTAAAGTAATTTCTGGATGGTGTTTTGATAGGGTTTTCTGCTGACCATGAAAGTGCCCTTTCTGTCTTCATGCTATCTAGTAAGCGGACCTCGATTTTGCTAAACCTATTTTCATACTACGTTTGTCATTTCATCTAAAATCACCGCCAATATATGTGGGGGCCTCTGTCTGCCTTTTGGGAAAATTTCTCTAGAGGTGAGCCAGGACTGTCTTTTCCTCTGCTAGGATTAGGTAGTTCTCAAGCTGGCGCTGGGCATCTAGGGATAAAAAACGTAGGCATGCTACCCGGCCACTTCTAGTTGTGCGGCAGGTTTAGTTCATGGTCAGTATAGTTTCCATCTTCCAAGAGCTAGTTCTCATATATGCTGGGCTATGTTCTCTCGCCATTGAGAATCATGACAGTTTGACCGGCCCAAAAAAGGGTTAAATTACTGGCTGAGAAAGGAGAGAAAAAAGAAGTCTGCTACAATTTTTTTTTTTTTTTTTCCTCTAGTTCTGAGTGTGCTCTTAATTGAATCACTTGCTAGTTTGCCTATGCTGCAGCCTTCCTCTCTTTCTCTCCTTCTAATCTTTGAATGGCTCTGTGTTCACCTGTTTCAAATGGATCTTCAGAGTGTAGCTACAGGTTTGAATAATCTCGCCACAAAGGTACAAAATTTGCAAGATTTTGTTGTTCATGCACCTATGTCTGAGCCTAGAATTCCTTTGCCTGAATTCTTCTCGGGGAATAGATCTCACTTTCAAAATTTTAAAAATAATTGCAAATTGTTTTTGTCCCTGAAGTCTCGCTCTGCCGGAGACCCTGCACAGCAGGTCAGGATTGTAATTTCCTTGCTCCGGGGCGACCCTCAGGACTGGGCTTTTGCATTGGCACCAGGGGATCCTGCGTTGCTCAATGTGGATGCGTTTTTTCTGGCCTTGGGGTTGCTTTATGAGGAACCTCATTTAGAGCTTCAGGCGGAAAAGGCCTTGATGTCCTTGTCTCAGGGGCAAGATGAAGCTGAAATATACTGCCAAAAATTCCGCAAATGGTCTGTGCTTACTCAGTGGAATGAGTGCGCCCTGGCGGCGATTTTCAGAGAAGGTCTCTCTGATGCCATTAAGGATGTTATGGTGGGGTTCCCTGTGCCTGCGAGTCTGAATGAGTCCATGACGATGGCTATTCAGATCGATAGGCGTCTGCGGGAGCGCAAACCTGTGCACCATTTGGCGGTGTCTACTGAGAAAACGCCAGAAAATATGCAATGTGATAGAATTCTGTCCAGAAGCGAGCGGCAGAATTTTAGACGAAAAAATGGGTTGTGCTTCTATTGTGGTGATTCAACTCATGTTATATCAGCATGCTTTAAGCGTACTAAGAAGCCTGACAAGTCTGTTTCAATTAGCACTTTACAGTCTAAGTTTATTCTATCTGTGACCCTGATTTGTTCTTTGTCATCTATTACCGCGGACGCCTATGTCGACTCTGGCGCTGCTTTGAGTCTTATGGATTGGTCCTTTGCCAAACGCTGTGGGTATGATTTGGAGCCATTGGAGGCTCCGATACCTCTGAAAGGGATTGACTCCACCCCATTGGCTAGTAATAAACCACAATACTGGACACAAGTGACTATGCGTGTTAATCCGGATCACCAGGAGGTTATTCACTTTCTGGTGCTGTATAATCTACATGATGTTTTGGTGCTGGGATTGCCATGGCTGCAATCTCATAACCCAGTCCTCGACTGGAGAGCTATGTCTGTGTTAAGCTGGGGATGTAAAGGAACTCATGGGGACGTACCTTTGGTTTCCATTTCATCATCTATTCCCTCTGAGATTCCTGAATTCTTGTCTGACTTTCGTGACGTTTTTGAAGAACCCAAGGTTGGTTCACTACCTCCGCACCGGGAGTGCGATTGTGCCATAGACTTGATTCCGGGTAGTAAATACCCTAAGGGTCGTTTATTTAATCTGTCTGTGCCTGAACACGCGGCTATGCGAGAATATATAAAGGAGTCCTTGGAAAAGGGACATATTCGTCCTTCGTCATCTCCCTTAGGAGCCGTTTTTTTCTTTGTGTCTAAGAAAGACGGCTCTTTGAGGCCGTGTATTGATTATCGTCTTTTGAATAAAATCACGGTTAAATATCAATATCCGTTACCACTGCTTACTGATTTGTTTGCTCGTATAAAGGGGGCCAAGTGGTTCTCTAAGATTGATCTCCGTGGGGCGTATAATTTGGTGCGAATCAAGCAGGGGGATGAGTGGAAAACCGCATTTAATACGCCCGAGGGCCATTTTGAGTATTTGGTGATGCCTTTTGGTCTTTCTAATGCCCCTTCAGTCTTCCAGTCCTTTATGCATGACATTTTCCGCGATTATTTGGATAAATTTATGATTGTGTATCTGGATGATATTCTGATTTTTTCGGATGACTGGGACTCTCATGTCCAGCAGGTCAGGAGGGTTTTTCAGGTTTTGCGGTCTAATTCCTTGTGTGTGAAGGGTTCTAAGTGTGTTTTTGGGGTTCAAAAGATTTCCTTCTTGGGATACATTTTTTCCCCCTCTTCCATCGAGATGGATCCTGTCAAGGTTCAGGCTATTGGTGATTAGACGCAACCCTCTTCTCTTAAGAGTCTTCAGAAATTTTTGGGCTTTGCTAACTTTTATCGTCGATTTATTGCTGGTTTTTCTGATGTTGTAAAACCATTGACTGATTTGACTAAGAAGGGTGCTGATGTTGCTGATTGGTCCCCTGATGCTGTGGAGGCCTTTCGGGAGCTCAAGCGCCGCTTTTCTTCCGCCCCAGTGTTGCGTCAGCCTGATGTTGCTCTTCCTTTTCAGGTTGAGGTCGACGCTTCTGAAATCGGAGCTGGGGCGGTGTTGTCGCAGAGAAGTTCCGACTGCTCCGTGATGAGACCTTGTGCCTTTTTTTCCCGTAAATTTTCGCCCGCCGAGCGGAATTATGATATTGGGAATCGGGAGCTTTTGGCCATGAAGTGGGCTTTTGAGGAGTGGCGTCACTGGCTTGAGGGGGCCAGACATCAGGTGGTGGTATTGACTGACCACAAAAATTTAATTTACCTTGAGTCTGCCAGGCGCCTGAATCCTAGACAGGCGCGCTGGTCGTTGTTTTTCTCTCGGTTTAATTTTGTGGTGTCTTACCTACCGGGTTCTAAGAATGTTAAGGCGGATGCCCTTTCTAGGAGTTTTGAGCCTGACTCCCCTGGTAATTCTGAGCCCACAGGTATCCTTAAAGATGGAGTGATATTGTCTGCCGTTTCTCCAGACCTGCGGCGGGCCTTGCAGGAGTTTCAGGCGGATAGACCTGATCGTTGCCCACCTGGTAGACTGTTTGTTCCTGATGATTGGACCAGTAGAGTCATCTCTGAGGTTCATTCTTCTGCGTTGGCAGGTCATCCTGGAATCTTTGGTACCAGGGATTTGGTGGCAAGGTCCTTCTGGTGGCCTTCCCTGTCACGAGATGTGCGAGGCTTTGTGCAGTCTTGTGACGTTTGTGCTCGGGCCAAGCCTTGTTGTTCTCGGGCTAGTGGATTGTTGTTACCCTTGCCTATCCCGAAGAGGCCTTGGACGCACATCTCGATGGATTTTATTTCGGATCTGCCTGTTTCTCAGAAGATGTCTGTCATCTGGGTGGTGTGTGACCGTTTCTCTAAGATGGTCCATCTGGTTCCCTTGCCTAAGTTGCCTTCTTCTTCCGAGTTGGTTCCTCTGTTTTTTCAAAATGTTGTTCGTTTGCATGGTATTCCGGAGAATATCGTTTCTGACAGAGGGACCCAATTCGTGTCTAGATTTTGGCGGGCATTCTGTGCTAGGATGGGCATAGATTTGTCTTTTTCGTCTGCTTTCCATCCTCAGACTAATGGCCAGACCGAGCGGACTAATCAGACCTTGGAGACATATTTGAGGTGTTTTGTGTCTGCGGATCAGGATGATTGGGTTGCTTTTTTGCCTTTGGCGGAGTCCGCCCTCAATAATCGGGCCAGCTCTGCCACCTTGGTGTCCCCGTTTTTCTGTAATTCGGGGTTTCATCCTCGATTTTCCTCCGGTCAAGTGGAATCTTCGGATTGTCCTGGAGTGGATGCTGTGGTGGAGAGGTTGCATCAGATTTGGGGGCAGGTGGTGGACAATTTGAAGTTGTCCCAGGAGAAGACTCAGCTTTTTGCCAACCGCCGTCGTCGTGTTGGTCCTCGGCTTTGTGTTGGGGACTTGGTGTGGTTGTCTTCTCGTTTTGTCCCTATGAGGGTTTCTTCTCCTAAGTTTAAGCCTCGGTTCATCGGCCCGTACAAGATATTGGAGATTCTTAACCCTGTGTCCTTCCGTTTGGACCTCCCTGCATCCTTTTCGATTCATAATGTTTTTCATCGGTCATTGTTGCGCAGGTATGAGGTACCGGCTGTGCCTTCCGTTGAGCCTCCTGCTCCGCTGTTGGTTGAGGGTGAGTTGGAGTACGTTGTGGAAAAGATCTTAGACTCTCGTGTTTCCAGACGGAAACTCCAGTATCTGGTCAAATGGAAGGGATACGGTCAGGAGGATAATTCTTGGGTCACTGCCTCTGATGTTCATGCCTCCGATCTTGTCCGTGCCTTTCATAGGGCTCATCCTGATCGCCCTGGTGGTTCTGGTGAGGGTTCGGTGCCCCCTCCTTGAGGGGGGGGTACTGTTGTGAAATTGGATTCTGGGCTCCCCCGGTGGCCACTTGTGGAATTGTACTTGTGTGCATCATCCCCTCTGTTCACCTGCTCCTATCAGGATGTGGGAGTCGCTATATAACCTTGCTCCTCTGTCAGTTTCATGCCGGTCAACAATGTAATCAGAAGCCTTCTGTGCATGTTCCTGCTACTAGACAACTCCTAGCTAAGTTGGACTTTTGTCCTTGTGTGTTTTTGCATTTTGTTCCTGTTCACAGCTGCTGTTTCGTTACTGTGTCTGGAAAGCTCTTGTGAGCGGAAATTGCCACTCTGGTGTTATGAGTTAATGCTAGAGTCTTAAAGTAATTTCTGGATGGTGTTTTGATAGGGTTTTCTGCTGACCATGAAAGTGCCCTTTCTGTCTTCATGCTATCTAGTAAGCGGACCTCGATTTTGCTAAACCTATTTTCATACTACGTTTGTCATTTCATCTAAAATCACCGCCAATATATGTGGGGGCCTCTGTCTGCCTTTTGGGAAAATTTCTCTAGAGGTGAGCCAGGACTGTCTTTTCCTCTGCTAGGATTAGGTAGTTCTCCGGCTGGCGCTGGGCATCTAGGGATAAAAAACGTAGGCATGCTACCCGGCCACTTCTAGTTGTGCGGCAGGTTTAGTTCATGGTCAGTATAGTTTCCATCTTCCAAGAGCTAGTTCTCATATATGCTGGGCTATGTTCTCTCGCCATTGAGAATCATGACAGAGGTTGCTGTGGCGGTGGCAGACGTGCGGTCACTTCCTCAGGTGGCAGCGGCCAGGGTCCCTTCCACATTTGAGGTGACGCCACAGCAGTAGTGAAGGAGAGCAGCAGAGCTGGGTGGTTTTCCTGGTGGCGGCGGGCTTACCGGCATTGTGGCAGCGACAGAGGTGCGGGCATGATGTGGCACGGTGAGCTGTATGGCGTGAGCAGGTCCCATCCATATTTGAGGTGAATCCACGGCCCGGTATTGATGGAGAGCAGCATCGCTGGTGAGTTACGGTATTTTCCGGTGGCGGCGGCCATCTTGCTGAGGCCGCGCGTGCGCAGATTCACTACTCTGCGTCCCAGGGCTTCAGGAAAATGGCCGCCGCGATCTCCATCTGCGCACGCGCGGCCTCCCGCAGCCATTTTCCTGAAGCCCTGGGACGCAGAGTAGTGAATCTGCGCACGCGCGGCCTCAGCAAGATGGCCGCCGCCACCGGAAAATACCGTAACTCACCAGCGCTGCTGCTCTCCATCAATACCGGGCCGTGGATTCACCTCAAATATGGATGGGACCTGCTCACGCCATACAGCTCACCGTGCCACATCATGCCCGCACCTCTGTCGCCGCCACAATGCCGGTAAGCCTGCGTTCCGAATTTAAGACGCACCCCCCATTTTCCTCACAATTTTTTGGGGGAAAAAGGGCGTCTTATATGCCAAAAAATACGGTACACCATATTCTGTCACATACAATTTTTGATTACTTTCTATCAAACTATTTTGGAGTTGGAATGAACAAAAAGAACAGAAATTCTAGAACATTTTTTGCTCATTTTTAAATTCATTATACTCAGATGATTAACTGATATATAAATGATATTTTACAAGTTTATTGAATAATGATGTTGTAATTCCAAATGTATTTTTTATTTTTTATGCAAGAAAATGTATATTTTTTTAAAATCCATATGCAGAAAAAATGAAAGTGCACTCACCAGTCCTCTGTGTTATGATCCTTTATTTAGAACATATGCAGGTGACGTTAAGGGAGAAGGTGGAATGGATGGACAACGGCCGTTTCGTGCTGCTGCACTTCTACGGGTCCTGATGCCGACAGGATTTCTATACCTGACTGGATTTGGTGCACCCGAATGTCCTTTTCAGGCATTCAACAGGCTTAGCAGTGGCACATAGCAGTGGACATATGGGGATACAAGCTGTAGCAGTGCCGTGTTATTTTCTCTTTGCAACAGTATATTTTTTTAAATAATCCAATTTTTGTTTCATCATAATACATGATCTATAGCTTTTTTACTTTTCCATAGAAGGAGCAGTGTAAGGTAACTAAACAATTTATAAATTAGGAAACAGAGCTGGATGATAAAACTTGTTTTATTGGTAATACCTTCTGCTCAAATTTGTAAAAATTATATCACAAGAAAAGCCTGATCTCCAGGTGCTAAATTAAAATGTTTGTCCTCTTTTGGAAAACCTAATGCTAAATGCTGCAATAGTTATGAAACAACACACTATTACTTACCAGCATCAAGTCCAACACTAACATCAGGATTGCCAATTTGACTTTTTTTTTATGAACAGTTTACCAAAAAATCATGGACAGACAATATTTTATACGGACACATTTTATCATAAGAAATATTTATATTATAAGTGATTCTTGTCTACTGCCCATAATACTGACGTAAAGATATCAGCTGCAATTAAAACTGTAAAATGATGAAACTATTATCAAAATAATCTAAAACAGTTTCTTCAGCTTAAAAAAAGAGGCATGCTTTAAATTGTTTTTACAGAAAATTAAAAAAGTGCACTATTTTTACACAATGTCTTGGAATTTCTGGACTGTTGGCAACCCTGCTGATTCTCTACCACTGTCCTGGTCTCTGTTGTTTGGATTCAGCAATGATGTTGTAAGGGAAGAGGAATGACTCATTTACCAGAAATGTACTGTGAAGCTTTTATCTGTAGCTGCAGCCATCTATTGGCCAAGGACATTCTAGGAACCAAAAAAGTGACGATTGGTTGAATGGGAGGAAGAAAGAAGATGTTATGCACGGGACACGTGGTTTGCTTTTATGATGCAGAAAAATATAAAAATCCATAGGGGCAGCAATCAGTCATCGCCCAAACTTTTAACAAGTCACTTGTAAAGTAAGGCCTGCACTGGCTTGCAGCCAAACCGTAGAATAACGTTTTCGGAATTGCATAACCATAATCAGAAGTGTATGAACCGAGGGGTGTAGAACCTTACTGGAGAATAAGTGATTCTGATTGCTGAGGCCCAAATTAAGAAACGGAACCCAGATCAGGTGAGCGGAAACCTGGTTTCAGAAACAGAAACTTGATCAAGTGGGCAGAGAGAGACCTGAGTTGTCTCCAGGGAACTGAAGTCAATGGGAACAGATTGGTAGCAGAAATTATGGATTACGACCTACAGTGAGGGCCTAGTAGAAAGCCTTGTGGCCTAGTAGAAAGAAGTAGTATGGCTCCTGCTAGGGCCTGGAGGAAGTTGTACATGAAACACATGTCAGTGATGTTTTTTTGGCTACCTCCTAACTTCTTATACCAACGATGGTCCATTTTTCCACTTTTTATCTATACAGCTTTCATAAATTCATACACAGGACAATTTACTCCTTCTTTCCATCTGTTCTTATATTGCCTCTCTGTTTTTTTAGCAATTAATGGATATCTTTTGGAATTTTATACCAACTTTGGTCTTCTCATTTGCTGTGTTTAGAAATCTCCCTTTAGCCTGTATGTCTATGTTCACATTGCATTCTTTAACCTCTTTCTGACCTCGGACGGGATAGTACGTCCGAGGTCAGATACCGGGCTTTGATGCAGGGCTCCGGCGGTGAGCCCGCATCAAAGCTGGGACATGTCAGCTGTTTCGAACAGCTGACATGTGCCCGCAATAGCGGCGGGTGAAATCACGATTCACCCACCGCTATTAACTAGTTAAATGCCGCTGTCAAATGCTGACAGCGGCATTTAACCGGCGCTTCCGGCTGGGCGGCCGGAAATGAGCGCATCGCCAACCCCGTCACATGATTGGGGGTCAGCGATGCTTCTGCAGTGTAACCATAGAGGTCCTTGAGACCTCTATGGTTACTGATGCAGGCCTGCTGTTAGCGCCACCCTGTGGTCGGCGCTCATAGCACACCTGCATTTCTGCTGCATAGCAGCGATCTAATGATCGCTGCTATGTATCAGAGCTGATCGCGTTGTGCCATCTTCTAGCCTCCTATGGAGGCTATTGAAGCATGGCAAAAGTAAAAAAAAAGTGAAAAAAAATGTGAAAAGAATAAAAAAAAATAAAAGTTTAAATCACCCCCCTTTCGCCCCATTCAAAATAAATCAACTAAAAAAAAATCAAACCTACACACATTTGGTATCGCCATCTTCAGAATCGCCCGATCTATCAATAAAAAAAGGATTAACCTGATCGGTAAACGGCGTAGCGAGAAAAAAATTTGAAATGCCAGAATTACGTTATTTTGGTCGCCGCGACATTGCATTAACCCCTTCCTGACATCCGACGTACTATCCCGTCGAGGTGGGGTGGGCCCGTATGACCGCCGACGGGATAGTACGTCCAGCGCGATCGGCGGCGCTCACGGGGGGAGCGCGGCCGATCGCGGCCGGGTGTCAGCTGCCTATCGCAGCTGACATCCGGCACTATGTGCCAGGAGCGGTCACGGACCGCTCCCGGCACATTAACCCCCGGCACACCGCGATCAAACATGATCGCGATGTGCCGGCGGTGCAGGGAAGCATCGCGCAGGGAGGGGGCTCCCTGCGGGCTTCCCTGAGCCCCCCGCAGCAACGCGATGTGATCGCGTTGCTGCGAGGGTCTTACCTCCCTCCCTGCCTGCTCCAGACCCGGATCCAAGATGGCCGCGGATCCGGGTCCTGCAGGGAGGGAGGTGGCTTCACAGAAGCCTGCTCGGAGCAGGCACTGTGAAGCAGCCTGCACTTCTCTCAGATCGGTGATCTGTCAGAGTGCTATGCAAACTGGCAGATCACCGATCTGTATTGTCCCCCCCTGGGGCAAAGTAAAAAAGTAAAAAAAAAAATTTCCAAATGTGTAAAAAAAAATAAAAAAAAATATTCCAAAATAATGAAAAAAAAAAAAAATTATTCCCATAAATACATTTCTTTATCTAAATAAAAAACCAAAACAATAAAAGTACACATATTTAGTATCGCCGCGTCCGTAACGACCCGACCTATAAAACTGGCCCACTAGTTAACCCCTTCAGTAAACACCGTAAGAAAAAAAAAAAAGAGGCAAAAAACAACGCTTTATTATCATACCGCCAAACAAAAAGTGGAATAACACGCGATCAAAAAGACAGATATAAATAACCATGGTACCGCTGAAAGCGTCATCTTGTCCCGCAAATAACGAGCCGCCATACAGCATGATCAGCAAAAAAATAAAAAAGTTATAGTCCTGCGAATAAAGCGATGCAAAAATAATTATTTTTTCCATAAAATAGTTTTTATCGTATAAAAGCGCCAAAACATAAAAAAATAATATAAATGAGGTATCGCTGTAATCGTACTGACCCGAAGAATAAAACTGCTTTATCAATTTTACCAAACGCGGAACAGTATAAACGCCTCTCCCAAAAGAAATTCATGAATAGCTGGTTTTTGGTCATTCTGCGTCACAAAAATCGGAATAAAAAGCGATCAAAAAATGTGACGTGCCCAAAAAGTTACCAATAAAAACGTCAACTCGTCCCGCAAAAAACAAGACCTCACATGACTCTGTGGACCAAAATATGGAAAATTTATAGCTCTCAAAATGTGGTAACGCAAAAAATATTTTTTTGCAATAAAAAGCGTCTTTCAGTGTGTGACGGCTGCCAATCATAAAAATCCGCTAAAAAACTCGCTATAAAAGTAAATCAAACCCCCCTTCATCACCCCCTTAGTTAGGGAAAAATAAAAAAAATGTATTTATTTCCATTTTCCCATTAGGGTTAGGGCTAGGGTTGGGGCTAGGGTTAAGGCTACAGTTAGGGTTGGGGCTAAAGTTAGGGTTAGGGTTGGGGCTAAAGTTATGGTTAGGGTTTAGATTACATTTACGGTTGGGAATAGGGTTGGGATTAGGGTTAGGGGGTGTGTCAGGGTTAGAGGTTTGGTAGGGTTACTGTTGGGATTAGGGTTAGGGGTGTGTCAGGGTTAGGGGTGTGGTTAGGGTTACCTTTGGGATTAGGGTTAGGGATGTGTTTAGATTAGGGTTTCAGTTATAATTGGGGGGTTTCCATTGTTTCGGCACATCAGGGGCTCTCCAAACGTGACATGGCGTCCGATCTCAATTCCAGCCAATTCTGCGTTGAAAAAGTAAAACAGTGCTCCTTCCCTTCCGAGCTCTCCCGTGTGCCCAAACAGGGGTTTACCCCAACATATGGGGTATCAGCGTACTCAGGACAAATAGGACAACAACCTTTGGGGTCCAATTTCTCCTGTTACCCCTGGGAAAATACAAAACTGGGGGCTAAAATATAATTTTTGTGGGAAAAAAAAAGATTTTTTATTTTCACGGCTCTGCGTTATAAACTGTAGTGAAACACTTGGGGGTTCAAAGTTCTTACAACACATCTAGATAAGTTCCTTGGGGGGTCTAGTTTCCAAAATGGGGTCACTTGTGCGGGGCTTCTACTGTTTAGGTACATTAGGGGCTCTGCAAACGCAATGTGACGCCTGCAGACCATTCCATCTAAGTCTGCATTCCAAATGGCGCTCCTTCCCTTCCGAGCCCTCCCATGCATCCAAACGGTGGTTCCCCCCACATATGGGGTATCAGCGCACTCAGGACAAATTGGACAACAACTTTTGGGGTCCAATTTCTCCTGTTACCCTCGGGAAAATACAAAACTGGGGGTTGAAAAATAATTTTTGTGGGAAAAAATTTTTGTTTTATTTTTACGGCTCTGCATTATAAACTTCTGTGAAGCCCTTGGTGGGTCAAAGCACTCACCACACATCTAGATAAGTTCCTTAGGGGGTCTACTTTCCAACATGGTGTCACTTGTGGGGGGTTTCTACTGTTTAGGTACATTAGGGGCTCTGCAAATGCAATGTGACGCCTGCAGACCATTCCATCTAAGTCTGCATTCCAAATGGCGCTCCTTCACTTCCGAGCCCTTCCATGCTTCCAAACGGTGGTTCCCCCCCACATATGGGGTATCAGCGCACTCAGGACAAATTGGACAACAAATTTTGGTGTCCAATTTCTCCTGTTACCCTCGGGAAAATACAAAACTGGGGGCTGAAAAATTATTTTTGTGGGAAAAAATTTTTGTTTTATTTTTACGGCTCTGCATTATTAACTTCTGTGAAGCCCTTGGTGGGTCAAAGCGCTCAAAACACATCTAGATAAGTTCCTTAGGGGGTCTACTTTCCAAAATAATGTCACTTGTGGGGGGTTTAAATGTTTAGGCACATCAGTGGCTCTCCAAACGCAACATGGCGTCCCATCTCAATTCCTGTCAATTTTGCATTGAAAAGTCAAACGGTGCTATTTCCCTTCCGAGCTCTCCCATGCGCCCAAACAGTGGTTTACCCCCACATATGGGGTATCAGCGTACTCAGGACAAATTGTACAACAACTTTTGGGGTCCAATTTCTTCTCTTACCCTTGGGAAAATATAAAATTGGGTGTGAAAAGATAATTTTTGTGAAAAAATATGATTTTTTATTTTTACGGTTCTGCATTATAAACTTCTGTGAAGCACTTGGTGGGTCAAAGTGCTCACCACACCTCTAGATAAGTTCCTTAGGGGGTCTACTTTCCAAAATGGTGTCACTTGTGGGGGGTTTCAATGTTTACGCACATCAGGGGCTCTCCAAACGCAACATGACGTCCCATCTCAATTCCTGTCAATTTTGCATTGAAAAGTCAAACGGCGCTCCTTCCCTTCCGAGGTCTCCCATGCGCCCAAACAGTGGTTTATCCCCACATATGGGGTATCAGCGTACTCAGGACAAATTGTACAACAACTTTTTTGGTCCAATTTCTTCTCTTACCCTTGGGAAAATAAAAAATTGGGGGCGAAAAATAATTTTTGTGAAAAAATATGATTTTTTATTTTTACGGTTCTGCATTATAAACTTCTGTGAAGCACTTGGTGGGTCAAAGTGCTCACCACACCTCTAGATAAGTTCCTTAGGGGGTCTACTTTCCAAAATGGTGTCACTTGTGGGGGGTTTCAATGTTTAGGCACATCAGGGGCTCCCCAAACGCAACATGGCGTCCCATCTCAATTCCAGTCAATTTTGCATTGAAAAGTCAAATGGCGCTCCTTCGCTTCCGAGCTCTGTCATGCGCCCAAACAGTGGTTTACCCCCACATATGGGGTATCGGCGTACTCAGAACAAATTGTACAACAACTTTTGGGGTCCATTTTCTCCTGTTACCCTTGGTAAAATAAAACAAATTGGAGCTGAAGTAAATTTTTTGTGAAAAAAAGTTAAATGTTCATTTTTATTTAAACATTCCAAAAATTCCTGTGAAGCACCAGAAGGGTTAATAAACTTCTTGAATGTGGTTTTGAGCACCTTGAGGGGTGCAGTTTTTAGAATGGTGTCACACTTGGGTATTTTCTATCATATAGACCCCTCAAAATGACTTCAAATGAGATGTGGTCCCTAAAAAATAATGGTGTTGTAAAAATGAGAAATTGCTGGTCAAATTTTAACCCTTATAACTCCCTAACAAAAAAAAATTTTGGTTCCAAAATTGTGCTGATGTAAAGTAGACATGTGGGAAATGTTACTTATTAAGTATTTTGTGTGATATATCTCTGTGATTTAAGGGCATAAAAATTCAAATTTGGAAAATTGCAAAATTTTCAAAATTTTTGCCAAATTTCCATTTTTTTTGCAAATAAACGCAGGTAATATCAAAGAAATTTTACCACTATCATGAAGTACAATATGTCTCGAGAAAACAAAGTCAGAATCGCCAAGATCCGTTGAAGCGTTCCAGAGTTATAACCTCATAAAGGGACAGTGGTCAGAATTGTAAAAATTGGCCCGGTCATTAACGTGCAAACCAGCCTTGGGGGTGAAGGGGTTAAAGTGCAACAACGGGCGATCAAAAGAACGTATCTGCACCAAAATGTGATCATTAAAAATGCCAGCTCTGCACGCAAAAAATAAGCCCTCACCCGACCCCAGATCATGAAAAATGGAGACGCTACAGGTATCGGAAAATCGCACAATTTTTTTTTTTTTTTTAGCAAAGTTTGGAAATTTTTTTCACCACTTAGATAAAAAATAACCTAGACATATTTGGTGTCTATGAACTCGAAATGACCTGGAGAATCATCATTGCAGGTCAGTTTTAGCATTTAGTGAACCTAGTGAAAAAGCCAATCAAAAAACCAGTGTGGGATTGCACTTTTTTTGCAATTTCACCGCACTTGGAATTTTTTTCCCGTTTTCTAGTACACAACATGCTAAAACCAATGATGTCGTTCAAAAGTACAACTCGTCCCGCAAAAAATAAGCACTCACATGGCCATATTGATGGAAAAGTAAAAAGTTATGGCTCTGGGAAGAAGGGGAGCAAAAAACAAACACGGAAAAACGGAAAATCCCAAGGTCATGAAGGGGTTAAATAATTGTAAATTAGTGATCATTCTCCAGTGAGTGCTGCACACCTAAATTTAACCCATTATTACACTTTTCCTTGGCACTATGCTAATACTCGGTTACATTATTAGAACTTGTGCACAATTTCCTGGAACCTTACTTGTGAGGTTTATATACCTTATCACTTGACATTAGGACTATATATTATTACTTTATTTGTAGAAATTATTCCACAATGTATTTATGATAAAGTGATTGATCCAAACTTTTTGATACTAACTATTGATTACCCTTTTTTTTCAATATTTTTTCACTTTGTTTTATTTTGTGTTCATACACTCTGCATAAATTGGCTCTATCTATTTACTTTAGGAGGTTCCCTGTGTGGCTTATGCTTTTGTTTGACAATCTGCCTTTTCCCATTTTAAATTTTGTCTCGTTAATTGATCAGAAAACATTTATTTTACCTACTTTGGCTAATACTACTGAATTTCCTTAGGCTTTTTGATATTAATGGAGGAGCCTCTATATTTTTGGTCTGTTAGGTATTTTTTTAGGGACTGGTGGCCTACTAGAAGTGAGTAGTGTGGCTCCTGTTAGCGCCTGAGATGATGACCACTGTTCGACGTTGAGGTCACCAGGAGAATGTCTGGGTTTTCCTACTCATGGTTAAAAGTGACATGTTCATTTACTAAAGGGAAGTGAAATGAGCTCTAAGAAAAGGAAGGTCACTCCTGTTTTTGTACAGCTAAACTTCCATATGATGTAATGATGTAAGGGTGTCAGTCTATAAAAGAACAACTTTAGTTGATACTGCTCTTCCTAAATGCCTGAGAGAACAGCCCAGCTAGTAGCTGGTGGGATGGAAATGTAGGTAGTGTAAGATGTAAGTTAGTTTGTGGGTATTGCCAAATCAGGGTGACAGTTAAAATAAATTGTCACAAAGATAATTTCTACCATATGATTTGTTGTCTCCCTGGTGATATGGTTTGATATAACATAGTAACATAGTAACATAGTTATTAAGGTTGAAGGAAGACTTTAAGTCCATCTATTTCAACCCATAGCCTAACCTAACATGCCCTAATATGATGATCCAGAGGAAGGAAAAAAAAACGTGCAACAAGTTTATAACAGACTGTGGGGTCTGGTGATGATCCAACCAATAACTAAGTGGTTTGTGGAAGATCATTAAAATAGCTTTTTTTTAAGAATGAGACTTCCAAATTGGAGTGAAGGGCCTCCAAGGTAGTATTCTCAGGAATACTGCTTGTGCCACGTGTAACATAGGAGAGGCAGAGGGAACTTCAAAATTTCATAGTTTTAAGGTTGAGCGTAGATATGAATCCAAAAAATTCAACCTACAACATTAAATCACAGAATCTAGAACCCATAACCTTGTTGTAAAATTATATTTCTTAGGAAATGCATTTAGGACCCTCATTGAACTTTTTTAGAGAATCAACCATTATAACATCATGTGAAAGAGAGTTCTATAATCTCACTGCCCTTACTGAAAAAAATCTGTGATGATGATTAAATATTCCTCCTTCTAGATGTAGAAGATGTTCCTTCTCATTGTAGCAGGCTTAGTTGTAAAAGGTGTAGTATATTACATGGTAAAGTAATTGGAAGTCATTGAAGGGGTTTATGTCTCTCCTAAATTATTGCTTTGCACTGGGGATAACCAGGTAGGTCAGGGTTAAATCCTAGCACTACTACAGGTCCTGATGAAATGCACCTGGCTATTAGTGTTGAGCGATACCGTCCGATACTTGAAAGTATCGGTATCGGAAAGTATCGGCCGATACCGGCAAAGTATCGGATCTAATCCGATACCGATACCCGATACCAATACAAGTCAATGGGACTCAAGTATCGGACGGTATCCCTGATGGTTCCCAGGGTCTGAAGGAGAGGAAACTCTCCTTCAGGCCCTGGGAACCATATTAATGTGTAAAATAAAGAATTAAAATAAAAAATATTGCTATACTCACCTCACCGAGGGAACCGGCAGCGTTGTTTGCTTAACCCTAGAACGCGTACCTGGGGCCTCGCAGGCCTGCTAGGTTACTTGTTTTCTATTATCTGTAAAACTACATTAGTTAGAATTTTGAAACTCAAGGTAATCCTCAGGTATATAGTTGTTAGTAATATCCAGTTGTTCATATATTTTTATGTTATAGGCATCTCGTATAGCAACACTTTTTTTGTGACTACCCCAGATTCACGTACCTGGGGCCTTTGAGGCCTGCTTTGGTTTACATGTACTCCTCAGTCTTTTTGTCTGTACTGTTGTTGGGGAAGAACTTATGACTCAGTCTTTATGACTATTGGTCGATGGCTGTTGCTGGGAAGAGTGTGGATTCTGCCTGACATGGTAATGTGATCCTGGAAGGGAGTTTCCCCTCACAAAGTAACGTGATTATGATGTCAGTACAGGTCCTTTAGTCCTAAATCCTAGTTGCTGGAGAGACTTTGGAGGAAGAAGTCAGCTTTCTTTGGTCTGTAACAAAGAACCTTTCAGAGCTCCAAAACCAGAGGCTTCTACTGCACTTACAAGAAAGTGATCTGTTGAAGGTAAGAGTAGGGGGGCTGTACTTAACCCTAAGCACACAAACACTAACAAAGTCTTAGCACACACAGTGTATAGTGCACAAGCCTGATTGTAATCTTTATTTTTTACTTTTCATTTTAGTTTACTAACATCTAAGATTACAATGGCACAGTCTACATCAAGGGGATTGACTGTCCAAGAAATTGAGACGATTATTTTCAATAGTGATGAAGACAGCGACATTTCTTTGTCGGATGAAGAGTATATTCCACCAGCTAATGTATCAACTTCATCGTCCAGCGATTCCTCAGATGATGAAGAAGTAATGGATCCAGCAGAATGTGCAAGTAGAACATCTAAAACAAATGTTTTTTGGAACAGTACTGCTGTGGCTCATGCACGCACCCCATCACATAACATTATTAGAGTTCCTCAAGGAGCTGTCCGAATTTCCCAATTCATGTCCAAAAAAGATGTTTTCAGTAAATTTGTTTCAGATTATATTGCAGATGAGGTAGTTTTGTGTACGAATGTGGAAGGTAAACGTATTGCTTCGGAAAAAAAAAACTTGGAAAAATTTAACTAAAGAGGAACTATATGCCTATATTGGCCTTACTCTTCTGGCAGGGTCGACTAAATCATATGATGTGCCAATCAGAGAGTTATTTCTGAACCCATTTGCAGATCCACATTACAAAGCCACTATGTCCGTAGATAGATTTGAGGCTATTCGGAGATGCATTCGTTTTGATGAAAAGAGAACTCGGCCTGTGAGGTTGGCAACCGATAAATTAGTGCCTATTAGCTATATATGGAATCTTTTTACCAAGAACTGTTACAAACTTTACAATTCTAGCGAATATGTGACAGTGGACGAACAACTTCTTGCCTTTAAGGGACGTTGCAAATTTATCCAATATATGCCCAGTAAGCCAGCTAAATATGGCATAAAAATTTTCTGGATGTGCGATTCAGCAACTTATTATGGGATGAATGGCATGATTTACTGTGGAAAAGAAGCTGACGCTCCAGTCCAGAAAGATCTATGTTCCAACATAGTGAAAACACTAGCTTTACAAATTTTCCATTCTGGAAAAAATATCACTATGGATAATTATTTTACTAATTTAGAACTGGCCAATTTTTTGCTTCAGAAACAACTAACACTTGTTGGTACAATGGGACCAAACCGCCGCGAAATTCCACCAATAATGAAGCACAATGCACAGCGACCAATCTGCGAGAGTGTATTCGGTTTCTGCAATGAGGCAACAATGGTGTCCTATAAAGCCAAGAAAGAAAAATCTGTGATATTACTGAGCACAATGCATCACGATGAAAGTATTGACACCAATGACAGGAAACAAAAACCTGAAATTATACTTCATTATAATAAGACAAAAGGAGGTGTCGACAAGATGGACGAAATGATTACTGAATATTCGTGTAAAAGGCAGACTAAACGTTGGCCTGTTGCCCTTTTTTCCAATATCCTTGATTTGTCATCCCTCAATAGCTATATTGTTTATTGTCAAACTAATCCAGAATTCCATGCCAACAGGAAGGACAATAGACGTATATTTTTGACAGAACTTTGTTATGAACTTTTGATGCCTACTATGCTAGAGAGAAGCAGCACAAAATGCTTATCAAGGCAAATTACAGAGGCAATGATCCGATGTGGAATATGCTTTCAGGAACAGCCAGAGCAAAGAGAAAAAAAAAAGAAAGCGCTGCTATATTTGTCCAGCAAAGAAAGAAAGAAAATCGGAGCGTTTCTGTTCTACTTGCGGACAAAATGTATGCAGGGAACATTCTGAAGAAAAAATAATATGCAAGAATTGTCGGGGGAATATGTAAAGTGGAAAATAAATATTCCTGCACCAAGTTTGCTACAGACTTTATGTAAAAACTTTTTATAAGAAAAAATGTATCCATCATAAAAAATTGTACTGAGTGAATATATTGGGCGTGCCCGTTTAGTTACATTTTTGTTGTTTTATGTACATAATTTTTTTGGGGAATTATACACATCTTAGGCTATGTTCCAAGTAGCGCTGGGGTTCACCAGAATGGGATCCATAATGGATCTGACCTCCTGGTAACTCCAGCTAAGGCTGATGGAATGCCGGGATTCCACCAGCCTTAGCTGAGGTCACCAGGAGGTCAGATCCATTACGTATCCCCTCCTGGTGGACCCCAGCGCTAGTGGGAATGCATCCTTACTTTGTAAATTTAAAATAAACTTTGAAAAGTATTTTTATTTGAGTTATTCCATGTTATTTGCACACAGGCCTAAAAGGCCCCAGGTACGTGAATATGGGGTAGTCACAAAAAAAGCGTTGTTATACGAAATGCCTATAACATAAAAATATACGAACAACTGGAAATTACTAACAACTATATAGCTGAGGAATACCTAGAGTTTCAAAATTGTAACTAAAGTAGTTTTACAGAAAATAATAAAAAAGTAACCTGACAGGCCTGCGAGGCCCCAGGTACGCGTTCTACCAGCCTTAGCCGGGGTCACCAGGAGGTCAGATCCATTACGAAATCCCATCCAGGCAGACCCCAGAGCTAGTGGGAATGCATGCTTACTTTCAAATAACTTTGAAAAAAAAATTTTTTTGAGTTATTCCATGTTATTTGAAAACAGGCCTCAAAGGCCCCAGGTACGTAATAGTGTAGATTTCTATGGTCACGCATTCTAGGGTTATAATGCGCGCTTTTCCTTCCTTCCGTGACGTCACGGCTTCTGATTGGTCACGTGCCGCCCATGTGGCCGCGACGCGACCAATCACAGCAAGCCGTGACGTAATTTTCAGGTCCTTCTAGGCATTCAGTATTTTAAAATTACGTTCCGGCTTTGTGATTGGTCGCGTCGCGGTCACATGGGCGACGCGACCAATCAGAAGCCGTGACGTCACGGGAGGCAGGAGACGCGCGCATTTTAAAATGCGCGCGTCTCCTGCCTCCCGTGACGTCACGGCTTGTGATTGGTCGCGTCGCCCATGTGACCGCGACGCGACCAATCACAAAGCCGGAACGTAATTTTAAAATACTGAATGCCTAGAAGGACCTGAAAATTACGTCACGGCTTGCTGTAATTGGTCGCGTCGCGGCCACATGGGCGGCACGCGACCAATCAGAAGCCGTGACGTCACGGAAGGAAGGAAAAGGGCGCATTTTAAGCAAACAACGCTGCCGGTTCCCTCGGTGAGGTCCAGGCTGCGTCGGAGAGGTGAGTATAGCAATATTTTTTATTTTAATTCTTTATTTTACACATTAATGTTGTTTCGATACCGATACCCGATACCACAAAAGTATCGGATCTCGGTATCGGAATTCCGATACAGCAAATATCGGCCGATACCCGATACTTGCGGTATCGGAATGCTCAACACTACTGGCTATGTGTGCATTTAACCAAGCTATAGGGTCAGGTTAGTCTCTCATCCTGGGAAAGGAGAAAATACACAACTCTCTGAGAGATAGATATAGGATGTATGCTCAAAATAGCAAGTGTTACTGGTTGCCAGTGACAAAAAATATTTTATGTGACTGGCCTGGGACTATCTTAGCCATGTCAGAGTAGCCAGGGTTTACACAAAATTGGTCAAAATTGTTGGTATCCCTCGTTTAATGACAGAAAAACCCACAATGGTCACAGAAATGACTTGAATCTGACAAAAGAAATAATAAATAAAAAATCTATGAAAATGGACAAATGAAAGTCAGACATTGCTTTTCAACCATGCTTCCACAGAATAAAAAAAATAAATAAAACTAATGAAATAGGCCTGGACAGAAATGATGGTACCTTTAACTTAATATTTTGTTGCACAACCTTTTGAGGCTATCATTGCAATCAAATGATTCCTATAAAGCTTTTTTAAGCGGGCACCATAGAGTAATATCCAATAGATAACATGGGTTCACCACCAAGCATGTAAAACGTATACAAGAAATTTTAAAGAGAAAAGAACATGCAAATAAGGTAGGAACACCACAAATGTATAAGCAAAAAATGTACAAAAGTTTATTTCTACACAAGAATATTACACACAATTTTTAAAAACATCTAAAAAATGCATTCCACTTGGTGGAGTGCATGTCCACTCCAATCTATACAATATTTCTTGAAAATATATAAATGCACATATAGAATACCTGGCTTGTAAACATATGATGCACCACAAATAAGTTGTATCACAATGTTGCTGCATAAATCACATAGACAATATATTGATTCTAATAAGCGGACCCATCGGGTGGCGATCCTGTGACCAATATTCACTGTACGCTCTAGTATGGTACACATTTATAAGTATTGAGAAGCAATAAGTGTATAAAAAGCTCCTACTGTGGGTGCTATTAATCCAAGAGATGGGAGTGCACACTGGAGGTCCAATGCCAGACCTCCTAGATAACATCTACAAATATGCTCATATTGGAATAAGTGCCCTGTGTCTCCCTGTTGTCTGTACCAGGGTATGGTTTGCCTGGTGAAATGGGGGAAAAGGCACGTGCTGAATACTTAGCCCTGTCCAGTCCACTAAGGTCGCCCCCTCGTCCCATGTGCAGCGGTGCAGCCAGGATATAATGGAGTGTGGAGTATGGAGACCCACGCGTTCCGACACACCAGGTGTCTTTCTCAAGGTGAGTATATGAAATAAACTTTTGTACATTTTTTGCTTATACATTTGTGGTGTTCCTACCTTATTTGCATGTGCTTTTCTCTTTAAAAAATCAAATGATTCCTGTAACTGTTAATGAGACTTCTGCACCTCTCAACAGGTATTTTATCACACTCCTCAAGAGCAAACTGCTCCAGTTGTCTCCTGCTAAAAGGTTGCCTTTTCCAGATGACATGTTTCAGCTCTTCCAAAGAAGCTCAATAGGATTTAGGTCAGGGCTAATATAAGACCACTTCCAAATAGTGCAATGTTTTCCTTTTAGCCATTCTTGGGTGTTTTTAGCTGTGTGTTTTGGGTCATTATCCTGTTGCAAGACCCATGACCTGCGACTGAGACCAAGCTTTCTGACACTGGGCAGCACGTTTCTCTCTAGAATCCCTTGATAGTCTTGAGATTTCATTGTAATCTGCACCCTGTGCCAGGTGCAGCAAAGCAGCCACAGATCATATCAGAGCCTCCTCCATGTTTCACAATAGGGACAGTGTTCTTTTCTTGATATGCTTCATTCTTCAGTCTCTGAATGTAGAGCTGATGTGCCTTGCCAAAAAATTCAATTTTTGTCTCATCTGTCCATAGGACATTCTCCTACAAGCTTTGTGGCTTGTCAACATGTAGTTTGGCAAATTTCAGTCTGGCTTTTTTGTGATTTTTTTCCAACAATGGTGTCCTCCTTGGTCGTCTCCCATGAAGTCCACTTTGGCTCATACAATGATCTGACACTGATGTTCCTTGAGCTTGAAGTTCAACTTTAATCAGTTTAGAAGTTTTTCTGGGCTCTTTTGTTACCATTCGAATCATCCATCTCTTTGATTTGTTATCAATTTTCCTCCTGCGACCACATCCAGGGAGGTTGGCTACAGTCCCATGGATCTTAATTTTCTGAATAATATGTGCAACTGTTGTCACAGGAACATGAAACTGCTTGGAGATGGTCTTATAACTTTTACCTTTAACATGTTTGTCTATAATTTTCTTTCTTATCTCCTGAGGCAACTCTTTCTTTTGCTTCCTCTGGTCCAGGTTGAGTGTGATGCACACCATGTTACTAAACAGCACAGTGATTATCTGTAGCCCTATATACAGGCCCACTCACTGATTCCAAGATTGTAGACACCTGTGATGCTAGTTAGTGGAAACACCTTGAATTAACACGTCCCTTTTGTCACATTATTTTCAGGAGTACCATCATTTCTATGCAGGCCTATTTCATGAGTTTTATTTTTTTTTTTCAACTTCTGTGGAAGCATGGTTAAAAAGCAATGTTGACTTTCATTTGTTCATTTTCATAGATCTTTTATTTATTATTACTTTTGTCAGATTCAAGTTATTTCTGTGACCATTGTGGGTTTTTCTGTCATTATAACACCAAAAGCAACCTAGAATCCCAAATTATGTGCCCAAAGAAAATAAAAAAATGGACAAACACTAAGATAAAACAAAATTCAATAATGGGCTAAAAAGTATAATTTACTTCAAAACAGAATACAATACCACATTAATCATAAATACATAATTTCCAATGAATAACAGCAGGAGGAAACACATAAAGAAACAGGTACAAGAAACTGAAGGTGGGAACACCTGGATACAAAGAGCAATGGGTAATTAATATTAGTGTATCAATTGCATAGTCCTGGGAAGTACTACTTGCTAACAGGTACAAAATAAATATATTAAAGTTCAAGTGCTATTATATAAAGCACAACATAACTTAGCTTCACATAATATATATCCATGTATATAATAATAAGGAACTGTTGTAGTAAGATATAATGTCATATGGTCCAAACCATGGTTATAATACTCGTTTTCCTTAGCACCCTGTTCGGTCTCCTTTTTTCCCATTTATCTTCTAAGCACTAAGCACTTTACTATTTTACTATAGAATATAATTGTGGCAGTATTAGGAGGCCACACTGTTCTTTGGTTCTATCTTGTATTCCTTGCTGAACATGTAACAATTATTGGATATTATATTTAAAATGCATTTTTTGTCTTTGTTGTAGTCTGTAACAAACTTATACCCTTTTATACTATTTTGGACTTGTACTCCTGTTTTCTTTTTTGGCTATGATGATCCTACACACCTGCTAGCATCTTACAAGAAGATGATGTGAGACTGGGCTGGGTAGTATAACCATGTGTACTTTATTCCTCCATCTCTGCCTGGTCCGCATGCAAAGCTTACGTTTTCATTGTGAGCAGCGAGCATTTGAGTAGCATCAGAAATGGTATGGTTAAGCTGATTATAGCATCATCACTGCTCAACAGCTTGATTGATTTCTCAATATTTTGTAGAATCACATATGTGTCAGACATCCATGCCCACTTCTTATGTGTGGAGGCTGACAGGAATACCATGGGTGTGTTTGTAGATGTTACTCAACTACTGCCATCTGCTGCTCACAAAACCTTGCCATCATACAGTGGCTTGCAAAAGCATTCACCTCATTTTCTTTTTGCCTACTTTGTTACATTAAAACCTGTGTTTAAATATTTTTGTAATATTTATTCTTCAAAATTGGAATATGCATATGTATTCACCCTTTTTCTATGAAGTTCCTAAAATTTTTGGTGTAAGCATTTACCTTCAAAAGTCACATGCGTAGTGAAAGGAAGTCCACCTGAGTGCAATTGAAGTGTCACATGGTCTGTCGGTATATACACACCTTTCTTGAAAGGCCACAGAGGCTGCAACACCATAAAGCAAGATGCACCACTAACCAAACACCATGAAGACCAAGAAGATCTCTAAACAAGTCAGAGACAAAACTGTTGAGAAGAACAAGTCAGGGTTGGGGTTTAAAAAATAATCTCGATCTCTGATGATCCCTCGGAGCATGATCAAATCCATTATCATCAAATGGTAAGAACATGGTGCCACAACATACCTGCCAAAAGAGGGGCGCCCACCAAATCTCTCAGCCTGGGCAAAGAGAGAATTCATGAGAGTGGCAGCACAGAGACCAAAGGTAACCAGGGGATCTTTACCAATAAAGCCAATTGTAATGATTTTTAAGGTAAAACAAATTATTGAAGAACAATAAACATTTAAAGAAAATAACGTGTCAATAAAGCAGCAGGACCTCAACTGTTATGGACCTGGTGGTTAGGTGCACCTGGAATGACCTGATGGTTAAACTAGAAGTCAGGACAAGCTCTGGGAAGTGGGAACTCTGCTGACCGCAAATCCTGATCCTATAACACACACACTAGAAATAGCTGTGGAGCGTACCTAACTCTCCCTAGACGCCTCTTCACAGCCTAAGAGCTAACTACCCCTAAATATAGGAAAATAAGCCTTACCTTGCCTCAGAGAAATTCCCCAAAGGTAAAGGCAGCCCCCCACATATATTAACTGTGAGTTAAGAGGAAAGTCACAAACACAGGGATGAAACAGGTTTCAGCAAAGGAGGCCAGACTTACTAAATAGACTGAGGATAGGAAAGGGATCTATGCGGTCAGCACAAAAAACTACAAAAAGCCACGCAGAGTGTGCAAAAAGACCCCCGCACTGACTCACGGTGCGGAGGTGCCACTCTGCAACCCAGAGCTTCCAGCTAGCAAGGCAATGTCATGTTAGCAAGCTGGACTAGAACGTAGCAAGTACTAAGAAATATATTCAGTACACAATGAACAACAAATGAACCAGCAGGGACTTAGCTTTTGCTGGAGTAGACAGGTCATCAGAAAGATCCGAGAGAGATCTGAACCAGTACTGATACATTGACAGCTGGCATGGAGTAACGATCTGAGTGGAGTTAAATAGAGAAACCAGCCTAGCCGCAAACGAGGGCAGCTGAGGAAGCAACCTCAGAACCAGCAGTTCCACTCACAGCCACCAGAGGGAGTCCACGGACAGAACTCGCCGAAGTATCATTCATGACCACAGGAGGGAGTTCGGGAAAGGAATTCACAACAGTACCCCCCCTTGAGGAGGGGTCACCGAACCCTCACCAGAGCCCCCAGGCCGATCAGGACGAGCCAAATGAAAGGCACGAACCAACTAGGCCGCATGGACATCGGAGGCAAAATCCCAGGAATTATCCTCCTGACCATAGCCCTTCCATTTGACCAGGTACTGAAGTTTCCGTCTCGAAATACGAGAATCCAAAATCTTCTCCACCACATACTCCAACTCCCCCTCGACCAACACCGGAGCAGGAGGGTCAACGGAGGGAAACATAGGCGCCACATATCTCCGCAACAATGACCTATGGAACACATTATGGATGGCAAAAGAAGCTGGAAGGGCCAAACGAAACGACACAGGATTGAGAATTTCAGAAATCTTGAAAGGACCAATGAAACGAGGCTTAAACTTAGGAGAAGAAACCTTCATAGGGACATGATGAGACGACAACCAAATCAAATCCCCAACACGAAGTCGGGGACCAACACAGCGACGGCGGTTGGCGAAACGTTGAGCCTTCTCCTGGGACAATGTCAAATTGTCCACTACATGAGTCCAAATTTGCTGCAACCTGTCCACCACAGAATCCAAACCAGGATGAAAACCAGAATTACAAAAAAAAGGCGAAACCAAAGTAGCCGCACTGGCCCGATTATTAAGGGCGAACTCAGCCAATGGCAAGAAGGTCACCCAATCATCCTGATCAGCAGAAACAAAGCATCTCAGATAGGTCTCCAAAGTCTGATTAGTTCGTTCGGTTTGGCCATTTGTCTGAGGATGGAAAGCCGAAGAGAAAGACAAATCAATGCCCATCTTAGCACAAAAGGACCGCCAAAACCTTGAAACAAACTGGGAACCTCTGTCCGACACGATGTTCTCCGGAATGCCATGCAAACGAACCACATGCTGGAAAAATAGAGGAACCAAATCAGAGGAGGAAGGTAATTTAGGCAAGGGTACCAAATGGACCATCTTAGAGAAGCGATCACAAACCACCCAGATGACCGACATCCGTTGAGAGACAGGGACATCTGAAATAAAATCCATGGAAATATGCGTCCAAGGCCTTTTCGGGACTGGCAAGGGCAAAAGTAACCCACTGGCACGAGAACAGCAGGGCTTGGCCCGAGCACAAGTCCCACAAGACTGCACAAAAGAACGCACATCCCGTGACAAGGAAAGCCACCAAAAGGACCTAGCCACCAAATCTCTGGTACCAAAAATCCCAGGATGACCAGCCAACACCGAACAATGAACCTCAGAGATAACTCTACTAGTCCATCTATCAGGGACAAACAGTTTCTCTGCTGGACAACGGTCAGGTCTATCAGCCTGAAACTCCTGCAGTGCCTGCCGCAAATCAGGTGAGATGGCAGACAGAATTACCCCCTCTTTGAGAATACCAGCCGGCTCAGGAACTCCCGGGGAATCAGGCACAAAACTCCTTGAAAGGGCATCGGCCTTCACATTCTTAGAACCCGGAAGGTATGAAACCACAAAATTGAAACGGGAGAAAAACAGCGATCATCGAGCCTGTCTAGGATTCAACCGCTTAGCAGACTCGAGATAAGTCAGATTCTTGTGATCCGTTAAGACCACTATGCGATGCTTGGCTCCCTCAAGCCAATGTCGCCACTCCTCGAATGCCCACTTCATAGCCAGCAGCTCCCAATTGCCAACATCATAATTACGCTCAGCAGGCGAAAACTTTCTAGAAAAGAAAGCACATGGCTTCATCACAGAGCCATCAGAAGATCTTTGAGACAAAACAGCCCCTGCTCCAATCTCAGAAGCACCAACCTCGACTTGAAAAGGGAGCGAAACATCTGGCTGACACAACACAGGGGCCGAAGAGAAACAATGTTTCAACTCCCAGAAAGCCTCAACGGGCGCAGAGGACCAATTCACCACATCAGCACCTTTCTTGGTCAAATGAGTCAACGGTTTAACAACACTAGAAAAATTAGCGATTAAGCGACGGTAAAAATTAGCAAAGCCCAAGAATTTCTGAAGGCTCTTCACAGATGTAGGCTGAGTCCAATCATAAATGGCCTGAACTTTAACAGGATCCATCTCGATAGTAGAAGGGGAAAAAATGAAACCCAAAAAGGAAACCTTCTGAACTCCGAAGAGACATTTAGACCCTTTCACAAACAAAGAATTAGCATGAAGAACCTGGAACACCATTCTGACCTGCTTCACATGAGACTCCCAATCTTCCGAAAAGACCAAAATATCATCCAAATATACAATAATGAATCTATCCAAATACTTTCGGAAGATGTCATGCATAAAGGACTGAAACACAGATGGAGCATTAGAAAGCCCGAATGGCATCACCAGGTACTCAAAATGGCCCTCGGGCGTATTAAATGCTGTTTTCCATTCATCGCCCTGTTTAATATGCACAAGATTATACGCCCCTCGAAGATCTATCTTGGTGAACCAACTAGCCCCCTTAATCCGAGCAAACAAATCAGACAGTAGAGGCAAAGGGTACTGAAATTTGACCGTGATTTTATTGAGAAGGTGGTAATCTATACAAGGTCTCAGAGAAACATCCTTCTTGGCCACAAAAAAGAACCCTGCTCCCAACGGTGGCGACGACGGGCGAATATGCCCTTTCTCCAAGGACTCCTTTATATAACTCCGCATAGCGGCATGTTCTGGCACAGATAAATTGAAAAGCCGTCCCTTAGGAAATTTAAAACCAGGAATCAAATTAATAGCACAATCACAATCCCTATGAGGAGGTAGGGCACTGGATTTGGGCTCATCGAATACATCTCGGTAATCCGACAAAAACTCAGGGACTTCAGAAGGAGTAGGAGAAATTGACAACAACAGAACGTCACCATGTACCCCTTGACAACCCCAACTGGACACAGACATTGATTTCCAATCCAATACTGGATTATGGACCTGTAGCCATGGCAAACCCAACACGACCACATCATGCAAATTATGCAACACCAAAAAGTGAACATCTTCCTGATGTGCAGGAGCCATGCACATGGTCAACTGAGTCCAGTACTGAGGTTTATTCTTGGCCAAGGGCGTAGCATCAATTCCCCTTAATGGAATAGGATACTGCAAGGCTCCAAGAAAAAACCACAGCGCCTGGCAAACTCCAAGTCCATCAAATTCAGGGCAGCACCTGAGTCCACAAATGCCATAACAGAGTAGGACGACAAAGAGCAAATCAGAGTAACGGACAAAAGAAATTTAGGCTGTACAGTACCAATTGTGACCGACCTAGCGAACCGCTTAGAGCGCTTAGGACAACCAGAGATAGCATGAGTGGAGTCACCACAGTAAAAACACAGCCCATTCTGACGTCTGTGTTCTTGCCGTTCAGCTCTGGTCAATGTCCTATCACATTGCATAGGCTCAGGCCTCTGCTCAGAGGACACAGCCAAATGGCGCACAACCTTGCGTTCACGCAAGTGCTGATCGATCTGAATGGCCAAGGACATTGACTCATTCAGACCAGCAGGCGTGGGAAACCCCACCATAACATCCTTAAGGGCTTCAGAAAGACCTTTTCTGAAAATTGCTGCAAGGGCACACTCATTCCATTGAGTAAGCACAGACCACTTTCTAAACTTCTGGCAATATACCTCCGCTTCATCCTGACCTTGACACAAAGCTAGCAAGATTTTCTCTGCCTGATCCACAGAGTTAGGTTCGTCATAAAGCAATCCAAGCGGCAGAAAAAATGCATCTACATTAAGCAATGCAGGATCTCCTGGCGCAAGGGAGAATGCCCAGTCTTGTGGGTCGCCACGTAACAAAGAAATAATGATTTTTACTTGCTGAATGGGGCCACCAGAGGAGCGGGGTTTCAAAGCAAGAAACAGTTTACAATTATTTTTGAAATTCAGAAATTTAGATCTATCTCCAAAAAACAAATCAGGAATTGGAATTCTAGGCTCTTACATAGGATTCTGAACTACATAATCTTGAATGCTTTGTATCCTCGCAGTGAGGTGATCAACACAAGAGGACAGACCTTGAATGTCCATATCTACAACTGAGTCCTGAACCACCCAGAGGTTAAGGGGAAAAGAAAGACAAAACACACTGTAGAGAAAAAAAAATGGTCTCAGAACTTCTCTTATCGCTCTATTGAGATGCATTAACACTTTGTGGGCCAGCTGTGCTGTTATGGACCTGGTGGTTAGGTGCACCTGGAATGACCTGATGGTTAAACTAGAAGTCAGGACAAGCTCTAGGAAGTGGGAACTCTGCTGACTGCAAATCCTGATCCTATAACACACACACTAGAAAAAGCTGTGGACCGTACCTAACTCTCCCTAGACGCCTCTTCACAGCCTAAGAGCTAACTACCCCTAAATATAGGAAAATAAGCTTTACCTTGCCTCAGAGAAATTCCCCAAAGGTAAAGGCAGCCCCCCACATATATTAACTGTGAGTTAAGAGGAAAGTCACAAACACAGGGATGAAACAGGTTTCAGCAAAGGAGGCCAGACTTACTAAATAGACTGAGGATAGGAAAGGGATCTATGCGGTCAGCACAAAAAAGTACAAAAAGCCACGCAGAGTGTGCAAAAAGACCCCCACACCGACTCACGGTGCGGAGGTGCCACTCTGCAACCCAGAGCTTCCAGCTAGCAAGGCAATGTCATGTTAGCAAGCTGGACTAGAACGTAGCAAGTACTAAGAAATATATTCAGTACACAATGAACAACAAATGAACCAGCAGGGACTTAGCTTTTGCTGGAGTAGACAGGTCATCAGAAAGAACCGAGAGAGATCTGAACCAGTATTGATACATTGACAGCTGGCATGGAGTAACGATCTGAGTGGAGTTAAATAGAGAAGCCAGCCTAGCCGCAAACGAGGGCAGCTGAGGAAGCAACCTCAAAACCAGCAGTTCCACTCACAGCCACCAGAGGGAGTCCACGGACAGAACTCGCCAAAGTATCATTCATGACCACAGGAGGGAGTTCAAGAACGGAATTCACAACACTCAACCCAGCATGACTGACCTAACATTTAGATGAAAGATAATAGGGGATATTAAAGTAAATCTTTGCGCAAAGTGCAGGAATCCCAGCTACAAATCTGTACAGAGTATATATATTGTACAGTATGTGTTATTGTAGGCCCTCATGACCGAAATTCACAAAGAAGGGATAGTTTAATACGGGGTTTAAATGGGGATACTGTAAAGGTTAAAATGGAGTTGTTGGTTGCAGAATGTAGCGGACATATCAAGAAAAATGTGTGAAAGCTGGCCATTTTGGGGACATCTTCCACTAGTAGAGTATTCGCTATGTAAATGCCCTTTACCTCGTGGTCAATTTCATGTGAGTTGCTTCTGGGGCAGGCCTACACAACATGGCAAGAATACTCCAAACCAGCCTGTGACTGCTGGATTTAATGGGCCACACCAAAAGTGCAGCTTACTTCTTCCTGTATTTGTAAATAAATGCCCGGCATTGCCAATTTAATCCAAAATTGTCTGTGTGATATTTACAGGAAAATGGGGTTTGCTATTTGCAATATGGATTTTAAGTAGAACTGAGTCTGTTATATCCAGTCATGATGATGATCTAGCATAACTAGAAAGTTTTGTAAATGCAATCTAAAAAACTTCAACATTCACTTTGGGCTATGTGAAACATTATAGGTATCTACTAAGCAGCTCCTATTAACAGATATCTATAAAGTTTCTGATTTCATTTTTAAGTTGATTAAGCTCATCATTTTCAATCTATCCAACTTATATTAAATATGTTCATTGGATTTCATCAATTTAATGATGAAAGGTTTCAAAGTTCAAGGACCTTTTCAGACCTTTTTAAACACCTGACACTTTTATTATAGTTCCAATTACTGTAAGTACTACATTAACTAATCAAGTGTTCAAATGCTATAGAGACAATGAGATGGCAGTTTCACATTGATTGTGCTTGTCTTTAAAACTGAGATATCTTAAAACGTCCAATTAGCCAATAAAGGAAGGTAATTCTTATTAAGGATAACAATGCACAGTAATTTAGTAATGTAATCATCCTGATTAATGGTAAGATTCGGTTTCTCCAGGTTAAGAGATATCCTATGACTCGTGTAGCTTTTTATGTCTTTCAAAGAACAGGATACAAGTGAAGATTTCACAGAACTTAATAATGCATAGATTTCATACATTTAAAGTTATGTGCATTTATTTTTTTTCTAAAATAGCCTCTTAAAGACATAACCGATTTTATTTTTGACAAAATATCAATATTGGTGAGTTTATTTCATCTCTGCACTTTGGAATTTATAATTTTTTATTATATTGATAATAGAGCCACATTGAGCTTGGTTCCTGTTTGACGAATAGAACTTTTTTGGTTGCATTTTAAAAAATGACAGCATTTTGCAAATGCTTTTTTCTTACTTTTTTATGGCATTCACCATGAAGTAATAATGAGATAAAAACTTTTCTCTGCAAGTCATATGTAGCAGATACCAAATTTGTACACTTTTCATGTTTTATTACATGTCGATAGAAGTTTTTGATAACAAAATAATTTATTTTTGTGTCGTCACATTCCAAATGCCATATTATTTTTATTTTTTTCATTGACTCACTGCAGCTTTATAAAGACTTCATTTTGTGTGGATCATATTATTCATTGTTATTATTTTTTATATACAATTTATTAATAACATTTTATTCTGGAATAAATTTGACTGGAAGGTAACAGAACACCAAACCACTACAATGTTTTGGTTCCTTTTCTCATTCACCCCCATACTACTTTCCTTCTTACAATCTCCTGCAATCCCTCCACCTTGTAAGGAACTAGTTATTTCTTCCTCCATCCTCCCCAGCCATCTCACCTTATCCTCAGAACTGTTCCTCCACATACAATCCTTTTTCTCCAGACACACACGGCCACATCATGTCCTATCCAGCTCCCACCTTCTAACGCTCTGTCTGCTACTCCTCATTGCCGGTGATGTATCCCCAAATCCCGGCCCACCTCAAAACATCCCCACGCTCATTTCTAACCCCCTACCTCGATCCTCCGCACTTTTTCCCAACCATGACAACCTCATAGCCATTCATCCAGCCCCCACTCCCCCGCTCCCCTTACCTGGCGCACTATGGAACGCACGCTCCGTCTGCAACAAACTGCCATTTATCCATGACCTCTTCATCACCAACAAACTCTCCTTCCTTGGCATCACGGAAACCTGGCTCACCCCCTCTGACTCAGCCTCTCCAGCTGCGCTTTCCTACGGCGGTCTCCACCTCTCTCACACCTCTCGCTCCACCAACAAACGTGGTGGAGGGGTTGGCTTGCTCCTGTCTGACACCTGCTCCTTCACTCCAATCCCGCTACCACCCTCCGCTACTCTTCCCTCATTTGAGGTGCACTCCATCCGCATCTATTCCCCCTCCAACCTCCAGCTGGCTGTCATCTACCGCCCCCCAGAACTAGCCATCTCCACCTTTCTCGACCACTTCACCACATGGCTACTTCATTTCCTCTCTGTTGACATCCCCACTATCATCATGGGTGATTTCAACATCCCGATTGACACTTCCACCTCAGCTGCCTCTAAACTTCTATCACTGACTGCCTCCTTTGGCCTCACTCAATGGTCCTCTGAGGCCACTCACAAAGATGGCCACACGCTGGACCTCATCTTCACCCGCCTCTGCTCCCTTACTAATCTCACTAACTCACCCCTCCCCCTGTCTGACCACAACCTACTGACATTCTCTTCCCTCTCCTCTCTGTTGTGAATTTGGATTCTGGGCTCCCCCGGTGGCTACTGGTGGAATTGAACTGGTGTCTTCATCTTCTCTGTTCACCTGTTCCCATCAAGATGTGGGAGTCGCTATATAACCTTGCTGCTCTGTTAGTTTCTTGCCGGTCATCAATGTTATCAGAAGCCTCTCTGTGCTTGTTCCTGCTCCTAGACAACTACTAGATAAGTTGAACTCTTGTCCATGTTTGTTTTTGCATTTTTGTTCCAGTTCACAGCTGTAGTTTCGTTACTGTGTCTGGAAAGCTCTTGTGAACAGGAATTGCCACTCTGGTGTTATGAGTTAATGCCAGAGTTTTAAAGTAATTCCTGGATGGTGTTTTGATAGGGTTTTCAGCTGACCATGAAAGTGTCCTTTCTGTCTTCTGCTATGTAGTAAGTGGACCTCAAATTTGCTAAACCTATTTTCATACTACGTTTGTTATTTCATCTTAATTCACCGCCAATACATGTGGGGGCCTCTGTCTCCTTTTGGGGTATTTCTCTAGAGGTGAGCTAGGACTGATATTTTCCTCTGCTAGCATTATTTAGTCCTCCGGCTGGTGCTGGGCATCTAGAATCAACGTAGGCATGCTACCCGGCCACTGCTAGTTGTGCGTTAGGTTTAGTTCATGGTCAGCTCAGTTCCCATCTTCCAAGAGCTAGTTCCTATATATGCCTATGCTATGTTCTCTTGCCATTGAGATCATGACAGTTTGACCGGCCCACTAAAGGGTTAAAATCCTTGGCTGAGAAAGGAGAGAAATAAGTAGTCTGCTGAAATTTTTTTTTTTTTTTCTCTCCTTCTAATCTTTGAATGGCTCTGTGTCCACCTGTTTGTAATGGATCTTCAGAGTGTAACTGCAGGTTTGAATAATCTCGCTACGAAGGTACAAAATTTGCAAGATTTTGTTTGTCATGCACCTGTATCTGAGCCGAGAATTCCTTTGCCGGAATTTTTCTCGGGGAATAGATCTGGGTTTCAGAATTTTCGAAATAATTGCAAATTATTTTTGTCCCTGAAATCTCGCTCTGCCGGAGACCCTGCACAGCAGGTCAGGATTGTGATTTCCTTGCTCCGGGGCGACCCTCAAGACTGGGCTTTTTCATTGACACCAGGGGATCCTGCGTTGCTCAATGTGGATGCGTTTTTTCTGGCCTTGGGGTTGCTTTATGACGAACCTCATTTGGAGCTTCAGGCAGAAAAAACTTTGATGTCCCTATCTCAGGGGCAAGATGAAGCGGAAATTTACTGCCAAAGATTCCGTAAATGGTCTGTGCTTACTCAGTGGAATGAGTGCGCCCTGGCGGCGACTTTCAGAGAGGGTCTCTCTGATGCCATTAAGGATGTTATGGTGGGGTTCCCTGTGCCTGCGAGTCTGAATGAGTCCATGACAATGGCTATTCAGATCGATAGGCGTTTGCGGGAGCGCAAACCAGTGCACCATCTGGCGGTGTCCACTGAGAAGTCGCCAGAGAGTATGCAGTGTGATAGAATTCTGTCCCGAAGCGAGCGGCAGAATTTTAGACGGAAAAATGGGTTGTGTTTCTATTGTGGTGATTCTACTCATGTTATATCAGCATGCTCTAAGCGCACTAAAAAGCTTGATAAATCTGTTTCCATTTGCACCTTACCGTCTAAGTTTATTCTATCTGTGACCCTGATTTGCTCTTTGTCATCTATTACCACGGACGCCTATGTCGACTCTGGCGCCGCTTTGAGTCTTATGGATTGGTCCTTTGCCAAACGCTGTGGGTATGATTTAGAGCCTTTGGAGACTCCTATTCCTCTGAAGGGGATTGACTCCACCCCATTGGCTAATAATAAACCACAATATTGGACACAAGTAACTATGCGTATTAATCCGGATCACCAGGAGATTATTCGCTTTCTGGTGCTGTATAATCTACATGATGATTTGGTGCTAGGATTGCCTTGGCTGCAATCTCACAACCCAGTCCTCGACTGGAGAGCTATGTCTGTGTTGAGCTGGGGATGTAAGGGGGCTCATGGGGATGTACCTGTGGTTTCCATTTCATCATCTATTCCCTCTGAAATTCCTGAGTTCCTGTCTGACTATCGTGACGTCTTTGAAGAATCCAAGCTTGGTTCGTTACCTCCGCACCGAGAGTGCGATTGTGCCATAGATTTAATCCCGGGTAGTAAATACCCAAAGGGTCGTTTATTTAATCTGTCTGTGCCTGAACATGCTGCTATGCGAGAATATATAAAGGAGTCCTTGGAAAAGGGACATATTCGTCCATCGTCATCTCCCTTAGGAGCCGGTTTTTTCTTTGTGTCAAAAAAAGACGGCTCTTTGAGACCATGTATTGATTATCGGCTTTTGAATAAAATCACTGTTAAATATCAATACCCATTGCCGTTGCTGACTGATTTGTTTGCTCGCATAAAGGGGGCCAAGTGGTTCTCTAAGATTGACCTTCGTGGGGCGTATAATTTGGTGCGAATCAGGCAGGGGGATGAGTGGAAAACCGCATTTAATACGCCCGAGGGCCACTTTGAGTATTTAGTGATGCCTTTTGGTCTTTCAAATGCTCCGTCAGTTTTCCAGTCCTTTATGCATGATATTTTTCGCGATTATTTGGATAAATTTATGATTGTGTATCTGGATGATATTCTGATTTTTTCGGATGACTGGGACTCTCATGTCCAGCAAGTCAGGAGGGTTTTTTCAGGTTTTGCGGTCTAATTCTTTGTGTGTGAAGGGTTCTAAGTGTGTTTTTGGGGTACAGAGGATTTCCTTTTTGGGATATATTTTTTCCCCCTCTTCCATTGAAATGGATCCTGTCAAGGTTCAAGCTATTTGTGATTGGACGCAGCCCTCTTCTCTTAAGAGTCTTCAGAAATTTTTGGGCTTTGCTAACTTTTATCGTCGATTTATTGCTGGTTTTTCGGATATTGCTAAGCCATTGACCGATTTGACTAAGAAGGGTGCTGATGTTGCTGATTGGTCCCCTGATGCTGTGGAGGCCTTTCGGGAGCTTAAGCGCCGTTTTTCCTCTGCCCCTGTGTTGCGTCAGCCTGATGTTGCTCTACCTTTTCAGGTTGAGGTCGACGCTTCTGAGATCGGAGCTGGGGCAGTGTTGTCACAGAAAAGTTCTGACTGCTCCGTGATGAGGCCTTCTTTTCCCGTAAATTTTCGCCCGCTGAGCGGAATTATGATGTTGGGAATCGGGAGCTTTTGGCCATGAAGTGGGCTTTTGAGGAGTGGCGCCATTGGCTTGAGGGGGCCAGACATCAGGTGGTGGTATTGACTGACCACAAAAATTTGATTTATCTTGAGACCGCCAGGCGCCTGAATCCTAGACAGGCGCGCTGGTCATTATTTTTCTCTCGGTTTAATTTTGTGGTGTCATACCTACCGGGTTCTAAGAATGTTAAGGCGGATGCCCTTTCTAGGAGTTTTGAGCCTGACTCGCCTGGTAACTCTGAGCCCACAGGTATCCTTAAGGACGGAGTGGTATTGTCAGCCGTTTCTCCAGACCTGCGGCGGGCCTTGCAGGAGTTTCAGGCGGATAGACCTGATCGTTGCCCACCTGATAAACTGTTTGTTCCTGATGATTGGACCAGTAGAGTCATCTCTGAGGTTCATTCTTCTGCGTTGGCAGGTCATCCTGGCATTTTTGGTACCAGGGATTTGGTGGCAAGGTCCTTCTGGTGGCCTTCCCTGTCACGAGATGTGCGAGGCTTTGTGCAGTCTTGTGACGTTTGTGCTCGGGCCAAGCCTTGTTGTTCTCGGGCTAGTGGATTATTGTTGCCCTTGCCTATTCCTAAGAGACCTTGGACGCACATCTCGATGGATTTTATTTCAGATCTGCCTGTTTCTCAGAAGATGTCTGTCATCTGGGTGGTGTGTGACCGTTTCTCTAAGATGGTCCATTTGGTTCCTCTGCCCAAGTTGCCTTCTTCTTCCGAGTTGGTTCCTCTGTTTTTTCAAAATGTTGTTCGTTTGCATGGTATTCCTGAGAATATCGTTTCTGACAGAGGGACCCAATTCGTGTCTAGATTTTGGCGGGCATTCTGTGCTAGGATGGGCATAGATTTATCTTTTTCGTCCGCTTTCCATCCTCAGACGAATGGCCAGACCGAGCGGATTAATCAGACCCTGGAGACATATCTGAGGTGTTTTGTGTCTGCTGACCAGGATGATTGGGTTGCTTTTTTGCCATTGGCGGAGTTCGCTCTCAATAATCGGGCCAGCTCTGCCACTTTGGTGTCCCCGTTTTTCTGTAATTCGGGGTTTCATCCTCGATTTTCCTCTGGTCAGGTGGAATCTTCGGATTGTCCTGGAGTGGATGCTGTGGTGGAGAGATTGCATCAGATCTGGGGGCAGGTGGTGGACAATTTGAGGTTGTCCCAGGAGAAGACTCAGCTTTTTGCCAACCGCCACCGTCGTGTTGGTCCTCGGCTTTGTGTTGGGGATTTGGTGTGGTTGTCTTCTCGTTTTGTCCCTATGAGGGTCTCTTCTCCTAAGTTTAAGCCTCGGTTCATCGGCCCGTATAAGATATTGGAGATTCTTAACCCTGTTTCCTTCCGTTTGGACCTCCCTGCATCCTTTTCTATTCATAACGTTTTTCATCGGTCATTATTGCGCAGGTATGAGGTACCGGTTGTGCCTTCCGTTGAGCCTCCTGCTCCGGTGTTGGTTGAGGGTGAGTTGGAGTACGTTGTGGAGAAAATCTTGGACTCTCGTGTTTCCAGACGGAGACTCCAGTATCTGGTCAAGTGGAAGGGATACGGCCAGGAGGATAATTCTTGGGTGAATGCATCTGATGTTCATGCCTCTGATCTGGTTCGTGCCTTTCATAGGGCCCATCCTGATTGCCCTGGTGGTTCTGGTGAGGGTTCGGTGCCCCCTCCTTGAGGGGGGGGGTACTGTTGTGAATTTGGATTCTGGGCTCCCCCGGTGGCTACTGGTGGAATTGAACTGGTGTCTTCATCTTCTCTGTTCACCTGTTCCCATCAAGATGTGGGAGTCGCTATATAACCTTGCTGCTCTGTTAGTTTCTTGCCGGTCATCAATGTTATCAGAAGCCTCTCTGTGCTTGTTCCTGCTCCTAGACAACTACTAGATAAGTTGAACTCTTGTCCATGTTTGTTTTTGCATTTTTGTTCCAGTTCACAGCTGTAGTTTCGTTACTGTGTCTGGAAAGCTCTTGTGAACAGGAATTGCCACTCTGGTGTTATGAGTTAATGCCAGAGTTTTAAAGTAATTCCTGGATGGTGTTTTGATAGGGTTTTCAGCTGACCATGAAAGTGTCCTTTCTGTCTTCTGCTATGTAGTAAGTGGACCTCAAATTTGCTAAACCTATTTTCATACTACGTTTGTTATTTCATCTTAATTCACCGCCAATACATGTGGGGGGCCTCTGTCTCCTTTTGGGGTATTTCTCTAGAGGTGAGCTAGGACTGATATTTTCCTCTGCTAGCATTATTTAGTCCTCCGGCTGGTGCTGGGCATCTAGAATCAACGTAGGCATGCTACCCGGCCACTGCTAGTTGTGCGTTAGGTTTAGTTCATGGTCAGCTCAGTTCCCATCTTCCAAGAGCTAGTTCCTATATATGCCTATGCTATGTTCTCTTGCCATTGAGATCATGACACCTCTCCTAGTGTGCAACCCCCACTCCACAAACTCCCTCGCAGAAATCTCAAACATCTCAACTTACAATCACTCTCTGAGTCCCTTCTCCCTCTTACCGACATAGCCTCCCTTCATGACACAAATGCTGCTGCTGCTTTTTATAACGCCACAATAACAGCAACACTCAATTCGGCCGCCCCGCTCATGCATAGCAAAACTCGTACAGTCAACAGGCAGCCCTGGCTGACCAGCCTGACTAAAGAACTGAGACGGGCTTCCAGGATCGCTGAGCGAAGATGGAAGCGATCCCGCTCTGCTGACCACTTCACCGCATACAAGCAGTCCCTCGCCAGCTTCAAGTCCGCGCTCACTGCCGCAAAACAAACTTACTTCTCATCTCTCATATCCTCCCTGTCTCACAACCCTAAACAGCTTTTCAACACTTTCAATTCTCTACTCCGTCCCCCTGCACCCCCTCCCTCCCCTCTCATTTCTGCTGAAGACTTTGCCTCTTTCTTTAAACAGAAGATCGATACGATCAGAGAAAGCTTTGGCCCACAGCGCCCACTGCCCCTCTTAGCTGCTCACCCCTGCTCCTCCAAAACCAGCTTCTCCACCATGACAGAAGATCAGCTCTCCACCCTCCTGTCGAGATCACACCTCACCACCTGCACGCTCGACCCGCTCCCATCTCGCCTCATCCCTAACCTTTCCACGGTCTTCATCCCAACCCTAACGCACCTCTTCAACCTCTCACTCACAACAGGTGTCTTCCCCTCATCCTTCAAACATGCCAAGATCACACCCATCCTCAAAAAGCCCTCCCTCGACCCATCCTCTGTGTCTAGCTATCGCCCGATATCTCTTCTTCCTTATGCCTCCAAATTGCTGGAGCAACACATCCATCTTGAACTGTCCTCTCACCTCTCCTCCTGCTCCCTCTTTGACCGATTACAATCTGGCTTCCGTTCCCATCACTCAACTGAAACTGCCCTAACTAAAGTCACCAATGACCTACTAACTGCCAGGAACAAGCGACACTACTCTGTCCTCCTTCTCCTCGACCTGTCTTCTGCCTTTGACACTGTGGACCACTCCCTTCTGCTACAAATCCTCTCATCTCTTGGCATCACAGAATTTGCTCTTTCCTGGATCTCATCATATCTGACAGATCGGACATTCAGTGTCTCCCTCTGCCACACCACCTCCTCACCTCGCCCCTTGTCAGTCGGTGTTCCTCAAGGCTCTGTTCTAGGACCCCTACTCTTCTCCATCTACACCTTCGGTCTGGGACAGCTCATAGAATCCCACGGTATGCAGTACCATCTCTATGCTGATGACACGCAGATCTACCTATCCGGACCTGACCTCACCTCCTTACTTACCAAAATCCCGCACTGTCTGTCTGCTATTTCAGCCTTCTTTTCTGCTCGCTTTCTACAACTGAACATGGACAAAACAGAATTCATCATCTTTCCCCCATCTCACTCTACCCCTCCACCAGACCTATCCATCAATGTCAATGGCTGCTCACTTTCCCCAGTCCCACACGCCCGGTGCCTCGGGGTGATCGACTCTGCCCTCTCTTTCAAGCCACATATCCAAGCCCTTGCCTCCTCCTGCCGCCTCAAACTCAAAAACATTTCCCGGATCCGCGCATTCCTTGACCGTGACACCACAAAAACACTAGTGCATGCCCTTATCATCTCCCGCCTCGACTACTGCAACCTCCTACTCTCTGGACTCCCCTCTAGCACTCTGGCACCACTCCAATCCATCCTACACTCTGCTGCTCGACTAATCTACCTGTCTCCCCGCTATTCCCCAGCCTCTCCCCTATGCCAAGCCCTTCACTGGCTTCCTATTGCCCAGAGACTCCAGTTCAAAACCCTCACAATGACCTACAAAGCCATCCACAACCTATCTCCTCCATACATCTGTGACATGATCTCCCGGTACCTACCAACACGCAACCTCCGATCCTCTCAAGACCTCCTTCTCTACTCCCCTCTCATCTCTTCTTCCCACAACCGCATCCAAGACTTCTCCCGTGCTTCCCCCATACTCTGGAACTCTCTACCCCAGCACATCAGACTCTCGCCTACCATAGAAACTTTCAAAAAGAACCTGAAGACTCACCTCTTCCGACAAGCCTACAGCCTGCAGTGATCCTGAACCTACTGAACCGCCGCACAACCAGCTCTGCCCTCTCCTAGCGTATCATCACCCATCCCCTGCAGATTGTGAGCCCTCGCGGGCAGGGTCCTCCCTCCTTATGTACCCGTGTGCCTTGTTTTTTGCTCATGTTTAATGTATTTGTCTATATTTGACCCGTATTTCACATGTAAAGCGCCATGGAATAAATGGCGCTATAAAAATGAATAATAATAATAATAATAATTCTGCACTTTGAGAAGTAAGATATAAAAAAACAATGAAAAAGGAATTCCAGATGCATTGCCTAAAATTATGAATGTCAGTTTGTATAAAGCATTGCACTTGGTACATAAGATAGTTGTGGTTAATTGTTCTCTCACCATGCTCCAAAAATCTGCTTTACCAGGAAAAAATGCTGTAACTTAATACAAATTGTCTCTTTAGAGAGGAAGAGGACTAAAACTCTAACGCCACCTATTGGAAGTAGCAATCCTAACAGTCAATGTCGATCCTTTAACAAGCGTTGTCACATGACTTAGGATGACAGCCAAACTAGAATCTCAATTTGCAAGGTTTGGCTTTTATCCTAAGTCATTTGACAAGGCTCGTTAAAGGGTCGACATTGACTGTTAGGATTGCTACTTCCAATAGGTGGCACTAGAGTTCTAGTCCTCTTCCTTTCTGAAAAGACAATTTGCATATTTTGAAGAGGAGCATTGCGGCTTTAGTCTCCTCACCTCAACATGCTTAACATTTCACTCTCCGCAAGGAGAAACAATACTTTTTGGATCCCGTAACTTAATACGTTCAGATTGTAATAGCGGTTGAAGATGGAAATAAAACTTTTATTTTGCATCACCATTGCAGAGTTATTAGCAATCAAAGTTTTGCACCCAATGATTTAACTTTAGTTATGTTTACTTGGGTATTATTAGATGCATTCCACTGAGGGCATTTATTTATTCAGCCTGTATGAACGTGTTGTTATATGCTAACACCCACTTGGCCTTAACAAACATTAACTTACTAGGTGCCAAAAATTTCTTGCTAGTATATGAAAAAAAAAGGTTTTTGTTTTCCCTCTGTAGCCATTATTCCATGGTTTGTCCAGTTCAACATTGAAAAGAATTGGTGACAGGTCCTCTTTAATAGTAGAGAAGGGTGAATTTATTACATTTCAATTTGTTCAATAGGAATTGAATTTAACTAAAATTTCACAAAAATCCCCACTCTAGATACTGCAGATTTTTTTTCATTTGCCTGCATGAATTCAGCAAGATAGCGGTCGTCTGCAGCCGCCATCTTGCTGAACAATAGAAGGCTGGCAAAAGGTTAAAAAGAAAATAAAAACTATGAACCTTAAAGATTACCTTTCTGGCTATCCCGCATGTTCCCTGCTCTCTGTCAAGTTCTCCTTCCTTTCTTGCACTTCATCTTTCTCCCAGTGTTCACTTTAGGTTGTCAACTCTGGCAGCGATTAGGCCCCACAAGGTCCGTAAGTTTGTCTCAAATAGATTGCTGACACCCTGTTACATTTGCAAAGCCCCTGAAGTACCAAAACAAAAGAAAACCCCACTAAAAATGTTTCAATGAAATGTTGTTTTAGCCCCAAATTTGTAATTTTCATAATGGGTAACAAGTACAAATGGACCTCAAAATTTGTTATGCAATTTCTCCTGAATATAGTAATACCTTGTATGTCAAAGAGTAATGATTGAGAACATATCAAGGTTTGCAAAGCATATGTAATCTTGCGTGTAAAGAAAGATGCAGTTTAAAACATCTAAAAAACATACCGGTTGTAATTTTTAAGCAGGCTGACAAAGAGGGCAACATTGTGTTATGGCCTAGGAAAATGTATGAAGCAGAGGTATATCGGCACTTAAGAGATCCTTCTTGTTATATAAAAACTCAACTTATAATCCGCTCACCTCTTTTAAGAACTCCCTTAACTAGATTCTGCAAAATTTGTTGCAAAATGGTAATATCACAAAAGATCTATTACAAGTACTTACCACTTCGGATCCTGTCGTTCCAACATTGTACTTCCTAAAAAAAGTTCATAAAAATACCACTGTACCTCCAGGTAGGCCAATAATTTCAGGGTTGAGTAGTATGACAGAAAATATATGCAATCATCTTGACAGCTTCCTCAAAAATTTGGTGGAAAATTTGCCATCCTATCTACAAGATACAACGGACCTACTTCATAAAATTGATGGTCTACATGTTGAGGAGGACATGTTTTTAGTTACTTTTGATATAGAGTCACTCTATACAAGTATAAAACATCAGGACAGTCTTGGAGCAGTCTCTTTCTTCCTCAGGATGACCAGTCTAGAGAGGAACCATGTCGATTTCATCATGAAACTCTTAAAATTTATTTTATTTCATAACATTTTAACATTCAATGGCTTCGTCTACCTGCAGCTCCAGCGAATGGCAATGGGGGCAACTTGCGAATCTTTGTATGACAATTTGTTCCTGGGGCTGTGGGAGAGGGATCTTTTCATGATGAATGCCCAACAATCAATGGAGCATGTAATTTTTTGGACACACTACATTGATGACATTTTCCTCATCTGGAAGGGCGCTCTGGAGGAACTGAGTGCATTTTTTGAGGAATTAAACAGAAAATAATTTAATATCCATTTGACATACGTACAATTATGATTATCACAAATATTATCAAAAATAAAGATTATTATTATTATTATTATTTGACTTCTTGGATGAGCTCATCAAACATGATCAAACTAACATCCTTCAAATGGACATTTTTCCCAAGAGTACTGCTGTAAACTCATATTTACATGCTCAATCATCTCATCCTCCACAGATGTTTAAATGAATACGAACTGGCCAGTTCCTCCATAGCAGTGGCATTTGTTCTGATGATTATGTTTTTGAACCTCAGGCAAAACATCTACGCAAGATCTTTACTGATGGTGGATATAGTAAAAGAAATATCAGCTATGCATGTCACAGAGCAAAACATTCTTACCATCAACAGTTGTTACATGCTTCCAATACATTTTAAGGTTAAGGTTTATTACACAATATTGCTCACATTGGTTAAGCATGAAGAAAATCATGGAAAAATTCTGGCCAATACTACACACGGATTCAGTCATCTCACAATATATCTCTACTAATGTAAGCATCACAGTTAGATGTGGAAGAAATATGATATGCTTGTATTAAGCCACTACCAACTCACCCAAGGTGCCACATACCTTCTACTCCATGACCTAAATAGGGTTGTGCACCATGTGGCAATTGTGTTGCCTGTCCAAACATTGAACATGCTACGGGTTTTTTCAATACTTCTGGAACAAAGAATTACTTTATAACACATAACATCACCTGTTCTACACGTGCCATTGTGTACTATGCTGTATGCCCATGTCCGAAAATCTACGTTGGCTTAACCACAAGGGAATTTTAAAGTAAGAGTGTGAGAGCATGTTCATTACATTATGGCGGCCAAGAAGGAAGACCATGTTGAATCACTTAAACCAATCCCAAAACATTTTAAAAACCATCATGACTGCAATGCCTCATTACTTAAGGTTAGAGGCATTGATAGGATACTAACTGGCATCCGAGGGGGTAATGTTGCAAAACATTTATTCCAGCGGGAATGTAAATTGATTTGGACTCTAATTATGATATAGACAAATGGCCTAAATGAGATTTGTAGTTTTGCACCATTCATTTAAATTCAATTTCCCTGATAATAAACCACCTCTTCCCCCCTGGTACAACCATCCCCTTCCCCTATTAACTATTATTAACCTTTTAATTGTTTTTAGGTCTTTTTATAGAAACGTATCCCTTACATGAGCATTTTCCTCTTTTTTCATGTTTACTAACCTTTGATTCTTTTGTATTTTCATTTAGTTCATTATGATCTCTTGATTAGTGCAGAATTTTGATATACTGAAAGTACGTTCTTCCAAGATGTACTACTACAGCTTCAAAAATGCCCAGATTCATGTTTTAGTTTGTTTCTATTTGTCCCCTTTTTGTTGCAACACCATTCATATTTTGCACCACGTGCTTCATATTTTGCACCACGTACTTTATTCTAATTATTTTACCTGTCCATCACCTTTACAATATTATACACTTTTTAACTAATGCATATATATAGTTTTACACCGTGCTCCAAATTATTATGCAAATTGGATTTAAGTGTCATAAAGATTTAATTGGTTTGTTTTTCAAATCAACTCATGGATGGCATTGTGTCTCAGGGTTCTATGGATCACTGAAATCAATCTTAAACACATGTGATAATTAGTTTTCCATGTGATTCTAATTAAAGGAAAACTACTTAAAAATTATGTTCCACATTATTAAGCAGGCCACAGTTTTCAAGTAGCATGGGAAAGGAAAAATTATCTCTCTGCTGCTGAAAAGCATCAAATAGTGCAATGCCTTGGTCAAGGGATAAAAACATTAGATGTTTCCTGAAAACTTAAGTGTGACCATCGTACTGTTAAGAGATTTGTAGCTGCATCTGGGGAGAGCCGTGGTCGTGCTCATAAAGGCATAATGAGGAAGGTTTCTGCCAGGCAACTTCATCGGATTAAGAAAGCAGCTGCTAAAAAGCCATTACAAACCAGCAAACAGATATTTGAAGCTGCTGGTGCCTCTGGAGTCTCTCGAACCTCAAGATGTAGGATCCTTCAAAGGCTTACTTTGGTTTATAAACCTACTATTTGGCCACCCCTAAACAGTGTTCACAAGCAGAAACGGTTGCAGTGGGCCCAGACATACATGAAGACTAATTTTCAAACAGTCTTGTTTACTGATGAGTGTCCAGCAACCCTGGATGGTCCAGATGGATGGAGTAGTGGATGGTTCGTGGATGGCCACCATGTCCTAACAAGGCTGCAACGTCAGCAAGGAGGTGGAGGAGTCATGTTTTTGGCCGGAATCATGGGGAAACAGCTGGTAGGGCCTTTTAAGGTTCCTGAAGGTGTGAAAATGACCTGTGCAAAGTATATAGAGTTTCTGACTGACAACTTTCTTCCAATGGTATAAAAAGCAGAAACGTGCCTTCAGGAGCAAAATCATCTTCATGCATGACAATGCACCATCTCATGCTGCAAAGAATACCTCTGAGTCACTGGCTGCTATGGGCATAAAAGGAGATAAACTCATAGTGTGGCCTCCATCTTCCCCTGACCTCCATCCTATAGAGAACCTTTGGAGTGTTATCAATCAAAAGATGTATGAGTGTGGGAAGCAGTTCACTTCAAAACAGCAGCTCCGGGAGGCTTTTCTGATTTCATGCAAAGAAATACAAGCAGAAACTCTACAAAAACTCAAAAAGTTCAATAGATGCAAGAATTGTGAAGGTGATATCACAGAAGGGTTCCTATGGTAACATGTAACTTGGCCTGTTAGGATGTTTTGGAGTTAAATAGCTTTTTTGTTCAGTGAATGTGACCTCCTAATGCTGCAAATTCCACAAATGAGCATTTTCAGTTCTTTAAAACATATCAAATGTTTAGAAATTCTACTGTGCCTAATAATTTGGTGCAGTGCATTTTGAGTTTTTATTCATTTTGGAGATCATACTGTTATCATTGGGAGGTTTCTTTAATAAAATTTGATGTATACTCTAACGGGTAATGACTTTTATTAGGCTGACTGTCATTTGCACCGACCATTTAGGAACATCCGAGAAAAATATAGTTTGCATAATAATTTGGAACATGGTGTATATGTACACATAGTCTTCTTCACCCATTTATATAACTACACATTTTTTATCTTTAATATTGCATAATATTTTTATGAGATGTATAATTTTTAATATATCACTTGATATGTATTTGTTATTAATAATTATTTTTCTTCTTGTGTTGTACACACTATGTTACATTTATTAGTGCTTCTATTTTAGATACATGATTCTTATTTATTATTATTCCCTTCCTCATTTCATTTATTTTACTCCCTATGACCTTATATACACATTTGCACTTTTTTCACTTGCAAAATATGCTTTAACCCCTTAGTGACAGAGCCAATTTGGTACTTAATGACCAGGCCAATTTTTACAATTCTTACCACTGTCAATTTATGAGGTTATAACTCTGGAATGCTTCAACGGATCCTGCTGATTCTAAGTTTGTTTTTTCATGACATATTGTACTTCATGATAGTGGTAACATTTCTTCGATATTACTTGCGATTATTTATGAAAAAAATGGAAATATGGCAAAAAATTTTAAAATTTTGCAATTTTTATGCCCTTAAATCAGAGAGATATGTCACAAAAAATAGTTAATAAATAACAATCCCCACATGTCTACTTTACATCAGCACAATTTTGGAAACAATTTTTTTTTTTGTTAGGGAGTTATAAGGGTTAAAAGTTGACCAGCAATTTCTCATTTTTACAACACCATTTTTTTTAGGGACCACATCACATTTGAAGTCATTTTGAGGGGTCTATATGATAGAAAATAACCAAGTATGACACCATTCTAAAAACTGCACCCCTCAAGGTGCTCAAAACCACATTCAAGAAGTTTATTAGCCCTTTACGTGCTTCACAGGAACTGAAACAATGTGGAATGCAAAAATGAACATTTAACTTTTTTTTGCAAACATTTTATTTCAAAACCATTTTTTTTTATTTTCACAAGTGTAAAAACAGAAATTTAACCATAAATTTTGTTGTGCAATTTCTCCTGAATACGACAATACCCCATATGTGGGGGTAAACCACTGTTTGGGCGCACCGCAGAGCTTGGAAGAGAAGGAGCGCCGTTTGACTTTTTCAATGCAGAATTGGCTGGAATTGAGATCGGATGCCATGTCACGTTTAGAGAGCCCCTGATGTGCCTAAACAGTGGAAACCCCCCTCAAGTGACCCCATTTTGGAAACTAGACCCCTTAAGGAACTTAACTAGATGTGTGGTGAGCACTTTAAACCCCCAGGTGCTTCTCAGAAGTTTATAACGTAGAGCCGTGAAAATAAAAAATCACATTTGTTTACACAAAAATGATCTTTTTGCCCCCAAATTCTTATTTTCACAACGGTAACAGGAGAAATTAGACCACAAAAGTTGTTGTGCAATTTCTCCTGAGTACATCGATTCCCCCATATGTGGGGGTAAACCACTGTTTGGGCGCACTGCAGAGCTTGGAAGAGAAGGAGTGCCATTTTACTTTTTCGATGTAGAATTGGCTGGAATTGAGATCGGATGCCATGTCGCGTTTGGAGAGCCCCTGATGTGCCTAAACAGTGAAATCCCCCCACAAGTGACACCATTTAGGAAACTAGACCCCTTAAGGAACTTATCTAGATGTGTGTTGAGCACTTTAAACTTCCAGGTGCTTCACGGAAGTTTATAGCGTAGAGCTGTGAAAATAAAAAGTCGCATTTTTTCTACAAAAATGATATGTTTGCCCCCAAATTTTTATTTTGACAAGGGTAACAGGAAAAATTAGACCACAAAAGTTGTTGTGCAATTTCTCCTGAGTATGTGGATACCCCATATGTGGGGGTAAACCACTGTTTGGGCGCACGGCAGAGCTTGGAAGAGAAGGAGTGCCATTTTACTTTTTCAATGTAGAATTGGCTGGAATTGAGATCGGACACCATGTCGCGTTTGGAGAGCCCCTGATGTGCCTAAACAGTAGAAACCCCCCACAAGTGACCCCATTTTGGAAACTAGACCACTTAAGGAACTTATCTAGATGTGTGATGAGAACTTTAAACCCCCAAGTGCTTCACAGAAATTTATAAAGTAGAGCCGTGAAAATAAAAAATCCTTTTTTTTTCCCTCAAAAATAATTTTTTAGCCTACAATTTTTTATTTTCTCAAGGGTAACAGGAGAAATTGGACCCCAAAATTTATTGTGCTATTTATTCTGAGTAGGCTGATACCCCATATGTTGGGGTAAACCACTGTTTGGTCACATAGCAGAGCTCGGAAGGGAAGGAGCGCCGTTTTGGAATGCAGACTTTGATAGAATGGTCTGCGGGCATTATGTTGCATTTGCAGAGCCCCTGATTTACTTAAACAGTAGAAAACCCCCACAAGTGACCCCATTTTGGAAACTAGACCCCCCAAGGAACTTATCTAGAACTTTGAATGCCCAACTGCTTCACAGAAGTTTATAATGCAGAGTCGTGAAAATAAAAAATATTTTTTTTTTCCACAAAAAAGATTTTTTTAGCCCCCAAGTTTTTATTTTCACAAGGGTACAAGAGAAATTGGACCCCAATAGTTGTTGTCCAATTTGTCCTGAGTACATTGATACCACATATGTGGGAGGGACCACTGTTTGGGTGCACGGCAGAGCTCGGAAGGGAAGGAGCACCGTTTTGGAATGCAGACTTTGATAGAATAGTCTGCGGGCGTTATGTTGCGTTTGCAGAGACCCTGATGTACATAAACAGTAGAAACCCCCCACAAGTGACCCCATTTTGGAAACTAGAGCCCCCAGGGAACTTATCTAGATGTTTGGTGAGAACTTTGAATGCCAAAGTACTTCACAGACATTTATAATGGAGAGTTGTGAAAATAAAAAATATTTCTTTTTCCACAAAAAAGATTTTTTAGCCCCCAAGTTTTTATTTTCACAAGGGTAACAGGAGAAATTGGACCCGAAAAAGTTGTTGTCCAATTTATCCCGAGTATGTTGATGCCCCATATGTGGGGGTAAACAACTGTTTGGGTGCACAGCAGAGCTCGGAAGGGAGGGAGCACCATTTGACTTTTTGAGCGCAAAATTTGCTGTGGCGTTTAGAGACCCCCTGATGTACCTAAACAGTGGAAACCCCCCAAATATAACTCCAACCCTAACCCCAACACACCCCTAAGGCTTCTTTCACACTTCAGTTGTTTGGCGTCAGTCAGCTCCGACATAGTGACGGATCGACGGATCCGTCACAATTGTTGAGAAAACGGTTCTAACGGATCCGTTTTTTTGACGGATACGTTACTTGGGGGTTGCTGGGAAAAGTATCTACTTTTTGGAGCATGCGCAATTGAAAAAGCGGATTGGGGCGACGGATCCGCCGAAATGATGGTAACGACGGATCCGTCGCCCATAGGCGGCCATTCTATGGAATGACGAACGCAACGGATCCGTCGTTAACCGCCATTTCGGCGCAGACAAAAAACGTTACAATGGCCGTCAATGTCTAGATGACATCCGCCAAATCTCGATGGATCTGTCGCATGGTGGATGGAACGGACGACCATCTGCCACAATCCGTCGCTAATGCATGTCTATGGAAAAATAGTGGATCCGCAAAAAAAATGGTGGATCCGCTATTTGACGAAAATGGCGGTTTCAGACTGATGCCAAAAGACTGAAGTGTGAAAGAGGCCTAACCCTAATGCCAACCCAATCCATAATCCTAATCACAACCCTAAGAATAATCGCAACCCTAACCCCAAAACAACCATAACCCTAATCAGAACCCTAAATCCAACACACCCCTAATCCTAATCTCAATCCTAACCTCAAACCTAACCCTAATCCCAATACACCCCTAATCCCAACCCTTACCTTAACCCTAATCCCAAACCTAACCCTAATCCCAAACGTAACCCTAATGCCAACCCTAATCCAAACCCTAATCCCAACTCTAACCCTAAATTTAGCCGCAACCCTAGTCCTAACTTTAGCACCAACCCTAACCCTAACTTTAGCCCCAACTCTAACTCTAGCCCTAACCTTAGCCCCAAACCCTAACCCTACATTTAGCCCCAACCCTAACCCTACATTTAGCCCCAACCCTAGCCCTAACCCTAACCCTAGCCCTAACCCTAGCCCTAACCCTAGCCCTAACCCTAACCCTAACCCTAATTTTAGTCCCAACTCCTCTCTCCTGCCGGCCGGCAGATGGCAGCAGAAAGCGCATGTGCCCGCCATTTTCTTTCCATAGGAAGAAGCCGGCGGGCAGGAGGGGACGCAGGAGGACCCAGGGACACTGGTAAGTATGATAGCGTCCCCGAATCCCCCTATTTCTCTGTCCTCTGATGTGCGATCACATCAGAGGACAGAGAATTACACATCGCTTTTTTTTTTTTTTTTTTGCGGTCGCCGGTAAACAGTTAATTACCGGCGATCGCAAAACAGGGGTCGGTAAAAACCGACCCCGATCATGTTCTTTGGGGTCTCGGCTACTCCCATCAGCCGAGACCCCAAAGATCTCCCGGGTGCCGGCCGGTGGGCGCACTGCGCCCGCCATTTTTTTGCCGGAAGAAGATGGGGGCGCCCATCGGGCACCACGAGGAGCACCGGGGGAGACAGGTGAGTATCGGGGGGCCATCGGGGGCAATCGGGGACCCCATTTCTCTGTCCTCTGATGTGCGATCACATCGGAGGACAGAGAAATTAAATGGGAAATCGCGTTTTTGGGGGTTTTTTTGCGACCGCCGGTAAACGGCTAATTACCGGCAATCGCAACTCGGGGGTCGGGAAAAAAAACCCCAAATTTTGTTCTCTGGGGTCTCGGCTACCCCCAATAACCGAGACCCCAGAGAAAATCCAACTCTGGGGGGCGCTATTCACTTTTTCCACAGCGCCGTTAATTAACGGCGCTGTGGTTTAAGTACCCTTAGCGGCCGCCGTTAAAAGGCGTATCGGCTGTCGTTAAGGGGTTAAGCTCCTGTAACCTCCTTTATTGCCGATGTGCACGTGCAGATCAGGCCCGCAGGTCCTTTCCGTGCCGCATCTCAATCTAAGCCCGGACTGGGTCACGTGACTGGACCACGATCATGTGCTGGTCACATGGTAGCCATCACGCTTGCATCACCACGTCCAGCCCTCTCAGATAACTCAGTGGAGGTGGGACCCAGCGCGCTGTGTAACTCCAACATGCACCGAAAATGACCACCTGGGGCTTACTAATGCATCAGTTTCCTATTGGTTGGGGGCAGTATATAGAGTGCCTCCTGCTGACCTGATGCCACACCCATTGACGAAGGCTGTGTTCCGAAACACGTTCGGGACCTGGCGCCAGTTCAGCAGGAGGAGATGTCCAAAGGTATTTAGCTCCAGTTACAGTATGTCCACTGTATACTTGTCTTTACATATGTACATATTGATCTAGCCTTGTGGCTCTGTGGACTCTTGATGGATCTGGCTTTGTAATAATATGGATATGTATCCTTTACTTTACTAATGTATCTGAGACTTCTTGTTTACATGTTCATCACCTCCTGCTGCATTGTCGTTTCTTGTTTGCTCATTGTGTCTATATTTTAAATACACTTAAGATATTATGTGTATTATACTAATAAAGATTTACTTGCTATTACTTTTTGGGTCACATGCCAATGCATTGAGCACATGAGCAAATTTGGCTGGAATAGATTGTGGGCATTATCTTGCATTTGAAGAGCCCCTAAAGTGCAAAAACTGCAGATACTCTTTTCGCATAACTCAATTTTAGAATCTACAACCCTGAAAAATTTTAACTAAGGTTTCATTGACTGTTTTTAATCTACAGACATGTCACAGAAATTTGTAACATTTAGATGTGAAAAAAAATTTGTGCCCCAAATTTCTAATTTTCACAAGGAGAATTAGTAGAAAATGGCCCCAGAATTTGTTATTTCTCCTGAATGCAGTTATACCCTTTTACTGTATGTGGTCAAACACTAATGCTTGGGCATTCGGAAAACAAAGAGAACTGTTTGATTTTGGGATCTTAAATTTCAACAACCATATTGAATAAGCAGAGCCCTGATATCCTAAAAGTGATCATATTTGGAAAAATAAACACTACAAGGAATCCGTCTATGGGGTTTCTGAAGCATTTTTACCCACAAACTACATCACAGAAATACAGTATATGATGCTAAACTGATAATTTAACCTCAAAGTTTCAATTCACATAAAGGGTGATATGAGAAATTGAATATCACAATTTGCTATGCAATTTTTGGCAAACATGGCCATACTGTATTTGTTATTGTACACTACTGTTTAAGAACACACAAGGATCGGATGGAAAGCAACCCTGTTTGGCTTTGTGAATGCAGGATTTGTTTGAATAGATTGTGGGTGTCATGAGCAGAGGCACTAAGGTGACAGAACTGAAACCCCCCCACAAAAGATCCTATTTGTTAAACTTCACTGCTCATTGAATTTGGAATTCATCAAGGGATATAGTTATTATTTTGAACCCACAGATGCATCATAGAATTTTTTACAATTTGTCAGTTGAAATAATTTATAACATTTTAGTGGTAAAAAAATATTTCTTGTATTAGCTGCAAATTTTTCATTCACACAACTAAAATAGATGAAAATACGTTGCACAATTTCTTCAGAAGGCGGCGATACCACATTTGTCATTGTATACCACTCTTTGGCCACGCAGCAAGGCTGAGGACGTAGAAGCGATCTTTTGCTTATGGGAACAGATTTGGCTGTAAGAGTTTGTGGGGGCCATTTGCAGAGCCCCTAAGATGCCAGAGTATGTAAAACAAATTAACCACATTGCAGAAATTACACCTTTCAATTAATTAATCTATTGTTGCTTTAACTGTTTTAGCAACACTAATAATCTCACATTGCATCCCCCACTCCTTGTTTTTTTATGAAAAGTTGGAATTATGTCAGTTTAGTGTCATACAAAACTAGTGCCCAGCTTGTGCTTCTAGAGACACACATCCCATAAATTGTTAAGTGGCCTCTCTCATGTAGTCATCAATGCCATACAAGTAGACAATAACTGCAGTTTAGGCATATTACGGAGCTCTGAAGAAAGGGGTTATTTGGATTTGGGAGAGAGGATTTACCTCAATTTTATTTCAGGGTGTTACATTTGTCAGTGGCTCAAAAAACTCAAAAACATACACACAAAAAAAACCTTTTATTTGAATAAACGCTCTCCCTCACAATCCGTGGTTTACCAATTTATTGGGGAAAAAAAATCTAATGCAGGTCCGAAGTAATCCACCAGCAGAGAAATAAACACAATGGACTGTCCCAGGTTCATCAATTTATTTGTAAAAATGTTCCCATGCAAGTCCAATGTATTCCATGATCCTGGAATCCAACGCCTTCGTCTTTGAATCAGTAAAGTTATTGCTTTTCTCACAGATGCCGGGTAATGACAAAAACATTCATCAGAGCTGCCGCGTCTCGCTGAGCGCAATAGAAAGAGACAGGACAATTTTTGGACAGCTTGATAAATAGACTCTGTAATCGACTAATCCTTTTATGATTAGCAAACCAGATGAGGACCATCAAGAAAAGTTATAATTTTTTTCACATCGAATTTAGAAGCCATTTTGTCTCCACTTTTTGAGACAGTAACTACAGTGTGTCTTTAAACGTGCTATTAGCTACCCCTAGTTACCCATCTGTTGTCCTCTAGCCAGATATGTTAAAGTCACTGGAATACTAAAAGGCTGCTTGCATTAAAGAGCTCAAACCATTTTAAATTGACTCATAGTATTCTAAATGCAGGGCCGGTCTTAGACAAAGTAGGGCCCGGGGCAAACGTTTAAACTGAGGCTCCAAATGCTCACACATTGCACCATCACGCAGAAACATTTCTGTTGTATTTACATGCGGTGAGTTCAAAAAAGAAACAAAAAATATTTAAATATACCTAAAAAATATACTTTATTAGTAACCAATAAAATTAATGACAAACAACCATAGACCAACACCCCAAAACCAAAAAAATACAAAAACACTTGCTCCTAGTAAACCCTATTACTCCCTAGTGTACCCTTCCTAACAGCGAAGGTTGGCACCCTATCTTGTACGAAAATTGGCGCCCCCACACACCGACGGCTCGCCCTAGATATCCACTATTGAACCCTAAGGAAAAAGACCAATCCACAGTGTTACCTCGGTTCAAGAAAAAGCGTGCCGTACTAAAGAATGAAGGAAGGAAGGGAGACAAGAGATAATAATCACTAATATCGCCAGAAGCAGACAAATCTGCTTAAATAAAAAGGAGCCAAATAACCATACTCGTGGATATACATAACTCAAAAAATGGAGATCCAGATAATTAATCAGTAGGCTAGGGTTAATGTAAACACAAAGGCCTAAACTAACTAGCCCTAGCTAACCCTATTGCCTCTATCCCTGCCTGTCAGCGGAGGTTGGCACCCTATAATACAACGCCCATGGTGCCCCCGCTCCCGTCGGCTGACTCTCACTCACCCTTCTTCCTGCCCCTCTCACCTAAAGAGAACTAGAGGTGCTGAGGGAACCACGTGATTGTAGGAAAGAGAAAAAAAAAGGGTGCAAAGGACAGTATACTAAACAGGTTATATGTCCTCAGAGTATAAAGCAGCCCCCTCAGAGTGTAATGCAGTCCCACACACAGTATAGTTCAGCCCCCCAGTTTAGTGTCATACAAAACTAGAGCCCAGCTTGTGCTTCTAGAGACACACATTCCATAAATTGTTAAGTGGCCTCTCTCATGTAGTCATCAATGCCATACAAGTAGACAATAACTGCAGTTTAGGCATATTACAGAGCTCTGAAGGAAGGGGTTATTTGGATTTGGGAGAGAGGATTTATCTCAATTTTACTTCGGGGTATTACATCCGTCAGTGGCTCAAAAAACTCAAAAACATACACACAAAAAAACCCAAAACATTTTATTTGAATAAAAGCTCTCCCTCACAATCCCTGGTTTACCAATTTATTGGGGAAAAAAATCTAATGCAGGTCCAAAGTAATCCACCAAATCTGATGTAGTCCAGAAATGGAAACCTGAAAAACATAAAAGCAGAGAAATAAACACAATGGACTGTCCCATATTTATCAATTTATTGGAAAAATGTTCCCATGCAAGTCCAATATATTCCATGATGCTGGAATCCTACTCCTTCGTCTTTGAATCAATAAAGTTATTACTATTTTCACAGATGCCGGGTAATGACAAAAACATTCATCAGAGCTGCCGGGTCTCGCTGAGCGCAATAGAAAGAGACAGGACAATTTTTGGACAGCTTGATAAAAAGACTCTGTAATCGACTAATCCTTTTAAGATTAGCAAACCAGTTGAGGACCATCAAGAAAAATTATAATTTTTTTCACATCCAATTTAGAAGCCATTATGTCTCCACTTTTGAGACAGTAACTACAGTGTGTCTTTAAACGTGCTATTGGCTACCCCAGTTACCCATCTGTTGTCCTCTAGCCATATAGGTTAAAGTCACTGGAACACTAAAAGGCTGCTTGCATTACAGTGCTCAAACCATTTTCAATTGACTCATAGTATTCTAAACGCAGGGCCTGGGGCAAAAGTTTAAACTGAGGCCCCAAATGCTCACACATTGCACCATCACACAGAAACATTTCTGTTGTATTTACATGTGGTGAGTTCAGGCAGCTAAACAAGCTCAGTCAACAATACTGAAGTCGATTGATGCTTGTCTCCTGGCATCTTTACACTGGCTTAGGAAGAATGATGGGTACAGATAGTCCTCGATACAGTATAATGCAAGTCCCATATAGTACATATAGTATAATGCAGCACCCCTCATAGAGTATAATGCAGCACCCCGTATATAGTGTAATGCAAACTCCTCAGAGTATAATGCAACCCCCTCACAGAGTATAATGCAGCCCCCCTCAGAGTATACTGCTGCCCCCTCACAGAGTATAATGTAGCACTCCTCATAGAGTATGATGTAGCCCCCTTCAGAGTATAATGCAGCACCCCTCATAGAGTATAATGCAGCCCAACTCACAGAGTATAATGCAGCCTCCCTCAGAGTATACTGCAGCCACCTCAGTGTATAATGAAGTCTCATCATAGCATGATGCAGCTCCCCTACACATATAATGCAGCCCCCCAGAGTATAATGCAGCCCCTCAGATTACTATGCAGCCCCCTCATAGAGTATAATGTAGTCCCCTCATAGAGTATAATGCAGTCCCCACACGCACAGTATAATGCAGCCCCTTTCAGAGTACAATGTACACCCCTCAGAGTATAAAGCAGCTCCCCTTAGTATAATGCCGCCCCCTCAGAGTATAATGCAGCCCTGCACACACAGCATAATGCAGCTCCCTCAGAGTATAATGCAGCCCCACACACAGTATAATGCGGCCCCCTCCACTCAGTATAATGCAGCCTCCCCACACACAGTATAGTGCAGCTCCCAAATTCAGTATAGTGCAGCCCCCCTACACAAAGTATAATGCAGCCCACCGCACACAGTGTAGTGTAGTTTCTCCACACACAGTATAATGCAGCTCCCCAAAAAACACACAAAGGATAATGCAGCACCTCAGAGTATAAAGCAGCCCCCTCAGAGTGTAATGCAGCCCCATACACAGTATAATGCAGCCCCCCACACACAGTATAATTCAGCCCCCTCACAAACGCAGACACAGTTTAGTGCTGTCCCCCACACACAGTACAGTACAGCCTCCAAACACAGTATAATGCAGCCCCCACATGCACAGTATAGTGCAGCAGACACACACACTGCTTACCTCTCCTCCTCATTCCCCCCTGCTCTGGCTTCTGCAAAGAGTCTCAGCTCCTCTGCTGGCACACGCAGAGTCAGAGGCAGAGAGGGAGTGATGGGAGAGGGAGATCCATCTGACGTTCTCTCCTCCATCACTGCTTTCAACTATATCGGCATGTATGATGCCAATAGGTTGAATGTGGGGTAGGGGGTAGTGTCAGGCCCCTATTATTCACGGGCCTCATAGCGGCCACGTGGTATGCTGCTATTAGTGGCATGCCACTGGCTGGGGGCCTCTGGAGAAGCGGGGGGCCTAAGCAGTTGTCTGGTCTGCCTGCCGCTAACGCCGGCCTGTCTAAAAGAATTTTAAAGGCACATAAAGGCTGTTTATATGCGATTTGCAGAAATTTGTTGCCCGCAAATGAAAACTTTGAGGAAAATTTGGGAAGCCAGCAAATTTGAATTCAAGCGATCCACTCATTTTTTAGCCAACACCCTAAAATTCAATTGTTGCATTAACTTACTCGTATTTTTAGGACTATAAGACCATAAGACGCTATCTAAAGTTTGGGAAGGAAAATAGGAAAAAACATTTTTTTATAAGGTAGGTAGGGCCCGTCTTACAGTCAGAATTTAAGGTATCCTACCTGGGGGGCGTCATCAGTGAAGCAGTGTCACAGAAGGCATGGTCTCTTCCTCAGGAAGCTGGCGGTGGCAGAAGTGGGTGCCACAGCGGTGTAATGCTGCAAGCCCAATGTTAGTGGTGAGACCTAGTGGAGTGCATTGCTTTCCTGGAGCTGTGGGTTGCCGGAAGAGGTGCATGCACAGCCTCTCATCTCAGTACAGCTGAGATCTCAATCTGCGCAAGTGCAGTCTCCAGCAACCAACTTCCTGAATCTGTGAAATTTAGGGAAATGGCCACCGGAGGTGGCACTTGCACAGGAAGGTAGCGGCCATATGGCACAAGTTATTTCTGACATTGAATGCTAGCCAGGGATCAGATTATATAGGAGATGACAGTGGCTAACACTGCACGGCTGAGAGCCTAAACACTCCAGGAACTCTCAGTAGAGGAGATTAACCCCTATACTACTAAAATAAATTTACACCGTTTACTATGAAGGTGAAGTTCTTCTAAACAGTGCAGAAGTAGGTTACTCTCTACTGCAGTAAACTTGTGACAAGACATTTTTAAAAACCATGGAAGGCAATCAAAATGTTTTTTTAAAAAGAAAAACCTTATACTCCCCTTTCTGGTCCCTAAGCTCCTCACTAGTGATGAGCGAGCATGTTCACCACTACTCAGCACTCGCCTGAGTATCGGTACTCGGTGTACTCGGCGAGCACCGAGCATTCACAGGATGACTCGGCGGGAGCGCGGGTCTCCACCTTTAAATTTTGGTGCTCTTTAGAGCGCCAATGAACATGCAGGGATTGTCTACCATGCACTGTAATACCTCAGCCATCTTTGTTGTGGTATTACAGTAATTGGCTAGCCACACAGCATCATCAGGTCTATAAGGGACCTGACGCCGCCCTGCTCAGCGCATTCTGCTCCGGACTCAGCTAGTGTAGGAAGAGCTGCTGCTGAGATAGGGTCAGATTCGTTCTTTTGTTAGTTAGTGTGGGTCTACTATTGTTCAATACACAAATTCTGATAAACTAACAGTCTTTTTAGGGCTAATTCGGGGGTATATAGATTGCAGTGCTAGGTAGGCAAGGGAGTCTATGTGCCCATATCCACATCAGTGCATGGCCTGCAGGCACTGTAAGTGAGTATATAGATCTCACTGCATACATCAAGAGGCTCCATTACTGTCTGCTGAAAATTTTATATTTACAGTACCTAGCTGCAGGTATCCGTGGCTAGGATTTTTCTTTTTTGCACATTATACCTGCTAATTTTATTACAAAGCAATACATAACACCATTTTTTCTACATTTATTTGCTTGTTCACACTGCAGACTACAGCCAGGTAATTTTAATACAAGCCCGTGAAAATCTAACAATTTAAAACAGGTTTTTTTGTCCCAGGCATCAGATGTGAGTGCGCAGAAAATTCTGGCTTTTTTTGGTACTATCGTAGTTTTTGCAGTGTCTTACAACATTTTTGGACACCATTCTGTTGACCAAAAAATCTTTAACTGGTCCAAAAATATTTAGCTACAGTTATTTTTTTATCAATGTGATTTCTATGCCACACACATCACATCTAATTGCGCTAAATATTTTACAATTTTAGTACTTACATTTTTTCTTTTAGTGTCATAGCCTACTTATTTACACAATATTGGTAGGCCTTTCTTTTCAAGCATACATTCCACTTTTTTGTCTGTCGGCTATCTTTGATCTATACAATATTTTGTGGTGCAAAAAATTTAAAAAACTCCAGGCAACATATTGAAACAGTCTGTTATCTCAGTCAGATGCCCGGTCTATCTCTGGGCTACAAAAACTTGCTTTTCAGGCATACATTCCACTTTTTTGCCTTTTGTTAGCATACTTTGTGACAGTAATTTTCTTTTAAAAAAATAAAACAAATACCACATATTTCACATTGTGGTTTCTCTGTCAGATGCCTCCTCTATCTTAGGGTCAAAAATTGTTGCATTTGAGTGCTCTTTGAACTGGTTTTGGTCTGTCTTACCCTAGTTATTAATAAAAATAGGTAAAAAAAAAAAAAAATTCCAACATTCCATTGAATTAAAAGTGTGTTTTTTTCGGCACACTGATCACATATAATTTTTCTCAAGGGCAAGGCAAGGAGCAAGGTTTGGGGAAGTGGACATGATGCTGATGGTGCATGCAGAGGAAGAGGCCATGGCCAAGCCGAAAGTGTGCCGCAACAAAGATTCCACATCTTCTCGCTTGACCTTCCTGTCTCAGTTTCTAGGGGACTGCAGCACACCACTATTGAAGCCAGAGCAGTGTGAAACGGTTGTTGGTTGGATAGCGGATAATGCTTCCAGTCACTTAGCCACCACCACCACCACCACATGTTCCACACAGTCAAATCTGAGGAGCCATGAGACTGCACCACATATCCCTCATCCTGCTCCTCCTTCCTCCCACCATGCTGAGTGCCCTGAGACAACTGATGCCACACTTGGACATTCTGAAGAGCTGTTTACTTTTCCCTTTAAAGATGCTGGACTTTAAGCCTGTCAACTTCCAGTGGGGCAAGATGAGATCGCATGTAGCGATGCCCAAAGATTTGAGCAGCCACGGTCACACGAAGGCGATGGTGGGAAAGTGTCACAAGAGGTAGACGGTGATGAGACACAATTGCCAGAAAGTCAGGAGGATGAGGAGGGTGCGGATGTGGAAGATGAGGTGGTGGATGACATAATAACTGACCCAACCTGGCAAGAGGACATGTAGAGTGAGGACAGCAGCACACATGGGGAAGGAGGCATAGCACCACAACAAGCAGGAAGTAGCAGTGTTGAGGCCACAGACAGAAGGCGTGCATCTGTTCCCTGTAACACCAACATGATGGAAGTTGCCAATCCAACTGTTAGGTCTGGTTATTTTTTAAAGACTCTGACGATAACCCCAAACATGCCATTTGCAGCACCTGCCATGCCTGCATCAGCAAGGGTAGCAAAACTACCAGCCTGACCACCCCCAGCATGATCAGGCACATGGCAGCAAAGCACCCGATTTTGTGGGCTGAACCCCAGGCTCCAGGAACACTGTCTGCAGGTGACACCACTGCTTCTTCCACTCTTTTGTGTAGAAGCCAATCCCCAGTCCACGGTGCATGCAAAAATACCTAGTGCCCTGTACCTGTTGTTGCCCACAGTCAACTAGCACTATCATCAAGCCCATCCAAGTCCTTGTCCCAGCCTTCAATTTTCTATACCCCAGTCATTGTAACGCAAGCAGAAATACCCAGCTAATTGGACACAGGCCACAGTACTAAATTCTCACATTTCTCGTCTGCTTGCACTCAAAAGGTTACCTTTTAGGCTCGTTGAGACAGAAGCTTTCGATAACCTGATGGCAGCCATCCTAAGATACTCAGTCCCCAGTCACCACTATTTCCATACCGGCATTGTACCAGCACGTGTCCCACAACATTACCCGTGCCCTCAACAATGCTGTTAGCGGGAAAGTCCACCTAACCACAGGCACGTGGACAAGTGCTTGTGGGCAGGGACGGTACATCTCACTGACTGCACACTGGATTAACATATTGGAAGCCGGGACACATCCCCCCGACGCCGAGGATTGCGGACCCTACATCAACCAAGGTTGCCCCCACAGTCTAATACTCCTGCACCTCCTCCTCTTCAGCCTCCATCACTGAAATTAGCACTTCAGTCAGAAGCTGGAAGCACTGCAGCACTGCCTCAGCCAAGCTGCAACAGGCTGTGCTGAAGCTAATCTGCTTAGGTGACAAACCGCACAATGAAGGGTTTTGGACAGCTCTGAAAGAGCAGTCAAATTTTTGGCTGACACTGCCGAACCTACAGCCAGGCATGGTCATGTGTGACAAAGGCCGGAACCTGGTGGTGGCTCTGAGGCAAGGTAAGCTCACACATGTACCTTGCCTGGCCCATGTACTTAACCTCATTTTTCAACATTTTCTCAAAAGCTACACAGAACTGCTGGATCTGCTAGAGAAAGTACACTGCCTGTCTGCTCATTTTATAAAGTCAACTACAGCTTTAGCTGCCCTTGCCATGCTTCAGCAGAATTTGTTGTTTCTATTGTGAGAAAAGGGCAGATTCTAGAGATGTTCTTTAGGTGCAATTGGTATGAGCAGGCAAGAGATTGTATATGGGATGTGAAGGAGAGATCGGAGTCAAACATAACACCCAGACAGAGCGCCTGCTGCCGGGGTGTTATTATGGTGCCACCCACGGAGAGGGAAATGTTGTTACAAAGGGAAATGTTGTTACAGTGACATTACCCAGAGAAATGCATTTGCATTGGTTGAAAGCAATGTTAAAGTTGAAAAACGCAGCAAAACCGCTGCTTGTGAACATAGCCCAAGTCGTGGAGGAACATTTTGGTTGGGGTTAGTTATTTTGCTTTATATAATTCATTACCCTGGAAAAGATGTTCCTTAACATATTTCCCAGCAAAATCCATTTTGCTTTAGTTTTTGTATGTTTTCTGGTGCACCTGTAAAAATGGCGTGAAACTCTGACAACATTGTTTACAGCTGTGACATTTTTAGACCTTAAAAAGGACCCCTGGGGGGATCGTGGTAAAAATCCTCGGGTTTCCCATAGACTTACATTGGGCTCGATGCTCGGGTCAAGTTCCCGAGTATTCCAATTTGCTCAACCCGAGCAACGAGCACCTGAACATTTTAGTGATCGCCCATCACTACTCCTCACCACCGTCTATCTGGTTCTCGTCGCATCTTCAGATTGGCAGCAGCAGCTAAATTAATACCAAAAAAATTCAGTCTACAAGTGGGCCCAGTCCAATATTTGTTTGGGTAGAATTGTAGAATTTCCTTAAGGACCAGGGGTATTTCCCTTTTGCGTATCCGTTTTTGCTCCTGATCTTCCCAGAGCCATAAAATTTTTATTTTTCTGTCAATATGGTCATGTGAGAGCTTCTTTTTTGCAGGACGCATTGTACTTTTTAATGACATGATTGGTTTTTCTAAAGAGTGTACTGAAACATGGGAGAAAAATTCAAAATGTGGTGAAATTGCAAAAAAAGTGCAATTCTTTAAATTTTTTTTACCATGTTCACTAAATGCTAAAACTGACCTGTCATTTTAATTCCCCAAGTCATTTATAAATTCCAAACATGTATGGGGTCTTTTTTTACTTAAGTGGTGAAAACTAAAATCCAAAGCTTGTAAAAAAAAAAAGTTGCCATTTTCCAAGATCTGGGGCTGGGTGAGGGCTTATTTTTTGCGTGCTGAGTTCACTTTTGTATTGACGTCATTTGGAGTAGATATGATGCTTTGATTGCCACCTACTGCATTATAATTAGTGTTGAGCATTCCGATACCACAAGTATCGGGTATCGGCCGATATTTGCGGTATCGGAATTCCGATACCGAGTTCCGATATTTTCTGTATAACAGATACCAGAATCGGAAGTTCCCAGAATTCAAACTGCCCAAATTCAGCCAATGAGGACTAATTAGAAGTGTGGGCACATCCTGTTCTGCATGGTGGGCATGGAAGTACTGGCATGGCTATGATTGGCTGCTGAAATGATGTCATGATGCACTATAAAAGTCGCTGCCGCCATTTAGGGCTCACTCTGCTGTGAATTCAGTTAGGGACAGGACGCTGTGTTCTGACTGAGGGCCAGTTTAGAGATAGCGATTTGCTTCATTGTGCTTTACCCAGGCTAATTTAGCAACCGCTGTGTGAGAACCTTGCTTTTGCCTTGCAGCGCAGTTCACAGCTGTCTGCAAGGTCTCTGTGTGAGTGCACATCGCTCTGTAGTCTGTGTGCAGCCACAGCCGGTTGTATTCACCTCAGGGTGCGTCACTGCCTCATACCGTTCAATCCATTGTCCTTTTTTGCAATTAGTGCAGCCTGCTGCACATTTTTTCAAATATTTCCTATTAGTGGCTTTCCACCCGTATCCAGCTAAATTGTGGAAAAACACTACATAGAATTACATTGAGGAGCTTTTTTGGCCTGGCAGAGCCGTTTATGGCTGTCTGCACGGTCTCTGTGTGAGTGCACATCGCTCTGTAGTCATTTCTGCAAAAAAAATAAATAAATAAATAATAAAGTTCACCAAACACACCACTTTACAGTTGTGTAGGCCACATTAGCTCATATTAAAGTCTAGTCCACACTTTAGAAAAATAATGTTTCTTATACCTGTTAGGAGCTGTTCAGGAATAAGCACACTAAGCCCTTAGTACTTTTCTGCTTATCTTTATCAGTCAACCAAGATGAAGAGGGCAGGGAGTAAGGCACGTGGGCATGGGCGTGGGCGCGGAGCAGGGAGAGGACGTGGGGATTCTGTACCTGATGCGGGCACCGGTGTCTCATCATCACCCAGTTTCAGCAGGGAACAGCCCTTCATGCGCAGCTTTGTAGGAAATCGCCGTACACCGCTGCTGCGTGAAGAACAGATTGAAGCCGTTGTCGGATGGATGGCAGCTAACGCATTGACTTCAATTAGTACCTCATCCTCTCAGGCACAGAGCACTGGAGAGCACCCATCTGTCTCTTCACCACCTGCCAAATTGCCCAGGCAGTCAGAGAGCCCAGGACAGGAGCCATCTCTACTTCTGTTCTCTGAATCTCTTGGCTTGGAAACAGGGGGCCAGCCAAGAAGCATTGGAGAAATGGAAGAAGAGGCAGTGTGCAGTGATGCCCAACAGCTTTGTCTCTCTGACTTTGAAGAGGCGGGTGGGCCAGTGCCTCTGGTCACCACACCGCAGTACGCATCTGATGATGAGACTCAAGTGCCACTTTCTGGTGCGGACTGTGCTGCCGAGACTGCCCAGGAGGAGAAGTTGGTGGCAAAGGGTAGTGTAGATGATGAGGTCCTTGACCCATCATGGCATGAGGTACAGGAAGGTGGTGGGAGCAGCTCTGAGGAAGAGATTCTCCGTACTTGCCAAAGAGGGAGAGGCAGGGGGAAGACTGCAGTTCCTGTAGCCTCCACTTCGGCACCCGTTAGGAGCATGCCTCTTCCAAAAGCCAAAAGGGGCACTCCCAAGACTTGCAGTGCCTGGTCCTTTTTTGACACAGTTGCAGATGACATTTGCTTTGTCAAATGCAAGGTGTGTCATCAGAAAGTCAAAAGAGGGAAAAATGTCAGCAACCTCAACACCACAAATATGTGGAAACATGTGCGGACCAAGCACACGGTGGAGTTACAAAAACACACTGAAGACCTAGGCCAACCAACAGCGGCACCTACCACCTCTTCAGCTCGTGTTGTTGCCTCTTCCTCCAGCTCACACACAGCTGGTTCGGCTTCCTCACAGGATCACCATGGAAGAACCTCTGGCACTGTTGTTCAGAGACCCACTGTAATTCCACCCACAGCACCACATTCACAGTCATCCTCTCACTACCAGCCCAGTCTACAGCCATCAGTAGCAAAGGCATGGGAGAAAAGGCGGCCATTTTTGGCAAACCACCCCCAAGCACAGGCTCTGAATGCTGGCATTGCAAAACTACTGTCCCTTGAAATGCTGTCATTCAGGCTGGTGGAGACTGACAGCTTCCGTAACTTGATGGCATTGGCAGTCCCACAATACAATGTGCCCAGCCGCTTTTATATAAGCAGGCAAGCCGTCCCTGCCCTGCACAAGCATGTAGAGGGACACATAAAACACGCGCTACTGAACGCCATCAGTAGCAAGGTCCACCTCACCACCGATGTGTGGACCAGTCACCATGGACAAAGGCGATACCTTTCCCTCACTGCCCATTGGGTTAATGTTGTTGAGCCGGGTACAGATCGTGCTAGTGGCGCAGGACGTGTTCTGCCAACTCCAAGTATTGCAGGAATCCAGTCTGTCCGCATTGACTCCTCCTCATACACAAGTTCCTCAGAATCATCGCTGCAGGAGCCGTCACAGTCCACCTCCACATGGACCCATGAACGTTTACCTGTTAAGACCGACATGAGCACAGCTGTGGCCAAACATCAACAGGCCATCTTAAAATTAATTTCTTTGGGGAATCGAACTCACATAGTGCAGGAACTCTGGAATGCCATCAAGCAGGAGAGCGATGTGTGGTTTGTGCCAGCGAATCTCCAGACAGGCATGGTAGTGTGTGACAATGGCCAAAATCTGGTGGCAGCTCTGGCCCTAGGCAACCTCACTCACATCCCATGTCTGGCACATGTGCTCAACTTGGTCGTGCAGAGTTTTTTGAGGGACTATCCGGATCTTGTTGCACTGCTGCACAAGGTCCGCCTAGAGTGTGCTCACTTGCAGCGTTCTAGCATGGCAAGATCACGCATTGCAGCTCTGCAGCACCGATTCCGCCTTCTGGAACATCGCATCATGCATGACCTACCCACCAGGTGGAATTCCATGTTACATATGTTGGAGCGGTTGTGTGAGCAGCAGCCAGCAGTAATGGAGTACCAGCTGCATCAGGTGCAAAGAAGTCGCACTCCGCGCCGTTCAGACTTCACAACCACTAAGTGGGCCACTATGAAGGACGTCTGCCAGGTTTTGCGTTCCTTCGAAGATTCCACGCGGATGGTGAGTGCAGATGATGCACTAGTCAGCATGACTGTCCCCCTTATCTGCCTGCTTCATCAAACACTGCAAGTGCTAAGGGATGATGTTGTGGAAGAGGTGGAGGATGAGGAGTCACCAATTCCATCAGCTTCTGGACAGTCAGCGCTATGTGGTTCCTCACAAAGGCCTAGGCAGGGGACACTTTGTGAGGAGGATGAGGAGGAGTCAATGGAGGAGGAAGACATCGGTCCAGAGGAGGGAGTTACACAATTCTCCAGTAGTCAGTGTGTAGAGCGAGGGTGGGGTGATGCAGAGCAGGCAGAGATCACGCCTCAAGCAGGGGACAGTGTTTCTTGGCCAGTTGGCAGTCTGCAGCACATGGCTGATTACATGCTGCAGTGCCTGACAAACGATCGCCGCATCACCCACATTCTGAACATGGCTGATTATTGGGTGTACACCCTCCTAGATCCTCGCTACCGGGACAACTTACAAAGCCTCATAACACCGTTGAACCAGGAGCGTAAAATGCGGGAGTACCAAGACACACTGGTGAATTCCATCATCTTCTCCAGTCCAAGTGAGAGCAGTGCTGCTAGTGCTTTACAAAGCAGCTCAGTGCGTTGAGGCAGTAGAGGAAGCTCTGCACAAAGAGGGATCAGAATCAGTGCCTCAGCACAAGGCAAGACCAGTATGGCCCAACTGTGGCACAGTTTTGTGTGCCCGCCACACATATCTACACCATCACAGACGGCTCCAGTCAGAAGGAGGCAACGTTTCCGTCAGATGGTGACAGACTACATGTCTTGCCCTCTTACTGTACTCCCAGACGGCTCTTCCCCCTTCAAATTTTGGGTCTCTAAGCTGGATACATGGCCAGAGCTAAGCCAGTATGCATTGGAGGTGCTGGCTTGCCCTGCTGCTAGTGTATTATTGGAACGCGCCTTTAGTGCCGCAGGTGGTGTACTAACAGACCGTCGCAGGCAACTATCCACCGATAACATTGACCGGCTTACTTTTCTGAAAATGAACAAGGCCTGGATCTCACAGGAGTTTGCCACTCCTCTTCCAGATTAAATAATTGGTTGGCTTCAGTATCCAGGTCTCCTGTTGCGTTCATGTTTCTACCACCTGAACTGTAATCCCTGGGGTCCAACACCGCCAGTTCATGCTCAGAAGTGCAGGCTGCACAGTCAAAACACATGACCCAGTGTTATTGGGTTTCAGTAACGTCAGCTGATCCCCAGCTGTGTAGCCGGCAATGTGTCCTGCAACCGCCACGCTGACACAACTACTGAAATTTAAGGGAACATGTCCCCCCCAGGCATTTGTTACTGAAAGAGCAACCTTGTGGAGCAGTAATGCTGCACAAGGAAAAGGTAGCTCTTTTAGTTTAGCTCCTTGCACACGCAGAACTTAACACTTATAAAATGTGTCCCCTCACACCGTGAGACCGTCCCGGAGGTGGGACTTTCCTTCATACTGGGACGCAGCACAGCCGTCATTCCAACCCCCTTGGTGCCGTGCGCCGCCTCCTCAGCGTTGTTTGAATCTCTCCCGTAGCCAGCATTGTTATGTTATCCCTTGGCCATGTGCACTTACCGCTGCCCGTCTTCTGATATCATTTGTTGTGAGGCTGCCTGCGCCTGTGCGGACGCGCTGCCCGAGATTCCGCCTCACAGTCTCTTCTGATTTAATCACACTGCGGGTCTGGGATCCATGGGCATGCGCAGTGCATATCTTCACCTCAGGCTCTCACTCATCTCCCTCCACCTTCTTCAGACTGTGTGCCATCAGCTGATCCCTAATAGCATGCCACGGCCGTGACGCCGCACAGTCTGAAGAAGCCGTAAGGAGGGGAGTGAGAGGCGAAGATATGCACTGTGCATGCCCATGGATCCCAGGCGCGCAGTGTGATTAAATCAGAAGAGACTGTGAGGTGGAATCTCGGGCAGCGAGTCCGCACAGGCGCAGCCAGCCTGACAACAAATGATGTCAGAAGACAGACAGCGCGAGGTGCGCATGGCCAAGGGATAACATAACAGCACAGGCTACGGGACAGATTCAAACAACGCTGAGGAGGTGGCGCACGGCACCGAGGGGGTAGGAATGACGGCTGTGCTGCGTCTCATTATGAAGGAAAGTCCCACCTCCGAGACGGTCTCACGGTATCAGGGGACACATTTTATAAGTGTTTAGTGCTGCGTTTGCAAGGAGCATAATTAAAAGAGCCACCTTTTCCTTTTGCATCCTGAGGGGTGCACAAGATGGCTCTTTCAGCTACAAACGTCTTGGGGGGGTTAAAGGTTCCCTTTCAACTTCCTCCAATCAGGCTTCGGCCTACACTCCGCTCCTCCTTGATTCCCTGGGCTCTAACACCGCCAGTTGGTGCTCGGAAGTGCTGGCTGCACAGAGAAAAACACTCGCCACTGTGTCAGTGGGGTTCAGTAACGTCAGCTGTTCCCCTGCTGTGTAGCCAGCAACGTGTCCTGCAAACACCACGCAGACACAACAGACACTAAGCTGCCTCCAGTGCAGGCTTCAGCCTACACTCTGCTCCTCTGCTCCTCCTTGATTCCCTGGGCTCTAACACCGCCAGTTGGTGCTCGGAAGTGCTGGCTACACAGAGAAAAACACTCGCCACTGTGTCAGTGGGGTTCAGTAACATCAGCTGTTCCCCTGCAGTGTAGCCAGCAACGTGTCCTGCAAATGCCACGCAGACACAACAGACACTAAGCTGCCTCCAGTGCAGGTTTCGGCCTACACTCTGCTCCTCTGATCCTCCTACTGACCCTGGGCTCTAACACCGCCAGTTGGTGCCCGGAAGTGCTGGCTGCACAGGGAAAAACACCCACCACTGTGTCAGTGGGGTTCAGTAATGCCAGCTGTTCCCCTGCTGTGTAGCTGGCAACTTGTCCTGCAAACGCCACACAGACACAACAGACAATAAGCTGCCTCCAGTGAAGGCTTCGGCCTACACCCTGCTCCCCCTGCTGACCCTCGGCTCCAACACCGCTAGTTGGGGCTCTAGGAAGACAATCTTGAATAGGTCCCCCTGGTTCCAGTACCGTCAGCTGGTTCCAGGCAGAGCCTTTGGCTTAGGTGCCTCCTTCTGGGTATCCGAGTTCCACCAACGTCAGGTGGTCCTTGGTAGTGCTTTCTGGCACGGGTACCTCCTGCTTAGTAACCAGGTTCCAGTAACGTCAGCTGGTCCTCGGTAGTTCCATTGGCTCTTGTACCTTCGGCTACCCATCCGGGTTCCAGTACCGTCAGCTGGTTCTCGGCAGTGTCTTTTGCTCTTGTACCTTCTGCTCCCCATCCTGGTTCCAGTACTGTCAGCTGGTTCCAGGCAGGGCCTTTGGCTTTGGTGCCTCCTTCTGGGTATCCGAGTTCCACAAACATCAGGTGGTCCTTGGTAGTGCTTTCTGGCATGGGTACCTCCTGCTTAGTAACCGGGTTCCAGAAACGTCAGCTGGTCCTCGGTAGTTCCATTGGCTATTGTACCTTCTGCTCCCCATCCTGGTTCCAGGCTCTCACTCATCTCTCTCCACCTTCTTCAGACTGTGTGCCATCAGCCGATCCCTAATAGCATGCCACGGTCGTGACGCTGCACAGTCTGAAGAAGCCGGAAGAAGGGGAGTGAGAGGTGAAGATATGCACTGCGCATGCCCATGGATCCCAGGCCCGCAGTGTGATTAAATTAAACGACACATCGAGGTGGGATCTCGGGCAGCGCAGCCAGCCTGACACCAAATGATGTCAGAAGACGGGCAGCGCTAACTGCGCATGGCCAAGGGATAACATAACAGCGCAGGCTCCTGGACAGAATCAAACAACGCTGAGGAGGCAGCGCATGTCGCCAAGGGGGGAGGAATGACTGCTGTGCTGCGTCCCATTACGAAGGAAAGTCCCACCTCCGGGACGGTCTCACGGTGTGAGGGGACACATTACATAAGTGTCTAGTTTTGCATTTGCAAGGAACATAATAAAAAGAGCCACCTTTTCCTTTTGCAGCATTAGTGCTGTACAAGATGGCTCTTTCAGCTACAATCGCCTGGGGGGGTTAAAGGTTCCCTTTCAACTTGCTCCAATTAGGCCTTGGCCTACACTCCGCTCCTCCTTGATTCCCTGGGCTCTAACACCACCAGATGGTGCTCGGAAGTGCTGGCTGCACAGAGAAAAACACTCGCCACTGTGTCAGTTGGGTTCAGTAATGCCAGCTGTTCCCCTGCTGTGTAGCCGGCAACATGTCCTGCAAACGCCACGCAGACACAACAGATATTAAACTGCCTCCAGTGCAGGCTTCGGCCTACACTCTGCTCATCTGCTCCTACTGCTGACCCTGGGCTCTAACACCGCCAGTTGGTGCTCAGAAGTGCTGGCTGCACAGAGAAAAACACTCGCCACTGTGTCAGTGTGGTTCAGTAACGTCAGCTGTTCCCCTGCTGTGTAGCCAGCAACGTGTCCTGCAAACACCACGCAGACACAACAGACACTAAGCTGCCTCCAGTGCAGGCTTCAACCTACACTCTGCTCCTCTGCTCCTCCTTGATTCCCTGGGCTCTAACACCACCAGTTTGTGCTCGGAAGTGCTGGCTACACAGAAAAAAACACTCGCCACTGTGTCAGTGGAGTTCAGTAACGCCAGCTGTTCCCCTGCTGTGTAGCCGGCAACGTGTCCTGCAAATGCCACGCAGACACAACAGATATTAAACTGCCTCAAGTGAAAGCTTCGGCCTACACTCTGCTCCTCTGCTCCTACTGCTGACCCTGGGCTCTAACACTGCCAGTTGGTGCTCGGAAGTGCTGGCTGCACAGAGAAAAACACTCGCCACTGTGTCAGTGGGGTTCAGTAACGTCAGCTGTTCCCCTGCTGTGTAGCCAGCAACGTGTCCTGCAAACACCACGCAGACACAACAGACACTAAGCTGCCTCCAGTGCAGGTTTCGGCCTACACTCTGCTCCTCTGCTCCTCCTGCAAACCCTGGGCTCTAACATCGCCAGTTGGTGCCCGGAAGTCCTGGCTGCACAGGGAAAAACACCCACCACTGTGTCAGTGGGGTTCAGTAATGCCAGCTGTTCCCCTGCTGTGTAGCTGGCAACTTGTCCTGCAAACGCCACGCAGACACAACAGACAATAAGCTGCCTCCAGTGAAGGCTTTGGTCTACACTCTGCTCCCCCTGCTGACCCTTGGCTCCAACACCGCTAGTTGGGGCTCTAGGAAGACAATCTTGAATAGGTCCCCCTGGTTCCAGTACCGTCAGCTGGTTCCAGGCAGAGCCTTTGGCTTAGGTGCCTCCTTCTGGGTATCCCAGTTCCACCATGTCAGGTGGTCCTTGGTAGTGCTTTCTGGCACGGGTACCTCCTGCTTAGTAACCGGGTTCCAGTAACGTCAGCTGGTCCTCGGTAGTTCCATTGGCTCTTGTACCTTCAGCTACCCATCCGGGTTCCAGTACCGTCAGCTGGTTCTCAGCAGTGTCTTTTGCTCTTGTACCTTCTGCTCCCCATCCTGGTTCCAGTACTGTCAGTTGGTTCCAGGCAGGGCCTTTGGCTTAGGTGCCTCCTTCTGGGTATCCGAGTTCCACAAACGTCAGGTGGTCCTTGGTAGTGCTTTCTGGCATGGGTACCTCCTGCTTAGTAACCGGGTTCCAGTAACGTCAGCTGGTCCTTGGTAGTTCCATTGGTTCTTGTACCTTCTGCTCCCCATCCTGGTTCCAGTACCGTCAGCTGGTTCCGGGCAGAGCCTTTGGCTTAGGTGCCTCCTTCTGGGTATCCAAGTTCCACCAACGTCAGGTAGTCCATGGTAGTGCTTTCAGGCACGGGTACCTCCTGCTTAGTAACCGGGTTCCAGTAACATCAGCTTTTCCTCGGTAGTTCCATTGGCTCTTGTACCTTCAGCTACCCATCCGGGTTCCAGTACCGTCAGCTGGTTCTCGGCAGTGTAATTTGCTCTTTTGCCTGTCTTATTTGTGACAGGCAGAATGGAAGGTGTAATCTTCAAAATGTTATAGATAACAACTACAGGAATGCCTGTCACAAATAAGAATATGATGAAGAAGTAGAATATGAAGAAGAATAATAGTTTAATAAAAAGAATATGAAGAATGTAACAAAAAAAAATAATAGGTAGAAGATGAAGAAGAAGATGAATAAGGTGAAGAAGAAGTTGATGTCGAAGATGCTGCTGCTGAGGATGATGAAGAAGAAAGTGTCGGAGAAGTAAAAAAGAAGGTGAAGGGCATGGAAGTAGTGAAACATCAATATCTGACAAAATAAAAAAAAAATCTTAACATAGTCAATATCTTTGTAACTCCGAACGTCTTAAAAAAAAATTTAAATTCCTGCTACTCTATTTGATTGGGCTAAACCTCTATGCCTTTAATGTCTCCGCCACCTCCCCAATACATCCTACATTATTCTTAGTTGTTTTCCTTCATGCAGAATAAACCTACAAGGAAAGAAAGGGTTTATTTTAATTCCGATATTTTGGTCCTATTGACTTGCATTGGTATCGGGTATCGGTATCGGCGATAGCCGATATTTTTTTAATTTCGGCCGATCCAATCCGATACCGATACTTTCCGATATCGGAAGGTATCGCTCAAAACTAATTATAATACAATATTGTGGTGACCAAAAAAACCTTAATTCTCACATTTTGACTTTTTTTCTCGTTACGCCTTTTACGGATCAGATTAATTCTTTTTACATATTGATAGATCGGACGATCCTGAACTCGGTGATACCAAATATGTGTATATTTTTTTTAATTTATTTTGAATGAGGCGAATGAGGGGAAATTTAAACTTTTACTATTTTTAATTGTTAAATATTTTTAAAAACATTATTTTCACTTTTTACTTGCTTCAATAGTTTCCATGGGAGATAAGAAGCTGCAATCATCTGATCCCCTGTGCTACACAGAGCAGGGTTTCAGCCTTGCTCCTTGTAGCAGGAATGCTCACTTGCAATAAGTGCCGACCGCCGGCTACAGTCACCTCAATGATAGAAAGCAGAGGGTGGTTATAAATGGTATATTCTCTAAATGGGTCGCTGTGACCCGTGGGGTATTGCAGGGGTCAGTGTTGGGACCTATTCTCTTCAACTTATTTATTAATTATCTGGTAGAAGGTTTATACAGTAAAATATCGATATTTGCAGATGATACACAACTCTACAATGCAGTAAATACAAGAGAAGATAGTATTCTGCTATAGATGGATCTGGATAAGTTGGAAACTTTGGCAAAAAGGTGGCAGATGCAGTTTAACAATGAAAAATGTAAGGTTCTACACATGGGAAGAAGGAATTAATATCACCTTTACACACTGAAAGGGAAATCACTGGGTTAATCTGACATGGACAAGGGCTTGGGCATCAAAGTTAATGATAAACTTACCTGGAGCAGCCAGTGCCAAGCAGCGGCTTACAAGGCAAACAGGATCATGGCGTGCATTAAAAGAGGTCTCGATACACATGATGAGAGCATTATACTGCCTCTGTACACATCCCTGGTTAGACCGCACATGGAGTACTGTGTACAGTTTTGGTCACCAGTGCTCAGGAAGGATATAATGGAACTAGAGCAAGTACAAAGGAGGGCAACAAAATTAATAAAGGGGATGGGGGAACTACAAAACCCAGAGTGATTAGCAAAATTAGGATTTAGTCTAGAAAAAAGATGACTGAAAGGCGATCTAATAACCATGTATAAGTATATTATATAAGGGGACAATACAAATATCTCTCCGAGGATCTGTTTACACCAAGGAAGGTGACGGTCACAAGAGGGCATTCTCTGCGTCTGGAGGAGAGAAGGTTTTTCCACCAACATAGAAGAGGATTCTTTACTGTTAGAGCAGTGAGAATCTGGAATACCTTGCCTGAGGAGATGATGATGGCAAACTCAGTTGAGGGGTTGAAGAGAGGCCTGGATGTCTTCCTGGAGCTCAACAATATTGTATCTTACAGTTATTAGGTTCTTTAGAAGGACGTAGATCTGGGGATTTATTCTGACGGAATATAGGCTGAACTGGATGGACAAATGTCTTTTTTCAGCCTTGCTAACTATGTTACTATGTTACCTCTTACAGCGCTGTGCCAGTGTATTGCTCAGAGCGGGGAACTCAGGTCACCGGGCAGCATTGGATTCAGGAAGTCACGGGGATGGCAGCCGTGTTGGTGCCTGTGCTCTGGGGACAGTGAAATAGGGATTAAAAATAAAAAGATAAAAAGGAAAACAAAAATTAAAAAGAAGAGTTTGTGACGCCAGTTGGAGTGCTCAGCTGTAAGATGGCCGACACTGCAGATTATTCCTGGGGAGTAGGTGATGATGGCAGTGCAGGTGTTTAACCCCCTCCAACTAGGGATGGCCCCCAGGGATAGTGATGGAAGTAGATGGTGCAGAGTAATAAGGCAGGAGACAGAGAAAGTCACTTTACCATTTACTGAAGTCCAGATACAGTTTCAGAGGACGGAATACAACTCTCATCAGGTATACAGTCTGCTCTGCATGATGGTAATTAGCTCTCTATGCTGTGATTCAGTATGAACTCCCTGCTGCCCTAATCCCTTCTGGGACAAAGGTTTCCTGGAGTCTGAAACTTCCAGTACAGCCATGTACTCACTGTGTTTTCTCCCCTGACAGCCCGCAGCGTGAATTCTATGTGAAGCACATGTTTGTTCTTGCACAATCCCTCACTGATTCTCTGTTACTATGGAGATCCTGGGAATAAAACATCACTGCTGGTTATGGAAACCACACAGCATCTCAGCATCTCAGCATCTCAGCTTACCACCCGCCTCTGGAAACCTGGATGACCTAGGGGCTGATGCCCTGATCCTTCTCAGCACTGTCCCTGGAGAGAGCACGTCTCTCCTCCATGAACATTCTCCATTTTCTTTTCACACATTTTCTCCTCACAGACTAACTGTGCCCCTCCCCTCCCAGTTAAGGTATCCCTGCAAAGCTCTTCAGAATAAGGGAGCGGGGTAAATTGTGAGTGCAGTTGTCCCCAGCAAAGAAAGCATAACTCCCATCATTTACAATACAGATATAAAATAGTACATATTTGACCATATTGTGGCGACACAGACACAGGGCGCCACACAAGCAGACTGTCAGTGAAAGTGTCAGGGCCTGTGTACATCCTTTACTCACAGTGCTGTGTGTGGTGACTGTAGCCATGCGAGCATGCCTGTATGTCTGAAAGCATGATGTTGTGTGATGTGTGGGTACCTTTCTAACACTATTATCTTGCAGATTAAACCTTTATTTGCAGGATAATAGTATTATCCAAAGTGACAGGTTCCCGTTAAACTGTAAGAGATTTCTGTAGACATCAGTGTTAATCTTACTATAAGTGTCATACAATTTAAGGTGTCTTTCTCTGCTTTTCAAAATGTCCCAATAAGTCAAGTCCATTACATTGCTGGAAGCTACAGAATGAATTAGTACTGTAAAGCTTGGGACTCTAATCTTAATAGGCAGTGTTCCAACATACAGTGTACTAAGTGAATATAGAATTTCACAATCTGAAGTAATCTCTGTATTTGCAGACTTAGCATTTATTTTATTCTTTTTTGCTAGTACCTTGCTTGTATTATTACTTTTAGAGCTTTAACTTTTGCATGCAGCTGCAAAATGACCCATCTTTTCACAAGCATTGCAAAAAATATTATTTTGTACCGCAGTTAGTCCTGTGCAGATCTGTTTGCCAAATGTGTTTATGTATTTTTCTACTCTTGGTTTGGAAATTGCATTAACTGATGCTGACTCTTTGTTTTTAATATGTAGCTCAGACAGGTCAATAGTTATTGCAACTGCTTGCAGCCTAGAAAGCAGAGGATTACACCAGGTTCTCTCAGCAGCCCCCTGTGGTGTGAAGAGGTGCATTTGCCAGTAACCTGATCTTCTTTTGTTACAGTACAAAAAAAGAAGAAAAAAAAGATTTTAAAAGATATTTTAACCTAGTTCTTAATTTTAGGGTACGTGCACACGTTCAGGATTTCTTGCAGAAATTTCCTGACAAAAAACGGACATTACTGCCAGAAATCCGCATGCGTTTTTTGTCTTTTTGATGCGTTTTTTTGCGCGTTTTTGATGTGTTTTTTGCACGTTTTTTCCCAATGCATTAAATAGTGGGAAAAATGCAAAAAATCCGCAAAATTAATGAATATGCTGCTTATTTTACCGCGATGCGTTTTTTTCACGGAAAAAAAACACACCATGTGCACAAAAATTGCGGAATGCATTCTAAATGATAGGATGCATATGTATGCATTTTTTATGCGTTTTTATCACGAAAAAAACACGAAAAAAATGCCAAAAATCCTGAACGTGTGCACATACCGTTAAATGGTTTATCCCCCTTTTTGCATTGTCTGTCTAAACATATTATTATTTTGGATTGCTTATATAGCGCTATCATATTCCGCAGCACTTTACATTCTTTACTATTGCTATACCCAATAAGGCTGTTAGGATTCCTGTTGTCCTTCTGCAGTTTGATGACTAGTGGCTGTGATTTTTCACCTAAATAATTGTGCTACAATTCCATTTTTATCACTGGAGGAAGCTTTGTTCTGCAATTGCCATTTAATAAAATGGCAAGTTCTGAACTGGTCCATCTTGTTTAATGTTTGGGCCTTCTTAACCCCTTTCCAACATGCACCGTACATGTATTGCTCTGTGGGAGCTGTGTTCCAGCAAACAGTAGTACATGTATGGCAGCACGATTGTGCAGCCTCACACTGAGTGCGGGTTTGGCAGCTTACACCCTGCACCAATAATAATAATAATAATAATAATAATAATAATAATAATAACTTTTATTTATATAGCGCCAACATATTCCGTAGCACTTTAAACTTAAGCAGGGACATGTACAGACAATAAATTCAATACAAGTTAAGACAATTTAAACAGTGACATTAGGAGTGAGGTCCCTGCTCGCAAGCTTACAATCTACAAGGAAATGGGGGGACACAATAGGTGAAAAGTGCTTATTGTTTCTGGTCTGGCAATTATAATAAATAGGGATTTTCATATAAAGCTGCATGATCCGATCATCAGCCCGTGTGTTTAACTGCAACAGTCAAGTATCAAGTGCAGTTATCATGTGCATGTAGGGTGTGGAGACAGATGAATAGTAGGGTGCAGATTCAGGATAATATTTGGAAGGAGGAAACAGGGAAAAGTTATTTTACTGAGTAGTTGATGTGGTAGGCTTGTTTGAAGAGATGGGTTTTCAAAGCGCGATGAATAGGTCGGGGCTAGGTATCAGTCTGATCGTCTGGGGAAGTGCATTCCAGAGAGCTGGCGCAGCACGAGAGAAGTCTTGGAGACGGAGGTGCGAGGTTCGGATTACCAGGGATGTTAGTCTTAGGTCATTTATAGAACGGAGGGCACGCGTAGGGCGATAGACAGAGATGAGAGAGGAGATATAAGGCGGAGCAGAGACAACTGTGGAGAGCTTTGTGGGTGGGAGAGATGAGTTTATACTGGACCCTGTAGCTAATGGGCAGCCAGTGTAATGACTGGCACAAGATGGAGGCATCGGTGAAGCGGCTGGACAGAAATATGACCCTGGCTGCGACATTCAAGATGGATTGGAGAGGAGAAAGTTTGGTAAGATGGAGACCGACCAGAAGAGAGACAAGTCCACATGAGAATGAATAAGAGCGACAGTAAGAGTCTTAGCAGTTTCAACGGTGAGAAAAGGTCGGATTCTGGAGATGTTTTTAAGATGCAGGTGACAAGAGCGAGTGAGTGATCGGATATAGGGAGTAATGGAAAGTTTGGTGTCGAATATGACCCCAAGACAGCGGGCATGCTGCTTGGGAGTTATGGTTGAACCCTCCAGGGTAATTTCGATGTTGGGTAGAGTGAGGTTAGTAGAAGAGAGAAACACAAGAAGTTAAGTTTTAGAGAGATTTAGTTTCAGATAGCGGGAGGACATGAGGTTAGAGACAGCAGACAATCCTTGGTATTTTGAATTAGGGTAGGGGTGATGTAAGGGTAAGAAGTGTATAATTGGATGTCATCAGCATAGAGATGATACTGGAACCCAAATCTGCTGATTGTTTGTCCAATAGGGGCAATGTATAGAGAGAAGAGGAGGGGGCCTAGGACTGAGCCCTGCGGAACCCCGATAGTGAGGGGACAAGAAGAGGAAGGGGAGCAGGCAAAAGATGCAGTGAAGGAGCGGTCAGAGAGGTAGGAGGAGAACCAGGAGAGGGCTGTGTCCTTGAGGCCTATAGAGCGGAGCATAGTGAGGAGGAGCTGGTGATCCACAGTGTCAAATGCGGCAGAGAGATCCAGGAGAATCAGCAGGGAGCAATGACTTTTGGATTTAGCTGTTATTAGATCATTAGAGACTTTAGTGAGGGAAGTTTCAGTGGAGTGTCAAGAGCGGAAACCAGATTGTAAGGGATCAAGAAGAGAGTTATCCGAGAGATAGCGGATTAGACAGGAGTGGACCTAGCATTCCAGGAGTTTAGAGATCAAGGAAAGGTTAGAGACAGGTGTGTAGTTAGCAGTGCAGTTCTGGTCCAGGGATGGCTTTTTAAGTAAAGCGGTTATGATGGCATGTTTAAATGAGGAGGGAAAGATACCTGAAGAAAGAGAGAGGTTAAATATTTTAGTCAGGAGAGCCGTGAACACTGGTAAGAGAGACTGCAGGAGATGTGAAGGAATGGGGCCACTGTTGCAGGTTGGAGGCTGAGCAGAAGCGAGGAGCTTGGAAACTTCTTCTTCAGAAACAGGCCCAAAGATGTCTAGTGAGCTTGAGGTGCGGCAGGGAAGGGGATCCAGGCACTGAGAAGATTGGGCTGAGATATCCTGATGGATGTGGTGGATTTTTTCTTGGAAATACCACTGAGGTTGGTGATGGCGGCCTGTACTTTAGGTTTCAGGAGGGAGTTTAAGGTTTCAAAAAGTCGTTTTGGGTTGTTGGATAGCAAGGTGATGAGGGTGGTGAAGTAGGATTGCTTGGCCACATGAAGGGCAGAGTTATAAGTTTTGAGCATGAACTTATAGTGGAGGAAACCAGAAGGAGTTCTGCCCTACACAGGCTGCCTCCTTCTGAGGCGCAGGATCCCAGTAGCTGGAACACTGAGGGAGCAACAGTCCTTTATGCCTTGCTCCAGAGACCGGCAGGACAGCTAATTCCATGTTACCTGCCCGCCCTATACCCAGGATGCAAGGTGGCACCCACGAGAGGCTGGGGCTTGATAGAGTCCCTGTAAAAAGCCTCATGCCACCGGTCATACGGGTTTGTCCTACCCCATCTGGGGGACAGAGAGAGACACAACATCTAGAACATCTACAATGGTTGTGAGGACCTTATGAGAGGCTCAGCAGTAAGGTACTACAACACCCAGGCGCTAGAAGAAGGCTAATGATTTCCACCTGGACAAGGGAACTCTGGATTTGCCTCCAAACCGGCTGGACTCTGCCTGCCCTGTGATCTGGTTCCCTGGACTGTGGATTCTGAAGTCTTCAGTAAAAAGGTAAAAAGACTGCAACCTTGTGTCCTCATTCTTTACTGCACCTCTCACCATCCACCATCTACACACTGGGAAGCCCTGGGGATACACTTCACCTGTGCGAAGGTATACCATCTAGCTGCCATAACATCACCCCAGCGGACCCCTTAAAGCAGCGTCGGTCACCCTGACCGAATACCACAGGTGGCGTCACGAACATTTCCCCTTTAAAGATCTTTCCCTTTTAATACGGACGTCCCAAGGGCCACGGGCCGGGTCAGCCACCGTGACATCCCCCCGAGAACCGAAGGACCTGGTACCAAGTACCCCACTGCCCTAGATGGGGCGATCCATATTAAAAAGTGTAAACATATTTTTAAAATGTCCCCAAATAAAGAAAAAAAAGAAATTAATATTTTTCCAATAAATGTAAATTAAAAAAATTAACAGTAAGTACACATATTTGGTATCGCCACCTTCCTAATGACCCTCTCAATAAAAGTGTCCCACTAGTTAACCCCTTCAGTGAACAACATAAAAAATAAAAATAAAAAGCGAGGCAAAAAACAATGTTTTATCATCATACTGCCTACCAAAAAGTGCAATAAAATGCGATAAAAAGACGAACGTAAAAAAAATGGTACCGCTGAAAACATCATCTTGTCCCGCCAAAAAATTATCATACAGCTCCATCAGAGCTATCTGAATAAAGCGATGCAAAAATAATAATTTTTTCTGAAAAAAAAAGAGTTTTTATTGTGTAAAAACACCAAAACATAAAAAAAGATATAAATTGGGTATCGCTGTAATCTTACTGACCCGAAAAATAAAGCTGCCTTACCAATTTTAACACATGTGGGACAGTATAAAAGAAACCCAAAAAGCAATTCCCGAATTGCTTGTTTTTGTTCATTCTTTATCTCAAAAATCAGAATAGAAAGTGATCAAAAAATGTCATGTGCCCGAAAATAGTACCAATAAAATGTTCAGCTCGTCCAGCAAAAAACAAGCAATAACATGACTGTCAGCCGAAAATGGAAAAATTATAATTCTCAAAATATGGTGATGCAAAAAGCTAGTTTTCGCAATAATAAAAAGCGTCTTTTAGTGTGTGACAGAAGCTAAACAAAAAAAAAGTATAGAAAATCTGGTATCGCTGTAATCGCACCAACCCGAGCAATAAAGTGGCCTAATCACTTATACTGCTTGAGGAACGGCGTAAAAAATAAATAAAACTAATTATTCACATGTTGTTGATTTTTTCATAGTCTCCCAAAGATCGCAGTAAAGCTCAGTGCACATTTATCCTGCGCTCTGCACTGAGCGCTTACACCAGGGTTTACGTGTAAATCTCTGAAATACGTAATTCAGACAGAACCCCAGTGGAAGATTCCTAGTGGAAGATACTGAGGCAGATGGAGGCACTGTGGATGCCATATGACCTGTGACCCATCGGTATCGGTGTCTTTTTAGGATTGCATAAAACTGCCGTCGGCCACAGTTTTATGCACATCTGAAAAGAAGAACACTGCTGAACAGAGGCCAGACTGAGTCCAGAGTAATTCTGCTGCTTCATTATAGTGAATGGATCCATCAGGGGTTTTATCTGTCATACCACTCGGAGATTTAGATGGAAACCCCAAAGTAAGTGGTCAACATAGAGCGCCAGATAAATGTGATTATAAATGTTATGTAAAATGTTCCCAATCAAAGCTTCAACTCAATCCACAAAAAAGCAAGCCCTCATTCAGGTCTGTCATATGTTAACAGAATTTTAGGGGTTTCCATGTTACTGGTAGAACAAAGGCTTTGGAAAAACGAAATGTCTCCTTGCCCCCAAAAGAAATTCAGCAAATTCTCCGCTTCCAAATCCAAATGCCCCCTCCCTTCTGAGCTCCAGTGTGCCTAAACCATATTTAGCGTCCACATGTTTGACATTTCTGTAATGATGAGAGCCCTCCTAATTTGCAGGTGTATGTTTCTAGAAGCATGAGCTGGGCATAATGTATTAGTCACTACAATGGCAGTTTGCAATTTTCACTCAGCAGTGTTGAGCGATACCGTCCGATACTTGAAAGTATCAGTATCGGATAGTATCAACCGATACCCGAAAAGTATCGGATATCGCCGATACCGATACCCGATACCAATACAAGTCAATGGGACACCAAGTATCAGAAGGTATCCTGTATGGTTTCCAGGGTCTGAAGGAGAGGAAACTCTCCTTCAGGCCCTGGGATCCATATTAATGTGTAAAATAAATAATAAAAATAAAAAATATTGATATACTCACCTCTCCGACGCAGCCTGGACCTTACCGATGTAACCGGCAGCTTCCGTTCCTAAGAATGAGCGCTTGAAAGACCTTAGATGACGTCGCAGCCTGTGATTGGTCGCGTGAGCGGTCACGTGACCGCCACGCGACCAATCACAAGCCGCGACGTTATCTAAGGACTTTCAAGCACTTGGTCCAGGCTGCGTCGGAGAGGTGAGTATATCAATAATTTTTATTTTTATTCTTTATTTTACACATTATAATCGATCACGATACCGATTCACGATATCACAAAAGTATCGGATCTCGGTATCGGAATTCCGATACAGCAAATATCGGCCGATACCCGATACTTGCGGTATCGGAATGCTCAACACTACTCAGCAACATCCACTGCTGCCTGTTTCTGGAAAACATCCATTAAGTCAAAATTGTCACTACATCTGTAAATTTCCAAAAGGGTATAATTTCTAAAATTGAGTCACTTGAGGGGGGATTCTGCTTTTCTAGCACTTAGGGGCTCTGTATATTGAGTTGCAAAATATTTTAGTAAAATCTGCACTCCAGGAGGCAAATAGCGCTCCGTCCCTCCCGAGTTTCTCCTTATGGCTAAGGCTACTTTCACACTAGCGTCGTGCACTGCATGTCGCTATGCGATGTTGCGGCGCACCGACGCTAGCTGTGAAAGCGCCACACAACGGGGGCAGTGGATGCAGTTTTCCAACGCATCCGCTGCCCCATTGTGATGTGCGGGGAGGCGGGGGCAGAGTTCCAGCCGCACATGCGCGGTCGAAAATGCTGCAGAAGACGCACCAAAAAACGTTACATGTAACGTTTTTTGGTGGCGATGGTCCGACGCAACATGACGCAACCGTCGCACGATGGTTGCGACATGTGGCAATGCGTCGCACTGCGTCGCTAATACAAGTCTATGGAGAAAAAACGCATCCTGCAAGCACTTTTGCAGGATGCGTTTTTTCTACAAAACGACGCATAGCGACGTGCAGTGCACGACGCTAGTGTGAAAGTTGCCTAAGCAGTACTGTACAGCCAATATGAGATAATTCTACATTCAGCAGAAATTGTGGGAAAAATTTTGGTGCCATTTTTACAATTTTCCCAGTGTGAAAATGTAAACTTTGGGGCTAATACAAAATTTTGGTGGTTAATATGTAAATTATTTTTCTTCACTGCCCAATGTTATAAAATTCTGTGGCACACCTATTATGTCAATATAATCTCTGTACCCCTAGATAAATTAACCCCTTCATGACCTTGGGATTTTCCAATTTTCCGTGTTTGTTTTTCACTCCCCTCCTTCCCAGAGCCATAACTTTTTTATTTTTTCATCAGTTTGGCCATGTGAGGGCTTAATTTGGCGTGACGAGTTGTGCTTTTGAACAACATCATTGGTTTTAGCATGTCGTGTACTAGAAAACGGGAAAAAAATTCCAAGTGCGGAGAAATTGCAAAAAAAGTGCAATCCCACACTTGTTTTTTGTTTGGCTTTTTTGCTAGGTTCACTAAATGCTACAACTGAGCTGCCATTATGATTCTCCAGGTCATTACGAGTTCATAGACACCAAACATGACTAGGTTATTTTTTATCTAAGTGGTGAAAAAAAATTCCAAACTTTGCTAAAAAAAAAAAAATGCGCCATTTTCCGATATCCGTAGCGTTTCCATTTTTCATGATCTGGGGTCGGTTGAGGGCTTATTTTTGCGTGCTGAGCTGGCATTTTTAAAGATACCATTTTGGTGCAGATACGTTCTTTTGATTGCGGTAACCAAAAAAACGTAATTCTGGCTTTTCGATTTTTTTTTTCGCTAAGCTGTTTAGCGATCAGGTTAATGCTTTTTTTTGTTGATAGATCAGCGATTCTGAACACGGCGATACCAAATATGTGTAGATTTGATTTTTTTTTTTATTGATTTATTTTGAATGGGGCGAAAGGGGGGTGATTTAAACTTTTATATATTTATTTTTTTCATATTTTTTTTTCCTTTTTTTTTTACTTTTGCCATGCTTCAATAGCCTCCATAGGAGGCTAGAAGCTGGCACAACGCGATCGCCTCTGCTACATAGCAGCGATCTTATGTTCGCTGCTATGTAGCAGAAGATCAGGTGTGCTGTGAGCGCTGACCACAGGGTGGCGCTCACAGCTACCGTGCATCAGTAACCATAGAGGTCTCAAGGACCTCTATGGTTACAATAGAGAAGCATCGCCGACCTCTGATCATGTGACGGGGTCGGCGATGCGCATATTTCCGGCCGCCCGGCCGGAAGCGGTAGTTAAATGCCACTGTCTGCGTTTGACAGCGGCATTTAACTAGTTAATAGGTGTGGGCAGATCACGATTCTGCCTGGGCCTATTACGGGCACATGTCAGCTGTTCAAAACAGCTGACATGTCCCGGCTTTGATGCAGGCTCACCGCCAGAGCCCGCATCAAAGCGGGGCTTCTGACCTCGGATGGGATAGTACATCCGAGGTCAGAAAGGGGTTAATTGAGAGGTATAGTTTGTAAAATGGTATCCAATATGGGGAAGTTCTGCTGTTCTGGCACCTCAGGGGGTCTGCCAATGTGACATGGCACCTCAAACCAGTGCAGCAAAATCTGCAATGCAATATCAGGCTTCTTCCCTTCTGAGCTTTGCACTAAACCTCAAAAGTAGTTTTTGACCACATATAGGGTATATGTGAACTCAAGAGAAATTGCAAAACCAATTTCGGGGTCCATTTTCTCCTGTAACCCTTGTGAATATACAATATTTGGAGCTAAAAAAGATTTTTGCAAGAAAAAATTGATTTTTTTATTTTGACAGTTTAATATTGTAAACTTCTGTGAAGCACATGTGGGTTGAAGGTGCTCAAAACACATTCACATAAGTTCCCTAAGGGGTCTAGTTTTGAAAATGATGTCACTTGTTGGGGGTTTCCACTGTTTAAGCACATCAGGGGCTCTCCAAACATGACATGAAATCTGCTAATTATTCCAGTAAATTTTGCTTTCAAAAAGTCAAATGGCGCTCCTTCCCTTCCAATCACTGCTGAGCACCCAAGCAGTTGTTTTCCTCCACATATTTGGTACCTTCCCACTCAGGAAAAATTTCACAAAAATTATATGTAGCAATTTCTCCTTATACCCTTATGGAAATGCAACATTTGGAGCTAGAAAAGATTTATCTGGGAAAATGTGATTTTTTTTTCTTATTTTCAATTCTGTGTTATTTAAACTTCTGTGGAGCAACTGTGGGTTCAAAGTGCGAAATACATATCTAGATAAGTTCCCTAAGGGGTCTAGTTTTCAAGATGTTGTCACTTGTTGGGGGTTTTCACTGTTTAGGCACATCAGGGGCTCTCCAAACATAACATGGCATCCACTAATTATGCAAGCAAATTTTACATTTAAAAAGTCAAATGGCACCCCTTCCATGTGCCCAAACAGTACTGTAGATTTCACCCACATACTGGGTATCGGCATGCTCAGGATAAATTGCAAAACAAATTGTATGGTCCTTTTTGCCCTGTTACCCTTTCAAAGCTTAAAAAAAATTGTGTCTAAAGTAAAATTTTTGTGAAAGAAAACTAAATGTTTATTTTTTTCTTCCACTTTCCAAAAATTCATGTGAAGCACCTGAAGGGTTAATAAACTTCTTGAATGTGGTTTTGAGTACTTTGAGGGGTGCAGTATTTAGAATTTTAGATTGGTGCCACTTTTGGGTATTTTCTGTCATATAGGCTCCTCAAAGTCACTTCAAATGTGATGTGGTCCCTAAAAAAATGGTTTTGCAAATTCTGTTGTAAAAATGAGAAATCGCTGATCAACTTTTAACCCATATAACTTCCTAACAAAAGAAAAATTAAGTTTCAAAAATTGTGCTGATATAAAGTAGGCATGTGATAAATGTCATTTATTAACTATTTCAGGATAGACCAAAGGACGCTCGGCAGCTGGACCCGGAAGGACAGACTGGATGGTATGGCAGGCAGAGTTTGTATCAGAGTGCAGCAGGCAGGATCTGTAGCAGAGTGCAGCAGGCAGGATATGCACCAGAGTGCAGCAGACAGGTAGGCAACCTTACGCAACTTAGACTGCAAAAAGGAAGGTTGCTCAGGCACCTCCTCAGTGGGGAGGAAGCAATATATACATACTGCCTCACAGCCATTGGCTGGGGAGGAAACAGCAAGTGTACATGCTGGCTCTTTAAGAGGGCAGGAGCGCACGCGCGAGCTCTAAGGATATGGCTAGAGGTCCGGCTGGAGTATCCAGCTCCAGATTGTTTCCTACAACTCCTATGCTATCTCCAAGGACTTCTATTACCGCTTGCTGTTCCTTACTAGTGCATCTCTGGCCACTGGTTTCCAGCAATGCTGTACCCATATCATAGCATAATACTCAAGCCTATCATCATAGAAACCGCTGAGGGAGCAAAATTATAGGTGTGTGTTACCAAGATGAACAGTTTCTCTATCAACATCTAAGCAGACATGCAAACACTTAAAACAAAATAAACGACATTTGAAACTCAGACATCCCATAACGCTCAAACTTTTGGACAAGCTACCCAGGATCTACAGAATATTGTGCAAGATCTAAGCTATAATATTGCACAGCAGTCTGAGCACATCCTTCAACTACAAAATCAGCATACAGCTCTGGTATTGTGTATCATTGTGTGAGTGACACATAGCCTGGGGTAGACCCATTATTGAAACTCACAATGATTGACTTAATGGTTTGGAGGCCTTCCTACCAGCCATGAGCCAGGTGTTTGATGACCCCCATTGTTGTGCATCAGCTTTAGCTACACTGGTGGCTCTACATGAAATTAAGTGTTCTGCTGCTGAGTACTATTTGAAAGAGAGGAAGACACAAAGCACAAGATAGGGTCTTATCCCACAAATAAGTCAGAGAGCTTCCAATCAAAAACTGCTCACTGGATATTACAGAGTCTGTAGGCTGCTGCAGATCCACGAGATGATCAACAACCAAATAATACAGTATACCGTATAGGAAATGTGGATTACGTCCGCGCTGCCCCAGTAATGAAATTCCAGAGGAGTGATGAAGTTTAAAGGTGGTTTATTCAATGCGTTTCAAGGTCATTAGGACCCCTTCTTCAGGAATACCACATACAACATGTTGTGGTATTTCCTGGAATTTCATTACTGGGGCAGTGCGGACGTAATCCACATTTCCTATGCGGTATACTGTTGCTGAGTACGTCACACAATTTAAATGGTGGGTTATTGATGCTGAATGGAATAATGCTGTAAAATTTCCTTTTTTTAACCCCTTTATCCCATATGACATACTATCCCGTCGAGGTGACCTGGGACTTAATCCCAGTGACGAGATAGTACTTCATAGTGGATAGGCCGCGCTCACGGGGAAGCGTGGCCAGTCGCGGCTGGGTGTCAGCTGACTATCGCAGCTGACATCCCAGCTGACATCCGGCACTATGTGCAAGGAGCAGTCACGGACCGCTGAAAATACAAAACTGGGGGCTAAAAAATAATTTTTGTGGGGAAAAAAAGAATTTTTATTTTCACGGCTATGCATTAAAAACTGTAGTGAAACACTTGAAGGTTCACAGTTCTCACAACACATCTAGATAAGTTCCTTAGGGGGGTCTTCCTTCCAAAAAGGTGTCCCTTGTGGGGGGTTTCAATGTTTAGGCACATCAGGGGCTCTCCAAACGCGACATGGCGTCCCATCTGAATTCCAGTCAATTTTGCATTGAAAAGTCAAAAGGCACTCCTTCCCTTCCGAGCTCTGCCATGTGCCCAAACAGTGGTTTACCCCCACATATGGGGTATCAGTGTATTCAGGACAAATTTTACAACTTTCAGGGTCCAATTTCTTCAGTTACCCTTGGGAAAATAAAAAATTGGGGGGGAAAAATAATTTTTGTGAAAATATATGATTTTTATTTTTACGGCTTTACATTATAAACTTCTGTGAAGCACTTGGTGGGTCAAAGTGCTCACCACACATCTAGATAAGTTCCTTAGGGGGTCTACTTTGAAAAATGGTGTCAATTGTGGAGGATTTCAATGTTTAGGCACATCAGGGGCTCTCGAAACGCGACATGGCGTCCTATCTCAATTCCAGTCAATTTTGCATTGAAAAGTCAAACGGCGCTCCTTCCCTTCCAAGCTCTGCCATGCACCCAAACAGTGGTTTACCCCCACATATGGGGTATCAGCATACTCAGGACAAATTTTACAACAACTTTTGGGGTCCTATTTCTCCTGTTACCCTTGGTAAAATAAAACAAATTGGAGCTGTGCAGTTTTTAGAATGGTGTCACACTTGGGTATTTTCTATCATATAGACCCCTCAAAGTGACTTCAAAAATGGTGTTGTAGAAATGAGAAATTGATCGTCAACTTTTAACCCTTATAACTCCCTAAAAAAAAAATTTGGTTCCAAAATTGTGCTGATGTAAAATATACATGTGGGAAATGTTACTTATTAAGTATTTTGTGTGACATATCTTCTGTGATTTAAGGGCATAAAAATTCAAAGTTGGAAAATTGCGAAATTTTTAAAATGTTCGCCAAATTTCCGTTTTTTCCACAAATAAATGCAGGTAATATCAAAGAAATTTTAAGACTATAATGAAGTACAATATGTCATGAGAAAACATTGTTAGAATCATCAGGATCTGTTGAAGCATTCCAGAGGTATAACCTCATAAAGGGACAGTGGTCAGAATTGTAAAAATTGGCCCAGTCATTAACGTGCAAACCATCCTTGGGGGCTAAGGGGTTAAAGAACGGAGTCTCAAAGATGAACTAACCCAGGCTGATGCTCCAACAAATTTTGATGACTTCATTCACCATTGAAATCAAATAGACAACCGACTATCAGAGAGAATATTGGAAAAGTGGAATTCAAACTGGTCCTGTGACAGTAACCTGTATATACTTGCTTCAACCACCAGTCCCAAAACCTTTGCTATAAAGAGTCCAGACATATCTGAAGCTGCACGTTGGCAGCCTACTAAAATGTGAAAGTGCTAGTAGAAAAGAACGGAGACTTTTGGAAAATCAATGTTTTCATTGTGGCAAGTCTGACCACTTTCTCACCAATTGTTCTTCTAAACTACATAGAACAGTAGCAGTGGCAATGGTAGCGGATCTAAACTTTTCTGATAAAGAATCAGTCTTGTCTGAACCAAACACTCAAGTGAATGACATAATTTATTCAGTTTTCTCCATTATAGAGGCAGCAATAGAGTGTCCCAAAAAAGGGGGGCTCCAATAATCCCACAAGATTTAAGTAACTAATGTCAGCAAGAAATGGAACCTAAAACTTAACATTTAATATATAAAAACTTGAACACCCTGGCGCTCACCACAAGGTGGATCGGTAGTTAAATGAAGAGGGAAAAAGATCTATGAAAAATTGGTATAGGACAAGCAGAACCGTCCCTAGCAGCTGGGATCAGGAGCAGAATGTGTGGCTATCCTGTGTATGATTAAAATAACCACCACAACATATGATACCGCGCTTAGGGTTCGGTTATGGATATATTTACCCACTTACTTGTCCCAATTGCTTCCCAGGAAAACTTTGTTTAATGTAGGTATCTTAGTAATAAAAATGCACAGCCAGCATAGCATTAAATGTCACCCCTCAGTGTTTTTACAATGGTTAGCGCTTACCCTAGTTGCCCAAAGAGTAGTACGTTATTGTGCCAAGGTTCCAAAGATTATCGAGGTTGGACATGCGGGGGATCGTATGCCGCTTGCTGTTTACTATTCGCTGGTAAGGGAGTGGGGGGCCCGCCACAGCTGTGCAATAACACGGGAGCCCCGGCTGAAGGCGTCCCTAGTTACAGCTGGAGGAAATGGCTGCCGGTACCTGCTCGCGCGTGTCTGAATGTGACGTCACACAGTTACGGAGCGGCGTTAGCACCAATACAGGAGGGTAACCAACGCGTTTTGAAGGTAAATGACATTGTTCATCAGGGTTAATGTCCGTACCTCCATCTCCTCCATGTATACCTTATAATAGTGCTACTAGTCACGGCCTTGTCCCACCCCGTTCAGCCCTGGTAATTAATCCACATACTTCTCTATGTGCTACTGCAGCTGCTGCCGTACTCTGGACTTATCCAATATATGCTTTGTTTGTAAATGCTGATTATTGTAAATGTAATTCATTTGCCTACTCAGTGGTATATATATATATATATATATGTATATATATATATATATATATATATATATATATATACAGTCATGGCCAAAAGTATTGACACCCCTGCAATTCTGTCAGAAAATACTCAGTTTCTTCCTGAAAATGATTGCAAACACAAATTCTTCGGTATTATTATCTTCATTTAATTTGTCTTAAATGAAAAAACACAACAGAGAATGAAGCAAAAAGCAAAACATTGATCATTTCACACAAAACTCCAAAAATGGGCCAGACAAAAGTATTGGCACCCTCAGCCTAATACTTGGTTGCACAACCTTTAGCCAAAATAACTGCGACCAACCGCTTCCGGTAACCATTAATGAGATTCTTACAATGCACTGCTGGAATTTTAGACCATACTTCTTTGGCAAACTGCTCCAGGTCCCTGATATTTGAAGGGTGCCTTCTCCAAACTGCAATTTTTAGATCTCTTCACAGGTGTTCTATGGGATTCAGGTCTGGACTCATTGCTGGCCACCTTAGAAGTCTCCAGTGGTTTCTCTCAAACCATTTTCTAGTGTTTTTTGAAGTGTGTTTTGGGTCATTGTCCTGCTGGAAGACCCATGACCTCTGAGGGAGACCCAGCTTTCTCACACTGGGCCCTACATTATGCTGCAAAATTTGTTGGTAGTCTTCAGACTTCATAATGCCATGCACACGGTCAAGCAGTCCAGTGCCAGAGGCAGCAAAGCAACCCCAAAAACATCAGGGAACCTCCGCCATGTTTGACTGTAGGGACCGTGTTCTTTTCTTTGAATGCCTCTTTTTTTCTCCTGTAAACTCTATGTTGATGCCTTTGCCCAAAAAGCTCTACTTTTGTCTCATATGACCAGAGAACATTCTTCCAAAACGTTTTAGGCTTTTTCAGGTAAGTTTTTGCAAACTCCAGCCTGGCTTTTTTATGTCTCGGGGTAAGAAGTGGGGTCTTCCTGGGTCTCCTACCATACAACCCTTTTTCATTCAGATGCTGATGGATAGTATGGGTTGACTCTGTTATACCCTTGGACTGCAGGGCAGCTTGAACTTGTTTGGATGTTAGTCGAGGTTCTTTATCCAACATCCGCACAATCTTGCTTTGAAATCTCTTGTCAATTTTTCTTTTCCGTCCACATCTAGGGAGGTTAGCCACAGTGCCATGGGCTTTAAATTTCTTGATGACACTGCGCACGGTAGACACTGGAACATTCAGGTCTTTGGAGATGGACTTGTAGCCTTGAGATTGATCATTCTTCCTCTCAATTTGGTTTCTCAAGTCCTAAGACAGTTCTTTGGTCTTCTTTCTTTTCTCCATGCTCAATGTGGTACACACAAGGACACATGACAGAGGTTGAGTCAACTTTAACCCCTTCATGACCCAGCCTATTTTGGCCTTAATGACCTTGCCGTTTTTTGAAATTCTGACCAGTGTCCCTTTATGAGGTAATAACTCAGGAACGCTTCAACGGATCCTAGCGATTCTGAGATTATTTTTTCGTGACATATTGGGCTTCATGATAGTGGTAAATTTAGGTCGATAATTTCTGAGTTTATTTGTGAAAAAAACGGAAATTTGGCGAAAATTTTGAAAATTTCGCAATTTTCACATTTTTAATTTTTATTCTGTTAAACCAGAGAGGTATGTGACACAAAACAGTTAATAAATAACATTTCTCACATGTCTACTTTACATCAGCACAATTTTGGAAACAATTTTTTTTTTTGCTAGGAAGTTATAAGGGTTAAAATTTGACCAGTGATTTCTCATTTTTACAACAAAATTTACAAAACCATTTTTTTTAGGGACCACCTCACATTTGAAGTCAGTTTGAGGGTTCTATATGGCTGAAAATACCCCAAAGTGACACCATTCTAAAAACTGCACCCCTCAAGGTGCTCAAAACCACATTCAAGAAGTTTATTAACCCTTCAGGTGTTTCACAGCAGCAGAAGCAACATGGAAGGAAAAAATGAACATTTAACTTTTTAGTCACAAAAATGATATTTTAGCAACAATTTTTTTTATTTTCCCAAGGGTAAAAGGAAAAACTGGACCACGAACGATGTTGTCCAGTTTGTCCTGAGTACGCTGATACCTCATATGTGGGGGTAAACCACTGTTTGGGCATACGGCAGGGCTTGGAAGGAAAGGAGCGCCATTTGACTTTTTGAATGAAAAATTGGCTCCAATCTTTAGCGGACACCATGTCGCGTTTGGAGAGCCCCCATGTGCCTAAACATTGGAGCTCCCCCACAAGTGACCCCATTTTGGAAACTAGACCCCCAAGGAACTTATCTAGAAGCATAGTGAGCACTTTAAACCCCCAGGTGCTTCACAAATTGATCCGTAAAAATGAAACAGTACTTTTTTTTCACAAAAAAATTATTTTAGCCTCAATTTTTTCATTTTCACATGGGCAACAGGATAAAATGGATCCTAAAATTTGTTGGACAATGTCTCCTGAGTACACTGATACCTCACATGTGGGGGTAAACCACTGTTTGGGCACATGGTAAGGCTCGGAAGGGAAGGAGCGCCATTTGACTTTTTGAATGAAAAATGATCTCCATCGCTAGCAGAGACCATGTCACGTTTGGAGAGCCCCCGTGTGCCTAAACATTGGAGCGCTCCCACAAGTGACCCCATTTTGGAAAGTAGACCCCCCAAGGAACTTATCTAGAAGCATAGTGAGCACTTTAAACTCTCAGGTGCTTCACAAATTGATCCGTAAAAATGAAAAAGTACTTTTTTTTCACACAAAATTTCTTTTAGCCTCAATTTTTTCATTTTCACATGGGCAACAGGATAAAATGGATCCTAAAATTTGTTGGGCAATTTCTGCTGAGTATGTTGATACCTCATATGTGGGGGTAAACCACTGTTTGGGTGCACGGCAAGGCTCGGAAGGGGAGGCGTGCCATTTGACATTTTGAATGGAAAATTAGCTCCAATCGTTAGCGAACACCATGTCGCGTTTGGAGAGCCCCTGTGTGCCTAAACATTGGAGCTCCCCTACACGTGACCCCATTTTGGAAACTAGACCCCCCAAGGAACTTATCTAGATGCATAGTGAGCACTTATAACCCCCAGATGCTTCACAGAAGTTTATAACGCAGAGCCGTGAAAATAAAAAATAATTTTTCTTTCCTCAAAAATGATTTTTAGCCCAGGATTTTTTAATTTTCCAAGGGTAATAGGAGAAATTGGACCCCAACAGTTGTTGCCCAGTTTGTCCTGAGTACGCTGGTACCCCAAATGTGGGGGTAAACCACTGTTTGGGCACACGTCGGGGCTTGGAAGGGAGGGAGCACCATTTGACTTTTTGAATGCAAGATTGGCTGGAATCAATGGTGGCGCCATGTTGCGTTTGGAGACCCCTGATGTGCCTAAACAGTGGAAACCCCTCATTTCTAACTTCAACACTAACCCCAACACACCCCTAACCCTAATCCCAACTGTAGCCATAACCCTAATCCCAACCCTAACCCCAACACACCCCTAACCACAACCCTAACCCCAACACACCCGTAACCCTAATTCCAACCCTAGCCCTAATTCCAACCCTAACCCTAAAGGTATGTGCCCACGTAGCGGATTCGTGTGAGATTTTTCCGCACGACTTTTGAAAAATCTGCAAGTAAAAGGCACTGCGTTTTACCTGCGGATTTACAGCAGATTTCCAGTGTTTTTTTGTGCGGATTTCACCTGCGGATTCCTATTGAGGAACAGGTGTAAAACGCTGCGGAATCCGCACAAAGAATTGACATGCTGTGGAAAATACAACGCAGCGTTTCTGCACGGAATTTTCCGCATTATGGGCACAGCGGATTTGGTTTTCCATAGGTGTACACGGTACTGTAAACCTGATGGAAAACTGCTACGAATTCGCAGCGGCCAATCCGCTGCGGATCCACGGCCGATCCGCTGCGGATCCGCGGCCGATCCGCTGCGGATCCGCGGCCGATCCGCTGCGGATCCGCGGCCGATCCGCTGCGGATCCGCTGCCAAATCCGCACATGCCATAACCCTAACCCTACCCGTAACCCTAACCCTAGTTCTAACCCTAACCCTAGTTCTAACCCTAACCCTAGTGGAAAAAAAAATATATATATTTTCTTTATTTTATTATTGTCCCTATCTATGGGGGTGATAAAGGGTTGGGTTTATTTATTATTTTTTTTATTTTGATCGCTGTGGTAGAACCTACCACAGCGATCAAAATGTACCTGTAAGGAATCTGCCGGCCGGCGGGCGTACTGAGCATGCACCCGCCATTTTCCAAGATGGCGGAGCCCAGCGAGGAGACGGCCGGACACCGGGAGGATCGGTAAGTATGAAGGGGTGGTGGGGGGGTGGATCTGAGCACAGGGGGGGTGATCGGAGGACGGGGGGAGCGGACAGCAGGACGGGGGAGCGGGCAGGAGCACGGGGCAGCGGAGCACAGGACGGAGGGGACCGGACCACGCACCGGAGCACTGGGGGGGCGATCGGTGGGGTGGGGGGTGGTCACTTCAGGTTTTCCAGCCATGGCCGATGATATTGCAGCATCGGCCATGGCTGGATTGTAATATTTCACCTGTTTTTTAGGTGAAATATTACAAATCGCTCTGATTGGCAGTTTCACTTTCAACAGCCAATCAGAGCGATCGTAGCCACGGGGGGGTGAAGCCACCCCCCCTGGGCTGAAGCACCACTCCCCCTGTCTCTGCAGATCGGGTAAAATGGGAGTTAACCCCTTCACCCGATCTGCAGGGACGCGATCCCTCCATGACGCATACGCTGCGTCATAGGTCGGGAAGGCACAGACTTTCATGACGCAGCGTATGCGTCAAAGGTCGGGAAGGGGTTAATCCATGTCAACTGGCTGCAAGTGTGATTTAGTTATTGCCAACACCTGTTAGGTGCCACACGTAAGTTACAGGTGCTGTTAATTACGCAAATTAGAGAAGCATCACATGATTTTTCAAACGGTGCCAATACTTTTGTCCACCCCCTTTTTTATGTTTGGTGTGGAATTATCTCCAATTTGCCTTTAGGGCAATTCTTTGTGTGTTTTTTTCATTTAAGACAAATAAAATGAAGATAATAATACCAAAGAATTTGTGTTTGCAATCATTTTCAGGAAGAAACTGAGTATTATCTGACAGAATTGAAAGGGTGTCAATACTATTGGCCATAGTATATAAATATATATATATATATATATATATATATATATATATATATATATATATATATATATACACTCACCGGCCACTTTATTAGGTACACCTGTCCAACTTCTTGTTAACACTTAATTTCTAATCAGCCAATCACATGGCGGCAACTCAGTGCATTTAGGCATGTAGACATGGTCAAGACAATCTCCTGCAGTTCAAACCGAGCATCAGTATGGGGAAGAAAGGTGATTTGAGTGCCTTTGAACGTGGCATGGTTGTTGGTGCCAGAAGGGCTGGTCTGAGTATTTCAGAAACTGCTGATCTACTGGGATTTTCACGCACAACCATCTCTAGGGTTTACAGAGAATGGTCCGAAAAAGAAAAAAAATCCAGTGAGCGGCAGTTCTGTGGGCGGAGAAATGCCTTGTTGATGCCAGAGGTCAGAGGAGAATGGGCAGACTGGTTCGAGCTGATAGAAAGGCAACAATGACTCAAATCGCCACCCGTTACAACCAAGGTAGGCCTAAGAGCATCTCTGAATGCACAGTGCGTCAAACTTTGAGGCAGATGGGCTACAGCAGCAGAAGACCACACCGGGTACCACTCCTTTCAGCTAAGAACAGGAAACTGAGGCTACAATTTGTACAAGCTCATCGAAATTGGACAGTAGAAGATTGGAAAAACGTTGCTTGGTCTGATGAGTCTCGATTTCTGCTGCGACATTCGGATGGTAGGGTCAGAATTTGGCGTAAACAACATGAAAGCATGGATCCATCCTGCCTTGTATGGAGCATCTTTGGGATGTGCAGCCGACAAATCTGCGGCAACTGTGTGATGCCATCATGTCAATATGGACCAAAATCTCTGAGGAATGCTTCCAGCACCTTGTTGAATCTATGCCACGAAGAATTGAGGCAGTTCTGAAGGCAAAAGGGGGTCCAACCCGTTACTAGCATGGTGTACCTAATAAAGTGGCCGGTGAGTGTATATATATATATATATATATATATATATATATATATATATATATATATATATATATATATATATACACATATATTTTAATTTGCTGCATATCTAAAAAATATAATTTATGTATAAAATCAAACTTTATTAGTTACTTAAATGCTTAAAAAACTGCATATGTATGTGTCCACATGTGTATAAATCCCCACATTCATATATACGCACCCGTAGCTACCTAATTTAAAACCAAGAATTTATCATACCATTAGCCAAGACCAGGGCCGGTTTTAGACAAAGTGGGGCCCTAGGCAAAAATTTAAAGTGGGGCCCCAAATGCTAGCATTGTAAAATCACACAAACATTTAGGTTACAGTACATGAGCAGGATGCGGATACAGTTGGTGGAGGGGCCTGGAGCCAGTGCTCACACTATGGCCCCCATATTTAGGGGCCTTATATCAGCCAACGGGTCTGCCACTATTAGCTGTATGCAGGGGCGCTGCTAGGGTCAGAAAAGATTGGGGGCCCAAGCCCCAAGACAAAGAGTTGCCCCCAACCCCCTCTTAATTTTTTTTTAACACCACAGATAATACAGTGATAAATCTCTGAGAACAGATAATGTAGTAGATGTCACCTGCAGTCCTATGTAACACCACAGATGGCCATAGCGTTTCAGAGTGACTATGTTCACATGCAGCATTTTTTTCAGTAGCCAAAACCTTTTCTATTAGCAGTAAAAATATTGCGTTCAAAGCACCTGTTTTTCAGCTTGTTTTGTGGTGTTCTTCACACTTTTTTCAGCTGTTTTTTTGTCTACAGTATGTTTAAGACCACTTTCATACGATCAGTATTTGGTCACTATTTCACATCAGTATGTGTAAGCCAAAACCAGGAGGGTGATAAATACCGAAGTGGTGACGTGTTTCTCAGGGTATGTGAACACATTGCAGATTTTGCTGTGGATCTGCAGCAGTTTTCCATGTGTTGTACAGCACCATGTAAACCTATGGAAAACAAAATCCACCATACACATGCTGCGGAAAATACAGCGCGGAAACGCTGCGTTGTATTTTCTGCAGCATGTCAATTCTTTGTGCAGATTCTGCAAAGTTTTACACCTGCTCCATAATAGGAATCTGCAGGTGTAAAAACGCTGTTGAAAACCGCACAAAAACCGCGATAATTCTGCCGTAAATCTGCAGGTAAAACGCAGGGCGTCTTACCTGCAGATTTTTAGGAATCTGCGTGGAAAAATCCGTGGCAGATTCTGCAACCTGTGAACATAGCCTCATTGTTCCACTGCTGTTTCTGTATTACAAATTCTGGCCTAATGGTTTATTTCACCAAAACCACTTAAAAAATTGCAGTGAAAAATGCCGTTGCAATATCTGCAGCTTTTTTATTCCTTAATTGCTTTCTACAGGTGAAAACATACTGAAAGAAGTGACACGCTACAGATTTATAAAGTGCTACAGTTCTGAAATCCAGTCAGAAAAAAAACAAGCGCCTGCAGGAGATTTCGGAAATCTCCTATGTAGTGTTGAGCATTCCGATACCGCAAGTATCGGGTATCGGCCGATACTTGCGGTATCGGAATTCCGATACCGAGATCCGATACTTTTGTGGTATCGGGAATCGGTATCAGGATTAATATCAATGTGTAAAAGAAAGAATTAAAATAAAAAATAGGGATATACTCACCTCTCCGGCGGCCCCTGGACTTTACCGCCGTAACCGGGAGCCGTTGTACCTAAGAATGCGCGCTTGAAGGGCCTTAGATGATGTCACGGCGCTCTGATTGGTCCGTAGCGGTCGTGTGACCGCTACGCGACCAATCACAAAGCCGTGACGTCACCTAAGGTCTTTCAAGCGCTTGAAAGACCTTAGGTGACGTCACGGCTTTGTGATTGGTCGCGTAGCGGTCACGCGACCGCTACGCCACCAATCAGAAGCTGCGGACGACTTCTAAGTTATTTCAAGCGCTTGAAAGACCTTAGGTGACGTCACGGCTTTGTGATTGGTCGCGTAGCGGTCACGCGACCGCTACGGACCAATCAGAGCGCCGTGACGTCATCTAAGGCCTTTCAAGCGCGCATTTTTAGGTACAACGGCTCCCGGTTACGGCGGTAAAGTCCAGGGCGCGTCAGAGGGTGAGTATATCCCTATTTTTTATTTTAATTCTTTCTTTTACACATTGATATGGATCCCAGGGCCTGAAGGAGAGTTTCCTCTCCTTCAGACCCTGGGAACCATACAGGATACCGTCCGATACTTGGTGTCCCATTGACTTGTATTGGTATCGGGTATCGGTATCGGATTAGATCCGATACTTTGCCGGTATCGGCCGATACTTTCCGATACCGATACTTTCAAGTATCGGACGATATCGCTCAACACTACTCCTATGTTTTGCTGGCACTTTGAAAAGCAGCTTTTCGCCATGTTCTTATGCAGAATTTCTGCAGCTTTTTCTTCTGCAAATAAGAAGTTTACAGCATTTTACAGCACAAGCAAAAACTGAGATTTTCAGAAATCTCCTGCACACCCTTTTATTTTCCCCTGAATGAATTTCACAACTGCAGCCTTTTTTAAAGGGAACCTGTCACCTGAATTTGGCGGGACAGGTTTGCGGTCATATGGGCGGGGTTTTCGGGTGTTTGATTCAACCTTTCCTTACCCGCTGGCTGCATGCTGGCCGCAATATTGGATTGAAGTTCATGCTGTGTCCTCCATAGTACATGCCTGCGCAAAGCAATCTTGCCTTGCGCAGGCGTGTACTACGGAGGACACAGCATGAACTTCAATCCAATATTGCGGCCAGCATGCAGCCAGCGGGTAAGGAAAGGGTGAATCAAACACCCGAAAACCCCGCCCATATGACCGCAAACCTGTCCCGCCAAATTCAGGTGACAGGTTCCCTTTAAATCTGCAGCGTGTCACTTTCAGCAATTTTTTTCACCCATAGAAAGCAATGAAAAAGTCTAAAAAATGCTGCAAATGTTGCAACATTGTTTTTCACTGCGTTTTTTGTGAATAAAACTAACTTTATTAAAAATGTACTGTAGACAAAATGCATACTGTAAAAAACAAACAGCAAAAGCTCTAAAGGTGTGTGTCCACAATTAGAAAATGCTGCAGGTCGGCTGCTGTGTGCTTGTTCAGCGTCCAACCCGCAGCGGGCAGATGTTACAGTATAGTGGATGGGATGTCAAGAAATTCCATCTCTACTATGCATGCACTATCACCTGCACCTCACCTGCAGAGACGGACATGTTGCACGTCTCTCCAGACCCCAGCATGTCAATTTATATGGCATAGACGCGAGTCTCTGCAAGAGAAATCTCACCCCTGCAATGTATAGGACGTGGTGATTCCGCACAGATCAATGAACACATGCGGAATCACCTGTGTTCAAAAGATGGCAGCACTTTGGACGCAGCACATGTCCACTGCATCCAAGGTGCTCCCATTTCCGGATCCTCTGCACATACCCTAAAAAATGGGTGTTTTGAAAGCAGTGTTTTTACTGCCAAGAGAGCAGGCTTTGGCTGCCAAAAAAAGCACCAAAAACACTGATTCCTATGCACACCTGTACTATATGTTTATAGTTTACCCTTATTGTTTCACATGGGAATTCATTTATTTCTATATAATAAATACCCTGATTCAGCAGACAATATTTTTGCATTGTGTCATCCAGACAGTACTGACAGCAGGTCGCCCTGTCAAATTACAAGCAGTGACAGTGGTCAGAGCCTATGCTGATCCCTGCTGTATGTGACTATGAAACCTGATCCTACAGCAAACAGCACAGAGCTCCGGACCACATGAGTATATCACTGCACTGAGGGGGTCTAAAGGGGGGTTTGGGAGAGATGCTCTGGGACTGCTGCTTCACTGCCGTACACCCTCTAGGCACTTCATACAGGGGTTGCAGATGCAGGGGGCCCCTTTGTAGGTGGGGGCCCCAGGCGTCCACCTGGTCTGCCTGTGCCAAACACCGGCCCTGGCCAAGACCCATTTAGACATTATAAGAAGAAATGGGAAAGAAAGGGTAAAGGAACTATGCTGCAATGCCTTGCACTAACCCATACAGAGTGTAACCTGAAGAGGTGGAATAAAAACTTTAAAAGACTTCAAGTAGTACACATAAAAGGAGGGAGTAAAAATTGTATGTGAAGTTCTACCACTAAAAAAATGGTTATAGTTTTTTTCATTTTTTTTATTAGTTTTTTTAGTCTTTTCATATAGTTTTTTTTAGAGTTTTTGTTTTTCAAAATAGTTTTATTTAAAGTTTTTTTTAAATACTTGTTTTAAAAATTGCCCATCTTATATGAACCCCAGATCCACGTTATGTACATCCTACCAGGTTTAGTGAACTATCCCCCTTTCACAGGGCATACAGTTCCAATTCATGGTTTAGACCTTTTGGGGTTAGACAATCCAATAGGAATATCCACTGAGATTCAATTCTGGACATCTGTTTTAGAAAATCCCCCCCTCAGGTTAGGTCGGACCTTCTGAATACCACAAAACAATACATCTTTGATTACCTTCCCATGTCTCTCCGTGAAGTGTCGTGATAAAGGGTGTCCCATGTAACCTTTTCGAATTTTGGTTAGATGTTCTTTAATCCGTACTGTAAGCTTTCTCATAGTCCGACCTACATATATTTTCTTGCATGGGCATTGGATAATATAAAGGACCCCCATTGAAAAACAGGAGATACTATCCCTAATACCAAATTCTTTTGTGCCGCTGGAGTCCCTAAACACTAACTGACGTGTCTTCTTGAAGGACATGTTCCGTTACCAGCGAATAGCAAGCAACAAGCGGCATACGATCCCCCGCATGTGCAACGTCGATAATCTTTGGAACCCTGGCACAAGAGCGTACTACTCTTTTGGCAACTAGGGTAAGCACTGACCATTGTAAAAACACTGAGGGGTGATGTTTAATGCTATGCCAGCTGTGCATTTTTATTACTAATATACCTACATTAAACAAAGTTTTCCTGGGAAGCAATTGGGACAAGTAAGTGGGTAAATAAATCCATAACCAAACCCTAAGCGCGGTATCATATGTTGTGGTGGTAACATTTAATATAGTTGTGCTAAAAAGTTTACATATCCCGGCAAAATGTTTGCTTTCTTGGCCTTTTTTTGAGAGAATATGAATGATAACACCAAAACTTTTTCTCCACTCATGGTTATATTAAATGTTAAGTTTTTGTTCCCATTTCTTACTGACACCAGTTTCCTACATTACCCCTAACTTTAAAAATGAAAGCAAGCACTCTCATTGTTTTATTTTTATCAAGTTTCAAGTTGATTCTTAATGGATTTCCACCATGGTTGATTTAGGAACAAATGGAAATGTTATGGACATCTCCTTCACAAAAGAGCATGGGGTAAAATTAAAAAGGAATATAATTTATCAATATGGAGATTGTTGATGAATCTCCACTAAAGATGAGCGAGCACTAACATGCTTTGGTGGTCTTTGCTTGAATTGACCAGGCCACACAATAATCTATGGGTAAGCAATATAATACCGATAATGGCACGTGCACACTTTAAAGGGAACCTGTCAGGAGGATTGTGCGCAGTAACCTGCAGTGTCAGGTCGGTGCCGTTATACTGATCAAAATGATACCTTGGTTGATGAAATCCATCTTACGGTTGTTCTTTAACCCCTTAACGACTGCCGATATGCCTTTTAAAGGTGGCAGCTAAGGGGACTTATTCCTCAGCGCCGCTTTTTAATGGCGCTGAGAAATAAGGCTATAGTGCTCCACAGCATCAGAAATTCTCAGGGGTCTCAGCTACCTGGGGTAGCTGATACTCCGGAGAACATGATTCGGGTCGTATTTTACCGACCCCAGTGTTGCGATCACCGTTATTCATGGAATAACAGCGACTGCAGAAATAAAAGTCCGATTTCCCATTTAATTTCTCTCTTCTCTGATATGATTTATCACATCAGAGAAGGGAGAAATGGGGACCCCGAGCCCCCCCAGTACCTCCGGTGTCCCTGGACCCTCCTGCATCCCCCGGTCCTGTTGCTGGCCGTCGGTGTCTTCTTCTAGGAAGAAAAATGATTTGTTATACTGTGCACACAGGCCTTGACAAACACTCTCTACCTCCAATACGAAGTGTCACAGAGCTGTGCAATGGCATCAGTGTATCGAGCCAGGAGGCACACAGTGAACACAGACCATGACAAGTACTCTCTCCCTCCAATACGAAGTACCACAGAGCTGTGCAATGGCATCAGTGTACCGAGCCAGGTGGCACCTGTCCTTTTATAATCTTTGATTATATCACATGGCCAGCAAATCACAATAATGCCAAAATCAAGATGACCACGGCATTGAAGTGACTCACAGGCAATGCCCGCATGCTTATTGGCTGCAAAACAGGTGCTAAAGATGCGAGGTGGGGATTCAAGTTTGATATCCTAGTATCACTGAGCACGTTTGCTCATCCCTATTAAGGATGATTCTGAGAAAGAACAGAAATCATCTCAAAACTATGCAGGAGGACTTAATCAAAGACACAAAGAGAGCTGGGACCACAGTCTCAAATATTACTATTAGTAACACACTGCGCTGTCATGGATTAAAATCCTGCAGGACAGCACATGTCCAGGCACATTTGAAGTTCACCAATGACCATCTGGATGATCCAGAGGAGGAATGGAAGAAGGTCATGTGATCAGATGAGACCAAAATGCAACTTTATGTCACCCATCAAGTTTGGAGGAAGAAGAAGAATGAGTACAACCCCCAAGAATTTCCAAATTGGGGACAACCCCAAGTAAACGATCACTAGACCATAAAATTTAACTTTTATTTCTATTAATTAATATTAAGCATATACAAAGGGTATAAACATTTTGTTCCTAATCTGTCTCAAATGTCTGCAGTTATTTTATGCAGTATTTCTGCTAATTTATATTAATACAGTGTATAGCACCTGGTATGCTAATACATAATGGCTGAATCGGACAACAATGTTTAGCACCAGCGTCCCCCAACATGTTTCACCACGCTAATGGAGTCATCAGGGGATAGGACATAGGCTTAAGTAATTAAATATGACCAGAGGGGAGCTGGGCTGGGCAGGATTCTAGACATCAAAGCTACATATAATTTGAATGTGGCATCATTTTTAATAGGCTTAAATTGCAAAAGTATTTATTTCTGTAATGTTTGCAGATTTATTTATACGGTGACACAGCCCTTTTAATAATTATTTCTATTACCGTATATACTCGAGTATAAGCCGAGATTTTCAGCCCAAATTTTTGGGCTGAAAGTGCCCCTCTCGGCTTATACTCGAGTCACGGTCGGCGGCAGGGTCGGCGGGTGAGGGGGAGAGGGCGCTGAGGCATACTCACCTAGTCCCGGCGCTCCTGGTGCTGTCCCTGCAGTCCCACGGTCTCCGGGTGCCGCAGCTCTTCCCCTGTTCAGAGGTCACGTGGGACCGCTCATTAGAGAAATGAATATGGACTCCACTCCCATAGGGGTGGAGCCGCATATTCATTCCTCTAATGACGGTAACGGTGACCGCTGATAGAGGAAGAGGCTGCGGCACCGAAGACCAGCTGTCCGGGGGAAGGAGCGGGACGCCGGGAGCAGGTAAGTATTACATATTCACCTGTCCGCGTTCCACGTGCCGGGCGCCGCGCCGTCTTCCCGGCGTCTCTCCGCACTGACTGTGCAGGTTAGAGGGCGCGATGACGCATATAGTGTGCGCGCCGCCCTCTGCCTGATCAGTCAGTGCAGAGAGACGCCGGGACAGGACGCTGAGGAGCTGCAAGCAAGAGAGGTGAGTATGTCATTTTTTTTTATTGCAGCAGCAGCAATGGCACAGCTTTCTATGGTACATCTATGGGGCAATAATGAACGGTGCAGAGCACTATATGGCACAGCTATGGGGCAATAATGAACGGTGCAGAGCACTATATGGCACAGCTATGGGGCAATAATGAACGGTGCAGAGCACTATATGGCACAGCTATGGGGCAATAATGAACAGCGCAGAGCACTATATGGCACAGCTATGGGGCAATAATGAATGGTGCAGAGCACTATATGGCACAGCTTTCTATGGTACAGCTAAGGGGCAATAATGAACGGTGCAGAGCACTATATGGCACAGCTATGGGGCCATAAAGAACGGTATGGAGCATCTATTTTTATTTTTCAAATTCACCGGTAGCTGCTGCATTTTCCACCCTAGGCTTATACTCAAGTCAATAAGTTTTCCCAGTGTTTTGTGGCAAAATTAGGGGGGTCGGCTTATACTCGGGTCAGCTTATACTCGAGTATATACGGTACATTTATAACAGTTTCACTTTTTGGGCATATTCACGTGAAAAAGCTTATCTGCATAGATTTCACAAGGAAAATGTATAGCAAACCATAGTGCAATACATGTAGGTACAGTTTTTAAAATCCCGTTCAAGTTCTGGAAAAAAAATAGTTCATTTAGAACATGCTGAAGATTTTTATATCTTCAGACAATTCTTCTATGCTGTGAAAATAGATTTAGCAGCAGACCCCACTGTTATAGATTTCCTGCTTATTTGCTGGCCTGTATGAACATAATTGTAATTAATTAGATGAGTTTCAGTTAATCACTTTGAGCTAATATTATGTGCACATTATTTTTCTCAATCTTTCTTAGAGTTAAAGCTTTTCTGAAATACAAATAATTAGTTGAACTGGGCTTCTCTGATACGATTTAGAATTGTGTGTACATAACATTAGACAAATAGTATTTGATTTTCACAGTCATAGAAATGATCTGACATTTTAAGAATTACAGGGATTTCTCCAAACAATCCTAGCACCCTTGTAATTGGTAACCTACAATGTGTATTTGTTAAAGGGCACATTTGTTAATCAATCATGTTCTTGTGTGTGTATGACAAACTAACTAATTGTTTTTGTGTCTCATTTGTTGATTTTTTAAAGCAATAATATAATGAGTCAATTATCATAAAAGAAAAAAAAATATATCTATATATCCATACACTCATGTTTAAAGCGGTTTGAGAAAAGGTTGGTAACACGGATAAGCAAAAGTCAAATTCTAGAGATTAGTTAAAATTTTACCTGGAAATTAAATATGCAGCTACTTGAAAATATTTCAAAGCCTCCAAAAAGACATATATGACACTATAAGGTATTTTAGGATGATTTTAAATTTGATTCAAGTTCTTTACCATAAAACCAGCCTTATTAAAGTGTAAGTGACCTCAATATGCATCTGATAATGAATAAATCGATGGGAACTAGTGGTAAAAAACGTGTTTAACCCCTTCATCCCCCAAGCGTGTTTTCACCTTCAAGAACAGGCCAATTTTTTAAATTTTGACCAGTGTCAATCCATACGGTAATAACTCTGGAATAGGGATGAGCGAGTATACTCGTTACTTGAGATTTCCCAAGCATGCTCAGGTGGTCTCTGAGTATTTTGGCGTGCTCGGAGACTTAGCTTTTGTCGATGTAGCTGCATGATTTGCGGCTGCTAGACAGCTTGAATACATGTGGGGATTGCCTAACAAGCAGGCAACCCCCACATGTTTTCAAGCTGTCTAGCAGCTACAAATCATGTAGGCTAAAAAATAATTTTACTGTACTGCTATTTATATGTGAGAAGTGTGGCAAAAAAATAATTTTACTCTGAAGTCGTGTCTTTGCCATTCTTAGTACAAAAAAGTTATTGTACCCTGCAGCCATTTCTTTGCCATCTGTCACAAAGACGACAAAACACACATGGGGTGGGAGGTCAGGGTTTACCTACTATCTGATTATGTATGCATTGGCTTAACTTTGCACTTAGTCACCTTAATTTCTCAAAAAAGCAGTTATTTCATTGGCACTACTGACATTTTAGTCTTTCTGGCATTGCTTCTAACTTACCCTCCACCTTACACGAGGACAACTCTCATTATTGTGGATATTTGGAGTAGTTGTTAGATTCTTCCATTGCCTCCTGCTTACATAGCAGTCTTTAAATTTATTGTGAAGCACACCTTCTTCAGGGCAAATGGCACATAGTGCCATGAACTGGTTTATATACTAGTGACCACCGGAAGTGAAATTATATTTTATTAATATATGTGGACTCCATGGTCATTTTTGTGGGTTTTTCTACCCTCTCCTTGTTTCATTAGCGACTTGTCCGTACGTTTTATCCTACATTGATATTAGCGGATATTTATCTATAATTTGGCTTTATCAATTGATCCCACAGTTGATAGCTATGCTGATTGATCTCGTGTTCTTGCTCACTTTAGTTTAACATTATTGGTTTCTCTTATTGTTAACATTTGCCATGCTTCCACTTTGTTAACCCGTTTCGGACCTGCACTTGATAGTGCTACTCTGTTTAAAATAATTTTATAATTGTATCAATAAATATCTGTTATGGTTAAAAATATTCTTTGATCCTTCCTTTGCTTAAATTTGCCAAGTTAGGTTTTGTGTGTCATTTTGTTTCTTGTAGGTTTCATTTGTAGGCCAGTCAATAAATTTTACTGTACCGCTGTGTAGAGATGGATGCATCTAGGCACCATCCAGGTTGAAAACTGTTTATCCCCCAGACATGGATTATGGCGTGGGACAGAATGACACATAGGTGAGGGATATTGTTGTTTTCTATTTTTGTTTTATTACAGGAGACAAGGGGTTCAGTGGAAGTATGCATTAGGTGAGTATAACTGTGTTTGTTATTTTTAAATAAAAATTGAAAACTGTGTTTTGTTTTATTTCAAATAAAATACTTTATTCTGGATGTCTTCATTTATTTAATAACTATAGGATTAGTAAGGATTAGTCTTATAAACGCCTCTCCATTAGTAAGCCGTGAGCTTGATGTCACCTGACAATACAAAGGTGACATCAACCCCACAAATATGAACCCCACTTGCCACCACTACAGGACAAGCGCGAAGAGCCGGGCAAAGCACCAGAATTTGCGCATCTAATAGATGCACCTTTTCTAGGTGGCTGCGGGCTGCTATTTTTAGGCTGGTGGGGTCAATATCCATGGTGTTAAGGCTGTTGAATGCACCAAATGATATACAGGAAGATATAAGGTGCGTTCGCAGCTTGGGGTCCACTGTGCAGAGATTACACCTGCTGCTCGGTAATCCCAGACAGTATATGGTGGAATAATGAAAACACATGGGTTAACTTCACCTGATATGTAAGGAGGTGAACCCTGTTGCGTCACAGGGCTGCAATACCACTGAGTGAGCACTAGTGCTAGGTCACAGGACTCTGCCCCAAGGACACAGAGTCCCTCTAGACCCACTAGCACTCGGCGCCGAAACTGGGGTGCCAGGGAGAAACTACGTTAATAGATTTAGTGCACTAGGTGCGTGCAGCGCTGCTCTGGCAGACACCACTAACCACTCTAACAGGGGCTTGGAAAGCGCACTGATTGCGCACGGTGCCACACTGGTGGATGCTGCTTATTTGACGCTGTATGCTCGTGCCTTGTGCTGGATGGCACAATCAGGCGCTAGTCAGCTCAAACACTCAACCATGTGCAACAACGCTAGGGAGGGGGCTGATTTAGGAGCTTTGACCAGATCTCTAACACACATCCACACATACACAATTTTAGTTTATACTAGAGCATGGCCGAGCGGCCATGCGAACTATTTATAGTTGCAGTCTTCCGGGACCTTTTCAGTAGTCCAATCAGAGCCGCTTCAGGACTTGAGCATGTGACCTCTGACTTACAATGAGAGGTTGTCCCACGGGCATGGTCAGTAGACTAAAAGCAAGACTTAGGGTATGTGCACACGTCCGGATTTCTTGCAGAAATTTCCTGAAGAAAACCGGAAATTTTCTGCAAGAAATCCGCATTTTTTTTTGGCGTTTTTTTCCGTTTTTTTTCGCGGTTTTTTTAGCATTCTGCAAGCGTAATTAGCTTGCAGAATGCTAAAGTTTTCCAAGCGATCTGTAGCATTGCTTGGAAAACTGACTGACAAGTTGGTCACACTTGTCAAACATACTGTGCAGCATCTATAGTAAAAGATAGAATGTTTAAACATAATAAAAAAAAATAAAAAAATGGTTATACTCACCTGCAGACAGCTGATCTCCTCAGCGGCGTCCGTTCCTATAGCTGGTGTGTGTGCGCAGGACCTTCCATGACGTCGCGGTCACGTGAGCGGTCACATGACCGGTCTCGCGACCAATCACAGGACCGCGACGTCATCGCAGGTCCTTCACCGCACACCAGCTATAGGAACCGAAGCGGCAGCATGCACCTGAGAGGCGGGAAGACATTGAAGGTGAGTATATCACTATTTTTTATTTTAATTCTTTTTTTTTGACCAACTATATGGTGCCCAGTCTGTGGAGGAGAGTCTCCTCTCCTCCACCCTGGGTACCAACAGCACATAATCTGCTTACTTCCCGCATGGTGTGTACAGATACAGATCAATGCACTCCTAGGTGTGCGGAATCCCCACAATTCCACATTTTTAATGAACATGTTGCTTTTTTTTCCGCGATGCGAATTTTTCACGGAAAAAAATGCAACATTTGCACAAGAAATGCGGAATACACTGTAAATAATAGGAGGCATATGTTAGCGTTTTTTTCGTGTTTTTATCACGCTTTTATAGCGAAAAAGTGAAAAAAAAACGTGGAAAAAAAAGAACGTGTGCACATGGCCTTAGTCCCTGGAGCATCTGCTCGCAGCTGATTAATGCTGGTTACAATAGCTAAACCCAGACGCACAGCATCAGCTTGAGAGATCGACGTCTCTGCTGAGCAGGCTCCTCTGCAGCTGGGGAAGAATGGGAGACCACACAGGACATGGTTTGAGATTCCCCCTGTGCAGCTGCGGGAACTCGACACCTAACACATGGCCCCTTACCAGTCTGAGAATACCAGCCCCCAAGCTGTCTGCTTTAGCAAGGCTCGTTGTAAAAAAAGTCACGCTGTTTTTTTAAATGATATATTTAGATAATTGAAAAATATGGTGTGGGGACCCCTCTATTCTTGATAACCAGTCTTGCTGAAGCTGACAGCTGAGGGCTGCAACCCTCAACTGTGAGTTTTGTCTGGCTGGTTATCAAAAATATGAGGTAACCCATGCTGGTTTTTTTATTATTTATTTAGAGCGCAGGAGCTGGCTGATGAATACTCCCATCAGCAGCTCCTTCTCTTACTGTTACTAGCAGCAGCACACGTTGGCTGATGGGAGCTGAAGTCCCATCAGCTGACCAGAGGTAAACTTTATACCTCCGATCACAGCTGCGTGCTCACACTGTCTTTTGACAGCGGGGGAACCGCAGCTCTCTGACCAGCAATGATGATTTCACCACCGACCAGAAGCTGTGGTTGCCGTGCTGTCATGTGAATGACAGCAATAAACACACGGTGTTCGGGCAGCCAATCACAGTAATACCACATCAAAGATGGTGCTGGTATTACTGTGATTGGCAAGCAAGCCCAGTATGTTCATTGGCTGCAAATAAAGTGGCAAACATATTGAGCGGGTCACTCGAATATACCAAAGAGAATAGCAAATCAATTGCTGAGAAAAGAATATCAAGAATACCATTTTTTTTCGTGTGAGTAATGAATAGTGCCGAATATATTCGCTCATTACTAGCGGTGACGTCATCGAGGTTACCTCAGGTCACTGAAGCTGCAATCCAAGTCGGGCCCATGAACTGCGGTGACCTCAGTGAGAACACCACTAACACAGTGAGAAAAAGTCTTTACGGGCAGACTTGTTTGGTTGCAATAGCATCGCTATATTGCTACTGCAGTGCTACAACTCTCTCTGAGGTGGGCAAATTTTCCAGCAATTGTAATCCTGCAAAGTTTTTTAAGTAGGGAAATATTATACATAATTTAAAATGGGCTAGTCATGTCATAAGGGACAGGGAAGTGGATTTGATGCTCATGGTGTGCGCAGAGGCCAAGGTGAAACCTTGTCTGCTGCGGGAGCACAACAAAATCACACATCATGTTGACCTAGCTTCCTGTCATGAATCCCCAATGGCTAGGGATAGCACAGGACAAGCAAGTACAAATAGATAACGGACGAGCTCTAGGGTGATGGAACCTGGGCTGACCGCTGCCCTACGCCTGACAAACGCAACTAGAGATAGCCAGGGAGCGTGCCTACGTTGGTTCTAGACGCCACGCACCAGCCTAAGAGCTAACTAGTACTGCAGAGAAAATAAAGACCTCACTTGCCTCCAGAGGAATGAACCCCAAAAGATATAGTTGCCCCCTCACATGTATTGACGGTGAAATGAGAGGAAGGCACACACATAGAGATGATATATATAGTTTTAGCAAATTGAGGCCCGCTGTAAACTAGAAAGCAGAACGATACAAAAGGGGACTGAGCGGTCAGCAAAAAACCCTAATCAAAAAAACCATCCTGAGATTACAAGAACCCATGTGCCAACTCATGGCACATGGGGAGAACCTCAGTCCACTAGAGCTACCAGCTAGCATAGAGACATAATAAGCAAGCTGGACAAAAAACCAAACAACTGAAAATCAGCACTTAGCTTATCCTGAAAGATCTGGGAGCAGGTAGGCAGGAACCAAACAGAGCACATCTGAATACATTGATAGCCGGCAAGGGAATGACAGAAAGGCCAGGTAAAATAGGAAACACCCAGCCTCTGATGGACAGGTGGGAACCAAAGGCCGCAACCCACCAAAGTCACCCTGTACCAGCAGTAACCACCAGAGGGAGCCCACAAACAGAATCCACAACAGTACCCCCCCTTGAGGAGGGGTCACCGAACCCTCACGAGAACCCCCAGGGCGATCAGGGTGAGCTCTATGGAAGGCGCGGACCAAATCAGTCGCATGAACATCGGAGGCGACCACCCAGGAATTATCCTCCTGACCATAACCCTTCCACTTAACCAAATACTGGAGTTTGCGTCTGGAAACACGAGAATCCAAGATCTTCTCAACAACATACTCCAAATCTCCCTCCACCAGCACCGGAGCAGGAGGCTCAACCGAAGGAACAACGGGCACCTCATACCTCCGCAACAATGACCGATGGAACACATTATGAATAGCAAACGATGCTGGGAGATCCAAACGAAAAGATACAGGGTTAAGAATCTCTGAGATCCTATAAGGACCGATGAACCGAGGCTTGAACTTAGGAGAAGAGACCTTCATAGGGACAAAACGAGAAGACAACCACACCAAATCCCCAACAAGAAGTCGGGGACCCACGCGGCGACGGCGATTAGCAAACTGCTGAGTCTTCTCCTGAGATAACTTCAAATTGTCCACCACCTGATTCCAAATCTGATGTAGCCTGTCCACCACCACGTCCACTCCAGGACAATCCGAAGACTCCACCTGACCAGAGGAAAAACGAGGATGAAACCCCGAATTACAAAAAAAAGGAGAGACCAACGTGGCAGAACTAGCCCGATTATTAAGAGCAAATTCGGCCAGTGGCAAAAAAGCAACCCAGTCATCTTGATCAGCAGAAACAAAACACCTCAAATAAGTTTCCAAGGTCTGATTAGTTCGCTCCGTCTGGCCATTCGTCTGAGGATGGAATGCAAACGAGACAGACAAATCAATGCCCATCTTGGCACAAAACGTCCGCCAAAATCTAGACACAAACTGGGATCCCCTGTCAGAAATGATATTCTCCGGAATCCCATGCAAACGGACCACGTTCTGAAAAAATAAAGGGACCAACTCAGAGGAGGAGGGCAACTTAGGCAAGGGCACCAAATGAACCATCTTAGAAAAGCGGTCACACACAACCCAGATAACGGACATTTTCTGTGAAACCGGAAGATCAGAAATAAAATCCATGGAAATGTGCGTCCAAGGCCTCTTCGGGATGGGCAAGGACAACAACAACCCACTGGCCCGAGAACAGCAAGGCTTAGCTCGAGCACACACTTCACAAGACTGCACAAAGGTACGCACATCCCTAGACAAGGAAGGCCACCAAAAAGACCTGGCCACCAAGTCTCTAGTACCAAATATTCCAGGATGATCAGCCAACACAGAAGAATGGACCTCGGAGATGACTCTACTGGTCCAATCATCCGGAACAAACAGTCTTTCTGGTGGACAACGATCCGGTTTATCCACCTGAAACTCCTGCAATGCCCGTCGCAAGTCTGGGGATACGGCGGACAATATTACCCCATCCCTAAGGATACTAGTAGGCCCAGAGTCTCCAGGAGAGTCAGGCACAAAACTCCTGGAAAGAGCATCTGCCTTCACATTCTTTGAGCCTGACAGGTATGAAACCACAAAATTGAAACGAGAAAAAAACAACGACCAACGAGCCTGTCTAGGATTCAAACGCCTGGCAGACTCAAGGTAAATGAGATTCTTGTGATCAGTCAAGACCACCACACGATGTTTAGCACCCTCAAGCCAATGACGCCACTCCTCAAATGCCCACTTCATGGCCAAAAGCTCCCGATTACCCACATCATAATTGCGCTCAGCGGGCGAGAATTTTCTAGAGAAGAATGCACATGGCTTCATCACCGAGCCATTAGAACTTCTCTGTGACAAAACCGCCCCCGCTCCAATCTCGGAAGCATCAACCTCAACCTGAAAAGGAAGTGAAACATCTGGTTGACACAACACAGGAGCAGAAGAAAACCGGCGCTTAAGTTCCTGAAAGGCCTCCACGGCCGCAGGAGACCAATCAGCAACATCAGCACCCTTTTTAGTCAAATCAGTCAATGGTTTGACAATACTGGAAAAATTAGCAATGAACCGACGATAAAAATTAGCAAACCCCAAGAACTTCTGAAGGCTCTTAACAGATGTAGGTTGTGTCCAGTCACAAATAGCCTGAACCTTGACGGGATCCATCTCAATAGTAGAAGGAGAAAAAATGTACCCCAAAAAAGAAATCTTCTGGACTCCGAAGAGACACTTTGAACCCTTCACAAACAGAGAATTGGCCCGCAGAACCTGAAACACCTTCCTGACCTGTAGAACATGAGACTCCCAGTCATCAGAAAACACCAAAATATCATCCAAATACACAATCATAAACTTATCCAGATATTCACGGAAAATATTGTGCATAAAGGACTGAAAGACTGACGGAGCATTGGAGAGTCCAAAAGGCATTACCAAATACTCAAAATGGCCCTCAGGCGTATTAAATGCGGTTTTCCACTCATCACCCTGTTTTATCCGCACCAGATTATACGCACCGCGAAGATCTATCTTAGTGAACCACCTAGCCCCCTTAATGCGAGCAAACAAATCAGTTAATAATGGCAATGGATACTGGTATTTGACTGTAATCTTATTCAGAAGGTGATAATCTATACAAGGCCTCAGGGAACCATCTTTTTTAGCCACGAAAAAGAAACCTGCTCCCAGAGGGGACGAAGATGGACGAATATGTCCCTTTTCCAAGTACTCCTTAATATAATTCCGCATAGCAGTATGCTCTGGCAGTGACAGATTAAATAAACGACCCTTAGGGAACTTACTGCCAGGAATCAATTCTATAGCACAGTCACACTCTCTATGAGGAGGGAGTGAATTGAGCTTAGGCTCCTCAAAAACATCCCTATAGTCAGACAAAAACGCAGGGATCTCAGAAGGAGTAGATGAAGCGATTGAAATCGGAGGTGCATAATCATGAACCCCCTGACATCCCCAGCTTAACACAGACATTGTTTTCCAGTCCAGGACAGGATTATGAGTTTGCAACCATGGCAGACCAAGCACTAGTACATCATGTAAATTATACAGTACAAGGAAGCGAATCACCTCCTGATGAACGGGAGTCATGCGCATGGTCACTTGTGTCCAATACTGCGGTTTATTCATAGCCAATGGTGTAGAGTCAATTCCCTTCAGAGGAATAGGAACTTCCAGAGGCTCCAGACTAAAACCGCAGCGTTTAGCAAATGACCAATCCATAAGACTCAGGGCAGCGCCCGAATCCACATAGGCATCGACGGAAATGGAAGACAGTGAAAAAATCAGAGTCACAGACAAAATGAACTTAGGCTGCAGAGTACCAATGGCAAAAGATTTATCAACCCTTTTTGTGCGTTTAGAGCATGCTGATATAACATGAGCTGAATCACCACAATAAAAACACAATCCATTTTTCCGCCTATAATTTTGCCGTTCACTTCTGGACTGAATTCTATCACATTGCATAGTCTCAGGTGCCTGTTCAGAAGACACCGCCAACTGGTGCACGGGTTTGCGCTCCCGTAAACGCCGATCAATCTGAATGGCCATAGCCATAGACTCATTCAGACCTGTAGGCGTAGGGAACCCCACCATAATATCCTTAATGGCCTCAGAAAGACCATTTCTGAAGTTTGCAGCCAGGGCGCACTCATTCCACTGAGTAAGCACCGACCATTTCTGAAATTTTTGACAATATATTTCCGCTTCATCATGCCCCTGAGAGAGGGCTAATAAAGCCTTTTCAGCCTGAATCTCTAGGTTAGGTTCCTCATAGAGCAATCCCAATGCCAGAAAAAACGCATCCACACTGAGCAATGCAGGATCCCCTGGTGCCAATGCAAATGCCCAATTCTGAGGGTCGCCCCGCAGGAAAGATATTACAATCTTGACCTGTTGAGCAGGGTCTCCAGAGGAGCGAGATTTTAAAGAAAGAAACAATTTACAATTGTTCCTGAAATTCAGGAAGGTAGATCTATCTCCAGAAAAGAACTCTGGAATAGGAATTCTAGGTTCAGACATGGGAGTGTGAACAACAAAATCCTGTATGTTTTGAACTTTTGCCGCGAGATTACTCAGGCTGGAAGCCAAACTCTGGACATCCATGTTAAACAGCTAAGATCAGAGCCATACAAGGGTTAAGAGGAGGTAAGAAGCAGCTAGACAGCAATTAAGGGCTAGGCAGCAAAACTCTGAAGGGAAAAAAAAAATAAAAATTTCCCTTAAACACTTCTTTTTCTCCTGCTTCAGCCCAAACAATTAACACTTTGTGGGCCGGCTATACTGTCATGAATCCCCAATGGCTAGGGATAGCACAGGACAAGCAAGTACAAATAGATAACGGACGAGCTCTAGGGTGATGGAACCTGGGCTGACCGCTGCCCTACGCCTGACAAACGCAACTAGAGATAGCCAGGGAGCGTGCCTACGTTGGTTCTAGACGCCACGCACCAGCCTAAGAGCTAACTAGTACTGCAGAGAAAACAAAGACCTCACTTGCCTCCAGAGGAATGAACCCCAAAAGATATAGTTGCCCCCTCACATGTATTGACGGTGAAATGAGAGGAAGGCACACACATAGAGATGATATATATAGTTTTAGCAAATTGAGGCCCGCTGTAAACTAGAAAGCAGAACGATACAAAAGGGGACTGAGCGGTCAGCAAAAAACCCTAATCAAAAAAACCATCCTGAGATTACAAGAACCCATGTGCCAACTCATGGCACATGGGGAGAACCTCAGTCCACTAGAGCTACCAGCTAGCATAGAGACATAATAAGCAAGCTGGACAAAAAACCAAACAACTGAAAATCAGCACTTAGCTTATCCTGAAAGATCTGGGAGCAGGTAGGCAGGAACCAAACAGAGCACATCTGAATACATTGATAGCCGGCAAGGGAATGACAGAAAGGCCAGGTAAAATAGGAAACACCCAGCCTCTGATGGACAGGTGGGAACCAAAGGCCGCAACCCACCAAAGTCACCCAGTACCAGCAGTAACCACCAGAGGGAGCCCACAAACAGAATCCACAACAGCTTCCTGTCCCACCTTGTAGGAGGTCATAGAATGCCACTCTTGAAGCAAGATCAGTGTGAAAAGGTTGTTGGATGGACAGCAGATAATGCTTTCAGTCAGTTTGCCAGCACCACCCTGTCTTCCACATGGTGCACCTGTTGTTGCACATTTGCAATCACCATCAGCAACCACGTCCATGTCCTTGTCCCAGCGCTACATTCAGTTATCCTTAACCCAGTCCTTGAAGCACAGACCACAATACTAAATGGCCACATTTCCAGACTGCTTGCCCTGAAATTCTGACGTTTAGGCATGTGGAGACAGAGGTCTTCTGCAACCCCATGGCAGTGTCCATTCCTTGGTACTCAGTCCGCAGCTGCCACTATTTCTCCCGGTGTGCAATCTTTGCCTTATACAAGCACATGTCCCAAAACATCAGCCATGCCCTGACCAACACTATTACTTGGAAAGTTGACTTAACCATGGACATGTGGACAGCTCCTTTTGGCTCCTATATTTCCCTGAAAGCACACTGGGTGAACATTGTGGAAGATGGGATCCAGTCGGATCCTGGGATGGAACACATGCTACTGACACACATGAATGCTGTTCCTTGTTCAATTAGGCTTTTCCCCACCTTCTACAGCAGTTCCTGTGCCTCCTCCACCACCTCCTCCTCACGCTCCTTCTCCAAAATGTCAACATCAGTTGCAAGCTGGAAGTATTTCAGCACTGCCTCTGCCAAGCGGCAACAGGCTCTGCTAAAACTAATTTGCTTAGGTGAAAAACCGCACACCACCACAGAGTCATTGAAAGGTCTAACATCTCTCGCCCCTGAACCTACAACCAGGCATGCTTGTGTGTGACAATGGCCGTAACCTTGTGGTTGCTCTAAAGCTTAGCAACCTTGCACACGTACCCTGCCTGGCCCACATGCTCAACTTAGTGGTTCAACAGTTTCTCCACACCTACTTAGATCTGCCCGAGCTACTTGTGAAAGCACGCTGCTTGTGTGCCCATTTCAACAAGTCAGCTACAGCTGCTGCCATCCTGGCAATGCTGCAGCAGCATTTGCAACTTCCAGCTCACTGACTGGTGTTTGATATTTTTTTGCATTTTAACTCAATGTTACATATAATGGCAAGGATTTGTGAGCAGCAGTGGGCAGTAGTTGATTACCAGCTGTGACATGCCCACAGTTATTCTGGACAGCCTCTGCACATAAGAGCTGGTGAGTGGGCATGGATATCTGACATCTGTGCGGTTCTCCAAAACTTTGAGGTCTCGACCAAGATGGTGAGTGACGATGATGCCATAATCATCGTAACCATACCACTTCTCTGTCTACTGAAATGCTCACTGCTCACAATTAATGAGGAGGCTTTGCTTGCAGAGCAAGTTGAGATGGGACAAGAAACTTTACCGAATGATGCTACACAGCCCAGCCTCAATTCATCTTCTCAACTCAGATTGTGGATGAGGAGGAGGAGGAACAGGAGCTGTTGCTTGTGCAAAAGACAGTACTACCCACACCACCTTCATCCCATCTGTTTGGCGTGGACGGCCTGAAGATGAGGAGTAGAGGAAGGGCGAGGACGAGTAAGAAAAGATGGATATTCATTCTCTTGGTGAAGACAGGGAAGTCTTGGCTGTTGGCAGTCTGACACATATCGCTGAGTTTATGTTTTGCTGCCTTTCCCATGACACTCATGTTGTATGCATTTTGCCTAATTACTGGTTTGTCACCATTCTGCTGTACCAGGGGGTCCTGGATGAAGAATTATTTAAAAAATTCCCATCTGGTAAAGCGGCGGCGGAGGTCACAGTTCCTTGGACAACCAAGTAGTAGAGAAAAAGGAGACACACACCATATACAGCAGAGGCAGGGGAACACCATCAAAGGTCTGGGACTGTTTTATCACACCCTCCCATCGCCCAGGCCTTGATTCGCAACATACACTGACAAGGAGGGAAAAGTTTTGGAAAATGCTGAAGGTGTACCTTGCCAATCGTACCAGTATCCTTTGTGATTCCTCTGTGCCATACATCTATTGGGTGTCCAAGCTAGACACATTGAATGCACTGTCTGTTTAAGCCTTGGAGGTCCTGGCTTGCCCTGTGGCTAACATTTTGTCAGAGTGGGTTTTTAGTTTCGCTTGCGGTATTATAGCATTATAGGTGTATCCGCCTTTCAAATGAAAATGCTGACCGCCACATTTTTATCAAAATGAAGAATGGCTGAGTAGACCCAGACTTCTCAACACCACCAGATGAAAGCAGCGGAACATAAATTCAAATCCAGTGTTTTTTTTCTAGTCTGTTCTCATGCACCCCATCCCACCCAAAACATTGGTATGCGCTTCGGGATTTTGTCTTTAATGTGTCTATATTCCCCAGCAGAGATGATGAAATAACAGTCCTTGATGCTCCTACATTAAACTATTTTTCAGGGCTAATTCAAATAGATTCTATTCTGCTATAATAATTCCGCTCTTATCTGCAATTCGTCTACAGTGAGGTGTGGATGTAGGTATAGAATGTGACAGGCATCTAGTCAGGGATTTTTGCGTTCTAAATTATAATCCATGCTGTTTCTTTTTCCCATGGACTCATGGACTGATTTATGCTTTTTACGGTACTCTGTACTCATTCATGGATGAAATTCATCCAAGCTGCCAGTGTTACTTGCATTCTTTCAGACTTTGTGACTTACATGTACAAGAATAAATATTTTCATGGCTGGTTCAAATCCCGTTTTCTACAATAATACAGCTGTTACATCCTCAATTCGTGTAGGGTTAGGTCAGTCCTTGCTGCTGCTATGTTAAACTAATAGCTTTTCTCAGGGCTAATTCAAATAGATTATTTTCTCTAATACCGCCCTTATCTGCAATTTGTGTAATGTGATCTGTCGCAGTGGGGATAGCATATTACAGGTATCTAGTCAGGGATTATTGCCTAATAAATTATAATCCTTGCTGCTTCAACCTAAAAAAATAATATTAAGGTAACATCTAATCTATGTCCTGTTAGCTGTGTTTAGTTTAGGGATAAATGCTACGTATCATCTGATTGATTTTTCCATGCACTCATTGACAGATTTGTATTTTTTACGGTGATCTGTACTCAGTAAATTCATCAAAGCAGGCAGGGTTGCTTGTGTTCCTCCAGAAAAAAAAAATATACATGTTTGGTTTCTGCGTACTTGTATCGACCTGGAGAATCATATTTCCCTATATGTGGTACCAAACAATGAACATGATTAAAATAAATAATGTGGAATTGCACTTTTTTGCTATTTCAGTGCTCTGGATTGTTTTTCCTGCTTTTCAGTGCATCACATGATTAAGTGAATGATGGCATTCAAAATAATAACTCATCCTGCAAAAAAAGTGTGTGGACAGCAATTTATCAATCTTCAGACAATATAGGAGTTTCTAGATGGTGCTTTGCAGATACAATGGGTGGGCACAGAGGGTTGGATTGTGTGAGCTGTGAAACAGATACTGCTATGCCACTTGGGAAATGTAGTCCAGAGGCAGAGAGATAGAACTGGAGGGAGGTTAAGGATGTAAACAATAACAGAGCACAAGAATGGCTGTAGGGGGCTGAAGGGGAGCTGAAAAACAAAAATAATGGTAGCAACAAGGAGAAATGGGGTTTTGGACTCATAATAGAGCCAGCCAAATAATTTTCTATTGTTTTTTGTTGTGCTTGCAAACCCCTTTTAAGGCGATCATGGACATGAGATAGATTTTATTTTCTGATCGGTGGCAGATCCATCTGAATAATAAGATTTTTGGTCACACGCATACAAATAATAACAAATGCTTTCTGCTTATACTCTTTGTTCACAGAAATCTGTCAATCAGTGGTGTAGTTGGCATTATAGTGAGCTGAGCATTCAGAAAACTGGTACATCTACAGCAAACAGCAAAGTAAGTGATGCATCACTGGAATTAGGGTCTCTGCCCCTACATCATACTAATCTCAGATACGGTAGCAAAACCCTGGTCACAGATTCCCTTTAACAATGTTCAAATAATTCATGTTATGTTAAAAGAACAAGCACTACAGAGAACTAAAGCAAAATATACATAATTAAATGTCTAAAGCATAGTCTGTAGAATTACTTATCCTATCCTAAAATGCTTTGACAAACATACTGAGCAAGTAAGTGGACATGCTAATTCATTTACAAAGTGAAAAACCGAAAGCTTCCAGCATTCCTACGCACACATTTTTGCTGTCTTTTTTGTCTGAATGGAATACAAATCGCTATTATAACTGGTATATTTTTGGCTTTCATACTTGTTAGTCATGGTTGACTTAAGGGTCAACGGTTCTTTGTAGAGCAACAAAATGTGTTACCGAGATTCTACAACTTATCTAACAAGGAAAAGGAAAATAACTTTATTCCTGGCATGTGTACTGGACAGATAGATCACCCTGGGACAATTTCCAAGCTGACCTATTTAACAAACCATGCAGCACGAACATCTATTTGTGCCTGTGGCCATGTGTGCATTTAATGTCATAATGTTCTCATAGACTTTTTTTAATGGGTTTTTGGCTATATACAGTCATTTTTATTCTTGTTGTTGTTTATGTCACTGTAGAACTAATGATTGCTTACGCCGGTGGTTATGTGATTTTTTTAATGTACCAAAACATATTACTATTTTTACTTTTTCTGACTCTACTTAAGTGAAAATCTCAGAATCTATTTAGATACCATGTTGAGTATATATTTGTTTTTCAGCTTTTGGTATATTATCAAAATGACATGACGGAAGTGAGAATTTAGAATGGAAAAAAGTATTGTAAAGTTTCTAAAGGTTAGCAGGGTCATCCTCGTATTCCTTCTAGGTTTGCTGAAATGATATCTGCACTTATTGGTATTACATTCAATTCATATCACACTGTAAGCGCTGAGATTAACCCCTGAAGGACCTGGCAGTATTTTGCTTTGCTTTTGATATTTATCCTCACCTTCTTCCAAGAGTCATTACTTTTTTTTTATTTTTCCATCGATATGGACTTATCAGACCTTGCTTTTTTGCAGGAAAAGTTGAAGTTTTGAAGTACACCATTCATTTTGCCATACAATATACTGAAAAAGGGGGAAAGTGGGCTGAAATGATGAAAAAAGTAATTAATTCCACTACAATTTTTTGGCTTTTCATTGTCTGTGTGGCAAAGATGACCTAGGAACAATATTGTCCAGGTCCGTACTATTACAGCGATTCCAAGCATGCATCAATTTTTTCTAATTGACCCCTTCATGACCCTGGAATTTTCCATTTTTACGCTATGTTATGTTTATTATCAGGTCAATATGGCCATGTGAGGGTTTTATTTTTTGCTGGCCAAGTTGTAATTTTGAACAACGCTATTGTGTTTCCATATTGTGTACTGGAAAACAGAAAAAAAGGTTAAACATTTTTTTATTACTGTGCTCATTAAATGCTAAAATTTACCTGCCAATATGATTCTCCAAGTTATTACGAATTTACATATGCCAAAAATGGATGATCCTTGCTCCAAACAGGGTAAAACCAAAAACCACCAAAGCAAAAAATGCACAATAAAAGATATATCTTTATTTAGAAATAATATGACAATAAAAAAAGCATACAATAAATGTGCACGTATCAAGGTATGCATGCGAAATGAAAATTATTAGAAATGAATATCTGTATATAAAAAAGACCACTTTTGCATGTGGCGGATAAGGAAAAATTCACAAGATTGAATTTATATATATTTTATAATATTTCCCCTAAGAAGTATAAGCACCAACCATAAAAAAATCTTAAAAATAAATAATAAAGAAAAAAATTATAAATTTGCAATGCTTATATAATCACTCCAGTGCACAAGCAATATAAAAATTGAAAAAATTAGTCACAAGAGTGTGGTACACAAAAAACAAAATTATATATAAAAAATAAGAAATAATAAATAAATATATAAAAACTTATATATTGACACCCCCTGACGAAGGAATCCCTATTCCGAAACGTGCATCGGGGTGTGCGATATCATGATCTGGCTGCATTTAAAGGTATATCCCCCTTTTTTTTCCTTGGTAATTTTTGAGCACCATGCACATGCCACTTTAAAATGTACACTGCTTAGCGCTTTGTTGATCCAATGCACTTGCACTTTACAATTTGTACCTCTTAGCTATAGTGTTCACTGTTGCACACAGCGTATATAATTAATTTCTCTTAGATCTACAGTAAACATGTAAGTATGAAGGAAAAATGTTTTTTAGCATTTTTCCCATTAAAAAAAATTAAGTTTGGTTTCGTAGGTCTTTTTATATATCAGTAAAACCGGCACAATAACTGAAAACATTATTCCCAGATACAATATGTGAGTCAGAAAGGCATGCAGGCATCTTCTCCATGCTTTCCCATTTAGGTTTAGCTCTTTCCCATCCATTTCTTCTTTTTTCCCATGCCCCCAGACCTGTTTGTTGGGTCCAGCAGAAAAATATTCAGCTTTCCCTTTGACTTGTATTGGATTTGTTATTCGGGTACGAATACACAGATATTAGACATGATTTGTGCTGATTTTCTCGAATCCAAATATTTCACTTTTTGCTCATCACTAGTTACAAGGCCAAAATCTATCTGTAACTGCAGCATCCAGAGCTTGCTCTGCTTGCTGCAATTTTACCATTTGAATGCTATTGTCAATTATTGACAGCAGTAATTAATTGATATGATTGCTGTAAGAGCATGTAACAGCACCGGTGAAACTCAACCAGCTCAACCACAGGAGAAACACAATTTTGGTACATATACTAATATGATTGCATGGCAATGTGTAGTTAAAGCAAACAAATGATTGCAGGTTGAAGCATACTAATGGGACTAAAAAGGATAATGTAAAAATGAAAAATGTGTTTACATTTTAAAGAATGTTTATATAAAAGTTTAAATCAGCGATTTTTAAAAATAAAAAATATAGCACATTTACCCTAACAAATTATGATGTCATATTATAGTTAAAACTGAATAATGCAACATTAACATGTAACATAACTTTAACCCCTTCCCGACCTTTGACGCCACGTAGGCGTCATGAAAACCCGTGCCAATCCGACCCATGACGCCTATGTGGCGTCATGGAAAGATCGCATCCCTGCAGATCGGGTGAAAGGGTTAACTCCATTTTCACCCGATCTGCAGAGACAGGGGGAGTGGTACTTCAGCCCAGGGGGGATGGCTTCACCCCCCCCGTGGCTACGATCGCTCTGATTGGCTGTTGAAAGTGAAACAGCCAATCAGAGCGATTTGTAATATTTCACCTATGAAAATGGTGAAATATTACAATCCAGCCATGGCCGATGCTGCAATAGCATCTGCCATGGCTGGAGACCCCGATCTGCCCCCCCACCCCACCGATCGCCCCCCCAGTCGTCCTTTCTGCCCCGATCTCCTGTCCGCTCCCCTCCTCCCTCCTGTCCGCTCCCCCGGTCCTCTTGTCTGCTCCCCCCGGTCCTCCGATCCCCCCCCCGTGTTCAGATCCCACCCCCCCCATACTTACCTAGCTTCGATGTCCCTCCCGGTGTCCGGCCGTCTTCTCCATGGGCGCCGCCATCTTGGAAAATGGCAGGCGCATGCGCAGTGCGCCCGCCGAATCTGCCAGCCGGCAGATTCATTACAAGTACATTTTGATCGCTGTGGTAGGTTCTATCGCAGCGATCAAAATAAAAAAATAATAAATAAACCCCCTTCCTTTATCACCCCCATACGTAGGGACAATAATAAAATAAAGAAAATATTTTTTTTTTCTTTTTCCACTAGGGTTAGGGTTAGAACTAGAGTTAGAACTAGGGGTAGGGTTAGGGGTAGGGTTAGGGTTACGGGTAGGGTTAGGGTTAGGGGTAGGGTTATGGCATGTGCACACAGAGCGGATCGGCGGCGGATCCGCAGCGGATCGGCCGCGGATCGGCAGCGGATCGGCAGCGGATCGGCCGCGGATCCGCAGCGGATCGGCCGCGGATCCGCAGCGGATCGGCCGCGGATCCGCAGCGGATTGGCCGCTGCGAATTCGAAGCAGTTTTCCATCAGGTTTACAGTACCATGTACACCTAAGGAAAACCAAATCCGCTGTGCCCATGGTGCGGAAAATTCCGTGCAGAAACGCTGCGTTGTATTTTCCGCAGCATGTCAATTCTTTTTGCGGATTCCACAGCGTTTTACACCTGTTCCTCAATAGGAATCCGCAGGTGAAATCCGCACAAAAAAACACTGGAAATCTGCTGTAAATCCGCAGGTAAAACGCAGTGCCTTTTACCTGCAGATTTTTCAAAAATCGTGCGGAAAAATCTCACACGAATCCGCAACGTGGGCACATAGCCTTAGGGTTAGGGTTGGAATTAGAGTTAGGGTTGGAATTACGGCTAGGGTTTGAAATAGGGTTAAGATTAGGCTTGTAGTTAGGGTTACGGATAGGGTTAGGGGTGTGTTGGGGTTACAGTTGTGGTTAGGGTTGGGATTAGGGTTACGGTTGGGATTAGGGTTAGGATTAGGGTTATGGTTGGAATTAGGGTTTCGGGTGTGTTGCGGTTAGGGTTGTGGTTAGGGGTGTGTTGGGGTTAGGGTTGTGATTAGGGTTATGGCTACAGTTGGAATTAGGATTAGGGGTGTGTTGGGGTTAGTGTTGAAGTTAGAATTGAGGGGTTTCCACTGTTTAGGCACATCAGGGGTCTCCAAACGCAACATGGCGCCACCATTGATTCCAGCCAATCTTGCGTTCAAAAAGTCAAATGGTGCTCCCGCCCTTCCAAGCCCCGACGTGCGCCCAAACAGTGGTTTACCCCCACATTTGGGGTACCAGCGTACTCAGGACAAACTGGGCAACAACTGTTGGGGTCCAATTTCTCCTGTTACCCTTGCAAAAATAAAAAATTACTTGCTAAAACATAATTTTTGAGGAAAGAACAATTATTTTTTATTTTCACGGCTCTGCGTTATAAACTTCTGTGAAGCACTTGGGGGTTAAAAGTGCTCACCACACATCTAGATAAGTTCCTTCGGGGGTTTAGTTTCCAAAATGGGGTCACTTGTGGGGTGTTTCTACTGTTTAGACACATCAGGGGCTCTGCAAATGCAATGTGAAGCCCACAGACCATTCCATCAAAGTCTGCATTTCAAATGTCACTACTTCCCTTCCGAGCCCTGACATGTGCCCAAACAGTGGTTTACCCCCACATATGGGGTATCAGCGTACTCACAACAAACTGGGCAACAAATATTGGGGTCCAAATTCTCCTGTTACCCTTGTAAAAATAAAAAATTGCTTGCTAAAACATCTTTTTTGAGGAAAGAAAAATGATTTTTTATTTTCACGGCTCTGCGTTGTAAACTTCTGTGAAGCACTTGGGGGTTGAACGTGCTCACCACACATCTAGATAAGTTCCTTGGGGGGTCTAGTTTCCAAAATGGGGTCACTTGTGGGGGGTTTCTACTGTTTAGGCATATCAGGGGCTCTGCAAACGTAACATGATGCCCGCAGACCATTCCATCAAAGTCTGCATTTCAAAACGTCACTACTAGGGTTGAGCGACCTTTAGTTTTTTAGGGTCGAGTCAGGTTTTGTGAAACCCGACTGTCTTAAAAGTCGAGTCGAGTGAAAACGGCCGACCACAGTGAAAAGTCGGGTTTCGGCCGAAACACGAAACCCAGTGAAGATATATATATATTTATTTAATCTCTCTCTCTCTCTCTCTCTCTCTCTCTCTCTCTCTCTCTCTCTCCCCTCCGTCCCAGAACAGAAAATTTCGATTTGCACATTCCAAATCGCTACTGCGCACAAGCGATAACATGACGATAGGCGTTCACTCCCCTAACACCTATGTCATCACTCTGCCCACGCTCATTCATTGGCTGAAAAAATGGCGCTAATCGCGTCATACGAAACGCGACTTTGGCGCCAAGATTGCGTACCGCATGGCCGACCCCACACAGGGATCGGGTTTCATGAGACGCCGACTTTGCCAAAAGTCGGTGACTTATGAAAATGAACGACCCGTTTCGCTCAACCCTAGTCACTACTTCCCTTCCGAGCCCCGGCATGTGCCCAAACAGTGGTTTACCCCCACATATGGGGTATCAGCGTACTCAGGAGAAACTGGACAACGACTTTTGGGGTCCAATTTCTCCTGTTACTCTTGCAAAAATAAAAAATTCTGGGCTAAAAAAATATTTTTGAGGAAAGGAAACACATTTATTATTTTCACGGCTCTGCGTTATAAACTTCTGTGAAGCACTTGGGGGTTCAAAGTGCTCACCACACATCTAGATAAGTTCCCTTGGGGGTCTAGTTTCCAAAATAGAGTCACTTTTGGGGAGTTCCTACTGTTTAGGCACATCAGGGGCTCTGCAAACGCAACCTGATGCCCGCAGAGCATTCCATCAAAGTCTGCATTTCAAAACGTCACTACTTCCCTTCCGAACCCCGACGTGTGCCAAAACAGTGGTTTACCCCCACATATGGGGTATCAGCGTACTCAGGAGAAACTGTACAACAACTTTTGGGGTCCAATTTCTCCTGTTACTCTTGCAAAAATAAAAAAATTCTGGGCTAAAAAAATATTTTTGAGGAAAGGAAACACATTTTTTATTTTCACGGCTCTGCGTTATAAACTTCTGTGAAGCACTTGGGGGTTCAAAGTGCTCACTACACATCTAGATAAGTTCCCTTGGGGGTCTAGTTTCCAAAATGGAGTCAATTGTGGGGAGTTCCTACTGTTTAGGCACATCTGGGGCTCTGCAAACGCAACCTGACGCCCGCAGAGCATTCCATCAAAGTCTGCATTTCAAAACGTCACTACTTCCCTTCCGAACCCCGACGTGTGCCAAAACAGTGGTTTACCCCCACATATGGGGTATCAGCGTACTCAGGAGAAACTGGTCAACAACTTTTGGGGTCCAATTTCTCCTGTTACCCTTGGGAAAATAAAAAATTGTGGGCTAAAAAATCATTTTTGAGAAAAGAAAAATTATTTTTTATTTTCATGGCTCTGCGTTATAAACTTCTGTGAAGCACTTGGGGGTTCAAAGTTCTCACCACACATCTAGATTAGTTCCTTGGGAGGTCTAGTTTCCAAAATGGGGTCACTTGTGCAGGAGCTCCAATGTTTAGGCACACAGGGGCTCTCCAAACGCGACATGGTGTCCGCTAATGATTGGAGCTAATTTTCCATTCAAAAAGTCAAATGGCGTGCCTTCCCTTCCAAGCCCTGCCGTGCGCCCAAACAGTGGTTTACCCCCACATATGGGGTATCATCGTACTCAGGACAAACTGGACAACAACATTTGTGGTCCAATTTCTCCTATTACCCTTGGGAAAATAAAAAATTCTGGGCTAAAAATCATTTTTGAGGAAAGAAAAATTATTTTTTATTTTCACGGCTCTGCGTTATAAACTTCTGTGAAGCACCTGGGGGTTATAAGTGCTCACTATGCATCTAGATAAGTTCCTTGGGGGGTCTAGTTTACAAAATGGGGTCACTTGTAAGGGAGCTCCAATGTTTAGGCACACAGGGGCTCTCCAAACGCGACATGGTGTCCGCTAACGATTGGAGCTAATTTTCCATTCAAAAAGTCAAATGGCACGCCTCCCCTTCCGAGCCTTGCCGTGCACCCAAACAGTGGTTTACCCCCACATATGAGGTATCGGCATACTCAGGAGAAATTGCCCAACAAATTTTAGGATCCATTTTATCCTGTTGCCCATGTAAAAATGAAAGAATTGAGGCTAAAAGAAATTTTGTGTGAAAAAAAAGTACTTTTTCATTTTTGCGGATCAATTTGTGAAGCACCTGGGGGTTTAAAGTGCTCACTATGCCTCTAGATGAGTTCCTTGGGGGGTCTAGTTTCCAAAATGGGGTCACTTGTGGAGGAGCTCCAATGTTTAGGCACACAGGGGCTTTCCAAACGCGACATGGTGTCCGCTAACGATGGAAATAATTTTTCATTCAAAAAGTCAAATGGCGCTCCTTCCCTTCCGAGCCTTACCATGTGCCCAAACAGTGGTTTACCCCCACATGTGAGGTATTGGTGTACTCAGGAGAAATTGCCCAACAAAATTTAGGATCCATTTTATCCTGTTGCCCATGTGAAAATGAAAAAATTGAGGCTAAAATAATTTTTTTGTGAAAAAAAAGTACTTTTTCATTTTTACGGATCAATTTGTGAAGCACCTGGGGGTTTAAAGTGCTCACTATGCTTCTAGATAAGTTCCTTGGGGGGTCTAGTTTCCAAAATGGGGTCACTTGTGGGGGAGCTCCAATGTTTAGGCACACGGGGGCTCTCCAAACGCGACATGGTGTCCGCTAAAGATTGGAGCCAATTTTTCATTCAAAAAGTCAAATGGCGCTCCTTCCCTTCCGAGCCCTGCCGTGCGCCCAAACAGTGGTTTACCCCCACATATGAGGTATCAGCGTACTCAGGACAAATTGGACAACAACGCCCGTGGTCCAGTTTCTCCTTTTACCCTTGGGAAAATAAAAAAAATTGTTGCTAAAAGATCATTTTTGTGACTAAAAAGTTAAATGTTCATTTTTTACTTCCATGTTGCTTCTGCTGCTGTGAAACACCTGAAGGGTTAATAAACTTCTTGAATGTGGTTTTGAGCACCTTGTGGGGTGCAGTTTTTAGAATGGTGTCACTTTGGGGTATTTTCAGCCATATAGAACCCTCAAAATGACTTCAAATGTGAGGTGGTCCCTAAAAAAAATGGTTTAGTAAATTTTGTTGTAAAAATGAGAAATCACTGGTCAAATTTTAACCCTTATAACTTCCTAGCAAAAAAAAAAATTTGTTTCCAAAATTGTGCTGATGTAAAGTAGACATGTGGGAAACGTTATTTATTAACTATTTTGTGTCACATAACTCTCTGGTTTAACAGAATAAAAATTCAAAATGTGAAAATTGCGAAATTTTCAAAATTTTCGCCAAATTTCCGTTTTTTTCACAAATAAACTCAGAAATTATCGACCTAAATTTACCACTAACATGAAGCCCAATATGTCACGAAAAAACAGTCTCAGAATCGCTAGGATCCGTTGAAGCGTTCCTGAGTTATTACCTCATAAAGGGACACTGGTCAGAATTGCAAAAAACGGCAAGGTCATTAAGGCCAAAATAGGCTGGGTCATGAAGGGGTTAACATATAATTACTCCAGATTTTAACTTTTCCTGTACGAGTTATTATCTATACTTTTCTACTTTCATGTTAAAGTACAAGCAAACATCAATCCTTATGGTTTATCTGTAAACTTGAAAACATGAAAGTGGTATATGAATGGCTAAGCTATCATTTATAACCTCTAATGTCTGCAGTTATCACCCACAATCAACTTCACCACAAGAAGCACTCAGTGAAATCCATTATTATTTACTAGCTCTATAATCAGTGTCTCTAACATCTCGTAAACCTGTACTTTTCTACTACACAGCTGGCTTTTCTTATTCATTAATATAATCCACTTTACTTGACATTTGAATCTTGTATCAGTTATATATTTTCATTTTTTTCATTGCAAATATTTAGAAAACTAAACACAATTAAAATACATTAAATTAAACAATACTTGTATATTATATTAATTTGGTTTAATTAAATGACTATAAATAAAGGAATTTGTTTATTCAAATATCTAGGAGACATTTATCAACCTAGATGTAAACGATAAAAATGGCTAAAGTAAAGACAATAATTTCATAATAGCTTTATTAAGAAAATGTAAATATAGGAAGAGACGCATTTTATTTTAAAGCATTTATTTTTTACTTAACTCTTAACTGTGGTATGTGCACATGTAGAGTATTTGCAGCATATTTTTCTGCACTAAAAAATAGATTATTGGTAGGAAAAATGCTGCATAAAGAATGAACTTTTGATGCTTCTTTTTTACACATTTTTACTTGCATTTTTTATGAGTTTTACTTGTGTTTTTTTCCCATTCATTTGAATGGGGAAAAAAAAACTCTGCAAAAACACTGATACATTTGACAAGCTTTTGAGGGTATGTGCACACGTTGTGGATTTTGCTGCGGATCGGCAGTGAATTGGCCACTGCAGATTCGCAACAGTTTTCCATGCGTTGTACAGTACCATGTAAACCTATTGAAAACAAAATCCGCAGTGCACATGCTGCGGAAAAAAACATGCCGAAACGTAGCGTGGTTTATTCCGCAGCATGTCAATTCTTTGTGCAGATTCCACAGCGGTTTACACCTGCTCCATAATAGGAATCTACAGGTGTAAAATCGCAGGTGGAATCCGCATAAAAAACGCAAAAAATCCGCAGGTAAAACACAGTGCTTTTTAACATATACATCAGTAATATCCAATTGTGTCCTCTGCAGCTCATCAAAGATCCATCTCCATTTCTTTCCCCACTGGATATCCCTCCTTTGATCTTTCAGCTGCTGTTTTATTTCACTTTAAGTGGTATGAAATACACAACCATATCAGGTGAGCGCATCCCTGTACTTCTATTTTTCCACTGTGTGCCAGATAAGCCCCTATATTGTGCTGTTGTTTTCCGATGTCTCCTTGCAAAAACATAATAGTGGCAGCTCAGGCATCTACTAAGTAAACCAAGACTCAATGGGATGCAGTGCCTTGTGTCGCCACTCACATTTCCTTTGGGCATTTCAGTTTTACAAATATATGCATCCTAAGGATACAAATACTGTTGGATACAATACAAATATTGAGCAGGGAACTGTTGGTTCCCTATTCTACCATTTAGCCTGTGCACCTAAATCTCAGAGCAGAAGGTGAGATAACATCACTAGATTACACTTGCTTTATGAAGCCTCTGTCTATGCTCTGTAGACCAATGAAGCACATTGGCAGGATGTGACTAGGTGAGTAGATTTTATTTTTCCATTATATCAATCACTACTTATATGAGGCAGTGGGGACTCATAATGGAGGGCTGTATGTGCATCATGTTGTGTGGTGGTGGTGGTGGGACCATCATATGGTGTGGAGGGAGCTGTGAATTTATCATATAGAGGGGGATGTGGGAGTCACGATACTGTGTGGTGGATTATGGAGCCCATAATACATTGTGTAAGATTGCGGGGCCACAGTATTTTGTGTGGGTTTATTTATCCATCTTGCTATTTTGGGGTAACTGTTGGGGTAAGATAAGGTATGTGGGGCCATAGTATTTGAAGACTTCTGATGGGGCATCAGACTTTACTGTGGACACTGTGATATAATCATACTGTGCATGTGGGGTACTGTTGGGGAATTCACTGTAGCCATATCATATTGTGTGCAGTGGTATTTTTATGGGCATCATACTCTATGGAAGCTATGAAATAGCTCATATGGCCGCATCATTTTTATGTTTGCATTGGCTCTACTGAGAAATTAGCTGCATGCAATGGTGGAGGACGATGTGGAAAAAACAAATATACAGTACTTACCGACATCTATATTTGCACTTTAAAATCCAATGATAGATTAAGTGATTAGGGATACTGTAGAGATGTTTAAAAATAATGTCATAACTCTGGACGGTGATCCGGCCTCCATCCTGGTCAGTTCAGGGTAAACATGAGTTGCCTCTCTCTGGTACTGGGGTGGCTATTTAATGCTGGTGGTGCCTGGGTCAGGTGTCGGTGATACTTCCATGTACTCGGCTAGTGGTTGCTGACCCAGGTTACTCATCTGTAATCATTGTGCCTCTGTGCGTGTGAGCTTTGTTGTCTATTACCTGGTTATGTCCCCTAACTTCTGCCTCTGTTTTCTGCTCAGTTCTTATCCGTCCTTCCTGGTTCTCTAACCCCTTGGCTCATCTCAGTTTACTCTTCGGTCTTGTCCATGATACCTCGCTCTCGTCTAACTTTTGACCCTCGGCTCCCCTCTGACTACATTATTGTTCTCTGCCCTGTGCTCCGTGTTCTCAGCTGACTCCCCATCCACTCACGTGGTAGCACCGCGCCTCCGTGATCACGTGACTGTCTAGTTGCAGGTCCTGTGCCTACTGCATGCTTTAGTCTCAGGTCCTGTGCGCACTGCGTGTCCTTCTCCTTACACTTCTGACTCCTGGTCCCATGCCCCCTGCCCATCTAGGCTTTCCATAGTGACACTATCAGTGTCACTACATATAATCTCACTATCCTAAAACTACCCTAAAATGCTGCATTCCCTGCTTAGGCATTTATGCAGGCTATTATACTCCCTACTGACTGGCTTCACCATAGGTCTCAAACTGCATTCCTCGAAGGCCTCAAACTATGTGTGTTTTCAAGATTTCCTTAGCATTGCACAAGGTGCTATAATCATTATGTGTGTAGGTGATTAAATTATCACCTGTGCAGTACAAGGAAATCCTGAAAACATGACCTGTTTGCGGCCCTTGAGGAATACAGTTTGAGACCTCTGGAATACACCATGCCATGTGATTGCTAAGTCCTGTGCGATTACAAGTGAGGTCATGTTTCCCTTCTGTAACTGATATAGTCTTCTGCAATGTGTAAAAAGTTGGAGGGATTATTTTGGGCAATTGTCACTTATCAAAACCTATATTGTTCACATTTGTCAGGTTCTGCAAATTTTATAAAATTCTACTTGAAATAAAATAAATAGATTTGATGCTCTAGAACAGTGTTCCCCAACTCTGGTCCTCAAGAGCCACCAACAGGTCATGTTTTCAGGATTTCCTTAGTATTGAACGGGTGATTGAATTCTTGTCTGTCCAGGTGATGCAATTATCACCTGTGCAATACTAAGGAAATCCTGAAAACACGACCTGTTGGTGGCTCTTGAGGACCAGAGTTGGGGAACACTGCTCTAGAAATTAGCACATTTTTCACTAAGTGATCTAAGCAAAGGATCAAAGAGCAAAGAAGAAGTATAGTGACAAGAGGCTGTAAATAGGAAGAGCTTTTGTATTACACATGTGATATTCGTTGTGTATGGGACAATGCAGAGAATAAAATTATGATCATCTGAGTTCAACCTTAGTGAACAGAAAGTGAATTACAGCATTAGACATATCCTTACCTACCTCAGGTGTAATATATACCTTACTTACCAGAATCTTGTTGTAAATGTTTTATGTTAGGCTACATTCACACAACAGTATTTTGTCAGTATTTTACATCAGTATTTGTAAGCCAAATCCAGGAACGGATCAATCAGAGGAAAAGTATAATGAAAATGTGTCACAATTTTAGTATTTTCGATCCACTCCTGTTGTCTTAAAAATATTGAAGTAAAATACTGACTAAATACTGAATGTGTGAACATGGTGCAGCGCCCCGGAGTCCTGGTCGTTGCAGTACTGATGCTCCGCCGCTAAGGGGAGTGTTGGTACGTCTGATGGCACTGAAGGAGTTCACCTGACCAGGTATCACAGACACCAATACACTTCACAGTCTGGCCTCCAGGGGGAGCTAAGGGTACTATGTATTAGGCCACTCCTCACAATCTGGTAAAACTGGGGGTTAGATAGGAAGTTAGACAGAAAGCTGACTGGGTTGAAACCAGGCAACATCCTGTGGCAGAGGGTGTTGCAGGGGAAGATTCAGGGGGGTCCCTGTCAGGGGTGGGATCCTGACAGAGGCCTAGCAAACAGAAAGAACATTACGGGACCGCGCCTGCACTTCATTGCGGCGGTATCTCAAGAAAGGACAAGAAGCGAGGTTTATTGTGAAGAGTGAGAAATGAGATCAACGCAACAAGGAGATAACACCAGTAGGAGTCGTGCTGTAAGACCGAGGCAACATCCTACTGAGGCGCGTAGCCGGTGGCCTGAAACGCCGAGGAAGTATTGAGCTCCAGGCCTTACTTCAAACCTACGGCAGGACAGTCAGTTATAGGCGGGCTGTCTCACCCAAATCACCTAAGCAGACATAGGGGGCAACATTTGGAGAGGGGCGACTCTAGGGTCCCGGAAGAACTCCAGGCCTTCCCGTCATACGGGTGCATCCTAGCCATATCATCTGGGGGACGGAGAAGAACATCAGAATCAGTTGTTAAGGAACTTCAGAAACAGACACGACAGTTGTGAGGACTATCCCATGGTGCTAAGCAGGGAAGGACTGCAACACACAAGCGCTAGAAGGTAGGCACTGATTCCCACCTGCAAAGGGAACTCTGGAAGTGCCATCGGACCGGCTGGTCTCAGACAGCCCTGTTAACCGTACTCCGGATTGAGGATCCTGAAGCCTTCAGTAAAGAGGTAAAGAGACTGCAACCTGGTGTCCTCGTTATTCATCGCGACCTGCACCACACCACATCATTCTCAACTTTCACTGGACGCCCCTCAGCAGAGTCACGGACCGGGTCTAGCCACCGTGACAATCCCAGAACCGAGACAGAGAGGCCCGGTACCGGGTACCCCCCGGCCCTGCGGCAGTGGGGGCGCTCCAATGGCGTAATGAAAAATGTTTTTCATTAGTTTATGACGTGTTAAACATAGAAGAAAATAATAGTCCAATACATTAATAAGAAACACTTTTTTGAGTATTTTCATTGAAACTTATACCTAACCACATACGTTCTTTGTTAATGCACAAGCAAGATCTGGTACTAAAACTATTTAAAACACTGAATTTTAATTATCTTATCATAGAATGTCTATAAAGCTGTATAATCAACCACACTACATGCTGATGTAATCTCTCCTGAAAATTATAAAATTTTGCTAAAAATACACATTCTGATCACATTGCATGTTGCTTAACAGGAAGCCAGATTATTAAATACAAAGCAATTAACAATGTTGTAATATTTGACTATTATAAGGTGTGCGCTGGCCAAGACTTATTGTTGCACACCTAATTATCAGTTATAAGTGTCTCAGCTCCCTTAGTGACTGGCATTGTGTACCTGTTGGTGGCTCGAACAAGAAAAAGAGTTGTAAAAAATCTTCAAAATTGCTTTAGAAAATGCTTAGAGAACAGAAAAATTCTACCAAAACACCCTAAAAAGTTTTTCCCGGAGTGATTTCAGCTTGAAAAGCTCGCCATTTTTGAATACCTAAAATAATTCCTTTTGAACGAAGCCTAACTCTTTTCAGGAGAACAATTATACATATCCATCAAATTTTACAAGTTTTTCTCTCTAACCACTTGTTGAATGTATGTGAACTAGTGATGAGTGAGTATGCTCGCCACTACTCAGTACTCGCCCGAGTAACATGGTACTCGGTGTACTTGGCGAGCACTGAGTATTTCAGGGATTATTCGGTGGGAGCTCGCGTCTCCGCCCTGCAATTTTGCCGCTCTTTGGAGAGCCAATGAACATGCAGGGACTGTCTGCCATGCACTCTAATACCACAGCCATATTTTTTGTGGCATTACAGTGACTGGCCGCACAGCGTCATCAGGTCTATAAGAGATAAGTCACATATATTACAGTGTGGTATCTCCGTGACACGCCTCATTTATCTGTGGGCTACTAAGTGTGCTTTTGAGGCTTCCATTCACCTTTTTTTGCTGTGTGTTACCCTAGCTCTAAACACTACATTGGAGTAAAAAATTAAAAATACTAGCTACATACATTGCAGTGTGGTTTCTCTGTGACACGCCTCATCTACCTGTGGGCTGCAAAGTGTGCTTCTGAGTAGTGTTGAGCATTCCGATACCATAAGTATCGGATATCGGCCGATACTTGCGGTATTGGAATTCCGATACCGACTTCCGATACTTTTGTGGTATCGGAAATCGGAATCGGAAGTTCCCAGTGTATGGTTCCCAGGGTGTGGAGGAGAGGAGACTCTCCTTCAGGCCCTGGGAACCATATTCATGTAAAAAATAAAGAATAAAAATAAAAAATATGGATATACTCACCCCTCCGGCGGCCCTTGGACCTTACCGATGTAACCGGGAGCCTCCATTCCTAAGAATGAGCAGTTTAAGAACTTCGATGACGTCGCGGCTTGTGATTGGTTGCGTGCCGCTCATGTGACCGCTCACGCGACCAATCAGGCCGCGACGTCATCGCAGGTCCTAAACTCCTCATTGAGGTCCAGGGGCCGCCGGAGGGGTGAGTATATCCATATTTTTTATTTTTATTCTTTATTTTTTACATGAATATGGAACCCAGGGCCTGAAGGAGAGTTTCCTCTCCTTCAGACCCTGGGAACCATCCAGGATACCTTCTGATACTTGAGTCCCATTGACTTGTATTGGTATCGTGTCATGATCTCAATGGCAAGAGATCATAGCATCAGCATATATAGGAACTAGCTCTTGGAAGATGGAAACTGAGCTGACCATGAACTAAACCTAACGCACAACTAGCAGTGGCCGGGTAGCATGCCTACGTTGATTCTAGATGCCCAGCACCAGCCGGAGGACTAAATAAAACTAGCAGAGGAAAATATTAGTCCTAGCTCACCTCTAGAGAAATACCCCGAAAGGAGACAGAGGCCCCCCACATGTATTGGCGGTGAATCAAGATGAAATAACAAACGTAGTATGAAAATAGGTTTAGCAAATTTGAGGTCCACTTACTACATAGCAGAAGACAGAAAGGACACTTTCATGGTCAGCTAAAAACCCTATCAAAACACCATCCAGAAATTACTTTAAAACTCTGGCATTAACTCATAACACCAGAGTGGCAATTCCTGTTCACAAGAGCTTTCCAGACACAGTAACGAAACTACAGCTGTGAACTGGAACAAAAATGCAAAAACAAACATGGACAAGAGTCCAACTTATCTAGTAGTTGTCTAGAAGCAGGAACAAGCACAGAGAGGCTTCTGATAACATTGTTGACCGGCAAGCAACTAACAGAGCAGCAAGGTTATATAGCGACTCCCACATCTTGATGGGAACAGGTGAACAGAGAAGATGAAGACACCAGTTCAATTCCACCAGTAGCCACCGGGGGAGCCCAGAATCCAAATTCACAACAGTACCCCCCCCTCAAGGAGGGGGCACCGAACCCTCACCAGAACCACCAGGGCGATCAGGATGGGCCCTATGAAAGGCACGAACCAGATCAGAGGCATGAACATCAGATGCATTCACCCAAGAATTATCCTCCTGGCCGTATCCCTTCCACTTGACCAGATACTGGAGTCTCCGTCTGGAAACACGAGAGTCTAAGATTTTCTCCACAACGTACTCCAACTCACCCTCAACCAACACCGGAGCAGGAGGCTCAACGGAAGGCACAACCGGTACCTCATACCTGCGCAATAATGACCGATGAAAAACGTTATGAATAGAAAAGGATGCAGGGAGGTCCAAACGGAAGGAAACAGGGTTAAGAATCTCCAATATCTTATACGGGCCGATGAACCGAGGCTTAAACTTAGGAGAAGAGACCCTCATAGGGACAAAACGAGAAGACAACCACACCAAGTCCCCAACGCGAAGACGAGGACCAACACGACGACGGCGGTTAGCAAAAAGCTGAGTCTTCTCCTGGGACAACCTCAAATTGTCCACCACCTGCCCCCAGATCTGATGCAATCTCTCCACCACAGCATCCACTCCAGGACAATCCGAAGATTCCACCTGACCAGAGGAAAATCGAGGATGAAACCCCGAATTACAGAAAAACGGGGACACCAAAGTGGCAGAGCTGGCCCGATTATTGAGAGCGAACTCCGCCAATGGCAAAAAAGCAACCCAATCATCCTGGTCAGCAGACACAAAACACCTCAGATATGTCTCCAGGGTCTGATTAATCCGCTCAGTCTGGCCATTCGTCTGAGGATGGAAAGCGGACGAAAAAGATAAATCTATGCCCATCCTAGCACAGAATGCCCGCCAAAATCTAGACACGAATTGGGTCCCTCTGTCAGAAACGATATTCTCAGGAATACCATGCAAACGAACAACATTTTGAAAAAACAGAGGAACCAACTCGGAAGAAGAAGGCAACTTGGGCAGAGGAACCAAATGGACCATCTTAGAGAAACGGTCACACACCACCCAGATGACAGACATCTTCTGAGAAACAGGCAGATCTGAAATAAAATCCATCGAGATGTGCGTCCAAGGCCTCTTAGGAATAGGCAAGGGCAACAACAATCCACTAGCCCGAGAACAACAAGGCTTGGCCCGAGCACAAACGTCACAAGACTGCACAAAGCCTCGCACATCTCGTGACAGGGAAGGCCACCAGAAGGACCTTGCCACCAAATCCCTGGTACCAAAAATGCCAGGATGACCTGCCAACGCAGAAGAATGAACCTCAGAGATGACTCTACTGGTCCAATCATCAGGAACAAACAGTTTATCAGGTGGGCAACGATCAGGTCTATCCGCCTGAAACTCCTGCAAGGCCCGCCGCAGGTCTGGAGAAACGGCTGACAATACCACTCCATCCTTAAGGATACCTGTGGGCTCAGAGTTACTAGGCGAGTCAGGCTCAAAACTCCTAGAAAGGGCATCCGCCTTAACATTCTTAGAACCCGGTAGGTATGACACCACAAAATTAAACCGAGAGAAAAATAATGACCAGCGCGCCTGTCTAGGATTCAGGCGCCTGGCGGTCTCAAGATAAACCAAATTTTTGTGGTCAGTCAATACCACCACCTGATGTCTGGCCCCCTCAAGCCAATGGCGCCACTCCTCAAAAGCCCACTTCATGGCCAAAAGCTCCCGATTCCCAACATCATAATTCCGCTCAGCGGGCGAAAATTTACGGGAAAAGAAGGCACAAGGCCTCATCACGGAGCAGTCAGAACTTTTCTGCGACAACACTGCCCCAGCTCCGATCTCAGAAGCGTCGACCTCAACCTGAAAAGGTAGAGCAACATCAGGCTGACGCAACACAGGGGCAGAGGAAAAACGGCGCTTAAGCTCCCGAAAGGCCTCCACAGCATCAGGGGACCAATCAGCAACATCAGCACCCTTCTTAGTCAAATCGGTCAAAGGCTTAGCAATATCCGAAAAACCAGCAATAAATCGACGATAAAAGTTAGCAAAGCCCAAAAATTTCTGAAGACTCTTAAGAGAAGAGGGCTGCGTCCAATCACAAATAGCTTGAACCTTGACAGGATCCATTTCAATGGAAGAGGGGGAAAAAATATATCCCAAAAAGGAAATCCTCTGTACCCCAAAAACACACTTAGAACCCTTCACACACAAAGAATTAGACCGCAAAACCTGAAAAACCCTCCTGACTTGCTGGACATGAGAGTCCCAGTCATCCGAAAAAATCAGAATATCATCCAGATACACAATCATAAATTTATCCAAATAATCGCGAAAAATATCATGCATAAAGGACTGGAAAACTGACGGAGCATTTGAAAGACCAAAAGGCATCACTAAATACTCAAAGTGGCCCTCGGGCGTATTAAATGCGGTTTTCCACTCATCCCCCTGCCTGATTCGCACCAAATTATACACCCCACGAAGGTCAATCTTAGAGAACCACTTGGCCCCCTTTATGCGAGCAAACAAATCAGTCAGCAACGGCAATGGGTATTGATATTTAACAGAGATTTTATTCAAAAGCCGATAATCAATACATGGTCTCAAAGAGCCGTCTTTTTTTGACACAAAGAAAAAACCGGCTCCTAAGGGAGATGACGATGGACGAATATGTCCCTTTTCCAAGGACTCCTTTATATATTCACGCATAGCAGCATGTTCAGGCACAGACAGATTAAATAAACGACCCTTTGGGTATTTACTACCCGGGATTAAATCTATGGCACAATCGCACTCTCGGTGCGGAGGTAACGAACCAAGCTTGGATTCTTCAAAGACGTCACGATAGTCAGACAGGAACTCAGGAATTTCAGAGGGAATAGATGATGAAATGGAAACCACAGGTACATCCCCATGATCCCCCTTACATCCCCAGCTCAACACAGACATAGCTTTCCAGTCGAGGACTGGGTTGTGAGATTGCAGCCAAGGCAATCCTAGCACCAAATCATCATGTAGTTTATACAGCACCAGAAAGCGAATAATCTCCTGGTGATCCGGATTAATACGCATAGTTACTTGTGTCCAGTATTGTGGTTTATTATTCAAACCTGCAGTTACACTCTGAAGATCCATTGCAAACAGGTGAACACAGAGCCATTCAAAGGAGAAAAAAAAAAAAAAAAAAAAAAAAAAATTTCAGCAGACTACTTATTTCTCTCCTTTCTCAGCCAAGGATTTTAACCCTTTAGTGGGCCGGTCAAACTGTCATGATCTCAATGGCAAGAGATCATAGCATCAGCATATATAGGAACTAGCTCTTGGAAGATGGAAACTGAGCTGACCATGAACTAAACCTAACGCACAACTAGCAGTGGCCGGGTAGCATGCCTACGTTGATTCTAGATGCCCAGCACCAGCCGGAGGACTAAATAAAACTAGCAGAGGAAAATATTAGTCCTAGCTCACCTCTAGAGAAATACCCCGAAAGGAGACAGAGGCCCCCCACATGTATTGGCGGTGAATCAAGATGAAATAACAAACGTAGTATGAAAATAGGTTTAGCAAATTTGAGGTCCACTTACTACATAGCAGAAGACAGAAAGGACACTTTCATGGTCAGCTAAAAACCCTATCAAAACACCATCCAGAAATTACTTTAAAACTCTGGCATTAACTCATAACACCAGAGTGGCAATTCCTGTTCACAAGAGCTTTCCAGACACAGTAACGAAACTACAGCTGTGAACTGGAACAAAAATGCAAAAACAAACATGGACAAGAGTCCAACTTATCTAGTAGTTGTCTAGAAGCAGGAACAAGCACAGAGAGGCTTCTGATAACATTGTTGACCGGCAAGCAACTAACAGAGCAGCAAGGTTATATAGCGACTCCCACATCTTGATGGGAACAGGTGAACAGAGAAGATGAAGACACCAGTTCAATTCCACCAGTAGCCACCGGGGGAGCCCAGAATCCAAATTCACAACAGTATCGGTTATCAGTATCGGCGATATCCGATATTTTTCGGGTATCGGCCGATACTATCCGATACCGATACTTTCAAGTATCGGAAGGTATCGCTCAACACTACTTCTGAGGCTTCCATTCACCTTTTTTTGCTCTATGTTACCCTAGTTCTAAACAATATTTTGGGGTAAAAAATTAAGAAATACAGGGCACGTATTGAACAGTCTGCTATCGCAGTCAGACTCCTGGTCTATCTGTGCTCTCCAAATAGTTGCATTTCAGGCCTACAGTCCACTTTTTTGGCTGTCTGCTACCCTAGGTCTATACACTGTTTTGGGGTAAAAAATAAAAAAATAAAGGCCACGTATTGAACAGTCTGGTATCTCTGTGACAAGCCTCATCTATCTGTGGCCTGCAAATTGTGTCATTAGATCAGAGTCGAGGCTTGAATTCACCTTTTTATTAAAATGGGCAAGGCGTGTGGAAAGGGACGGGAAAGTGGATGCGATGGTGATGATGCATGCAGAGGTCGAGGCTGTGGGAAAGCTGAAAGTGGGCCACAACAAAAACCCACATCTTCTTGCAAGAGATTCCTGTCAGAATTCATAGGGCATGGCTGAACAGCACTCTTGACACCAGAGCAGAATGAGGATGGCGGATAATGCTTCCAGTCATTTTGCCACCACCACCAGCACCCTGTTTTCCACATGGTCAAGTCTGAGTAGCCATGACTCTGGACCACATATTCCTAACCCTGATCCTCCTTCCTCCCACCATGCTGAGTGCCCTGAGACAACTGATCCAACACTTGAACACTCCGAAGAGTTGTTCACTTTTCCATTTTTTTATTCAGGCCTCTCTCCCTGTCCACATGAAGCGAAGCAAGAAGAGATTACATGGAGCAATGCCCAAATATTGGAGCAGCCATGGTCTCACGAAGGCGATGGTGTTAACATGTCACAAGAGGTGGACGATGATGAGACACAATTGCCAGAAAATCAGTAGGAGGACCAGAGTGCAGAGGTGGAAGAAGAGGTGATGGATGATATAGTAACTGACCAAACCTTGCAGGAGGACATGTATAGTGAGGACAGCAGCACACAGGGGGATGAAGGCTTAGCACCCCAACAGGCAGGAAGACGCAGTGTGGTGTCCGCAGACAGAAGGCGGGCAACCATTCCATGCATCACTGCAACACCAACATGATGAAACTTGCCAGTCCAACTGTTAGGTCTTCACGAGTCTGGTTATTTTTTAAAAACTCTGCCGATAACCCCAAACAGGCCATTTGCACCACCTGCCATGCCCGCATCAGCAGGGGTAGCAAAACTACCAGCCTGACTACCACCAGCATAATCAGGCACATGGCAGCAAAGCACTCTACTTTGTGAGTTCAGCCACAGGAACAGTGGCTGCGGGTAACACCACTAATTCTTCCACTGTTGTGCATGAAAGCCAATCTCCTGTCCACAGTGCATGTGCAAGTTGCCTCCTGCCCTGCAACTGCCATTACCCAGACTCAACTAGCACCATTATCGAGCACTTCTACATCCTTGCCCCAATGCAGACTTCAGTTGTCCATACCACAGTCATTGGAAAGCAATCGTTAGTACGCCTCCAATGCCCCACAGGCCACAGTACAAAATTCACACATTTTTCATCTGCTTGCGCTCAAAATGTTGCCTTTTAGGCTTGTGGAGATGGAAGCTTTCCACAACCTGATGGCAGTGGCTGTCCCAAGGTATTCGGTCCCCAGCCACCACTATTTCTCCCGTTGTTCAGTCCAGCATTACACAAGCACGTGTCCCACAACATTAGCCGTGCATTCAACAATGCAGTTACTGGGAAAGTCCACCTAACCATGGACACGTGGACAAGTGCTTGTAGGCAGGGAAAGTGCATCTTGCTGACGGCACACTGGGTTAACATAGTGGAAGCCAGGACCCATTTGGACCTTGGGATGGTACATGTCCTCCCAACCCTGAGGATTGCGGGCCCTATGTCAATCTGGGTTGCCCCCACAGTCTACAGCTCCTCCTACAGTACCTCCTCCCCTGCCTCCTCTTCAGCCTCCATCTCTGAACGTAGCACATCAGTCACAAGCTGGAAGCACTACACCACTGCCTCAGCCATGCACAACAAGCTGTGCTGAAGCTAATCTGTTTAGGTGACAAACCTCACTATGATGAAGAGTTTTGGACAGTGAAATCTGTGGCTGACACCACTGAACCTACAGCCAGGTATGGTCGTGTGTGACAATGGCCGGAACCTGGTGGCAGCTCTGAACCGAGGTGAGCTCACACATGTGCCATGCCTGGCCAATGTGCTTAACCTTGTGGTTAAGCGTTTTCTCAAAATCTACCCAGAGCTGCTGGATCTGCTTATGAATGTACTCCGACTGTGTGCCCATTTTAGAAAGGCAGCTACAGCATCAGCCACCCTTGACATGCTTCAGCAGCGTTTGCAGCTTCCTGCTCACCGACTGGTGTGCGATGTTCCCACGCATTGGAACTCTGGACTGCATATATTGAAATGGATTTGTAAGCAGAAGAAGGCAGTTGTTTACTACCAGCATCAACAAGGCCATCAATATTCAGTTCAGACTCCACACGTAAGACCTCAGGGGTGGACTGTTATGATGACCTGGTGGTTAGGAGCACCCGGAATGACCTGATGAGCAAACTAGTAATACAGGACAAGCTCTGTGAAGTGGGAGCTCTGCTGACCGCAACCCCTAATCCTATCACAAACACTAGAAATAGCCGTGGAGCGTACCTGACTCTGCCTAGATGCCTCTTCACAGCCTAAGAGCTAACTACCCCTAAAGATAGAAAATAAGCCTACCTTGCCTCAGAGAAATTTCCCCAAAGAGAAAGGCAGCCCCCCACACATATTGACTGTGAGTTAAGATGGAAGTCACAAACACAGGAATGAAACAGGTTTCAGCAAAGGAGGCCAGACTTAACTAAACAGACTGAGGATAGAAAAGGTATCTTTGCGGTCAGCACAAAAAACTACTAAAAACCACGCAGAGTGTGCAAAAGAGACCCCCGCACCAACTCACGGTGCGGAGGTGCCACTCTGCATCCCAGAGCTTCCAGCTAGCAAGGCAAAATCATGATAGCAAGCTGGACAAGAAAACAGTGATAAACAAATAAACTAGCAGGGACTTAGCTTCTGCTGGAGTAGACAGGTCATCTGAAAGATCCAAGAGAGATCTGAACCAGTACTAGGACATTGACAGCTGGCATCAAGTAACGATCTGAGTGGAGTTAAATAGAGCAGCCAGCCTAGGACTAAACGAGGTCAGCTGAGGAAGGAACCTCAGAACCAGCAGCTCCACTCACAGCCACCAGAGGGAGTTCATGGACAGAACTCGCCGAAGTACCATTCATGACCACAGGAGGGAGTTCGAGAACAGAATTCACAACAGTGGACATGGATGTCAGACATCTGTACCATCCTGCAAAACTTTGATGAGTCCAACAAGATGGTGAGTGGTGATCACGCCATAATTATCATCACCATCCCACTTCTCTGCATTCTGAAAAGCTCTCTGCTCACAATGAAAGAGGATGCATTGCAGGCAGAGCATGAGGACATGGAGCAGGGAACCATGCAGAGTAATTACACATAGCCCAGCATCATGTCATCTCAATGTGGATTGGTTGACAATAAGGAAGAAAAGGGGGAGGAAGAACAGGAGCTACTTTCATGCTTTCATGCGGTATAGACGGTATTACAAGCACAACTGTCATACCATTTGTTCAGCGTGTATGGCCTGAGGACAGGGAGGAAGAGGAGTTTGAGGAGGAGGAGGACACCTTGGCCACTTGTCCTGTTGTTGAGGACACGGAAGGCTTTCCTGTTACCAGTCTAGCATGCATGGCTGACTTTATTTTGCCTCTTCTATCCCGTGACCCTCGTATTGTAAAAAGTTTGGGTGACAGTCATTACTGGGTAGGGACACTTTAAACACACACTACAAGCAGAACTTTCAATCTCTTCTTCCAGAGGCAGACAAGTGTACTAAAATGGTGCAGTACCAGATGGTGATTGTTGCAGAATTATTAAAAAAATTCCCATCTGAAAATGCTGGTGGCAGACATCACAGTGCATTGGACAACAAGGAGTACAGACGAGAAAGACACAACTCCAAACCAGCAGTGGCACGGCAACACTGGCAAAGTTCTGGGACAGTTTTCTCTGACCCTCCATTGCCATGGCCCAGAGGCATGGGGTAATGTCACAAGGAATGGAATGTTTGAGAAGATGGTGAGGGAGTACCTTGCTGACCGTACCAATGTCCTCCGTGATTCCTCTGTGCCTTTTAATTATTGGGTGTCCAATCTAGACACATTGCATGAACTGGCTCTCTATGCTTTGGGGGTCATGGCCTGCCCTGCCGCTAGCATTTTGTAAGAGCAGGTTTTTAGTGCCACTGTTGGAATTAAAGCAGATAAGCTCTGTCAACTGAAAATGCAGACAGGCTGACTCTTATGAAAATGAACAAGGGCTGGATTGGCCCAGACTTCTCTACACTATCAAATGATAACAGCGAAACATAACATCCAATGCAGAGTCTTTTTGGGATGTGTATTCCCATGCACCTCTTCACACACATATGGGTATATGCTTCCTGATTTTGGCTATTTGGTGTCCTCTTCCTCCTTCTCCTCATCATCCACCACCACTCAAACACCAGGGTAAACGTGTTCTGTGATGCTACAGCCAGTCTATTTTTTAGCAAGGGTGTCTCTGAGGCCCGTAAATTTTTTTAAAAAATCGTACCCCCCATGGGGAAATGCTTGTCAGCCCATGCACTTAATGTATGGGCATTACAAGTATAGGAGACCCGCTCCTTTACATTGGGAAAACATTCATAGGAGGACATCCTCCACGTCTATTCAGACATCACCACTAGAACACGAGGGTGAACGTATTCCGTGATGCTACAGCCTCTCAATTTTTTTGCAAGGGTGTAAGATGGCCTTAAACAAAATTGTTTAAAACAATTTTCCCCCATGGAGAAATGTTTGCCAGCCCATGCACTTAGTGTATGGGCATTCCAAGTATAGGTGAAGCACTCCTTTGTAATGTTAAAAATTTTTTGAGACTCTCCTCCACGTTTCTTCCAAGGGGGATTGTGGTGCGTGCAAATTACGGCCAGGCCTTGCATTCACTTCATAGACAAAATTTATGGTAATAAAAAAAAATAATGGGAACTTATTGGCTATCCAGTACGTGGTTTCAAAGGGTTATTGGAGTGCATGTAACATTGGTGCAGGGCAGACTTTGCATTCACTGTATAAGCAAACAGTAATGGTAAAAATGGTTTTCCTGAGGCCCTCAATTACGTCTGCTGAAAGGGTTATTGTGGTGCATATAACTTTGGTACAGGGTAGACCTTGCATTCAATGCAATAATTCAGCACACTGCGGCGCTAAAACATGCAAACATGAACCATGAAAATTGAACTGCATTACTGCACTAGAAATATGAAAAAATGAGAGCGTTTAGCACATAAATTGGCTGCATGTATATTAATCACAGCAGGTCCATTACCCCTCCACAGGGAGAGAAATTTAGTCTAAGAAGAGGTTTCACAGGTTCCCATTCAGATGAAGACGTTTATTCTCAGCGAGGAAAGGAAAGTTTAGGACCTGGTATATGAGAGATGCCCTAATGTGGCTACCAGGTACACATGAATTGGCCAATTTATGCGCTAAACGCTCTCAATTTTTCATATTTCTAGTGCAGTAATGCAGTTCAATTTTCATGTTTCATGTTTGCATGTTTCAGCGCTGCAGTGTGCTGCCTTATTTATTTGACTGTATACGAGTTGGTGATTCTAGGTTCAGCACCTGTTCACACTTAGTCTATGTTTGGATGTGACGGTCAGTTTTTTAAACTTTCATTCAATGCAACATTTTTTCAGGAGGCCCTCCTGTACATCTTGTGAAAGGGGTATTGGAGTGCGTTCTAATTTTTGGCAGCCCATCCACTCACTGCATAGGCAATAACAGTATAAGAGACCCACTGTATAATGGCCCTTTAAGAAGATTAATGCCACCTGATGCCCCTCTAAAAGTAGGCTCTGTGACTTTAAATGTCCTTCCTTCATTAATGAAACAAGATGTGTCTGCTTATGTGTCACACACCACATGGCCAGCTAGGGTTGTTAAATGTTACAATGACATTCCCCAGAGAATAAATTTGTATTGGTTTAAAGCAATGCTAAAGTTGAAAAACGCATCAAAATCACTTTGTGTGAAATTAGCCCAAGTGTTGGAGGAACATTTTTTGTTTGGGGTTAATTATTTTGCCTTATATACAAGTCTTTACCCTGGAAAGGATGTTCCTTAACATATTTCCCAGCAAAATCCATTTTGGTTTTGGTTTTGTATGTTTTTTGGTGCACCTGTGAAAATGGCGTGAAACTCTGAAAACATTGTTTACAGCTGTGACCTAGGAGTCAGAAATGCTTCAAGGGACATTTTCCATGATGTTTCCTTGTCATTTGAGGAATGCTCATCATTTTCAGACATTTTTAGACCTTAAATGAACCCCCGGGGGTGATCGTGGTAAAAATGCTGTGGTGTCCCACAGACTCACATTGGGTTCGCTGTTCTGTGCGAGTACCCGAGTATTCCAATCTGCTCGACCCGAGCAATGAGCACCTGAGCATCTTAGTGCACTGCTTGCTCATCACGAATGTGAACAGAAGAAGCACTCTTTCATTGCATCAGCTTTTAAGCCTGTTCTATTCAATATACATTTTGGTGTGCTACATAGCACCCAAAAGTAACTGCTCACTAGCTCTGATTGGACCAGTTTAATTAATAAATGTCACTGTTAAGTGCAATAATGGCATTTAAAAACTTCCAGTATGGTGACTGTCACTTCCGAGCTCATTGTCTCTGGGAGACATGATCTCCAAGTGCCAGTGAGTTGTTATGGAATTGTGGAGCCTTCTATAGTCCTCCACATTCACAATGGTATAAATCCTTTAAAGCTGAGCGTGTGGCCGGGCTTTAAAAGAGACAAGAAATTATACAATAGACTGCATTGTATTGAATTGACAATCAAGAGATCACACGTTTGAGTCTCTTGACAGTTCTTGTAAGAAACAAAAAAAAATTACAAAAACATAAAAAATCCCCAAAACAAACAATAACCTATTTTTACCCTAAACTGTTAACAGTAAAATATAAAGAATACAAAAAAATCGCTTATTTGCATCACTACATGAATAATTGTCTAAGCTAATAAAATATTTAAAAATTTATGCATACAGTGAAAATCTTAACAGTAAAAAATAAAAATGGCAAAACCATAAGTTTTATGTTACTTTTCATTACAAAAAGATTTTACATAAAATTGTCAGTAAAATGATTTAAAAGAAAATTACAGCTTGTCCTTTAACCCCTTCACCCCCAAGGGTGGTTTGCACGTTAATGACCGGGCCAATTTTTACAATTCTGACCACTGTCCCTTTATGAGGCTATAACTCTGGAACGCTTTGACGGATCTTGGCGATTCTGACATTGTTTTCTCGTGACATATTGTACTTCATGTTAGTGGTAAAATTTATTCGATATAACTTGCGTTTATTTGTGAAAAAAATGGAAATTTGGCGAAAATTTTGAAAATTTTGCAATTTTCCAACTTTGAATTTTTATGCCCTTAAATCACAGACATATGTCACGCAAAATACTTAATAAGTAACATTTCCCACATGTCTACTTTACATCAGTACAATTTTGGAACCAAAATTTTTTTTTGTGACGGAGTTATAAGGGTTAAAAGTTGACCAGCAATTTCTCATTTTTACAACACCATTTTTTTTTAGGGACCACATCTCATTTGAAGTCATTTTGAGGGGTCTATATGATAGAAAATACCCAAGTGTGACACCATTCTAAAAACTGCACCCCTCAAGGTGCTCAAAACCACATTCAAGAAGTTTATTAACCCTTCAGGTGTTTCACAGGAATTTTTGGAATGTTTAAATAAAAATGAACATTTAACTTTTTTTCACACAAAATTTATTTCAGCTCCAATTTGTTTTATTTTACCAAGGGTAACAGGAGAAAATGGACCCCCAAAGTTGTTGTACAATTTGTCCTGAGTACGCTGATACCCCATATGTGGGGGTAAACCACTGTTTGGGCGTATGGCAGAGCTCGGAAGGAAAGGAGCGCCATTTGACTTTTCAATGCAAAATTGACTGGAATTGAGATGGGACGCCATGTTGCGTTTGGAGAGCCCCTGATGTGCCTAAACATTGAAACTCCCTACAAGTGACACCATTTTGGAAAGTAGACCCCCTAAGGAACTTATCTAGATGTGTGGTGAGCACTTTGACCCACCAAGTGCTTCACAGAAGTTTATAATGCAGAGCCGTAAAAATAAAAAATCATATTTTTTCACAAAAATGATCTTTTCGCCCCCAATTTTTTATTTTCCCAAGGGTAAGAGAAGAAATTGGACCCCAAAAAATGTTGGCCAATTTGTCCTGAGTACGATGATACCCCATATGTGGGTGTAAACCATTGTTTGGGCGCATGGCAGAGCTTGGAAGGGAAGGAGCGCCATTTGACTTTTCAATGCAAAATTGACTGGAATTGAGATGGGACGCCATGTTGCGTTTGGAGAGCCCCTGATGTGCCTAAACATTGAAACTCCCTACAAGTGACACCATTTTGGAAAGTAGACCCCCTAAGGAACTTATCTAGATGTGTGGTGAGCACTTTGACCCACCAAGTGCTTCACAGAAGTTTATAATGCAGAGCCGTAAAAATAAAAAATCATATTTTTTCACAAAAATGATCTTTTCGCCCCCAATTTTTTATTTTCCCAAGGGTAAGAGAAGAAATTGGACCCCAAAAAATGTTGGCCAATTTGTCCTGAGTACGATGATACCCCATATGTGGGTGTAAACCATTGTTTGGGCGCATGGCAGAGCTTGGAAGGGAAGGAGCGCCATTTGACTTTTCAATGCAAAATTGACTGGAATTGAGATGGGACGCCATGTTGCGTTTGGAGAGCCCCTGATGTGCCTAAACATTGAAACTCCCTACAAGTGACACCATTTTGGAAAGTAGACCCCCTAAGGAACTTATCTAGATGTGTGGTGAGCACTTTGGCCCACCAAGTGCTTCACAGAAGTTTATAATGCAGAGCCGTAAAAATAAAAAATCATATTTTTTCACAAAAATGATCTTTTCGCCCCCAATTTTTTATTTTCCCAAGGGTAAGAGAAGAAATTGGACCCCAAAAAATGTTGGCCAATTTGTCCTGAGTACACTGATACCCCATATGTGGGTGTAAACCATTGTTTGGGCGCATGGCAGAGCTTGGAAGGGAAGGAGCGCCATTTGACTTTTCAATGCAAAATTGACTGGAATTGAGATGGGACGCCATGTTGCGTTTGGAGAGCCCCTGATGTGCCTAAACATTGAAACTCCCTACAAGTGACACCATTTTGGAAAGTAGACCCCCTAAGGATCTTATCTAGATGTGTTTTGAGAGCTTTGAACCCCCAAGTGTTTCACTACAGATTATAACGCAGAGCCGTGAAAATAATTTTTATTTTTTTTCTCAAAAATGATTTTTTAGCACCCAGCTTTGTATTTTTACAAGGGTAACAGAATAAATTGGACCCCAAAATTTGTTTTCCAATTTGTCCTGAGTACGCTGATACCCCATATGTGGGGGGGAACCACTGTTTGGGCGCATGACAGAGCTCGGAAGGGAAGGAGCGCCATTTGGAATGCAGACTTAAATGGATTGGTCAGCAGCCGTCACGTTGCATTTGCAGAGCCCCTGATGTACCCAAACAGTACAAACCCCCCACAAGTGACCCCATATTGGAAACTAGACCTCCCAAGGAACTTATCTAGATGTGTTTTGAGAACTTTGAACCCCCAAGTGTTTCACTAAAGTTTATAGCGCAAAGCCGTGAAAATAAAAATTCTTTTTTTTTTTCACAAAAATGATTTTTTAGCCCCCAGTTTTGTATTTTTACAAGGGTAACAGGATAAATTAGACCCCAAAAGTTGTTGTCCAATTTGTCCTGAGTACGCTGATACCCCATATGTGGGGGGGAACCACTGTTTGGGTGCATGACAGAGCTCGGAAGGGAAGGAGCGCCATTTGGAATGCAGCCTTAAATGGATTGGTCTGCAGGCGTCACGTTGCATTTGCAGAGCCCCTGATGTACCCAAACAGTACAAACCCCCCACAAGTGACCCCATATTGGAAACTAGACCTCCCAAGGAACTTATCTAGATGTGTTGTGAGAACTTTGAACCCCCAAGTGTTTCACTACAGTTTATAACGCAGAGCCGTGAAAATAAAACATCTTTTTTTTCCCACAAAAATGATTTTTAGCCCCCCAAATTTTTATTTTCCTAAGGATAACAAGAGAACTTGGACCCCAGAAGTTGTTGTTCAATTTGTCCCGAGTACGCTGATAACACATATGTTGGGGTAAACCCCTTTTTGGGCGCACGGGAGAGCTCGGAAGGGAAGGAGCACTGTTTTACTTTTTCAACGCAGAATTGGCTGGAATTGAGATTGGACGCCATGTCGCGCTTGGAGAGCCCCTGATGTGCCTGGACAGTGGAAACTCCCCAATTCTACCTGAAACCCTAACCCAAACACACCCCTAACCCTAATCCCAACGGTAACCCTAACCACACCCCTAGCCCTGACACACCCATAATTCTAATCCCAACCCTAATCCAAACGTAAATGTAATCCAAACCCTAACCCTAACTTTACCTCCAACCCTAGCCCTAACCCTAACCCTACCCCTCACCCTAACCCTAAACGTGACTGAAATACGTGTCACTAAAATACGTGTCACTAAAATACGTGGCACTGAAATACGTGGCACTGAAATACGTGGCACTGAAATACGTGGCACTGAAATACGTGATACGTGGCACTGAAACACGTGGCACTGAAATACGTGATACGTGGCACTGAAATACGTGGCACTGAAATACGTGGCACTGAAATACGTGGCACTTAAATACGTGGCACTTAAATACGTGGCACTTAAATACGTGGCACTGAAACACGTGGCACTGAAACACGTGGCACTGAAACACGTGGCACTGAAATACGTGGCCCTAAAATACGTGGCACTGAAATATGTGGCACTGAAATATGTGGCACTGAAATACGTGGCACTGAAATACGTGGCACTGAAACACGTGGCACTGAAATACGTGATACGTGGCACTGAAATATGTGGCACTGAAATACGTGGCACTTAAATACGTGGCACTGAAATATGTGATACGTGGCACTGAAATACGTGGCACTGAAATACGTGGCACTGAAATACGTGGCACTGAAATACGTGGCACTGAAATACGTGGCACTGAAATATGTGATACGTGGCACTTAAATACGTGGCACTGAAACACGTGGCACTGAAATACGTGGCACTGAAATACGTGGCACTGAAATACGTGGCACTGAAATACGTGGCACTGAAATACGTGGCACTGAAATATGTGATACGTGGCACTTAAATACGTGGCACTGAAACACGTGGCACTGAAACACGTGGCACTGAAATACGTGGCACTGAAATACGTGGCACTGAAATACGTGGCACTGAAATACGTGGCACTGAAATACGTGGTACTAAAATATGTGGCACTGAAATACGTGATACGTGGCACTGAAATACGTGGCACTGAAACACGTGGCACTGAAATACGTGATACGTGGCACAGAAATACGTGGCACTGAAATACGTGGCACTGAAATACGTGGCACTGAAATACGTGGCACTGAAATACGTGGCACTGAAATACGTGGCACTGAAATACGTGGCACTGAAATACGTGGCACTGAAATACGTGGTACTAAAATATGTGGCACTGAAATACGTGATACGTGGCACTGAAATACGTGGCACTGAAACACGTGGCACTGAAATACGTGATACGTGGCACAGAAATACGTGGCACTGAAATACGTGGCACTGAAATACGTGGCACTGAAATACGTGGCACTGAAATACGTGGCACTGAAATACGTGGCACTATGACTGTCAGAAAATGTTCATTAAACGGTTAGGGGTGAGGTTAGGGGTAGAGTTAGGGTTAGGGTTTGGATCCCTTTATCACCTTGATGGTGGTGGGTGGCTTTTCAGTGTGTTTTCTGTTTTTTTTCGATAAAAATGCATGCGTTTTTAACGCAAACAAACGCATGTGCTTAAAAACGCAAGAAAATACTGCAGGTTGTATTTCTGAAAATGAACGCATGCAGAAAAAAACCGCATGCGTTTGAAAACGCGACCAAACGCGTACAAAAAAACCGCATGCGTTTTCAATGTCAAATATAGGGAAAAAACGCATGCGTTTTTTTGTGCAAAAAACGCTGCAGTCAAAAACGCAAGTGTGAAACCAGCGACGCTTTTTATAGCAAAAAAGTTTTTGCGTCTCCACATTTTGAGACCTATAATTTTTCCACATTTTGCTCCACAGAGTCATGTGAGGTCTTGTTTTTTGCGGGACGAGTTGACGTTTTTATTGGTAACATTTTCGGACACGTGACCATTTTTGATCGCTTTTTATTCCGATTTTTGTGAGGCAGAATGACCAAAAACCTGCTATTCATGAATTTCTTTTGGGAGAGGCGTTTATACCGTTCCGCGTTTGGTAAAATTGATAAAGCAGTTTTATTCGTCGGGTCAGTACGATTACAGCGATATCTCATTTATATCATTTTTTTATGTTTTGGCGCTTTTATACGATAAAAACTAAAATATAGAAAAAATAATTATTTTGGTATCGCTTTATTCTCAGGACTATAACTTTTTTATTTTTTTGCTGATGATGCTGTATGGCGGCTTTTTTTTTGCGGGACAAGATGACGTTTTCAGCGGTACCATGGATATTTATATCAGTCTTTTTGATCGTGTGTTATTCCACTTTTTGTTCGGCGGTATGGTAATAAAGCGTTGTTTTTTGCCTCGTTTTTTTTTTTTTTTTCTTACGGTGTTTACTGAAGGGGTTAACTAGTGGGGCAGTTTTATAGGTTGGGTCGTTACGGACGCGGCGATACTAAATATGTGTACTTTTATTGTTTTGTTTTTTTTATTTAGATAAAGAAATGTATTTATGGGAATAATATATTTTTTTTATTATTATTTATTTAGGAATTTTTTTTTTATTTTTTTTTACACATGTGGAAAAATTTTTTTTTTACTTTTTTACTTTGTCCCAGGGGGGGACATCACAGATCATTGATCTGGCAGTGTGCACAGCACTCTGCCAGATCGACGATCTGCTGTGCAGGGCTGCAGGCTTTCCAAGTGTCTGCTCTGAGCAGACACTCGGTAAGCCACCTCCCTCCCTGCAGGACCCGGATGCCGCGGCCATCTTGGATCCGGGACCTGCGGCGAGGAGGGAGGTAGGAGACCCTCAGAGCAACGCGATCACATCGCGTTGCTCCGGGGGTCTCAGGGAAGCCCGCAGGGAGCCCCCTCCCTGCGCGATGCTTCCCTATACCGCCGGTACACTGCGATCATGTTTGATCGCGGTGTGCCGGGGGTTAATGTGCCGGGGGCGGTCCGTGACCGCTCCTGGCACATAGTGCCGGATGTCAGCTGCGATATGCAGCTGACACCCGGCCGCGATCGGCCGCGCTCCCCCCGTGAGCGCCGCTGATCGATGATGACGTACTATCCCGTCGGCGGTCATACGGGCCCACCCCACCTCGACGGGATAGTACGTCAAATGTCGGGAAGGGGTTAAATAAAACAAGCTTTCATACAATCATGTAAGGTTGTAAAGCGAAAAATAAAAAAGTAGTGGATTTCAGAATTTGGTGATGGTTTTTAGAATTTTTTTTGAGTAGTTAAACATATGGAACCTACATAAATTTGACATGTAGAACAAAGTTTCCAAGTCATCTTTGACACAAAGCGAACATAAAAAAGCTAAATTTCAGTTTCTTTTATTCCATACCACTTAGAATATTTTTCCTTTTATTCTAACATTTACATTAAAATAAATGGTGACTTTCAAATCTAAAAATTGTCTTGCAAAAAAACAAGTCCCCATATTACTATGTCAACAGAAACATAAAAATGTTATAACTCTTGGAAGACTATGAAGAAAAAATGAGAGACCAGAAAAATGTATTTTATGATCAATAAATCTTGGAATAAAAATAATTTCACAATTGGATATGTTAAGATTGTTTCTGTGCTGAGATAATATTATAAACTAGATGTACTACCCGGCTTCTCCCGGGTTAATAACTGCTGTTAGCTAAATAGAATGTGTTAACAAAAATTTATTCTGCACACAAAAACCACAAAACAAATAGATAGAAATGTAATCATTAAAAGGCAAAAACTAAGCTAATAGAAGCATTTCACAACATATATTTCAACACCAGAGATATTCCACACAGACTTAGCTAAATTGGCCAAGTAATGTGAAGTAATCTTCTACTACTTATCCGAGAGCCTTTTGATGAACAACATGTTTTGTTTTTCCTTCAGGTGGAAAAATGAACAGATTTTTAATTATTATTTATTATGCTCTACATTTATGTGTACATAAATATGTCCCTCCACTACTCATCTCCTAGCCATGTGCCACTTTTCCTTTATCATTTTCTCCTATTTTCTCCCTGGATTTATATTGTTTTTCTTCTTCCATTTCACCTGCATTGCACCCATGGATTGCAGATGTGGCTGTGCGCATGCGCCGCCTGTGCCCCGGTCCGTTCGCATCCAGCGTCTTTGTTGCCCTGGTAGCGGCTCCTTTCTATTGCCAGGCTGCATGACGTGGGCTCTGTGTACCTCCAGGTCCTCCTGGCAGTGCAGGCGCTGCTATGGCCAATGCTCATTCCTGTCAGCCACTCATATTGTAAATATACCCCACCTGGTCCTGTTCGTACACTCTCCCCTGACGAAGGAATATCCGAAACGCGCATTGGGGTGCGCTGTACTTGGGAAGTCAAGTATAAAGGTATGCAGCAGCTGTTTCAGCCTTGTTTCTCAGTCTTCACATTTTTCATTGGCCCGTAATGCAGCTTTCCTTTTCGCATCAGCTGACATTAGTGCCATGGAAATCCTTTTCTTATGAGGCATTATTGTGGTAAAAATAGTCTGTAACTAGCAGTTTCTATATCCTCTCACATAGAGTTAATGTGACTGACATCAGCCTTTCCACCAACTAACTGACATGCTATTACCTCACACAAGCTTTGTTATACTGAGAAAGTCCTTTGTTGCCTATATTAACCAATCAGAGCTCAGATTAATTAACTGTAGCAAAATAGAAGCTGAGCTGTGATAAGTTGCTATTGGCAGCCTGATAAATCCCCAGCCAACAGGAATCCCTCCCCACTGGCACTATATATTAGCTCACACATACACATAATAGACAGGTCATGTAACTAACAGCTGCCGTATTTCCTTTATGGTACATTTGTTGCTCTTGTAGTTTGAATGCTTATTAATCAGATTTTTATTTTTGAAGGATAATACGAGACTGGTGTGTGTTTTAGGGCGAGTTTCATGTGTCAAGTTGTGTGTGTTGAGTTGCATGTGGCGACATGCCTGTAGCGACTTTTGTGAGATGAGTTTTGTGTGTCGAGTTAAATGTGACAGGTTAGTGTAGCAAGTTGTATGCAGCAAGTTTTGCGCATGGCGAGTTTCGCGCGGCGAGTTTTATGTGGGGTGCGTTTTGAGTATGTGCAAGTTTTGTGTGAGGCAACTTTTGCATGTGTTGCAACCTTTGTGCATGTGGCAATTTTTCCACGTGTGCAAGTTTTGCATGTGGCGAGTTTTCCATGAGGTGAGTTTTGCACGTGTGGCGAGTTTTGCGTGAGCTTAGTTTTGCCTGTGGCGACTTTTGAGTGGCGACTTTTGTGTTTCGACTTTTATGTGGTGAGGTTGGTGTATGTGTGGTGAAATGTGTGCTGAGGGTAGTCTATGTGTTCAAGCACGTGGTAGTGTGTGGTGCTTTTTGTGTGTGTTCATATCCCCATGTGTGGTGAGTATCCCATGTCGGGGCCCCGCCTTAGCAACTGTATGGTATATACTCTTTGGCGCCATCGCTCTCATTATTTAAATCCCCCTTGTTCACATCTGGCAGCTGTCAATTTGCCTTCAACACTTTTCCTTTCACCTTTTCCCAATTATGTAGATAGGGGCAAAATTGTTTGGTGAATTGGAACGCGCGGGGTTAAAATCTCACCTCACATCATAGCCTATGACACTCTCGGGGTCTAGATGTGTGACTGTGCAAAATTTTGTGGCTGTAGCTGCGACGGTGCAGATGCCAATCCCGGACATACATACATACATACATACATACACACACACACACATTCAGCTTTATATATTAGATGTGCCCATGCTGTGTATTGTGTAATGGCTGTGTCTGATCATGCACAGCTACTCCAGTTTATGGCCGAGTATACCACAGCTCATGGCCATGAGAAGAAACAAAAGAGAGTATACACAGGGGACAGCAAGGGATCACAACAACTGATTCTTTCTGTTGGATGTGGATTTTCCTGAAGAAGTTATATACTTCGAAACGCTTTGAAATGTAGTGCGTATGTAAAGTATTCAGACCCCTTTACATTTTTCACTCTTTGTTTAATTGCAACCATTTGATAAATTCAAAAAAGTTTATTTTTTTCTCACTAATGTTCACTCTGCACCCCAGCTTGACTGAAACAAACAGAAATGTAGTAATTTTGCAAACTGAATAAAAAAGAAAAACTGAAATATAACATGGTCATAAGTATTCAGACCCTTTGCTCAGTATTGAGTAGAAGCACCTTTTTGAGCTAGTACAGCCATGAATCTTCTTGGGAATGATTCAACAAGTTTTTCACACCTGGATTTGGAGATCCTCTGCCATTCCTCTCTTCATATCCTCACCACTTCCGTCAGGTTGGATGGTGAACGTTGGTGGACAGACATATTCAGGTCTCTCCAAAGATGCTCAATTGGTTTAGGTCAGGCTCTGGCTGGGCCAGTCAAGGATGGTCACAGAGTTGTTCTGAAGCTACTCCTTTGTTATTTTAGCTGTGAACATAGGGTCATTGTCTTGCTGGAAGGTGAACCTACAGCCAAGTCTGAGGTCAAGAGTAACCTGAAAGAGGTTTTCATCCAGGATATCTATGTACTTAGCCGCATTCATGTTTCCTTCAATGACAACCAGTTATCCTGTCCCTGCAGCTGAAAAACACCCCCATAGCATGATGCTGCCAACACCATATTTCACTTTTGGGATTGTAGTGGGCAGGTGATGAGCAGTGTCCGGTTTTCTCCATACACACAGATTAGACCAAAAAGGTCTATCTTTGTCTTATCAGACCAGGGAATCTTATTTCTCATAGTCTGAGAGTCCTTCATGTGTTTTTTTAGCAAACACTGTGCTGGCTTTCATACATTTTGCACTGAGAAGTGTCAGTTGGGCCAGTCAGCCATAAAAGCCTGACTGGTGGGGGCTGCAGTGATAGTTGACTTTGTGGTACTTTCTCCCGTTTCCCTACTGCATCTCTGGAGTTCAGCCACAGTGATCTTGGGGTTCTTCTTTACCTCTCTCACCAAGGCTCTTCTCCCATGATTGCTCAGTTTGGCTGGATGGCCAGGTCTAGGAAGATTTCTGGTGGTCCCAAACTTCTTCTTCCATTTAAGGATTATGGAGGTCACTGTGCTCTTAGTAACATTGAGTACTGCAGAAATTCTGTTGTAACTTTGGTCAGATCTGTGCCTTGCCACAATTCTGTCTCTGAGCTCATTGGCCAGTTCCTTTGACGTCATGACTCTCATTTGGTCTGACATGCCTTTCCAAATCAAGTCTTATCAGTTTAATTAAACACAGCTGGACTCCAATGAAGGAGTAGAACAGGGCCGGACTGGGACTAAAATTCAGCCCTGGCATTTGAATTTACACAGGCCCACTCGTCACATGGTGACTGTATAATATCTTTGTACACTTGTAGGTTACAAGAAGTGAGGGGATTGTAACACGGCTATATAACATATAATTACAGCTGTGTCCAGCATTAGAGCTCAGTCCAATTTATTGCTTTTAGTTGCAGTACCAAGAAAAGCCACTACTTTACCTACTTAACTGGATCTCGTAGATAATGAAGGGATTGAGACGACCAAAGGCTATGGAACCTCATTCTGATGCTCCTTATACTTTGCCTACAGCCACTTTTGGTTCCGCTGCGCTGCACGAGACCTGGTGACTCTGAAGAGCAGTGACATCAGATATTCAGATATTCCGGATCTTGCGTCATCGCTCTTCATAGTCGCTGGGTCTCGCCAGGTCTGGGCTAGTACTGGGGGTGTCTGATAGACACCTCTCCATTACTTACACCAGGGATTGATAGCAGCTGACATTACGCAGCCGACATCAACCCTAAAAATCATTACACATACCATAATTAAATGCTCTGGCGGCTGGGAAAAGCAGTAGAGTTAGCGCTATTCCCAAGCACCGGGTGCTAACTACAACTGTCATCATCCTTGCCTGGTCTCCCAGCGAAGCATTTCTGCTATATTTACATGCACTGATCTCAGGCCACTAAACGAGTGTGATCGACAATAGTGAAGTCATTCGCTTGTTTCCCGGCCTCTTTACACCAACTGAGAAAGAATGAAGGGAACAGAACAATCACAATTAGATCAATCTGTCCCCATACAGTATCATGTTATCAGCAGCACATCTACAGTTTACACCAGCGATGTTCTGCTGAGAACAAGGATTTCTGTTCCCACATAAACAATCCAATCACTCGATAAATAGGCAGCATTTTGCTTGTTTAGTATAATACACCCCATAGTCCTCCAGATATTATAATGTGCACCTCAGTCCTCCATATAGTATAATACACTCCTCCATATAGTATAATATACTCCTCATAGTCCTTCATATATTACAATACACTGCAATGCCTCCATATAGTATAATACACTCCTCAGTCTTCCATATAGTATAATGTACTGCCACAGTCCTCCAAATAGTATAATACATTCCTCATAGTGCTCCATATAGTATAATGCCCCGCCATTGTCATCCATGTAGTTCAATTCACGTCCCATAGTATAATGCACGCCATAGTTCTTCATATAGTATAATGCATTCCCCATAGTCCTCGATACAGTATAATGCAGCCCACATATAGTATAATGATGCCACTCCAGAATATAATGCAGCCACCACACAGAATTTATTGTAGCCCTGAGAATAATGTAACCCCCAGAGAATATAATGCAGCCCCCTCATATAGTATAATGCAGCCCCTGTATATATAATACTAGATGGTGGCCCGATTCTAACGCATCGGGTATTCTAGAATATGCATGTCCACGTAGTATATTGCCCAGTCACGTAGTATATTGCCCAGTCACGTAGTATATTGCCCAGCCACATAGTATATTGCCCAGTCACGTAGTATATTGCACAGCCACGTAGTATATTGCCCAGTCACATAGTATATTGCCCAAACACGTAGTATATTGCCCAGTCACGTAGTATATTGCCCAGCCACATAGTATATTGCCCAGCCACGTAGTATATTGCCCAGCCACGTAGTATATTGCCCAGCCATGTAGTATATTGCCCAGTCACGTAGTATATTGCCCAGCCACATAGTATATTGCTCAGTCACGTAGTATATTGCCCAGCCACATAGTATATTGTACAGTCACATAGTATATTGCCCAGCCACATAGTACATTGCTCAGTCACGTAGTATATTGCCCAGCCACATAGTATATTGCCAAGCCACGTAGCATATTGCACAGCGATGGAGTATAGAGCACAGAGCCACGTAGTATACAGACTTAAAATAAAAAATAAACATATACTCACCTTCCGAAGGCCCGTTGAAGTCCTGGGCCTGTGTGTGGTGCACGCGGCAGCTTCCGGTCCCAGGGTTGGTATGAGCGCAGGACCCGTGATAATGTTGCGGTCACATGACCGTGACGTCATGGCAGGTCCTTCTCGCAGGACCTGTGATGATGTTGCGGTCACATGGGACACACAGGGTTAATAGCAGCGGTAACGGAGTGTGTTACAACGCAGCCCGTTACCGCTGCCATTAACCCTGTGTGAGCGGTGACTGGAGGGAATTATGGAGCGGGCGCCGAGCACTGACTGCAGAGGAGTAGGGGAGGGACTAATCAGACTGTGCCCGTCACTGATTATAGCAGAAAAAAGAAAAAAATATTTACCAGCTCAACTGTCGGCATGTGTTGTGGGGAAGCACGGATATCGTGTAGTCATCACGTGAGCAAGTAATCCAAAAAAGAGAAAAAAATCCAGCTTCCAAAAACTTACAAATTTATTAAGGATAAAAGGCAAAGTCCAGTCCAATCCAATAATTTACATAGTGAAGAGTAGCAAGCAACGCGTTTCGAACAATGGTATGTTCTTTCTCAAAGCTACTGCATACATGTGGCAGCAAGGTTAAATACACTATGTAATTTATTGGATTGGACTGGACTTTGCCTTTTATTCTTAATAAATTTGTAAGTTTTTGGAAGCTGGATTTTTTTCTCTTTTTTGGATTACGTGCTCACGTGATTACTACATGATATCCGTGCTTCCCCACAACACATGCCGACAGGTGAGCTGGTAAATATTTTTTTCTTTTTTCTGTTATATGATTTTTTACCGTGCACACCGAGAGCCTTCTTTTTTAATAATTATTTAATTCTAATTTTGAGCTCTGTGGCATTTGTGTTAAATTAATCTTTATTTTTGCATTAGGAGTGAAAGTCCAGAAAGAGCACGTAAAGCTGCTCAACTATTCACATTAGATGCGTCTTCTGCAGCTGTAAATTCTGAATCAGATACATTCAGTTTGGATATTTTGAAACTGGAAAAACTGATGACTAATGAAATGAAAATATGGTGGGACTTTACCACACTGGATAACTATGTATGCAAAGACATGATCCCAAGAGGATTGCGGTTAAAGAAAATTCCCACTACTATATTTTCTCAGGAATTTGTGAAAGAGCGGAATTCAATTTTGAGTAATTGTTCCATTCAACTCATGCAACTCATTATGAAACATGAGGACTTGAGACTAAAAAACATCCAATCAGAGATGAATGACTTAAAAACTAGTTTGGAAAGTAAAAATAATGTATAATTTAATGATGAACTTTTAAATATAAAAAAATCTCTTTCCAAATTAGAAGATGCAATTATGAATCGCAAAGGGAGTAAATTCCAGCGAGATCTGGGAGACTATCAAATGGATCAGGTGTATGAGTGGGGCAGGTGGCAAAAATCATCAAAAAGCCCTCGCCTGATTCTTAAACGCACTAACTACTCCTCCGATGCATCTGAGCGTCGAGTCTCTTCTAGTTCCTCAGATATGGATTCTGCAGATAACAGCGCTAATGAAGATGTGAATACAAGTTACAATACTGAGAACAATACATATTACCGTAGACCAAGAAGACAGCATTCAAAAAACGCAAGAGGCGCGGGGGCCTGTTGTGAATTCCGCTCTTGGGCTCCCTCCGGTGGTTGTAAGTAGCACTTTTGTGAATTCTGCTCTTGGGCTCCCTCCTGTGGTTTTGAGTGGTATAGCTGCTTCTTGGATTTAGCTTTAGCAGCTGCTTCCACTGATCGTCTTTCTGGCTCGGCTATTTTAGTCTGGCCCTAGCCCTCAATCAATGCCAGTTGTCAATTGTTCCTGCTTGGAGCCACTGCTCTTTTGGATTTCCCTGACACTCTGTCCAGTTCAGAAAAGATAAGTCCTTGCTTGTCCTTTTGCAGTCCATTTGTTGTGGACTTTATTGTTCAGCACATTCTATGTTTTGCTCATTTGTCCAGCTTATCAGTATGGATCTATTTAGCTAAGCTGGAAGCTCTGGGCTGCAGATTTTGCCCTCCACACCTTTAGTCAGGTGTGGAGATTTTTGCATATCTCTGCGGTGGACTTTTTCTAGTTTTTATTACTGACCGCACAGTGTTCTTTCCTTACTATGTATATAGCTAGAAGTGGCCTCCTTTGCTAAATCTTGTTTCATACTACGTATGTCATTTCCTTCTCCTCTCACAGTCAATATTTGTGGGGGGCTATCCTATCCTTTGGGGATTTTCTCTGAGGCAAGATAGCTTTCCTGTTTCTACCTTTAGGGGTAGCTAGTTCTCCGGCTGTGACGAGGTGTCCAGGGAGTGACAGGAACATCCCACGGCTTCTTCTAGTCTTGTGTTAAGATCAGGAACTGCGTTCTGTATAGTTACCACCTGCTCAGAGCTAGTCGCATGTCGCTCCTAAATTACCAGTCCATAACAGGGGCCGCAAGCATGGCAGTAAACACAAGAATGGCTACCCGCAACAGGAAATAATACCATCTTCTCAAGGTGATTTTTCTAATGTTTTAAATATTTCGAGTTGCAATCTCACAGTGGAGCAATTACAAGTTCTCTCTCTAGGATTGAAATTTGCACCTGATTGACGATTTGATCTGTTTCACACACTGTTGGATATTAATAGATTCATCCGCAATTTAACTGTTAAGAGACATTTTTTTGATAGTGAATCTGGAGCTACAACTATGGAATCCAACATTCAGAATGAATATTGTGGTTTGATGTTTAATGAACAATGTGCTTTCAAAAATTTAAATGAGCTAAATATGATCAATTTATCCAATCATAAAGATGTACGTCAAGCTGATCAACTATGCACAAAAAATCCCAGGTTTTATCCTATTCAATCAAGAGTAGAGTGCATGGACAGATTTCAAACTGTTATTGAATGGGAACTGAGATCTCTAGACACGTGTGTTAAAAAAAAGGTGCATACTGGCAATCTTAATTATAAGCAGCGCAAAGCTATTCAAGAGATCAAAAATATGAAAGAAATAGTTGTAAAAAAAGCAGACAAGGGTGGACTAATTGTGGTGATGGATACTGTTACATATAGAAATCTGATGAATGATTTATTAAATGATAAAACCAAATATAAAAAATATAAAAAATTATCCACAGATCCTACAGTCTCTTTTAAAAAAGAGCTGTTTTGTCTGGTGGATGAAGGTGGAGCACTGGGTGTGCTGACTAAAACACAGATGGAATATCTAAAAGTTAACCATCCTGTCATCCCCACTATATATGGTCTACCCAAAGTCCATAAGGAAATTGTACCCCCTCCAATGCGTCCTATTATTTCTAGTGTAGGATCTCTGACTGAGCACCTTAGTCAATGGGTGGATTCTTTGTTGCAGCCTTTAGTTATGCGAGTTCTAGGTTTTTTGAGAGATTCTAAAGATGTTTTATATCAACTCTTCAATATTACATGGAAGGAGAATTTCCATTGGATTGGGTGTATGTCATTTCTCTTTACACGTCTATACTACAGAATGTCATTATTCAGGCGTTAGAATTCCATCTAGATAAATAGAGTAATTACACTAATGATCTTTGTAATTTTATAATGCAAGCTGCATTTTTTCTGATGAATCATAATTATTTTTTTTTTGATCAACAGTTTTATCTTCAATGTAAGGGAGTTTCTATGGGCGGCAAGCACTCAACTTCGATAGCCAATTTGGTTATGTCCTACTGGGAGGAACTGTTTCTGTATTCTGATGGTATTCTGATGGTATTTCTGTCTGATGTGTTCTGGTATGACAGATACATAAATGATAAACTCCTTATTTGGAGTGGTAATGTATCTGCCATACCAGAGCTTCTGAGTTATTTTAACTCAAATGCGCTTAATCTTCGTTTTACATGCAGTACTGATCCCCATACGATTGCATTCTTGGATCTTGCACTATGTGGTGCTGTTGATGAGACCATCACCACTTCTACGTATTACAAACCTCTATCTGGTAACAGCATTTTACATGCTTCTAGTAGCCACCCAAGTCACACTATTAAGTCAATACCAGTAGGTGAATTAAATAGAATCACCAGAAACTGTAGTGATGCTGTGGCTTTAAGACAGGAGATAGATACATGTTGTGAAAAGATAAAAGAGATGGGATATCCTAATTGGTCGCTAAATAGGGCTAGGAAAATTGTTCAAAAGAAAAAACGATGTGATATGATAATACCAAAAGAAAAAAATAATAAAAAAATAGTAGCAATACTGAGAATCAAAAAGTGATTTGCTCTATTCAATATAGCCCTCAATACAACAATATTAAATCATTGATTCTTAAAAATATTTCCATTCTGTATGAAGATGAGACACTTTCTACCATTTTATCGTCAGGGTGTCAAGTGGTAGCAAAAAAAGCCACCACTCTCTCAGATACCCTTTCTCCAAGTTTTTTCAACTCAGTTAACCCATTGCGCACCTGGTTACACTACAGTGGTTTCTATCGCTGTGGTGCTTCCAGATGTAGAACGTGTGCCCATTCTAACACTGCACATTTTTTCTATGACAGTGAAGATAAACAGCAATACAAAATACAACAGTTCATTAATTGTAGTAGTAAAAATGTAATCTACATGATCAAATGTATAGAATGTAATTTAAGTTATATAGGATGCACAACAAGACTGCTCAAAACTCGCGATTCTGAACATATTACAGATATTATTACTTGTGTTAATGATAATCGATCTATGTCACTTGCATCTAAGCACTTTATTACCTGTCATCAGAGGAGCACGGCATCTCTGCAAGTCATCGGCATTGAGAAACTTAAACTATCAGCGAGAGGGGGAGATTTCAAGAGACACCTAATGACCCGTGAAGCATACTGGATGTTTTGCCTGAATACCTGCCATCCTGCAGGTCTGAATGCGCGGAGAGAGATCATGTTCCACTACTGAATTGCAACTATTATATATATTATGTTTTTCTTGCGTTTTTCTTTGTTCATTTTTTTGTAAGTTGCTTAAAGTTATTCTTTGTTTTTTGTAAATATAAGTTTTTTAACTAGATAATTTGCTCTGTTTATCATGTGATCGACAGAGTAATTCTCATTGGTGGCAGCTGGTATTTAACCTTGCTGCCACATGTATGCAGTAGCTTTGAGAAAGAACATACCATTGTTCAAAACGCGTTGCTTGCTACTCTTCACTATGTAATTTATTGGATTGGACTGGACTTTGCCTTTTATCCTTAATAAATTTGTAAGTTTTTGGAAGCTGGATTTTTTTTCTCTTTTTTGGATTACCCATCGCTGATTGGTCGCGGCAGTCATGACAGGCAGCTGCCGAGACCAATCAGCGACGCAGGATTTCAGTTACGGAAGTTGAGGACAGAAAGACGGAAGTACCTCTTAGACAATTATATATATAGATATGGTAGCCCCCTCATAGAGCATAATGCAACCCCCCATAGAATATAATGTAACCCCTCTATAGAATACAATGCAGCGCTCCTCATATAGTATAATGCAGCTCCCCATAAAATATAATGTAGCCCCCTCATAGAGTATGATGCAATAACCCCAATAGAGTATAATGTAGACCACAGAAAATGTAATACAGCCCCCATAGAATATAATACAGCCCCCCATAGAATGTAATACAGCCCCCATAGAATGTAATACAGCCCACCTCCCCATGGAATATAATACAGCCCCCATAGAATAAAATATAGCCCCCAGAGAATGTAATACAACCCCCCATAGAATGTAATACAGCACAACCCTCATAGAATGTAATGCAACCAGCCCCCATAGGATGTAATACAGCACAGCCCCCATAGAATGTAATGCAGCCTGTCCCCATAGAATGTAATCCAGCCAGCCCCCATAGAATGTAATGCAGCCAGCCACCATAGAATGTAATCCAGCCAGCGCCCATAGAATGTAATCCAGCCAGCCCCCATAGAATGTAATGCAGCCAGCCCCTATAGAATGTAATACAGCACAGCCCCTATAGAATATAATGCAGCCAGACCCATAGAATGTAATGCAGCCAGCCCCCATAGAATGTAATACAGCCAGCCCCAATAGAATGTAATAGATCCCCCATAGAACGTAATACAGCACAGCCCCCATAGAATGTAATACAGCCCCCCAAATAGCCCCACAATCCAGTTATCATTGATATATTTAAAAAAAAAAACACTCTCCTCACCTCTCTTCGTGCCCCGCACTGCTCCCGGCTCCGGTCTCAGCAGCTGCAGTCTGCCCGCCCGACACACAGCAGGTACGCCATGATATGACGTCATCGCGCACCCACAGTGTCAGAGGCAGAGCGGGGAATAATGGGAGAGGGAGCGTCAGCAGACGCTCTCTCCTCCATCATTGCATTCAACTGTACCAGCGTCATAGACGCCGGTATAGTTGCATGCGACGGCGCTGGCAGGGGGAGTCGGGGCTGGCAAGCGGCCCACTACTACCACTGGCCCTTCTGGCATTTGCCAGAAGTGCCCGATGGCCAGTCCGGCCCTGGAGTAGAACCATCTCAAGGAGGATCACAAGGAAATGGACAGCATGTGACTTAATTATGAGTGTCTGAACAAAGGGTCTGAATACTTATGACCATGTGATATTTCAGTTTTTCGTTTTAATTAAATTTGCAAAAATTTTACATTTCTGTTTTTTTCAGTCAAGATGGGGTGCAGAGTGTACACTAATGTGGAAAAAAATGAACTTTTTTGAATTTACAAAATGGCTGCAATGAAACAAAGAGTGAAAAATTTTAAAATTCTTTCCATACCCACTGTAAACCATCAATTAGCTGTACCATACTGGGATATACGTCTCCAGTTCGTCCACTAACTCCCTTTACAGTCTGATAGCTGATTCTTTCTGTGAGCTAAAAAAAATTCCCTGCCAATGTTTAAAGATATGTCCCTATCTGAGGAAGAAAATATGGCAAAACAACGCTGTCGGGGTGACTGATGGGTATCCAGGACAGGACTAATACTTATGTGAGGAAGAGCATACATGGGCAATAGGGGATAATGCACATTGAAGCACTTTTTTCTGCACTAGACACTTTATCTAATAACTTGCTGCAAAAAAACAATATTATTTTGCTCTTAAGATAAACTATTTAGCACTATGTACTTTGATTAAATATTATCTAATTAGCCATATTGCATATAGCAGCGTTTAAGTTGAAGCTTTGGCATTTGGTATCCCCTTAGCGCTCCTATTTTTGCCTGGTTTACCCTCAGTAGTTTTATGAAATGTCCTTGTCTTGTTTTATTTTATATTTATGTTAAATAGTGTTGAGCGATACCGTCCGATACTTGAAAGTATCGGTATCAGAAAGTATCGGCCGATACCGGCAAAGTATCGGATCTAATCCGATACCGATACCCGATACCAATACAAGTCAATGGGACTCATGTATCGGACGGTATTCCTGATGGTTCCCAGGGTCTGAAGGAGAGGAAACTCTCCTTCAGGCCCTGGGAACCATATTAATGTGTAAAATAAAGAATTAAAATAAAAAATATTGCTATACTCACCTCTCCGACGCAGCCTGCACCTTACCGAGGGAACCGGCAGCGTTGTTTGCTTAAAATTCGCGCTTTAACTTCCTTACATGAAGTCCCGGCTTGTGATTGGTCGCGCGCCGCCCATGTGGCCGCGACGCGACCAATCACAGCAAGCCGTGACGTAATTTCAGGTCCTTCAGGATTTTAAAATTACGTTCCGGCTTTGTGATTGGTCGCGTCACGGTCACATGGGCGACGCGACCAATCACAAGCCGTGACGTCACGGGAGGCTGGACACGCGCGCATTTTAAAATGTGCGCGTGTCCTGCCTCCCGTGACGTCCCGGCTTGTGATTGGTCGCGTCGCCCATGTGACCGCGACGCGACCAATCACAAGCCAGAACGTAATTTTAAAATCCTGAAGGACCTAAAATTACGTCACGGCTTGCTGTGATTGGTCGCGTCGCGGCCACATGGGCGACGTGACCAATCACAAGCCGGGACGTCACGGGAGGCAGGACATGCGCGCATTTTAAAATGCGCGCGTGTCCAGCCTCCCGTGACATCACGGCTTGTGATTGGTCGCGTCGCCCATGTGACCGCGACGCGACCAATCACAAAGCCGGAACGTAATTTTAAAATCCTGAAGGACCTGAAATTACGTCACGGCTTGCTGTGATTGGTCGCGTCGCGGCCACATGGGCGGCGCGCGACCAATCACAAGCCGGGACTTCACGTAAGGAAGTTAAAGTGCGAATTTTAAGCAAACAACGCTGCCGGTTCCCTCGGTAAGGTGCAGGCTGCGTCGGAGAGGTGAGTATAGCAATATTTTTTATTTTAATTCTTTATTTTACACATTAATGTTGTTTCGATACCGATACCCGATACCACAAAAGTATCGGATCTCGGTATCGGAATTCCGATACAGCAAATATCGGCCGATACCCGATACTTGCGGTATCGGAATGCTCAACACTAATGTTAAATAAACTGATGTTTTTATAATGCATTGATTTGCCCCTGCCTCTTTTTCACTTGCTGCAGGCATGGTGTATATGAGAAGTAACTATTTTTAAAGAGGATGGGACATATTAATTGTCAAAATTCTCATTTCACAGGTAAAATCTGTGAAGGAAGTTTTTTGCATGACTAAGATATGAGATGAGAGTTGCTACTGATAAGATTATATGTACAGTAGATTGGAGGGGGGCCTCAGGATAGTTCCTCCCTTTTACCCCACCTCCACCTCCTCACTTTTACATATAATTTCAGTATTAAGAATCTCAGGGTATGTGCCACTGCATACGTCCGGATTTCTTGCAGAAATTTCCTGAAGAAAACCGGAAATTTTCTGCAAGAAATCCGCATTTTTTTTTTGCTTTTTTTTTTCGTTTTTTTCGCGGTTTTTTTAGCATTCTGCAAGCGTAATTAGCTTGCAGAATGCTAATGTTTTCCAAGCGATCTGTAGCATCGCTTGGAAAACTGACTAACAAGTTGGTCACACTTGTCAAACATACTGTTTGACAAGTGTGACCAACTTGTTACTATAGATGCTGCTTATGCAGCATCTATAGTAAAAGATAGAATGTTTAAAAATAATAAAAAAATAAAAAAATGGTTATACTCACCCAGACTATCTCCTCAGCGGCGTCCGTTCCTATAGATGCCGGTGTGGTTCAGGACCTGTGATGACGTCGTGGCTTGTGATTGGTCGCGTGAGTCACATGAGCGGTCACGCGACCAATCACAAGACAGCGATGTCATCACAGGTCCTGAACCACACCATCTATAGGAACCGAAGAGAGAGCATGCACCTGAGAGGCGGGAACACTTCGGCGGCCATCAGAGGGTGAGTATAGGACGATTTTTTATTTTAATTCTTTTTTTTTGACCAATTATATGGTGCCCAGTCCATGGAGGAGAGTCTCCTCTCCTCCACCCTGGGTACCAACCGCACATGATCTGCTTACTTCCCGCATGGTGCGCACAGCCCCGTGTGGGAAGTAAGCAGATCAATGGACTCCTAGGTGTGCGGAATCCCCGCAATCCGCATTTTTTAATGAACATGTTGTTTTTTTTTCCGCGATGCGATTTTTTCCGCGAACATTTGCACAAAAAATGCGGAATACCCTCTAAATAATAGGAGGCATATGTAAGCGTTTTTTTCGCGTTTTTATAGCGAAAAAACACGAAAAAACGCAAAAAATCCTGAACGTGTGCACATGGCCTCACGGTATTAGGGCTGTCCCACACGTCCAGATAATTCCGGTACCGGAATAAATCGGTACCGGAGTTATCCGTGTCCGTGTGCCTGGGAACTCACGGAGGCCATACGTGCGGCACACGTGTGCCGCCCGTATGGCGAGTGGGTACCACACGGAGCGTGTGGTACCCACTCTGCATGGTGCTGAAGCTGCGATTCATATCTTCCCTGCAGCAACGTTTGCTGTAGAGAAAATATGAAGAATAGTGTTTAAAATAAAGATCTATGTGTCCGCCGCCCCCCCACCCCCTGTGCGCCCCCCCCCCGCTGGTCAGAAAATACTTACCCGCTCCCTCGCTGCTTCCTGGTCTGGCCGCGGCTTCTCCTGCATGGGGTCACGTGGGGCCGATCATTTACAGTCATGAATATGTGGCTCCAACTCCCATAGGGGCGGAGCCGACTATTCATGATTGTAAATGATCGGCCCCACGTGACCGCATACAGTAGGAGGCGCGGCCAGACCAGGAAGGAGCGAGGGAGCGGGTAAGTATTTTCTGACCAGCGGGGGGGGCGCACAGGGGGTGGGGGGGGGCGGACACATGGATCTTTATTTTTAACACTATTCTTCATATTTTCTCTATAGCAAACGCTGCTACAGGGAAGATATGAATACCGGCTTCAGCACCATGTGGGGGGACAGCGCTTACTGTAGCGCTGTCTCCTGCACGCACACGGACCCCAGACGGAGAATGTCCGTGTGAGGTCCGTGTTTTACGCGGACCCATTGACTCTATTGGGTCCGTGTAAAACGTGCGCTCCCACGAACACTGACATGTCTCCGTGTTTGGCACACGGAGACACGGTCCGCAAAAAATCAATGACATCTGCACAGATGCATTGATTTTTATGGGTCTACGTGTGTCAGTGTCTCCGGTACGTGAGGAAACTGTCACCTCACGTACCGGAATCACTGACGTGTGAAACCGGCCTTAAGAAATGGGGTATGTGAATTTTTGATCAGGGTCATTTGGATGTTTTGGGTTGTCATTATGATTTAAAAAATGAAAACACAGTAGTTTGGCAATAAATGGCTTCACCCAACCACTAACCATGAGTGGAGAAAAAGTTATGGTGTTATCATTCATATTCTCTGGAAAAAAAGGTCAAGAATGCAACAATTCCGGCTGGGTATGTAAACTTTCAGGCACAACTGTACATCTGGGCTGGACCAGCCTGCACTCATCTTCACACCTTTCTAGCTAAATGTGATGGATTAGTAAAAAGAGAGTATATACATTGGATTGATGAACCATGTAAAGCATGTTATTAAAAATAAAGCATAAGAATTATGATTATTTTCTAATACGAGGAACATCAATAACAATATGCCCAAATTAATCTTTTCAACTACTTGCATTAAAGCAGCACTCTTTCTCCCATCAAATGTTTTATCCTCTTAATATATTGCAGTCATCATATTATATAGCACTGTGCACTTACAATTGATTAAGCTGTATGTAGATACAGGAAGTCTCTTTTCCCTGCATGCGTCATCCTCCTCTTCAACTCCTTACCCAGCTGTGGTGCTCCTACTCCCTGCAATGGATTTTTCCAATGATGACTCATGCAGGGAAAAAAATGCTTCCTGTTTCTACATAGAGCAAACAATAGAGAATAATTAGTTGGGTAGAAAGGCAAACTGAGCAATTGTAAGTGCACAGTGTAATATAATATGATTGCAATAGATTAAGAGTAAACAAATTTTGGTGGAAGTGCTTCTTTAAGAACCATGAGAAAGTTAGGAAAATATTTTGAAGTTTCTTTCAATACTGATTTTCAATAAAACGTGCATTGAATGATTTTACTATTGTGTTGGAACCAGGCACAATGTATGTAAACAAGCCATGAAAACTGCATTGTTTTTCAATGCCTTAACGAAAGGTACATGCAACATTAGTTCCTTCATTAACTGTGATGCAATTGGTAATGTCATATTCCGTGAAGTCGTGGAGCCTATCCCCTCCTGCGGCTAGGTATGGAGGACCCCGAAAGGTCTGGTTTGCTGTAACTTCATTCTAGGCTTACAGTATGTTTATATTGAACTGATACTTGTAATGACCTTTGAATGATGTGTGACAATGTTCACATTATGGAAATGCTGTTTTCTGGTTCATTACTGCTTTTTTTAGAGACACATATACGGTAGTAATGCACTTTTTGTCAGATAATAACCCTTGTATGATATTGTGTCTGAATAGCAGCATTCATTAGGAGGTTTAAGCTGGAGATTAACGTTTCTTTCTTACACTCACCTCGTACATTATGAAATGATTAAACCTATATCACATACTGAACTAGATGCATATTGTAGAATGGTTTTGCCTGCACATACGAAATATGGACAAGTGCATTGGAACATATCTCTCATGAGGAAGCACATTAATTCAGACATAAAGTGGCACATTAAGTAAAGTTACTGAGGGTGGTCGCCAAGCACTGCGTCGCCTCTCAGATATTCAGTTAGAAGACTGTTGGTGACTTTTGCAGACAGATTTCCACATTTTCTCTCACATTAACAAAAGCACAGAAACTGTGCAGCCGGAGCTTCATGGAATGGGATTTTATACTAAAACAGCAGCGTACAAGCCATGAATTGCCAAGCACAATTCCAAGTGTCTTTTTGTGTGCTCTCGGTTATTCTCCCAGATACTACATGCTTGAGAGGTGGGGATTTACAGTATATAGCATTTTTTTCGGATTATAAGAAGCACTTTTTTCCCCTAAATGTGGGGGGTGCGTCTTACCATCCGAATGTGTGCTGTGCTGTAGAGGAAGGGGGCAGCTCTGAAGGGGTGTGGTTGCTGGGATGGTTAGAGGCGATTAGTATTGCCGGCATTTCTGATCAAGGAATTGATGAAAATATTTACATATACGAGTGTCTTACCCTTACCTCACTCCTCCTCTATTTTGGAATCTTCTAAGTCCACTTGACTCTATTCATCGCTTCAAGGACTGGTATTATACTTAAAATCTATAGACAGCCTATAGGCTCTTGCAGCCTCTCTTGTTCTGAATCACATTCAGTGATTGTTGGTCAAGATGTCTACTTTGACTCAATTTCCCAGGTTTGCGATATTATTGTCATTTTGACATACCTTTTTTGTCCTTGTGGCTAATTGTTCGCATGGGCCTTTGATATTGTGGGATATCATCTCCATAGCATTAGGGATATACATCGCAGTAATGGGATTTATTGTATCTTATTGTATATCATTTAAGGCTCTACATATTTTGCTTGTCAGCATATTTGAAATTTGGCGTGTCTAAAGGTACCGTCACATTAAGCGATGCTGCAGTGATATCGACAACGATGCCGATCGCTGCAGCGTCGCTGTGTGTTCGCTGGAGAGCTGTCACACAGACAGCTCTCCAATGACCAACGATGCCAAAGTCCCTGGGTAACCAGGGTAAACATCGGGTTACTAAGCGCAGGGCCGCGCTTAGTAACCCGATGTTTACCCTGGTTACCAGTGTAAATGTAAAAAAAACCAAACACTACTTACTTACATTGCCATGTCTGTCGCGTCCGTCGCCTTCAGCTTCCCTGCACTGTGTAAGCACCGGCCCTAAAGCACAGCGGTGACGTCACCACTGTGCTTTGCTTTACGGCCGGCACTGACACATTCAGTGCAGGAAGCTCAGAGCAGCAGCGCGGACGCCGGGGGACGTGACAAACATCAGATGGTGAGTATGTACTGTTTTTTTTTTTACTTTTACAATGGTAACCAGGGTAAATATCGGGTTACTAAGCACGGCCCTGCGCTTAGTAACTCGATATTTACCCTGGTTACCATTGTAAAACATTGCTGGCATCGTTGCTTTTGCTGTCAAACACGACGATACACGCCGATCTGACGACCAAATAAAGTTCTGGACTTTCAGCAACGACCAGCGATATCACAGCGGGATCCAGATCGCTGCTGCGTGTCAAACACAACGATATCGCTATCCACGACGCTGCAACGTCACGGATCATTGTCATTCTCGTTGCAAAGTCGTTTAGTGTGAAGGTACCTTTAGAATTGTGGGAATATTCTATATAGTTCCCATGGGCTATAATCTATTATATATATGTGTTTGTACTCACACTTGTAGCTAGCCCGTTATGCCAATTGTACAATGTTATATATTTATGGCTTATACAGTCTGGAGGGGTGTTGGTTGATTTGTCATATGTATATGTCTGTTTAATGGTTTTTAATATTGTCTTGCTTGAGATGTAAATAAAGATTGTTCTATATTTTGTCATTATACTGTGGATGTGCATACCTTATTAGTCTAGTCTTTTCTCTTTGTTCAATTTATTCAATTTTCACAGACTAGGTGATGCACCCCATATTGGATTAGTAACTAATATATTAGTGATAGCAGTGCACCCTTTTTCTTCACTTCATCATACTGTCTAAAGGGGTTATAGGCCATCATACTTTGTGTAGGGGGCAATGTGACATCATATTGTATATTGGAAGCGATTGGACATTGTCATCACACTTAATATAGGGAACTATGGGCCTTCACACTGGGCTACTAGTTATCATATTGTGTATAGGAGCTATGGTGAAAATTATCCTGTATATAGAGAGCTATGGGGGCATTATACTGAGTATAGTGACCATATGCCATCATATTGTGTATGCAAGGCTATGGTCCACTGAAGTGTGTATAGGGTACTATGTTCACCATGCTACTTTGTGTGGGGAGAATCTACTGTGAGAATATCCTACATTCTTTGGGGAAATGTACAATGTACCGTGTAATCATATTGTGTATACTGTAAAATCTGTATGGGAGCATGCCACTGTGTATGGAGGGCTATGGAGAATCCTATATATGTGACTATAGTCACAATCATATTGTATATTGGGGGCTAACATACTGTGTATAGTGTTCTATGATCACCTTCATACTTGATCATACTGTGTGTGATGGGCCTTGGTGGCCATTATAATGTCAATAGTTGGAAGGACTTCAATATGTATATGGGCTATCAAACTGTGCATAGGATGGCTCTGATCACCATGATACTGTGTATGGGGTTTTGTGGGGCCATCATAATGTGTAAAATGGGCCATGGGTCCATAATTTTGTGTACAGGAGGTTGACAGCCATAATACTGTGTATAGGAGGGGTATTGTCGCCATCGTACCATGTGAGGGCTGCAGTGGCCATTATACATTTATATATCTTAATATACACTCACCGGCCACTTTATTAGGTACACCATGCTAGTAACGGGTTGGACCCCCTTTTGCCTTCAGAACTGCCTCAATTCTTTGTGGCATAGATTCAACAAGGTGCTGGAAGCATTCCTCAGAGATTTTGGTCCATATTGACATGATGGCATCACACAGTTGCCGCAGATTTGTCGGCTGCACATCCCAAAGATGCTCCATACAAGGCAGGATGGATCCATGCTTTCATGTTGTTTACGCCAAATTCTGACCCTACCATCCGAATGTCGCAGCAGAAATCGAGACTCATCAGACCAAGCAACGTTTTTCCAATCTTCTACTGTCTAATTTCGATGAGCTTGTACAAATTGTAGCCTCAGTTTCCTGTTCTTAGCTGAAAGGAGTGGTACCCGGTGTGGTCTTCTGCTGCTGTAGCCCATCTGCCTCAAAGTTCGACGCACTGTGCGTTCAGAGATGCTCTTAGGCCTACCTTGGTTGTAACGGGTGGCGATTTGAGTCACTGTTGCCTTTCTATCAGCTCGAACCAGTCTGCCCATTCTCCTCTGACCTCTGGCATCAACAAGGCATTTCCGCCCACAGAACTGCCGCTCACTGGATTTTTTTTCTTTTTCGGACCATTCTCTGTAAACCCTAGAGATGGTTGTGCGTGAAAATCCCAGTAGATCAGCAGTTTCTGAAATACTCAGACCAGCCCTTCTGGCACCAACAACCATGCCACGTTCAAAGGCACTCAAATCACCTTTCTTCCCCATACTGATGCTCGGTTTGAACTGCAGGAGATTGTCTTGACCATGTCTACATGCCTAAATGCACTGAGTTGCCGCCATGTGATTGGCTGATTAGAAATTAAGTGTTAACAAGAAGTTGGACAGGTGTACCTAATAAAGTGGCCAGTGAGTGTATACTTACCTTGTAATGTCTTCACATCCTGTTCCATCCAGATGTGTCCGGATTCCAGAATTCCAAGTGGTGGAAGTTCACCTACCTCGATACTGGGACACCCAAGTGATGGGTGTCTCAATATGGACACTACTGGTGGTACCAGCATCTTGCACGGTGCCACCAGCGGAACACTGTTGCACCACACACACTGTATATGCCGTATGCACCACACACACAAACACACACTATATATGCCGTACGCACCACACACACACACACACACTGTATAGGCTGTACGCAGCCTCTTGCGTCGTACCACCAGCAGAACACCATCACGAACACGCCACCACTGGGATCAGTCGAATGATTCACTGACCGCCGCCATCATTGTACAGGAGAAGTCTGTGCAGTTTATTATGCAACCCATAAACCTCTGTAACAAAGTAGAGAAACAAAAATCAGCTCACCATGTCTTTTATCTTGACCTCCTGTGTGATCACCAAACACCTTGCACGGATCAGGGTGAAGTAGCCACAATGAATCCAACAGAAAAGCATGTGTACATGAGTGCTGAAGGTGAAAAATAACTTTTAATGAAAATAAACTAAGACCATGACCATGACTAAGACCACTAGGTCGAAACGCGTAGATCGTCATTAGGTTCTATAGCCAGTGTGTACTGAGTGCTGGATACCATATATATGGATATATTTTTAATTTATTTTCTTTAAAAGTTATTTTTTACCTTCACCACTCACTGGACACACCAGCTTTTCTGCTGGATAAACCTTTGTAGGCCATGTTACACATCACAGACCTCACATAATCCATAGCACTTCGTAGTATACGACTTTGAATCACGGTCTGTAAACACACTCGACTTCTCTTTTTCCAGTTACCGTGGGCGACCGCATGCCAAACAGTTCATTAACATCAACGAAAAACAACAAACACCAACAGTCTGTTCCAATTGTAGATACTTGTCTGCCCTTACTATAACCACCTTGTCTGGAGTGACCTTACAGGAGCTCCTGCTCCACACGCTGACTTCTCATCAGTCCTGGCCTCTAGAGAAGCTGCCTTACTGGGATTACTGTCTCATCCGATGCCATGGGATAAGGGCACTCTCGACAGTCCAGACCCTCAGAAGATCTATAGCTTCCCCAAAGCAGTGCCATCACAGACTCTCGAAGTACATGGTCTCTCCCTGTTCTATTCTGGAATCCAGTTCATCCGCAGGACCTTCCAACAGAGCAACCATCCAGGTCTATGGTCTCTCAATTGGCTATTCACGAATCTGGTCCACTCACAGGACCTTCCAACACAGAGACCTTCCAGGTACATGGCCTCAACATGTGCTCTTCAGGAAGTCCATCCACCCATAGGACACGCAGACCTGACTTCTTACAGGATCTTACAACCTCGAACATGTGACCCAAACCAAGGTCACATTATGTAGCTGAAACCACCTCAATAGGTGGGAGGTGTGTGTCCTTGACCATTCCTGCCCAGCACTCCAACTAACCCTGTAAGCCCCGCTTTATAAACAAAAACAAGGCTCGTGGAACTACAGGTCCCAGAGCAACATTTTAGGCTTACAGCACAGAGGATCTCCTCCTCTGTGACACATACTGGCCATTTACAACAAAATCGGTCATTGTCTCAAAAGGGATAATAATAATAATAATAATATGTTGGGATTGCGGGATTTTATCTCTGTTTTTATACATCCTAAAATCTTGTTTGCTTTTGCAGCTGCTGCTTGACATTGAGTTCTGCTGCTCAGCTTACCTGTAACAAAAATACCCAAGTCCTTCTCCTGTTCTGTAGTCCCGAGTATACTCCCATTTAATGTATATGCAGCAATAGGATTACTCTGTCCTAGGTGCATTACTTTACATTTATCTCATTTGACAAGTGTTTGCAAATTCAGCCATCTTATTCAGATTGTTTTGCAAAATTGTAATGGACCAATCTAATGTGATCTTTCAATTAATAAACAATGATTCACAGAAAACCATTTAAATATTGGTTTTCTTATGGACTACACCCTACATCTAATCCCTTGTCTCTGTCTACCACTCTACCCGTCCCCTCCATTCTGCTAATGACCTAAGACTAACATCCTTGCATGCCCGTCTTCAACATTTTTAGCTTTCTGCGCCAATTCTTTGGAATGCATTATCCAGGACAAAAATAAACAAAAAACAAAGACAGAAACATAATGATTGAATACCCTGCAGTAAAAAAAAAAACCGTGTATTGCATGAAAATAATGTAGGGTACTTAACTAACATGCGTTTTGATAAAAAAGAAGTGCAAAAACCATCCCACCACTTCAAGTTGACCCTAAATGGGACAGTGCTTGCTCTAATATAAAAACCTTATTATTTATCAAGTGACATGCATGTGGATAAGGGACTGGGTCCAGCCAATGGACACACAGACATGGGAGACCATATCAATATAATGCCCAGCTCAAAGGAAAGGCAGGCCATGCCTTTATATGCACATGATGCAAACAGATTGAAATATACCCAAAGGTATGAACTGGGATATAAACTGGTGTGCCTGCAGCATATCAGCGCACGTTTACACTGGCCTCTGAACAGAAAAAAACAAAGACAGAATCATAATGATTGAATATCCTGCAGTAAGTAAATAAATAGCATATTGAATGAAAATAATATAGGGTACTTAGTAGTGTTGAGCATTCCGATACCGCAAGTATCGGGTATCGGCCGATATTTGCTGTATCGGAATTCCGATACCGAGATCCGATACTTTTGTGGTATCGGGTATCGGTATCGAAACAACATTAATGTGTAAAATAAAGAATTAAAATAAAAAATATTGCTATACTCACCTCTCCGACGCAGCCTGCACCTTACCGAGGGAACCGGCAGCGTTTTTTGCTTAAAATTTGCGCTTTAACTTCCTTACTTGAAGTCCCGGCTTGTGATTGGTCGCGCGCCGCCCATGTGACCGCGACGCGACCAATCACAGCAAGCCGTGACGTAATTTTAGGTCCTTCAGGATTTTAAAATTACGTTCCGGCATTGTGATTGGTCGCGTCGCCCATGTGACCGCGACGCGACCAATCACAGCAAGCCGTGACGTAATTTTAGGTCCTTCAGGATTTTAAAATTACGTTCCGGCGTTGTGATTGGTTGCGTCGCGGTCACATGGGCGACGCGACCAATCACAAGCCGTGACATCACGGGAGGCAGGACACGCGCGCATTTTAAAATGCGCGCGTCTCCTGCCTCCCGTGACGTCACGGCTTGTGATTGGTCGCGTCGCCCATGTGACCGCGACGCAACCAATCACAACGCCGGAACGTAATTTTAAAATCCTGAAGGACCTAAAATTACATCACGGCTTGCTGTGATTGGTCGCGTCGCGGTCACATGGGCGGCGCGCGACCAATCACAAGCCGGGACTTCAAGTAAGGAAGTTAAAGCGCGAATTTTAAGCAAACAACGCTGCCGGTTCCCTCGCTGAAGTCCAGGCTGCGTCGGAGAGGTGAGTATAGCAATATTTTTTATTTTAATTCTTTATTTTACACATTAATATGGTTCCCAGGGCCTGAAGGAGAGTTTCCTCTCCTTCAGACCCTGGGAACTATCAGGAATACCGTCCGATACATGAGTCCCATTGACTTGTATTGGTATCGGGTATCGGTATCGGATTAGATCCGATACTTTGCCGGTATCGGCCGATACTTTCCGATACCGATACTTTCAAGTATCGGACGGTATCGCTCAACACTAGTACTTAGATAACATGTTTTTTGATTAAAAAAATGTAAAAGCCTTCCTGCCTAGTCACGGTGACCGTAATTGGGACAGTCCTAACTCTAGTTTTAAAAACCTTACCGTTTTTCAAGTGACATGCATGTGGATAAGGGCTGGGAAAGACTGGGCCCAGCCAGTGACACACAGCCTATGGGTTTTTATTATTATCCAGGACAAGATGATTAATTTCCAAAACCCACAGTTTTAAGCGTGCCCTAAAACATGCACTTCCTTAGACAGGCCTATCGCCTCTCCATACATATCTAACTATCCATGGTTTGCCCTTATAAAATGTTCTTCAAAGTCAGGACCCTTGTAACATCTGTTTACACACCCTTCATACACTTAATAGCCCCCTGTGTCTGGACTTACACAAATACTGGCTTGTGACCGGTTCATGTAGCATTGCGGAAATACCCTATTTATTATATCAATGACTAGACTAAACAATAAAGCACTTTTTACCATTTACCTTTGGAGTCTCCCTTACTTCCTCATAGATTGTAAGCTTGTGTGCAGGGCCTTCACTCATTTTGGGATCTATTGAATTATCTGTTACTCCGTAATGTCTTTTATTGTCTGTACAAGTCCCCTCAAAAATATAAAGTGCTGCAGAATATGTTGGTGCAATAGAAATAAATATTATTATTAGTTCATGGCAGCAAGTCTTGATATAATTACTGTGTTAGGTAAAATGGAGGACATTACTATACAGAGACCAGTTGGGGCTCAATATTACTGTAAGGGGGTCAGAATGGAGGAAACTATTAGTTGATAAGGTGAACAAACATTAGCAGTATTCCCCATTGTGGCTCATATATTATCAATTTAGTAAGACACAATATGAGACTGTTTTGAGGCAAAATTGATCCATGCTATTACAGTATGGGGCAGAAATCTTGTATGCTAAACCTGCTTTGTTGCCACTGGGCAGAAGGTAGTATCGGTATTTAAGCACAAAGACAGGTATTACTACTGTATGGGGGCATAAATAAGAATTTTACTATTGTGCAGTGGCCACAAATGGAAGCATATGCATTGAAATATATAAGGGACACAGGGGGGGACATTTCTACTTTGAAGGGTTCATGAAGTAAGACATAACTACTAGAATACATTTTATTTTTGCAGATAGTGTTGTTATGAGAGGAACAAAATGGTAATACTATAACTGCAGGGCATCTCAGAGTGGTGCTGTTACAATTTTATCCCTAATTTGAAATAGTGTCGAAGTGGAGGGAAAAGCGTGGAAGGAGATGTAGAAGTGATCAATCACAGATATACTTTCTGAAAAAATGAGTCTTAGCTGTAAAAACTCATAACGTTCAGTGTTGGATATAGAAGCAAAGTGAAAATGAAGAACTTCAATTAAAGGCATTACCAGTAAGTCACTGGATCTACACATACAGTATATGATCTACCGGGCACCTCTGTATAAGTGTCACTTGTGGTAATATTAGTATTAATTAAGTATTGTGCTACTATTCAGTTACTATGTGGAAGTGTTATGTGGTCCTGTTATGGCATTGAAATATTTATAGGCATATTGGTCTGGTTTTGGTAGGTCTGATCTAGTAACAGTATGGATGGTGGTTGCATTGAGACTCCATAGTATATGGTCATTTTGTGATTACAAGTATTCCCTGTATGTGGTTTATTACCGGTATATTAATTGTGAAATAACTTGTTCAGTAACAATATGGTGATTCTTATTTGGTAACTGTATGTCTATTATTTGGAAGTATTTATTACAAAATGTACATACAGTACATAGTATTTGCTTTCTTGACATTTGCTTTCAAATAGATTCCCATATTTTATGTGCAGTATTTTTGTTAATTGGGTTTGGAGTGAACACATATCTCGTATCCAGAATGCTATAAAAGCCCATACATCTGAATAAGATACTGGTGGGAGACCAGGTCCAAATTTTGCATAGGGGCCCATTGGATTCTAGTTCCACCACCATTTGTAGCCTTACCTGTACCATAAAAAGAACAGATATTAAAGAGTAGGATTTAGAAGAGGGACCTTGATGCTATATATTCTAAACTAATATAGCGATAAAGAAGCCAGCCGAATGAATGATGACAGATGCACGTACATCTGTAAAATCAATCAAATGTCTGACACAGTTATTATCTAAAGTGACACAGTTTAAAGCTTGCTGTGAAAGTTTAGTATGCTCAGGAATGTACTGTACACCGTTAAGCTTTTAAATGTCACTAATATTCTGCACAGTTCTGTCAAAAATATACATTTTAAACTCCTAGGGTAGAGTTTTATAAGAAATTTATATTTGTGGTAAGTAAAATCACAGTAGGGATTCAGGAAATTAAATGTCTGGAAAAAAAGGAAATATATATATATATATATATATATATATATATATATATATATATATATATATATATATAAAATAGTAAAAAAGGAACAGCACACTGGTGTAACTTATCTTAGGGTGCAAAGCCTCCAGGCAACCCGTCCACCGGTCGTCGGTATTCAGTATAGATCAAAAAAAGAGGCAGCACTCCATTTTCAAAAAGGTGCAGGATTTATTCAAATCCACATGTCTATGCGACGTTTCAGCTCTACTGAGCTTTTCTCAAGCCTCAAGGCTTGAGAAAAGCTCAGTAGAGCTGAAACGTCGCATAGACATGTGGATTTGAATAAATCCTGCACCTTTTTGAAAATGGAGTGCTGCCTCTTTTTTTGATCTATATATATATATATATATATATATATATATATATATATATAAAGAAATCTTACATTCTGTTTAGTTGCACTGATTTAAAATGTACCTTGAAAAGTTAAATAAACCTAATAATCCTAATAGTTAAAATGGGTTTACATATGTATTTTCACCCCGAATATTACTAATTATATCTTATGTAATGTTAGACAAAAAAAAATAACATTTGTTAAATTTCTAATTAATTGTTCATTAATTTAATTCTTCATTTCAAATACAATGTTATAAGAATCAAAGTATAGCCTAAATCTATCTGAATCGCTGCACAAATGCACATACATAAATTACAAATGGTTAGTGTACTTTCACATTATGTTCTGTGTCCCCTTGGGGCATACATCCGAAATCCCCCCCCAAAACAGGGTCCAGTTGCATGCGCCAACAGGGCTAATAGACTGAAATGGTGAAGGCAGAGTGAACATGAAATCTGCCCACAATTTCTTCAGGAATGTACATCATCAGGAGGCAGACACTCATATGCTGTGCACTACGTCTGACTGTCTGCCTCCTGTAGGCGTACACTCACAAAAATGTTAAAATTATGACAAAGGAAAAGCTGCAAGTTGGCAGGGAGATCAATATAATGTGAAATTAATAATTATGAATAAAAATGATAATAACATCCCTGCAACCAAGAAGCCGGACAAAAGTAATGACCAAAGGACAAAAATGCAGAAAAACCGCAGAGAAAACCGATCAAAGAGTCCAATAAATTATAGTATAAAACCACAATAGTTTATTAAATAAATCAGGTATAACAATGGACATTTTATAAACAATATGTTACAAACAATCAAAAACAACAAGGATGCACCCAGGGAAAATACTGAAAAAAATGCTGTAAAAATGTGTGCACAATAAAGTAAAGTGCAACAACAAAGGGAGATCTAGATCATAGAAAGTGTATAAATGCATAATATATGTCCAAATATGAATCATTCCATATCGTGCCCATTATGTATATAAGAGTCAATCATGTGCAAAGTGCGGCACAGTGTGCAATGTACATAGCTGCACATAAGTATAGTGATACAATGAATAATAAAAAAGACAAAGGTGCATATAATTATAAAGTAACTTACAAAAGTAGTAAGACTCCCTGGTACCTGGATGGCGTCCTCCCCAACGCGCGTTGCGGGTGCCGCACTTTGTACATGATTGTCTCATATATACATAATTACATTATGAGCATGATATGGAATGATATATATTTGAATATATATTATGCACTTATATATTTTCTATGATCTAGATCTCCCTTTGCTGTTGCACTCCTTATATATTATATGTTTGTTTTATTTTTTTCACAATTTTTTGCATATTTTATTGTGCACTCATTTTTACCGCAATTATTTCAGTATTTTCCCTGGGTGCATCCTTGTTGTTTTTAACTGTTTGTAACATATTGTTTATAAAATTTCCATTGCTATACCTGATTTTTTAATAAACTATTGTGGTTTTATACTACAATTTATTGGACTCTTTTGATCGGTTTTCTCTGCGTTTTTTTTCTTGCTCACAAAAGTGTTGCACGTCATAGTGACTATTCACTATGCCATCACCATTACAGTCTATTGGCCCCAGCAGCACATACGTCCGGGCTCTGTTTTGTGGGGAATTTCAGACATATGCCTCTATGGGGACAAAGAACGCAATGTAAATGCACTGTTATAATTCCAGGGCACATAAAGCTATAAAGTTGAAGTCTGATTTGCTATTATTTCCAAGTTGGCATAAGGAGGCTTATAATCCATGTACTGCTCCTATGGAAATTTAAAGATGCAAACATCACCTTCAGAGAGAAAAACGACTTGAGCTCTGGTGCCATATAGCAATCCTAAAAGTAAAAATTTATATTTTAACTTATGAACTCCAGGGGCCATTTTCCATTTTTCATTTTCATTTTTTCCTCCCCTTCATCCAACAGCCATAACCTTTAAAATTTTCCATCAATATAGCTGTATGAGGGCTTGATTTTTATGGAAGGAGTTGTACTTTTCAATGACATGACTGATTTTACCAAATAGCATGCTGGAAAATGGCAGCAAAAATTTTGCTATAACACCAGCTACACTGTGTTCCAAATTATTATGCACAAAGAGTTTAGGAGTGATAAGGTTAGAATTTTTTTGTTTGTCATTTAAACTCATTGATGGTGATGTGTGTCAGGGCTCTTTATATCACTGAAAGCAATTGCAGATACCTGTGCAAATTAGTTTGGCAGGTGTGTCCAAATAAAGGCAAGACTACTTAAGAAGGCTGTTCCACATTATTAAGCAGTCTATATTTTTTGCCAAAATGGGAAAGAAAAAGGATGTGTCGGCTGCTGAGAAGCAGCAAATTGTGGAGTATGTAGGTCAAGGCATGACTACAATCAACATTGCCAAGATACTTCATCGTGATCATCGCACAATCAAGAAGTATGTAGCTGATTCCCTGCACACACGTGTGCGTGCTGATAAGGAAAAATAGAGGACTCTTTCCAACAGGCAATTGCGTAAGGTTAAAAGAGCAGCTGCAAAAATGCCTTGTCATAGCAGCAGACAAGTTTTTGAAGATGCTGGTGCCTCCAACGTCCCCAGAACAACAAGATGCAGGGTCCTTCAGAGGTTTGCAGCTGTGTGTAAGCCATCCTGTCGACCACCTCTATCCACTGCACACAAGCAGAAATGGCTCCAGTGGGCCAAACGATACATGAAGACTGACTTCCAAACTGTTTTGTTCACCGATAAGTGCCGTGCAACGCTCGATGGTCCAGATGGATGGAGTGGAGGATGGCTGGTTGATGGACACCCCATGAAAACACGGCTAAGGCGCCAACAAGGAGGAGGTGGAGTAATGTTTTGGGCTGGAATCATGGGGAGAGAGATTGTCGGCCCCTTTATGATCCCTGAAGGGGTAAAGATGAACTCCATAATCTTTGTGGAGTTTCTAAAACAACAGTTCCTGCCATGGTTCAAGAGGAAGAACTGTGCTTTCCGAAGCAAGATCATTTTCATGCATGATAATGCACCGTCTCATGCTGCAAAAAACACATCTGCATCTCTGGCTGCTATAGGCATAAAACAGGACAAACTTATGGTGTGGCCACCATCTTCCCCTGACCTCAACCCCATTGAGAACCTCTGGAGCATCATCAAAAGGAGTGTCTATGATGGCGGGAGGCAGTTCACATCTAAGCAACAGCTCTGGGAGGATATTCTGTCCACTTGCAAAACAATTGAAGCAGAAACCATCCAAAAACTGACAAATTCAATGGACGAGAGAGTTCAGAAGCTTCTTTCCAACAAGGGGTCCTATGTGCAAATGTAACATCACCTAGAATAAAGTTTTCACTTGAAAACTGTTTGATTTCATTTTGTAACAAGCTGATAATGCTTATAACTTCACAATTGACCATTTTTTTGTTCAAAATAAAAAAAAAGGTTGAAAACTCTGCTGTGCATAATAATTTGGAACATGCATTTTGAGTGTTTATTTTTTTTAAAAGATACTGTTTTCATAGGCAGTTTGTTCCAAAACATTGCAATTATACTAGAATAGTAGATGACGGGAAAATAACAATTACTGCAATTCAGATTGGTAATTTAGAGAAAATATGAGGAAATATTATTTGCATAATAATTTGGAACACAGTGTAGTAACACAAGCCCTCAGCCACCACAGAAATGACACATCAATTAGATGCGCCAAATCTGGCCCTTAGCCCCGGCTCTTGCCGCTTGCCCAGGTGAGTTGGCCAGCAGGGTAATAGTTTTGGGGTTGATATCAGCTGTGTAATGTCTACTAACATCAAGCCCAGGGCTTAGTCATTTTGGCTGACCTTGTAGTCAAAAGCAATAAACATACACCTAGAGAAAAGTCATTTAATTGTAAAAAGCACTTCCTGACCCTCTTTTACCCATTTTTTACTTTTGAGAAAAAAATAATCCAAAGTGGTCTGTCGTAAATCCATCCCATGTCCCATGATGATCCCCAACTCTGCTACAGTATATATGGAGGATATCCTGAACAGAGACATTAGAAGTGTTCTAGCTCACCACAGCAGTTGGAACACAGAGAGAGTGTCATGAGAACCTGGCTGCTTTGACGAGCAGAGATGTCATTAAGGTTACTGAAGGTTCCAGTTGGCGGTTCTCATAGTAACCTCTGTGTGGGCTGACCAGCTCTGAACTTTGATAACCTTCCTGACCACTTGTAGTGTGAGAAGGTGCATCTATCGGTGCATGTAATTGATGTGCCATTTCTGGGGTGGCTGAGGATTGCTCTTATTAGAATGGGGGGGAGGCAATATCCATGCCCCCTTCCCAGCCTGTTAATATCAGCCCTCATGTGTCTGTTTAGCCTTTTCCGGTTATCAAAAGTAGGGAGGCCCCCATGTCATCTTTTTTGGGGGGTCCCCCCTTTTTAATAATTAGTAAAGGCTACGCAGACAGTTGTATGTTGTTATTCATAAGCTGGGATGATCCTTCCCAAAATAATAACACTAGCCCCCAGCTGTAAAAAAAAAGGTAAAAAATGAAAAACATAAAAAAGGCATATTTATGTCATACTCCAAAACATGAACAAAATTAAATTAACCATTAATCCAGGAAAAAAAACTTTTAATAGGAGATCAAACGCCAAACAAAAATTACAAATTATAAGAACGTGTGGAACTGTAATCAGGACCAGGACTGGGAATTGGAAAAGGTGGGGTAGCAGCAAGAGGAGTGGAGACCTAAGGGGTTAGAGAGAGAAGTGGACTAAAGGGGAAAATACACCATAGTCCAGATTGGATAGGTATGGCTTACCAGCCTAAAGAAAACACTCTCCTTCTGTGGTTCCTTTAGATTCAGTGCCTGTGGTGGCATCTCAGTGACCAAATCATGAGTCCCAGATATTTTTATGGCCTCTTTTTGTATTTTTTACCTTTCATGCCAAGAAGACAAGAGTGATTGGGGCAGGAAAAATGGTGGTGAGGGGGTTGTTAGCTGAAGTGATGCTGGCACTAGTGGTAGGTGACAAGATGGTGTCGCTGGAGGTGGTGGTAGCTGCCGTGATGCTTTAATGAGATGGCTGTTAAGTTGGTGCCACTCGACGTGACTGCCAAGATGGTATCACTGGAGGTGGTGGTGGCTGCCGTGATACTGGCACTGGAGGTGAAGGTGGCTGCCGCATAGCGGGGCTGCTGACTAGCCTTCTTTATGCTCCAATGTCTGATTTTGCTGCCATCAGAAAAATACAATTTTTCTAGGTATTCAAAAATGACTATTCTGGAGCTTGGGGGATTGGTGGCAGCCAACACAATTTGGAGGGGAAACTTGGTCCACATCCTAAAAGAAAAGAGAATATGCTTGAAATAACGGGATAGGCTGAGACAACAGTACTCCTTTCCATTTTCGCTCACAGGTATTTCAACATTGCTTAAACACCAGAGATGGGGGGCCCTACTTCGGCTGAAACATCACTGGGTTTATTGTTGCGTGGGGGAGGTATCAAGGGGCTGTATTTTGGTGGTGCACTCCTCAAGCTTCTCTTCTTACTGGTCTCCAACTGCAGCCTCCACTTCTGGTTCCTCTCTGGCCTCCAGCACCTCTGTGGTGGAGATATTTATCTTTTTGGTCTATTCAGATCTGTAAAGGTCAGAGATGACAGATAAAAAAGTATTTTTAGTATTTAAAGTCATAATACAAACATTACAACAAATAATCTGAAAAAGGTAGCAACTTAAGGACAAAGATCTCGGCCGAGGCATAAAAACTGGAGCCTAGCATAGTATGTTTATGGTCTTTTTTTAAGACCAACACCTCAACTCTTGCTGCACTGTTGGTGCTTGTGGAGGAACTGGTTCTGGCAGCTCCTCCAACATTTTGTCACAACACCTACTGTAAAGTAAATTGGAAGAGATTATATACAATTTATACAGATAAAGGATGCTATGTGCAATAACATGTATATTGTGTATAGCACTGCAGCCTTGCCTTTCCCTGGGTTCAAATCCCATCTAAGACAATATCTGCAAGGAGTTTGCATGTTCTCACGCGTTTGCGTGGGTTTCCTCTGGGTTCTCTGGTTTCCTCCCATACTCCAAAGACATACTGATAGGGAATGGAGATTGTGCGCCCCAATGGGGACAGCGATGATAATGTATGTAAAGCGCTGTGGTGGAATTCATGGCATTATATAAGTGAGTAAAATAAATCTATCCATACATATTATTTCTAAACACTGTTTTTCAGTGATTACTTTGTATCTCCGTTCATACTGCACCCACCCACACACACACACACACACACACACACACACACACAATTGATACACCATTTGAAAGGTATACTTGCCCCCTTCAGCAAGAAAATAGCAAAACAAACCACACATCCACGATGTGATCACAAAATGCCGTTTAAACATTAATTTTCATAAACCTGCAGTAAGGAAAAATGACCTGCAGTTGGCATCACACTACCCAAAGCAATCTACCACAAAGTTGTACGATTAGCAACCACAAGTGGATAAACCACAGCACAATAGAGTATAATCCTTATCAAATATTTTTATTGAAGGAACAATAAAATGAACATGAAATACATATTAAAATGAGAAAAAACTGGATGACCAATAACAGGACACAAAGAGTGCCTGGCACATATAACCTGTAACAGTAGAGTAGAAATTCACTGCCCCATAAAGTGCTAATAGTGATTTAATCATAAAGAAAGTGAATGTCTAAATAGTACACGCTACAGCGATCACACCATGAAAACAATATATGGTGTCAAAGACAACCAAATGGTACATAATATGTGTAATAGCTAAGCCCAGTGAAGAGGGTATATATGCTGCTAGATAATAAGTAACAGATAGCTAGCATTATCCCACATTGAAATCAATGTATAATGTGGCTAGATAGAACAACAGGCGTAAGACTAAAATAAGAAAATATATTGGAAAGAGGCATGATATACTCACTGAATGTTATAAAGGTTAAGTGCCGGCACCACGTGGGTCCCTGCCGCCCCAACGCACGTTTCGTAGAGACTTCTTCAGGAGGCGTGCATTGGGGGGAGGGTTTCAACCATTTATACAATGTCAAGCCAATCACAACATAAGACAAAGCCTAATTGAAAACGTGTAACAGATGTGCGCTGCCCATATTAACATCTGATGATATCCGGTAATGACGGCGCATGCGCGGCCGCCACAGCAACCAAAGGACCATCCAGTAAGCGGCGGTGGAACGCAAGCAGGAAGGGCCGTCATGGAGACGGCTCTGCATGCCGCGTGCCGGGCGCCGCCCACCAGATGATCCGGCGCCATGGAAGCGGCGCATGCGCACACCGGATAACGGGCAATCAAAGGAGAAGATGAACATTGAGGTAAATGTATCGTAGTACAGAGAAGACATAGCGCTAACCTGAAGTGAAAGTGACTGTGTGCATATTGATGCTGGTGTGCAGAAGATAAATAAAAAATAAATAATTAGCCAATGCTCATGAACTTATGTGCAATACATCCAATAGTAATTCATGTGAGTGAGAACCTCATAATTAAAACAGTCAATCTAAATATGAGCAAGTGAATAAAGCACATTACAATACTAAAACACATAAACAAGATATTAAAATACAAGGTAGATATAAAACTAATGTGCATACATGGATAATCTCAAATACAAAAAAATTAAAATACTGAACAATGACATAACATGAATGGGTAAAAATAAGTGCAGAACAAACAAAAACTGTGAAACAATAAAGAGGAAAAACTCCTCACAATCAACCGAAAAAACCTAGTAAAAATGGGTGTGAATACATAGATAGACACGCATAAAACATAGATGGTGTTTTCAATTGAAGAGTGGAAGACTTCCTGCGATAAAAACCTTAAGATCTTCATGAACACGGATAGAAGTTCAATATAATGGGCAGAGTGCGCACAACAAAATCAGAACTAGAATATAGGAAAATGAAAAAACAGAACATAAATAAAAAATACAAAAAATACACATTATTAAAAACAATATAAAAATGGATAACAAAACCCCCACCCCCTAAAAAACGTGAATGATGTCTCTTATAGAAATGAACCGAAACCAAACCCCTCGTTAAGGCCACCCGGGGTAACCGTCTTAAGTCGATATATCCACCAGCTTTCAACACGGGCCAAGGCTCGAAATAAATCACCACCTCGAGGCCCAAGTGATACTTGGTCAATAGCCTTAATTTTGAGCTTACTGGGATTACATTCATGGTGCAAAAAGAAATGACGAGGTAACGTTTTTAATGAGCTAGGGTCTTTAGATGTTTTTGCTTTCTCTATATCACGGACATGCTCTCTTGTCCTAATCTTTAACTCACGGGTAGTCATCCCTATGTAAACTTTATTACATGGGCACTGTGCGTGGTAAATTACCCCTTTTGAGGCACATGTAAGTCTGTGGCGAATTTTAAAAACGCGGCCATCTTGGGGATTAGAAAAATCCTTGCTCTTCACATGATTTTGGCACCCTTTGCAAAATGTACACGGAAAGAAACCCTGTATAGAGTCACTAGCTTTTTTAATCTTTCCATCATTTGGGGAATAGTGGCTATGAACTAGCAGGTCACGAAGATTGTCAGACCTCTTAGCCGTTATAGATGGTCTATCAGGTAGGAGAGATTTGAGAATTGGATCTGAGCGTAAAATTCCCCAATGTTTGGTGACAATTCCAACCAGATCATTCCACTGGCTGTTGAATGGGGTAATAAGTCTCACCTGCGTATCTTCTTTATTTTTCCTTGGAGTTTGATAGAGAAGGTCATTACGTGATGTAGAACATGCTCTCTTGTAGCCCCTACGTATTTGTCGATGGCTATAACCTCGTTCTCTAAAGCGGCCATATAGATCACGAGATTGTTTTTCAAATTTGTCTTGACTTGAACAGATGCGTTTTACACGTAGAAATTGTCCAATTGGGATACCATTAATGGTTGACTGACGGTGTGATGAACTTGCATGTAGTAACGTGTTAGTAGCCGTTGGTTTACGAAATACAGTAGTCTCTATTACTCCCTGAGGCGAAATATTGACATCCAGATCCAAAAAATTAACCTGTTGACCATGTACAAAGGTAAGTTTGATATTGAGATCATTGATATTGAGCTCATCCATGAACTCATTAAGATGTTCCACAGTGCCTTCCCATATAAAAAATACATCATCAATATAGCGAATCCAGTGATGCACCTTATCAATGTGCACCACTGGATTGCAAAGGAAAATGTCCCTCTCCCAGGCACCCAAAAATAAATTTGCGTAAGATGGGGCACAGGCAGCCCCCATGGCGGTCCCCTGAAGCTGGAGATATGTCTGATCTGCAAACATAAAGCAATTATGAGTAAGTATGAATTGCAGCAGTTGTAATATAAAATCTGCCATGGGTTTATCAACATCTCCAGCCTCAAGGAACCAGGAGACTGCCCTGAGCCCATCACAATGCCTGATAGACGTATATAGGCTTTCTATATCTGCTGTAACAAGAATCATGTTCTGTTGAATTGAGAGACCATCAAAACTGCGTAGGGCCACTGTAGTGTCTTGGATAAAGGATGGCAATGTATGGACAAGCGGCTTAAGATAAAAGTCAACAATTTTACAAGCCAATTCACAGATTCCCTCATTGCCAGAGACAATTGGTCTCCCTGGGGGGTTAGTAGGATCTTTGTGAATCTTGGGAATAAGATATAGGGTAGACATCCTAGGTTTCATAAGGATCACTGTATCAAGCAATTTTTTTGGAACAATTCCTATCTCGAATGCATGAGTGACAATAATTTCAAGATCTTGTTTAAATTCGTTGAGGGGGTTATAATGTAATTTTTTGTAGCACGAAAAAACCTAGTAAAAATGGGTGTGAATACATAGATAGACGCGCATAAAACATAGATGGTGTTTTCAATTGAAGAGTGGAAGACTTCCTGCGATAAAAACCTCAAGATCTTCATGAACACGGATAGAAGTTCAATATAATGGGCAGAGTGCGCACAACAAAATCAGAACTAGAATATAGGAAAATGAAAAAACAGAACATAAATAAAAAATAATAAAAAATTTTCCCACTCACCTTTTCAATAAATCCAAAAAGTTTCCCCCTCTCAGCACATGTCCTGCAGTGGATGTTTTTGTAAAAATGGTCTCCAATGATATAGAACAGCTTTGCTCTTGTAAATATTTTTGCAAGAATCGTAGGGATTTTGAAACTATCAATGAAATCCAGCAGTGGACAGATGTGACCATCAAACAGGCCGATAAAGGGGGTAATGTGGTAATATGGCCCAATTGTCAATATGAAAAACAGGCTCAAAAGCTATTGGCTGACAAAGCGTGCTACAAAAAATTACATTATAACCCCCTCAACGAATTTAAACAAGATCTTGAAATTATTGTCACTCATGCATTCGAGATAGGAATTGTTCCAAAAAAATTGCTTGATACAGTGATCCTTATGAAACCTAAGATGTCTACCCTATATCTTATTCCCAAGATTCACAAAGATCCTACTAACCCCCCAGGGAGACCAATTGTCTCTGGCAATGAGGGAATCTGTGAATTGGCTTGTAAAATTGTTGACTTTTATCTTAAGCCGCTTGTCCATACATTGCCATCCTTTATCCAAGACACTACAGCGGCCCTACGCAGTTTTGATGGTCTCTCAATTCAACAGAACATGATTCTTGTTACAGCAGATATAGAAAGCCTATATACGTCTATCAGGCATTGTGATGGGCTCAGGGCAGTCTCCTGGTTCCTTGAGGCTGGAGATGTTGATAAACCCATGGCAGATTTTATATTACAACTGCTGCAATTCATACTTACTCATAATTGCTTTATGTTTGCAGATCAGACATATCTCCAGCTTCAGGGGACCGCCATGGGGGCTGCCTGTGCCCCATCTTATGCAAATTTATTTTTTGGGTGCCTGGGAGAGGGACATTTTCCTTTGCAATCCAGTGGTGCACATTGATAAGGTGCATCACTGGATTCGCTATATTGATGATGTATTTTTTATATGGGAAGGCACTGTGGAACATCTTAATGAGTTCATGGATGAGCTCAATATCAATGATCTCAATATCAAACTTACCTTTGTACATGGTCAACAGGTTAATTTTTTGGATCTGGATGTCAATATTTCGCCTCAGGGAGTAATAGAGACTACTGTATTTCGTAAACCAACGGCTACTAACACGTTACTACATGCAAGTTCATCACACCGTCAGTCAACCATTAATGGTATCCCAATTGGACAATTTCTACGTGTAAAACGCATCTGTTCAAGTCAAGACAAATTTGAAAAACAATCTCGTGATCTATATGGCCGCTTTAGAGAACGAGGTTATAGCCATCGACAAATACGTAGGGGCTACAAGAGAGCATGTTCTACATCACGTAATGACCTTCTCTATCAAACTCCAAGGAAAAATAAAGAAGATACGCAGGTGAGACTTATTACCCCATTCAACAGCCAGTGGAATGATCTGGTTGGAATTGTCACCAAACATTGGGGAATTTTACGCTCAGATCCAATTCTCAAATCTCTCCTACCTGATAGACCATCTATAACGGCTAAGAGGTCTGACAATCTTCGTGACCTGCTAGTTCATAGCCACTATTCCCCAAATGATGGAAAGATTAAAAAAGCTAGTGACTCTATACAGGGTTTCTTTCCGTGTACATTTTGCAAAGGGTGCCAAAATCATGTGAAGAGCAAGGATTTTTCTAATCCCCAAGATGGCCGCGTTTTTAAAATTCGCCACAGACTTACATGTGCCTCAAAAGGGGTAATTTACCACGCACAGTGCCCATGTAATAAAGTTTACATAGGGATGACTACCCGTGAGTTAAAGATTAGGACAAGAGAGCATGTCCGTGATATAGAGAAAGCAAAAACATCTAAAGACCCTAGCTCATTAAAAACGTTACCTCGTCATTTCTTTTTGCACCATGAATGTAATCCCAGTAAGCTCAAAATTAAGGCTATTGACCAAGCATCACTTGGGCCTCGAGGTGGTGATTTATTTCGAGCCTTGGCCCGTGTTGAAAGCCGGTGGATATATCGACTTAAGACGGTTACCCCGGGTGGCCTTAACGAGGGGTTTGGTTTCGGTTCATTTCTATAAGAGACATCATTCACGTTTTTTAGGGGGTGGGGGTTTTGTTATCCATTTTTATATTGTTTTTAATAATGTGTATTTTTTGTATTTTTTATTTATGTTCTGTTTTTTCATTTTCCTATATTCTAGTTCTGATTTTGTTGTGCGCACTCTGCCCATTATATTGAACTTCTATCCGTGTTCATGAAGATCTTGAGGTTTTTATCGCAGGAAGTCTTCCACTCTTCAATTGAAAACACCATCTATGTTTTATGCGCGTCTATCTATGTATTCACACCCATTTTTACTAGGTTTTTTCGGTTGATTGTGAGGAGTTTTTCCTCTTTATTGTTTCACAGTTTTTATTTGTTCTGCACTTATTTTTACCCATTCATGTTATGTCATTGTTCAGTATTTTAATTTTTTTGTATTTGAGATTATCCATGTATGCACATTAGTTTTATATCTACCTTGTATTTTAATATCTTGTTTATGTGTTTTAGTATTGTAATGTGCTTTATTCACTTGCTCATATTTAGATTGACTGTTTTAATTATGAGGTTCTCACTCACATGAATTACTATTGGATGTATTGCACATAAGTTCATGAGCATTGGCTAATTATTTATTTTTTATTTATCTTCTGCACACCAGCATCAATATGCACACAGTCACTTTCACTTCAGGTTAGCGCTATGTCTTCTCTGTACTACGATACATTTACCTCAATGTTCATCTTCTCCTTTGATTGCCCGTTATCCGGTGTGCGCATGCGCCGCTTCCATGGCGCCGGATCATCTGGTGGGCGGCGCCCGGCGCGCGGCATGCAGAGCCGTCTCCATGACGGCCCTTCCTGCTTGCGTTCCACCGCCGCTTACTGGATGGTCCTTTGGTTGCTGTGGCGGCCGCGCATGCGCCGTCATTACCGGATATCATCAGATGTTAATATGGGCAGCGCACATCTGTTACACGTTTTCAATTAGGCTTTGTCTTATGTTGTGATTGGCTTGACATTGTATAAATGGTTGAAACCCTCCCCCCAATGCACGCCTCCTGAGGAAGTCTCTACGAAACGTGCGTTGGGGCGGCAGGGACCCACGTGGTGCCGGCACTTAACCTTTATAACATTCAGTGAGTATATCATGCCTCTTTCCAATATATTTTCTTATTTTAGGCTTACGCCTGTTGTTCTATCTAGCCACATTATACATTGATTTCAATGTGGGATAATGCTAGCTATCTGTTACTTATTATCTAGCAGCATATATACCCTCTTCACTGGGCTTAGCTATTACACATATTATGTACCATTTGGTTGTCTTTGACACCATATATTGTTTTCATGGTGTGATCGCTGTAGCGTGTACTATTTAGACATTCACTTTCTTTATGATTAAATCACTATTAGCACTTTATGGGGCAGTGAATTTCTACTCTACTGTTACAGGTTATATGTGCCAGGCACTCTTTGTGTCCTGTTATTGGTCATCCAGTTTTTTCTCATTTTAATATGTATTTCATGTTCATTTTATTGTTCCTTCAATAAAAATATTTGATAAGGATTATACTCTATTGTGCTGTGGTTTATCCACTTGTGGTTGCTAATGTTCCTTGAGTTTTTTGTCCTTTAATATATTTATGGGCATTTGTTGGTTTTGATAAAAGTTGTACGATTGCAAACTAATTCTGAATGTGTACAGCAAGTAACAGTTGACAAAGTTGACATCTACTTAAATTGTCGATATGTAAGTCCACCAGAGGCTTCGTAGCGAATGCACGAGCGCCGTCTTTTCTCATTCCATCGTATGCCTACCTGTGCATTTAGAAGAAAAACATTTCTTTTTTCAAGCTGGCATGGAAGCTAATGCTAATGTTGAAGAAGACTCACGGTATTTTTTACTTGTGTCGTACTAATGTCTCGGCCCGCCAGTTTCTTTACCATCAAATTCTTGAACATTTTATTTGGTCAAAAGGACAATGGAACCCGTGCAAGAACAACACCAAGTGCCTTGGTCGCATATACACCTTCAACCCACCAGATATAGAAAGATATTACCTTTGTGTACTAGTATTACACATTAAAAGGCCCCAATCCTTCACACTCCTACGCACTGTTGATGGAACTTTGTGCAATACATTCCACCAGGTTGCAGAAAAATTACATTTGGTGATTAATGAAGCAGAATGGAAGGAATGCTTGCAAGAGGCTTCTCAACACCAGATGCCATACCAGTTGAGATGCATTTTTCCATTTTCTCTAAACCTAGCAATGTACTTCAGTTGTGGGAAACATTCAGACACGCCTTAGCAGAAGATATTCAAAGACAACACCTATCGGACGAATCCTACAAACGTGCTCTCCTACAATTGCAAGACATTTACAAACATGGCACAAACTGTCAACAATTTAATTTGCCACAGCCGGTTTACATACAACAGCCAAGCGAGATGTACGACGTTGACAATGGAGAAGAGTCATACAGCCAACTCAACGCAGAGCAGGCAGCGATAGCAAATGAGGTGTTACACACCATCTGAAAAAAACTTCCCCAGTGTTAATTCATCAATGGACCTGGAGGATCAGGAAAAACATTTCTCTACAAATCTCTGGCATAAACTATGAGGTGAATAAAGGGTCGTCTTGCCATTTGCATGGACAAGCATTGCTGCAAATCTTCTACCAGGAGGCCAAACATCACATTCCCTATTTAAATTGCCAGTCCCCATCTTAGAAACATCTGTATCATCGATGCGACTACACACCAATGATGCACAAGTACTCCGGGATGCTGAACTCATTATTTGGGATGAAGTCTCAATGGTTCCTAAAGATGCTCTCACAGTTGTTGATAGGCTTTTGAAGGACATCACCAACAATCGCCTACCATATGGAGGTAAGATCATTTTGTTTGGCGGAAATTTTTGACAGGTTTTACCTGTACTACGGCACGCCAGTAGAACAGCCATAGTGGAAATAAATGTCAAATGATCTTCTTTATGGCCAAACGTAAATGTTAGGAAATTAACCCAAAACATGAGAGCAAGCGATTCCCGCAGATCGGACCTCTCAGGCTACTGGTGAGTGTTCGCCTGGCAGGTCCTGATATTATAACTGACCCATTTATCTACAGTTTTGCCTTTTTTTCTCTGCTCCTGTGGGGGGAATATGGATCCCCTTCAGGCTCTGTTTGAGCAGGTTAAACACCTGACTCACATGTTTCAAAAGCTTAATGTAGAGCAATGGACCATGATGCAGTCTCAGCAGCAATTAGCTGATACTGTGCAAGGGGCCTTTTCTGCAGGGGCCCTGGGGGCTTGGGGTCAGAATGTTGCTGTGGTGCCCCCTGAACTCCCCCCTCATTAAATTGCCTGATTTCTTCTCAGGAGATAAGAAGGAATTCAGAGTTTTCAGGGAGGGGTGCAAACTTTTTTTCTCTTTGACTCCGCTCCTCTGGGGATGAAGGGCAGAAGGGGGGCTGGTTATGTCCTTACTTAGAGGGGCTCCTCAAGCCTGGGCTTTCTCCCTTCCTCCCATGACCCCCGAGAGATTGACTGTGGATGCTTTCTTTGAGGCTCTGGGGCATATCTATGATGAACCAGACCGAGTGCACCTGGCAGAGCATATGGTGCTGAGTGTGTGTCAGGGGAAGCACTCGGCTGAGTGGTTTTGCTCAGAGTTCAGACGCTGGGTTGTGGGGGTCTCTTGGAATGATGCTGCCCTGCAAGGTTTGTTCCAGAGAGGTCTGCCTGAATGCTTGAAGGATGCCCTAGCACTGTACCCCCTTCCTGACTCTCTGGAGGACATTATGACCCAGGCCGTGTGGATGGATCACAGACTGCAGGTGAGGGGAGTGATGCAGTACGAGACCCTATTGCTTTCCGGTGGCAAATGAACTTGTTCTTCGCCTGAACCTATGGAGATTGGTGCCATCACCCTTAAGGAGAAGGAATGGAGACACCGTTGTGGCAAACAGTTGTGTTGTTACTGCGGGGAGTCTGGACATTGGAAAAAGGAATATCCTTCCTGTCCATCATCCTCCAAGGCATCGGGAAACAACTAGGTCTGGGTGGTGATCGAGAAAGCTACCCAGACCTTCAGGTACATTTGTTCTCATGTTCTAAAATGTTGCTGCAAGTTGAACTGCTAGTGGACAATTGTCATTTTTTTTCTACAGCTTTTGTGGACAGTGGTTCTTCCATCAACCTGATCAGCTCCCATGTTATTACCCAGTGCAAGATAGGGACAGTCAGGCTCAGGACTCCCCTCAAGTTTGTGGCCATTGATTCATCTCTTCTCACCCAAGCTGGGATTCTTTGTGTTTCTGAGGCCTTTTCGCTCAAAGTGGGCTTTACTCATGTAGAGGAGTTAGGTTGTTTTGTTCTGGGCAATCTGCCTTCTGGGCTTGTACTGAGGATACCGTGGTTACAACGCCATAACCCAGTTATCAACTGGGAAACGGGGGAAATTGTTATGTGGGGGCCTAACTGTGTAAATTATTGTCATAAATCTACACTGATTGTTAAACCTGTTAAATCTGTTTCTGTGTTGTCTGTCAGTCTGGAGGGTATTCCGGAGTACCTAAAGGACTTCGAATACATGTTTTCCGAAAGCGAGGCAGAGGCTTAACCACTGCACAGATCCTTTGACTGCGCCATTGATTTAGTTCCCGGGGCTAAACTACCTAAAGCCCGTCTGTTTTATTTTTTCGCTGCTGGCGCTGTATGGGGGCTCATTTTTTGCAGGACAAAATGACATTTTCAGCGGTGCCATTCTTTTATATCTGTCTTTTTGATCGCGTGTTATTCCACTTTTTGTTCGGTGATATGATGATAAAGAATTGATTATTGCTTTGTTTTTGTTTTTTTACGGTGTTCACTGAAGGGGCTACATAGGGGGAAAATTTTATAGGTCGGGTCATTACGGATGTGGGGATACCAAATATGTGTACTTTTATTGTTTTTTTATTTACATAAAAGTTTTTATTGGAAAAATATTTATTTATTTTTTCTTCATTTAGGAATTTTTTTCAAATATTTTTACACATGTTAATTTTTTATTTTTTTTTTACTTTTTTACTTTGTCCCAGGGTGGGACATCACTATATAAAGTCAGATCGCTGATCTGACATTTTGGACAGCACTATGTCAGATCAGCGATCTGACAGACAGTGCAGGAGGCTTGCCAGTGTCTGCTCTCAGCAGGCACTACTGAGAAGCCACCTCCCTGCTGGACCCGGAAGGACCCATCTTTGATCCTGTGGTCTGCATGGAGGAGGCCCTCAGAACAACGCAATCACATCATGTTGTTCTGAGGGTCTCAGGGAAGCACGCAGGGAGCCCCCTCCCTGCGCGATGCCTCCTTATGCCACCATAACGCTGTGATCTTGTTTGATCACAGTATTCTGGGGGTTAAAGTACCAGGAGCGGTCTGGGACCAATCCTGGCACATAGTGCCAGATGTCAGCTATGATAATCAGCTAACACCCAGCCACGATTGGCCGCCCTCCCCCCGGGAGTGCAGCTGATTGCGTATGACGTGCTATCCCATCGATGATCATATGGGCCCGGGTCACCTCAACAGGATAGCACCTCTGATGTCAGAAAGGGGTTAAGTGGGAGAACTTGCACAATTGGTGGCTGACTATGTACTTTTTTTCCCCACTGTACATGCTTTTTTATGTTTTCTCATTTATATAGCACTAATAATTATACAGAGCTTTACAGACATTATTGGCATTGTCCCCAATGGGGCTCACAAGTTCCCTATTAGTATATCTTTGGAATGTGGGAGGAAACCAGAGTACCCGGAGGAAAACCACGCAAGCACAGAGAGAACATACAAACTCCTTGCAGATGGTGTCCTTGGTGGGATTTGAACCCACAACCCTAGCTAACCACTGAGCCCCCATGCCTCCCCATGACCACTAAGTACTTGTTGCAGATGCAGGAGGAGGAGGAAGAGGTGAGTTCCTGAACAAAATGGGTTTGAATAGAAAGAGATGGATGCTAAGACAGCTTCCCAAACAATACATTTGGGCTGCTTTTACATTACGCTGCTGTCATCTGTACAGCTTACAAGGTCACCAGAAATCCCAATTTTAGAAGAGTCAGCTTGTCTGCATTTTCCATTGACAGGCGTGTGTGCCTATCTGTTGTGATTGCAGCAGATAACCTAAAAACCCACTCAGACAACACACGTGCAGCAGGGCATGGCAGCACCTCCAAAGTATAGAAAGAGAGGTTGGGCCAAATGTGAGCTTGGACAATCAATAGTTAAAGGATACTGAAGAATAAGGAAAGAGGCTGGTTTGGGTCACTTAAGTAGCTCTTCACCATGTTGGTCAACTTCTCCCTCCTCGTCATAGTTACAACCACAGATAGCCCTTGCTGATGTGATGGTCTCATGAAAATATGCCAGTTGGTGGACATTTCCCCCTCCTGAGTTCTACCTGGTGTGCATGGCCCTCCCCTGTAATCCTTGTTGGTGAAAAGAGCAGTGTTGTCTGAAGGTAATTTAGCAAATCATACATGCACAGAAAATGGCATTTCAGCCTCTGACATGAGAGAACAAAATTTCTCCTTGTACTGTAGGTCAAGAAAGGTGCACTGCCAGTATTTCATGTTGGACAAAATATGTTCCATGCAAGGGTCTTGGGAAAGGCATCTGGACAAGAACTCTGCCATGTGCGGCAGACTACAAAGAGTCAAGCGTTCAGTGTACTCATCAGGAAGAACACTAACCATCCTCTCCTCCTAACAATGCATAGCCTCCTTCTCTTCAGGCAATCCATGCTGAACATGATTGGGAGTCCTCACTGTAGCGCAAATCAAAACCTCCTGTTTTGCCTCCTCCTCTTCCTCGTCACCACCCAAATGTGGCTTGAGAATTTTGTGTGAGGCTGGTCTGTGTGGTATCAGCCACTGTAAAATCTTGCTCCACAGCCACCTGCTCATCATTCAAAGCTTCCTCTTTGAGATTCTGCAGAGAACGTTTTAATAAACAGAGCAGTGGGATGGTTACACTGATAATAGCATCATCAGCGTTCACCATACTGGTGCAGTACTCAAACTTTTGAAGAACCTCACAAATGTCATCGAACCACACCCACTCAGCAGTTATTATGTGTGGAGGCTGAGTGTTACTCTGACAGGCATTGAGAAGCTGGAATTCAGATACTGCTCTCTGATGCTCACTAAGCCTTGCCAACATCTGAACCGCCTACAGCCCGAACACATTTATTTAACTATCTCTGTGTTGCCCATTCAAAATTTTCTTCATAACCAGGATCCTTGTGTCTTGTTCTCACACGCTTTATGCCTTTAATAGCCCTCTATGTCTGTACTTTTACACCTACTGGTTGGTAACCGGTTCATGCAGCATTACATGAACACCCGAATTCTTACATTATGTCTGGTGAGAACAAAGAAAGCAATTGTTACCATCTACCTTTCGTGTCTCCCCTATTTCCTCATAGATTGTAAGCTTGTGAGCAGGGCCCTCATTCTTCTTGGTATCTGTTGTTTATGTAATTATTGTTATTCTGTAATGTCTTTTATTGTCTGTATATGTCCCCTCTAAAATGTAAAGTGCTGCGGAATATTATTATTTATTATTATCATTGATGGTCGAAATATATTGTGTGGGCACATCACAAATCAGTTGATGAAGAGGCAAATTAAAGCGCTGCTGCAGCAAAGCAAGTCTGCCCAAAGCCTGAGATGACTTTCGGAATGTGTGCTGACACACCGTACCTTAGCAAGTAGGTCCGGTAAGTGAGGGTATGTTTTAAAAAAAATATATACAACCAAGTTCAGCACGTGGGCCATGTATGGAATTTGTTTACCAGATTACCAATCTTTAAAGCCACCACCAAGTTTCACCCATTATCACACACAACCAGACCTGGTTGGAGGTTCAGTGGGGAGAGCCACTGATCAGTCTGTTATTTTATCACATGCAACAGCTTAACTGCATTTTTAGCTGTATCTTTATCACCTAAACAGATGAACTTCAGCAGAGCATTCTGCCGCTTTGCCAAGGTAGTCCTGCAGACCTCCCAACTGCAGAGCAATGGGGAGGCTAGCTTTGGTAAGGAGGAGAATCAGGAACTGCAATTCGAGGAGACTGAAACCCTGATGGAAGTTGGGGCTGCTATTCTTGGTGTGGTTATGATGTGTGATGGCCCAGCCTCTGACTCTATCCCAGATGCCACCAGGTTCAGTGAATGTGCCATAAGGGATATGTAGCATCCCTGTCTCAAAGAACTTGCCAACATGTCTGTGGTGAAGTAGACCTTCCCTGTGACTGCACTGACCAGAGCACGGCTGATATTGTGCAACATGTACTTATGTAATGCATTGATGGACCACCGGGAAAAATGGTGTCAGATGGTAATCGAGTACTATTGGGCTGCAACCACCAAGAGGTCAAAGAAAGACTCAGTTCCCACAAGTTGAAATAGCAACATTGCCGGGACTACCAATCTGGCTATGTAGGTGTCTAGTGTTTTGGATCAGTGGCCTCATCATTGACCACAACATCTTCCAATTCCTCAATTTGATCCTCCTTCTGAATTGCGATTTTAGGCTGACCTGATAGCAACTGTACATCATGATTATCCTCCACTTCTTCAGACATGAATTGACCTTCTGCAATGTGGCATTCTCTTGGCCGTGGGTGCTCAAATGTTTGGGCATCACTGCACTGCACCTCCTCATGACCCTCTTTAATGGTGCACATTGAGAGGCCTGGCAAATTACAAGGGATCGTAAACAGTTCCACAGAATGACCAGTGTTGGGGTCATAAGTGTCCTGGGACTCTTGATGGTAGGAGGAAGTAGGACCAGGTTGAGGATTCAGAGGCACAGCCTCTTGACTACTGAGACTAGACCATGGGGAAGACTTTGTTGTGCTGCTTGTCAATACACTGGAGCCTTTGTCTTTCATCCAACCCATAACATCCTTGCAATTGTCTGTGAATGTCAGTGGTGTAGTGCGCTGACCGGATTTTGACAGAGCTAGAATGACATCCAGTCACCTTCTGATCTGTAACATAGCCTTGGGGGGCACCACCACATCTACGTCCCTTAAAGTCACCCTTTCTCATATTGAGATGCTTTATTTTTGAAAAGTACCCTCACAGAGGTGTTATGTACAAATTCAATACGTCTAGCAATGTGTTGCATTTTTATAAAGATATCACCTTTGTTATACACGCCAACACGTTTGCGTTCCTCAGTTGGCTTTGCGCCAGTCGCACAACTGATAAAGACATGCTATTTATTAAACCAATAGAAAATTATGATTTTTTTTATATACCTCTTGTAATAACTGCAAAGTGTATTATGATGTCCCCATCGTGGCATCTTTCAGCGTGTATGATACAGACCCCTTGGGTTAATTTTTGGAAACCTTTGTACATTGGGCAAAAATCACATTTCTACTCTCAATCTCTTTATATTCTATTATTAAAATTTATTTATTGTGTTGCCCTTCTAACGTTCTTTTTAAGTGGGTATCTGGTAGCCTGATGTTGATATTTGGTTGTGCTCTTGAACACTTTGGAACATCAATGCATTAATATGTTCCACACAATTCTTCAGGTTTCAGCGTTGCACAGAATAATAATATATAAATCATCCCAAATAAAAAGTGCAACAAAAAGACAACATGTAAAATAATTTTTATTAAATATATAATGAGGTAAAAAAATAATTATACACAAAATATAGCTGATAAACATTTGAGCAACATATAATGGTATGAAAAGGACACCAACCAAAATATACAAAATAGATTATTAACCCCCACACTCATATGACATATGCCAGCACTCCTCAATATTTGCACAAAAATGAATAAAATATAACGGTGCAAAATTACTACAAATATAGTGCAAAATTATAAAAAATTGTGCAACAATGGGATAAAAAACCATAAAAATTGTTCAAATTTTTTTTTTTATATATGTGATGCAAATTATATGATTATAACCAATCCAAAAAATAAAACAGTAGTGTGAACTAATATTGCACAATATAAAAGTTACATTGCACTTGACCCAAAATATATAAATACAAATGGTGCAAAAATAAGGTTATAAAGTGCTTTTATAAAAAACAAAGTGGATTGCCAACATATACCAATATTGCACAAAGTTTAATAACTTCTATATAATAAATATAATAATGCAACTTGTGCTATAAATACAGGGGTGGATTAAGGGTAGCCAGGGCCCCGGGCTGTTCAGACACTGTGGGCCCCCCCAGTCATGTGACGGGGGTCATGTGACGGGGGTCATGTGACGGGGGTCATGTGATGGGGGTCATGTGACACCCGAACCAGATTATTCCGGAAAAATGGCCCTACTCTACTGTAACCTATTAAATATTTGTTGAAATCTGCAATACAATTTAGGTATATTTTGACCAATAATATCACATACAAGGAACAAATACCACCGCGCCATGTCAAGACCACATATTACCACCACTTGGTGACCAAATAGCACATTCAAGGGACAAATACCACAACACCATTTCCAGACCACATATTACCACCACATAGTGACTGAATACTACAATACTGATTAGTAATAAAAAAAACAAAAAACACAATACTATCACAAGTGCCAGTATTCACAGGAGATCTGTACTTAGTATGCAGTGTCTGTGTACAGGTAATACAGTGATCACTGGTGACATTGTACACAGGACCTCTGTATATAGTATACAGTGTATAGTGTCAGTGTATAGGTAACACTGACTCACCAGTGACGTCTCTGGGTGAAGTCCTCCATCTTTCATCCAGCACAGACCGCCATCATTTCTTCCAGCCAGGACTCGTTTCTGCAAGAAATAACACAGTTATCTCGAGCTCTGCTCGCAGAATACATTACTTAATTTTTCACAACTTCTACATTACACCACATGGAGAAAAAAAGGCGATATAGTGTCACTCTGCACAGTAACAGGACCGGCCCCCCCCTCCCATTTAAAACAGTATACTCAATAAATAAAATAAATTCATCACTGCAGTAATAATATCCCTTAATTAGCCCCTATGGTAATAATATTCCCCACCCTGGCCCCGTGTGTCTCATTCCTGGCTCCAGCCATATGTTCTCCCATCCTGCCCTCATGAGTGTTCATTCTACACCATATGATCTCCCCATCCTGCCCCATCTGTCTCCATCGTATCCATCCTGCCCCATGATCCAATCCTGCCCCATGTCTTTCATTCTGCCCCGTGTCTACATTCTGCCCATGCCTCCAGTCCTGCCCCCAGTGTGTCCAGCAATCTGCCCCAGTGTCTCCAGCAATCTGCCCCAGTGTCTCCAGGATTGCCCCAGTGTGTCCAGCAATCTGCCCCAGTGTCTCCAGCAATCTGTCCCAGTGTCTCCAGCAATCTGCCCCAGTGTCTCCAGCAATCTGCCCCAGTGTCTGCAGCATTGCCCCAGTGTCTCCAGCAATCTGCCCCAGTGTCTCCAGCAATCTGCCCCAGTGTCTCCAGCAATCTGCCCCAGTGTCTCCAGCAATCTGCTCCAGTGTCTCCAGCATTGCCCCCAGTGTCTCCAGCATTGCCCCCAGTGTCCAGCAATCTGCCCCAGCATCTCCAGCATTGCCCCAGTGTCTCCAGGATTGCCCCAGTGTCCAGCAATCTGCCCCAGTGTCTCCAGCATTGCCCCAGTGTCTCCAGCAATCTGCCCCAGTGTCTCCAGCAATCTGCCCCAGTGTCTCCAGCATTGCCCCCAGTGTCCAGCAATCTGCCCCAGTGTCTCCAGCAATCTGCCCTAGTGTCTCCAGGATTGCCCCAGTGTCTCCAGCAATCTGCCCCAGTGTCTCCAGCATTGCCCCAGTGTCTCCAGCAATCTGCCCCAGTGTCTCCAGCAATCTGCCCCAGTGTCTCCAGCAATCTGCCCCAGTGTCTCCAGCATTGCCCCCAGTGTCCAGCAATCTGCCCCAGTGTCTCCAGCATTGCCCCAGTGTCTCCAGCATTGCCCCAGTGTCTCCAGCATTGCCCCCAGTGTCTCCAGCATTGCCCCCAGTGTCCAGCAATCTGCCCCAGTGTCTCCAGCATTGCCCCCAGTGTCTCCAGCAATCTGCCCCAGTGTCTCCAGCATTGCCCCCAGTGTCTCCAGCAATCTGCCCCAGTGTCTCCAGCAATCTGCCCCAGTGTCTCCAGCATTGCCCCCAGTCCAGCATTGCCCCCAGTGTCCAGCAATTTGCCCCAGTGTCTCCAGCATTACCCCCAGTGTCCAGCAATCTGCCCCAGTGTCTCCAGCATTGCCCCAGTGCCTCCAGCATTGCCCCCAGCATTGCCCCCAGTGCCTCCAGCATTGCCCCCAGTGTCTTCAGCATTGCCGTTCGCAAAAAAAAAAAAAAAAGAGTTCTCCTCACCTGACCAGCGCTCCAGTGGCAAGCAGCTCCCTCCAGCAGCGCACACTCGCCGGCGACTGACAATGACGTCAGACGCCGGCGACGTGTGCGCTGCGGCCGACTTCAGCTGCCAGCCTCCAATTGGCTGGCGGCTGTTGTTAACCGCCGCAGCGCCGGAAGGGGCCTGGTGAGCAGATGAGATGGGGCCCGATGCCGGCCCCCTCTCTCTGCCCACCGGGTCTGGGGGCACATAAATGCCGGCGGCGGCGGGCATTCACAGTACTCGGGCGGTCAATCTGTGCGGTAGCCCAGGGCCCCCCCACACCACTGGGCCCTGGGCTACCGCCCATATTGACCCTCTTATAATCCGCCCCTGTATAAATATAAAGTGCATAATAATAAGGTGTAAATAAAGTGCAAAAAATGAACCACTACCATATACTAATATTGCACAAAGTAAATGATATATTGCACTCCAGTCCAAAGAATTATATAGTGCAACTAGTGCTATAATGGGACAGTGCCACAACAGGACAACAAAGTGCAAAGAGTGCCAATACTGAATAGACCGCTAACATATAATCACAGCAGCAAACCTCGACACTCTCTGGGACATATCCTGTAATTACTCCATTGTTTCTCAAAACCATGCAAAAGATACATTCTGCTTAGTTGGGTAGTTTCCAGAAGTACTTGGTTTTGTGCAGATTGATCAAGGCACTCCTGTCTCTTTCTCTTGAGGAGGCTGCTTCCAAATAAAATGAGGCTTGTGCATATTCCTGACATGGGTTTCAGGCCCGACAGACTAACCACAATAGAGGCCCTCACTCGCATACACTGTATTCAGAATTTAATTCTAATGCTTTTGGTGTCTGGTAGCATCCAATATCCTGATATTGATCATACAGCTCCCCCAATTCCTGTATTATATTCACCTTACAGCGGCTTCACCCGCTATGATGGTGGTTCCATTTGCATCATGTGGAAAAAATGTACTGTGGACCTTACAAAATACAGGTTTCACGCCACCTGGTGGCTCTCTGAAAACTAAAAGCGATTGCCGCATAATGACATGGTGGTGGACATGGTGGTGGTGACGGACAAAGCCAAAAATTCAAATGGGCATGTTTGAAATGGCATTGTAAAGGGATGGGGAATATGTATTCCATTATCTTTCTAACTCTTTGGCATGAGGGAGGGACCTCCCAAATGTAGGAGTGAGAGCTCTCTCAAATGTATGATACAGGGCCACCTGAGGGCCACCAGACTCAGGTTTCATGGCACTTGCTGGCACCCTGTAAATTGTAAGCGAGGGCTGCATAATGACATGGCAGTGGACATGGTGGTGGTGGCAAATGAAGCCCCAAATTAAAATGGGCATGTTTGAAATGGCATTGTAAAAAATGGGGAATCTAAATTCCACTATCTGGCTAACTATTTTACATGAGGGAGGGACCTCTCAAATGTAGGAGTGAGAGCCCTCTCAAATGTTAAAGGGAAAAACTAAAGCCCAAACGCTCTGTGTGAACATATGCTAAAGGGGAGGCATTTTTTAAAATTATTTTTATTTACAGCTATATACATGTAATTGTAAAGGAAAAAATCTTTTAGCTTTTTTCCCTTTAAAAAAATGTCGGTTTGATTTGGTAGGTCTTCTTATAAATCTGTGAAATGGCGCAATAGCCTGACAACATTATTCCCAGATACCAAATGTGAGTCAAAGGCATGCAGGCACCTTCTCCATGCTGTTTCCATTTAGATTTAGCTCTTTCCCATCAGTTTCATATTTTTTCCCACGCCCCCAGACCTGTTTGTTGGGTCCAGCAGGAAAATATTTGGCTTTCCCATTGACTTGCATTGGATTCGTTTTTTGGTACGAATACACGGATATTAGAAATTATTCTTGCCGATTTTCCAAAATCTGAATATTTCATTACTCAAGCATCACTAATTGACTGTTTAATGTTGTAGATTTTCTGCATCTATTAACCCCTTCCTGACATCGGACGTACTATCCCGTCGAGGTGGGGTGGGCCCGTATGACCGCCGACGGGATAGTACGTCATGCCCTTTAATGCGACACCGCGACTTAAGTCGCGGTGATCGCATTAAAAATCCAACGCCACCTTACATTACGGAAGATGGCCTTGGCATTTCAGGGTATGGCGCCGCCCCCCCGGCCTCCCGATCGCTGTGATTGGCTGTTCAATTCTGAACAGCGAATCACAGCCTTTCTCACTGTTTCAGCCAATCAGATTGGCTGAAACAGTGAGGTCCCAGGCTAGGATCGAGTACCGATGTACTCGATCCTGGGGCCGGTGCCTGGCAACGCCAGGTACCGGCCAAAACCCCCCGGATTGGCGCGATCGACGATCACATCGATCGTGCCAATCACAGGGCACAGCAGCGATATTACCGCGCTGTGCCCTGCTTCTAACTGCGCTCCGGTGCCCTGCCTCGCCTCCTCTGCCTGCTCCTGCTGATTGGCGCGATCGATGTGATCGTCGATCGCGCCAATCACAGGGCACAGCAGCGGTATGACCGCGCTGTGCCCTGATGGTGACCTGCCGGTCACTTGCTGGTGACCTGCCGGTAAGCTGCCTATGACCGGAGCTGTGAGCTCCGATCATAGGCTGGTGCCTAGCAACACCGGCGTCACCAGGGCCTCCCCTGATTGGTGGGATCGATGTGATCATCGATCCCACCAATCACAGGTCACAGCAGCGGTGTGACCGCTCTGTGACCTGTCTCACCTGTCCCTGACCTGTCTGACTGCTCTGCAGGAATCCTCACACTTGTTGAGGTTTCCTGCAGAGCGGTCACGCTGTCAGATCCCCCTCCTGTGCTGAGACTTGTGGTGCCACAGTAGCCTGTGACACCATAATTCTCGCTAAAAAAACAAAAGAAAGAAGACAGAAGAAAGAAGACAGAAGAAAGAAGACAGAAGAAAGAAGAGAGACTACAACCGTAAGTGTTGATACCCCGATCCCGGCCCGATCTTTCTTACCCCCCCCATCCCCCCTTACCCCCCCCATCCCCCCTTACCCCCCATCCCCCCTTCCCCCTCCACCCTCACTTTGCGCCGCGTCCGTCCGTGCCCAAATTTACCAGCCGCCGAGCGTTGATTGGTGACGCAGTTCACCGATCAACACTCGTGCTTGCTTTTCTTTTTCACCCCCCTTAGTGCCACCGAGCGTTGATTGGTGACGCAGTTCACCGATCAACACTCGTGCTCACTTTTCTCCTCCACATCCCCGTCCACGCACCCCGCCGCTGCGTCTGAACCCGTGCCTTTCGTTTCTTTTTTTTTTTTCCACATCCCCTTGCGTGCACCCCGCCGCCGCGTCTGAGCCCGTGCCTTTCGTTTCTTTTTTTTTTTTCCACATCCCCTTGCGCGCACCCCGCCGCTGCGTCTGAGCCCGTGCCTTTCGTTTCTTTTTTTTTTTTCCACATCCCCTTGCGCGCACCCCGCCGCTGCGTCTGAACCCGTGCCTTTCGTTTCTTTCTTTTTTTTCCACATTCCCTTGCGCGCACCCCGCCGCTGCGTCTGAACCCGTTCCTTTCGTTTCTTTTTTTTTTTTTTCCACATCCCCGTCCGCGCACCCAGCCACCGCCGCCGAACTTTGATAAGTGACTCGGTTCACTTATCAGAGCTCTCGTGCCTGGCATTTTTTCCACATCCCCATTCACACACCCAGCAGGCGCCGAACTTTGATAAGTGACGCAGTTCACTTATCAGAGCTAGGGCCTGCTGTTTTAGACTTTTCCTTTCACAGGTATTTTTTTTCCCTATTTGCTTTTTTTCTTTTAGCTTTTACTTTTCAGAAGTTTGCACCAAACACTATCCCCCCCCCCCACACGTACACATAGTTCCAATAAATTGCACCCAAGCACCATACTCACACAAAAAATGTCCCATTCGTCCCGTTCGTCCCAGCAGCGCTATTCAGCAGAGGAGGCATATTCTTTTCTTGCCTCCGACACTGATAGCAAGGGAGAGGATCCCACATTCCTTTACTCTTCAGATTCTTCATCCTCTTCCTCCTCCTCCTTCTCCTCCTCCTCATCTTCCTCCTCGGGTCCTGCGGAACCGCCTCGCAGACGCCCCAGGAGAGAAGATGACGCAGCACCCACTCCTGAAGATGAACCAGCGTGCCCTTCTTCGGACCCCATATGGACCTCGCCCCCCAAAAATTACGAGCCACTGATTCCTGATTTTGTGGCAGAATCAGGAATCAGGTTTGACACCACCGGCCTCACAGAAATAGACTTTTTCAAAGTCTTTTTCTCTGAGGATTTTGTTAACCTCATGGTGGAGCAAACTAATTTATATGCTTGGCAATTTTTGGAGCAAAACCCCGGTTCATCATTTTCTAACTGGTCTCCTGTAGACGCAGTTGAAATGATGCAGTTTTGGGGCCTGGTCCTCCACATGGGGATCGTGAAGAAGCCAGAACTTCGGCAATATTGGAGTGTGGATATTTTATATAACACTCCAGTGTGCCGAATGGTCATGGCTCGGACGCGTTTTGAGGCCATCCACAAATTCCTGCATTATTCCGATAATGCACAGTGTCCCGCACGAGATGACCCCAATTTTGACCGTCTGTTCAAAGTTCGGCCGGTCAACGAACACTTCAGCAAAAAGTTTGCTGAAGTGTACGTGCCCAAAAGGGACATCTGTGTGGATGAGTCCTTGGTTCATATTAAGGGGCGGCTCAGATTCCGTCAATACCTGCCCAACAAAAGGGCCAGGTACGGAATCAAACTCTACAAGCTGTGTGAGAGTACCTCAGGGTACACCCACAGCTTTAAAGTTTACGAAGGGAAGGACAGCAGGATTGAACCGCCTGAGTGTCCCCCTGTCTTGGGAGTGAGTGGGAAAATAGTGTGGGATTTGGTGCACCCACTGCTGAATAAAGGTTATCACCTCTACACCGATAACTTTTATTCCAGCATCCCACTCTACAAATCCCTCTCTGCGCGAGGTACCGCAGCCTGCGGTACTGTCCGCAAAAATCAGAGAGGCCTCCCGAAGACGCTACTTGGGCAGATGCTCAGAAAAGGTGAGAGCAAAGCCCAATGTAGCGACCACCTGCTGGTGGTCAAGTACAAGGACAAGAGGGATGTCCTTCTGTTGACCACCATACACGGTGATGGCAGCGCCCTCAGCACTGTACGGGGTACCTCTACACAGGTCTGCAAACCGGACTGTGTACTGGGGTACAACAAAAACATGGGGGGCGTTGATCTCTCCGATCAACTCCTCCAACCGTACAGTGCTTTGAGGAATGCCAAGGTGTGGTACAAAAAGCTGTCGGTGTACATCGTACAAATGGCAATGCTTAACGCTTTCCTGCTGTCCCGATGTGCACGCCACACCGATACGACGTACCTTCAGTTCCAGGAGGTAGTGGTTAAGGCCCTGATGTTTGGCACGAGGGAAGGAGCGGGCCCCAGTACTTCCGGAACTGAGGGTGCTCGTATTGTACCAGGTCAGCATTTTCCGGGGGTGGTCCCGCCAACTGGTAGAAAAGGTAAGCCGCAAAAAAGGTGCCGAGTGTGCTACAAACGAGGAGTATGCAAGGACACCATCTACCAATGCGACACCTGCCCCGACAAACCTGGCCTGTGTATGAAGGACTGCTTCAAATTGTACCACACCTCCATGCACTACTAATTAGGAACCAGTAGATTAGTTCCAAAGAGGGGGCACATCTAAGTAAGTTCCATGGGGGTCTAGGTTCCAAAATGATGTCACTTGTGGGTTTTTTTACTGTTTAGGCACATCAGGGGGTCTGCAAACGGAACATGACGCCCTCAGAACCAGTCCATCAAAGTCTGCATTCCAAATCATCACTGCTTCCCTTCTGAGTCCCGAAGTGCCCAAACAGTTTTTTCCCACATATGGGGTACCAGCGTACTCAGAACAAAATGGACAGCAAGTTTTGGGGTCCAATTTCTCTTGTTACCCTTGGGAAAATAAAAAGTTGGGGACTGAAAAATCATTTTTGTGGGGAAAAATAGGATTTTTTATTTTCACGCCCGGGCGTTATAAACTTTCGTGAAGCACTTGGGGGATAAAAGTGCTCACGACACATCTAGATAAGTTCCTTAGGGGGTCTAGTTTCCAAAATGGGGTCACTTATGGGGGGTTTCCACTGTTTAGGCACATCAGGGGCTCGCCAAACACGACATGGCATCCGATCTCAATTCCAGCCAATTTTAGCTTGAAAATGTCAAAGGGCGCTCCTATCCTTCTGAGCCCTGCCATGCGCCCAAACAGTGGTTCCCCCCCACATATGGGGTATCAGCGTACTCAGGACAAATTGGACAACAACTTTTGGGGTCCAATTTCTCCTGCTACCCTTGAGAAAATAAAAAATTGGGGACTAAACAATCATGTTTGTAGAAAAAATAGGATTTTTTATTTTCACACCCGGGCGTTATAAACTTTCGTGAAGCACTTGGGGGATAAAAGTGCTCACGACACATCTAGATAAGTTCCTTAGGGGGTCTAGTTTCCAAAATGGGGTTACCTATGGGGGGTTTCCACTGTTTAGGCACATCAGGGGCTCGCCAAACACGACATGGCATCCGATCTCAATTCCAGCCAATTTTAGCTTGAAAATGTCAAAGGGCGCTCCTTTCCTTCTGAGCCCTGCCATGCGCCCAAACAGTGGTTCCCCCCCACATATATGGGGTATCAGTGTACTCAGAACAAATTGGACAACAACTTTTGGGGTCTAATTTCTCCTGCTACCCTTGAGAAAATAAAAAATTGGGGACTAAACGATCATGTTTGTAGAAAAAATAGGATTTTTTATTTTCACACCCGGGCGTTATAAACTTTCGTGAAGCACTTGGGGGATAAAAGTGCTCACGACACATCTAGATAAGTTCCTTAGGGGGTCTAGTTTCCAAAATGGGGTAACTTATGGGGGGTTTCCACTGTTTAGGCACATCAGGGGCGCGCCAAACACGACATGGCATCCGATCTCAATTCCAGCCAATTTTAGCTTGAAAATGTCAAAGGGCGCTCCTTTCATTCTGAGCCCTGCCATGCGCCCAAACAGTAGTTCCCCCCCACATATGGGGTATCAGTGTACTCAGGACAAATTGGACAACAACTTTTGGGGTCCAATTTCTCCTGCTACCCTTGAGAAAATAAAAAATTGGGGACTAAACAATCATGTTTGTAGAAAAAATAGGATTTTTTATTTTCACACCCGGGCGTTATAAACTTTTGTGAAGCACTTGGGGGATAAAAGTGCTCACGATGCATCTAGATAAGTTCCTTAGGGGGTCTAGTTTCCAAAATGGGGTCACTTATGGGGGGTTTCCACTGTTTAGGCACATCAGGGGCTGGCGTCCAATTTCAATTGCAGCCAATTTTAGCTTGAAAATGTCAAACGACGCTCCTTTCCTTCTGAGCTCTGCCGTGTGCCCAAAAAGTGGTTCTCCCTCACATGTGAGGTATCAGCGTACTCAGGACAAATTGGGCAACAACTTTTAAGGACCATTTTCTCTTTTTACCCTTGGGAAATTAAAAAAATTATTGCTGAAAGATCATTTTTGTGACTAAAAAGTAAAATGTTCATTTTTTCCTTCCATGTTGCTTCTGCTGCTGTGAAACACCTGAAGGGTTAATAAACTTCTTGAATGTGGTTTTGAGCAGCTTGAGGGGTGCAGTTTTCAGAATGGTGTCACTTTTTGGTATTTTCTGCCATATGGACCCCTCAAAATGACTTCAAATGTGAGGTGGTCCCTAAAAAAAATGGTTTTGTAAATTTTGTTGTAAAAATGAGAAATTGCTGGTCAAATTTTAACCCTTATAACTTCCTAAAAAAAAAAAAAATTTGTTTCCAAAATTGTGCTGATGTAAAGTAGACATGTGGGAAATGTTATTTATTAACTATTTTGTGTCACATAACTCTCTGGTTTAACAGAATAAAAATTCAAATTTGGAAAATTGCGAAATTTTCAAAATTTTTGCCAATTTTCCTTTTTTTTCACAAATAAACGCAAGTGATATCGAAGAAATTTTACCACTATCATGAAGTACAATATGTTACAAGAAAACAATCTCAGAATCGCTAAGATCCGTTGAAGCGTTTCGGAGTTATAACCTCATAAAGAGACAGTGGTCAGAAATGTAAAAATTGGCCCGGTCATTAACGTGCAAACCACCCTTGGGGGTGAAGGGGTTAAGCAAATTAGGTTACTTGCATTTTTAGTATATTTTTTACATGCAATTTTTCTTTATCGCATTTTTGATGCTACGTTTGTTGACTCTTTTAGGTATGTCATGTTTTAAATAAAGTAGCTTTGTGTTTGATAGTTCCTGGTATTTGACTTTGATAAAACTGTATTGATTAGAACAAGAACGGGACAGCATAGTGATAACAAACATTTTTTATACTTGGAGACATACCTCTAACAGAAGATTAAGAAAAACAAAAAGGTGCATGATGTCTCATAACATATAATGTTTTTTGAATTTAAGAATTAAACCATATAATAAATAGCCCAAATACAGAAACAGAGGAATCCTATGGAGGACCACATAAAATGTGATTTAATTTTGCTGTCAATTGTTACATTTACTAGGAATGTTTTTTTTACTGGTAAGCTCTAGGCTGAAAATGACCAATACTCTTTAATATCAGCCAATTTAACTATAGTAGCACAGCAAAAAAAGCAAACAAATGATACATTGCAAAGAGGGCAGCATAACCTGTAGTCCTGTGTGCCCCAACATACGTTTTGCCCAAACTTCGTCAAGGGATGTGTCAGTTTAGTCCACTAAAGGATTATTCTGTTTCTGTATTTATGCTGTTTATTATGTTTTTAATTATTAAATTCAATAAGCACAATATTTTATGAGACATCATGCACCTTTTCGCTTTTCTTGTTGAAAACGTTTATTGATTCACTTAGAGTTATATGAAAAAGTTTGGGAACCCCTATTAATCTTAAGCTTAATGTTTTATAAAAATTGTTTTTTTTTTTGCAACAGCTATTTCAGTTTCATATATCTAATAACTGTTGGACACAGTAAAGTTTCTGCCTTGAAATGAGGTCTATTGTACTAACAGAAAATGTGCAATCTGCATTCAAACAAAATTTGACAGGTGCATATGCAGCGCCCCAGAGTCATGGTTGTTGCAATGATGTCATTCTTCCACCAGGGGGAGTGATATTACGTCTGATGGCAATAAAGGAGATCTTCCTACCAGGTATCACTAACCATACACCACACTTCACACTCCAGACCACCAGGGGGAGCCTTGCTCCTATCTACTAGGGCACTTCTCACAGAAGGGTAAAACTGGTGGGCTGGATAGAAAGTTAGAGAGAAGCTGACTGGGCTTTGCCCAGGCAACACCTGTCAGGCAGACAGGGGGAAAGGAGGAACACTGGAGCTGCAGACAGAGGGTCCCTGTCAGGGGTGGCATCCTGGCAGAGGCCTAGCAAGACAGAAAGACATGGAGCTGTGCCTGCCCCACATGCGGCAGCATCCTAAGAAAGGACACGAAGAGAATTGTGTTGCAGAGGGTGAGACACGAAGTCATAGCACAAGGAGATAACACCAGAAGGAGTTCTGCCCTGTAAAGGCTGCCTCCTTCTGAGGCGCATAGCCGGTGGCCAGAACACCGAGGGAGCAACCGTCTCCAAGCCTTGCTCCAGAGACCGGTAGGACAGTCAATTCCAAGTTGGCTGCCCGACCTTAATACCTAAGAAGACACGGTGGCAACTTGTGGGGTCGGGGCGTCTCTAGGGTCCCTATAAAGAAGCCTCAGGCCATCAGTCATATGTGTTTGTCCTATCCACACCATCTGGGGGACAGAGAGGAAGAAATAACATCTAGAACATCTACAACAGTTGTGAGGACCTTACCGAGAAGCTCAGCAGGGAGGTACTACAACACACAGGTGCTAGAAGGAAGGCTACTGATTTCCACCTGGATAAGGGGACTCTGGATTTGCCTTCAGACCGGCCGGACTCTGCCTACCCTGTGGTCTGTACCCTGGACTGTGGATGCTGAAGCCTCCAGTAAAAGTAAAGAGACTGCAACCTTGTGTCCTCATTATTCCCTGCGCCTTACATCATCCACCATCACCATCTACACTTCTGGGAAGCCCTGGGGATACACTTCACCCGTGGGAAGGTATACCATCTAGCTGCCAAAACATCACCCCAGCGGACCCCTAAGCAGCGTCGGTCACCCTGACCGAATACCACAGGTGGCATCACGAACATTATCCCTTTAGAGACCTTTCCCTTTGAATAAGGATGTCCCTAGGGCCACGGACCGGGTTAGCCACCGTGACATCCCCCGAACCGAAGGACCCAGTACCGAGTACCCCATTGCCCTACTGGGGGAGACCCACATAAGTATGGGCACCTCACCAGAAAAGTGACATTAATATTTAGTAGATCCTCCTGTTGCAAAAATAACAGCCTCTAGTTGCTTCCTGAAGCTTTTAATTAGTTCCTGGATCCTGGATGAAGGTATTTTTGACCATTCCTCTTTACAAAACAATTCCAGTTCAGTTAAGTTTGATGGTCGCCGAGCATGGACAGCCCTCTTCAAATGATCCCACAGATGTTCAATGATATTCAGGTCTGGGGACTGGGATGGCCATTCCAGAACAGTGTAATTGTTCCTCTGCTTGAATGCCTGAGTAGATTTGGAGTGGTGTTTTGGATCATTGGCTTGCTGAAAGATCCATCCCCTGCACAAGTTCAACGTTGTCACTGATTCATGAACATTATTGTCAAACATCTGCTGATACTGAGAGGAATCCATGCGTCCCTCAACTTTAACAAGATTCCCGGTGCCGGCATTGGCCACACAGCCCCAAAGCATGATGGAACCTCCACAAAATTTTACTGTGGGTAGCAAGTGTTTTTCTTGGAATGCTGTGTTTTTTTGCCGCCATGCATAACGCCTTTTTGTATGACCAAACAACTCAATCTTGGTTTCATCAGTCCACAGGACCTTCTTCCAAAAAGAAATTGGCTTCTCCAAATGTGCTTTTGCATACCTCAGCCGACTCTGTTTGTGGCGTGCTTACAGAAACGGCTTCTTTCGCATCACTCTCCCATACAGCTTCTCCTTGTGCAAAGTGCGTTGTATAGTTGACCGATGCACAGTGACGCCATCTGCAGCAAGATGATGCTGCAGCTCTCTGGAGGTGGTCTGAGGATTGTCCTTGACTGATCTCACCATTCTTCTTCTCTGCCTTTCTGATGTTTTTCTTGGCCTGCCACTTCTGGCCTTATCAAGAACTGTACCTGTGTTCTTCCATTTCTTTACTATGTTCCTCACAGTGGAAATTGACAGGTTAAATCTCTGAGACAGCTTTTTGTATCCTTCCCCTGAACAACTATGTTGAATAATCTTTGTTTTCAGATCATTTGACAGTTGTTTTGAGGAGCCCATGATGCCACTCTTCAGGGGAGATTCAAAACAGGAGAACAACTTGCATGTGGCCACTTTAAGTAGCTTTTCTCATGATTGCATAAACCTGGCTATGAAGTTCAAAGCTCAATGAGGTTACAAAACCAAAAAAAGTGCTTTAGTAAGTCAATAAAAAGTACGTAGGAGTATTTAAAACAAGAAAATGATAAGGGTGCCCATACTTATGCACCTGTCAAATTTTGTTTGAATGCAGATTGCACATTTTCTGTTAGTACAATAAACCTCATTTCAAGGCAGAAACAGTACTGTGTCCAACACGTATTAGATATATGAGACTGAAATAGCTGTTGCAAAAAAACAACAATTTTTATAAAACATTAAGCTTAAGATTAATAGGGGTGTTTTTCATATAACTGCCACCAAAAGGCATAAAAACGAATATACATTTTTTTATCATCAATTTTCTGAATCGAATGCAGTTTTAAGGTGAATTCCATATAGAAAATTCAGCACACCCACAAGAGAAATTGACATGTTGATGATTTCAAACTGCACAACAGATTAGTTATTACTGTGTAAAAAAGCACATTGTGCATGAAATTTATATACAGTGCCTTGCAAAAGTATTCGCCCCCCTGGAACTTTTGAACCTTTACCCACATATCATGCTTCAAACATAAAGATATCAAATGTAAATTTTTGGTGAAAAATCAACAACAAGTGGAACACAATTGTGAAGTTGAAAGAAATTTATTGGTTATTTTAAATTTTTGTGGAAATTCAAAAGCTGAAAAGTGGGGCATGCAATATTATTCGGCCCCTTTAACTTAATACTTTGTTGCACCACCTTTTGCTGTGATTACAGCTGCAAGTCGCTTGGGGTATGCCTCTATCAGTTTTGCACATTGAGAGATTGAAATTCTTGCCTATTCTTGCCCAGCTCGAGCTCAGTGAGGTTTGATGTAGATTGTTTGTGAACAGCAGTTTTCAGCTCTTTCCACATATTCTCGATTGAATTGAGGTCTGGGCTTTGACTTGGCCATTCTAACACCTGGATATGTTTATTTGTGAACCATTCCATTGTAGATTTTGCTTTATGTTTGGGATCATTGTCTTGTTGGAAGACAAATCTCCATCCCAGTCTCAGGTGTTTTGCAGACTCCAACAGGTTTTCTTCAAGGATGGTTCTGTATTTGTCTCCATCCATCTTCCCATCAATTTTAACCATCTTCCCTGTCCCTGCTGAAGAACAGCAGGCCCAAACCATGATGCTACCACCACCATGTTTGACAGTGGGGATGGTGTGTTCAGGGTGATGAGCTGTGTTGCCTTTACACCAAACATATCGTTTGGCATTGTTGCCAAAAAGTTCAATATTGGTTTCATCTGACCAGAGCACCTTCTTCCACATGTTTGGTGTTTCTCCCAGGTGGCTTGTAACAAATTGTAAACAACACTTTTTATGGATATCTTTGAGAAATGGCTTTCTTCTTGCCACTCTTCCATAAAGGCCAGATTTGTGCAATGTACGACTGATTGTTGTCATATGGACAGACTGTCCCACCTGAGCTGTAGATCTCTGCAGTTCATTCAGAGTGATCATGGGCCTCTTGGCTGCATCTCTGATCAGTCTTCAACTTGTTTGAGATGAAAGTTTAGAGGGATGGCCGGATCTTGGTAGATTTGCAGTGGTATGGTACTCCTTCCATTTCAATATGATCGCTTGCACAGTACTACTTGGGATGTTTAAAGTTTTGGAAAATCATTTTGTGTCCAAAATCCAGCTTTAAACTTCTCCACAACGGTTTCACGGACCTGCCTGTTGTGTTCCTTGGTCTTCATGATGCTCTCTGCCCCTCCAACAGAAGCCTGAGACTATCACAGAGCAGGTGCATTTATACGGAGACTTGATTACACACAGGTGGATTATATTTATCATCATTAGTCATTTAGGACAACATTGGATCATTCAGAGATCCACAATGAACTTCTGGAGTGAGTTTGCTGCACTGAAAGTAAAGGGGCCAAATAATATTGCATGCCCCACTATTCAGTTTTTTAATTTTCACAAAAATGTAAAATAACCAATACATTTCATTCAACTTCACAATTCTGTTCCACGTGTTGTTGATTCTTCACCAAAAATTTACATTTGGTATCTTTATGTTTGAACCATGATTTGTGGGAAAAGGTTGAAAATTCCAGGGGGCCGAATACTTTCCCAAGGCACTGTAAATCCCCATCACTTTGCTGGAACTGCAAGACACTGCTTTTTTGTGCAGTGAACATGTGCAGTGTCAAAAACTCTCCAAAATTTATAATGAGGACTTAACCTTAAGGCTATGTTTCCATGATGAGTATTTTGTGACTTTTTGATGTTGCAGATTTTCTGCAGCATTCCTGCACCTAAATTAGGTTACTTCCATTTTGTTTATTACATTTTGTTTTTGTTTTTTTATCTAATTTTTGATGCTGCATTTTTAGTCTGGTCTTGGTATAGCAAACAATTTTTAAGAAAGCATTCTGTAGCATAGGAAACTTTAAAAGGTATTCTAATGATTAGTAGCCACTACTGTAAAAAAACTAATTGCTTAGGAACTGCACATGAATGACAAGTGACAAAAAAATCATCCCACTTTTCTGGAGGAAACTCTGAATGATTTTTTTTTATACACTTGTGTGAACCTACCCTTAACATGATTTTACATGTAGCATTTTTTTCTTGCCATTTTAAAAAGGTTTTTAATTATCCCCCTTACCTGTACATTTATCTTCTCTCCCATCCCTTGGTTAGACTTGACTCAATATTTGTCTTTTTAAAGCAGCACTATGTAAGATTTTGAGGTGGAGATGAAAAGACAATATTGCCATGGCGTTAAAGAAATGCTCCCACTAAGTTGTTTTTTCACTAAATGTGTGTATATACATGTCATGTGAGTGTATTATTATACTCATCTACCACTGCTCTCTCCAGTGTCCAGCATCGTCCTTCTTTGCTTATCTGTGATGTCACCGCTATGCTGACTCCTCTGGGTGTTACATTGGAAGTGGCTTGACAATTAAATAAATGATAATTTTATTTATATTGAGTCAACATATTCCACAGCACTTTACAATTAAGCAGGGACATTTACAGACAATAATGTTAATACAAATTAATACATCATGGCATCCGGCATCTGCAATATTTTCATCATCTCTTGGGCCTCCTGATGAACTGTGACAGCAGGGAAACGCGTTGGGTCGCATCCTATCGATGGTAAGTGTACTCCTTGATATACCTTGATACATGACTTAGTTTTTGTCAATCTTTGACTAATGGATATCTGGCCTGGATTTATTTAATGGGGCTAATTCTATCATATATCACATTTTACATTTATTTTTTGAGTGCTTGTCGTGGTGGTGGATAGTACCATTTGATTATTAGTGTTATCTTGTCTCCTAAACACCTGTTTTTCATATCTTCTCTATTAAGACATTTATTTCCCACCTTTGTTGGTAGGGTAAATTAGGGGAGTGAGAGATAGTCCTCGTTGAGTGGGGGCACCAAAAAATCATCCTTCTGGGGTGCCAATTCCCACAGTCAGGCAGGTTTCATGATAGAATAATAATAAACATGGTCTGTTTTGGAAATGGAATACCACAAAAGACAGGAAGTGAAGTGGAGCAAAATAATTCGATATAAAAGATAATTTTTTATTTATACATGGAAAAAAAAATTGTTTCAATAATAAAACAGACAGAGGTATGGGATCTTCAAAACAAGGGGGAGGATGACCAGCATCATATGTAACAATTAATAATTATGGATCAGTCTATTATTATTAACAAGATAATCAGTAAAGTGCACATATTATACTCCAATCTGGTAGAATTTCGATGTCCTAATTTTCTTAACCACCAAAGTTAAATTGATAAATGGTAAAGTGCAGTGCAGAGTCTGCAATTTCTTTACTTGCCATGCTGAACAGTGAGAATGTCACAGAATATAACCATCAGGAAGGGAGAAGAAGAAAGGACTAGAATTCAAGCGAATACAAAGGAGACCTAATATGAATACCTGTTTAGTTGGTAATGCTGAATTAGGAGCAAGTGTTGTGAGGCTGTGCACAAGACAATGGATGCTGGTGATGCTTCCCCTCGCTCGGCAAGCGCCGTTTGGCAGTTAGTTTCTTCCAAGGGCGGGTACGGACGGACGAGTTTTGAGATAGGCCTATTGCAGGGTTTTGCTAGGCTTTTTTATGTTTTTTTTTCTATTTTTGGTATCTAAGCATTATTTCACTGGGTAGCTGTTTTTTATGATTAAACTATTAAAGATTGTTTTCAAGGGAATACATTTTCACTAACTCAATTGGGTTTAGGTCAGGGCTCTGGCTGGGCCAGTCAAGAATGGTCACCGAGTTGTTCTAAAGCCACTCTTTTGTTATTTTAGCTGTGTGCTTAGGGTCATTTTCTTGTTGGTAGGTGAACCTTTGGCCAAGTCTGAGGTCCAGAGCACTCTGGATGAGGTTTTCATCCAGGACATCTCTGTACTTGGCCGCATTCATGTTTCCTTCGCTGATAACCAGTCGTCCTGTCCCAGCAGCTGAAAAACACTCCCATAGCATGATGCTGCCACCACCATGCTTCACTGTTGGGATTGTATTGGGAAGGTGATGAGAAGTGCCTGGATTTCTCCACACATACCATTTAGAATTATCACCAAAAGGTCTATCTTCATCTCAGCAGACCAGAGAATCTTATTTCTCATAGTCTGGGAGTCCTTCTTGTGTTTTTTTAGCAAACTCTATGCGGGCTTTCATATGTCTTGCACTGAAGAGAGGTTTCGGTAGAGCCACTCTGTCATAAAGGCCCGACTGGTGGAGGACTGCAGTGATAGTTGACTTTGAGGAACTTTCTCCCATTTTCCTACTGCATCTCTAGAGCTCAGCCACAATGATTTTGGGGTCCTTCTTTCCCTCCCTCACCAAGGCTCTTCTCCCTCGATTACTCAGTTTGGCTGAATGGCCAGATCTAGGACAACTTCTGGTTGTCCAAAACTTCTTCCATTTAAGGGTTATGGAGGCCACTGTGCTTTTAGGAACCTTGAATAATGCAGAAATTCTGTTGTAACCTTCGCCAGATCTTTGTCTTGCCACAATTCGGCCTCTGAGCGCCTTGTCCAGTTTCTTTGACCTCATGATTCTCATTTGGTCTGACATGCAGTGTGATCTGTGAGGTCTTATATAGACAGCTGTGTGCCTTTCCAAATCAATTCCTATCAGTTTAATTAAACACAGCTGGACTCCAATGAAGGAGTAGAATCATCTCAAGAAGGATCACAAGGAAATGGACAGCATGTGACTTAAATATGAGTGTCAGAGCAAAGGGTCTGAATACTTTTGAGTTGACCATGTGATATTTCAGTTTTTCTTTTTTATTAAATTTGCGAAAATTTCTACATTTCTGTTTTTTTCAGTCAAGATGGGGTGCAGAGTGTGCATTAATGTGAAAATAAAGAACTTTTTATAATTTACCAAATGGCTGCAATGAAACAAAGAGTGAAAAATGTAAAGTGGTCTGAATACTTTGCAGACCTACTGTAAGTTTATGTTGTACTCTGCAGTGGATGTGTAACCAGTGAAATGACTGGCACAAGGAGGACACTTTGGAGAAGCAGCTAGACAGAAACACGACCCTGGCTGTTGCGTTCATGGTGTATTGGAGAGGAGAAAGTTTGGTTAGAGGGAGACCTGATGAAAATGAATAAGAGTGAGAGTAAGTGTTTGTGCAGTTTCAAAGGAAAGAAAAGGTTGGCTTCTGGAGGTGAAAACCTATGGAGTGTGAGAACAAGGCTCCATAGGTTTGCATTGCAAAATAAATTTCTGGCTCATGCATAGAACGAGCCTGGTAATCAGATTTGCGGTGATGTCACAACGATGCAGAAAAGAATGGCGCTGGACACCGGAGAGAACAGCAGTAGGTGAGTATATTAATACATTCATACTACTTTACGGGCACATATACACACATTTACTGAATACTAAATTTTAATGAGAGAGCTTCTTTAAAATTAAAATTCACAACTATAATAAAATATAATGCTATCCCCTTAGTGACGGAGCCAAATTTTTGAAATCTGACCAGTGTCACTTTATGTGGTAATAACTCTGGAACGCTTCAACAAATTCCAGTGATTTTGAGACTGTTTTTTCATGACACATTATACTTTATGATAATGGTAAATCTAGGGCAATATGTTTTGTGTTTATTTATAAAAAGTATCAAAAATTTTAGTAAAATGTAAAAAAATTTGCACTTTTCTAAATTTGAATGATTATCTCTTTAATCCAGATGGTCACACCACAGCGAACCATTAATAAATAACATTTCCCACGTGTCGGCTTTATATCAGCACCATTTGTAAAATGTTATTTTGTATTGTTAGCATTTTATGAGGTTTAAAAATGTAGCATCCATGTTTCATATTTTCAAGGAAATTTACACAATTTCTTTTTTTAAGGACTTATCCATGTTTGAAGTGACTTTAGGGGTCCTATATATTAGAAAACCCCCAAAAGTGATACCATTTTAAAAACAGCACCCCTGACATATTGAAAACCGCAGTCAATTAGTTTGTTAACCATTCAGGTGCTTTACAAGAATTAATGCAGAGTGGCATGACAGAAATGAAAATGTGTATTTTTACCACCTAAATGCCTCTAACTTCTGAACAGATTACTACAGCAGTCAGACTGTAAGGCCGCTATTTGGTCATGAACTGACATGGCAAACATCAGGACCACAAAATCATTATCTGAGAGCACCAATTTGGATAGAGAGGAAGCCCTCACACTCTGTTAACCATTTATAATGATGTAGTCACTGCTGACAGCAGCATCTAAGGGGTTAAACAGATTTGGATGGTGCAAACACTGATCGTGGCTGATACAGCAAGTTGTCAGCTATAGTGCACAACTGACAGCTGCTGGATTGTCACCTGTATGGGGAGGCTATTCTCTTATATCTCAGGTCAGTTAAAAGACGTATTGGCGGTCATTAAGGGGTTAAAGTCAGGCTGTATTTTCAAGACTAAAATAATGCACATAAAAACATTGAAGTGACATTTGTATTGAAGGTTCATAGATGCAGCAATTTGATATGTATGATGCACTGTATTTTCCACCTAAATCAAAGCAATTAAAGAAGCATTCTTCCTCACATGAATGTTTTTATCATCTTAATACATTGCAGTCATCCTATTCTATTATATGGCACTGTGTACTTACAATTGCTTGTTTTGCCTTTCTACCGAGTTTATTCTTTTTCATGGTTCTATGTAGAAACAGGAAGTCTCTTGTCCCTGCATTTATAATTCCCTTTTTCAATAACTGACGCCGCTTCTCCCTCCTCCCCCTGCCAGGGACTTTTCAGTGAATTGGAAGTCATACAGGGAAAATTGACCTCCTGTTTCTACATAGAGCTTAGAAGGATTTAGCTAATCAGTTTTTATTTACGTGCTGTCATAGACCTAATGGAAAACAGAAGAATTAGCTGGGTAGAAGGGAAAACGAGCAATTGTAAGTACACAGTGCTATATGATATAATGATTGTGATATAATAAGAGGATGAAAATTTTGATGGGTGGAGGAGTGCTTCTTTACAAGACGAATGCCTATAATATATCATATGATAAAGCAGTTTTTTACAACTCCAGGCCATAAGTATCGCCAACTACTCATGCTTTCAGAATTTCCTTCGTGTTTCACAGAGGGGATTAATTATTTTTAATGCTTTAGAAATTGTCACAGGTGTTCTCTCTATGGAATATCCTCAAATCTCAAATCATAAATATCATGCCATGGAGTTTACTCTATTTTCACAAAGTAAATAAACTATTTGCATTGCGATATTTGTGTAGTGTGCCTTGTGTATTCCCTTTAGGAACACTACATCTGTAACTGAATAATCAATTTGTGAAAAAAAAAAAAGTTGAATCTTTAAGCTGTTAAAAGAAAATTATCTCTTGATAGATTTATAATTGCTAATATGGGTTAATTTTAAAGAAAGGAAAATTATATTTGTCTTACTCTTACAGTATGTAATTTTCTCAAACTGAGTAATCCCATTAACTTCAACAAGACATTTAATTGCTGTTTGTCAAAAAGCCAGCAGTAATTAGAGTTACAGATATCTAAAATGTTATGTTGCTCTTTATAATCAGTAAGACATGACTCAGGAGAAGAAGCAATTTGAATATTTACTTATTTTTTATTACTAATATTAAAGAACATGAAGTTTTCAGCACATTAAGTAACTCATGAATAATGTTCCACCAAGGAATTCTGTTAGTTGACTTTAGTGTATTCTTACTGTATAACATGAATCAGGATAAAATATTCCACAATGACACAATTTGTAAATGTGTAAGCATCGTTTCGGGTTTTCAGGTGAAGTTGCAGAAGAATGTCTGTTTCCACTTTTAGGTCCTACCATTCCCTCTCCATAAAACTTTATGAGCACCGATTGTCATCTCGTTTCTCAGCAAAGTGATATTCTGTCTTCATTGAATAGAGATTTCACCAATGAATAACAGAGTTTACAGAGTGAAAGATCAGTACAATTGGAAAAAGAAGCAGATTAATCTGATACATTATAAAGTTTCTAATTTTCAAGTTGACTATGTTTTGTAAGAAAAAAAAGATGGTTACTCTTCAACTCCTTGCTGACATTTGATGTAAATGTATACAACAATGAGAAAGTTGTTTTCACACTATGCCGTACATTTCCATAATTAAAATGCTCTTGGCATCGGAATTTAACTGAGAGCTGAGCTTCTGTAGCACCTGACATAATCACAAGGTGCTGATGATTTTCAACATTTCAATTGTCTACTTAACATTTGCCATGTTTAAAAGGACTTTGTCAGCAAAGAATGACTGTCCAAACCAAGGACAGGCACTCGGTGCATATTGCCTTGGCCAATCATTTATACACCTGATTGGTTTCCATCTAGCTCTACAGTTCTATGGCTCTATGAAGCCCGAAATGTCAATAAAAAAGAGAAGGGTCTAGATACATGGAAAACAAGCAGATGGGAAGGCATATTTAAATGTTTGGCCCCATCATGATGCACCGAGTGCCTGTACTTGGGTTGAACAGTCATTCTGTACAGACAGAGCCCCTTTAATACTCTTCAGGGTAATAGACTACCAAATAGAGCATGAAATGTTCATGTCTAATAAAGAGACTAAGTACAAAGGGAAAATAAACTCCAAGCGAATGTGGTGCTAATCACCTTAGGATTTTTTGAATACATTCACTTTCAGTGAAAAATTGTTACCGTATATACTCGAGTATAAGCCGACCTGAGTATAAGCCGAGACCCCTAATTTTGCCACAAACTTAATGACTCGAGTATAAGCCTAGGGTGGGAAATGCAGCAGCTACCGGTAAATGTCAAAAGTAAAAATAGATACCAATAAAAGTAAAATTAATTAAGACATCAGTAGGTTAAGTGTTTTTGAATATCCATATTGAATCAGGAGCTCCATAGAATGCTCCATACAGTTCATGATGGGCCCCATAAGATGCTCCATATTAAAATATGCCCCATATAATGCTGCACAAATGTTGATTATGACCCCATAAGATGCTCCATTCAGACATTTGCCCCATATAATGCTGCACAAATGCTGATTATGGCCCCATAAGATGCTCCATACAGACATTTGCCCCATAAAATGCTGCACAAATGCTGATTATGGCCCCATAAGATGCTCCATACAGACATTTGCCCCATATAATGCTGAACAAATGCTGATTATGGCCCCATAAGATGCTCCATAGACACTTTTGCCCCCCATAATTCTGCACAAATGCTGATTATGGCCCCATAAGATGCTCCATACAGACATTTTCCCCCTATAATGCTGCACAAATGCTGATTATGGCCTCATAAGATGCTCCATACAGACATTTGCCCCATACAATTCTGCACAAATGCTGATTATGGCCCCATAAGATGCTCCATACAGACATTTGCCCCCTATAATGCTGCACAAATGCTGATTATGGCCCCATAAGATGCTCCATACAGACATTTGCCCCCTATAATGCTGTACAAATGCTGATAATGGCCCCATAAGATGCTCCATACAAACATTTGCCCCATACAATTCTGCACAAATGCTGATTATGGCCCCATAAAATGCTCCATACAGACATTTGCCCCATACAATGCTGCACAAATGCTGATTATGGCCTTATAAGATGCTCCATACAGACAAGTGCCCCATATAATGCTGCACAAATGCTGATTATGGCCCCATAAGATGCTCCATAGACACATTTGCCCCATATAATGCTGCACAAATGCTGATTATGGCCCCATAAGATGCTCCATACAGACATTTGACCCATACAATGCTGCACAAATGCTGATTATGGCCCCAAAAGATGCTGCATAGACAAATTTGCCCCATTTGCTGTTGCTGCGATAAAAAAAAAATCACATACTCACCTCTCATAGCTCAGGCCCCCTTCAATTGCTATAGTCACCTTTCCCCTTTCCACCGCTGGGCGCCGCTGTGTCTTCCGTATCCTCTGCACTGAAGTTCAGGCAGAGGGCGGCGCACACACTAATCGCGTCATTGCGTCCTCTGACCTGAGCGTCGCTGCAGAGGACGCGGAAGACGGACAGGTGAATATCGCACAATGCCCCCATACTCACCTGCTCCTGGCGCGGTCCTTGCTCGTTCCTGGTTCTCCGGGCGCCGACAGCTTCTTCCTGTGTTGAGCCATCACACGGTACTGCTCATTACAGTAATGAATATGCGGCTCCACCCCTATGGGAGTGGAGACGGGTCCATATTGCAAAAAATAGTTTTTGCGTTTCCACATTTTGAGAGCTATAATTTTTCCATATTTTGGTCCACAGAGTCATGTGAGGTCTTGTTTTTTGCGGGACGAGTTGATGTTTTTATTTGTAACATTTTCGGGCACGTGACATTTTTTGATTGCTTTTTATTCCGATTTTTGTGAGGTAGAATGAACAAAAACCAACTATTTATGAATTTCTTTTGGGGGGCGCTTATACTGTTCCACGTTTTGTAAAATTGCTAAAGCAGTTTTATTCTTCGGGTCAGTACGATTACAGCGATACCTCATTTATATCATTTTTTTATGTTTTGGCGCTTTTATACGATAAAAACTTTTATATAAAAATATTTATTTTTGCATCGCTTTATTCTGAGGACTATAACCTTTTATTTTTCCGTTGATGACGCTGTATGGTGGCTCATTTTTTGCGGGACAAGATGACGTTTTCAGCGGTACCATGGTTATTTATATCCGTCTTTTTGATCGTGTGTTATTCCACTTTTTGTTTGGCGGTATGATAATAAAGCGTCGTTTTTTTGCCTCCTTTTTTTACGGTGTTCACTGAAAGAGTTAACTAGTGGGACAGTTTTATAGGTCGGATTGTTACAAACACGGCAATACTAAATATGTGTACTTTTATTATTTTTTTATTATTACCGTATATACTCGAGTATAAGCCGAGATTTTCAGCCCAAATTTTTGGGCTGAAAGTGCCCCTCTCGGCTTATACTCGAGTCATGATCAGCGGTGGGGTCGGCGGGTGAGGGGGAGAGAGGACTGTCGCATACTCACCTAGTCCCGACACTCCTGGCTCTCCCCCTGCCCGTCCCACGGTCTTCGGGTGCCGCAGCTCTTTCCCTGTTCAGCGGTCACGTGGGACCGCTCATTAAAGTTATGAATATAGACTCCACTCCCATAAGGGCGGAGCCGCATATTCATTCCTCTAATGACGGTAATGGTGACCGCTGACAGAGGAAGAGGCTGCGGCACCCGGAGACCAGCTGTCTGGGATAAGGAGCCAGGGACACCGGGAGCAGGTAAGTATGTCATATTTACCTGTCCGCGTTCCACATGCCGGGCGCGGCTCCGTCTTCCCGTCCTCTTGCTCTGACTGTTCAGGTCAGAGGGCCCGATGACGCACTAATCTGCGCGCCGCCCTCTGCCTGAACAGTCAGTGCGGAGAGACGCCGAGACGGGATGCTGAGGAGCTGCGGGAAGCAAGAGAGGTGAGTATGTCATTTTTTTTTTTTATTGCAGCAGCATTATATATTGCACAGCTTTATGTGGAGCATCTATGGGGCCATAATGAACGGTGCAGAGCATTATATATGGCACAGCTTTATGTGGAGCATCTATGGGGCCATAATGAACGGTGCAGAGCATTATATATGGCACAGCTTTCTATGGAGCATCTATGGGGCCATAATGAACGGTGCAGAGCATTATATATGGCACAGCTTTATGTGGAGCATCTATGGGGCCATAATGAATGGTGCAGAGCATTATATATGGCACAGCTTTCTATGGAGCATCTATGGGGCCATAATGAACGGTGCAAAGCTTATATATGGCACAGCTTTCTGTGGAGCATCTATGGGGCCATACTGAACGGTGCAGAGCATTATATATGGCACAGCTTTATATGGAGCATCTATGGGGCCATAATGAATGGTATGGAGCATCTATTTTTATTTTTGAAATTCACCGGTAGCTGCTTCATTTTCCACCCTAGGCTTATACTCGAGTCAATAAGTTTTCCCAGTTTTTTGTGGCAAAATTAGGGGGGTCAGCTTATACTCGGGTCGGCTTATACTCGAGTATATACGGTAGATAAAGAAATGTTTTTATTGGAACAATATTTTTTTTCTTTATTTAGGAATTTATTTTTTTTTACACATGTAAATATTATTTTTTTTTTACTTTTTTGACATTGTCCCAGTCCCAGGTCACCTCGACGGAATAGTACGTCCAATGGGATTAAGGGGTTAAAATACAGTGCAAGGCATTTCGGCTGCTATTTTTACAGTGCAGCAGTCATCAGGTAACGAAAAAAAAACAAGCATACAAAAGCACTATAAAGTAATGTTACAATCTCCAAGTTTTCTTATTTATGAGGGTTCCTAGAAGGGATTAGCAGGGTGGGACCCAAAATCGGGTTCTCCTCCGTAACTCATGACGCTACATGGTAGCGTCTAAAGAGACTCATTTGACATATACTGTATATATATATATATATATATATATATATATATATATATATATACAGTGGGGCAAAAAAATATTTAGTCACTCAGCAATAGTGCAAGTTCCACCACTTAAAAAGATGAGAGGCGTCTGTAATTTACATCATAGGTAGACCTCAACTATGGGAGACAAACTGAGAAAAAAAAATCCAGAAAATCACATTGTCTGTTTTTTTTAACATTTTATTTGCATGTTATGGTGGAAAATAAGTATTTGGTCAGAAACAAAATTTAATCTCAATACTTTGTAATATATCCTTTGTTGGCAATGACAGAGGTCAAACGTTTTATGTAAGTCTTCACAAGGTTGCCACACACTGTTGTTGGTATGTTGTCCCATTCCTCCATGCAGATCTCCTCTAGAGCAGTGATGTTTTTGGCTTTTCGCTTGACAACACGGACTTTCAACTCCCTCCAAAGGTTTTCTATAGGGTTGAGATCTGGAGACTGGCTAGGCCACTCCAGGACCTTGAAATGCTTCTTACGAAGCCACTCCTTCGTTGCCCTGGCGGTGTGCTTTGGATCATTGTCATGTTGAAAGACCCAGCCACGTTTCATCTTCAATGCCCTTGCTGATGGAAGGAGGTTTGCACTCAAAATCTCATGATACATGGCCCCATTCATTCTTTCATGTACCCGGATCAGTCGTCCTGGCCCCTTTGCAGAGAAACAGCCCCAAAGCATGATGTTTCCACCACCATGCTTTACAGTAGGTATGGTGTTTGATGGATGCAACTCAGTATTCTTTTTCCTCCAAACACGACAAGTTGTGTTTCTACCAAACAGTTCCAGTTTGGTTTCATCAGACCATAGGACATTCTCCCAAAACTCCTCTGGATCATCCAAATGCTCTCTAGCAAACTTCAGACGGGCCCGGACATGTACTGGCTTAAGCAGTGGGACACGTCTGGCACTGCAGGATCTGAGTCCATGGTGGCGTAGTGTGTTACTTATGGTAGGCCTTGTTACATTGGTCCCAGCTCTCTGCAGTTCATTCACTAGGTCCCCCCGCGTGGTTCTGGGATTTTTGCTCACCGTTCTTGTGATCATTCTGACCCCACGGGGTGGGATTTTGCGTGGAGCCCCAGATCGAGGGAGATTATCAGTGGTCTTGAATGTCTTCCATTTTCTAATTATTGCTCCCACTGTTGATTTCTTCACTCCAAGCTGGTTGGCTATTGCTGATTCAGTCTTCCCAGCCTGGTGCAGGGCTACAATTTTGTTTCTAGTGTCCTTTGACAGCTCTTTGGTCTTCACCATAGTGGAGTTTGGAGTCAGACTGTTTGAGGGTGTGCACAGGTGTCTTTTTATACTGATAACAAGTTTAAACAGGTGCCATTACTACAGGTAATGAGTGGAGGAAAGAGGAGACTCTTAAAGAAGAAGTTACAGGTCTGTGAGAGCCAGAAATCTTGATTGTTTGTTTTTGACCAAATACTTATTTTCCACCATAATATGCAAATAAAATGATAAAAAAACAGACAATGTGATTTTCTGGATTTTTTTTTCTCAGTATGTCTCCCATAGTTGAGGTCTACCTATGATGTAAATTACAGACGCCTCTCATCTTTTTAAGTGGTGGAACTTGCACTATTGCTGACTGACTAAATACTTTTTTGCCCCACTGTATATACATATACACAGTATATATAAATAATATAATAGTATAGTACTTGTATTCTATTCAAAATGAGCTTTTAAATACATGGTGTTACATTGTTGCGAACAAACATAACAATAGAAGTATAGGAATAAGTATAAATATAATTATAAATATAATTCACTCTAATGCTTTATCAAAAATGCTACTATCATATCTAAATGCATCAATTCATCCCATCCCATCGCAAAAGAAAAAAGAAAAAAAACACTTTCCAAAAAAAAAGTAAAAAATTCCCCCCCAAAATGTTTTTTTTTCAAAAAATTTGAAAAAGAAAGAAAAATCTTTTGCTATTATATATGTTAACCCATGTGCAAACGACTGACTTATTCATGACAAACCCTTACACATGCTCAAAACATCATTATGTCCATTTGGATATAGGATTGTAGCCTGTATATCCAATAGGACGCCTTACGGTTTAATGATTTGTTTCTATTAATATTTAGATTGTGAACCCCATTGGGGACAGCGATGATAATGTGTGCAAACTGTAAAGCGCTGCGGAATATGTTAGCGCTATATAAACATAAAGATTATTATTATTAGACCCTTTTGGTATATGTTCCAGCGGTGTGACCGTGATGCAGAAGCATTACAATGTTTCCCTCTTCTTGAGAGAAAATCCTCTTGTTCTTTGTCCAAATTCTTTCTGTATGCTGCCTCAATTAATTTTTCGGGATATTTCTTATCCCTGAACCTTTTCTTCAGTATTGCTGATTGGGTCACATAATCTTTGGTGTTTGTACAGTTTTTTCGGATCCTTAAAAACTGACTGAATGGTACATTAGTTTTCCACTTTTTATGATGCACACTTTTAAAGTCAACGTAGCCATTCGTATCACAGGTTTTGAAGTGCGTTTTTGCTATAATTTTACCCGCTTTATGCCCCAATTACAGGAACAGAATTTTGTCCCGTCTGATGCATGACGTAAAGGAGATGCCCCAGTTGTTCCTATTAAGGGAATCTATAAATTTACAGGCTTCATCCTCCGTTCTAGCCCATAAAATGATCAACTCATCTAAATATCTACGGTATAGTAATATTTTTTGTTTATATTCAGATGCAGACATCAGCAATGAGGACTCAAAACACCCCATGAAAAGATTAGCCAAACTTGGCGCTACCTGAGTCCCCATCACTGTACCTTGTACAGTGTAAATAGAGTTTACCCTGGAACTCAAAGATGTGTGATAATATGAATTTCAACCCTTCCAACAAAAATGTTTTTTGTTCCTCCCGCAATCCTGATATTAACCCCTTCATGACCTTGGGATTTTTGCATTTTTCCGTCTTCGTTTTTTGCTCCTCTTCTTCCCGGAGCCATAACTTTTTTATTTTTCCAACAATATGGCCATGTGAGGGCTTATTTTTTGTGAAACAAGTTGTACTTTTGAAAAACATCATTGGTTTTAGTATGTCGCGTACTAGAAAAAGGGAAAAAAATTCCCAGTGCGGTGAAATTGCAAAAAAAGTGCAATCCCACAATTGATTTTTGATTGGCTTTTTTACTACGTTCGCTAAATGCTAAGACTGACCTGCCATTATGATTCTCCAGGTCATTGTGAGTTCATAGACACCAAACATCTCTAGGTTCTCTTTTATCTAAGTGGTGAAAAAAAATTCAAAACTTTGCCAAAAAAAGAAAAAAAAAATTGCGCCATGTTCCAATACCCGCAGCGTCTCCATTTTTCATGATCTGGGGTCAGTTGAGGGTTTATTTTTTGCGTGCCGCGCTGGTATTTTTAATGATAGCATTTTGGTGCAGATACGTTCTTTTGATCGCCCGTTATTGCATTTTAATGCAATGTCGCAGCGACCAAAAAAACGTATTTCTGGGTTTCTAATTTTTTTCTCGCTACGCCGTTTAGCGATCAAGTTAATCCTTTTTTTTATTGATAGATCAGGCGATTCTGAATATTTATTTTGAATGGGGCGAAATGGGGGTGATTTAAACTTTTATATTTTTTTATTTTTTTTTACTTTTTTTTTTACTTTTGCCATGTTTCAGTAGCCTCCATTGGGGGCTAGAAGCTGGCACAAATCGATCGCCTCTGCTACGTAGCAGCGATCATCAGATCGCTGCTATGTAGCTTAATACCAGGGTTGCTATGAGCGCCGACCACAGGGTGGCGCTCACAGCTAGCCGGGATCAGTAACCATAGAGGTCTCAAGGACCTCTATGGTCACCATTCTGATGCATGTGACGGGGGTCAGCGATGCGCTCATTTCCGGCCTCCCGGCCGGAAGTGCCGGTTAAATGCCACTGTCTGCGTTTGACAGCGGCATTTAACTAGTTAATAGCAACGGGTGAATCGTGATTTCACCCGCCGCAATTGCGGGCACATGTCAGCTGTTCAAAACAGCTGACAAGTCCCGGCTTTGATGCGGGCTCACCGCCGGAGCCCTGCATCAAAGAAGGGGATGTGACCTCGGACGTACTATCCCGTCCAAGGTCAGAAAGGGATTAATGATAAATAATGATCTACTGATCTGATGCCAAGTGTGGGATCAATGTTGGAGTACAATGAATTTACATCCAGCGTGATAAAGCTGTAATTCTCCTGCCATTTTATATTCCTACATTCCTCAATCAGTTGCGCAGAGTCTTTCAGATATGAAGGAAGGATAGTCACAATTTCTTGAAGAAATAAATCAATGTAATGTCATAATGAACTTGTTAAGGAATCGATTCCCGATATAATCGGGTGACCGAGGAGAGTAAAGGAATTTTTATGCATTTTAGGAAGATGATAAAAGGTGCCATTGATGGTGTTTTGTTGGTCAAAACTTCTTTTGTTTATTATTAATTATATTCTCTTTATGAGCTCTATTTTTTTTTTTTTACATTTTTTTGGAAAGTGTTTTTTTCTTTTGCTTTTTTAATTTGATGAATTGATTTATGTAGAGATGATAGTATCATTTTTTAAAAAGCATTAGAGTGAATTATATTTATAATTATATTTATACTTATACCTATACTTATATTGTTGTTTGTTCACAACAATGTAACACCATGTATTTAAAAGCTCATTTTGGATAGAATACAAGTACTATGTCTTTTTTCCCTCTTTCCCTAAACCAGAGTATTTCTAAAAGAGACTAAGTAAAAAAAAAAATGTAGAAATATAAAAAACACAAAATAAAGATAGCAAACATCACAAAAAAGTTTGCCAATAAATACACATTTTGAATTAAAAACAAAAATAATTAAGAGAAACAAATGTACGCATATTTCATATTTATTGCCATGTACAGAATGACCCAATTTATAAAACTATCACATCACACTATCTAACTCCTACATTAAGCACCAAAACATAAATAAAGTGGAAAAAATGAAAAAGTCAAATGTAAAAAATGAATTTTATGAAAATGTTATCTCATCTTGCAAAAAAGAAGCCTTCACTGTACATCATCAGGGATTAGAAAATAACAGGCGCCGTTTTGCTCGGCGATCTGACAACATTACACAGCTCTGTGACACTTTGTATTGGAGCTAGAGAGTGCTTGTTTAGGCCTGTGTGCACAGTATAACGAATCAGAGTCCTGAAGTGTTAATAATAATGCTGAAGATGAACCATCAAACTAACAGCCCTTATAAGGGCTAACTGATTGCTTTGCTGTTTATATCACATATATTTTTCATTTAGTCTGTGGAGGGAGATACAGTTACAGGAGCAGGAACAGTGCTGTAGACAGGAATTAGGGCTGCGCAGTCCCTTACAAAGTATATAGCTCCAGCATTTTTTATGTGAAAAAATTGAATAGACTTTGTGATCCATCAAGTATTACGTGGTACATTTTGTTGCTATATAACACTTGAAATCTAACTTTTTTATGATATATAACACTCAAAAAAAGCATAACATTTTTTGGCTGGGTTAAATTTCTCAGCCATTCAGCATTCCGTGCTCAGTAGGACATTACTGTGATATCAATCACTCAAAAAAAAATTTAAACATTTTTCTAGGTTAAATTACATACCCATACAGTATTCCATGCTCTGGGGTACATTACTGTGATATCTATCAGTCTGAAAAAAAAAAAATCAAAAATGTTGCTGTGTTAAATTTCTGTCATATAGTATTCCATGGTCTGGGTTACATTTTTGTGATATATAACACTCAAAAAACTTTTTTGCTGGGTAAATTTCTCATCCATTAAGTATTTTGAGGTGTGGGGTACATTTATGTGACATCTAACACTGCAAAAAAAGTGTTTACATTTTTTGGGGTTATATTACTCACTCATACAGTATTCTGTGGTCTGTGGTACATTGCTGTGACATCTATCAGTCCAATAAAAGCATTTAAAAATTTTGCTGGGTTAACTTTCTCTGCCATATAGTATTCTGTGATCTGGGGTAGATTTTAATGATATATAACACTAAAAAAAAGCGTAACATTTTTTGGCTGGGTTAAATTTGTCAGCCATACAGTATTCCAAGCTCTGTAATACATTACTGTGATATTCATCACTCCAAAAAAGCCTTTAAAATTTTGTCTGAATTAAATTACACACCTATGCAGTATTCCATGGTCTGGGGTACATTACTGTGATATTTATCAGTCCACAAAAGAATTTAAAAAATTTGCTGTGTTAAATTTCTCAGTCATGCAGTCTTCCGTGTACTGGTGTACATTTTTCTGATATATAACACTAAAAAAAGCTTTTTTTTTGCTGGGCAAATTTCTCATTCAACCAGTATTTGGTGGTTTGGCGTACACTTATGTGACATCTAACACTACAAAAAAGCGTTTACACTTTTCCCTTGGATAAATTACTCACTCATACAGTATTCAGTGGTCTGGGGTATATTACTGTAATATCTAGCGGTCCAATAAAAGCCTTTAAAAATTTAGCTGGGTTAAATTTCTCCATCATAAAGTATTCTGTGATCTGTGGTACATTTTTGTGATATATAACACTCCAAAGAAATAATGTATATACTCATGTATAAGCCAAGATTTTCAGTACATTTTTTGTGCTGAAAAGGCTCCCCTTGACTTATACATGAGTCATTGTCCCAGAAAGGAAAGCCGGGAGGGGGAGCAGCGGGTCACAGAGGCAGGAGCCAGCAGCTGCAGCTGTAAGGCTACGTTCACACGTTCCTTTTTTTCATCCTTTTTTTTTCAGGTCCTGTTTTGAAAAACCGCAGCTAAAATTCAGCGCTGATTTTAGCTGCGGTTTTTGATCCTTTTTCTTCTGCGGATTCCACTGCGGGTTTCCAAATGCAGTTTCCTATTGGTGCTGCTGGAAACCCGCAGCGGAATCCGCAGAAACAATTGACATGGTACTTCTTTTTTCTGCAGGCAAAACCGCTGCGGATTTGCCTGTGGAAAAAAGGATCGTCGGCACAGCGGGTCCTGTTTTCCATTGGGTTACATTGTACTGTAACCTACATGGAAAACTGCTGCGGATCCGCAGTGCAAATCCGCTGCGGATCCGCAGCAAAAACCGCACCGTGTGAACATAGCCTAACTGTGCCCGCTGCTAAAGAGAAGCTAAAGAGAAATGAATATTCACTGCGCTGGCAGTGAATATTAATTTCCCTTATAGTGCGCAGATACAGCTGAAGCCACCAGCTTTCAGCAAAGCACACATTTTACTTACTTTCCCTGCATGCCCTCACTACATCTTGTTTGTTTCGGTGTCAGCAGCTCTTCCTGCTGAGCGATCACGTGGTCCCACTCATTAAGGTAATGAATATTCACGTCTCTCCACTCCCATAGGCATGGAGTCATTACCTTAATGAGAGGGGCCACGTGAACGCATGGCAGGAAGAGCTGCTGGTGCCAGAGTGAGATGCAGCGAGGGTGTGCAGGGAGGTAAGTAGGATGTTTTGTTTTTTTAATAGGAACCATGCATACAAGGATAGGGGATAAGGAGCCATGCATACAAGAGCAAATACAGGGTAGCCATGCCTACGAGGACATGGATGGGGAGCCATGCATACAGGGACAGGGATGAGGAGCCATGCAATTAACTACAGGGATGGGGGAGCCATGCATACAAGTGTAAGGGACAGGGGAGCTATGCATACAAGGACAGGGATGGGGGAGCCATGCATATAAAGATGGGATGGAGAGCCATGTACATGGACAGGGAAGAGGGAGCCATGCATACAAGGATGGGATTGGGGGCCATACATACCAAGATAGGGATGAGGGGACAATGTTTTTTGTGGCAAAATTAGGTGCCTCAGCTTATACTTGGGTCGGCTTATACTCGAGTATATATGGTAGTTAAGAAAATTTGTTGGGTTAAATTTCTCACTCATAGGGTATCCCATGCCGTGGGGTACATTTCTGGGATATCTAACACTTCCAAGAAGCTTTAAAAAAAATTCTGGATTCAATTCCTCATCCATACAGTATAACGTGGGCTGTGGCATATTCCGCTGTTATATAACACTCACAAAAAGCATAGTATTTTTTTTTTCTAATTGAATAACTCTTCCATACAGTACTAAGTGTTCTGTGTCACATAACGGTGGTGTTAAACTCCAAAAAAATGCTTTGAATGCAGCTGCTGACTAAATTTTCTATTTATATTAAAAAAAATAGTTTCAAGAGACTTAGCAATCAGAAAATGAGTATGGCGTGTGGTGAGGGATGGGGAAATGGAAATGCTAATGATGTTGCACACATATGCCAAGGACGTGGGGCAGGTGTGACTACGCCTTTTGCTAAAGCACAAGAAACACACCCATCCATGACACATAGTTTCCTGTCCCACATTGCAGGGAGTCACAGTACACCACTTTTGATGCCAAAGCAGTGTGAAAAGGTGGTCAGTTGAACAGCAGATAATGGTTCCAGCATGCTTAGCAGCACCACCAAGTCTTCCACATGGTCTACTCTCACCAGACAACAGTCTGGGTCACTTCATCCTCACCCTGATCCTCTTTCCTCCCACCTTGGCAAATACCAGGAGACAAGTGATCACACACTAGGTGTTGAAAAATGTATCGGTATTATATTGCTCATCCATAGAGTATTACATGCTCTTGTGTACATTTTGGTGGCATATATAACATTACAAAAAGCAGTGAGAAATTGTACTGCATTCAATCACTCATCCATACAGTTTTCCATGCTGTTACATTTTGGTGTTACAGTGGGGCAAAAAAGTATTTAGTCAGTCAGCAATAGTGCAAGTTCCACCACTTAAAAAGATGAGAGGCGTCTGTAATTTACATCATAGGTAGACCTCAACTATGGGAGACAAACTGAGAAAAAAAAATCCAGAAAATCACATTGTCTGTTTTTTTATCATTTTATTTGCATATTATGGTGGAAAATAAGTATTTGGTCAGAAACAAACAATCAAGATTTCTGGCTCTCACAGACCTGTAACTTCTTCTTTAAGAGTCTCCTCTTTCCTCCACTCATTACCTGTAGTAATGGCACCTGTTTAAACTTGTTATCAGTATAAAAAGACACCTGTGCACACCCTCAAACAGTCTGACTCCAAACTCCACTATGGTGAAGACCAAAGAGCTGTCAAAGGACACCAGAAACAAAATTGTAGCCCTGCACCAGGCTGGGAAGTCTGAATCTGCAATAGCCAACCAGCTTGGAGTGAAGAAATCAACAGTGGGAGCAATAATTAGAAAATGGAAGACATTCAAGACCACTGATAATCTCCCTCGATCTGGGGCTCCACGCAAAATCCCACCCCGTGGGGTCAGAATGATCACAAGAACGGTGAGCAAAAATCCCAGAACCACGCGGGGGGACCTAGTGAATGAACTGCAGAGAGCTGGGACCAATGTAACAAGGCCTACCATAAGTAACACACTACGCCACCATGGACTCAGATCCTGCAGTGCCAGACGTGTCCCACTGCTTAAGCCAGTACATGTCCGGGCCCGTCTGAAGTTTGCTAGAGAGCATTTGGATGGTCCAGAGGAGTTTTGGGAGAATGTCCTATGGTCTGATGAAACCAAACTGGAACTGTTTGGTAGAAACACAACTTGTCGTGTTTGGAGGAAAAAGAATACTGAGTTGCATCCATCCAACACCATACCTACTGTAAAGCATGGTGGTGGAAACATCATGCTTTGGGGCTGTTTCTCTGCAAAGGGGCCAGGACGACTGATCCGGGTACATGAAAGAATGAATGGGGCCATGTATCGTGAGATTTTGAGTGCAAACCTCCTTCCATCAGCAAGGGCATTGAAGATGAAACGTGGCTGGGTCTTTCAACATGACATTGATCCAAAGCACACCGCCAGGGCAACGAAGGAGTGGCTTCGTAAGAAGCATTTCAAGGTCCTGGAGTGGCCTAGCCAGTCTCCAGATCTCAACCCTATAGAAAACCTTTGGAGGGAGTTGAAAGTCCGTGTTGCCAAGCGAAAAGCCAAAAACATCACTGCTCTAGAGGAGATCTGCATGGAGGAATGGGCCAACATACCAACAACAGTGTGTGGCAACCTTGTGAAGACTTACAGAAAACGTTTGACCTCTGTCATTGCCAACAAAGGATATATTACAAAGTATTGAGATGAAATTTTGTTTCTGACCAAATACTTATTTTCCACCATAATATGCAAATAAAATGATAAAAAAACAGACAATGTGATTTTCTGGATTTTTTTTTCTCAGTTCGTCTCCCATAGTTGAGGTCTACCTATTATGTAAATTACAGACGCCTCTCATCTTTTTAAGTGGTGGAACTTGCACTATTGCTGACTGACTAAATACTTTTTTGCCCCACTGTATATATAACATAAAAAAAATTGAAAACATCTTTATTGATTCAATTACTAATCCATATAGTATTACGTGTTTTCTGTTACATTTCTGTGTTATAGAAAAATTAAAAAAAACCTTGACAAAAAATGTGTGGATTCAATGATTCATTCATACACTGTAACACTTTTCTTGTTACAATTCACTGGTATATTAAACTCACAAAAACCCTTCCAAAACTTTTTATGGATTCAAGGATTTATCTGTACACAGTAACATGGTTCTTGTTACATTTCATTGGTATATTAACTCCTTCACCACCTTGGGTTTTTCCAATTTTTAGCTTCTGTTTTTTTGCTCCCCTTATTCTCGGAGTCATAACTTTTTTATTTTTCCATCAATATGGCCATGTGAGCGCTTGTTTTTTGCAGTGCGAGATGTTCTTTTGAATGACATCATTGGTTTTGCCCAATAGTGTACTGGAAAAAGGGAAACAAATCCAAAGTGCTATAAAATTGCCAAAAAAGTGCAATTCCACAATAGCTTTTTGTTTTTATCTTTTACCAGGTTCAATGGATGCTAAAACTGACCTGCCATTATGATTTTCCAGTTTATTATGAGTTAGCAGATACAAAACATGTATAGGTTATTTTTTATGTAAGTGGTGAAAAAAAAAGGACAAAGGTGAGCGCAGATCTCTTAGCACTGACAATGAATGTGTCCAAATCCAATGCATATGTAGTCAGCAGGAAAAGAAAAGAATAAATCAGACACATAAGTGCATATGACTGTACTCAGAGAAGAAACACCATAGATCAGAAAGAAGAGAAACGTATCTCATAAAATTCCTTGTCTCCACAGTAGAATGTCAACATACTTTTAACACCCCTTTTTGTCATTGTAACAGAATGGCCAGTCATAATATACTTAACATCCATGTTGTGGCTAGCAGCCATATTGGATAATCTTTAGATAACTAACTTTGCTAAAAGAGCTGAGGCTTTCCACAGAATAAGAGTATGTTTCCACGTTGAGTATTCACTGCTTGCAGCATCCAATCCTCAGTGGTCAGATCTTACAGCGTAGTGGAGAGGATTTTATGAAATTCCATCTCCACTATGCGTGCTGGAATACCTCTGGCTTCACTGCATAACCGGACATGAGGCACATCTTTCTAGACCGCAGCATATGTATCTATCTTGCGGAGACACTCAGTCTCCGCAAAATAAATATCACCGTCCTATATATAGGATGCGGTGATTCTGCACAGTTCAATGAACACTTGCGGAATCACCACGAGTACAAAAACCAGCAGCGCTTTGGACGGAGCGGTGTCCAAAGCACTGCCAATTCGGACCGTGGAAACATACCCTGAAGGTGTAAAATGACCTCAATGCCATTAGTAAGTTTGGATGGAGTCCAGAAAGATTAATTGGAATGGCTGCAGGGCTCTTTGATAGTAAATAAGTGGTGTTATATGGCAGTGAGTAGTATATAAGTTGAATTAAGATAGAAACCCGAGCCAAGAATTGTCAGTGTATGAAGAGTTATATGAGTGATGATACTAGCTAATAGGTACATGGAGATTACTAGGAAAAACTAGTTAATATTGTCCTATTGTGTCAGTGTATGCTTTGCTCTAAAACACGTGTCTCAATGCAGTATGAGGTTATCATCTATACACCCTTTGCTGCAAGGTGCAGCTTTCTTTGTCTAAACCATGTATATAAAGCCCTTGATGCTGTTGTTCGGGGCCACACCATCACCAGACCATCACCAGATATCCAAGCATTACTTTATCTGGTCACCTGTGCGTGCCTGCATGCTATGCCTGTCTGCCTTTTGTGAACTGTTCTGTTGGGTATTTATGCATAAACCCCAGCCTTGGCTTAAAGAAGAGTTGTCTACTGTGTCTTCTCGCTCTCAATAAGGCTTTTTTTTACAGTTACCATGGTTTTCCCTTAATATTTTAATTGGCAAAATTAAACTTAAATATGCAAATTGCCTCTTCTGAGAAAAAGAGGACTTAAACTCTATAGCGCCACCTGTTGGAAGCAGCGATCCTACAAGTCACAATCAACCCTTTAACGAGTCGTGCAATATGACTTAGGATAAAAGCCAAATCAGTATCTCAATTCGCAGACAAGGTGTTTCGGGCTGTTGGCCCTCGTCAGTGCGAAGCATGAGAACTGATTTGGCTAGGCGAGAGGTTCTGGGCTGGGGTCTATGGGGTAAGGTTTCTGCTTATGGAGAGTGACATACCAGCTGGCTTGTCAAGATCAGGAGGCTTATTCGCCGTGCAATGCTGCTCTGGGAAATTAAATATGCAAATTGCCTCTTCTGAGAAAAAGAGGACTTAAACTCTATAGCGCCACCTGTTTTAAACTTACACATGAAGGTGGATGCTGGAACCACCTCCTTTTTTTCCTTTTACTAATTGGACCAAATCATATAATCAGTTTTTTCCTCTATTCAACAGAGTTGAAGCTCTAAAAATCAGTAAATCCAGGGGATGTCTCTCTGGCTGCACAGGCATGTATAAAAAGAGAGAGCCCTCCTGATAACACCCACTGCCAGTAAGTCAGAAAGGAGGTGAGGAAGATACTTATCTGTCACCATCTGCAACCTGTGGAAGCTAAAGCAGTCTCCTGTAGACCTCTAGTATTGTGACTGGATGATGTAGCTGCTGTTGTGGAGTGAGACATTACTTTGCCTATTTTGTCAGATGTTGATAGAGAAGGAATTAGAAGATCCTGTGTACTGGGGGTTCATCCAAGCCACTAAGTTATCACTGTTGTCTTGGGACACGGTCTCCATCATGCCGGAAATAGCATTATTCATTACTAAATTGCTCCAGGATCATTGGCAGTGTTTGTTCTTAGAGATATTGGTACTACTTTGGGATACATAACATTTTTGTAATCTTTCTATATTTTATATTATACATATTAAAGTGTTTAAGCAGCAATTACCAAATTGTTTATTTATTTATTTCTTAAGTCACTTGCAGTGCTGTAAAAGAGTGAAGACAGCTTGATTTTTTTAGTCAGTATGTTTATAATGATACTAGATTTGCACTGGTTTTTGATGATTCAAGCTCATAGAGAACAATTTTGTAGAAAACAATTGCTTATGCTTTGCCTTATTCTTTGTGCTGTATCTTTTTCTTCTTTTTTCCACCAGCAGAGCTGAGTGAGAGCTTACATTTTGTGGGACAAGATGACATTTTCAATAATACAATTTTTATGTGCATAAGTCTTTTATTCACATTTAAAAAAATAAATAAATTATGTGTCAGAAAGATAAAGAAACCGAGTTTTAGTCATATTCTTTCTTTCTTTATTTTCCTGTGTGCATCAGGGGTGGACAATTAATTTTCTCAAGTTGACACATGAGAGGCTGTTGTGGAAGACCAAACCAAATGGCTCAACTTAATTCTGCCTATTAATATTGTTTTATATTAATATTTAGCACTTAATATTGTGCAGAAAGAAGTCTGCTGACTAGCTGCCATTGTTACTACACGTTAAGTTAGGGCTTATTGTGACATGTATTTTTACCTGTAGAAGCTAATCAAAACCATTAATTTTACTGCCTTTTATAAAGTTTATGAAAAACAGTAAATATTTCTGCTCCTGTTATTCAGCCACTGTGCCTTGACAAACAGCTCCCAACACAATATGATGTCCTCCAGTCATAACACAGTGTATGATATCCCCACAAAGCCCCTCTGTGATGCAACTGCAAGGCAGCTGCACGCAACCTCCCCCAGGGGTCGCAGGTAAGGGGGACAAGGTAGCACTCACCGTATAGCAGCACAGTGCAAGGTGGGGAGCACCACTAGGAGGCGGCAGAGTAGTCATACAGGCCGGTCCACAACAAACAGGAGACGAGGTACCAGAAGTAACAGCAGAGCACGTAGTTAGAGACAAGCCAGAAGTCAGAGCCAAACGGGAGCGCTGTATACAAAACATGAGGCGTAATATGAAGTTGGGGTACAAGCCAGAGAGTCAAAAACCGGTTGGGGAACATGGTACAGAGACGGAAAACAAGAGGTGGGGTCAGAGATCAGGCTTAGTCATACACTGTAGGGAACAGATCTAATACAAATTAGGGAAGTCAGAGGCAGAAGGAACACCAGGGTATACGGGTCAGCTGCTCTAGCCAGGAAGCATGAACTATCACTGACGCCGGATAGCAGACTACATCATTATTAAGGTTGAAGGAAGACTTTAAGTCCATCTAGCTCAACCCATAGCCTAACCTAACATGCCCTAACTTGTTGATCCAGAGGAAGGCAAAAAAAAAACCATGTGGCAAAGAGTAAGCTCCACATTGGGGAAAAAAATTCCTTCCCGACTCCACATACGGCAATCAGACTAGTTCACTGGATCAACGCCCTATCAAGGAATCTAGTGTATATACCCTGTAACATTATACTTTTCCAGAAAGGCATCCAGTCCCCTCTTAAATTTAAGTAATAAATCACTCATTACAACATCATACGGCAGAGAGTTCCATAGTCTCACAGCTCTTACAGTAAAGAATCTGCGTCTGTTATTATGCTTAAACCTTCTTTCCTCCTGACGTAGAGGATGCCCCCTTGTCCCTGTCTCAGGTCTATGATTAAAAAGATCATCAGAAAGGTCTTTGTACTGTCCCCTCATATATTTATACATTAACATAAGATCACCCCTTATCCTTCATTTTTCCAAACTTAATAGCCCCAAGTGTAATAAAGTATCTTGGTATTGCAGACCCCCCAGTCCTCTAATAACCTTTGTCGCTCTTCTCTGCACCCGCTCTAGTTCAGCTATGTCTTTCTTATACACCGGAGACCAGAACTGTGCTTAGTATTCTAAGTGTGGTCGAACTAGTGACTTGTATAGAGGTAAAATTATGTTCTCCTCATGAGCATCTATGCCTCTTTTAATGCACCCCATTATTTTGTTTGCCTTTGTAGCAGCTGGCTGACACTGGCCACTGAATATGAGTTTGTCATCCACCCATACACCCAGGTCTTTTTCATTGACGGTTTTGCCCAGAGTTTTAGAATTAAGCACATAGTTATACATCTTATTACTTCTACCCAAGTGCATGACCTTACATTTATCCCCATTAAATCTCATTTGCCATTTATCAGCCCAAGCTTCTAGTTTACATAAATCATCCTGTAATATAAAATTGTCCTCCCCTGTATTGATTACCCTGCAGAGTTTAGTGTCATCTGCAAATATTGAAATTCTACTCTGAATGCCCCCTACAAGGTCATTAATAAATATGTTAAAAAGAAGAGGGCCCAATACTGACCCCTGTTGTACCCCACTGCTAACCGCGACCCAGTCCGAGTGTGCTCCATTAATAACCACCCTTTGTTTCCTATCCCTGAGCCAGCTCTCAACTTACTTACACATATTTTCCCCTATCCCCATTATTCTCATTTTATGTATCAACCTTTTGTGTGGCACCATATCAAAAGCTTTTGAAAAGTCCATATACACTACATCTCCTGGGTTCCCTTGGTCCAGTCCGGAACTTACCTCTTCATAGAAGCTGATCAAATTAGTCTGACATGAACGGTCCCTAGTAAACCTGTGCTGATACTGGGTCATGAGGTTACTCCTCCTCAGATACTCAAGTATAGCATCCCTTAGAATGCCCTCCAGGATTTTACCCACAGTAGAGGTTAAGCTTACTGGCCTATAATTACCGAGTTCAGTTTTTGTCCCCTTTTTGAATATTGGAACCACATTTGCTATACGCCAGTCCTGTGGTACAGACCCTGTTATTATGGACTCTTTAAAGATTAAAAATAATGGTCTATCAATGACTGTACTTAATTCCTGCAGTACTCAGGGGTGAATCCCATCCGGGCCCAGAGATTTGTCAATTTTAGTGATTTTTAGACGCCGCCGTACTTCCTGCTGGGTTAAGCAGGTGACATTTAATGGGGATTTTTTGTTATCACTGATCATATTGTCTGCCATGGAATTTTCTTGTGTAACTACTGATGAAAAAAAGTCATTTAGCATATTGGCTTTTTCCTCATCCTCATCCACCACTTCACCCAGATTATTTGGGGGAGTGGGGCCAACACTATCATTTTTTAGTTCTTACTATTTATGTAGTTAAAGAATATTTTGGGATTATTTTTACTCTCCCTGGCAATGAATCTCTCTGTCTCGATTTTTGCTGCCTTGATTTGCTTTTTACAGAATTTAATATTTTGTATTTATTTAATGCCTCATCACTACCTCCTTCCTTTAATTCTCTAAATGCTTTCTTTTTGTCACTTATTGCACCCCTTACAGCTCTATTTAGCCATATTGGTTTCCTCCTATTTCTAGTATGTTTATTCCCATACGGTATATACTGTGCACAGGTCCTATCCAGGATGCTAATAAACGTCTCCCATTTTCTTTGTGTATTTTTATGTCTCAGGATATCGTCCCAGTTAATTGCACCAAGATCCTCTCTCATCCGTTGGAAACTTGCCCTCCTGAAGTTTAGTGTCCTTGTAACCCCCCTACTACCCATCTTATTAAAGGATACATGAAAACTTATTATTTTGTGATCACTATTCCCCAAGTGACCCCAAACCCTTATATTTGATATGCGGTCTGGCCTGTTGGTTAATATTAGGTCTAGCAGTGCCCCCCTTCTTGTTGGGTCCTGAACCAGTTGTGAAAGGTAGTTGTCTCTCATTGTTGTAAAAAAACGATTACCTTTGCTGGAACTGCAGGTTTCTGTTCCCCAATCTATTTCAGGGTGGTTGAAGTCCCCCATAATAATGACTTCTCCTTGAGTCGCAACTTCATCTATTTGCTTTACGAGGATATTCTCCATTGCTTCTATTATTTTTGAAGATTTATAACAAACCCCTATCAGTAATTTATTATTTTTCCCCCTCCCCTTATCTCCACCCACAGGGACTCTACATTTTCATTAAATTCACCTATATTATCACGCCGGATGGGTTTTAAGGACGATTTTACATACAGACACACCCCTCCACCTCGCTTATCTGTACAGTCATTTCAGAAAAGGCTATAGCCCTGCAAGTTAACAGTCCAGTCATGGCTCTCATCCAGCCATGTTTCAGATATCCCCACCATGTCATAATTATGCTCCAACAACATTAATTCTAATTCGTCCATTTTGTTGGCGAGGCTTCTGGCATTAGTATACATGCACTTGATGTTCCTCTCTGTACCTCTATTCTTTCTTAAATTATTAACTGTTCTAACCCCACCCAACATGCCACTGCCACCCCCAACTACCTTATTTGTGCCCAGGTCTCTATCTGCACTATCTTCCCCTCCTATAAAATGAATTCCCTCAACCAATCCCTAATTTAAACACTCCTCCAACCTTCTAGCCATTTTCTACCCCAGCACAGCTGCACCTTCCACATTGAGGTGCAGCCCGTCCCTAGCGTAGAGCCTGTAGCCAACTGAGAAGTCAGCCCAGTTCTGCAGGAACCCAAACCCCTCCTTCCTACACCAATTCTTGAGCCACTTATTAACCTCCCTAATCTCCCGTTGCCTCTCTGGCGTGGCACGTGGTACAGGCAGTATTTCGGAAAATACCACGTTGGAGGTCCTTGCTTTCAGCTTGCAGCCTAATTCCCTGAATTCATCTTTAAGGACCTTCCACCTACCTCTAACTTTGTCATTTGTGCCAATGTGCACCATGACCGCTGGGTCCTCACCAGCCCCTTCCAGTAATCTGTCCACCCGATCAGCGATGTGTCGGACTCGAGCGCCATGTAGGCAGCATACCGTTCGACGATCCCTGTCTTTGTGACAGATTGCCCTATCTGTTCCCCTAATAATTGTGTCCCCCACTACCAGCACCTGTCTGGCCTGCCCTGCTCTCCTATTTCCCTCCTTACTGGAGCACTCCTCCGGCTTTCAGAGGACATGCCTGGCTGCAGCAGTGCTACCCCTGTACTGGCACCCCCCTCATCTGCCAACTTAGCAAACTTATTGGGGTGTGCCAGATCAGGACTAGCCTCCCTGGCACTCCTCCCTCTACCTGGCCTTTTAACTGTCACCCAGCTTGCTACTTCACAGTCCTGCAGTGCCATCCTACCATCCCCCCCCATCTATCCCATTGAGCGTCTGCTCAGTGAGCAGAAGACTCCTCTCCATGTTGTCTATGGATCTCAGTGTTGCCAGCTGCACATTTAGATTCAGAATCTGGGCTTCCAAATGCACAACGTGCTCACATCTCGCACAGCAGTATGCACCCTCGACCGGCTGATCAAGGACTGCATACATGTGGCAAGATGTGCACTGGATGGCATTAACAATAGTGGAGCACATTTCCTAATGGGGATTGCACCAGACAAAAGCATTAAATTAAAATAAATACAAAGTATTATTAAAATACAGACAGCAATTCCTCCCTTGGAAACTCCCTGAATCCAAAGTCACCAAATCACAAGTGACACTTACCGCCGTTCACACTTACGTTCAGGTCACACTCAGCTCGTTCACACTCGCTAATCTGAAGATTTAAAGATTTTTTTTCCCCCTCAGCCGCAATCCTCCTTGCTGTTCAATGCACTTCCAACTGCAGAGGACTTAAAAAGCTCAGCCAGCTCCAAATGAGGGGATTAACTCCCGCATGACCAGTCCAGAGAGGGAACAGCAGAAAACAAACTCTGAACTGGATCATGACACCCTCAAACAGTGTGATGTCCCTTTCACCCAGTATGTCACCACAGATCTCCCTTGCAGTACGATGTCCCCACACAGCCCCCTATATAGTGTAATATCCCCACAAAGTCCCTTTACACGGTATAATGTCCCTATACAGCCCACAACACTGTATTGTACTGTATATATAATAATGTATGATAAAATCCCACACAGCTCCCTTGCACATTATTATTTTTCTATACAGACCTTTTGCACAGTATAATGTTCTCATACAACCCCCTTGCACAGTATTATGTTCCTACACAACCCCCTTGCACAGTATGATGTCCCCACAAAGCTACCGTGCACAGTATCGTGCCCCAACGCAGACCTCATACAATATGATGTCCCCATATAGCTCCCTTTCACAATAATATGTCCTCATAAAGCCCCCTTGCATAGTATAATATCATCAGACAGAACCCCCACCCATAATAATGTCAACACCGAGCCCATTTGCACAATATCATGTCCCCACAAATCCTTCTTGCACACTATTGTCCCCTCACAGAATGATGTCCCCACAGAGCCCCTTTGACAAGTATTATGTCCCCACACAGCCCTCATGCACAGTATTATAAACCCACAAAATTCCCTTGCACTGTAAATATGCCGCAAAACTTTCTCACAGTGTATTATCAATTAAAATAATGTTTAGAGGGTTAAACAGCCAGGTAAGTCCTGCCTCTCCCTTGTTATAAGAGCTCAACTGTCAGTTAATAATTACGGGGACATACCCATTTGAATGATTACCTAAGCAAATAGGATGTAACGATATGTTCAGTGTTGAAAAGGGGTTATACATACATCCAGACATGTACTTGTAAAATATTTGTCCTGTTATTAATGCAATCTTTCTCAAGAGCAGGCAAGAAAGTTAAAAAGTGGCTTATGCTAATAAATTTTGCATTCATGAGCACGGTTATATAATTCTGTTGCATAACACATTTTTATGTCTGTCACATCATTAATAAAAGACAACATTAAAAATGCAATTTTGAATTTATGAGGCTTTAGCAGCAACTTGTGATGTTCTCTTATTTCAGGGTCTTTAAAGAAAACATCAAATGCACCGTACATATATAAACATCTATGACATGTATTTCAGGGAGGAAAAAAAATCTCTCTTGAAGCTAATGTTTGTTCATAATACTCTGTAAATCTTCATCATAGCTCTATGGATTTTGGCAATATAATAACAGATTGAATTTTATGAGAGTTTGGATATAATCCATGACAACTGTTAAATATCATCAGGAACCAAAATCAAATTAAAATGTCAAGCAGATTTAGAAAGTATAGAGAAACTTTAAAATTGCTTCTCAAAGATGCCGTTAGTCAAATATTTACGGCAATGCATCAGAAGTAGCATGGCTAATGAAAGCTGGTTGAACATTTTCTTCCCACATTCAATGTGCCTCAAGGCAACTTAGATTATTCAAAAAGGGAAATCATTTTTAATAAAAGTGGGACAAGGCACTTATACATTTGGCATAACACCGTTGAGCAATACTAGAACCACCACTTTGTTACTATATGCTATGTACTGTATGTATTTATTTAACTGTCTATTTCTGTATTTCTAGTTGGGGAAAATAAGTATTTGACACACTGCTAATTTTGCAAGTTTTTCCACCTACATGGAGAGGTCTCTAAATTTTATTGTAGGTACACCTAAACTGTGAGAGGCATAATCTAGAAATATGATTTTTACATAATTAATTTGTATTTTATTGCATAAAATACGTATTTGATACAATAGAAAACAGAACTTAAAATTTGGTACAGAAACGTTTGTTTGCAATTACAGAGGTCAGACTTTTCCTGAAGTTCTTAACCCCTTCCCGACCCATGACGCCACATAGGCGTCATGAAAACCCGTGCCAATCCGACCCATGACGCCTATGTGGCGTCATGGAATGATCGCGTCCCTGCAGATCGGGTGAAGGGGTTAACTCCTATTTTACCCGATCTGCAGGGAGAGGGGGAGTGGTACTTCAGCCCAGGGGGGGTGGCTTCACCCCCCCGTGGCTACAATCGCTCTGATTGGCTGTTGAAAGTGAAACTGCCAATCAGAGCGATTTGTAATATTTCACCTAAAAAACAGGTGAAATATTACAATCCAGCCATGGCCGATGCTGCAATATCATCGGCCATGGCTGGAAAACCTGAAGTGACCACCCCCCACCCCACCGATCGCCCCCCCACCGCTCCGTTATGGGGTCCGGTCCCCTCCGTCCTGTGCTCCGCTGCCCCGTGCTCCTGCCCGCTCCCCCGTCCTGCTGTCCGCTCCCCCCGTCCTCCGATCACCCCCCCTGTGCTCAGATCCACCCCCCCACCACCCCTTCATACTTACCGATCCTCCCGGTGTCCGGCCGTCTCCTCGCTGGGCGCCGCCATCTTCCAAAATGGCGGGCGCATGCTCAGTACGCCCGCCGGCCGGCAGATTCCTTACAGGTACATTTTGATCGCTGTGGTAGGTTCTACCACAGCGATCAAAATAAAAAAAAATAATAAATAAACCCCCCCCTTTATCACCCCCATAGATAGGGACAATAATAAAATAAAGAAATTTTTTTTTTTTTTTTTCCCACTGTGGTTAGGGTTAGAACTAGGGTTAGGGTTAGAACTAGGGTTAGGGTTACGGGTAGGGTTAGGGTTATGGCATGTGCGGATTTGGCAGCGGATCCACAGCGGATCGGCCGCGGATCCGCAGCGGATCGGCCGCGGATCCGCAGCGGATCGGCCGCGGATCCGCAGCGGATCGGCCGCGGATCCGCAGCGGATCGGCCGCGGATCCGCAGCGGATCGGCCGCGGATCCGCAGCGGATCGGCCGCGGATCCGCAGCAGATTGGCCGCTGCGAATTCGTAGCAGTTTTCCATCAGGTTTACAGTACCGTGTACACCTATGGAAAACCAAATCCGCTGTGCCCATGGTGCGGAAAATTCCGTGCAGAAACGCTGCGTTGTATTTTCCACAGCATGTCAATTCTTTGTGCGGATTCCGCAGCGTTTTACACCTGTTCCTCAATAGGAATCCGCAGGTGAAATCCGCACAAAAAAACACTGGAAATCTGCTGTAAATCCGCAGGTAAAACGCAGTGCCTTTTACTTGCAGATTTTTCAAAAGTCGTGCAGAAAAATCTCACACGAATCCGCTACGTGGGCACATACCCTTAGGGTTAGGGTTGGAATTAGGGCTAGGGTTGGAATTAGGGTTACGGGTGTGTTGAGGTTAGGGTTGTGGTTAGGGGTGTGTTGGGGTTAGGGTTGGGATTAGGGTTATGGCTACAGTTGGGATTAGGATTAGGGGTGTGTTGGGGTTAGTGTTGAAGTTAGAAATGAGGGGTTTCCACTGTTAGGGCACATCAGGGGTCTCCAAACGCAACATGGCGCCACCATTGATTCCAGCCAATCTTGCATTCAAAAAGTCAAATGGTGCTCCCTCCCTTCCAAGCCCCGACGTGTGCCCAAACAGTGGTTTACCCCCACATTTGGGGTACCAGCGTACTCAGGACAAACTGGGCAACAACTGTTGGGGCCCAATTTCTCCTGTTACCCTTGTGAAAATAAAAAATTGCTTGCTAAAACATCTTTTTTGAGGAAAGAAAAATGATTTTTTATTTTCACGGCTCTGCGTTGTAAACTTCTGTGAAGCACTTGGGGGTTGAATGTGCTCATCACACATCTAGATAAGTTCCTTGGGGGGTCTAGTTTCCAAAATGGGGTCACTTGTGGGGTGTTTCTACTGTTTAGGCACATCAGGGGCTCTGCAAATGCAACGTGACGCCCGCAGACCATTCCATCAAAGTCTGCATTTCAAATGTCACTACTTCCCTTCCGAGCCCTGACGTGTGCCCAAACAGTGGTTTACCCCCACATATGGGGTATCATCGTACTCAGGACAAACTGGACAACAACATTTGGGGTCCAATTTCTCCCATTACCCTTGGAAAATTAAAAAATCCTGGGCTAAAACTCATTTTTGAGGAAAGAAAAATTATTTTTTTATTTTCACGGCTCTGCGTTATAAACTTCTGTGAAGCACCTGGGGGTTATAAGTGCTCACTATGCATCTAGATAAGTTCCTTGGGGGGTCTAGTTTCCAAAATGGGGTCACGTGTAGGGGAGCTCCAATGTTTAGGCACACAGGGGCTCTCCAAACGCGACATGGTGTTCGCTAACGATTGGAGCTAATTTTCCATTCAAAAAGTCAAATGGCACGCCTCCCCTTACGAGCCTTGCCGTGCACCCAAACAGTGGTTTACCCCCACATATGAGGTATCAACATACTCAGCAGAAATTGCCCAACAAATTTTAGGATCCATTTTATCCTGTTGCCCATGTGAAAATGAAAAAATTGAGGCTAAAAGAAATTTTGTGTGAAAAAAAAGTACTTTTTAATTTTTACGGATCAATTTGTGAAGCACCTGAGAGTTTAAAGTGCTCACTATGCTTCTAGATAAGTTCCTTGGGGGGTCTACTTTCCAAAATGGGGTCACTTGTGGGAGCGCTCCAATGTTTAGGCACACGGGGGCTCTCCAAACGTGACATGGTCTCTGCTAGCGATGGAGATCATTTTTCATTCAAAAAGTCAAATGGCGCTCCTTCCCTTCCGAGCCTTACCATGTGCCCAAACAGTGGTTTACCCCCACATGTGAGGTATCAGTGTACTCAGGAGAAATTGTCCAACAAATTTTAGGATCCATTTTATCCTGTTGCCCATGTGAAAATGAAAAAATTGAGGCTAAAATAATTTTTTTGTGAAAAAAAAGTACTGTTTAATTTTTACGGATCAATTTGTGAAGCACCTGGGGGTTTAAAGTGCTCACTATGCTTCTAGATAAGTTCCTTGGGGGGTCTAGTTTCCAAAATGGGGTCACTTGTGGGGGAGCTCCAATGTTTAGGCACACGGGGGCTCTCCAAACGCGACATGGTGTCAGCTAAAGATTGGAGCCAATTTTTCATTCAAAAAGTCAAATGGCGCTCCTTTCCTTCCAAGCCCTGCCGTATGCCCAAACAGTGGTTTACCCCCACATATGAGGTATCAGCGTACTCAGGACAAATTGGACAACATCGTTCGTGGTCCAGTTTTTCCTTTTACCCTTGGGAAAATAAAAAAATTGTTGCTAAAAGATCATTTTTGTGACTAAAAAGTAAAATGTTCATTTTTTCCTTCCATGTTGCTTCTGCTGCTGTGAAACACCTGAAGGGTTAATAAACTTCTTGAATGTGGTTTTGAGCACCTTGAGGGGTGCAGTTTTTAGAATGGTGTCACTTTGGGGTATTTTCAGCCATATAGAACCCTCAAACTGACTTCAAATGTGAGGTGGTCCCTAAAAAAAATGGTTTTGTAAATTTTGTTGTAAAAATGAGAAATCACTGGTCAAATTTTAACCCTTATAACTTCCTAGCAAAAAAAAAAATTGTTTCCAAAATTGTGCTGATGTAAAGTAGACATGTGGGAAATGTTATTTATTAACTATTTTGTGTCACATAACTCTCTGGTTTAACAGAATAAAAATTCAAAATGTGAAAATTGCGAAATTTTCAAAATTTTCGCCAAATTTCCGTTTTTTTCACAAATAAACTCAGAAATTATCGACCTAAATTTACCACTAACATGAAGCCCAATATGTCACGAAAAAACAATCTCAGAATCGCTAGGATCCGTTGAAGCGTTCCTGAGTTATTACCTCATAAAGGGACACTGGTCAGAATTGCAAAAAACGGCAAGGTCATTAAGGCCAAAATAGGCTGGGTCATGAAGGGGTTAACTAAGGCTAATTTCGCACTAGCGTCGGTATGGGCCCGTCGCAATGCGTCGGGCCGACGTACTGACGCATGCTGTGAAATAATTGCAAGACGTGGGCAGCGGATGCAGTTTTACAATGCATCCGCTGCCCATTCTGCAGTCTGGGGAGGAGGGGGCGGAGTTTCGCCCGTGGACATGACGCACAAAAAAACATTACAAGGAACTTTTTTGTGCCGATGGTCAGCCAAAACACGACGCATCCGTTGCACGACGGATTTGGCGTGTGGCAATCCATCGCAATGTGTCACTAATGCAAGTGTATGGAGAAAAAACGCATCCTGTGGGGCGGCACGGTGGCGCAGTGGTTAACACTGCAGCCTTGCAGCGCTGGAGTCCTGGGTTCAAACCCCACCAAGGACAACATCTGCAAAGAGTTTGTATGTTCTCTCCGTGTTTGCGTGGGTTTCCTCCGGGCACTCCGGTTTCCTCCCACATTCCAAAGACATACTGATAGGGAATTTAGATTGTGAGCCCCATCGGGGACAGTGATGATAATGTGTGCAAAAAATGTAAAGCGCTGCGGAATATGTTAGCGCTATATAAAAAATAAAGATTATTATTATTATCCTGTGGGCAACTTTGCAGGATGCATTTTTTCTCCAAAACGACGCATTGCGACGTGCGTCACATGACGCAAGTGTGAAAGTTTGCACACACTGCAGCAGGGATTTTAGCCCACTCCTCTATAAAGATCTTCTCCAGATCTTTCAGGTTTTGGGGCTGTAGCAGGGCAATATTGAGTTTCAGCTCTCTCCAAAGATTTTCTATTGGGTTCAGGTCTGGAGACTGGCTAGGCCTTGAAATATTTCTTACGGAGCCAGTACTTACTTGCCCTGGCTGTGTGTTTTGAGTTATTGTCATGCTGCAAGACCCAGCTACAACCCATCTTCAATGCTCCTACTGAGGGAAAGAGGTTGTTGGGAAAAATCTTGCAATACATGACCCCATTCATCCTCCCTCCAATACGGTGCAGACGTTCCTTTCCTCTTGCAGAAAAGCACCCCCAAATCATGATGTTTTCCCCAGTATACTTCACGGTTGGGATAAGTGAGGCCTGCAGTTCTTTGGATGTTGTTGTGAGGTCTTTTGTGACCTCTTGGATAAGTCATCACTGTGCTCTTGTGGTAATTTTGGTCTGTAGGACACTCCTGGGAATGTTCACAACTGTTCCATGTATTTTTTATCATTTGTGGATAATGCCTCTCACCATAGTTCACTGGAGTCTAGTGTTGAGCGATACCTTCCGATATGCAAAGGTATCGGTATCGGATTGGATCGTCCGATACCCAAAAAGTATCGGATATCGCCGATACCGATACCAATGCATATCAATGGTACACAAAATATCGGAATGGTTCCCAGGGTCTGAAGGAGAGGAAACTCTCCTTCAGGCCCTGGGAACCATATTCATGTATAAAATAAAGAAGAGAAAAAAAAAATAGTTATATACTCACCCCTCTGACGGCCCCGGCTCTCACCGGTCCAAGCGTCTGCCTCCGTTCCCTAAGAATGCAGAGTGAAGGACCTTCGATGACGTCGCGGCTTGTGATTGGTCGCGTGACCGCTCATGTGACCGCTCACGCGACCAATCACAAGCCGCGATGTCATTGCAGGCCCTACACTCACTCATTCTTAGGAACGGAGGCTGCCAGTTCCATCGCTAAGGTCCAGGGTCCGCCGGAGGGGTGAGTATATCAATATGTTTTATTTTTATTATTTATTTTTTACATGAATATGGATCCCAGGGCCTATAGGAGAGTCTCCTCTCCTCCAGACCCTGGGAACCATACGCACCGCACACTTCCAATTCCGATTTCCGATATCACAAAAATATCGGAACTCGGTATCGGAATTCTGATACAGCAAATATCGGCCGATACCCGATACTTGCAGTATCGGAATGCTCAACACTACTGGAGTCCCAAAGCTGTAGAAATAGCTTTATAACCTTTTCTAGACTGATAGATCTCAATTACTTTGCTCAAGAATTTCTTTGGATAGGGACATGATGTCTAGCTTTTGAGCATGTTTTGGTTTATTTTACTTTGTCAGGTAGGTCCTATTTAAGTGATTTCTTGATTGAGAACAGGTGCAGCAGTAATCAAGCTTAGTTGGGGAATTTGAACTCAGCTTCCCAAAGGTGTCATAAACCACAGTTATTTTAGTTTTTTTTTGGGTGGGGCAATCTTTCACACAAGGCCCTGTAGGTTTTGATTTCTTTTCTTCTGAATATTAAATGCCTTGGTTTAAAAGCTTCATTTTTTGTTTTATTGTGCTATCCTTGTCTAATACCTAAATGTGTTTGGTGATCTGAAAAACTGAAGCGTATGTGGGAAGCTGTGTCAGAGAAGCGTCAACTCCAGAACCCAAAAACTGGTTTGGCAGGTGGTAGTCCCAAAGCGGGATGCGCCAATGGTCTTAGAAGCATACCATGATGGAGCAGGACACTTTGGGTGCAAGAAGTTGGAAGTCCTGCTACATGAGCGATTCTACTGGGTTGGCATGAGGAAAGCAATAGAGAAATGGTGTCAAGAATGTGGTCCATGCAACCTGAGACAGAAAGACCGTGATAGCCAGATTGCGCCCCTACAGCCCATAGTCACCAAACAACCGCTTGAGCTGGTAGCCTTGGACCTCATAAAGCTGGCCTCAAGCCGGTCAGGCTATGTCTATGCCCTCACCATAATAGACCACTACTCCCAGTTCCTGGTAGTAGTGCCAGTGAAGGATCAGATGGCGAAAACGGCAGCCAAAGCATTTCAACAACACTTTTGACGCCCGCACAGTTACCCTGAATGAGTGCTTACTGACCAATGCCCTGCCTTTGAAGCAGAAGTGTTCCAGGAGTTCTGTAACCTGTACAGTTGCAAGAAAATAAGAATACAGCCATTTCATCCCCAGACCAATGGGTTATACGAGAAAATGAACCAGGTAGTAATAGACCTGTTGAAGACTCTGCCCCTGGAAGAGCGTAGCCTGTGGCCAGAAAAGTTACCGGATTTGGTAGACTTATATAATCACATCCCAGTGAACTCCACCAACTGTACACCCGCCTACCTGATGAGCGCAAGACATGGCAAGTTACCCATTGACTAGGTCATGGGAGTTTTAACACCTGAGATGACATCACCAGATTCAGACTGGGATACGGAGCGGCAGCAGCAATATCACAAAATGCAAGAATGTGTAGAGAACAGTTTGTCCCAGGCAAGACAGAGGCAGGAAGGAATTTATAATCAGCATGCCCATGCAGTTCCCTTGTCATCTGGAGAACAGGTACTCAAAAGGAAGATACAACTTCACAAACTAGATGACCAGTGGGAGGCTGAGCCATACACCGTTTTACCTTCAGACTTTGATAACACCAAGGTGTGCCTCATGAGCAAAGACGGAGGAGAAACCTCAGAGGCAGTGTAGAGGGATTATCTAAAACCATGCCCTGACCAACTAAAGGATAGGTTTGAAGATCAAGACATTCCTCAGCCAGTGGAAGAGGTGGAGGAAAATATCAGCAAAGTACTCGGTGTGTTCCCTCCAAATTGGACAAGGGAGAAACAGGCCATAGTCGTGTCCATTTTGACCTTTCCCCAGCTAGTAGTGCCAGAAAGAGATGCGACTCAAGACCAGCTTGAAGACCAGCAGGCTCAAGCAGCACATACCACACCAGGAGCAAGAGAATCCACCCCCTGCCAGTGGCGAATCTGTCATGCCCACGGTGATGATCAGTGGTCGCAGAACATCAGGTATACCCGTGCTACGTAGAGTCACCTGTAACGCAGCAAATAGAGAGCGAACTACACCTGTACCAGTGCTATGAAGGTCTACCCATAGTACTCTAGGTCAAATCCCCGTAAGGTTCTGCATATAAGTAGATTGTAAAAATCGCTGAATAGGAAGATTTGTGGGTCTTGATCCGTGCTGCCAGCTCATCCAGAACAGACAAAATGTACAATTGAACAGTGGTTTATTCTACGCGTTTCGGAATGCATATGACTCCTTCTTCAGGAAATTACCACAAGTACAGACAACACTTGTTACAGACTTTAAATAGGTTCAAATTTCAAATAAATGCGCCAGAGGCTCACCAGACAGATGAAGTCACAGGTGGTGACGTATTAGCACATGATAAATTATTTGTCTTTCTGGATATATGCCTCCTGTTTGGGACTGCATATGTCAGCTGCAGTCCTGAACAGGGGGCATATATCCAGAAAGACAAATAATTGCACTTGGACACACATATATATATATATATATATATATATATATATATATATATATATAATCTTTATTTATATAGCGCCAGCATATTTCGCAGCACTTTACAATTAAGAGGGGACATATACAGACAAATTCAATACAAGTTAAGACAATTTAAACAGTGACATTAGGAGTGAGGTCCCTGCTCGCAAGCTTACAATCTACAAGGAAATGGGGGGGACACAATAGGTGAAAAGTGCTTGTTATTTCAGGTCTGGCAATTATAATAGGGATTTTCGTATAAAGCTGCATGATCCGGTCATCAGCCCGTGTGTTTAAGTGCAATAGTCAAGTATCAAGTGCAGTTATCATGTGCATGGAGGGTGTGGAGACAGATGAATAGTAGGGTGCAGATTTAGAATAATATTCGGAAGGAGGGAACAGGGGAAAGTTAGTTTACTGAGTAGTTGATGTGGTAGGCTTGTTTGAAGAGATGGGTTTTTAAAGCGCGCTTGAATAGGTCGGTATCAGTCTGATCGTCTGGGGAAGTGCATTCCAGAGATCTGGCGCAGCACGAGAGAAGTCTTGGAGACGGAGGTGCGAGGTACGGATTACGGGGGATGTTAGCCTTAGATCATTTGTAGAACGGAGGGCACGTGTAGGGCGATAGACAGAGATGAGAGAGGAGATATAAGGCGGTGCAGAACTGTGGAGGGCTTTGTGGGTGAGAGAGATGAGTTTGTACTGGACCCTGTAGCGAATGGGTAGCCAGTGTAATGACTGGCACAAGATGGGGGCATCGGTGAAGCGGTTGGACAGAAATATGACCCTGGCTGCCGCATTCAAGATGGATTGGAGAGGAGAAAGTTTGGTAAGAGGGAGACCGATCAGAAGAGAGTTGCAGTAGTACAGACGAGAATGAATAAGAGCAACAGTAAGAGTCTTAGCAGTTTCAAAGGTGAGAAAAGGTCGGATTCTGGAGATGTTTTTAAGATGCAGGTGACAAGAGCGAGTGAGTGATTGGATAAAGGGAATAAGGTGTCGAATGTGACCCCAAGACAGCGGGCATGCTGCTTGGGAGTTATGGTTGAACCCTCCAGGGTAATTTCGATGTTGGGAAGAGTGAGGTTAGTAGAAGGGAGAAACACAAGAAGTTCCGTTTTGCAGAGATTTAGCTTCAGATAGAGGGAGGACATGATGTTAGAGACAGCAGACAGACAATCCATGGTATTTTGAATTAGGGTAGGGGTGATGACAGGGGAAGAAGTGTAAAATTGGGTGTCATCAGCATAGAGATGATACTGGAACCCAAATCTGCTGATTATTTGTCCAATAGGGGCTGTGTATAGAGAGAAGAGGAGGGGACCTAGGACTGAGCCTTGCGGAACCCCGATAGTAAGGGGACGAGGAGAGGAAGAGGAGTCGGCAAAGGATACAGTGAAGGAGCCGTCATATATATATATATATATATATATATATATATATATATATATATATATTTATATATATTTATATATATATATATATATATATATATATATATATATAACTTTAGAACTAAAAATGATTTTAATACACATATTTTATTTTTTCATAGTTTAATTTTAATTGAATAAATATAATACAATTGTAATAATGAACAATTCACGCTAAACATCCTGTGAATTCTCAGAGAAATGTGCTATAGACACTTGGAAAAGGAAATTTTTCGTTGTAGCTCGTGGCTTATATGGATGAGAGAGGACATGAGATGCATTTCTGCGGGTTCTTGCCCTCCCCTCTTTTTTTCTTTTCTACTTTTTTCTTTCTTCTGTATGATTGATTTTTCTCTATACCTGTAAAAGATAAAGAGGTATTTATGACAAATTCAATTATTTTATACAGCATTTATTATTCACTTGTCATTAGTGTTGAGCGATACCTTCCGATACTCAAAGGTATCGGATGGTATCGGCCGATATCCAAAAAATATCGGATATCGCCGATACCGATACCCGATACCAATGCAAGTCTATGGGACACAAGTATCGGAAGGTATCCTGAATGGTTCCCAGGGTCTGAAGGAGAGGAAACTCTCCTTCAGGCCCTGGGATCCATATTCATGTAAAAAATAAAGAATTAAAATAAAAAATATGGATATACTCACCCCTCCGGCGGACCCTGGACCTTACCGATGTAACCGGCACCCTCCGTTCCTAAGAATGAGCAGTGAAGGACCTTGAATGACGTTGCGGCTTGTGATTGGTTGCGTGACCGCTCATGTGGCCGCTCATGCGACCAATCACAAGCCGCGACATCATCGCAGGTCCTAAACTCACTGCATTCTTAGGAACGGAGGCTGCCGGTTACATCAGTAAGGTCCAGGGGCCGCCGGACGGGTGAGTATATCCATATTTTTTATTTTTATTCTTTATTTTTTACATGAATATGGATCCCAGGGCCTGAAGGAGAGTCTCCTCTCCTCCAGACCCTGGGAACCATACACTGGGAACTTCCGATTCCGATTTCCGATATCACAAAAATATCGGAACTTGGTATCGGAATTCCGATACAGCAAATATCGGCCGATACCCGATACTTGCGGTATCGGAATGCTCAACACTACTTGTCATTTAATATATTTATCATGTGCTAATACGTCAGCACCTGTGACGTCATCTGTCAGGTGAGCCTCTGGCGCATTTATTTGAAATTTTAACCTATTTAAAGTCTGTAACAAGTGTTGTCTGTACTTGTGGTAATATCCTGAAGAAGGAGTCATATGCACTCCGATACGCATAGAATAAACCACTGTTCAATTGTACATTTTGTCCGTTCTGGATGAGCTGGCAGCGGGGATCATAACCCACAAATCCTCCTATTCAGTGATTTAGCTATGGTCGCGTGTGGATCTGCGGCAGCCGGCACTATATGCCTATGAATCTTCTACATCAGGTGAGCAGTTACATTACTGGCGAATCTTCTTTTAAATTGTGAGATAAGATACTATCTGCGTTTTTTCTTTCCTACAAGGTATATTACTATAGATTGTGTAAATAAGATATGTAAATATGTAATGTAAGTGCGTAACCGCCAAGAATAAAAGCATACAGAGACTCTGTAAGAACTCTTGAGCAATCCTATTTTACTTGATTTAATGAATGATTGGATCGGCCATCCGTTGCCGAACACCACAGGTGGCATCACGTTAAATCCCATATATATATATTCCCCATTTTACAGCACAGCGAGGGCCACAGAGTCGGGTCACGTCCCCATGACTTCCCCAAAGAACTGTCTGACCCGATTCAGTGTACCCCACGGCCCTGGTGGGCGTGTCATATGTACGATGTATGTGTGATCCATCGGATCATGGATAACTTGCTAATCACTGGGGATTTGACCACTGGGCCCCCCAGAGATAACAGGGCTCTGCAGTATCATCCTGGATGAAGCAGAGTTTTGTATGCTCGGCCTCTGCTCTTTTCATTACCTATAGAGCTGCTGAGACCTCCAGAGATTCTGAGAACAGGGCTCTGCACTCTCGTCCTGGATGGAGCAGAGCTGTGCATATTCTGCATCTACTCTCCCTTATCTATAGGGCTGCTGAGCGCTGCGCTCGGCTATTTCCATCAGTTCCATAGACAATGAATTTTCTGGTAAAAGGGGAGTAAAGGAAAAAAGCACACTGATCTAAATGTAAATGTATAATAAGGTCGTAGGTGAATATAGGTGGCACTCACCTTGTATAAATCTTGATATCTTGCATATAGGTTACTTGGAACCATTAGGTGTTCATAGGTGGATTTCTTCTGTGGTCGGTATGCTACAAATCCTTGGTAGCTAGTACGTCACTCAGACCAAGTAACAATAGGAGTGTTATGCAATAAACTTTACACCCGGCTATTTACGCTCCTGTGGGTGTAGGATCCAAGGCTTCATATTATCCAAAAAAAGTTTTTTTATTATTTCTCAAGAAAAAGTACATACAATGCGCTTCGACAGTATAAAAGTCTTCCTCAGGTATATTGTTATAAGTGTTCTAAAATAGTGGATAGCTTTATAGGAAGTATTACTATGCTAAAATAAGGTGTGGACCGCTAAAATTAGTTCCTGACACACCCATTATATAATAGCTGCTATGCAAGTTAAAAGTCTACAAGGTGACATAATGAGAGTAAAAGCATTAAATAAATATATAAAAAATATATTTAAAAAAACTATCAAAGAAAAAAAAAGAAAAAAAGGCTTTCAAAGAAAAAAAAACTTCAAAAATTTATTTTCCTTTTTTTCTTTTTCAAAAAACAAAAAAACAAAAAAATTGCAGAAATATATAAATATAATACAATTGGATTATAACAGATGTTAATATCATAAAATTACAATATAATTATATAGCGAATTTAAATGGATATATGTGACATAAAATACATTTAAAACACATAGATTATAGAAAACAGTGCCAATTAGAATTAAGGAAAACACTTTTTTGTATTTTATATTCCCTCAATAACTTCATTTAATCTGTCCGGATGTAAAGTTCCCATTTTAAAAATCCAATAGGATTCTTTGCGATTCAATTTATCAGTGCGGATAGAGCAGTTCTCTGGAATTCGCTCAACGGCTGGAGTCACACTAGCGAGTTTTACGGACGTAAGAGCGCAGAAAATACGTCCGTAAAACTCGCCAAACAAACGGCACAATTATTCTCAATGGGTCTGGTCCTATCAGCCGTATATTACGGCGACGTATTATACGGCTTTCTACGGCCGTAGTAAATCGCAGCATGCTGCGTTTGTCAGCGTATTGCACAAATAATACGCCAATGAAAGTCTGTGGGGGCGAGAAAAATACGGATTCCACACGGACCAGCAGTGTGACTTGCGAGAAATACGCAGCGGTGTTAGTGACAAGCCGGTAATTCAATTGCCGGCTTTTAATTTCTCCTTCCCCAACCCGACAGGATATTAGACATGGTTTACATACAGTAAACCATCTCATATCCCCTTTTTTTTTGCATATTCCACACTACTAATGTTAGTAGTTTGTATGTGCAAAATTTGGGCGCTGTAGCTGCTAAAATAAAGGGTTAAATGGCGGAAAAAATTGGCGTGGGCTCCCGCGCAATTTTCTCCGCCAGAGTGGTAAAGCCAGTGACTGAGGGCAGATATTAATAGCCAGGAGAGGGTCCATGGTTATTGGCCCCCCCGTGGCTAAAAACATCTGCCCCCAGCCACCCCAGAAAAGGCACATCTGGAAGATGCGCCTATTCTGGCACTTGGCCACTCTCTTCCCACTCCCGTGTAGCGGTGGGATATGGGGTAATGAAGGGTTAATGCCACCTTGCTATTGTAAGGTGACATTAAGCCAGATTAATAATGGAGAGACGTCAATTATGACACCTATCCATTATTAATCCAATTGTTTGAAAGGGTTAAAACACACACACATGATTAAAAAGTATTTTAATGAAATAAACAAACAGGTTGTTTTAGTATTTTATTGCTCTCTCAATCCAGCTGAAGACCCTCGCTTGGCAAAATAATAAACCCACAATATACATACCTTTGGATGAACTGTCAGGTCCCACGAAGTAAATCCATCTGAAGGGGTTAAATCATTTTACAGCCAGGAGCTGCGCTAAAGCACTCGCTCGTGGTTGTAAAAACCCCGGGTGCTGAAAGGAAAGCTGGGTGATCTGTACTTACATTGAGTTGTGGTGATGCGCCCCCTGCTGGATGTCCTCATGAACTGCAGCCTGGGAACTTTTTCCCACGCTCCAGGTCATATGAGGACATCCACCAGGGGGCGCATCACCGCGACTGAAGGTAACTATAGGTCATTGACCTACATTTCCTTCATTCGCCGGGGCTTACAGGCACGAACACAGCTGCATTAGCAGGGCTCCTGCCTGTAAAATATTTTAACCCCTTCAGATGGATTACCTCGTGGGACCTGACAGTTCATCAGAGGGTATGTATATTGTGGGTTTATTATTTTGCCAAGCGAGGGTCTTCAAATGGATTGAGAGAGCAATAAAATATTAAAACAACCGGTGTGTTTATTTCAATAAAATACTTTTTAATCATGTGTGTGTGTGTTTTTTAACCCTTTCAAACAATTGGATTAATAATAGATAGGTGTCATAATTGACGCCTCTCCATTATTAATCTGGCTTAATGTCACCTTACAATAGCAAGGTGACATTAACCCTTCATTACCCCATATCCCACCGCTACACGGGAGTGGGAAGAGAGTGGCCAAGTGCCAGAATAGGCGCATCTTCCAGATGTGCCTTTTCTGGGGTGGCTGGGGGCAGATGTTTTTAGCCACGGGGGGGCCAATAACCATGGACCCTCTCCTGGCTATTAATATCTGCCCTCAGTCACTGGCTTTACCACTCTGGCGGAGAAAATTGCGCGGGAGCCCACGCCAATTTTTTCCGCCATTTAACCCTTTATTTTAGCAGCTACAGCGCCCCAATTTTGCACATACACACTACTAACAATAGTAGTGTGGAATATGCAACAAAAAAAGGGGATATGAGATGGTTTACTGTATGTAAACCATGTCTCATATCCTGTCGAGTTTGTGAAGGAGAAATGAAAAGCCGGCAATTTAATTACCAGCTTTTCACAGATATCGCGCTGAATTAAATATAAATACAGAATATATATATATGTGTCTCAATGACATATATATATATATATATATATATATATATATATATGTATATATACTGTATATATGTTTTACCGAACATTTGAGCACATAAATCCATTAGATGTCGGTTTTGCAAGCCTGCGAGAAAATATCGCAGTACGGATGCCATATGGATTACATACGGAGGATGCCATACGCAAAATACGCTGACACACCCTGCCAACGGAGGACATACGGATCACTATTTTGGGAACATTTCTCCGGACCGTATTGTCTTACGCTGAGTGTGACTCCAGCCAACTGGTGTAACTTTTATGTTAAATTGTTTGTTGTGCTTCAAACATAAATGTCGAGACAAACTATGTTTCATGAAGCCATTTTTTGCATTGTATCTGTGGCCATTCATACGTGTTCTCAGGGACTGTGAAGTACGTCCTACGTATTGAACGCCACAGGCACATGTGATGACATACACCACAAATTGGCTGTCGCAGGATAATTTCTGTGTAATTGGGAAAAATTCTCCCGTGCTGTTACAGTGAATCCCAGTCGCATTGTGGTCTATAATTTTACAGCAACAGCACTTTTTTGAACTATATCGCAAAACACCATTTTTTTGTTATTTTTATTATTAATTTTCTGTCCTCCCTGTGATAATTGTTTTAAGTGACTGAGGGCAATAATGCCTCCTATAGTTTGTGCCCTACGGAAAGTGATATTAGGTTTTCCTGGTAGAATTTTTTCCAGATATTCATCTTTTTTATTACCATGGATGTCAATGCATTGTATTTCAATATTCAGCATGACCTGGGAGTAAAAGCAGTGGAGCATTGCCTAAGGCCAGTCTCACACGTCCAGATAATTCCGGTACCGGAAAAATTGGTACAGACACAATGCAAAAAATGACTTCATGAAAAATAGTTTGTCTCGACATTTATGTTTGAAGCACAACAAACAATTTAACATAAACATTACACCAGTTGAGCAAATTCCGGAAAACTGCTCTAGCCGCACTGATAAATTGAATCGCAAAGAATCCTATAGGATTTTTAAAATGGGAACTTTACATCTGGACAGATTAACCCCTTACTCCCATATGACGAACTATCCCGTCGAGGTGGGGTGGGCCTTAATTCCCACCAACGGGATAGTACGTCATATGCGATCGGCCATGCTCACGGGGGGAGCGTGGCAGATCACGGCCGGGTGTCAGCTGACTATCGCAGCTCACATCCGGCACTGTGTGCCAGGAGCGGTCACGGACCTCCCCTGGCACATTAACCCCTGTCACACTGCAATGAAACATGATCGCAGTGTTCCGGCGATATAGGGAAGCATCGCGCAGGGAGGGGGCTCCCTGCGTGCTTCCCTGAGACCCCCGGAGCAACGCGATGTGATCGCCTTGCTCCGAGCGTCTCTTACCTCCTATCCCTGCAGGCCCCGGATCCAAAATGGCCACGGGGCTGCATCCGGGTCCTGCAGGGACTACTTCCGGGTCCAGAGCAGGCGCTGGTAAGTGTTATGATCCTTAGTGGCTGAGGATCACAGAATGAACTAGCTAAGTTACTGAACATAGAACGAGCTCTAGGGAGGTGGTAACTGGACTGACCGCAAATCTGATCCTAACCAAACACACTGAAGGTAGCCGGTGAACGTGCCTAAATTCCTGGACGTCTCGACGCAGCCTGAGAAACTTGCTACCCCCCTATAGAGAAAGTAAGACCTCACTTGCCTCAGAGAAATGACCCCAAAGATATAGGAAGCCCCCAACAAATAATAACGGTGAGGTAAGGGGAAAATACAAAACGTAGAAATGAAAACAGATTCAGCAAATGAGGCCCACTAATACTAGATAGCAGAAGACAGGCAGGGAACTGTGCGGTCAGTAAAAAACCCTATACAAAATATCCACGCTGAGAATTCAAGAACCCCCACACCAACTAACGGTGTGAGGGGAGAAACTCAGCCCCCTAGAGATACCAGCAAGCAAAGAAATCACATATTAGCAAGCTGGACAAGGACAAATAAATAACCAAGAAACATATTGAACACTGATGATCAAAAAATGAACAAACAGAAAACTTAGCTTCTCTTGGAGAGACTGGTAACAAAGGTAGGCAGGAGAGATCAAAATAGCACTGAATACATTGACAGCAGGCAACAACTGATAGTCCAGGTGAGCTAAATAGAAAACCAGCTAACATAACGAGACAGCTGATCCAGCCTCAGACCTGCAGAATGACACAAAGAGCCACCAGAGGGAGCCCAAAGACAGCACTCACACAGTACCACTTGTGACCACAAGAGGGAGCCCAAAAACAGAGTTCACAACAGTACCCCCCCCTTGAGGAGGGGTCACCGAACCCTCATCAAAACCCCCAGGGCGATCAGGATGAGCAACATGGAAGGCATGAACCAAATCGGCCGCATGAACATCAGAGGCGACAACCCAGGAATTATCCTCCTGACCATAGCCCTTCCACTTAACCAAATATTGAAGCCTCCGTCTAGAAATACGAGAATCCAAGATCTTCTCCACCACATACTCCAATTCGCCCTCAACCAGCACCAGGGCAGGGGGCTCAACAGAAGGAACCACAGGCACCACATACCTCCGCAACAAAGACCTATGGAACACGTTATGAATGGCAAACGACGCTGGGAGGTCCAGACGAAATGACACCAGGTTAAGGATTTCCAAAATCTTATAAGGACCGATGAAGCGAGGCTTGAATTTAGGAGAATAGACCTTCATAGGAACATACCAAGAAGACAGCCATACCAAATCCCCAACATGAAGTAGGGGACCCACACCGCGACGGCGGTTGGCAAAGCGCTGAGCCTTCTCCTGTGACAACTTTAAATTGTCCACCACATGGTTCCAAATCTGCTGCAACCTATCCACCACAGAATCCACCCCAGGACAGTCAGAAGGCTCAACCTGACCCGAGGAAAAACGAGGATCTAAACCAGAATTGCAGAAAAAAGGCGAAACCAAAGTAGCAGAACTAGCCCGATTATTAAGGGCAAACTCGGCCAATGGCAAAAAAGTCACCCAATCATCCTGATCAGCAGAAACAAAACATCTTAAATAAGTTTCCAAGGTCTGATTAGTTCGCTCAGTTTGGCCATTCGTCTGAGGATGGAAGGCCGACGAAAAAGACAAATCAATGCCCATCTTAGCACAAAAGATCCGCCAAAATCTGGACACGAACCGGGATCCTCTGTCAGACACAATATTTTCAGGGATGCCGTGCAAGCGGACCACATTCTGAAAAAATAGAGGAACCAAATCGGAGGAGGAAGGCAACTTAGGTAAGGGCACCAAATGGACCATTTTGGAAAAACGATCACACACCACCCAGATGACAGACATTCTCTGAGAGACTGGAAGATCTGAAATAAAATCCATGGAAATGTGCGTCCAAGGCATCTTCGGGACAGGCAAAGGCAAAAGCAAACCGCTGGCACGAGAACAGCAAGGGTTAGCCCGAGCACAAATCCCACAGGACTGCACAAAGGAACGCACATCCCGCGACAAGGAAGGCCACCAGAAGGACCTAGCCACCAAATCTCTGGTACCAAAAATCCCAGGATGGCCTGCCAACACCGAAGAATGAACCTCGGAAATAACTTTGCTGGTCCATCTATCTGGGACAAACAGTCTCTCTGGTGGGCAACTGTTATGGTTACCCCAATGACCATGGGAAAAAGAATACAAAACGGACTAGCTCTCGGGTGATGGAAACTAAGGTCGACCGTGACCTGAACCTGACCCAACACTTACAGTAGCCGGGGGATGTACCTACGATGCCCTAGACACCACGCGCCAGCCGGAGATCTAACTACCCCTATAAGAGGAATATACAGGCCTGCCTTACCTCCAGTGAGGAACCCCAAAAGATGATAGTAGACCCCCACAGATATTGACGGTGAGTTCAGAGGAAATGACATACGTAGGATGAACAGCAGATTTAGCACAGTGAGGTCCGCTTACTAGATAGCAGAAGGACAGGAAAGTGTTACTTCACGGTCGACCTAAAAATCACTATTCAAAAACACCATCCAGAAAATACTTTAAACTCCAGTGACAACTCATGCCACTGGAGTAGTAATTTTCTGTCCACAAGAGCTTCCAGCACTGAAGAGTCACATTGCAGATAGCTGGACAAAAATAGCAAAACAAGAAACAAAATTCAACTTAGCTGAACTGGAACTTGAGGCAGGTGAATGCAACAGAATGCTACTAGCACATTGTTGGCCGGCATGTGACTAACAGCCAAGCAGCCTTAAATAGGAAACTCCCCAAGAGGGTGGCGACAGGTAATCAGAGATGGAGGAAGGCACATAAGAGACACTACCATAACAGACCACCGGGGGAGCCCACAAACCGAATTCACAACAGTACCCCCCCCTTAAGGAGGGGGCACCGAACCCTCACCAGAACCACCAGGGCGACCTGGATGAGCACTATGAAATGCACGAACCAAATCGGGAGCATGAACATCGGATGCTGTCACCCAAGAATTATCCTCCTGGCCATAACCTTTCCACTTAACCAGATACTGAAGTCTCCGTCTGGAAACACGGGAGTCCAAGATCTTTTCCACCACATACTCCAATTCACCCTCAACCAACACAGGAGCAGGTGGATCAGCAGAAGGAACAACCGGTACCTCATACCTCCGCAATAATGACCGATGGAAAACATTATGGATATTAAAAGATGCTGGGAGGTCCAAACGAAAGGACACAGGATTAAGAACCTCCAGAATCCTATAAGGGCCGATAAACCGAGGCTTAAACTTAGGAGACGAGACCTTCATAGGAACAAATCGAGAAGACAGCCACACCAGGTCCCCAACACCAAGACGAGGACCAATACGCCGATGACGATTAGTGAACTGTTGAGTCTTCTCCTGGGACAACTTCAGATTGTCCACAACCTGTCCCCAAATCTGATGCATCCTATCAACCACAGCATCCACTCCAGGACAATCCGAAGACTCCAATTGACCGGACGAAAACCGAGGGTGAAACCCTGAATTACAAAAAAATGGAGAAACCAAAGTGGCAGAACTAGCCCGATTGTTAAGGGCAAACTCTGCCAATGGCAAAAAGTCAAGCCAATCATCCTGATCAGCGGACACAAAACACCTCAAGTAAGTCTCCAAGGTCTGATTAGTACGCTCAGTCTGGCCATTAGTCTGAGGATGGAATGCAGACGAAAAAGACAAATCGATACCCATCCTGGCACAGAACGTCCGCCAAAATCTAGACACAAACTGAGTACCCCTGTCAGACACTATATTCTCAGGAATACCATGCAAACGCACCACATTCTGAAAAAATAGAGGAACCAACTCAGAGGAGGAGGGCAATTTGGGCAAAGGTACCAAATGAACCATCTTGGAAAAACGGTCACAAATCACCCAGATGACAGACATCCTACGAGAAACCGGAAGGTCAGAAATAAAGTCCATAGAAATGTGCGTCCAAGGCCTCTTAGGAATAGGCAAGGGCAACAACAACCCACTGGCCCTAGAACAGCAGGGCTTGGCCCGAGCACAAACATCACAAAACTGCACAAACATGCGCACATCTCGAGACAAAGAAGGCCACCAGAAGGACCTAGACACCAAATCCCTGGTGCCAAAAATTCCAGGATGACCTGTCAACGCGGAAGAATGAACCTCCGAGATAACTCTACTGGTCCAATCATCAGGGACAAACAGTCTACCAGGCGGACAGCGATCAGGCCTATCCACCTGAAACTCCTGCAAAGAACGCCGCAGGTCTGGGGAGACAGCTGACAATATCACCCCATCCTTCAGGATGCCGGTAGGTTCGGAATCACCAGGCGAGTCAGGCTCAAAACTCCTAGAGAGGGCATCCGCCTTCACATTCTTGGACCCAGGCAGATATGACACCACAAAGTTAAATCGGGAGAAAAACAACGACCAGCGCGCCTGTCTAGGATTCAGACGCCTGGCCGACTCAAGATAAATTAGATTCTTGTGGTCAGTGAGGACCACCACCTGGTGTCTAGCACCCTCAAGCCAATGACGCCACTCCTCAAACGCCCACTTCATGGCCAGAAGTTCCCGATTTCCCACATCATAATTTCGCTCAGCGGGCGAAAACTTTCGGGAGAAAAACGCACATGGTCTCATTACTGAGCAGTCAGGATCTTTCTGCGACAAAACTGCACCTGCTCCGATCTCCGAAGCATCCACCTCAACCTGGAACGGAAGTAACACATCAGGTTGGCGCAACACAGGGGCGGAAGAAAAGCGGCGCTTAAGCTCTTGAAAGGCCTCCACAGCCGCAGAGGACCAATTAGCAACATCAGCACCCTTTTTGGTCAAATCAGTCAAAGGTTTAGCAATGGCAGAAAAACCCGCTATAAATCGGCGATAGAAATTAGCAAAACCCAAGAACTTTTGCAGACTCTTCAAAGAAGTAGGTTGCATCCAATCACAAATAGCCTGAACCTTGACAGGGTCCATCTCCATAGATGAAGGGGAAAAAATATATCCCAAAAAGGAAATTCTCTGAACTCCAAAACTACACTTTGAGCCCTTTACAAAAAGAGAATTAGCTCGCAAAACCTGAAAAACTCTCCTGACCTGTTGAACGTGAGATTCCCAGTCCTCCGAAAAAACAAGAATATCATCCAAATACACAATCATAAACTTATCCAGATATTCACGGAAAATATCGTGCATAAAGGACTGAAAAACGGAAGGGGCATTTGCGAGACCGAAAGGCATTACCAAATACTCAAAATGGCCTTCAGGCGTATTAAATGCGGTCTTCCACTCATCCCCCTGCTTAATCCGCACCAAATTATACGCACCACGTAGATCGATCTTAGTGAACCACTTAGCCCCCTTTATACGAGCAAACAGATCAGTAAGTAAAGGTAACGGGTACTGGTATTTAACTGTAATCTTATTCAAAAGTCGATAGTCGATACAAGGTCTCAATGAACCATCCTTTTTACCTACAAAGAAAAATCCTGCCCCTAGTGGAGACAACGAGGGGCGAATATGACCCTTTTCCAAGGATTCTCTGATATACTCCCGCATAGCAGTATGTTCAGGTACAGACAAATTAAACAAGCGACCCTTAGGAAACTTACTACCGGGGATCAATTCAATAGCGCAGTCACACTCTCTGTGGGGAGGGAGAGAATCAACTTTAGGCTCTTGAAAGACATCATAAAAATCTGACAGAAATGCTGGGATCTCAGAGGGAGTAGATGAAGAAATAGGAACCAAAGGTGCATCCCCATGAATACCCCGACATCCCCAGCTCAACACAGACATAGATTTCCAGTCCAAGACGGGATTATGAATCTGTAACCATGGTAATCCAAGCACTAAGACATCATGTAGGTTATATAATACAAGGAAACGAATAATCTCCTGATGGTCTGGGGTAAGACGCATAGTCACTTGTGTCCAATATTGTGGTTTATTGCTAGCCAAAGGTGTAGAATCAATACCCTTCAGGGGAATAGAAACTTCCAACGGCTCCAAATCAAACCCACAACGCTTGGCAAAGGACCAATCCATGAGACTCAGAGCGGCGCCAGAATCCACATAAGCATTCACAGTCACAGATGATAAGGTACAAATCAATGTCACGGACAAAAGAAATTTTGACTGCAAGGTACCTGTAGAAAAAGATTTATCAACCTTTTTATCAACCTTATTTATACGTTTAGAGCATGCTGATATAACATGAGCTGGATCTCCACAGTAGAAGCACAATCCATTTTTGCGCCTGTAATTTTGACGTTCGCCTCTAGACAAAACACGATCGCATTGCATATGCTCTAATGCCTTTTCAGAGGTCACCGCCAAATGGTGCACAGGTCTTTGCTCAGAAGACACCGCCATATGGTGCACAGGTTTTTGCTCAGAAGATACCGCCATATGGTGCACAGATTCTTCCTCAGAAGACCCCGCCATATGGTGCACAGATTTGCGCTCCCGCAAACGCCGATCAATCTGGATAGCCAATTTCATGGCATCATTCAGACCTGTAGGCACAGGGAACCCCACCATGACATCCTTCACGGCATCAGAGAGACCTTCTCTGAAATTAGCTGCTAAAGCGCACTCATTCCATTTAGTAAGCACCGACCATTTACGGAATTTCTGGCAGTATATCTCAGCTTCATCTTGCCCTTGGGAAAGAGCTATCAAGGCTTTCTCAGCCAAAATCTCCAAATTAGGTTCTTCATAAAGCAACCCCAAAGCCTGAAAAAACGCATCTACATTTAACAACGCAGGATCCCCTGGCGATAATGCAAATGCCCAACTTTGTGGGTCGCCGCGCAGTAGAGAGATAACAATTTTAACTTGTTGAGTCTGATCACCAGCAGAGTGAGATCTCAGAGACAAAAACAATTTGCAATTTTCTCTGAAACTCAAAAACCGGGATCTGTCTCCGGTAAAGTATTCAGGCAGAGGAATCTTAGGTTCAGACATTGGAGCACGTATAACAAACTCTTGTAGGTTCTGTACTTTTGTCGCAAGGTTATTCAAACCTGCAACTAAACTCTGTGGATCCATGTTTCAAATGGGTGTAACCTAAGCATTCAGAGGTTAAGAGGAGAGGAGAGAAAAAAAAGTCTGAAGACTGCAGTTTAAGCAAGGAATACAAATGATCAAACTAAGGTGCACTTTCAAACACAAAAAAAAAAAAAAAAAAAAAAAAAAAAAAACCTTTTCTTCTCCTTCCTACTTTAGTGCATATTTTAACACATAGATTTTTTATGGTCCGGCCAAACTGTTATGGTTACCCCAATGACCATGGGAAAAAGAATACAAAACGGACTAGCTCTCGGGTGATGGAAACTAAGGTCGACCGTGACCTGAACCTGACCCAACACTTACAGTAGCCGGGGGATGTACCTACGATGCCCTAGACACCACGCGCCAGCCGGAGATCTAACTACCCCTATAAGAGGAATATACAGGCCTGCCTTACCTCCAGTGAGGAACCCCAAAAGATGATAGTAGACCCCCACAGATATTGACGGTGAGTTCAGAGGAAATGACATACGTAGGATGAACAGCAGATTTAGCACAGTGAGGTCCGCTTACTAGATAGCAGAAGGACAGGAAAGTGTTACTTCACGGTCGACCTAAAAATCACTATTCAAAAACACCATCCAGAAAATACTTTAAACTCCAGTGACAACTCATGCCACTGGAGTAGTAATTTTCTGTCCACAAGAGCTTCCAGCACTGAAGAGTCACATTGCAGATAGCTGGACAAAAATAGCAAAACAAGAAACAAAATTCAACTTAGCTGAACTGGAACTTGAGGCAGGTGAATGCAACAGAATGCTACTAGCACATTGTTGGCCGGCATGTGACTAACAGCCAAGCAGCCTTAAATAGGAAACTCCCCAAGAGGGTGGCGACAGGTAATCAGAGATGGAGGAAGGCACATAAGAGACACTACCATAACAGACCACCGGGGGAGCCCACAAACCGAATTCACAACAGGCAACGGTCAGGTCTATCCGCCTGAAGTTTCTGCAGCACTCGTTGCAAATCTGGGGAAATGGCAGACAAAATCACTCCCTCTCTGAGGATACCAGCCGGCTCTGAAACTCCCGGAGAGTCAGGCACAAAACTCCTAGAAAGCGCATCAGCCTTCACGTTCTTCGAACCAGGCAGGTACGAGACCACGAAATCGAAACGGGAGAAAAACAATGACCAACGAGCCTGTCTAGGATTCAGCCGCTTGGCAGACTCGAGATAAATCAGATTTTTGTGATCAGTCAAGACCACCACACGATGCTTAGCTCCCTCGAGCCAATGTCGCCACTCCTCAAATGCCCACTTCATAGCCAACAACTCCCGATTACCAACATCATAATTCCGCTCGGCAGGCAAAAACTTTCTCGAAAAGAAAGCACAAGGCTTCATCACAGAGCAATCAGAGCTTCTCTGCGACAAAACAGCCCCTGCTCCAATCTCAGAAGCATCAACCTCGACCTGAAAAGGAAGAGAGACATCAGGCTGACACAAAACTGGAGCCGAAGAAAACCGGCGCTTCAGCTCCCGAAAGGCCTCCACGGCCGCAGGAGACCAATTAGTCACATCAGAACCCTTCTTGGTCAAATCCGTCAAGGGTTTAACCACGCCAGAAAAATTAGCAATGAAGCGACGGTAAAAATTAGCAAAACCCAAGAACTTCTGAAGACTCTTAACAGATGTAGGCTGAGTCCAGTCATGAATAGCCTGAACCTTGACTGGGTCCATCTCAATAGTAGAAGGAGAAAAAATAAAACCCAAAAAGGAAACCTTCTGTACTCCGAAGAGACATTTTGAGCCCTTCACAAATAAGGCATTAGCACGTAGGACCTGAAATACCATCCTGACCTGCTTCACATGGGACTCCCAGTCCTCAGAAAAGACCAAAATGTCATCCAGATACACAATCATAAATTTATCCAGATATTCTCGGAAGATGTCATGCATGAAGGACTGGAACACAGAAGGAGCATTAGAGAGTCCAAAAGGCATCACCAAGTACTCAAAATGGCCTTCGGGCGTATTAAATGCTGTTTTCAATTCATCCCCCTGCTTAATACGCACAAGGTTATACGCACCACGAAGATCTATCTTGGTGAACCAACTGGACCCCTTAATCCGAGCAAACAGATCAGATAATAATGGAAAAGGATACTGAAATTTCACCGTGATTTTATTTATAAGACGATAATCAATACAAGGTCTCAGAGAACCATCCTTCTTGGCCACAAAAAAGAATCCTGCACCAAGAGGGGAGGAGGACGGGCGAATATGTCCCTTCTCTAAAGACTCCTTTATATAGCTCCGCATCGCGGCATGTTCTGGTACAGAAAAATTAAAAAGTCGTCCCTTAGGGAACTTACTACCAGGAATCAAATTTATAGCACAATCACAATCCCTATGAGGAGGTAGGGCACCGGATCTGGGCTCATCAAATACATCCTGGTAGTCCGACAAAAACTCAGGGACCTCAGAAGGAGTGGAAGAAGCAATTGACACCAAAGGAGCATCGCCATGAATCCCCTGGCAACCCCAACTTGAAACAGACATAGCTTTCCAATCCAGCACTGGATTATGAGCCTGCAGCCATGGCAGACCCAAAATGACAACATCATGCAAATTATGCAGCACAAGAAAGCGAATCACCTCCTGATGTACAGGAGTCATGCACATGGTCACTTGAGTCCAATACTGAGGCTTATTCTCAGCCAATGGTGTAGCATCAATTCCCATCAGTGGAATAGGGAATTCTAAAGGCTCCAGGACAAAACCACAGCGCCTGGCAAACGACAAATCCATCAGGTTCAGGGCAGCACCTGAATCCACAAAAGCCATAACCGAGTAAGATGACAGAGAACAAATTAAAGTAACAGACAAAATGAATTTAGGCTGTATAGTACCAACGGTGACAGTTTTAGCGATTTTTTTAAGCACTTAGAGCATGCTGAGATAACATGAGTTGAATCACCACAGTAGAAGCACAACCCATTTTGACGTCTATGATTTTGCCGCTCAACTCTGGTCAGAATTCGGTCACATTGCATAGACTCAGGTCTCTGTTCAGAAAACACCGCCAGATGGTGCCCAGATTTGCGCTCCCGCAAATGTCGATCAATCTGAATGGCCAAAGCTAGGGTTGAGCGAAACTTTTGGCAAAGTCGGCGTCTCATGAAACCGAGCCGATCCCTGTGTGGGGTCTGCCATGCGGTACGCGACTTTCGCGCCAAAGTCGCGTTTCAATGACGCTAAAAGCGCCATTTCTCAGCCAATGAAGGTGGACGCAGAGTGTGGGCAGCGTGATGACATAGATCTCAGTCCCCACCATCTTAGAGAAGGGCATTGCAGTGATTGGCTTGCTTTCTGCAGCGTCACAGGGGCTATAAAGGGGCGTTCCCGCAGACCGCCATCTTACTGCTGCTGATCTGAGCGTAGGGAGAGGTTGCTGCAGCTTCTTTGGAAGCAGGGATAGTGATAGGCAGGGTACATAAAGCTACAAACCGCTTGTGCTGTAGCGATTTCCACTGTCCAACACCACCTTTTGATTGCAGGGACAGTGGAAGCTACATTTTTTTTTCCTCAGCGCTGTAGCTCATTGGGCTGCACTAGGAGGCTCCCTGACCCTGATAGCTGCGTTGCTGTGCCTGTGTGTACGCCGCTGTGCAAAACAACTGCTTTTTTCAAAGCACAAATCCTGTTTTTCCTTCCTTTCTGCACAGCTATCTTGTGTGTTTGTCCACACTTTTGTGTGCAGCAGTCCTTTTTATAGCTGCCTGCCATACTTTTCTGAGATAACTGCAGGGAGATAAATATTGTCAAGTCTGCCTCCGTGCCATTGCTGTGTGTGGCATCTCTCTCTCATTGTGTGGCACCGAAAACACTGTGTAATACTTGTCCTTTTTTTTTTTTTTGAGGGTACATTCTCCCTTTTCCAAAAAAAAAAATTAGTGGGAGATAAATATTGTCAAGTCTGCCTCCGTGCCATTGCTGTGTGTGGCAGCTGTCTGTCATTGTGTGGCACCGAAAACACTGTGTAATACTTGGCCATTTTTTTTGGGGGGGGGTACATTCTCCCTTTTCCAAAAAAAAAATTAGTGGGAGATAAATATTGGCAAGTCTGCCTCCGTGCCATTGCTGTGTGTGGTATCTGTCTCTCATTGTGTGCCACCGAAAACACTGTGTAATACTTGGCCAGTTTTTTTTTATTTTTTGCTAAATTCTCCCTTTTCCAAAAAAAAAAATAGTGGGAGATAAATATTGGCAAGTCTGCCTCCGTGCCATTGCTGTGTGAGGCATCTGTCTGTCATTGTGTGGCACCGAAAACACTGTGTAATACTTGGCCATTTTTTTTTGGGGGGGGTACATTCTCCCTTTTCCAAAAAAAAAATTAGTGGGAGATAAATATTGGCAAGTCTGCCTCCGTGCCATTGCTGTGTGTGGTATATGTCTCTCATTGTGTGCCACCGAAAACACTGTGTAATACTTGGCCATTTTTTTTGGGGGGGGATACATTCTCCCTTTTCCAAAAAAAAAATTAGTGGGAGATAAATATTGGCAAGTCTGCCTCCGTGCCATTGCTGTGTGTGGTTTCTGTCTCTCATTGTGTGCCACCGAAAACACTGTGTAATACTTGGCCAGTTTTTTTTTTTTTTTGCTAAATTCTCCTTTTTCCCAAAAAAAAATTAGTGGGAGATAAATATTGGCAAGTCTGCCTCCGTGCCATTGCTGTGTGTGGCATCTGTCTGTCATTGTGTGGCACCGAAAACACTGTGTAATACTTGGCCATTTTTTTTGGGGGGGGTACATTCTCCCTTTTCCCCCAAAAAAATTAGTGGGAGATAAATATTGGCAAGTCTGCCTCCGTGCCATTGCTGTGTGTGGCATCTGTCTCTCATTGTGTGGCACCGAAAACACTGTGTAATACTTGGCCATTTTTTTTTTGGGGGGGGTACATTCTCCCTTTTCCCCAAAAAAAATTAGTGGGAGATAAATATTGGCAAGTCTGCCTCCGTGCCATTGCTGTGTGTGGCATCTGTCTCTCATTGTGTGGCACCGAAAACACTGTGTAATACTTGGCCATTTTTTTTGGGGGGGGTATATTCTCCCTTTTCCAAAAAAAAAATTAGTGGGAGATAAATATTGGCAAGTCTGCCTCCGTGCCATTGCTGTGTGTGGTATCTGTCTCTCATTGTGTGCCACCGAAAACACTGTGTAATACTTGGCCATTTTTTATTTTTTTTGCTAAATTCTCCCTTTTCCAAAAAAAAAAATAGTGGGAGATAAATATTGGCAAGTCTGCCTCCGTGCCATTGCTGTGTGTGGCATCTGTCTGTCATTGTGTGGCACCGAAAACACTGTGTAATACTTGGCCATTTTTTTTTGGGGGGGGTACATTCTCCCTTTTCCAAAAAAAAAATTAGTGGGAGATAAATATTGGCAAGTCTGCCTCCGTGCCATTGCTGTGTGTGGTATCTGTCTCTCATTGTGTGCCACCGAAAACACTGTGTAATACTTGGCCAGTTTTTTTTTTTTTTGCTAAATTATCCTTTTTCCAAAAAAAAAATTAGTGGGAGATAAATATTGGCAAGTCTGCCTCCGTGCCATTGCTGTGTGTGGCATCTGTCTGTCATTGTGTGGCACCGAAAACACTGTGTAATACTTGGCCATTTTTTTTGGGGGGGTTACATTCTCCCTTTTCCCCCAAAAAAATTAGTGGGAGATAAATATTGGCAAGTCTGCCTCCGTGCCATTGCTGTGTGTGGTATCTGTCTCTCATTGTGTGCCACCGAAAACACTGTGTAATACTTGGCCAGTTTTTTTTTTTTTTTGCTAAATTCTCCTTTTTCCAAAAAAAAATTAGTGGGAGATAAATATTGGCAAGTCTGCCTCCGTGCCATTGCTGTGTGTGGCATCTGTCTGTCATTGTGTGGCACCGAAAACACTGTGTAATACTTGGACATTTTTTTTTGGGGGGGGTACATTCTCCCTTTTCCCCCAAAAAAATTAGTGGGAGATAAATATTGGCAAGTCTGCCTCCGTGCCATTGCTGTGTGTGGCATCTGTCTCTCATTGTGTGGCACCGAAAACACTGTGTAATACTTGGCCATTTTTTTTTGGGGGGGTACATTCTCACCTTTTCCAAAAAAAAAATTAGTGGGAGATAAATATTGGCAAGTCTGCCTCCGTGCCATTGCTGTGTGTGGCATCTGTCTCTCATTGTGTGGCACCGAAAACACTGTGTAATACTTGGCCATTTTTTTTGGGGGGGGTACATTCTCCCTTTTCCAAAAAAAAAATTAGTGGGAGATAAATATTGGCAAGTCTGCCTCCGTGCCATTGCTGTGTGTGGTATCTGTCTCTCATTGTGTGCCACCGAAAACACTGTGTAATACTTGGCCATTTTTTATTTTTTTTGCTAAATTCTCCTTTTTCCAAAAAAAAAATTAGTGGGAGATAAATATTGGCAAGTCTGCCTCCGTGCCATTGCTGTGTGTGGCATCTGTCTGTCATTGAGTGGCACCGAAAACACTGTGTAATACTTGGCCATTTTTTTGGGGGGGGTTACATTCTCCCTTTTCCCAAAAAAAAATTAGTGGGAGATAAATATTGGCAAGTCTGCCTCCGTGCCATTGCTGTGTGTGGTATCTGTCTCTCATTGTGTGCCACCAAAAACACTGTGTAATACTTGGCCAGTTTTTTTTTTGGGGGGGGTACATTCTCCCAGAAAAAAAAAAAATAGTGGGAGATTAAGATTGGCATTTCTGCTTGAGTGCTGGTCCTGTGTGTGCCATCTGTCTCAAATTATTGGGGCACAGAAAACCTAGTGTGTAACATTGGGCCTGATTTTCCTTTCAGTGTCAGGCACCTATAAAGGTATATATAAATCCTACAGAAGTTTGAGTTCACCTGATAAGTTGTTTTACAGTAACAAATAGCGTTACTTTGGTTACGTTTTGCAAACAATGAGGAAGTCTAGTGGAAGAGGTCGTGGCCGTGGGCGGTCATTGTCAGCTGGTAATGATGGTAGTGGTGGTGGAGCATCAGGTGGTTGTGGTAAAAGCAGTACAGCACCTAAGTCTCGAGTTGTTGAGCCAGGTTCGTTGTCTGGCTACACAAGGCCTCGAACGCTCTCTTTTCTGGGAGTAGGAAAACCACTTTTGAAGCCGGAGCAGGAGGAACAAGTATTGGCTTTCATTGCTGACTCTGCCTCTAACTCTTTTGCCTCCTCCTCGGAAAGTGCCAAATGTCAGAACAGTGCATCGTCAGTGGATGCTCCCGGTCAGGAACAAGTCGCTTCCTTGTGTCCTTCACTAAAAACAACAGTGAAGGATGCGTCAGTCGACACAACAGGTTACTCCATGGAGCTCTTTACACATACTGTTCCTGGGTTACACAGTGAAACAGTTAACAGGCTATGCCCATTAGAAGTTGAATCGGACATGGAGTGCACAGATGCACAGCCACAGCCAGATTACTATGCTGTTCCTTTGACTCAGACCAGAACATTGCCCTCGCAGTGTACTGAGACAGAATCAAAACCAGCGGAGACTATGGTGCTCCGTCACGAACGCAATACCACCGGCTTACACGGTGACACAGACGAAGTTGCACACAACATAGAAGAGGAGGTCATAGATGACCCAGTTGTGGACCCCGATTGGCAGCCATTGGGGGAACAGGGTGCAGGCGGCAGTAGTTCTGAAGCGGAGGAGGAGGAGCCGCAGCAGGCATCAACATCACAACAGGTTCCATCTACTGGGCCTGTATCTGGCCAAAAACGCGTGGCAAAACCAAAACCAGTTGGAGGACAGCGTGGCCATCCGGTTAAAGAAGCTCAGTCTGCAATGCCTGAAAAGGTATCCGATAGTAGAAAGAGTGCAGTCTGGCATTTTTTTAAACAACATCCAAATGATCAGCGCAAAGTCATCTGTCAAAAATGTTCAACTACCTTAAGCAGAGGTCAGAATCTTAAAAGTCTAAATACAAGTTGCATGCATAGACATTTATCCACCATGCATTTGCAAGCCTGGACTAACTACCAAACGTCCCTAAAGGTTGCAGCACCCTCGGCCAATGAAGCTAGTCAGCAACGCTACATCCCCTCCCTCCCTGTAAGCCGACCATTTCCCACACCACCTGCAGTATCTGTGCAGCTTTCGTCGCCAGGCCAAAGCAGTCAGGGAATCACCAGGTTAGTAGTAGGAAACACTGCATGTAGGGCACCGGCAAGAATACCATCTCCAACCCTCTCTCACTCACCCATGTCCACCGGCACCACCGCTAGTTCCACGATCTCCAGCTCTCCAGTCCAGCTCACCCTACATGAGACTCTTGTTAGGAAAAGGAAGTACTCATCCTCGCATCCGCGTACACAGGGTTTGAACGCCCACATTGCTAGACTAATCTCATTAGAGATGATGCCCTACCGGTTAGTTGAAAGCGAAGCTTTCAAAGTGCTGATGGAATATGCTGTACCACGCTACGAGCTACCCAGTCGGCACTTCTTTTCTAGAAAAGCCATCCCAGCCCTCCAACAGCATGTTAAAGACCGCATCGTCCATGCACTCAGGCAGTCTGTGACTACAAAGGTGCACCTGACAACAGATGCATGGAACAGTAGGCATGGCCAGGGACGTTACGTGTCCATCACGGCACACTGGGTGAATGTGGTGGATGCAGGCTCCACAGGGGACAGCAATATTGGGACAGTTCTGCCTAGCCCACGGTCAAGGAAAGAGTTGGCTGTAGGCGTTCGCCCCCCCTCCTCCTCTTCCTCCTCCTCCTGCAGAAGAGAGAGCTCGTCCACAGACCGCAGTCGCACATCCACTCCATCCGCAGCTGCCACTGTTGCACACCAGGTGTGCCATTATGGGACAGCTATTGGCAAGCGTCAGCAGGCTGTATTGGCAATGAAGTGTTTGGGCGACAACAGACACACCGCGGAAGTTCTGTCCGAGTTCTTGCAGAAAGAAACTCAGTCATGGCTGGGCACTGTACATCTTGAGGCAGGCAAGGTAGTGAGTGATAACGGAAGGAATTTCATGGCTGCCATAGCCCTTTCCCAACTGAAACACATTCCTTGCCTGGCTCACACCTTAAACCTGGTGGTGCAGTGCTTCCTGAAAAGTTATCCGGGGTTACCCGACCTGCTCCTCAAAGTGCGCAGACTTTGCTCGCATATCCGCCGTTCGCCTGTACACTCCAGCCGTATGCAGAACTATCAGCGTTCTTTGAACCTTCCTCAGCATCGCCTAATCATCGACGTTGCAACACGGTGGAACTCCACACTGACCATGCTTCAGAGAGTGTGCGAACAGAGGCGTGCTGTTATGTATTTGTGGGAGGATACACGGGCAGGCAGTTGGATGGCAGACATGGAGTTGTCAGGTGTGCAGTGGTCGAAGCTACAAGACCTGTGTCAAGTCCTTCAGTGTTTTGAGGAATGCACACGGCTGGTTAGTGCAGACAACGCAATAATAAGCATGAGCATCCCCCTAATGCGTCTGCTGATGCAAAGTTTGACGCACATAAAGGAGCAGGCGTCTGCAGCCGAGGAAGAGGAAAGCCTTGATGACAGTCAGCCATTGTCTGGTCAGGGCCGTGTAGAGGACGCGGTAGCGGGCGAAGAGGAGGAGGAGGACGAGGAGGATGATGGGGATGAGTACTTTTTTAATGAGGAAGCTTCTCCTGGGCCAACAGAAATTAGTGGCGTTGCAAGGCCGGGTTCTGTTTTTGTAAGGGAGACAAGTGACGTAGATTTGCCTGTAACTGCCCCTCAAACCAGCACAACCGCAGATTTGCCAACTGGAACTTTGGCCCACATGGCGGATTATGCCTTACGTATCCTCAAAAAGGACCCACGCATTATTAAAATGATGAGCGATGACGATTACTGGTTGGCCTGCATCCTTGACCCTCGCTATAAAGGCAAATTGCAAAATATTATGCCACATGAGAACCTCGAACAAATATTAGCAACCAAACAAGCTACTCTTGTAGACCGTTTGATTCAGGCATTCCCAGCACACAGCGCCGGTGATGGTTCTCACACGAGCTGCAGGGGGCTACAGGGCAGAGGTGTTAGAGGTGCACAGATCAGAAGTGGCGTTGGACAGAGGGGTTTTCTGACCAGGTTGTGGAGTGATTTCGCAATGACCGCAGGCAGGACAGGTACTGCAGCATCTATTCAAAGTGACAGGAGACAACATTTGTCCAGTATGGTTACTAACTATTTTTCATCCCTTATCGATGTTCTCCCTCAACCGTCATTCCCATTTGATTACTGGGCATCCATATTAGACACCTGGCCTGAATTGGCAGAATATGCGTTGCAGGAGCTTGCTTGCCCAGCAGCTAGTGTGCTATCAGAAAGAGTATTCAGTGCTGCTGGTTCAATATTAACCGAAAAAAGGACTCGTCTGGCTACCCAAAATGTGGATGATCTCACCTTCATTAAAATGAACCACTCCTGGATTTCAAATTATTTTGCCCCACCTTTCCCGGCTGACATCTAGCTTTCCTATAAAAAGGTCTTGCTTGTGGACTGGTCTTACTGAGTGTTAAAATCTCTTAATTTGCAGCAGCTGTTTGACCAGCATATGACATGTTTACACATCCCCCAATGGGAAAACTCCCCCCACGGGGCCGTTGTCTCACTCTCGACACTTGGCGCAAGCACCCGTTAGTTACAGTGCTGTTTGTCAGAAGAGGTTGGTGTGCTCGCTTTTGGTCGACGGCACTGCCACTGGGTCCCTCATAGTACAATGTAGTGTCTCTGGCGGTGGTGGTGCGCACCCAACGTCAGACACACCGTTGTAACATGAGGGGCCCTGGGGCGGTACCGCCGGCCACAAGAGAGTCCCCACCCAGCTCAAACTGTGCTCTACCACGTGCTAAATTATCTCGCACAGCTCCACCAATGTTTAGTCTATGCGCTGACATCATTCAATGCCTGGCACTGACAAACAATACCAGTTTGTTGACATCAATGATGATAGTTACAGTAGTCTGGGTCAGTGTCCTATATTGACACCAGTAAATACTAATTTACTGCCAAATTACTTTGTCATAAATTCTGCAGATGAGCCCACCCCTGTACCTAAGCATGCCACCCTTTTTTTTATTTATAGTTGTTTTGCGAGACATTAACATCTATTTATTTTTTGGGAGTACTAACTGTGTCAGACACTTCTTGCAATACTCCTCCACTGACCACAATGCTGCCTGCCTGTGTATCCATGTAACCGATTTAAAACTGCCATGCCTGCCTATTGTTTGTTATTTTAGGCCTTTGATAGCCTGTCTGCGGCCCCTACTTGCAATACTCCTCCACTGACCACAATGCTGCCTGCCTGTGTATCCATGTAACCGATTTAAAACTGCCATGCCTGCCTATTGTTTGTTATTTTAGGCCTTTGATAGCCTGTCTGCGGCCCCTACTTGCAATACTCCTCCACTGACCACAATGCTGCCTGGAGTGCCTGCCTGTGTATCCATGTAACTGATTTAAAACTGCCATGCCTGCCTATTGTTTGTTATTTTAGGCCTTTAATAGCCTGTCTGCGGCCCCTACTTGCAATACTCCTCCACTGACCACAATGCTGCCTGGAGTGCCTGCCTGTGTATCCATGTAACCGATTTAAAACTGCCATGCCTGCCTATTGTTTGTTATTTTAGGCCTTTGATAGCCTGTCTGCGGCCCCTACTTGCAATACTCCTCCACTGACCACAATGCTGCCTGCCTGTGTATCCATGTAACCGATTTAAAACTGCCATGCCTGCCTATTGTTTGTTATTTTAGGCCTTTGATAGCCTGTCTGCGGCCCCTACTTGCAATACTCCTCCACTGACCACAATGCTGCCTGGAGTGCCTGCCTGTGTATCCATGTAACTGATTTAAAACTGCCATGCCTGCCTATTGTTTGTTATTTTAGGCCTTTAATAGCCTGTCTGCGGCCCCTACTTGCAATACTCCTCCACTGACCACAATGCTGCCTGGAGTGCCTGCCTGTGTATCCATGTAACCGATTTAAAACTGCCATGCCTGCCTATTGTTTGTTATTTTAGGCCTTTGACAGCCTGTCTGCGGCCCCTACTTGCAATACTCCTCCACTGACCACAATGCTGCCTGCCTGTGTATCCATGTAACCAATTTAAAACTGCCATGCCTGCCTATTGTTTGTTATTTTAGGCCTTTGTTAGCCTGTCTGTGGCCCCTACTTGCAATACTCCTCCACTGACCACACCAATGCTGCCCGTGTACCCCTGGAACCTATTTAAAAGTTTATAGAGCCTAGTTATCTATTTTATTTACTATTAATAAGGCCATGATGGACTACGCTGTACCACGCTACAAGCTAACCAGTCGACACTTCTTTTGCGAGAAAAGCCATCCCAACCCTCCACCAGCATGTAAAAGACCGCATTGTCCATGCACTCTGGCAATCTGTGAGTACAAAGGTGCACCTGACAACAGACGCATGGACCTGTAGGCATGGCCACGGAAGATTACGTGTCCATTAAGGCGCAATGGGTTAATGTGGTGGATGCATGGTCCACAGGGGACAGCCTACTAAGTCTGTCTGCAGTCCCTAATTCAAATTGTCCTCCACTGTCTAAATCGGAGCTTCCACCTTCTGGCTTTCGGCCTATAGTATCAGAAATTAAACTGCATTTGGCCTTCAACTTTGGTTACGGCCTACTAACGGTGTCTGCCCCTCCCTGGTGTTTGCCCTCAACTGAATAAAGCTGAGCTTCCACCTTCTGGCTTTCGGCCTATAGTATCAGATATTAAACTGCATTTGGCCTTCAACTTTGGTTACGGCCTACTAACGGTGTCTGCCCCTGCCTGGTGTTTGTCCTCAACTGAATAAAGCTGAGCTTCAACCTTCTGGCTCTCATTAAGTGCTGTGTTTTTAAAAATTGGTGGTTAGGGCCTACTAACGGTGTCTGCCCCTCCCTGGTGTTTGCCCTCAACTGAATAAAGCTGAGCTTCAGTCTTAGGCTTTTGGCCTAAAGTATCAGATATTAAACTACATTTGGCCTATTACTGTAGTGTGTTTGGGCCCTTAAAACAGTGTCTGCTGCTCCTGGGTTTGCTACTCCACTGAACAAAGCAATGCCGCCTGTTTAGTCCTGTTACCAATTTTGAACTGCATTTAGCCTACTTTATTCTTTGGCCCTATATCTGTTTCCTCCTCATCCTGCCCATTGCCCAGCCACTGCTAGATGAGTCTGCTGGTACATTGACCTAGACCACTACATTCACCTTGCACTCTACACAGCCAGAATCTGACCCTGCTGAAAGTAAGGTTCTCCTTCCCGCATGTTATACCACCTTACACAGGGACAAAGAGGAAGGTGCAGATGAAAGTGCAGGTTCCTTCATCAGGTGGGGGCGGCATACTCGTTGGCGACGTTACAGGCACAGGGCCCCTCAGAGTACGCAAAAGTGTCGCTGCTGGTGGGAGGCGCCCCCGCCGTGCAAACACACCGCTGTACTTTGAGGGGCCCTGTGCCAGTGCCAATGCGAACAAGTGTGCCCCCCTGCTTGCTCAGGATCACAGCACTTGCAACGTTTAAATACTTACCTCTCCCTGCTCCACCGCCGTGACGTAGTCCACGATTCCTGGGCCCACTAAAACCTTGAACCAGCCCTACACCCCACAACTTTTGCCAAATGACCCAAGTTCCATTGAACAACTATTATTATAAAGTTAATTAAGATTGACAAGCTTCAGAAACAAGAATTGATGTTTTTGGCATTAAAATGGGCACTGTAGGTGTTTTCCTGGCCTCCACTCACTGCCGACTATGCTTCCCCATTGACTTGCATTGGGTTTCGTGTTTCGGTCGATCCCCGACTTTAAGCGATAATCGGCCGACTGCACTCGAATCGACTCTGGACAAAGTCGGGTTTCACAAAACCCGACTCGATCTTTAAAAAATGAAAGTCGCTCAACCCTAGCCAAAGCTATTGAGTCATTCAGACTTGCAGGCGTGGGGAACCCCACCATAACATTTTTAATGGCTTCAGAAAGACATTCTCTGAAATTTGCAGCCAGGGCACACTCATTCCATTGAGTAAGCACCGACCATTTCCGAAATTTTTGACAATACACCTCGGCTTCATCCTGGCCCTGAGAGAGAGCCAGCAAGGCCTTTTCTGCCTGGTTCTCAAGATTAGGTTCCTCATAAAGCAATCCAAGCGCCAGAAAAAACGCATCCACATTCAGCAATGCAGGATCTCCTGGCGCCAGGGAGAAAGCCCAATCTTGAGGGTCGCCACGTAACAGGGAGATAACAATTCTAACTTGCTGAGCGGAATCACCAGAGGAACGAGGTCTCAAAGAAAGAAATAATCTACAATTATTCTTAAAATTCAGAAACCTTGATCTATCTCCAGAAAACAACTCAGGAATAGGTACTTTTGGCTCAGACATAGGACTGTGAACAACAAAATTCTGAATGCTTTGCACCCTTGCAGCAAGATGATCCACACTAGGTCAGACTCTGAATATCCATGTCTGCAGCTGAACTCAAAGCCACCCAGAGATTAAGGGGATGAGAGAAGCTGGACAGACTGCAGCAAAGGGAGAGGAAAAAAAAATAATTTGTACTCAGGGCTTCTCTTATCCCACTTCTGCGATGCATTAAACACTTTTTGTCCTGCTGTACTGTTATGATCCTTAGTGGCTGAGGATCACAGAATGAACTAGCTAAGTTACTGAACATAGAACGAGCTCTAGGGAGGTGGTAACTGGACTGACCGCAAATCTGATCCTAACCAAACACACTGAAGGTAGCCGGTGAACGTGCCTAAATTCCTGGACGTCTCGACGCAGCCTGAGAAACTTGCTACCCCTATAGAGAAAGTAAGACCTCACTTGCCTCAGAGAAATGACCCCAAAGATATAGGAAGCCCCCAACAAATAACGGTGAGGTAAGGGGAAAATACAAAACGTAGAAATGAAAACAGATTCAGCAAATGAGGCCCACTAATACTAGATAGCAGAAGACAGGCAGGGAACTGTGCGGTCAGTAAAAAACCCTATACAAAATATCCATGCTGAGAATTCAAGAACCCCACACCAACTAACGGTGTGAGGGGAGAAACTCAGCCCCCTAGAGCTACCAGCAAGCAAGGATATCACATATTAGCAAGCTGGACAAGGACAAATAAATAACCAAGAAACATATTGAACACTGATGATCAAAAAATGAACAAACAGAAAACTTAGCTTCTCTTGGAGAGACTGGTAACAAAGGTAGGCAGGAGAGATCAAAATAGCACTGAATACATTGACAGCAGGCAACAACTGATTGTCCAGGTGAGCTAAATAGGAAACCAGCTAACATAACGAGACAGCTGATCCAGCCTCAGACCTGCAGAATGACACAAAGAGCCACCAGAGGGAGCCCAAAGACAGCACTCACACAGTACCACTTGTGACCACAAGAGGGAGCCCAAAAACAGAGTTCACAACAGGTAAGCCTGCAGCGCTGTAAGTCAGATCGCTGATCTGACAGAGTGCTGTGCAAACAGCCAGATCAGCGATCTGTGATGTCCCCCCCTGGGACAAAGTAAAAAAGTAAAAAAAAAAAAAAATTCCACATGTGTAAAAAAAAAATAAAAATTCCTAAATAAAGAAAAAAAATATTATTCCCATAAATACATTTCTTTATCTAAATAAAAAAAAACAATAAAAGTACACATATTTAGTATCGCTGCATTCGTAGAGACCCAACCTATAAAACTGTCCCACTAGTTAACCCCTTCAGTGAACACCTTAAGAAAAAAAGAAAAACGAGGCAAAAAACAACGCTTTCTTATCATACTGCTGAACAAAAAGTGGAATAACATGCGAAAAGAAAGACGCATATAAATAACCATGGTACCGCTGAAAACATCATCTTGTCCCGCAAAAAACAAGCTGCCATACAGCATCATAAGCAAAAAAATAAAAAAGTTATAGTCCTCAGAATAAGGCCATGCCAAAATAATTTTTTTCTATAAAATATCTTTTATCGTATAAAAGCGCCAAAACATAAAAAAATGATATAAATGAGATATCACTGTAATCGTACTGACCCGAAGAATAAAACTGCTTTATCAATTTTACCAAACATGGAACGGTATAAACGCCTCCCCCAAAAGAAATTCATGAATAGCTGGTTTTTGGTCATTCTGCCTCACAAAAATCGGAATAAAATGCGATCAAAAACTGTCACGTGTCCGAAAATGTCACCAATAAAAACGTCAACTCGTCCTGCAAAAAACAAGACCCACATGACTCTGTGGACCAAAATATGGAAAAATTATAGCTCTCAAAATGTGGAGACGCAAAACTTTTTGCTATAAAAAGCGTCTTTTAGTGTGTGACAGCTGCCAATCATAAAAATCCGCTATAAAAAATGCTATAAAAGTAAATCAAATCCCCATCATCTCCCTCTTAGTTAGGGAAAAATAATAAAATTTAAAAAATGTATTTATTTCCATTTTCCCATTAGGGTTAGGGTTAGGGCTAGGGTTAGGGTTAGGGCTAGGGTTAGGGTTAGGGCTAGGGTTAGGGCTAGGGCTAGAGTTAGGGTTGGGGCTAGGGTTGGAGCTAAAGTTAGGGTTAGGGTTGGGGCTAAAGTTAGGGTTAGGGTTGGGGATAAAGTTAGGGTTAGGGTTTGGATTACATTTACGGTTGGGATACGGGTTGGGATTAGAGTTAGGGGTGTGTCAGGGTTAGGGGTGTGGTTAGGGTTACCATTGGGATTAGGGTTAGGGGTGTGTTTGGATTAGGATTTCAGGTAGAATTGGGGAGTTTCCACTGTTCAGGCACATCAGGGGCTGTCCAAACGAGACATGGCGTCCGATCTCAATTCCAGCCAATTCTGCGCTGAAAAAGTAAAACAGTGCTCCTTCCCTTCCGAGCTCTCCCGTGCGCCCAAACAGTGGTTTACCCCAACATATGGGGTATCAGTGTACTCGGGACAAATTGGACAACAACATTTGGGGGTCCAAGTTCTCTTGTTATCCCTGGGAAAACAAAAATTTGGGGGGCTAAAAATCATTTTTGTGGGAAAAAAAGGAATTTTTATTTTCACGGCTCTGCGTTGTAAACTGTAGTGAAACACTTGGGGGTTTAAAGTTCTCACAACACATCTAGATAAGTTCCTTGGGATGTCTAGTTTCCAATATGGGGTCACTTGTGGGGGTTTCTACTGTTTGGGTACATCAGAGGCTCTGCAAATGCAACGTGATGACTGCAGACCAATCCATCTAAGTCTGCATTCCAAATGGCGCTCCTTCCCTTCCAAGCTCTGCCATGCGCCCAAACAGTGGTTCCCCCCCACATATGGGGTATCAGCATACTCAGGACAAATTGGACAACAACTTTTGGGGTCCAATTCATCATGTTACCCTTGTGAAAATACAAAACTGGGGGTTAAAATATCATTTTTGTGAAAAAAAAGGATTTTTTATTTTCACGTCTCTGCGTTATAAACTGTAGTGAAACACTTGGGGGTTAAAAGCTCTCAAAACACATCTAGTTAAGTTCCTTAGGGGGTCTACTTTCCAAAATAATGTCACTTGTGAGGGGTCTTAATGTTTAGGCACATCAGGGGCTCTCCAAACGCGACATGGTGTCCCATCTCAATTCCAGTCAATTTTGCATTGAAAAGTAAAATGGCGCTCCTTTCCTTCCCAGCTCTGCCATGCACCCAAACAGTGGTTTACCCCCACATATAAGGGTATCAGCATACTCAGGACAAATTGCACAACAACTTTTGGGGTCCAATTTCTCCTTTTACCCTTGGGAAAATAAAACAAATTGGAGCTGAAATAAATTTTGTGTGAAAAAAAGTAAAATGTTCATTTTTATTTAAACATTCCAAAAATTCCTGTGAAACACCTGAAGAGTTACTAAACTTCTTGAATGTGGTTTTGAGCACCTTGAGGGGTGCAGTTTTTAGAATGGTGTCACACTTGGGTATTTTCTATCATATAGACCCCTAAAAATGACTTCAAATGAGATGTGGTCCCTAAAAAAAAATGGTGTTGTAAAAATGAGAAATTTCTGGTCATCATTTAACCCTTATAACTCCCTAACGAAAAAAAAAATTTTGGTTCCAAAATTGTGCTGATATAAAGTAGTCATGTGGGAAATGTTACTTATTAAGTATTTTGCGTGACATATCTCTGTGATTTAAGGGCATAAAAATTCAAAGTTGGAAAATTGCAACATTTTCAACATTTTCGCCAAATTTCCATTTTTTTCACAAATAAACGCAAGTTATATCGAAGAAATTTTACCACTATCATGAAGTACAATATGTCCTGAGAAAACATTGTCAGAATCGCTAAGATCTGTTGAAGCGTTCCAGAGTTATAACCTCATAATGGGACAGTGGTCAGAATTGTAAAAATTGGCCCGGTCATTAACGTGCAAACCACCCTTGGGGCTTAATGGTTAAATGAAGTTATTGAGGGAATATAAAATACAAAAAAGTGTTTTCCATAATTCTAATTGGCACTGTTTTTATAATCTATGTGTTTTAAATGTATTTTATGTCACCTAACCATTTAAATTCGCTATATAATTATATTGTAATTTTATGATATTAACATCTGTTATAATCTAATGTTATTATATTTATATATTCCTGCAATGTTTTTTTTTTTTTCTTTTTGAGGAAGAAAAAAAGTTAAAACATTTTTTGATTTTTTTTTTCTTTGAAATTTTTTTTTTTTTTTTTTTTTTTTTACTTTGATAGTTTTTTTTTATATATTTTTTATTTATTTATGTAATGCTTTTACTCTCATTATGTCACCTTGTAGACTTTTAACTTGTATAGCAGCTATTATATAGTGGGTGTGTCAGGAACTAATTTTAGTGGTCCACACCCTATTTTAGCATAATTCTACTTCCTATAAAGCTATCCACTATTTTGGAACACTTATGACAATATACCTAAGGGAGACATTTATAATGTCGAAACGGGTTGTATGTACTTTTTCTTGAGAAATAATAAAAACCTTTTTTTGGATAATAAGAAGCCTTGGATCCGACACTCACGGGAGCGCAAATAGCCTGGCATAAAGTTTATTGGATAGACAATGAATAGAGCAGATACCAGATGATTCCGATACCAGACATATAATGTAATATAATATATACATGGTTGATTTCTGCCGGTTCCAGGATTAATCGCATAACTATGCAGATGCGCTTTGCACACTTGCCGTCATGTGCCAACTATTGTGTCATCCCATCTGTAGTGTTCTATTCACTGACACAGCGGACACTAGTTGACACCTGACTGCATGTCTGACTTCGCTGGGACCAGGAGAACCAAATCCTAACAGATATATATATATATATATATATATATATATATATATATATATATTTATTTATTCATTACACATACAATATATACATCTCTATCTCAGTGAAAAATATAAATGTATATAATAATAATCTTTATTTATATAGTGCCAACATATTCTGCAGCGCTTTACAGTTTAACAGTTTCAAACACAACAGTCATAAGTAACCACGTTAACAATACAATAATTAAAGCAAAATAAGATGACTGCTCGTGAGAGCTTATAATCTACAATGAGGTGGGGAAGATACAAAGCACAGGTGTGTATTCACAATGATGTATTTACAATGAAGGTCCAGCCATCATCAGGGGATGGGGGATAGATGGAAGTAGTGAATGGGCTACACACACACACAAACCTAAAATGACTTTGATTAGTGAACGTGGTAGGCCGCTCTGAACAAATGTGTTTTGAGGGAGCGCCTAAAACTATGCAAATTTTGGATGGTCCTAATATCTTGGGGCAAAGCATTCCAGAGGATTGGCGCAGCACGGGAGAAGTCTTGGAGTCGGGAGTGGGAGGTACAGATTAGTGCAGAGGTTAGTCGAAAGTCATTTGCAGAGCGCAGTGATCAGTTAGGCTGATAGACAGAGATGAGGGAGGAGATGTAAGGGGGTGCCGCACTGTGGAGAGCTTTGTGGGTGAGAACAAGTACTTTGAATTGGATTTTATAATGTAACGACTGGCGAAGAGCAAGCATGTCTGAATACCCATTAGCTAGATGGACAACCCTGGCTGTTGCATTAAGGATAGACTGGAGAGGGGAAAGTCGAGTAAGGGGGAGGCCATTTAATAGAGCATTGCAATAGTCCAGGCGGGAGTGTATCAGGGCGACAGGGAGGGTTTTTGTTGTTTCCATGGTGAGAAAAGGGCGGATTCTAGAGGTGTTCTTTAAGTGTAAGTGGCAAAAGCAGGCAAGAAATTGTATATGGGATGTGACGGAGAGATTGGAGTCAAACATAACACCCAGACAGCGCTCCTGCTGCCGGGGTGTTATTATGGTGCCACCTAAAGAGAGGGAAATGTTAGATTTAGGGTTGTTAATAGATAATGGGAGCAGAAGAAGTTCAGTTTTGGAGAAGTTGAGTTTCAGATAGAGAGTGGATATGATGTTGGAGACTGCGGACAGACAGTCACTGGTGTTTTGTAGTACAGTGGGGGTAAGATCAGGAGATGACGTGTATAGTTGTATGTCATTGGTGTAAAGATGGTACTGAAAGCCAAATCTGCCGATGGTCTGTCCAATTGGGGCCATGTAGGGAGAGAAGAGAAGGAGGCCAAGGAGTGAGCCCTGAAGTACCCCGACAGCGAGAGGAAGAGGAGATGAAGTGGAGCCAGCAAATAAAACACTGAGGAGCGATCAGAAAGGTATGAAGAGAACCTGGAGAGAGCAGTGTCCTTAATGCATAGTGACTGTAGTCTAGAGAGTAGGAGACGGTGGTCAACAGTGTCGAAAGTTGCAGAATGGTCAAGAAGAATGAGCAGAGAGTGGTCACCATTACCTTTTGCTGTCACTAGGTCATTGGTCACTTTGATGAGTGCAGTTTCTGTCGAATGTAGGGGGCGGAAGCCGGACTGTGAGGGGCTAGGAGGGAGTAAATGGAGAGGTAACGGGTAAGGCGGGAGTAAACTAGGCTCCAAGAATTTAGAGATGAAGTGGAGATTGGAGACTGGTCTGTAGTGATTTGTGCAGTGATATTTTAGAGGTGGGGGGCCAAATAGAACTTTTGCTATGGGGCCCTGTGATTGCTATGTATTCCCCTGATAATAATGAGGGGGATCTGGATTGTTTCTCAGAGCCTGAGGATCCAGGGGTCCCATTGCCAGATTGCTCTCATCATAAGTAGCTTACCGGGCAGGGGGGGGGGCCCAGACATTTCTTTCACAGGTGCCCAAAACTGTCAGTGTACACCTCTGGTAGGGACACATGAATGGTAACAGCTATTTGTAAGTTTATTCATATATTTCCAAGGAGGAATAACAGAGTAATGCCACAGTGCAAAAGAGTTAAAAATAATGCTCCATAGTTGTTTTATAGGGAATACAAGTATTCACTAAGAAAGACAAGTGAGGAGAACAGAAAGGTCCTTGTTCCTTCTCCCAGGAACTGTCTGATGGGTGCTGTACTCTCCAGCATAGACTGGAGTGATGGCCTGCACAGATGTGCTGTCTGAGCACTATATAGTGATGTTGTAAGGGTCGGCCAGGGTGGTAGTCGTGGCTGATGTAAAAGTATCTTACACACCCTGACCTCCCCTCACATATACTCCACGACTCTTAGTCAGCATACCTGCTGCTCCTTTTCTCTCGGGGCTTCCTATAAAGATCTGCACGCTTTCCTCAACCAAAGCAGAATAAACAGAGTCACAGTCCCGTTAACCCTCCGTCACATACAATATTCGGACTAACGAGTTCACATACAATGTGCCTGTCAGGCGCCTGCTGGAAAAATACCTATAATATCTAATGTTTGCAATTTCAGTGCTCTAAAAGTGATCAGTGACCTTCATAGGGATGTAATAAAAGAGACTACACATAATCAGTTGCAAAAAAAAACATTTACTTAACATAAAACTAATAACTATGAAATACAAACTTTTCAAAACTCCCGCCAAATAGTCCCCAGTTCGACTCTCTCAAAAAAATGTACAAAGAAAATTTTTGAACACAAACTTAATTTTAAGGTACCTTAAGTACTATTAAAAACATATTCAATCAGAAGTAGATGCTGAGGTTTCCTCAGAAAAGTCACACTTGCAGAGCAAATAGCAAGAATTACACACCATTTTTGCATGTGTCAGGCAAATTGCTTTATGACATTTGAGACATTCATAATTTGAAAGCCTTCTGGTTCCGCTTTCCGTTTGGCAGGTGGTGCATCTCCTTCTTTTGTGAGGTGGTGCAGATGGTGACTTTTCACCATCATCTTCTGGGCGGAACCTTTTGAGCTGAACTTGAAGGCGAGAGGGGATACCGATTGTTTTCACGCTTCTCCTGCGTAGCTCTCCAAGTACTAGTTCATGGGCCAATTTTTTCAGATACAATCGTCTACAGAGTGGTTCAAGCTTGTTTTCAAGATAAATCACTTGTGAATTTATACCACCCAAATTCAACATAGCAAAAAATATGACCATTGGCCAGCGTTTGATGTTTCTGCTGACGTTGAAAGTGGAGCACATCTGATCTGCTGTATCCACACCCCCTTTGGTGGCATTGTAAAATGTAATTATCTCCGGTTTTTTTTCTGCCCCAGTCCCAGGATCGATGGTAGCATCATCATGAAGTGTTGATAGAAGAAGTACGATTTTTTTGGCATGTGGTACATAGGAAACTAAAGCCTTTCCATTATGGAATGCAAACATACTGCTGTACTGTTGTCTCTCTTTCACACTTACAAACTGTGGCGGCAATTCCCTTTTGTTTTTTCTTACAGTTCCCACATATGACAGCTTCTGAATTTTCAGATAATCAATCAGATCACAACTTGTAAACCAATTGTCAGCTGTAATATTGCGACCCGATCCAAATAAGGGTTCAGCCAGTCTTTTTACAACATCAATGGGTTTGTTGCTCACACAGTAAGGACCTTCTGGTTGTTTTCCTGCATAAACTTCCAGGTTGTAAGTGTAGGTCTTACTGGCATCAACAAGGGCATACATTTTTATTCCATATTTGTTTGGCTTTGATGGAATATATTGACGAAAGGCACATCTACCACGAAAACCAGGGAGCATTTCGTCAATAGTGAGATTCTCTCCAGGGTAATAACTTTGTTTACAGTTTACAACAAATCTTTGAAATATATCACGAATTGGAGCAAGTCGGTCATGTGTTTTGCGTTCGGTTCGGGTAGTTCTGTCGTCAAACCGAAGGCAACGAATTAGAATCTTGAATCTGTTTATGGACATAACAAGGCTAAATTTTTCAACTCCATCCCCATCTTTACCCCAAAGTTCCTCCAAACTTTGTCTATTTGCCCTATAAGCTCCTGCAAGGTACAGTAATCCAAAAAAAGCACGCAGTTCTATTTCATCTGTGGGCTTGATGGTTCTGTTGCAGATGTACTTGTCCTTTATAATGTCTATATATTGGTTGGTATATGTGACAATAGAGTCCAGAATGTCATCTGTAAATATACTGTTCCAGCATTCAACTGCAGTTTTTGCATTACGTGCAGTTCCTATTACTGCAGGAAGGTGAGTAATAATGTTTAAAGGTTCCCTACGTTTTTTCTGGAATGGCTTCTTGTTCCATTTAGTATTTTTATTTTTTCCAATATAATATGATCCAACTTCTTCATCCTCACCACTGTCACCATCTTGCTCTATTTCAGAATCCAGGACACATTCTTCCACCTCATCATGAGAATCAATCTCACTTTCCTCTCCTAAATCCTCATTCAGTGTGAGGTCTCTATCATCTAACACCATGTTTGTTACTTCCTCAACATCAAGTTGTTTGGATAAATTGTACATTTTCCTCTCCATTTCAGCAGATAATCTGAAGCAAAAGAAGGAATATGTTAGGGAACTACTGTATATGCCTGAGCAGCACACTTTCTTTTATAAAATCTCCCTTATTTCTATGAAATATCCTCACAATTTGTGCTATACATTCATAAAACAAGCTAAATAAATTATTGTGATGAATAAAAACATAAAATACCAACCTTACTGAATGTGACGTATTCACATACAATGAGCCTGAGAGATCTGTGCAGCTATATCCTCTCCCCTGAAGCTCAGAAATCCAACTGTGATATCAGGTTTCACAGACCTTCAAGAGACAGGAGACTACCTGGAGGGAGGGGCTTTCCTCACAATCTGGTGAGGAAGGAGAAATGAAAGTAAAAGAGAAGCGCCTGTCAGATCAGTTGTATGTGACGGAGGGTTAAATGCTTGAACAATGAATTTTACTAGAAATATACACATAATGGTTCTCTTCAGCATTGATAGCAGGCTTTATAATATACAATTTCTCTGCCCCTGTTTCTTCTCTTTCCTTGTCAGCATTTATATCTGGCTTCACTTTACACAGCTTCTTCGCTTTCTCTGCTTTTCCTTCATTGTTTACTAAGCCCACTTTCGGGACGGACCTTGCTCACAGGTCCTCCAACGTCCTCTGTGCCCAGTCTTACTTTAGTAGGGATTCCTCTAAACCATTTCACCCTGGTCCCGGTACATCCATCCACTTAGCAAGCCGCCACATTCTGAGTGACCTGTCCATACTGCTTAGTTTTTTTCTAGAACCTACAGCCGCAGTCCCACTTATGCTGCACTGTCAGTGACTCTATCAACGCCCTTCTTCTCTCTCATGGCCTTCCTTGCCCTGATGCTGCCTGACTGGACCTTGGATTTCTGCAGAGCTGACTGCCCTGACAGGGTGCTCCTGCCCAACTGATTGAAATTCTCAGCTGTTCTGAACCCAAACTGTCACTAGCTCCTCCCACATTAACCATCTACAGGCTAAGTCTCTCTATCCCAATCTAGTGGGAAAACTAGGGAACTATGCTCTCCCTAATAGCTGGAAACAATACACCATTTAAGAGTGTAAGTAAACATTACACATAACATGCTCATGGCAACCCCCTTCTAATGTTATGGGGGTAAAATGGGCTATGTTTGTGTACAGTTATCCCTGACTAAAAGTCCAAGTGTATGTCAGTCCTAATTAAAGGGTTTGCCCATATGCGACATTTATGGCATATTGATGGGCTATATCATCTGTGTTTGATATATACAGGTCCTGCCAGGATCCTATTATAAATTAATGGAGCAAGTCGCACATGTGCAGCCACCTCTCCTTTTCTGGAAGCCACCACTGGGTCCTCATTCTTTTGATTCAGCAGCAGGACCTGCATTTATCAGGCATACACTATATAGCAGATCCTTTCACTTTGACATAAATGACCCAAATGGGGCAAACTCTGCGTTCCACATGTACTGCTCTACTTGTGGTGCTGGGGTGGTTTATAAATTTAAAGGGAGTCGATCACCCTCAAAATGCACTAGCTATTCAGGGGACTGAGCTTCTATTAAAAATCATAGTAAAAACACTATTAAAAACAGGGAGAAATGAACAAAGCCCTAGGGATACAAAATAGTCCCCACATCAGGGGTATAGTAATACTAACATGCAAATTAATGATCTGCTAGAACAGTGAGATACGTACAGGTAAAGGTGCTAAGGTGTCCAGAGTCGAAAGTAAAGGTACCTTCACATTAAGCGACGCTGCAGCGATAGCGACAACGATGCCGATCGCTGCAGCGTCGCTGTTTGATCGCTGAAGAGCTGTCACACAGACCGCTCTCCAGCGACCAACGATGCCAAGGTCCCCGGGTAACCAGGGTAAACATCGGGTTACTAAGCGCAGGGCCGCGCTTAGTAACCCGATGTTTACCCTGGTTACCAGCGTAAAATGTAAAAAAAACACTACATACTTACATTCGCGTCCCCCGGCGTCCGCTTCCTGCACTGACTGAGCGCCGGCCCTAACAGCAGAGCGGTGACGTCACCGCTGTGCTGTACTTTCACTTTCACTTTACGGCGCTCAGTCAGTGTGGGAAGCGGACGCCGGGGGACGCGAGGGTGAGTATGTAGTTTTTTTTTTTTACATTTTACACTGGTAACCAGGGTAAACATCGGGTTACTAAGCGCGTCCCTGCGCTTAGTAACCCAATGTTTACCCTGGTTACCAGTGTAAAACATCGCTGGTATCGTTGCTTTTGGTGTCAAACACGACGATACACGCCGGTCTGACGACCAAATAAAGTTCTGAACTTTGTTCAACGACCAGCGATATCACAGCAGGATCCTGATCGCTGCTGCGTGTCAAACTAAACGATATCGCTAGCCAGGACGCTGCAACGTCACGGATCGCTAGCAATATCGTTTAGTGTGAAGGTACCTTAAGATCTAAGCCAGATCACAGATAATAGTGCTGTCAATAGACAGTGCTTATGTAAACATTTTATAACCTAGTGGAGACATTGTAAAAGTAAAGTTAGATAATGCTGACACTATATACATACACCATATAAGGCAAGTATATTAAAGCCTGGAGATCTGGAGAAGGGGTGTATAACTATAGTGATCCAACACCAGCCAATCCATAGGAAAGTCCGCCATCCAGGAAAGTATTAAAACCTCAGCTGCATGTTGTTACCATAAAGGCAAATATAATGGGCAAATTATTATCAAAGTACCAATTACATATATCACAAATATGGCCCGTATAAGGTGGACTTTAAAAAAATGAATATTATGTGACAAAGATAAGCAATAAAGGAGAACAGGGGGATATTATTAATTTGTAATGAGGTGTGATATCCATCATATTCCTCAAAAAAATAAATCAAACAAAAATCCATATCTAACCTCATAAGAGATACACAGCATATAAATATTAGGCAGTCATGTTAAATCGGGGAACCATGATATATATCCAAGATATGGCTAAACACACTGACAAGGAATTAATAGTGGTGGACAACCAGAAAGGGAAAGAAGGAGGGAAGAAGAGGTGGAGGGACAAATACAGGTGGATGGAGACAAGAGAGAAGACAATGAACAGCCAATAAAATGGTAACAAGGAATATACAGTATGTAAAGAGTGAAAGCAGCAATTAATGCCTAAAAACATAGATATATTGAGAGGTAAGGGGAGGAAAGAGAAATTTGCGTTGGGGTTTTGTTATTGCCCAGCACCACATAACTTTCAGTATATGCTTTTATGCGCTGCCACCTTTATGGGACCTTTTCATGAAAGTTAAGATAGACTATGGTAGACTGATCTAATGAGGTACCATATTTTTTGAGCTATAAGGTGCATGTTACGACCCCTGGGTATTGTTGCTGCAGGGAGAGCTGCACGCAGCAGCAAGGGAACTGAGAGCAGCGCAGCGGGGAACTCACCAGGTAGCAAACAGGACCTGAACCACGTGACAGGGTAGGAGGTGATTGAGGGTGGCGCCAGACCCCGGGGTGCAGAGGAGACGATATACACTGGAGAGTAGTTAACCATGCCAAGATAAAGCCAGGAGATAACGAGGTAACTGAGGGGTGAGGTGGAGGGATAGTCAGAAAGGGAGCCAAAGGTAAGAAAGCCAAAAGAACAAGCATGCAGAGTAAAGCATGGAGAGCAAAACAAGGAAATGCAAAACGAGTACACACTCAAGGGGTCAGACACACAGACTAAATGAAAGTATAGCTGACAGGGAATCCTAGTCTGAAGTGTGCATAAATACCCCTCCCAGATATAAAGAGAGGCCAGCAATATTAACCTTGAGAGAGCAGTACATGAACCATGTCCTATACCATGACAATGCATTTTTGTCCTCCAAAAATGCGAATGAAAATGTGGGGGTGCGTCTTACAGTCCGGAATCCGGATGTACCTGTCTGCCTGTGGCGGGGATGTGAGGAAGCGGCAGCGCTGGAGCAGCGGGTCACAGGAGGCAGGAGTGGGCATCCGCGGCTTATCCACATGCCCGCTGCTAAAGAGAAATGAATATTCACTGCCTTCCATGCTTATTGCAGTGAATATTCATTTCTCTTTAAAGAGAATGTTACGCCCGGGAGACCGAGGTACCCAGCACCAGATCAATGAGGTCCGTCTCTTGAGGGGGATGTCACTAGTGGCTTGACCAGGTGCTGTGGCCTCAGGCGATGCACAGTGTAAGGGATATCATGAAGGAACAGACACTTGATCAACAGCAGGTCCTCTCAGCTGTGATGACCCCGATCCTGGATTGATGGCTATTGTCCAAATGAAAGACTGAGGCGCTGAAACGTTTAACCAGTTTACTTCAACAAAAAGGGATTTGTGACCAATACTGTCACCGGAGTCTGTATAAGAACTCTGAATTACTTTGACCCTGTCAGGATTTCCACCTCTTATTATGCGCAGTTTCTGTATGGCCCTGCTGCTGTATGTGAACTGGCTGCCGGCCCAATTTGTCTCTTCTATGCTCTGGTTTGACGGACTTTGACAATGACTATAGTCTTATAGTTGGTAATCCGCATACCTGGCCGGTAATTGACCCTGGGTACTACGCTGGGATCTACGTAATAGCGGTGTCTCTTTATGTGGTGTACTACTGTCTACTGCGGATATAGTATCTGCCCTCTCTGCTAAAGATAATTCCACCACTATGGGGTTGGCAAGTCCACCGTGAATGGGATTACTCTGATCAGGAATCTGTTCTTCCTGACCTGGAACCTCTTGTAGTACGGGGTCAGCCTCTTCCTGTCTTGGGACTTCTAATATTGGATTCGGTGATGGATAAAAGGCCACCATGGGAACCACTACTGCACCATGGTATGTTAGTAGGGTTTTGGGAAAGTCTCCTATACAGGTGTGATACATTTCCTCCTCTTTTTCCTCTACTGGTTGAACCTGTATAGGTTGAATAACTTCTGATTCTGGCTGGACAACTTCTAGCTCTTTCAACGTTTCCGAACATAATTTAAGATTGTCTCTTGACACTAGTACAGATGTTAAACCTCCATTTTTGCTAATGAGACACATTTTAGGATTATCCATTCTTGTTGGTAAAACTGTGTAGAGTACGGCTTCCCATTGATTATCCAGTTTATTGGTTCGACGATTCCTCTTGAGTACTTGGTCACCCGGTCTTAATGGAGTTGCTAGAGCATTCTGGTTGAAAGTTCGCTCTTGTCTTTCTCTGGTTTGCTGGAGGCTTCTTTCCACACTCTCTTGCACTTGGCGATACTGCTTTTGCCGTACGACATCCCAATTGGAGTCTTTAACTTCTGCGTCTGGTTTCAGAATTCCCATTTCTAGATCGATTGGCAATTGGCAGGGTCTTGCACGCATAAGATAAGCTGGGGTGCAGTTGGTAGAGCTCACCGGGACATGATTATACAGATCCACCAAATCAGGCAATTTCTCTGGCCATTAATTCCTTTCCGTTTCAGGTAAAGTCTTTAGTAGGTCTATCACAATATGGTTCATCTTCTCACATAAGCCGTTTGTTTGCGGATGATAGGCCGTCGTCCGGATCTTTTTGCAACCATACATATTACAGAATTCTCTGAAGATCTCTGATTCAAAGGCTGTACCCTGGTCAGTGAGAACCTGTTCCGGATATCCATGGGGTCTACAAAAGTACGTTTGGAACGCTTTGGCTGCTGTTTTTGCAGTCAGATATTTTACAGGTACTACTACCAAGAAGGTCAAGGCATAGATGTAACCGGACCGGCTCGGTGTCAACTTCACGTGGTCCATGGCTACCAGTTCAAGTGGTTGTTTGGTGATTATGGGCTGCAGTGGTGCTTTTTGGCTCTTTTGATCGTTCCTTCTGAGGTTGCACGGGCCACAGTTTCTACACCACTGTTCGATTGATTTTCTCATCCCGACCCAATAAAATCTTTCTCTCAGAAGTACTTCTAGCTTTTTCCAACCAAAGTGACCAGCACCATTGTGGTAAGCCTCGATGACCATCCTCACATCTTGTTTAGGCACGATAATCTGCCAAACCAATTCATGTGTTTTCGGATTGGTGTATCTTCTACAGAGTTTCCCTTGATACAGGAACATTTTGCCTCTCTCTTTCCAGAGTTGATGCGTCTCTTCTGGGGCATCCTCATCGGGATATGCACTTTGCTCAGTCAATAGTTCCTTCACTAGCTTCACAGCCGGATTGCTATCTTGGGTGTCAGCCCATCTATGGTGTGCTAATGGATTAAAATTCACTTCTTGTTGTTTCTGATAGGTATTTGACTGACGATGTTTTACCTTGGGCTGATGAAAGGCTGGTAGTTCAATTTCTTCAAGCTCCCCCGTTTCTTCTTCTACATCTCTCAAGTGTGGCATCCGGGATAGGGCATCAGCATTTCCATTCTTGCGACCTGCTCGATACTTGATCACGAAGTTGTAATTAGATAACCGGGCTATCCATCGCTGTTCTAACGCACCTAATTTAGCCGTGTCTAGGTGGGTCAATGGATTGTTGTCAGTATAGACAATAAATTCTGCACCGGTCAAATAGTGTTTGAAACGTTCAGTCACAGCCCAAACTACTGCCAGTAGCTCCAATTTGAAGGAGCTATAATTTTCAGAATTTCTTTCAGTAGGCCGGAGTTTTCTACTTGCAAAGGCGATGACTTTCTCCCGACCTTCTTGCTTTTGTGACAGCACCGCTCCCAATCCCACATTACTGGCATCGGTGTAGAGGATGAAAGGTTGATGGTAATCTGGGTACGCCAGAACTTCTTCTCCGGTTAGTGCCTTCTTTAGTTGTTTAAAGGAGTCTTCTCTTTCGTCGTTCCACTGAAAAGGAGGGTTTCGGTTTGAAGGTTTCTTCGTCTGCCCTATCAAAGCATCTTGCAAGGGCGCTGCCAATTTGGTAAATCCTTTTATAAATCTACGATAGTAACCCACTAATCCCAAGAATAGCCTCACTTCTTTTGCGTTGGCAGGTCTTGGCCAATCCCTTATGGCAGTTATTTTCTCGGGATCCGGTGCTACTCCCTCCGAACTCACGATGTGCCCTAAGTATTGTACCTTTGGCTTGAGAAGGTGACATTTGGATGGTTTGATTTTCATACCATACTTGGATAAGGCTTCGAACACCTCTGCCAGGTCTGTTAAGTGCTGTTCGTAAGACTTTGAGTAGACGATAACATCATCTAGGTACAGGAGGACGGTCTCGAAGTTCTTGTGTCCGAGGCAACATTCCATCAGTCGCTGGAAAGTACCGGATGCGTTGCAGAGTCCGAACGGCATGCGATTAAATTCGTTTAGACCCATTGGTGTGGTGAATGCCGTTTTTTCTTTATCTCTCTCAGCCACAGGGACTTGCCAATACCCGCTTGTTAAGTCTAAGGTGGAAAAATAATTAGCAGATTTCAAAGCAGTCAAGGACTCTTCTATCCTAGGCAAGGGATAGGCGTCTTTATGGGTGATATTATTAATCCGCCGGTAGTCTACGCACATTCTCATGGTTCCGTCCTTTTTTTTGACAATCACCAGAGGGGCCGCCCAAGGGCTACAACTATCCCTTATTACCCCGGCCTGTTTCATCTCTCTCAGCATGTCCTTCGTGCATTGATAGTGAGCGGGCGGTATGGGTCTATATCTTTCTTTTATCGGGGGATGGTCACCGGTGGGGATTGTATGTTCCACCCCTTCTATCCATCCGAAGTCTAATGGGTGTTTACTGAAGACCTCTTCATATTCCGTCACTAATCTATACACCCCTTGTCTTTGATGGGTAGGTGTTGAATCTACACCCACGTCTAGCTGTTGGCACCAATCCTCCGATTCTCCATCTGAGCCATTATTTTCCACCTGACAGGTTGATTCTAAGGGCTCAATGGTTGTGATGGCATTGTTGTCAACAGTATATAACTTTGCCACTGTAGCGTACCTTGGCAAAGTGACCTCTTCCTCTCCACAGTTCAAAAGTCATACCGGCACCCGTCCCCGGTGTACCTCGACCACCCCTCGTGCCGTGAGTATAGTGGGCCTGCTGTCGGTGTACGCTGGTTCTATTAAGGCTTGATAGTCTCGTCCTTTAGTACCAATGGCCGCTCTACACCATACCAGCATTTCTGTTTTTGGTGGGATTACAATAGACGTTGGATCACTCACCTTCACACTGCCGATTTCTCCACCTGCAACTTCTATCTGTTGCCTTAACATTAATACTTTTATTTCCCTCCGGAGAACTCTCTGCTGGCAGGATCGGGCAGTTTCAGCAATTTGTTGTAAGACAGAAATAACTTCGGAAAAGCAGTTCTCCAACACATTCATTCCTATCAATACAGTTGGTTCACAGTTCTGTCGGTCAACATCAACGACAATTATACCCTGTTTCTTCAATTCTGCTTTACCAATCTTTATGGTCATCTCCCTGAATCCTAGTTTCGGTACCAACTTACCATTACTGGCCCATATATCTAGTTCAACATCAGAGGGTCCTTTATCAATATCTACCTCAACCCAGTACCTCTTATAAAGGATATATGGTATAGATGAAATCTGGGAACCTGTATCCAGCAAAGCGTTGAGGGGAATTCCGTCCAGCATGATAGGGATGATGGATCGTCCTCCGATATACCTGTTGTGCCAGGGTGTTGGGCCTTGAAAATTCATTCCTGCGAAGCGGCCCGCATTCCCAGGGGATTCCCGTTTAAATCACAATTTTGTGCAAAGTGGCCTGGCTGCTGGCAACGGCGGCAAATGGGCCATCCATCCGGTTGGTAGCGGTCATGGGGTCGTCCTCTCCATGTCGGGTATCTCCGGGACCTCATCCATGGAACATCCTCTCTACGGTTTGCCAACTCCATCTTGGGTTCTCTCATCTCCTGCATGGTTTTAGCCATTGAAGCAACAACATCAGTTAAAGAGTCAAACTTTTGCTGAAGAGCCTCATTAGTAATGGGCCCCAGGGACTTAGCACTGGCACCAGACATAGCTGATGTCACTGGCATTCCCCGTTGCTGAAGTGTATCTGCCATGGGTTGTGTGAGATCTTGATCCCGAGGTGCCTCTGCCAGCTGGAGACGTATAGCGCTCTCCTTTAATTGGGCAAATGTCAATTCAGGGTTCTTAAAAACAAGCATGCTCACATGCCCCCGGTGAGAAGGGGTGTAGAGTCCCTCAATTAATTGATCTCTTAGCAGTTTATCGGCTCCTGTGTTAAAAATGGGTTCAGCCAGTGTAAGTGATTTAAGGGCTTCCTGCAGGTTTAAGGCAAAATTTCTCACGCCCTCATTAGCTCTTTGTTTGCAATTAAAGAATCGTACTTTAGCTTTGCTGCTGGCAGTGGTTTCAAATGTAGCTTTTAATCCAGCAAATATGCGTTCAACAGTACCTTTTAGATCAGTTGACCATGCCGTGACTTCTCGCTTAGCATGGCCACTTAACTGCATCATCAGGAGACTAACACGCTGAGCTTCACCCACGGGGAACATATCAAAATGAGCCAGCATCTTTTCCCTGAAACCGTCAAGGGTATTAGGTTCACCTTCATACATTGGAAGCCACGGGCCACCCGGGGTATATGGCATCAACACCGGCATGATGGGCGCCACTCCTTCCACTGCTGCGCTGCCAGGCTCTCTATCGACACTCTGTCTTTCAGCTGCATTAGCGTCGCCGGGTGCTGCGGCGTCTCCGTGCTGCGACATACTGTACCCCCTTAGTTAATCCAGACCCCTCCGGTCCCAGCTTCTGTCTAGATAATGTAGATTTGTTCCTCTGTGCAGCAGGATGACAATGACACGCCCCCTGCTGCCTCTAACTGCCGCACGCTCTGTGATGGTGGATTTTGAAGTTTTTCAGTTAGACTGGGGCTTGGGTAATGACGTAGCTCGATTAACAGTTTTGTGCCTAACGGTTATGAGATGATTACATCAGGGGATGGCAGCCATTTTTACCCCATTATAACCAATGGAGAAAAGTCACTTTCAATAGTTTACAATGGGGAACGGGATTTTCTTTAACAAAGTCAATTTCCATGATTTTTCATCCAAATTTTCACAGTTTTAGACTCCAATTACGGCACACAATACCCGGTGTACGAGCTGTCCGAATCCTGTTCGTGACGCCAGTTGTTATGCCCGGGAGACCGAGGTACCCAGCACCAGATCAATGAGGTCCGTCTCTTGAGGGGGATGTCACTAGTGGCTTGACCAGGTGCTGTGGCCTCAGGCGATGCACAGTGTAAGGGATATCATGAAGGAACAGACACTTGATCAACAGCATGTCCTCTCAGCTGTGATGACCCCGATCCTGGATTGATGGCTATTGTCCAAATGAAAGACTGAGGCGCTGAAACGTTTAACCAGTTTACTTCAACAAAAAGGGATTTGTGACCAATACTGTCACCGGAGTCTGTATAAGAACTCTGAATTACTTTGACCCTGTCAGGATTTCCACCTCTCATTATGCGCAGTTTCTGTATGGCCCTGCTGCTGTATGTGAACTGGCTGCTGGCCCAATCTGTCTCTTCTATGCTCTGGTTCGACGGACAACCTGAGTCCTTTTTGTCGGCTTACCCCCTCTGGGAGTACCGCTGAACTCTGTGTCTGTTGCTGCGTCTTACCCTGGTGAAGCTGATATCACCTCACGTCCTTCCGGTTGCTGTATTATATATAATGAATATAGCCACGGATCCGGTATCTGTCTCTGCGCCTACTATGGGTAGTGATTATTGCTACCCGGTTCTCACAATGTCCTTTTTCTCTACTCCTCTTTTTCTACTATGGGTATTACGGGCCTATAATCCGTCATAGGGCTGTTAGGAGTTCAGTTATACGACCTCTCACTTTCAGCTCCTCAGCCCAACTGCCAGTCCATTTCTCAGACCAGAATAGATCAAGGGGAGTCTCTGGAGCTCCCCCTTCTGGCTGGAGATGGTAGTGCAGTCTTGCTATTTTAGTATTTGTATTTAGTGTCAATAACTATTTTTGTGGCAAATACCCCTAGGGGCGCCACATTAACACAATGTTAGCTGCAGCCACCAGCTTCCTGCAGCTGCCGGGCTTTTGCATGTGCCTGCTATTTAAGGCAATGAATACTCACTGCTCTACATGCACCTAGTCCCAGCGTGCGGAGCAGTGAGTATTCCGGCTGCTGTCCTCCACTTGTAAGCAGTGCATGATGTTCCTGCCATGCGCTACTTACAAGCATAAAGCAGCTGCTGGCATCGGGACAAGATCCTGTGCGGGAGCATAGGAAGGTAAACATAATGGTTTGTTTTTAATGCTTTTCTGATGGGGGCCATGCATACCAGGATGGGGATGGGGCCAATCATACCAGGATAAGGATGGGGCCATGCATATCAGTACAGAGATGGGGTCCCTGCATACCAAGATAGGGATGAGGGGGCCATGCAAAACAGGTTGGGGATGAGAGCCAATCATACCAGGATAATGATGGGGACCCAGCATACCAGGCAAGGGATAAGGGGGCCATGCCCACTAGGATAGGAATAAGGGTGCTATGCATACCAGAATAGGGATGATGGGGCTATTCATACCAGGATGGGGATGAGGTGGCCACACATACTAGGATAGAGATGAGGGGGACATGCATACCCAGATGGAGATAACAAAAGACTGACTGGCACTTCCAAACTAATGTGAACAGGTGCAAACTAGGAGCAGCCACCTCCATATACAATGTACAAAAAAGTTGCACTCTGTTATGCTAAAGCATGTAGACATGGTATATATGAAATATGAATAGCAATACTGCTCTGGATAAGAAAAAATTTGAGACATTTAGCACATAATCCTACCTACCCATAAATACGGGCATTCTGAGAGAGTTATCCACATTTATAGGGCCTCTGTCACCCCCTCCAGCCGTTATAAACTAAAAGATCCACCTTGTGCAGCAGTAATGCTGCATTCTAACAAGGTGGCTCTTTTAGTTTTTAGTTCAAGTATTCCCAAAATAAAGCGTTTTCAAACTTAGCCAAAATACCTGTCTCTAGCCAGGGAGGCGGGTCCTCACTCCCCAGCTTGAACCGCTACTCTGCCGTCACTCCAATCTTCAGGGGCTTTCGTCGCCGCCCCCTCAGCGCTGTTTACGCTTCAAAACCGGTGCCTGCGCTGTGTACTACTGTGCTGCGCAGGCGCAGTGAGCTCTGGCCGTCTGACGTCACAGCCAGGCTTGCAGACTGCGCCTGTGCGGCTGCCCTGCTTGTGAATCCCAGCCCCGCACTCTGCATAATGCATAACACAGTGCGGGGCTGGGATTCCAAAGGTGGGTGGCCGCACTGCCCGCACAGGCGCAGTCTGCAAGCCTGGCTGGGACGTCAGACGGCCAGAGCTTACTGCGCCTGCACAGCACAGTAGTACACAGCGCAGGCGCCGGTTTTGAAGCGTAAACAGCGCTGAGGGGGCGGCGACAAAAGATTGGAGTGACGGCAGAGTAGCGGTTCAAGCTGGGGAGTGAGGACCCGCCTCCCTGGCTAGAGACAGGTATTTTGGCTAAGTTTGAAAACGCTTTATTTTGGGAATACTTGAACCAAAAACTAAAAGAGCCACCTTGTTAGAATGCAGCATTACTGCTGCACAAGATGGCTCTTTTAGTTTATAACGGCTGGAGGGGGGTGACCGTGGCCCTTTAACCAGGAATTCAGACTTCAGCCTAAAAGAGGTACAGTTGTGCTCAAAAGTTTACATACACCAGCATAATTTTTGCTTTCTTGGCCTGTTGTCAGAGAATATGAATGAGAACACCAAATATTTTTCTCCACTAATGATTACTAGTTGGGTAAAGCCATTTATTGTCCAACTACTGTGTTTTCTCTTTTTAAATCATAATGTCAACCCAAAACATCCAAATGACCCTGATCAAAAGTTTACATACCATGGTGATTTTGGCCTGATAACATGCACAGAAGTTGACACAAATGGGTTTGAATGGCTACTAAAGGTAACATCCTCACCTGTGACCTGTTTGCTTGTAATCAGTGTGTGTGCATAAAAGCTGAGCGAGTTTCTGGGATCCAGACAGACTCTTGCATCTTTCATCTAGCCACTGATGTTTGTGGATTGTGAGTCATGGGGAAAGCAAAAGAATTGTCAATGGACCTATGGGAAAAGGTAGTTGAACTGTATAAAACAGGAAAGAGATACAAAAAGCTATCCAGTGAATTGATAATGCCAGTCAGCAGCGTTCAAACTGTGGTTAACAAATAGAAAACCAGGGGCTCTGTAAAAACAAAGCCACGGTGTCTGAAGGTGTCTCACAGTTCTAGCAGGCTATTACTTTGTGTGTTAGTATTAATATACCCCTGTTGTGAGGACTATTTTGTATCTCTTGTGCTGTGTTCACATAGTTATACATCTCCCTGTTTTAATAGTGTTTTATGAGTGTACAGTGCCTGAGAAAATAACTTTTACGTCACATGCAAATGAGGGAATTTTGATGCAGCCTTGGTGTCGCTAAGTGCTCAGTGCACCAGTAGTTCCTCACCAGAGAGGATGCTCTTATTTGTGAAGTGTAACATATATAATTCAAACTTGTGAGTACCTACAAATAGGAGACTAAATGATAAGGCTTGAAGAGTAGTATAACAACATGCTTTGATTGAAATTAATTTATGGTTAGCAATTCATATTATAGGTGTCCAACAAAAATTGCAGCTGAACAGTACAATAAAATGATACTATACATTAATTGAATATTACTGTTGCATAAAGGATAAGAGCTTGTGATATTGTACTATTGCATCAGGAGTGTTGCTGTTGCATGGAGGGCAAAGACTTAAGGAGGTTACAGGCCAAATTTTTATGTGTGCATAAGTCACCCTATAATTCAATGTGTTCCCATTCATTGCAAAAACGTTGATGGTACCACGGCATTAAAGGGACATTAACCCCTTCATGACCTTGGGATTTTCCGTTTTTACAAAAAAACGTAATTCTGGCGTTTCAAATTTTTTGCTCGCTACGCCGTTTAGCAATCAGGTTAATCCTTTTTTTGTTGATAGATCGGGTGATTCTGAATGCGGCGATACCAAATATGGGAAGGTTTGATTTTTTTATCAATTTATTTTGAATGGGGCGAAAGGGGGGTGATTTAAAATTTTTATATTTTTTTATTTTTTTCACATTTTTTTAAACTTTTTATTTTTTTTACTTTTGCCATGCTTCAATATCCTCCATGGGAGGCTAGAAGCTGGCACAACTCGATTGCCTCTGCTACATAGCAGCGATCATCAGATCGCTGCTGTGTAGCTTAATTACAGGCTTGATATGAGCGCCCACCACAGGGTGTCGCTCACAGCTAGCCGGGATCAGTAACCATAGAGGTCTCAAGGACCTCTATGGTTACCATTCTGACACATCGCTGACCCCCGATTATGTGACGGGGTTAGCGATGCACTCATTTCCGGCTGCATGGCCGGAAGTGCAGGTTAAATGCCGCTGTCTGCGTTTGACAGCGGCATTTAACTAGTTAATAGCGGCGGGTGAATCGCGATTTCACCCACCGCTATTGCGGGCACATGTCAGCTGTTCAAATCAGCTGACATGTCCCGGCTTTGATGCGGGCGACATTTTGGGATTATATTCTGCTGCATTGATCTAATTTTAGTTTGAACCCTTTTGAATTCTGTCTCCTCATTTTTTGTACTGTTCTGCTGCAATATTGTTATTTTAACAAGGGAAAACATGCTGATTGAAATGGAGTTGCCCAAATTGTGGAAAATCCATTTTAAGCAAGCAATGTTAAAATTTTGTGATTTTTACTCACAGTCCAGTCCTGGTGCTTTCCATGGCAAGTGCAAAACATGTAGTCCTGGGTCCTGCTCTGCCCCCATGTGTTTTGAGGTCTTCCAACACAAAGGTTAGGGGCCATCATAATTGGATGCAACTTGGCTTTTATACTTTTTTTTAACAAAAAATAGTATCAACTTTGTTTCCTATGTTATTTACATGTACTATTACTATTTATTTAGTTACTTAGTGCAGGATATTTGATCATTTTGTGTTTATCCTAGGTTGATTTTATTACACAAGAGTAGTAAAAGATAAAAATATATACAGATTTGGTATCAATATAGTCAGATTAGAATGAATTAAGGGTAACATGTAATATATGATACATGGTAAATGTCACACAATTTTAAAGATAATAAAAATCGTAGTGTTGCCTTTTTTAATCCTGTCTTTCCCCAGGAAGAGTTAATAAAATATAACCTACAAACTGTAGTCAATCCTAAATTATGCTACAAAAATACATACTTTCTTTTAATGGAAGCCCTCATACGACTATACTAATGGACAAAGGAGAAACAAGTTAGAGCTTTCAGAAAGTGATGATTTAAGAAAAAAGAAAAAAAACTGCGTCCTTGAGGCCCAAAGCAGCCTTGACTTGGGTTAAAATATTAGCTTACTTTTAACCTCATCTCTTTTGACATGCAGCAAATAGTTCTGAACAAATCATTTCTTGTCTTAAAATTATCTTGACAAGGCTTCGTTGTCATTTTCAACTTCTTGACAATATTGTCTGAAAAAGCTGAAAACTGAAATAGCATAAAATTTAGTTTCTTGTTGCTTGGAGTTTTCTCATGATTCTTGTTTTTATATATCATACAGAAGTTTGTATAGCAAAAACTGATAATGTTTTGGGATTTACCATTAAGTAATATTATGTGAGCATCAGATTAAAACAGTTAGAACATTTCTAGCATATTTAACTGAACTATGTTTGGTGCAAAATCAGCCGTGCAAACAATAATAGCTGTCTAAAGTCATATATATTTTCAATTCGACTGGAATGAACATAAACTGATAAGGAAATAACTGTGGAAATGTATTTGAATACCTTCTATAGATTTGGAAATATATGTGGTTACTGATAAACATGTTCAGAATTCAGTTAATTAGTTTCTGGAAAAATCAGGTACTTGAAAACTATGCTGTATGCTATGTGTGATAACAAACAGTACATACGGTACTTCAAATAACTATTTATATTTCTTTAGATTCTTCTAAAATCTGAAAGAATTTTAACATTCAGGAGATGTGTAAATAATGTGTAAAGAATTTCTGTGGATTTCATTTACTGTTAAAATGAATCTCTACAAGCCATTGTACATTCTTAATTATTAATAACACCATTGAATACATAATATTAGAATATAACAAACTCAGGAATAATCAGCATTCCAGATCCTCTGCAGTTGCTAACTATAAACTACATTTTATCATGCTAGAAATAAGCCCTTCTTCCGCCTTCATCATCATCATCATCATCATCATCATCATCCTTTTGGAAAATTGTCAATCATATGGCTCAAAATTTGGAGACATAAAAGCAATTATTTTTTCCAACAGTGTTTTTATTGTACAAAAGTAGTAAAAGAAATACAACTATATTAATTTTATTTTATAGCAATTTGTTATCGTCAAAATTGTACTGAAAACGGAAATAAAGTTAACTGTGTAGCACGTGAATAACTTAAAAATGAAAAGTAAAAGAAACAACAGCCAAATTCCTTTTTTTAATTTCTCTCCAAGTTTGATAATAATGTACATGTAACTGAAAATAGTGCCGTGAAAACATATGGCTCATTCCACTAAAACAAGACCTTTTAAATTTAGGTTGATGAAAAATAAAAAATGAAAAGTTTTATGGCTCCTGGAATGCAATTGTGAAAAAAATGGGCAAGTAATGAAGAGATTAAAATCTCTGACTAAAAGATGTTCCGTGCACACACCCTAAACATCTGAGGGACTTGAAAATTGTGGTGTCTTGAAAACTAGGTAGAGTAGATCAAGAAAAAACAACTGACAGATCTGTGATATGGCTATAAATGCCCTAAGCTCATTGTTTGAATGATGCTATATGAGATTTTCAGAAAGCACAGTGCACTATAGCATGCTATAGGAGACAAACAATCATTCTGTCACATAAACCTATGTTAAATTTAGATTTTGCAGTCCCCCAATAATATAACTAGCTCTGTTATTATTTACATTCCTTAATTTTATTTTACTTTTAGGGATATAATCAGGGTCGGACTGAAGTGTCCGGGGCCCACAGACAGAATGGACTCTAGGGGCCCACCCTACAGCTATATGCAAAAAACTGTCAAACATTATCCCTGTTATAGTGGAACATCGACTGTAAAACACAGGAGGCTCCTGCACATCTACTGTGCACCACTATAACTGGGACGTACAATTACGGTAGTTTGTGTTGATGAAAACAAGTTATCATTGATGCATAGTTTAGGTAGGTGACAAGTTATTGATTGGTGGAATCCAACCATTAGAAACTGCAATGATCGGAAGATTGGGGAACTTTTATCCCTATCAGGGTACTTTTATCCCCATTTTATCCCCAATTTACAATGGAGCTGCAGGTGGGATATCTCACCGCAGCTCTATTCATCCTTATTGGGGGATTGCAGAAAATGTCAAGAACAGTCCCTTAAGGAATGAATGGATCAGTGGTCAAGTTGCACATGACACTCCATAATAATGGGGATAAAAGTTCCATGTTCTGCAGATTGATGCGGGTCCCAGCAGTTGGGCCCCACCAATCAATAACTTATCACTTATGCTTTGACCACATTCACATGTTCCATATTTGGTCAGTATTTTACATCAAAATCTGTAAGCCAAAGCCAGGAGTGGACTAATCAGAGGAAAAGTATTATAGAAACATGTGTAACACTTCTGAATTTATTGCCCACTTCTAGCTTTGACTAACTGACCAAGTACTGAATGTGTGAACATGGCCTTAGAATAGGTAACTACTTGGTTTCACCATAGAACACCTATACGTGCATATTTGCCACTGTGTGATAGTCACAGGACATGGAGGGGTTAAACATCCAAGTGTTTAATCTCTTTTGGAATCCAAGAATCTTTCTCTTATTGATATCAGAGAGAAGAAATCATAAATAGGTGAAATAAGTCATACGTAACACAATCTATTATACCAAGACGAATAATACCACATAAAAGGAACAAATACCGCCATGCCGTGACCAGCCTATATATTGTCACCACACAGTCATTGAATAATACCACATACAAGGAGCAAATACCACCAAGACCAGATCACATATTACCACCACATAGTGAACTGATTAATACCACATACAGGGATCAAATAGTACCACACCATGATCAGACCACATAGTGACTGAATAATACAACATGTAGGGTATTAATGCAGTCACATATGACCAGACCACATATTACCACCAAATATTGACCAAATTAGACAATACTGATCATTAATAAAACACACAATACTAATATTACCACTGGTAATATTAAACATAGGAGCTCTCTATATAGTGTATTATTTATTTCTTTAATTCTTTATTATGTTTTGCTTATATAGCATTATCTTTTCTGCAGCGCTTTACATACATAATCATCACTGTACCCAATGGAGCTCACAATTTAAATTCACCATTAGTATGTATTTGGAGTGAGGAAGGAAACCGGATGAAACCCATGCAAACATGATGAGAACATACAAACTCCTTGTAGATCTTGTCCTTGGTGGGATTTGAATCCAGGACCCCTGTGCTTCAGTGCTAACCACTAAATTACCATGCTGCCCTGTATAGTGTACAGGTAATGCAGTGATCACCAGTGACATTATACACAGGAGCTCTGTATATACTGTAGTATACAGTGTATAGTGTCAGTATACAAGAAATGCAATGGTCTCCAGTGACATTATACACTGGAGCTCTGCATATAGTGTCACTGTACTAGTAATACAGTAATCACCAGTGACATTTCAGTATATACAGAGCTCCAGTATATATAGTATACAGGTAATACAGTGATCACTAGTGCCATTATACACATGATCTCGGTGTATAGTGTAAAGGTAATACAGTGACAATCGATGACATTATACACAGGAGCGCTTTACATAGTATACAGTGTATAGTGACGTGTACAGGTAGCACACTGACTTACCAGTGACATCAGTAGAAGTCCTTCATCTTTTTTTCTTCATCCAGGGCAGACCGCCATCACTTCTTCCAGTCAGGACTCGTCCCTGCAGAAAATAGTACAATTATCTATAGCTGATTACTTCTAGAGCACATTCCCCACTTTTTCCCTGATTTCTACACTACGTCAGATGAAGACAAAAGACGACATAGTCCGCTTTGCACAATAACAGGACACCCATTTCCCCCCCAAGGAATACAGCATCCTCAAAAGTAAAATAAATTACAGCAGCAATAATGTCCATTGATTGGAACTCTAGAGTAATTATGTCCCCACTTGCCACCATAAACATATAACATATAAACAGATTTGTCTGCATCTGTAAAATCAATGCAGGAGCTGACAGGATAGAAGACATGGTTTACATACAGTAAATAGATGCAGAATAGGTATATATGTAGATATCAGTGATCAATACAATTAGTATATTGTGTATGCAAATATGGGACATGTATGTAATTAATAAAGGATTATTTTTTTGGGGAAAACTTTTTTTCAAACCAGAAAAGGGAAAGCCAGCAACTGGGGGAAGATATTAATAGCCTAGGAAGAGACCATAGTTATTGCCCCCCCTGGCTAAAAGCCTCTGCCCCCGACTACCTCAGAAAGGGTGCATTTCTAGGATGCTCCAATTCCGGCACTTAGCCTCTCTCTTCCACTTGCCCTGTAGCTGTGGCAAGTGGGGTAATAGTTGTGGGGTTGGTCACCTTTGTATTGTAAAGTGACATCAAGCCAGCTTAGTAGAGGAGATGTGTCAGTAAGACAGCCATCCATTACGAATCCTATAGTTGTTACAGGTTTAAATAAAGACACAGCAAGAATAAATTATTTTAATGAAATAAAACACTAAGCACAGTTTCCCATCTTTATTATTCAGCTAATCCATGCGACGCCCTCGTTCTCCTGTAATAAACCCACGCTGAACTCTGGAGCGTGGGAAAATGCCTGTACATTCTCCCATGCTGCAGAGTTTAGCGTGGGTCAGGCTGGCAGAGTGGGCAGCATCAATGATATCACTGCTAGTCACTGATGCTGCGCCGGCAGCATCTTATTCATTCACCAGTAGTTTGCAGTCGGAGCAGTCGCATCTTAGCACCATTCCGGTTGCAAACTGTATTTTCCCCAGATATGGATTACTGAGTGGGACACAATGCCGGACAGGTATAGTATATTGTTGCTTTATTGTTTTATGTTTATTACAGGAGAACAAGGGAGTCGCATGGATTAGCTGAATAATAAAGATGGGAAAGTGTATTTAGTGTTTTATTTTATTAAAATAATTTATTCTGGCTGTGTCTTTATTTAAACCTGTAACAACTATAGCGCCCTGTGCTCTTCACAGATGAAAGCAGGTTCAAAACTGAGCGCATGTGACAGACGTGACAGAGTCTGGAGATGCAGTGGAGAGCGATCTGCTGCCTGCAACATCCTTCAGCATGACTGGTTTGGCAGTGGGTCAGTAATGGTGTGGGGTGGCAGTACCGAGATGAGATCCTCAGACATCTTGCGAGACAATATGCTGGTGCGGTTGGCCCTGGGTTCCTCCTATTGCAGGAAAATGCCAGACCTCATGTGGCTGGAGTGTGTCAGCAGTTCCTGCAAGATGAAGTCATTGAAGCTATGGACTGGCCCACCCATTCCCCAGACCTGAATCCGATTGAACACATCTGTCTCGCATCATCCACCAACGTCACGTTGCACTAAAGACTGTCCAGGAGTTGGAGGATGCTTTAGTCCAGGTCTGGGAGGAGATCCCTCAGGAGACCATCCGCCGCCTCATCAGGATCATACCCAGGCATTGTAGGGAGGTCATACAGGCACTTGGTGGCCACACACACTACTGAGCATCATTTCCTTGTCTTGAGGCATTTCCACTGAAGTAGTATCAGCCTGTAATTTGATTTTACACTTTAATTTTGAGTATCATTCCAAATTCAGACCTCCATGGGATATTAATTTTGACTTACATTGATAATTTTTATGTTTTATTCTTCTCAATGCATTCCACCATGTACTGAATAAAGATTTGCATCTGGAATATATATATATATATATACAGGTCCTTCTCAAAAAATTTGCATATAGTGTTAAATTTCATTATTTACCATAATGTAATGATTACAATTAAACTTTCATATATTATAGATTCATTATCCACCAACTGAAATTTGTCAGGTCTTTTATTGTTTTAATACTGATGATTTTGGCCTACAACTCCTGATAACCCAAAAAACCTGTCTCAATAAATTAGCATATTTCACCCGTCCAATCAAATAAAAGTGTTTTTTTAATAACAAACAAAAAAACCATCAAATAATAATGTTCAGTTATGCACTCAATACTTGGTCGGGAATCCTTTGGCAGAAATGACTGCTTCAATGCGGCGTGGCATGGAGGCAATCAGCCTGTGACACTGCTGAGATGTTATGGAGGCCCAGGATGCTTCAATAGCGGCCTTAAGCTCATCCAGAGTGTTGGGTCTTGCGTGTCTCAACTTTCTCTTCACAATATCCCACAGATTCTCTATGGGGTTCAGGTCAGGAGAGTTGGCAGGCCAATTGAGCACAGTAATACCATGGTCAGTAAACCATTTACCAGTGGTTTTGGCACTGTGAGCAGGTGCCAGGAAGCATGAAGTGCTCCAAAATCTCCTGATAGCTAGCTGCATTGACCCTGCCCTTGATGAAACACAGTGGACCAACACCAGCAGCTGACATGGCACCCCACACCATCACTGACTGGGTACTTGACACTGGACTTCAGGCATTTTGGCATTTCCTTCTCCCCAGTCTTCCTCCAGACTCTGGCACCTTGATTTCCGAATGACATGCAAAATTTGCTTTCATCAGAAAAAAGTACTTGGGACCACTTAGCAACAGTCCAGTGCTGCTTCTCTGTAGCCCAGGTCAGGCGCTTCTGCCGCTGTTTCTGGTTCAAAAGTGGCTTTACCTGGGGAATGCGGCACCTGTAGCCCATTTCCTGCACACGCCTGTGCACGGTGGCTCTGGATGTTTCCACACCACACTCAGTCCACTGCTTCCTCAGGTTCCCCAAGGTCTGGAATCGGTCCTTCTCCACAATCTTCCTCAGGGTCCGGTCACCTCTTCTCGTTGTACAGCGTTTTCTGCCACATTGTTTCCTTCCAACAGACTTACCATTGAGGTGCCTTGATACAGCACTCTGGGAACAGCCTATTTGTTGAGAAATTTCTTTCTGGGTCTTACCCTCTTGCTTGAGGGTGTCAATGATGGCCTTCTTGACATCTGCCAGGTCGCTAGTGTTACCCATGATGGGGGTTTTGAGTAATGAACCAGGCAGGGAGTTTTTAAAAGCCTCAGGTATCTTTTGCATGTGTTTAGAGTTAATTAGTTGATTCAGAAAATTAGGGTAATAGGTCGTTTAGAGAACCTTTTCTTGATATGCTAATTTATTGAGACAGGTTTTTTGGGTTATCAGGAGTTGTAGGCCAAAATCATCAGTATTAAAACAATAAAAGACCTGACAAATTTCAGTTGGTGGATAATGAATCTATAATATATGAAAGTTTAATTGTAATCATTACATTATGGTAAATAATGAAATTTAACACTATATGCTAATTTTTTGAGAAGGACCTGTATATATATATATATATATATATATATATATATACATATATATGTATATATATATATATATATATATATATATATGTATATATACAGTATATATATATATATATATATATATATATATATATATATATATGTATATATATATATATATATATATATATATATATATATATATTGTGGTGTAGTGACCAATGTTGCAGCCAGGGGGCGCTGTGTGTGCTCTTCAAGATGCACTTGGAGGCAGGGTTTTGATGAAACAGTGACTGGTAGTGTGGTGAATGGCCGATATGTGTCGCAGAGGGAGTCTGCGTGGTAAGTCTGATGTAATGTGGTTGTTCTGGGACCTGTAGTCCCTCGAGTTTGTGTAATGGTATATAGTTAGTATGGGAGACTTACTAGGCTAGTTGTGTGAGATGGGCTGGACAAACTAGCCACAAATCCACACTCCCATCCAGGGGTGTGGATTCAGGGTATATAATGTGACCAGGGTGTGGGTCACATGGTCTCTGAAGGTCCTGAAGTATGTGTTGGATTTCCTGGGAGTAGGATTCCTGAATAGCACATTGGGCTACCTGTGTTGGATTTCCTGGGAGTAGGAATACTGAATAGCACAAGGTGGGACTTTGTTATTGGTGGCCCGGGTATTGGACGGTCCCAGCTGGGGATGGACATCCTGAATAGTACCCGGACTGGCCACTGTTATGATGCTAGTGGCAAGGATCGCAAGTAGGACTAGCTAAGAAACTAAACCGACTACAAACTCTGGGGAAGTGGTAACTGAATTGACCGCAACCTGATCCTATCCGCAAACAACTATAGGCAGCCGTGGAACATTACCTGAAAATCCTGAGAAACTGACTATTCCTAGAGGGAACAAAAGTCCTCACTTGCCTCAGTGACATGACCCCAAAGATATAGAATAGCCCCCCACAAATATTAACGGTGAGTTAAGGGGAAAGCACAAACGCAGAGATGAAATTAGATTTGAGGCCCGCTAACACTAGAAAGCAGAAAATAGAAAGGGAACTGTGCGTTCAATTAAAAACCCTATCCAAAATATCCACGCAGAGATCGCTCGAGCCCCCGCACCAACTAACGGTGCGGGGGAAGCAACTCTGTACCCCAGAGCAAACCAGCAGAAGAAATCACATATTAGCAAGCTGGACTAAACTCATAATACACAGAAATCATATTGCAGACTGATGAGCAAAAAATAATTAAACAGAACTTAGCTTCTCCTGAAGAGACTGAAACCGAAGATAATCAGGAGTAATCAGAATAGCACTGAGTACATTGACAGCCGGCAACAAGTGGAAGTGAAACAGAGCTAAATAGGAAACTCCCAAGTGAATAACGAGGCAGCTGATAGCCACAGACCCGCAGGATAACAAACAAAGCCACCAGGGGGAGCCCAAAACAAAAGTCACACAATACCACCTGTGACCACAAGAGGGAGCCTGAAAACAAAGTTCACAACAGTACCCCCCCCTTGAGGAGGGGTCACCGAACCCTCCTCAAAACCCCCAGGGCGATCAGGGTGAGCCACATGGAAGGCACGAACCAAATCGGCCGCATGAACATCAGAGGCGACAACCCAGGAATTATCCTCCTGACCATAGCCCTTCCATTTAACCAAATACTGAAGCCTCCGTCTAGAAATACGAGAATCCAAGATCTTCTCCACCACGTATTCCAATTCTCCCTCAACCAGCACAGGGGCAGGAGGCTCAACCGGAGGACCCACAGGCACCACATACCTCCGCAACAACGAACGATGAAACACATTATGAATAGCAAACGATGCTGGGAGGTCCAAACGAAATGACACAGGGTTAAGGACTTCCAAAATCTTATAAGGACCGATAAACCAAGGCTTGAACTTAGGAGAGGAGACCTTCATAGGAACAAAGCGAGAAGACAACCACACCAAGTCCCCAACGCGATGTCAGGGACCCACACAGCGACGGCGGTTGGCAAAGCGCTGAGCCTTCTCTTGTGACAGCTTCAAATTGTCCACAACATGATTCCAAATCTGATGCAACCTATCCACCACAACATCCACTCCAGGACAGTCAGAAGGCTCCACCTGACCCGAGGAAAAACGAGGATGAAACCCCGAATTACCAAAAAAAGTTGAAACCAAAGTAGCAGAACTAGACCGATTATTAAGGGCAAACTCGGACAACGGCAAAAAGTCACCCAGTCGTCCTGATCAGCAGAAACAAAACATCTCAAATAGTTTTCCAAGGTCTGATTAGTTCATTCGGTTTGGCCATTCGTCTGAGGATGGAAGGCCGACGAAAAAGACAAATCAATGCCCATCTTAGCGCAAAAGGTCCGCCAAAATCTAGACACAAACTGGGATCCTCTGTCGGAAACAATATTTTCAGGGATCCCATGCAAACGAACCACATTTTGAAAAAACAGCGGAACCAACTCGGAGGAGGAAGGCAACTTAGGCAAGGGCACCAAATGGACCATCTTAGAAAAACGATCACACACCACCCAGATGACAGGCATTCTTCGAACCAGGCAGGTACGAGACCACGAAATCAAAACAAGAGAAAAACAACGACCAACGAGCCTGTCTAGGATTCAGCCGCTTGGCCGACTCGAGATAAATCAGATTCTTGTGATCAGTCAAGACCACCACACGATGCTTAGCTCCCTCGAGCCAATGTCGCCACTCCTCAAATGCCCACTTCATAGCCAACAACTCCCGATTACCGACATCATAATTCCGCTTGGCAGGCGAAAACTTTCTTGAAAAGAAAGCACATGGCTTCATCACAGAGCCATCGGCGCTTCTCTGCGACAAAACAGCCCCCGCTCCAATCTCGGAAGCATCAACCTCAACCTGGAAAGGAAGAGAGACATCTGGCTGACATAAGACCGGAGCCGAAGAAAACCGGCGCTTCAGCTCCCGAAAGGCCTCCACAGCCGCAGGAGACCAGTTAGTAACATCAGAACCTTTCTTGGTCAAATCCGTCAAAGGCTTAACAACACCAGAAAAATTAGCGATGAAGCGACGGTAAAAATTAGCAAAACCCAATAACTTCTGAAGACTCTTAACAGATGTAGGCTGCGTCCAGTCATGAATAGCCTGAACCTTGACTGGGTCCATCTCAATAGTAGAAGGAGAAAAAATGAAACCCAAAAAAGAAACATTCTGGACTCCAAAAAGACATTTTGAGCCCTTCACAAATAAAGCATTGGCACGCAGGACCTGAAACACCATCCTGACCTGCTTAACATGGGACTCCCAATCATCAGAAAAAAACAGAATATCATCCAGATACACAATCATAAATTTATCCAGATATTCGCGGAAGATGTCGTGCATAAAAGACTGAAAGACAGAAGGAGCGCTAGAAAGTCCAAAAGGCATCACCAAGTACTCAAAATGGCCTTCGGGCGTATTAAATGCAGTTTTCCATTCATCACCCTGCTTAATACGCACAAGGTTATACGCACCACGAGGATCTATCTTGGTGAACCAACTAGACCCCTTAATGCGAGCAAACAGATCAGATAACAATGGCAAAGGATACTGAAATTTGACCGTGATTTTATTTAGAAGGCGATAATCAATACAAGGTCTCAGAGAACCATCCTTCTTAGCCACAAAAAAAGAACCCTGCACCAAGAGGAGAGGAGGAGGGGCGAATAAGTCCTTTCTCCAAAGACTCCTTTATATAACTCCGCATGGCAGCATGCTCCGGCACTGACAAATTGAAATGTCTTCCCTTAGGAAACTTACTACCAGGAATCAAATTTATAGCACAATCACAATCCCTATGAGGAGGTAGAGAACTGAGTTTGGGCTCATCAAATACACCCTGGTAGTCTGACAAAAACGCAGGGACTTCAGAAGGAGTGGATGAAGCAACTGACACCACAGGAGCGTCGCCATGAATTCCCTGACAACCCCAACTTGACACAGACATTGCTTTCCAATCCAGGACTGGATTATGAGTCTGCAACCATGGCAGACCCAACACGACAACATCATGCAAATTATGCAGCACAAGAAAGCGAATCACCTCCTGATGAACAGGAGTCATGCACATGGTCACTTGTGTCCAGTACTGAGGTTTATTCATAGCCAATGGCGTAGCATCAATTCCCCTTAGTGGAATAGGGAATTATAAAGGCTCCAAAACAAAACCACAGCGCCTGGCAAATGACAAGTCCATCAGACTCAGGGCAGCACCTGAATCTACAAAAGCCATAACCGGGTAAGATGACAAGGAACAAATCATGGTAACAGACAAAATGAACTTAGGCTGTAAAGTACCAATGGTGACAGATTTATCAACCTTTTTTTTGCGCTTAGAGCATGCTGAGATAACATGAGCTGAGTCACCACAGTAAAAGCACAACCCATTTTGCCGTCTATAATTTTGCCGTTCACTTCTGGTCAGAATTCTATCACATTGCATAGACTCAGGTGTCTGTTCAGAAGACACCGCCAAATAGTGCGCAGGTTTGCGCTCCCGCAAACGCCGATCAATCTGAATGGCCAGAGTCATTGACTCATTCAGACCTGCAGGCGTAGGGAACCCCACCATGACATTCTTAATGGCCTCAGAAAGACCTTTTCTGAAATTTGCAGCCAGGTCACACTCATTCCACTGAGTAAGCACCGACCATTTCCGAAATTTCTGGCAGTACACCTCTGCTTCATCTTGCCCCTGAGAGAGGGCCAACAACGCTTTTTCAGCCAGGTTCTCAAGATTAGGTTCCTCATAGAGCAATCCAAGGGCCAGAAAAAACGCATCAACACTGAGCAATGCCGGATCCCCTGGCGCCAATGCGAAGGCCCAATCTTGAGGGTCACCACACAAGAAAGAAATTATAATTTTAACTTGCTGAACGGAATCACCAGAGGAACGAGGTTTCAAAGAAAGAAACAATTTACAATTGTTCTTAAAATTCAGGAACCTAGATCTATCTCCAGAAAACAACTCCGGAATAGTTATTCTAGGCTCTGACATAGGACTGTGAACAACAAAATCCTGAATACTTTGTACCCTTGCAGCAAAATGATCTACACTGGAGGCCAAACTCTGACTATCCATATCAGCAGCTGAGTTCAGAGCAACACCAAGATTAAGATGAGGAGAGAAGCTAGACACACAGCAGCTAGACACACGGCAAAAAAAAAAAAAAAAAATTCTCAAGGCTTCTTTTCTCCTGCTTCTGCCATGCAATTAACACTTTACAGGCTGGCTGTACTGTTATGATGCTAGTGGCAAGGATCGCAAGTAGGACTAGCTAAGAAACTAAACCGACTAAAAACTCTGGGGAAGTGGTAACTGAATTGACCGCAACCTGATCCTATCCGCAAACAACTATAGGCAGCCGTGGAACGTTACCTGAAAATCCTAGACGTGTCTTCACGGCCTGAGAAACTGACTGTTCCTAGAGGGAACGAAAGTCTTCACTTGCCTCAGTGAAATGACCCCAAAGATATAGAATAGCCCCCCACAAATATTAACTGTGAGTTAAGGGGAAAGCACAAACGCAGAGATGAAATTAGATTTAGCAAATGAGGCCCGCTAACACTAGAAAGCAGAAAATAGAAAGGGAACTGTGCGGTCAATTAAAAACCCTATTCAAAATATCCACGCAGAGATCGCTCGAGCCCCCGCACCAACTAACGGTGCGGGGGAAGCAACTCTGTACCCCAGAGCAAACCAGCAGAAGAAATCACATATTAGCAAGCTGGACTAAACTCATCATACACAGAAATCATATTGCAGACTGATGAGCAAAAAATAATTTAACAGAACTTAGTTTCTTCTGAAGAGACTGAAACCGAAGATAATCAGGAGTAATCAGAATAGCACTGAGTACATTGACAGCCGGCAACAAGTGGAAGTGAAACAGAGCTAAATAGGAAACTCCCAAGTGAATAACGAGGCAGCTGATAGCCACAGACCCGCAGGATAACAAACAAAGCCACCAGGGGGAGCCCAAAACAAAAGTCACACAATACCACCTGTGACCACAAGAGGGAGCCTGAAAACAGAGTTCACAACAGGCCACCTGTGTGATCCTGTGTAACCTGGGTGTTGGGAGGTCCTGGGAGTAGGACCAGATCCCTGAATAGCACGAGGTGAGGACCGGGATCTGCAGAGCCAGTGATAGCTACTGTGTGGGGAAGCTACAGTCCTTCGGTGGGTCTGGACTGACTAATGTATGCCGGCCAGGCAAGTTGGTGATCCCTGTGAGGCAGCTTACCCGGAGGAGTGGACTGACAAGGAGTCAGCAGGTGGAGCAGGAGCTCCCATCAGGTACTATACAGACTGTTAGTGCTTGTAATGTTCTATGAACTGTGTGGTCTCCCACGGTGACTCAACGGACTGTGGGTCATGATAAGCTCATGAAATATAACGCAATGGATTGTACGCCATGTGGTTTATGATGTGTAATAAACCAAATAAGACTGTTATGTGTGAGATATCGTGCCTGAAGTGTTTATCCTGCTGCCAAGCGAGTATTCCCCAACCCACTCAAGTAGCGTATTCCCACATATGGTGTTTCGAATGCAGGCATGGTCCAAGAAGCACATGTTGCAGCGCTGGCTGATCTGAGCCAGATGAGTAAACGGTCTGAGAACCGTGTGTAACAGACAGGAGTCTATGCTGACCGGTTTCAGTGAGAGACTGTGAAGTTTTTTTTCCTCAAGTCAACTTGCTGTGGCTCAGTGAGGTCACGAAGTTTGCTGTGGCTCAGTGAGGTCACGAAGGTGACAAGCATCTTTCTGTGGATCGGCGGGTCCACGAAGGTGACAAGCGGCTTGCTGTGGATCGGCGGGTCCACGAAGGTGACAAGCAGCTTGCTGTGGATCGGCGGGTCCACGAAGTTTGCGGTGGAGCCGTGCAGAGCCTTGTGGAGTGTAGCAGCAGTTGCAGCAAGAGGTTCAGCAGCAGCGGCTTGTGATTGCCAGCAGGAGCTGGTGAAGAGTTGAAAAAAAAATACTTTTTTTTTTCTTTTTTCTTTGTTTGCAGACTCTTAAAGGGCCAGTACAAGCCCAGAGACATAAGGGTGTACTGGGCGAACTGGGGCCTGAGTGCCGTGGAGAAGTCCACGGGGTGTCCCTAAAAGGGGTGGTGTCCATAAAAGTGGGCGGTGACCCAAATGGGGATGATTGCCCAAAAGGGGGTGGAGTCCCAAATAGGGGCGGTAACCCGAAGAAGGGTAGTCGCCAAAAAAGTGGTGGAATCTCGGGAAATGGTGGTTTCCCAAAAGGGGCAGGAGCATCCCAAAGAGGTACCGCAGACAAATTGGTGCCCGGGGCCTGTGAGTTATGTGTGTCCAGTATGTTGTGTGAACTATCCACCTGGTGAGAGTTTACGGGGGTGTGCTCTGCGGATGCATGACATGGAAATGTATGGGCTGGTCGATTCTGGGGGCCCAGTGACTCTACTGAGGGTTGCACCTGAGGGACTCAAAATACCCGGTAGGAAGGTCAAGGTCACCTGCATCCATGGGCACACTAAGGGTTATCCAGTAGTCAGGGTGGTCCTAGAGACGGCCAAGGACCGTGCAATCCATGATGTGGCCATAGTCTCAACCTTACCCTGCCCAGTGATAATTGGCCGGGACTCTAAGTTATTCACAGACTTGTGGGAGAAGGGAGTTTCTTTACAACAGGTGAATGGAGGGCTCTCAGTTGGTGGGGTTGCGTACCTTAAAACATGTGTTCCTCCCAAAGTTGAAGGGTCAAATGTCGGGTTGACCAGTGGGGAGGGAGCGTCTGCCCAACTTACGGACATGTCACCTGATGTGTACCCCAAGAAGACTATAAGTGACGTGGTTAATAAAGCCCCTGAAGCTGACACCTGGTTAGGGAGCAGCGGGAAAGTTCACCATGTTGTGGGGAGTGAGACTGGCTCTGGGGGTGACTGTGACGTCATGGCCAGTAACAAGCACTAGAGCGGAGTATGACGCTGTGCTATCAGAGGTACTGACACAGAGAAACGACAGGGCTCCACAGGCTGAAGTCATGATAGTGGTGGCAGCCATTCCACAAAATGTGACCTGTTTAGATGGGGACGGCGGGTTCCCGGATTACCGATCGGGTGGTGGTGACTCCCATTCAGACGGTGACGAAAGCGGAAAAGAGGGCAGTAAGACTGACTCTGGTATAAATAGCAAAGCTTCCTCCCATCGCCGGAGATGTAAAAGAGGGAAAGGGGCTGAAAAAATTGCACCCTCGGAGAAGAGTGTTAAAGAGGAGACAGGGACAGGTGCCAACAAAGATAATGTCCCTGAGATAGAAGTCGCCAACTCCACGCAGCTGGATCAGGTGCGTTACCTGGAGTCTGAGCTCTCAGCAGACAAGGCCTGGTTTGTAGCGAAGGAAGCACAGGGGTTCCAGGAACTCCCTAAAGGATTGTCTCATGAGAAGCAAAAGGTAACAGATTTACAGGCCGAGTTAAGGCATCTGAGACAAGCCGCTGAGCACAGAGTAGATGAACTGGAGAAGGAAGTCTCTGAGCTCAAACATCACCTGTCAACGTGGCAAAGTGTGAATAAAGCCTTAAGGGAAGATGTGGATGTGCTCAGGGAAGCCTTAAATGGTCTTCTGCAAGAGAAGGAGATGCTGGTCACAGACTCACAGCGGCAGTACCAGAGTGGTAACGGGGTGAAGATGCCAGTGCCCATCTTGGCCAGGGTTCTGGAAGAGTGTAAAGTGGAGCAAGAATAGGCACTAAAAACAGAACAAGACAGTCACCCAGTCGTGGCAGATGTCTTAATGGAAAGGTCCATGGAAGAACAGGAACCGTCTGTCCATGAAAAGAGTGAGACCCCGCTCTTCAACTGTGTGATTGATGTACCCGAAGAGGTGCAAGAAGCCTGTACCGGTGAAGGTGTGCATGGGCCTTTAGAAAAGCAGTGGAGGCATGTAGTGTGCACTGGGCACCAGAGACTAAACAGTTGGTGATACTGTCGACTATGGAAGTCACAGTGAAGCGGGTGGCTATCATGAAGGATATGCACCTACAATGTCTCCGTACGAAACAGATGATCTTGTTGAGAAATAAGGAAGCCGCTTGACGTTTGGAGCATACCAGGAAAGCTCAAAGTCAGCTGGGCTTTGTGGAAGACATTGTTCAAGTACCCAGAAGTCTGGGGAAAGTCATTGGAAGATTTGGAAAAGTGATGCAGGACCTGGTGAATAGATCCGGTGTGGCAAGACTGAGGATTCCAGATGTTGGCGAAGTCCAGGTAAATGGTGAAGATGAGATGGTTCCATTTGTTGTAATTGGCTCAGTAGATAGCCTTAGGAACATTCGAGTGCTTCTTGAATACCGGGTGATGTATCTAAAGGAGATAGAGCAGCTAAGACTGGAACGTCTGAAGATTAAAAAACAGCTGCAGAATATAAGATGGCGACCACTTCCAACCCAGAGTATAGAGATACAAAAAGGTACCCTAAAGAGTAGAAGAGTCCAAAGAAGTGACTCTTCTGTTGACTCAGGGCTGAGTGACCGAGGTGAGAGACCTGCTAGCAGACATAGTAGCAGAGGGTCAGACTCAGACTCAGACTCAGACCAGACAGTCAGCTCGACTGTAAGTGGGTTGACCAAAAAGGGTCTGCTGACACAGATGGATGGTGACTTAAGGGTTGAAGCCCAAGGCCGACAAACTGACCGTTGGGGGCGGGGGAGGCCTATCAAAGGTGACGTGGGTTCCCGGTATCAGAACCCAGGTTTATGTCATGTGTCCACCCCAATAGGGTTGAACATAGGGGGAGGTATGTGGTGTAGTGTCCAATGTTACAGCCAGGGGGCGCTGTGTGTGCTCTTCAAGATGCACTTGGAGGCAGGGTTTTGATGAAACAGTGACTGGTAGTGTGGTGAATGGCCGATATGTGTCGCAGAGGGAGTCTGCGTGGTAAGTCTGATGTAATGTGGTTGTTCTGGGACCTGTAGTCCCTCGAGTTTGTGTAATGGTATAAAGTTAGTATGGGAGACTTACTAGGCTAGTTGTGTGAGATGGGCGGGACAAACTAGCCACACATCCACACTCCCATCCAGGGGTGTGGTTTCAGGGTATATAATGTGACCAGGGTGTGGGTCACATGGTCTCTGAAGGTCCTGAAGTATGTGTTGGATTTCCTGGGAGTAGGATTCCTGAATAGCACATTGGGCTACCTGTGTTGGATTTCCTGGGAGTAGGAATCCTGAATAGCACAAGGTGAGACTTTGTTATTGGTGGCCCGGGTATTGGACGGTCCCAGCTGGGGATGGACGTCCTGAATAGTACCCGGACTGGCCACCTGTGTGATCCTGTGTAACCTGGGTGTTGTGAGGTCCTGGGAGTAGGACCGGATTCCTGAATAGCATGAGGTGAGGACCGGGATCTGCAGAGCCAGTGATAGCTACTGTGTGGGGAAGCTACAGTCCTTCGGTGGGTCTGGACTGACTAATGTATGCCGACCAGGCAAGTTGGTGATCCCTGTGAGGCAGCTTACCTAGAGGAGTGGACTGACAAGGAGTCAGCAGGTGGAGCAGGAGCTCCCGTCAGGTACTATACAGACTGTTAGTGCTTGTAATATTCTATGAACTGTGTGGTCTCCCACGGTGACTCAACGGACTGTGGGTCATGATAAGTTCATGAAATATAATGCAATGGACTGTACGCCATGTGGTTTATGATGTGTAATAAACCAAATAAGACTGCTATGTGTGAGATATCGTGCCTGAAGTGTTTATCCTGCTGCCAAGCGAGTATTCCCCAACCCACTCAGGTAGCGTATTCCCACAAATATATATATATATATATATATATATATATATATATATATATATACACACACACACAGAGAACTGCTGTATATAAAAGCTCATGTTAAAATCGCATTGCATGCGGATTGCATACGGATATCATACGGATACTAGATGCGAGGAAATCGCATCATTGCATTGCATACAAATTATACACGGATGACCATATGGAGAACATTGGTGCGATTCTAGACCATCAAAATCGGACCGATTTTTTTTTTTTTTTTTTTTTTTTTTATACGTTGAGTGTGACTCCGGCCTTAGGCCTACATCTGTCAGTCACTAAATGAACAATTACTATTTATCTTCTTAAATATGGTGCCTGAAGAGCAATGTTATACCTAGAGATATTTAAGAGGAAATGTGGCCTTCTGATTTCTCACTGAAAAACAGTTTTACCACAAATGATTTGGATCAGCAAATCAGGCCTTCTGGCTGCACCCCAATATTAGGTCTAACAAATTTTAAGTGGAAATCTGGCTTTCTGATTTCTCACCGAAACACAGTTTCATCACAAACAATTTGGATTAGAAAATTGGACCCCCTATCTGCACCCCAATATTAGGCCTATCGATTTTTAAATGGAAATTTGACCCTCTGATATCTCACTGAAACACAGTTTTATCACAAACAATTTGGATTAGCAAATGAGGCCTCTTGATTTTTTGCACAATCTAGTTAGATGCTGGAAGATCGATTTCACACAGGACAGTATCCTATCTAGCTAACTGATAAGTTCACTTGCAGCACTAGCAGGAACTGCTTCTCTGCACTCTGACACTGAGAAAATAGCACCAGCAAAACAAGATGTCCGCATTTTATATTGCCAGGGACATGTGACTTCGGCAGCCAATGACAGACGACCTTGTGTCATTAGTTATGGATGTTTTTTGAGCCCTGATTGGCTGCCAGAAAGTACACAAATTACGGTAAGTTATTAAAGAATAATAAAATTATAAAAGCATTAGTGGAAACTCAATGACTTAACGAACTGTGACCTAATTTTGCTGACTTTCAGTAAAAATGCTCATGAAACCGATAGTGTTAACCACAGCCCCACAATACAGTATAAACACCACAGCCCTCCATATACTGTATGATTTCCACTACAATCCCCCTATATACAGCATAACATCCACCACATCCCCCAAATACAGTATGATGTACACCACAGTATCCCATATACTTATAAGATACTTAAGTATTATTATCATGTGTCTGCTTGCTGTTGGAAACAATAACTTTGAGTGAAAATGCTTTGGAAAAGCAGATAGAGAAATTTATCATAAGCCAGAGGGAACAGAATGGCGGATCAGACAGTGGGCTGCAGCAGCATGACAAGTGAAAACCGAGTCCTGTATTTTTTTCTCACCCTACATTTAATTTATATTAAATATCTTCTATATAATCAATTTCCAAGCCAAATTCAAGTGAACTGACGAATTTGAATTTCAGAAGATTGGCTCATCAATAGTGTATACTTACTGTATATAGACAACTGTCAATCACAGGAGAATTTCCACTGAAGTAAACATGCATTTCTAATCCTGTACAAACCATTGAGTCCACAGTGAGTATAAATGTAAGTGTATATTGAAGCATTTTGAAAAAAACTATATATATACTGTACTAATCTGGCTCAATAGTTTCAACTGTTGCTTTGCAGATCTGACATCCTGAGTTCAGATTCCACTACTAACAATGCATGTAAGGCATTGGTATGCTCTTTTTGTGTTTGTGTTTTCCCTTGGTACCGTAGTTACCTCCCACACTCCAAAGACATACTAATATGGAAGGTAGAAGATCAATGAGGAGAGTGTTAGAAATGTATTTAATATGCAAATTGCTTCTTCAGAGAAAAAGACTTGAACTCTATAGCGCCACCTGTTGGAAGTAGCAATCCTACAAGTCACAATCAACCCTTTAACGAGACTTGCAATATGACTCCTCCTGCCCACACCATGGAAAGCATGCTCAATGTTATTTTTTTTTTTAGACCTTTGTCTCATGCTTACTGTTACAGATGTTTACAAGACTCTTGTTTTAGATTGGTGTCCACAACCCAATCATTGAGGATATATGTTAACAGCATGTCTACGACCTTTCTTGCAGAGTTCTATTTGTGCATTGGCAGCAATAGTAGTTTTATATGCCAGTGGCAAAGTTGTCTGCCATATATACATAGCTATGTGAGTTTTTCTTCTCTTGTTAAAGCAGATTTTTTTTTATTTTAGCAAAAAAGTCATCTAAAATATAGAATTACAGAACACTGTGTTTTGGTTTTTTGTTAGAGAAGTGATTCTGTTGAAAAAGAGAACATCATCTTGTATGAATGTGGATTTAAAACAATTTTGAACAAGACGCAATTAAAACTTTGAAAACACTAATGCATCTGGATTCTTGTCTGTATTTCCAAAAATTTGAAAAATCATTTGTAATTTAGCCTGCATGAAACTAAATTGTCAAAAAGAAAAGTTAATGGATGTCACATAAAGTTAAGTGCTTTGCTCAAGCTGTGACATATTATTAAATCATCTATTGAGCACTTTATTGTTAAAATGAAATAATGCTGAACAGCTGGAGAATGTTCATGTTTGCAGTGTTGTAGCCTTAAAGCATTCAATAGGGTTAATAACTGACAAAACATTAAAAGATCAATTAGGCAATATATGTGAATATTAATTAGCTCAGGTAGGAAAATCAACATGATTATATGCTTTTGTGCCATGAAAGTTAAATGAATATAGTTGGTGTAAGAGAACAGCCCAGAAATCCCGCAGATATCTCCCCAACGTTGCCCTACAATCACAAATCAGCCCTCCGCTGCCTCCAATCATCAAGACAATTATACCATAATCTGACGATTCACTACTAGGGTGGATATTAGGGACCTCACAGTGACATGTAGTATTTACACATCTGATTCCAAAGCATAGCAAATATATACAGTATATTCCGGTATGGTCACAGCCAAGCTTCAGGATAGCTGAAGAAAAAACAGTTTCCAACACCAATCATTTATATGGGCTGATAGGGCACCCGACATGTAGCATATGGCTTCAGCGATGCAGTTTACAGAGCAAGAACAATGGAGTTATTACATGTTAGACAGTTAATATAAAAATGTAGGCAGCGTTTATAAAAATATATATAGCTATTACAAAAATTAACAAAACAGTACAGTGTAAACAATTACATAAAACTAATAGGATAAACTGAAGAAATTTACTAAACCTGATGTCATAGGGTTTGGTTCTGGCTTTTATGAAGGGGAGCTTTTCATTTTTCGGGAGCAATAAACAGAACTAGAGCAAACTGCATCCTCCAGGCCTGAAAAAGATTATAATTTGGCATTTGCTGTTATCAACACAAGTTACACTCCATAGGAGTTATCAAAGGTTGTAATGCAGATGCTGCAACTGACACTCTTTCCTTAGGTGCCTGATCGGCATAGCATTCGGTAGCATTGTCATATTCCTCTCTCCATGCCTGTCTTATCACTTTCTTTACCATCTTATAAAATGCTTAAGGGACCTGTAAGACTTCAAAATACCTGAGGCTGAGATGCTGCTTTTTACTCATAAACACATTCTTCCATTCCTTCTTATCTAATCCTCCACCCTTCTGGATCAGAAGTTTTTTTCTTTTCAAATGTGTTTTCTTTCCTCGCTCCACTACTATGGGCTTCATATTACTGCCTTCATTCTATCATCTGAATTCTGAAGGTGTCTGAAGGACATGTGTGTCTATTCCTTGAAACAAAATTCCCACAGGGTTTTGAATAGTTAACCTGGTAGGTACACTTATTCTAAGTACTTTTAAATTCTGGGCATGTGACTGGGAAAACTTTATGTACTCTTCATGTCCTGGTAAAGGGCACTCAGTGATATTGTGACATCTAGTTATCTTGAGCACAGTGATATAGGAGGTTAGGTACCAATTTGTCTGTACCACCAGCAGGGTGTTTAAGAATTATTGTGGACCCAGAAACTACGTAATCTTAAAACACCAGATAGATTGCTAGAATATCTGCTTTCACAACATTTTCACTTTAACAAAAATCAGTCTATGGGTGTCACACAGAAAAATGCAGCTACGCCAATGAATAATTAACCACAGTAGTGTACAATAGACTTTGGTCTCACGCTATCAATGATGTCTGTAAAAGTGAAAAAAACTATGATTTAAGAAATTCTCTTTATATGAATATTTTTAACAACCAACTTTACAATTTTAAAGTATGCAAAAACAAAACTGGTTTATAACTAATTCTCTAATCTCACAATATCACAATGAATATATACAGAAATAGATCAAAACTTTAACTATATGCTAGTACACCTCCTGCCGGCGAGTCATACACAATACAAACATATTACAAACAAACAGATACAGACAGAAAACAGCTTATGCTGACACTGATACAAGACTTTACAATACTATTCAACTATGAATCCTCGACACCATCCCACCGTGCCAAGGTAACTCTGATTGGGACATTGTGTTATTTAAATGCACTTTTGCTTTTTTACTTAGTTACATCAGGGTTTTTGCATACTTTTTCTCTTGCAGGTTTTAATGCTTTTTGGCCAATGTGAACATGCGTTTAACTTCTGCATGTGTACCAACTCAAGTTTGGCTCAATTTTTTTGTTTTTTTTCTTTGTATTGTTGCATTCTGTGCAAGCTGGAGTGTGGCCTCCCTGTTTCTGAGCTGGAGATTGTATAGAAGTCTTCCCCAGTCTGGTGTTCCCTGGTTGGGCCCCGTCCTTTTGTCTGCCCTTATTCACACTGAGGTCAACATTGACACATGGTAAGGTTTTAATATTAGACAGTGTAGGACTGTCCCTATCAGAGTTACCTTGACGAGGTGGCATGGCTTTTGCGCTATTTTTTTTAATCAAAAAACAGTATTACTAAAAACTCTGTGTTATTTAAATGTACTTTTGCTTTTTTACTTAGTTACATCAGGGTTTTGCTTAATTTTTCTCTTGTAGGTTTTAATCCTATGCAAGTTGTCGCACCCAACACATAAAGAGGTTCCTCCCGAAATCCCAACACTATAGGGTGTGTCTCATTGTGTCCAATGAAAATACCCATATATTTAGACATGACAACATGGATCTCGAAGGGGATACCCTGATAGAATTCTGGGATCTTCCAGAATCCCACAGGAATGAACAGTCATGGACAAAAAACAGAGTATTTTTTATCAGTACTTTTCACCCCTTTAATAGAGCAATAAACAGTAATGTATCGAAGCATTGGTCTATTCTACAAACATCATATCCAGAAGTCCCTGAGTTTATGAATAGGCCCATTATGGGTTATAAACGACCGGAGAACATTAAAAATCACATTGTCAGGGCCGATGTGGGCTCCGCAAGAACGGGCCTGACTCATCACACATTATCTGCCCCTCATAAAGGCACATTCCCATGCTTAGGTTGCCTTCAGTGTTCTAATATTTCCAGAGGCTATAGCTTTACCCACCCTTTAACCTAGTCCGGCAAACATTATCCTATTAAGGGTTTCTATACATGTGAATCCACGTATGTCATTTATCTCATCAAATGCCCTTGCGGCCTAGGATACGTGGGCAAAACTACCCAGCACATCCGTGAACAGATATCGCAGCATAAGTCCACAATCAGATGTGGACGAATGTTGTTACCCATTCCCTCACATTTTATTTCTAGTTGTCATACCATCTCCCAGCTCAGATATCAGGTAATAGACCACATCCCACCCAACAGACGAGGTAGTGACAGAATTAAGATGTTGAAACAATGCAAATCTTTTTGGATCCATACATTACAAATTTTGTCTCCTCTGGGGCTCAATAGAGAGTACGAGGCCCATTATTAATAGCCCAAAATTTCTTTAATGTACAGATATTTGATTGGATTATGTGATTAACATAGATGTAATTAGCTTCCCTTCCCCGTGTATCTCTCTATATTTTTATTTACCCTTTTTATTTTTTATTTTTCATTTTTTAATTTTATTTTTTATTTTTTATTTTGTACTTTTTTACTTTGGTTTCTTTTTCATTTTTTTATTTTTTGTTCTCTTCTTTTCCCTGATTACCATTCTTTGTACTAGCACATTTTTTATCTTTTATTTTCATTTTTTATAATATGTTTTAATTTTTTATTTTTTACTCATCAGTTATAATTTATTTCATATTCATTTTTCTTTTTTCATTTTTTATTTTTTCATGTTTTCATTTTTTATTTTTCCATTTATTTTGATTTATTATTTCACTCATTACTTATTTTTCCTTAATTTTTCATTTATTTCTGATTTTTCAGTTATTTTTCATTTATTTCCTATTTTTTATTTTTTATCTTTCATGTTTTTCTGTGTGTTCCATCTTTTGGTCCTGTTTTGCCCTTCTAGCGTACTGCCCCTTTTTCTTGCCTCATTCACATTATATTTTATTTTATTTCTTCATTATACATAATAAAGGAGGATAAGGAACAAAGATGTCCTTAATCATAGACCTGGGGTTTCAATCATCTCTTTTCTTACCCCCTCTCACTAAATAAGCATCCTAGACAGCGATGCATGCCTGCACAGCGCCCCACACGAAGATACGAAGCAACTCGGCCTTTCTCAGTGGGCATCTCCCCGCGCATGCGCACATATGCGCTTTATCCCGGCTGCCTTGAACCAGAAGTTCAAGGGAATACTTCCCATTTTCCTAGCACTCATATAATGAACGCTTATTGTAGCGTCCACACACAGACACTGGCTGCCCGTCCTCACACAGGAAGGTCCCGGAAGACTGCGACTATAAAAGGTTGACCATGCCTAATTTAAAACCTAAATTGTGTGTGTGAGCTTGTGTGTTAGTAACTGGTGAATGCTCCTTAATGTTCCCCTTCCCTCCACTTGTTGCTTGAGCATTAGGGTGTGTGGAGCTAAGATACAGCACCAGTCCATGGCTAAGCTTCCACCACACACTAGGTCAACGTCAGTAGCGGCGTACGCAAGCGCGACGCTGTGAGCGCTCCGTGCGCTATTGCTCTCCATTAGCGGATTGCAGTCGCATCCACATTAATAATCTGAGCACAATACCTTTGTCAGAGTAGGGTGGGAATTCCCGCTTGAACCCAGCATCTGTCTCCGGGCGTCCTCAGGCTCGGGCTTAAAAGCCACTGAGTGACAGAGTGGGTTCAACCACCAGAGTAGTGGGGGTGAGCGTTTGGGATCCCACTAGATCCTACTCTGCTGCACTCTGGGTCAGATAACAGGGTACAGCATTCTATTGTGCTCTGTAGCTCTGTGAAGTACCAGAGTTCATGTCTGTTCACACCGGATGACCTTAGCCCATGTGTACTTTGGTGTAATAGTACCATAGAGTGCTGCCATTACTCATCAGCAGTTACCATCACTGCACAGTGGACCCCAGGCTGCGAATGCACCTTATTCCCATATTTATATTTATTTGGTGCGTTCCACCAGTCCTAACATGTAGATTTCAGTGGCACACACATACATACCGTATATACTCGAGTATAAGCCGACCCAAATATAAGCCGACCCCCCCTAATTTTGCCACAAAAAACTGGGAAAACTTATTGACTCGAGTATAAGCCTAGAGTGGAAAATGCAGCAGCTACCGGTGAATTTCAAAAATAAAAATAGATGTTCCATACCATTCATTATGGCCCCATAGATGCTCCACATAAATCTGTGCCATATATAATGCTCTGCACCGTTCATTATGGCCCCATAGATGCTCTATATAAAGCTGTGCCATATATAATGCCCTGCACCGTTCAGTATGGCCCCATAGATGCTCCATAGAAAGCTGTGCCATATATAATGCTCTGCACCGTTCAGTATGGCCCCATAGAAAGCTGTGCCATATATAATGCTCTGCACCGTTCATTATGGCCCCATAGATGCTCCACATAAATCTGTGCAATATATAATGCTGCTGCTGCAATAAAAAAAATCACATACTCACCTCTCTTGCTGCCTGCAGCTCCTCAGCGTCCCGTCTCTGCGTCTCTCCGCACTGACTGTTCAGGCAGAGGGCGGCGCGCAGATTAGTACGTCATCGCGCACTCTGACCTGAACAGTCAGAGCAAGAGGACGGGAAGACGGAGCGGCGCCCGGCGTGTGGAACGTGGACAGGTAACTATAACATACTTACCTGCTCCCGGCGTCCCTGGCTCCTTATCCCGGACAGCTGGTCTCCGGGTCCCGCAGCCTCTTCCTCTGTGAGCAGTCACCGTTACCGCTGATTAGAGGAATGAATATGCGGCTCCACCCCTATGGGAGTGGAGTCCATATTCATAACTTTAATGAGCGGTCCCACGTGACCGCTGAACAGGGGAAGAGCTGCGGCACCGAAGACCGTGGGATGGGCAGGGGGAGCGCCAGGAGCACCGGGACTAGGTGAGTATGCGACAGTCCTCTCTCCCCCTCACCCGCCGACCCCACCGCCGATCATGACTCGAGTATAAGCCGAGAGGGGCACTTTCAGCCCAAAAATTTGGGCTGAAAAACTCGGCTTATACTCGAGTATATATATATATATATATATATATATATATATATACACTCACCGGCCACTTTATTAGGTACACCATGCTAGTAACGGGTTGGACCCCTTTTGCCTTCAGAACTGCCTCAATTCTTCGTGGCATAGATTCAACAAGGTGCTGGAAGCATTCCTCAGAGATTTTGGTCCATATTGACATGATGGCATCACACAGTTGCCGCAGATTTGTCGGCTGCACATCCCAAAGATGCTCCATACAAGGCAGGATGGATCCATGCTTTCATGTTGTTTACGCCAAATTCTGACCCTATCATCCGAATGTCGCAGCAGAAATCGAGACTCATCAGACCAAGCAACGTTTTTCCAATCTTCTACTGTCCAATTTCGATGAGCTTGTACAAATTGTAGCCTCAGTTTCCTGTTCTTAGCTGAAAGGAGTGGTACCCGGTGTGGTCTTCTGCTGCTGTAGCCCATCTGCCTCAAAGTTCGACGCACTGTGCGTTCAGAGATGCTGTTAGGCCTACCTTGGTTGTAACGGGTGGCGATTTGAGTCACTGTTGCCTTTCTATCAGCTCGAACCAGTCTGCCCATTCTCCTCTGACCTCTGGCATCAACAAGGCATTTCCGCCCACAGAACTGCCGCTCACTGGATTTTTTTTCTTTTTCGGACCATTCTCTGTAAACCCTAGAGATGGTTGTGCGTGAAAATCCCAGTAGATCAGCAGTTTCTGAAATACTCAGACCAGCCCTTCTGGCACCAACAACCATGCCATGTTCAAAGGCACTCAAATCACCTTTCTTCCCGATACTGATGCTCGGTTTGAACTGCAGGAGATTGTCTTGACCATGTCTACATTCCTAAATGCACTGAGTTGCCGCCATGTGATTGGCTGATTAGAAATTAAGTGTTAACAAGAAGTTGGACAGGTGTTCCCTAATAAAGTGGCCAGTGAGTGTATATATCTGTATTTATTTTGCATAGATAGATAGAAGAAAAGCTGGCAATTCATATGCTGTTTACTGTAAAATCATTTTAGGAGCCGACAAGATAGAAGAGATGGATTAAATACAGTAAATACAAAAATAGAATATGTAGATATATAAATGTCTGTGAGAAATACATTTATTGCATTGTGTGCAGCTTATTGTAGATATATTTAATTAATGAAAGATTAATTTTCTGCAATTTTCATAGTGAGCAGAAGGAAAGCCAATGGATGGGGCAGATGTTTATAGCCTGGGAAGGGTGTAATAATGGAGATTCCCAGGCTATTATTATCAGCTCACAACTATATACTTAGCCTTTACTGGCTATTAAAATGGGGGACCCTAAAAAAAATGACTTAAGTTCCCCTATAATTAATAACCAGCAAAGGCTATTCAGACAGCTGTGGGCTGATATTAATAGCCTAGGAAGGGGCCAAGTATACTGCCCCCCGGCTAAACACATCAGCTCTCAGCCACCCCAGAAAAGGCACATCTCTACGATGCACCAATTCTGGCACTTAGCCTTGCTCTTCCCACTTGCCCTGTAGTGGTGGTAAGTGGGGTGATAGTTGAGGGGATTGATGTCACATTTTTATTGTCAGGTGACATCAAGCCCTGAGGCTAGTAATTTTAGAGGTGTCAATAAGATGACCCCATTAGCATCAATAAGACACAATTAGAGATGTGACTTTTCTGGGGCGGCTGAGAGCTGATGTTTTTAGCCTGGGGGGCAGTATCCATGGCCACTTCATAGGCTATTAATATCAGCCCACAGCTGTCTGCATAGCCTTTGCTGGTTATAAATTATAGGGGGACTCTGCTTCTTTTTTTTAGTTTCCCCATTTTAATAGTCAGTAAAGGCTAAGTATTCAGTTGTGAGTAATTAATAGCCTGGGAAGCTCCATGGGAATTACCCCCTTCTCAGGTTATAAACATCTGCCCCCAGCCATCTGCATTCCCTCTGCTGGTTCCGAAATTAATGCTGGCGCCCACTCCATTTTTTTCCGAAAATTAATCTTTTATTAATTGAATACATTTACCATAATTTGCACACACTGCACTAATTGTATTTTTCCACTGACATCTATATATCTATCTCTTCTATATGTATTTACTCTATGTAATCCATCTATTTTATCCTGTCAGCTCCTGCTGTGATTTTACAGTACACGGCAGATGAATTGCTGTTTTTTTTCTATGTAATATATATATACATATATATATATATATATATATATGAGTGTGTGTGTGTCACTGACATCTATAGATATGGGTGTGTTCTATGTTTATATATCTATTCTATTCTAACCTGTCACGCTGTGATTATACTATACGGATTTTTATCTATCTATCTATCTATCTGTCTGTCTGTCTGTCTATCTATCTATGTAATATATACACTCACTGGCCACTTTATTAGGTACACCTGTCCAACTTCTTGTTAACACTTAATTTCTAATCAGCCAATCACATGGCGGCAACTCAGTGCATTTAGGCATGTAGACATGGTCAAGACAATCTCCTGCAGTTCAAACCGAGCATCAGTATGGGGAAGAAAGGTGATTTGAGTGCCTTTGAACGTGGCATGGTTATTGGTGCCAGAAGGGCTGGTCTGAGTATTTCAGAAACTGCTGATCTACTGGGATTTTCACGCACAACCATCTCTAGGGTTTACAGAGAATGGCCCGAAAAAGAAAAAAAATCCAGTGAGCGGCAGTTCTGTGGGCGGAAATGCCTTGTTGATGCCAGAGGTCAGAGGAGAATGGGCAGACTGGTTTGAGCTGATAGAAAGGCAACAGTGACTCAAATCGCCACCCGTTACAACCAAGGTAGGTCTAAGAGCATCTCTGAACGCACAGTGCATCGAACTTTGAGGCAGATGGGCTACAGCAGCAGAAGACCACACCGGGTACCACTCCTTTCAGCTAAGAACAGGAAACTGAGGCTACAATTTGCACAAGCCCATCGAAATTGGACAGTAGAAGATTGGAAAAACGTTGCTTGGTCTGATGAGTCTCGATTTCTGCTGCGACATTCGGATGGTAGGGTCAGAATTTGGCGTAAACAACATGAAAGCATGGATCCATCCTGCCTTGTATGGAGCATCTTTGGGATGTGCAGCCGACAAATCTGCGGCAACTGTGTGATGCCATCATGTCAATATGGACCAAAATCTCTGAGGAATGCTTCCAGAACCTTGTTGAATCTATGCCACGAAGAATTGAGGCAGTTCTGAAGGCAAAAGGGGTCCAACCCGTTACTAGCATGGTGTACCTAATAAAGTGGCCGGTGAGTGTATGTATATATATATATATATATATATATATATATATATATATATATATATATATATATATGGAATACATATATATATATATATATATATATATATATATATATATATATATTTTTTTTTATTCTAACCTGTAACCTGCCACGCTGTGATTATACTGTATGCAGCACATGAATTGCCTACTTTTCTTCTATCTATGTAACACAGTGTATATACACATATATAGTGCATCACTGACATTTGTATATCTATGTATTCTATGTGTATAGATCTATCGTATTCTAACCTGTCACGCTGTGATTTTACTGAACACGGCACATGAATTGCCACCTTTTCTTTTATCTTTTACTGAATGTTACAGACTTTTTCAGATTTTAAGAAAAATACTCATGTTACCGATCTCGAATCCGAATGTACCATATTTGTGCCGAATTTATGTTTGATAGTTTTCCGATCATATTCGCTCATCTCTATTCCTAAAAACTCTTATTAGTTCTCAGGTCCTAGTGCTCGTGTTCCTGTAGACTTGCCTATCAGCCATGTCCACCTGTCTGTCTATCAGCCATGACAGTTCATCAGCCGTACCATCCTGCACCTGAAAGCTCTCTTCTTTTCATCAGCCGCTTCATTCTGCACCTTCCAGTGCACCTAATATCACGCCCCTCCTAGCTTTCCTTGGCCAATGGCACAGTTGTTCCACCACTCAGCCCTTTATAGTTTGCACGGGCCATGGAATTCACTGCCTCCCAGACCTCCCCTCTTTACGATCTGTATCTAGAGGTCTCTCACCAGAAGGAGCAAATAAAATGCTCTCCTACCTATGAACTGTAACCACCCATCTGATTGCATTGACAACTTCGGCGGCACCTGCACCCATTCAACCTGTGACCACCTCATCCGAGATCCAATAGTCTGCCAGCTATCTGGCCGATTCCGGATCCCGTTTGTCTGCGTTCCCACACTATGGTGGAGATGATGCCTTTTGTCATGGGTTTATTAATCAGTGCACACTGTGCTATGAACTCCTGGCTCATCTGTTCTTCTCCAACTGGGCCAAAGTAGCTTTCATCATATCCCATCTCTTGGGTGAGGCTTTGGCTTGGCTCAATCCCCAGTGGGAGAAAGGGGATCCTCTTCTAATCTCCAGTCCTTCCTAGAGTCCTTCAGGAAGGTTTTTGATAAGCCCGGCCATGCGTCCTCAGTGGCCTTTTCTGTCTTCTGCGTCAGGGAAACTTCACAGTAGGCCAATGTGCTGCACGTTTCTGCGAACCCTCATCTAAAATCACTTGGAATAGCAAAGCTCTGGTAGCCAACTTTTGGGAGGGCTTTTCTGGGCAAATAAAAGACCAGCTGGCTAGTCGTGACACACCCACCTCATTGGATGACCTGGTGTCTCTGGTTACACAGATCAACATCAGGTTCCAGGAATGCTTCAGGGAGGTGAACCGTGAGAGAATACCCATATTCCTGGAACCTACCTTTTAAAAACTAATCTTACAGCAAGCCTCGGCATCCTCCCCAGAGCCAAAGCAATTGGACCAGGTGACGATGACCTAACATCGCCAGAAGGTCCGCCGTACTGAGGGTAGGTACTTCTATTTGGCAGTTCTGAGTATGTCATCCACTCCTGTCCTGAGAGACCGGGAAATTCCAAAGCCTAGGATATGTCAGAGAGGCCAATCTGGGCAAGAATCATCCCTCTCTATCACTGTCTCTGACATTAGCTGTTTCCTGTCGTGACTTCCGTTTTGTGGATTCAGCCTACCTGAACTCGATATAAGACCAAAGTCCAACATCTACAGAATCCATAATTGGTTTCATCGGTGGATGGAAGACCCCTCTCCAAGGCCATCCATTCCATCACCAAACTATTGGAACTTGGGTAGGAATGCTGCACTCTGAAAATATTCCTCTTTATGTGCTGTCTGGCTTGTCTTATCCCTGCTTCTAGGTCTGCCATGGCGGCAAAAATATGAGCCAGTCCTGGACTGGAAGTCCAGAGAAGTACTCCGCTGGGGTCAAATCTGTCACATGAGTTACCCTCAACCTGCTACTTCCCTTGCTAATTTCCTGGCTCGCCTGCGGCATATTGGACGTATGCAGACATCTTTGACAAGAAAGAGGCTGAGACTTTGCCACCTGTTAGGCCATTTGACTGTCTTATCGACCTTCTGTCTATCACATCTCCTCCACGATGCCGAATCTGTCCCCTGTCACAGGCTGAGACTTGTGCCATGCCCGAGTGTATAGAAGAGAATCTTGTTATGGTATTTTTCCAGAAATCTTCCTCCCCGACTGGGGCAGGGTTCTTCATTGTGATGAAAAAGGATGGTTCTCTTTGACCCTGCATTAACTATAGGTGCCTTAACCAAATCATGGTTAAGAATAAGTATCCCCTTTCTCTCTTCTCCAAGCTGTTTGATCACCTTAAGTGTTATAGAGTCTTCACAAAATTCGACCTACAAAGGGCTTATAACCTGATTTGGATTTGCCAGGGAGATTAATGGAATACGGCCGTTAGCACCCATGATGGCTATTACGAGTATCGCATTATGCCACTTGAACTTTGCAATGCCTCAGCCATCTTCCAAGAACTGGTAAACGATATTTTCCTGGACCTCCTCTACATGTATCTGGTAGGGTACCTAGATGACATCTTTTTTTTTCTCTTTTCATCTGTCAACATACAGGAGGGATGTTGGCCAGGTTCTGCTAATATTAGAACAAACCTTCTGCATGGCAAATATGAAGACTGCATCTTCAAATAGCCCACCCTTCCATTTCTTGAGTACATCGTTTCTGAAACCGGCCTGAAGATGGATCCAGAGAAGGCAATCACTGTCCTGAATTACAGATGTCCAGATGGTCTTAAGGCTATCTAGCAGTTTCTCTGATTAATAAATAACTAGGCCCAATTTATTCCTCATTTTTCCTCTCGGACTGCTCCTATTTCTGTCCTGACTCGTAGGGGGTGCCAATCCTAAGGAGTGGACCCAAGAAGCAGAGAATGCCTTAGAATCCCTTAAGTAGGCTTTCTCCTTGGCCCCTGTACCTCATAGTGAAGACCATAACAAACAATTATTTCTGGAAGTGGATGCTTCTTCCTCAGGGGCTGGTGTTCTTCTTACTCAGAAATCTTCATCTGGTCACATGGTGACCTGCTGCTTCTCTAAGATTTTCTCTGCACCATAAAGCAAGTATTCTATTGGCGACAGAACTGCTTGCAGTCAAGTTGGCTATAGAAGAGTTGCGATCCTTGCTTGAAGGTGGGATGTACACTGATTCCAAGAATCTTGCCTATCTGCAATCCACACAGAGACTTAACCCTTGACAAGCCAGGTGGCTTTTATGCTTCACTCACTTCAACTTCACTCTCAATTTTTGGCCGACGGATAAAAACATCAAGGCGGATGCTCTCTCAAGATCCTTCCAAGGCTCCAGCCAGGAAGAGGAGCTTAAACACATCATCGTGCCCTCCAAAATAATTACGGTCTCTCAGTGGGACCTGTCTCATCCTCCCTCCGGTAAAACTTTCGTAGTTGAACCTGATAGGAAGCGAGTTCTTCTCGGGGTTACTAGTCTAAGCTAGCAGGCCATGCTGGACAGAAGAAGACAGCTCTCCTCTTTTCTCAAAACTATTGGTTGCCAACCCTGCACAAAGACATTGTGGATTTTATCTCTGTCTGTCCCTTGTGTGTTCAAAACAGAACTCCCAAACAGCTTCCAACCAGTAGATTGCTTTCCTTGAACATGCATCTGCTCCCTGGCAGCATATTGCTATGGATTTTATCACTGATCTGCCAATATCAGCTGGGAGTACTGTCATCCGGGTGGTTGTGGATTGCTTCTTGAAGATGGCCCACTTTACTCAGCTATTTGGTCTTCCATCTGCACCAGTACTGTGAAAAGAATTTATTCTTCAGATTTTCTGCCTCCATCAACTACCGCTCCACATTGTCTCTGATAGAGGTGTCTAGTTTACTTCTCATTTCTGGAGGGCCATGGGTAAGCTACTGAATGTTACCTTGGATTTCTCATCTTTTTTCCATCTTCAGTTTAATGGTCAGGTGGAGCCGGTCAATCATATCCTGACCAATTTACTCCAGCACTGTCAATTCTTACCACAGTAACTAGGATGAACTCCTATCTTGGGCCAAGTTCTCATACAATAACCATGTGAAAGAATCTTCTGCCAAATCTCTGTTTTTTGTTGTTCCGGATGCTGATTCCCTCGTCAAGAATTGAGAGGACACCAAATCATCCTTATTAAAGATCCTCTGAGCGGATGAAGAGACATGCAGACACGAGACGTCTAGATATGTCTCTATTTCATCCAGGAGATAAGGTCTGGCTCTCATCTAAATATGTCCATCTCAAGGTACCTTACTATAAATTGGTCTTTGCCTCATCAATCCATTCAAGGTGTTGAAACAAATTTAATCCGGTAGCCTCCTTATAATTTTTTCCATGTGTATGTACTCAAACCTTTCATTCTCAGTTTTTTCAAAGATCCTGGTACCACTTCTGCTCAGCACGGAAGACGTTTTTGAGGTAGACAAAATTCTGGCCATCAAGAAGGTACAAGGAAACACTTTTGTCTTGTGAATTGGAGGAGGTTCAGTCTTGAGGAGAGGTTCTAGGAGTCCAGGGAGAACATCCATGCCTCTCTCTGGTCTATTCTGCATCTGCTAGTCCTTTCCTGTTTATCAGATGATCCTATCCTCACCTGCCATTGCTCTTGTCAGCCGGTCCAGTCCACACTTATCAGTGCTCTTCTGTTCATCAGCCATTCCAATCCGCACCTGCCAGGCTCTTCTGATCATCAGTTGGTCCAGTCCACACCTGCTAGTGCTCTTCTTCTCTCTTCAGCCATTCCAGTCCACACCTCCCAGGCTCATCTCTACCTCAACCGCTCCAGTCAGTATCTTCACTTCCCGTGTTCCATCAGTGCCTGCCTGCACCTACCATGCCTTCTGTCATGCTGCCCCAGCTACTCATCTCTAGGGGTCAGCTGCAATCTTCCCAAGGTCAGTCCTGGAGTAGCACCTGGTTCCCTCTCCTTAGTCCCTTCTTTGGATCAAGGTATCGCCAGCCGCTGTGTGTCCAAGGTTGTATTAGGTGATGCAAATAGTCACGCCCCTCCAGTCTTTCCTTGGCACATGGCACAGCAGTTCAACCACCAAGCCCATTACAGTTGGCTGATTAAATCAGACATCAAGTGCTGAGAAAGATGTGGGCTCAGCGCTGGTGCCCGCATCAAATGCATAGACACGGCTGATGTCATGAAGGGGTTAAGGTTGGTGCTGTATTCATGTCCTGATGGTGGTTATGGTGCTTTGTTCATGTACAAATGATGTACATGATCTACATGATGTAGATGATAGTTCAGATAAGTATTCATCATTGTAAGTGCATTCATCACCAGTATAATGGCCCGCACACAGGCCTCACCTTGTATAACCACACGGCACTCCCCACAGCATATTGGCAGCTACATAGTCTTCCACACAGTATAATCATCTACACACAGCTATACACACTGTATAAAGGACCCCCACACTGATCTATACACAGTATGATTGCCCCCACATAGTTTTTCACTCAGAATAATGGCCCCCACACAGCCTTTTACACATTGTAATGGTCTCCACACAGCCATTCCCACAGTATAATCAGCCCCACACAGATCTACATAGAGTAAAATGTCCCCTACATTTTTCCAGCATTTGCAGAATAGTAGCATGTCTATTGATCCTGTAGTTTCTGTAATTACACAAAAATTCATTTTTAGTGTTGCAATTACAATGTGTAGTATATTTATCTTCATTCTGAAGATGCAGATACATTTAAAAGTAACGTTGCCTAAAAATCCACACAGTAAAAAATTCCAGACATATGCCAATGTATAAAATATATATAACATGCAAAAGCATTTACCAGCTGATTATTTGTTCCTAATCACTCATCTCTTGTGGCAGAATTGAGCCAAATTCATGGTAGCTCTTGTGCTAGAAAGACATTCCTGCCACAGTTCTACAGTACATTAAGAAATATACATCTATGCATCTGTTTTCTTCACATTTCATAATTAAAAGATGAAGATTGCATTTCTAGATATCTTTGAATTGTTAATTCCCAAGGAAACTCCTTATTTTTTTACCAGAAAGAAAGCAATATAGCTATGAGGATCTGCATAGTTATGAAGTGGAGACATCTCTGTTAGTGTGCTGATGAATATGTGTATGTTTTCATCATTCATCTCCAAGGTTGAGCGTTGTGATTATGAGCTGTTATCTATTTGCATGATTGCATTTTTTGTCAAGTAGGTTAAAATTACTTTTTATAACATTAGCAAGGAACATTTGCCAAAATAATTGCAGGGAACATATGCAAATCATTCCATTTGAAAACACTTGTGCTGTAAATTAGTTGTAAAATGTTTGTGAAGCATTTTTCACAAATAAGTACCCAAGAGGAAAGTGAAATAGCTTTATATAGCCTAAACAGTATGTGTGGCTGTCTGTGTAAAATGCTCTAATATTCAGTTTATGACGGGTGTCATAGAGATTCTTAACCGATTAACATACAAGTGACAGTAATTGAAATTTAGAATATTTATTGCACACTTATGTAACCTTAAATCTGGTATAAATTCTTAGTTTATATTAATGCTAATGTGTTATAGATTTACACTCAATTGCATGGTTGAGATTTAAGTATTTTCCCTTTCAAATTTTAGCACACATTGCCCAGAGAATGAGAATTAAGGTAAAGATATTAACAATAACATACAAAGCTCTTCATGGTCTATCCCCTCCATATATCTCCTGCTAGCTCACCATTAATAGTCTCTGGTCCTCACAAAATCTTCTTTTGTGTTTTCCTCTTGTTCTCTCCTCAAAGCTTTTGCCTGCAAATTTTCCATACTTTAGATCTAGAAACACTTGGGGTGGGCAATTAATTTTCACGGGGAGCCAAATGAGACTGACTGTTGTGTATGGCTGAACTAAAAGGTTGAAATTAATTTTGTTCAATATTTTAGTATGAAATGGGTTGTTTGACTGAAATTCAAATTTTACCAGAGGCCTGGTATAATTAAAGAAACCCACAAAAATTATAATTTATTCACCTACCGGCACTCACCGAGTTCTGGCTTAGGCAGGACCATTGTCATCATTTCTACTGGAATACAGTTGTCATCATTCAATGCAGCAGCTACTGTATATGGCTGGAATCTGTGATTGTCTGATGAGGTCAGGTGTCTTCAACTGGGCATCATCACTGTGGGTTATCAAAGACCATGTAGCCCCATGTGCTGGAACACCATGTCGGTATGAGAGTATAGCTGTGTTTGTTCGTTTTTAGTGATGAGCGAGTGTGCTCATTGCTCAGGTTTTACCAACATGCTGGGGTGGTCTCTGAGTATTTTTGACTGCTCAGTGATTAAGTTTTCATCGCCTCAGCAGCATGATTTACAGCTATTAGCCAGGTTGATTACATGTGGGGATTACCTAGCAACCAGGCAACCCTCACATGTACTCAGCCTGGCTAATAGCTGTAAATCATTCAGCTGCCGTGATTAAAACTAAATCTCCGAACACTAACAAATACTCGGAGGTCACCCGAGCGTGCTGGGGAAAACCCGAGCAACGAGTACATTCGCTCATCACTATTAGTTTTTAAATACCAAGCCAGTGGTAATATTTTAATTTTGCCGAAACAACCTCTTTAACATATTTTTATTGTCACTTTATTTTAATATGAATTTTATTGCTTAATATTTATCAGAATTATGTATATTGACAAGCAGTTTATGCTAATATGTGTTACAATACAGTATGTCTTATTGTAACTTGAGCAATTATCATGATTCCTACAAAAAATAACTGCTAGAAGTGACTTTAAACCACTAGATAAATGAAGCAAAATACATAATACTTTATTGAAAATTATACTCATATATCAGGTCATTAGGAAAGTAAAACAGGTGAAAGGGGTACATTCAGCAGTTTTACAATACAGTATAATGCAAATGAGATAGATGTTAGGATAAAGCACATGCCAGTATTGAATAGATGTATGAAAAAACAAGATTCCAACATCCAAAGTAATTTCATTACTAACTGCTATAGTAGGCCCCAAAAAGAAGGTAATTCAGTAAGAGGAATACCACCCAAACAGCCCCTACTCAAGGGAAGAGACAGTATTACTCAAAACACATAGGGGTGTGTAGTTTGTAGGGGTCAGCACTTTCAGCAGTAATCACCTTAAATGAGTAAACATGGCGCTTAACAATACGATCTACTATCTGGGTGTTTGCGTTTATTATTAGATGATATTGTTTGCGTTTTTCACTATAATCCATTGAATCCATATATGTATTTATTTCAATGGAATTATATTTTATTTTATGTGAATTTACTGTTACCTAGTACTTCTCATTTACTAGATTCCCTTCTACATGTCGCTTGATAGAGGAGTGAGTAACGCCATTACATTAGATGTTTGAACTTTGGAGAAATGTATTCAATATTGGCATGTGCTTGATCCTAACATCTATCTAACTTGAGTTATATTTAATTGTATAATTGCTGAATATTGTACCCCTCCTTTAATTGTTTTCCTTTCTTACCTGATTATTTTGAATATAATTTTAAATACAGTGTTACATGTTTTAGTTAACTTGTCTAATCGTTTATGGTTACACCAGCAGATTTGTTTTTATATTTATAGGTATCATATGGTATCTTGTTTTTATATTTATAGGTATCCCATATCTTGTTTTCTTTAAATGAACCCATTACTTGCCAAATTAAAATTTTTACAATATTCAATTAATAATGACAATGACATGATTTCCTATTTTGAAAACAATCATTTTACAAACACAACACAAAAAATTGGACCTAATTATAAAAATTAGAAAATCTTAGTTGCTAGAAGCTAAAGATTAGGCATCCCAAAAAAAGGACATTGGTAGATAATGGGTTAATGGAAGAATAGATATGTAATATGGTCATATTTCTAATCCACAGAACTTATTTGTGTTATCCGTATTGCAATAGTCATGTACACTTATCAGTAGAAGCTATCAAGACCATATAATTTACTGCATTTTATAATGTTAATAATAAGCAATAAATCATGCAGCTCCTGTTATTTAGCCCTTGTCCCTTGAACAACTGTCTCCTTTTTCATACAGTTTGATGCTCCCACAGTCCTCTAAACAGTATGATGTCCCAACATTTCCTCAGATAGTATGATGTTTCCACAACCCACCCAAACAAACAGTATGTTGCCCAGCACTTTAGCCAAAACAGTATGTTGGGACCTATAGCCATGCAGAATGACCCACACAGCCCTGCAAACCACATGATATCCCAAAAATTTTCCCTCACACAGTATGACGCTCCCACTAGGGTTGAGCGAAATGGATCCGACAAATTCAAAAATCGCCGACTTTCGGCAAAGTCGGGTTTCATGAAACCCGACCCGATCCTAGTGTGGGATCGGCCGTGAGGTCGCCGATCTGCGCGCAAAAGTCGTGTTTCATATGACGCTTTCAGCGCCATTTTTCAGCCAATGAAGGAGGATGCAGAGTGTGGGCAGCGTGATGACATAGGTTTTGGTCCCCACCATCTTAGAGAAGGGCATGACAGTCATTGGCTTGCTTTCTGCGGCGTCACAGGGGCTATAAAGGGGCGTGCACGCCGACCGCCATCTTACTTCTGCCGATCTTAGCATAGGGAGAGGTTGCTGCAGCTTCATCAGAAGAAGGGATATAGTTAGGGAGGGAAGATTAACCCCCAACTGCTTGTGCTGTAGCGATTTCCACTGTCCAACACCACCTTTTTTTTGCAGGGACAGTGGAGGCTATATTAAGGTCTGTAGCTTATTAGACTGCCTTATAAGGCTCCCTGATAGCTGCATTGCTGTTTGCACGTTGCTGTGCAAACCAACTGCTTTTTTAAAAGCAAAAATCCTGTTGCTCCTTTCTGCTCAGTTATCTTGTTTATTTGTCCACACTTTTGTGTGCAGCAGTCCTTTTATTGTTGCCATACTTGTCCTGAGATCATTGTAGGGAGAATGAAATTGTACTACAGTCCTTGTATTTTTTCATATATCTTCCAGCCACTTACTGCCAATTACATTTTGTTGTTTTATACACTGGGCCTGAGTTTTGGTTCAGTCTCCAAAAAAAAGTGAGATTCAAATTCTCACAAAGAGGATATACTTCAGTCCTGTTAGTTTGTCGTATGTCAGCCAGCCACTTTCTGCCACTTAGATTGCATTGTTATATACACTGGGCCTGAGTTTTAGTTCAGTCTCCCCCCAAAAAAGTGATATTCAAATTCTCACAAAGTGGATATACTTCAGTCCTGTTAGTTTGTTGTGTATCAGCCAGCCTGCATAGAGCCTGAGTTTTGGTTCAGTCTCCCCAAACAAAGGGAGATTTAAATTCTCAACAAGTTTATATACACCTTCTACCTTGTTTTACAGTACCATATAACGGTTGTTATTTTGGTTAGATTTTCCAAAAAATGAGGAAGTCTGGCGCAAGCACCCATGTGAGTGCCGTTTGCTTGGACAGGTGGGTGGGCCCACTCTTGGGCGACGACACTGGCACAGGGTCCCTCATAGTACAATGAAGTGTCTCTGACGGTGGTGGTGCACAACCAATGTCAGACACACCGTCGTAAAATGAGGGGCCCTGTGCCAGTACCGCTGACCGCGAGAGTGTTCCCCCCAGCTCGAACAGTGCTCTACCACTTGCAATACTTACCTCTCCCTGCTCCACCACTGTGTAGTTTGTGCTGTTAAATCCTTTAATGGCACTGCCAATACAAATTTGTTGAAATGATAGTTAAAATATACAGGGGCCCTGGCCTCCATTTAGACCAGTTAATACTTTGCGCCTACTACCACTACTCAGCAAAGGAGCCCACCCCTGTATCTAGCTATGCCACCTGTTTATTTATGAACAATTTTTTGGCAGACATTTAGCCCACTTTATTATTTGGGCCTACTAACTGTGTCTGCCACTCATTACAGTTTTCCTCCACTGAAAAAAGCAATGCCGCCTGTTTAGTCCTGTTATCACATTTGAACTGCATTTAGCCTACTTTATTATTTGGGCCTATATCTGTGTTTCCTCCTCATCCTGCCCATTGCCCAGCCACTGCTAGATGAGTCTGCTGGTACATTGACCCAGACCACTACATTCCCCTTGCACTCTACACAGCCAGAATCTGACCCTGCTGAAAGTCAGGTTCCCCTTCCCGCATACTACACCACCTTACACGGGGACAAAGAGGAAGGTGCAGATGAAAGTGCAGGTTCCTTCATCAGGTGGGGGGGCATACTCGTTGGCGACGTCACTGGCACAGGGCCCCTCATAGTACGCAAAAGTGTCTCTGCCAGTGGGAGGCGCCACCTGCCGTCAAACACACCGCCATACTATGAGGGGCCCTGTGCCAGTGCCAACGAGTGGGCCCCCCTGCTTGCTCAGGATCACAGCACTTGCAAAGTTGAAATAGTTACCTCTCCCTGCTCCACCGCCGTGACGTATTCCGCATTTTCTGGGCCCGCAAAAATCTTGAGCCAGCCCTACCCCCCCACAACTTTAGCCAAATGTTCCCCAGTTTTCAATGCCTAACTATTATTATAAAGTAAATTAAGATTGACAAGCTTAAGTAAAAAGAATTTATGTTTTTGGCATTAAAATGGGCACTGTAGGTGTTTTCCTGTCCTCCACTCACTGCCGACTTTGATTCCCCATTGACTTGCATTGTGTTTCGTGTTTCAATCGGCCCCCGACTTTTCGCAATAATCGGCCGATTTCACCCTACGAAACCCGACTCGATCCAAAAAAAGTAAAAGTGGCTCAACTCTAGCTCCCACAGCTGCTAGTCATGGTATGATGCCCATTCAGCCCCCCACAAAATATGATCTCAGACACAATCCCCTACCTTCATAGTATGATGTTCTCAAAGCCCCAAAAGCAGTATGAAGCCAATGAGGAAGACAACAGGAGTGGTCCCAAGTCAAGTAGTTACTGTTAAAAAAGGAGGGTTTGTTTCATGATTGCTTGATCGCTGTGATACCTTAGTAAAGTGACAGTTCCAGCAAGTTAACCAGTCATATTCTGGTGTAGCTCTAAGTCCAGAGATCGCCTTACTGAGCATGTCCATGAAGTGGCTCTTCTCTTTGGTGGTCAGACGTTAGCTGCTCTGGTGATGTGGCGGCTCTGGATTTGCCGATGGGCAATGCCATGGCTGGCTGGGCATAAGTGTTTGGGGAGGAGCCAAAGATTTAAAATGCTCTCAGCGGTCCATGTTGGTGTGCTAGTATCACTTATGTGTGGTATCTGTGAGTGGATACTCTACCACTCTATTTGCACATGATGCTTTATACACTGAATAATCTTTGTTTGGCAAGATAGGGTTAGGACTGGGTAGCTGCCCCTTTGCATAGCATCTGTTTCCTACATGTGTGCGGTTAGCACAGTTGAGTTACAGAGCAAGTCCATTCCTCAGGCTACTGCAGCACCCCAGGAGTCCGGCTACCACAGTGGCATTGCCTCTCTAACAGGGGGTGATGTCATGGCTGAAAGCAAGGAGGGGTCCCTTACCAGGTTACACCAGCATCCAACACCTTTTCCTTACTCCAGACCAGAAGGAGAAGCTCTAACACCCTGTTTCAAGGGTGCTTCCCTATTAGTTCTGGCCTGGAGGCAGAGTTAATCAGTCTGAGTCTGAGAGAGTGAGAGAAGATGAGAGGAAAGAAGTCAAAAAGTACCTGGGGAGTGGAGCTGTAACCAAGCTCACCCCAGAGCTGAGCGCTAGAAACCGGACACCGGAGTCCGTGGTTGCTCGGGTACTGAAGTCCCAGCAGATAAATCCGGAGGGCAGGAGACTGCAGGTCTCCTGGCCCATCTAACACCCGGCACAGCAGCATACTAAAGCCCCGAGCTGCCACAAAGGAGCGACACCTGTAATATGCTCAAGCGGCCTGCCATGCGAGTACAGTTTTATTTTAACTGCCAGACAGTGAGAGGGACTTGAGCAGAGCTTAAAGCAGCAAGAACCTAACAGGACAGCATAGTAGGAAGACCTCCGAACCCACCTGGCTAGATGGATCCTAAATTGCTTCCAGGCTGCCCGGATCTCCATTACCATCTGTTACCCTTGCCCCGAACTGTACATTCAGCCAATGAGTAAAGGTAAAAAAAAACTACAGCCCTTCTGTCCTCAAGGCATTTCTTCCACCTTCAGTCCTGCACCCTAATGTCAACGAACCCTTACAACAGTACTGGTAGCCCTGGGGTCCCGCTCCACCTGTGGGGAGCAGAAGCATCCCAGCAGCGTCAGCCCGAGCGGTCCCCTTAAGCAGCATCGGCCATCCATTGCCAAAAACCACAGGTGGCATCATGTTAAATTCGTTATATACACTCCCACACAATTTTATTGCACTCCCAGGGCCACGGACCGGGTCACTGCTGCCGTGACAACCCCCTGACAAACTGCCCGACCCAGACCGAGTACCCCATAGCTCTAGCGGGCATCGCACTACACCTCTCAGTGAAAGTTTCAGGACTGTGCACCTAGCTTTACATGAGTTCTTCCTTTAGCTCAGCATCTGCCTTATTCTTGTGTGCGATTGACACAGTTTAGTTGCAGAGTGAGCACAATCCACATGCTTTCATCCCTGTGACATTGAACAGGGTATCATACTCTGCATATTGAGTGCAGTATCTCTCTGTGAAGTAACTGAGCTAGTTACGTTGCGTACTGTTGGTACTGTTTGGCGTTAACATAGTGCGGTTATAGTGGTTGCACGCTGTTGTGTCCTGCCATTGTTCACACTAGTAGCAGCTATATATCTCTGCACGGTGGACCCCAGGTTGCAATTACACTTTATTATTTATTTTTATTTAGTGCAATCCGCCAACTCTAACACATAGTTTAGGCATGGGAAAGTACCCATTCTTTTGGATCCCCCCCAAAAAATTCTCAGAATCAGCTGAATCCATTGAAGCAATCCAGAGTTGTTACCACATAAATTGACAGTGGTCAAATTTTAAAAAAATAGGTCTGGTTATTAACCTACAAAGTGGCTCGGTCCTTAAGGGGTTAATCATGAAAGCACCCCTACACCATCACCCCATGTTTCCTGGTGGGTACAGAACATGTCAAATGCCTCAGTTCACCTTTTCTGCCTTTTACAATGACATGGCTTTATCAATACAGTTTTCCACTAATCTAATGTCTAGTCCTTGTTTTACTTTGCCAAACAAGTATTTTCTTCTAATGAGCATTTAATTGAGATAGACAAATGCTTTACCAGCATAGTAGTGTGAATGTGAATTAATTGATCTGTGATCTACTGCAGTAACTGCACAGGAGCACCTTAGTATCAGCTTTTTTAAATCTTCATAAACTACAACTGCAATCCAGAAGGTCAGTTTACTAGAGGGAGTCCTAATTTTGCTAGCAAAATAGAATGCATGTAGCTGTCAGGAAGTCATGTTTACTAAATCACAAATATGCAGAATCGAGAAATGTAAAATCAGTTGTTGGCCTCAAAAGGAGTTCATGTTGTGAAAACTTTCCATTTTTTGAACACTTCTTTGTTGTTGAATATTAAACCTGTACATGTCATCTGAATACAGCTGTTTACTGTTGGTTAGCATTCATTCTCTTCAAGCCACTTAGGTAAAAATCACTTTAAGGCTACTTTCACACTAGTCCGACGGTACGGGCCGTCGCAAACCGTTCGCCCGACGTACTGACGGACAGTGTGCTAAATGTAGCACAACGTGGGCAGCGGATGCAGTTTTACAACGCATCCGCTGCCCATTGTGAGTTCCGGGGAGGAGGGGGCGGAGTTTCGGCCGTGCATGCGAGGTCGAAAATGGCGGACTCTACGCACAAAAAGTTACATGTAACGTTTTTTGTGCTGACGGTCCGCCAAAACGCACGACGGATGTGACGTGTGGCCATACGTCGCAATGCGTCGCTAATGTAAGTCTATGGGGAAAAAACGCATCCTGCAGACAACTTTGCAGGATGCGTTTTCTCTCTCCTAAACGACGCATTGCGACGTAGGCAAAACGATGCTAGTGTGAAAGTAGCCTAACAAGGTCACAATAACATGGTTGTGCTTGCACTAAACTGCTCAAAGGGATATTAAAACAGTCCTAGGAGACCTTGGAGCAGTATTCACCTATTTTCAAGGTAGGTAAAAGTTTTGCATTATTGATATTTACGACAAATTTATTTATTACAGATTGAAATTTTTGGGAGCATTTGCAGATGTTGTCAAATTTTTATTTCATGTAGTTTGATCATCTCTAGCAGACACTAAACAATACCATTTCTCATAGGTTCACATCTGCATTGGAGGTTCCTATAAATTAGGAGATTTGCATGTGGAAATTGAAAAATAATAAAATATCTTAAGGGTATGTGCATGCGTTGTAGATTTGCCGGTGGAATTTGCCGGTGGATATTCATAGCCTAGGAAGTGGCCATGGATATTGCCTCCCCTTGGTTACAAACACCAGCTCTCAGCCACCCCAGAAATGGTGCATCTCTAAGATGCGCCAATTCCGGCTTTTAGCCTCTCTTTTGCCACAGCCCTGTAGCGGTGGCATATAGGATAATAGTTTGGGGGTTGATGTCACCTTTGTATTGTAAGGTGATATCAAGCAGGCTCAGTAATGGAGAGGTGTCATTAAGACACCTATCCATTACTAATCGTATAGTTGCTATAAGTTAAATAAACACACAGCCAGAATAACGCATTTTAATGAAATAAAACACTAAACACATTTTCCCACCTTTATTACACAGCTAATCCATGTGACACCCTTGACCTCCTGCCAAAAAAATAAAATAATAAACAAACACAAATGCTCCCTGTTCCGATGTAATCCATTCAATAATGAGTGTGCCATGACAATCTCCCCTATAGAGCAGTGACATCAGGAGATGTGACCGCTCTATAGGTCTCCCGCGATGCATTCACAGGAGATACCGGCTCCTGCAGTGCATTACTGAAGAGGATACCATAGTTTGTTTTCTCAATTTACGGCAACGCTGCGTGAGAATTTTCCCACGCAGCGTTGCCACATGTGACAGCATGAACTCCATTGACCTCTGATGGCTGAGTGATACACTACGGAAGGATACCTTTTGGGGCACTCAATATTGTCTAACCAATACAAAACAGTCTTCATATACAACATAAGGTGCAGCAGTGCTCTTAGGCCCCACCCTATATGGTGAAAGTGTCAATTAGCAATTATGCAAACCCAGAAAATCACTTTTCTGTCAATTGAATAAATCTCTTGGTCCCAACACATTTCAACCCCTACTTTTTTGTGGCTCATCAGGGGACTATGTTTGAAGAAAACCCCAATGGGTCAGCAGACAGATGTAGGGTGCTATTCGACTGGTTACATAATATCTGGATCAGTCCCGGGCATGTGGCCATGTTTTTTTGTAACCCTTTAATATAAAAGGTTTATTTTTATGTTTGAATATACTTATTTTAATTGTCAAAATTACATACATTACATACATTACACCGATGATTATGCTGCAGCTGTTTGTTTCTGGTTATGCATGAACATGTAGCAACTCTGCAACCTGGCATTTTCGTTTTCTTATTTATATTTCAGTTTGGTAGAAAGAAGGGATTGGCCAAATTTTAAAAAAAACAACACATATGATAACAAAAAATAACAACAACAAAAAAAAGGTTAAAATTTTGCAGCTGTCTGAATATTTGCTTTTAACTGTTGTAGGCACCAGAACAGTACTGCTGATAACTGCGCCATACTTTTCCATGCAGGTACCTATGTAGAGACTTCTTTATTTAGGGTTAAGTGTTTTTACCTAAAGGTTGGAGAATTTTAAACCAAAGGTATTTAAAATTAATGGTTTCAATGATGCAGTCCAGTATCTTGTTATCTTTGTAAAAAAACATCAGCATGGAAGATTGGATGGAAAAAAAAACAATTAGGGTACCGTTACACAAAACAATTTACCAACGATCACGACCAGTGATACGACCTGGCCGTGATCGTTGGTAAGTTGTTGTGTGGTCGCTGGAGAGCTGTCACACAGACAGCTCTCCAGCGACCAACGATGCCGAAGTCCCCGGGTAACCAGGGTAAACATCGGGTTACTAAGCGCAGGGCCGCGCTTAGTAACCCGATGTTTACCCTGGTTACCATCGTAAATGTAAAAAAAAAAAAAAACAGTACATACTCACATTCCGGTGTCCGTCAGGTCCCTCGCCGTCCACTTCCCGCACTGACTGAGTGCCGTCCGTAAAGTGAAAGCAGAGCACAGCGGTGACGTCACCGCTGTGCTCTGCTTTTACTTTACGGCCGGCAGTCAGTCAGTGCGGGAAGCGCACGGCGAGGGACCTGACGGACACCGGAATGTGAGTATGTACTGTTTGTTTTTTTTTACATTTACGATGATAACAGGGTAAACATCGGGTTACTAAGTGTGGCCCTGCGCTTAGTAACCCGATGTTTACCCTGGTTACAAGCGAACGCATCGCTGGATCGGTGTCACACACACCGATCCAGCGATGACAGCGGGAGATCCAGCGACAAAATAAAGTTCCAAACGATCTGCTACGATGTACGATTCTCAGCGGGGTCCCTGATCGCTGATGCGTGTCAGACACAGCGATATTGCTGGAACGTCACGGATCGTGCCATCGTAGCGACAAAAGTGCCACTGTGAGACGGTACCCTTAGCGACTGTTCAGCAACTTTGTTTGTTTGCTGTGGACCAACAAGGTCCATGTTACATGCAGCAGGAGTCAGAAGATAAGGAGGAAGAGAATAAGAACAATCATCAGCTGGTGAATGTGAAAGGGGGTATAGACTTTGCATAAGCAGTGAGTCAGAGTGAAAATGATGATGATGACACTGGCCATGAAAATTTACGCTGGCAGTAGGGTGATCACAATGAAACAATGGGGCCTTCAGTTACATTGGCAAGCATGGAAAGCTAATTGCTGTAATGTTTGTGTGAGGACAGGTATATTGTTAACATAAATCAAAGTGATAAATATTGATTAGCCACCCTGTTAGCCGCAGATCCTCACTATAAAAACAGAATGTTAGAATTATGCATAGCTTCTGAACGAACGCTTGCTGTCGTAGACACAACGTTCCACTTCCTGTGCTGTATGAGGGTCACAAGTGGCCAGGGTGACAGCAGTAACAATTTCAATACATTTGATATGATGGAAAAGATAATTTATGCACCATTGTGACAACATGGTGGACATCAACAAACATGGAACTATTGTCACTGAACAGTCTGGTTTAGTTATACATAAAGAAAAATATACAGAACATTTCAGAAATATACTGTAGTAGCATAACAATATATATAAAAAGTGCTAAATTATATGTGTTAAAAAATAACTTTATTAATAAAAATATATAAAAGGAAACCTGTATCTAATATATAAAGCTGTGTGTGTGTGTGTGTGTGTGTGTGTGTGTGTGTATGTCCGGGATTGGCATCTGCACCGTCGCAGCTACAGCCACAACATTTTGCACAGTCACACGTCTGGACCCCGAGAGTGTCATAGGCTATGTTATGAGGTGACATTTTAACCCCGTGCTTTCCAATTCACCAAATAATTTTGCCCCTCTCTACATAATAGAGAAAAAGTGAAAGGAAAAGTGTTGGAGGCAAATTGACAGCTGCCAGATGTGAACAAGGGGGACTTAAAGAATGAGAGCAATGGCGCCAAAGATTATATACCATACAGTTGCTAAGGTGGGGCCCTGACATGGGATACTCAAAACACATGGGGATATGAACACACACACAACATGCGCCACACACTACCACGTGCTTGAACACATATACCACCTTCAGCGCACATTTCACCACACATACACCAACCTCGCCACATAAAAGTTGAAACACAAAAGTCACCACTCAAAACTCGCCACGCACAAAACTCGCCACATGCAAAACTCGCCACATGCAAAACTAGGCTCAAGTAAAACTCGCCACACGTACAAAACTCACCTCATGGAAAACTCGCCACATGCAAAACTTGCACACTCCGAAAAATTGCCACATGCACAAAAGTTGCAACACATGCAAAAGTTATCTCACACAAAACTTGCACATACTCAAAATGCACCACACATAAAACTTGCCACGCGCAAAACTCACCATGCGCAAAACTTGCTGCACACAACTTGCTACACTAAACAAAATTCGATATATTTCAACTTACAATGGACAGTGGCAGGAAATGAGAGCCTGCATCCAAAAACATTGGAATGTGTTAAAAACTGATGCGGTACTTGCCAAAAGTCTTACCAATACTCCTTTCATGACATCAAGACGCAGTAAAAATTTAGGCGATTTGCTAATGAGCAGCCATTATGTCCCGACCATAGATCGCAGTAATACTATTTTTGGTGCAAGTGGTCCTATTAAAGGATGTTTTTCATGCGGTAATTGTATTGCATGTAAGAACATCATCCGTTCGACAACTTTTCAATCAGTCAACGGAAGACAATTTAATATTAAACAACATATTACATGTAATACCACTCAAGTTATTTATTATGCAACATGTACATGTTCAAAAATATATATTGGTTTACTTCTAGGCATCTGGGCACTCGCACACGCGAACATGTCCGTGACATAATGGCTGCTGAATTGGAAAATGAAATTTCTTTACTCAAAACCCTACCCCGCCATTTTCGGTTATTCCATAATTGCAACCCTAAAAATTTATCTGTCAGGGGTATTGAACATGTGCAATGTGGCATAAGGGGAGGTGACATAAAACGCCTTTTGGCTCAAAAAGAATGCAGGCGGATTTTTACCTTGGGCACAATGGTACCAGACGGATTAAATGAGACCACGGGTTATTCGTCATATTTATAAAGATAATAACCCCTACAGTGATTTGTCGCTTCTCTCCAGATATACCACCTTCACTCTCTTTTTTGTTTTTTTCTTGTTGGTCTTTTTTATTTTATTTATTTTATTCTTAACAGTTTTTAATCATATGTATGTTTTTTGTGCCTTAATTATTCATTGTTATTTTTTATTATTTAATTTAGTTCACTGGCGGTTGAGAAATATCCATGTACAAGCAATCACTACTTTCACTTCAAGCCTCCACTTTATATGAAGATTTTATTTATTTTAATACAAAATTATTCTTATTTATTGTTCACATATTTATGAAGTTTTCACTTATTTCAATATAAAATTGTTGTTCACAAATCCATTTGTTTCACTTTATTATATACAATGTGGTTTTTGTTGTATTAATGACGATTATTCACATGATTGTTAAACTGTGTAATATTATTAGGTTAATTCACATTGGAATACAACTAAAATGTGGGTTAGATATATAAAAAAATGTTTTATCACATGTTTAATTTCATCACTTTTTGTTATCTTAATTATAATAATGCTTGATATGGATATATACTGCCGTAATTATTTATTGTTATATATTTTTGAATGGATGTATTTTTTATTGTTGTCAAATATATTACGGTGTGACTACTTTCTCCTGACACACTGGTGCCGTGATGGAGCTCCGTACATGTTCTCCACGATCCTCTGTTGCGTGTCGGATGGTATGCGGCTAAGGCGCCAGCCGCTGCCTTCGGTATGTGCAGGGGGATCGTGAGTCCATAGTTACGGAGCCCGACGACAGCAGGTGCGCAGGCGTAAAGGCAAGAAACATCATTGGCCAGCTCTGAATCTTGTGACCAGAACGGAAATGTTTTTAACGCCGGCCTTTGTATGTATAAGACCACGCCCCCTTGAGGAAGCGAGAATCATTCTCGCGAAACGCGTGTCGGGGAGAGTGGTCGCTTATGGGACTGAGCTCTGACATTATGTGCAATTAACCTTTCATTATTATTGTACAAATGCAATGCTTTGATACATTTTCCATGTGATACTTTACCTATTTCATAGGATTTTTTGGGAACAGCTATTCCCGTAACCTAGTATATATTTGAAATATGAGTACCGTCTCTGTTTCTTTCTTACATCTAATTAGTGGTAAATGGGTAAATGTATAAAGCTTGTTTTTGAGTCTCAGTTCTGATTAGCGATTGCGTTTGCGCTGACACCTGATAGGATCACACAACTTTTGTCTATACTAATGATAAATTGTTTAATTTATGTATTTATTGTCTTGTTTTAGATTTAATAAAAAAATATAGTTTTTATACAAAAAAACTCAGAATCTCCTAGTATTTATTATTGCTACACTAACCTGTCACATGCAACTCGACACACAAAAAGTTGCTACATGCATGTCACCACACAAAACTCATCTCACAAAAGTCGGGACATGCATGTCGCCACACGCAACTCAACACACACAACTTGACACATGAAACTCGCCCTAAAACACATACAAGTCTGGTATTATCCTTCAAAAATAAAAATCTGATTAATAAGCAGACAAACTACAAGAGCAACAAATGTACCATATAGGAATCACGGCAGCTGTCAGTCATATGACCTGTCTATTACGTGTATGTGTGAGCTAATATATACTGCCAGGGGGGAGGGCTTCCTGTTGGCTGGGGATTTATCAGGCTGCAAATTTATCTTACAAATACTGAGGTAAAAATACTGACCAAATAACGTGTGAACGAGGTCTAATACAGGAGGAGATGACATACAGGTACATACTGTATACAGGGGAGATCACACACAGGTATATATTATATACAGGAGCAGATGACACACAGGTTTATACTATATACAGGAGGAGAGGACTTACAGGTATATACTATATACAGGAGGAGATGACACACATATATACTATATACAGGAGGAGCTGACACACAGGTATATACTATATAAAAGAGGAGATGACACATAGATATATAGAGGAGGAGATGACATATAGCAGGTATATACTATACACAGGGGAGATGACATACAGATACATACTATATACAGGAGATGACATACAGGTATACAGGTCCTTCTCAAAAAATTAGCATATAGTGTTAAATTTCATTATTTACCATAATGTAATGATTACAATTAAACTTTCATATATTATAGATTCATTATCCACCAACTGAAATTTGTCAGGTCTTTTATTGTTTTAATACTGATAATTTTGGCATACAACTCCTGATAACCCAAAAAACCTGTCTCAATAAATTAGCATATTTCACCCGTCCAATCAAATAAAAGTGTTTTTTAATAACAAACAAAAAAAACATCAAATAATAATGTTCAGTTATGCACTCAATACTTGGTCGGGAATCCTTTGGCAGAAATGACTGCTTCAATGCGGCGTGGCATGGAGGCAATCAGCCTGTGACACTGCTGAGATGTTATGGAGGCCCAGGATGCTTCAATAGCGGCCTTAAGCTCATCCAGAGTGTTGGGTCTTGCGTCTCTCAACTTTCTCTTCACAATATCCCACAGATTCTCTATGGGGTTCAGGTCAGGAGAGTTGGCAGGCCAATTGAGCACAGTTATACCATGGTCAGTAAACCATTTACCAGTGGTTCTGGCACTGTGAGCAGGTGCCAGGTCGTGCTGAAAAATGAAATCTTCATCTCCATGAAGCATTTCAGCCGATGGAAGCATGAAGTGCTCCAAAATCTCCTGATAGCTAGCTGCATTGACCCTGCCCTTGATGAAACACAGTGGACCAACACCAGCAGCTGACATGGCACCCCACACCATCACTGACTGTGGGTACTTGACACTGGACTTCAGGCATTTTGGCATTTCCTTCTCCCCAGTCTTCCTCCAGACTCTGGCACCTTGATTTCCGAATGACATGCAAAATTTGCTTTCATCAGAAAAAAGTACTTGGGACCACTTAGCAACAGTCCAGTGCTGCTTCTCTGTAGCCCAGGTCAGGCGCTTCTGCCGCTGTTTATGGTTCAAAAGTGGCTTTACCTGGGGAATGCGGCACCTGTAGCCCATTTCCTGCACACGCCTGTGCACGGTGGCTCTGGATGTTTCCACACCAGACTCAGTCCACTGCTTCCTCAGGTTCCCCAAGGTCTGGAATCGGTCCTTCTCCCCAATCTTCCTCAGGGTCCTGTCACCTCTTCTCGTTGTACAGCGTTTTCTGCCACATTGTTTCCTTCCAACAGACTTACCATTGAGGTGCCTTGATACAGCACTCTGGGAACAGCCTATTTGTTGAGAAATTTCTTTCTGGGTCTTACCCTCTTGCTTGAGGGTGTCAATGATGGCCTTCTTGACATCTGTCAGGTCGCTAGTCTTACCCATGATGGGGGTTTTGAGTAATGAACCAGGCAGGGAGTTTTTAAAAGCCTCAGGTATCTTTTGCATGTGTTTAGAGTTAATTAGTTGATTCAGAAGATTAGGGTAATAGGTCGTTTAGAGAACCTTTTCTTGATATGCTAATTTATTGAGACAGGTTTTTTGGGTTTTCAGGAGTTGTATGCCAAAATCATCAGTATTAAAACAATAAAAGACCTGACAAATTTCAGTTGGTGGATAATGAATCTATAATATATGAAAGTTTAATTGTAATCATTACATTATGGTAAATAATGAAATTTAACACTATATGCTAATTTTTTGAGAAGGACCTGTATACTATATATAGGAGGAGATGATATACAGGTATATACTATATACAGGGGAGATGACATACAGGCATATACTATATACAGGAGATGACATACAGGTGCATGCTATATATAAAGGAAATGACAAACATGTATATACTCAGGGGAAAATGAGAGTTGTGAGGTGAAAATGAGAGGTGTGAGGTGAAAATGAAAATGTGTGAGTGCAAAATGAGACTAGTGAGGGAAAATAGTGGAGTGATTGGAGAATGACAGATGTGAGGTCTAAATGACAAGTGTTAGGGGGGAATGAGAGGAGTGAGGGGGGAATAAGAGGAGTGAGGGGGAAAATAAGAGGAGTGAGGGGGAAAATGAGAGATGTGAGGGGAAAATGAAAGATGTAAGAGGGAAAATGAGTGGCATGATGGGAAAATAAAAGAAGTGAGGTGCTATAACTAACCACAGATATTTACTATGCCCAGGCAACGCCGGGCTCTTAAGCTAGTATTGTATATTTTAACTATCCATCTAAGGAGTGCTTTCTTAGAAAAAAGAAAAGAACATTTATTAACTAATGTAATCACCAATGAGTAATGTAGGAACATACAGATAAATAATAATAACTTAAATTAAAAAAATGAACTGGAATATTTGTTGGTATGCATTAGGGATGAGCGCAGTGCTCAGTGATACTCCGTTATCACCCGAGTATCATGGTGCTTGGATGTTTTGGTTACTTGGTGGGGAATGGGCGGTGCTTGAGTTCAAATTCAAATCTCTGCCTCACATCTTTGGCTTCTGTTATAGAGCCAATAAGCATGCAGGGATTGCATGTGAGTCACTGTAATTCCAAGCCATCTTGGTAGTGACATTCCTGTGATTGGCTGGGCATGTGACATTGGAGGTTATAAAAGGACAGGCACTGCCCAGCTGGTCACACATACGCCATTGCACAGCTCTATGACACTTCATATTGGAGGGAGAGACTGCTTGTCTAGGCCTATGTGCTTAGTATAACGAATCAGAGGCCTCTACTAGGGTTGAGCAACTTTTACTTTTTTAGGATCGAGTCGGGTTTCGTGAAACCCGACTTTCTCAAAAGTCGGATCGTGTGAAATCGGCCGATTATTGTGAAAAGTCGGGGGGCCGACCGAAACACGAAACCCAATGCAAGTCAATGGGGATATATATATATATATATATATATATATATATATATATATATATATATATATATAATTTCTCTCTCTCTCTCTCTCTCTCTCTCTCCTCGGACAGTGTAAATCGCTACATTCCTCGGACTGTGAAAATCGCTACATCCAAAACGGTAAGATGGCGTTTATACCCCACCCCCTGTGACGCCGCAGAAAGCAAGACGAGACCTATGTCATCACGCTGCCTACACTCCTTCATTGGCTGAAAAAATGGCGGTTAAAGCGTCATACAAAACTCGACTTTGGCGCGAAGATAGTCGCGAAGATCGCCGACCGCATGGCCGATCCCACACTGGGATCGGCTTGGGTTTCACGAAACCCGACTTTGCCGAAAGTCGGCGACTTATGAAATTGACCAATCCGTTTCGCTCAAGCCTACTCTAGTCTTGATGCTGGTGCTGAAGCTGAGCCAACAACAGCCCTTCTAAGGGCTAATTGTTTACACCACATACAAACTGCATTTTGCCTACGGAGGGAGAGGGCGCAGGAAAGGTGACAGAATCCAAGTTGTACACAGGTATTAGGCCTATGCAGTCCGTTGGCAAATATGTAACTGCTTTTTTGAGGGTGCTGGAAACATTTTAGATTTTTTGATCCATCAAGTTAATATTATTTGCATTGAGGTCCTTTTTTGTGTTGTATAACACACCCAAAAATCATTAAAACATTTTACTGGCCTCCATTTCACAGATATACAGTGTTACATTGTTACATGGTCTGTGAAAATTTCTGTGATCTGGAACACTTGCGAAAACACTTTTAAAAATGTTCAATGCCTCCATTTCTCAGACATACAGTGTTATTTTGTCTGTGAATTTCTCTGTAATCTCTGTGAATACTTTTCTGCCCAATGATGACAGACGTATTCTAAGAGTGATACCTTTATTGGCTAACCAGAAAATAATGTTTGCAAGCTTTCAGAGCACAGTGGCTACTTCTTCTTCAGGCAAGATAACAAATAGATTAATAAGAGACAAGCACTACATTTAAAGAATAATACAGGAGGACATTTGTAAAGGTACCGTCGCACTCAGCGACGCTGCGGCGATATAGACAACGAGCCGACCTAAAATAGATCGCTGGAGCGTCACTGTTTAGGTCGCTGTAGAGACGTCAAACACAGCAACTCCAGAACGATGCAGGAGCGATCCAGTGACGTAACGGTGACTCACTTCTCGTTCTCGCTGGTTGTTAGCTCCATGTCAAACAGCCGGAGTGTACCGACTGGCTAGAAGGAGACGCTGCGATGCCCCCTATGCTCGTTGCTGGCGTCATAGCTTTTGATGTCAAACATGACGATACACGCCGACCTGGCGACGAAATAAAGTTCTGGACTTCTAGCTCTGACCAGCGATGGCTCAGCGGGATCCAGATCGCTGTTGCGTGTCAAACAGAACAAGATCGCTATCCAGGACGCTGCATCGTCATGGATTGTTGTCGTTCTCTTTGCAAAGTTGCTGAGTCTGGTGGTACCTTTACAAATGGAGAGGCAGTGGGCATAATGTTCTTAGTTATCTGGAGTCCATCTGGTGGAGGTGTGAATTGTAACCATATAGTGACTCATAAATCCAGGTGTTAAATTGAGTGCTAGTCCTAGTCCTAATCTTGCCTGAAGAAGGAGCCACTGTGCTCTGAAAGCTTGCAAAAATATTATTTTCTGGTTAGCCAATAAAGGTATCACTCCTAGAATACTTCTGTCATCATTGGGCAGAAAAGTATTCACATCGATTTTTCTGGCTAACACGGTACCACAATACAATTTGTTATTGTACATCATCTCTGTAATCTCTAAAAGAGAACAAAAGCTTTTAAACATTTTGTAGTCCTCCATTTTTCAGACATACAGTGTTACATGGTCTATGAACATTTCTGTGATCTCTAAAACTGAGAAAAAGCATTGAAACATTTTTCTGGATTGAATTTGATTTGCCATCCATACACTTTTGCGTTCTTTCTGTTACACTTCTTTAGAGTAAACTCACAAAAAAGGCTTTGATTGCTGCAGGTGACGATTTTTTTTTTCTTTTTAAAAAGAAACTTGTCTTCAAGATACCTAGCAACTACAAAATGAGGAAGGCATGCATTAAGGGACAAGGAAGTGGAAGTGCTGTTGATGGTGCACGCAGATGTTGAGAACGTGGGGCAGATGCAACACCTGTTGGAGCACAAGAAAAAGCCCATTAATGACACATAGGTTCTTTTCCCACTTTGCAGGGAGGCACAGCACACCACTTCTGAATTTAGAGCAGTGAGCACAGATGATTGGTTGGATAGCAGATAATGCTTCCAGTAGGCTTGGCAGCACCACACAGTATTCCACAATGACCAGTCTCACTGGCTTACAGTCTGGTTCACTTAATCCTCACCCTGATCCTCTTTCCTCCACCATTTTGAGTCCCAGGAGACTAGTGATCCCACACTAGGACACTCCGAGCAGTTGTCCGTCATAGCATTTCTTGATTGTGTCATCACAATCTGCAAGCTCTAAGAGGGATAGGATGACATGCTGTTCAGTTATGCACAAAACTTAGAGCAACACTTCCACAAGAAGACAACTGAGGGGAACAGCAAATTGGGATAAGGAGGAAGATGATCATGAGACGCTGTTGCCGATAAGTCTCTTTGTTGATACGTCACAAAGGCAAGAGGACCAGGGTGCAGTGGTGCAAGATGAGGTGATGGATGACAAAGTCAACGAGTAAACCTGGGAAGCTGGCATGCAGAGCAAGGCCAGCAGTACTGATGGGTAGAGATCGTCAACACTGAAACAGACAGGAAGAGGCAGAGAGATGACCAGAAGGAGAAGGCAATCAACCGCTCTACAGAGCACCGACATTCCTGAATTTCTCTGTCAAAGAGTTAGGTGTTCCCAAGTCTTTGACTTTAAAGTTAGATCTGAGACAAGCAAAATGGCCATTTTTCAACATGTTCCATGCAAAGATCAGCAGAGGCCTGACAACTAAGAACCTAACCACCACCAGCATGATCAGGCACATGTCATCTAAGCACCTGACTTGCTTCCCAATCCCCTGTTCAAATTACTGGCACAGATGCCTCTTGCCTTGCACCTATCCTTGCACATTCTGACTTACCATCATCAGGCACTTCCAAGTCCTTGTCCCAGCACAGCGTTCAGCTGTCCCAACCACAGACCTCGGAACAAAAGAGAAAGTTCACAGCTACCAACCTACAGGCCCAAAGGCTAAACAGACACATTTTCAGGCTGCTTGCTGAGGAAATGTTGCCATTTAGGCAGGTTGACACAGGAATTCTTGGGTGACTGCTTAGAATACTGTGTATATTGTGCAAATGTATACTAAGCAGTCACTCCCTCCATGAATGGGTAGATAGTGAGTGTCTGTCTATCTAGTATTTTGCACCTGTGTTGCAAGGATCCTGTAGTGCATTTGTTCAAAGAACTGGGCAGGTATGCAATCACTGCAATCAAGTGATTCCTGTAACTGTCAATTAGCCTTCTGCACCTCTCAATAGGTATTTTGGCCCACTCCTCAAGAGCAAACTGCTCCAATTGTCAAGTGTTTGAAGGTTGTCTTTTCTAGATGGCATGTTTCAATTCTTCCCAAAGATGCTCAATAGGATTTAGGTCAGGGCTCAAAGAAGGCCAGTTCAGAATAGTCCAATGTTTTTCTCTTAGCCATTCTTGGGTGTTTTTAGCTGTGTGTTTTGGGTCATTATCCTGTTCCAAGACCCATGACCTGCGACTGACACCAAGCTTTCTGACACTGGACAGCACATTTCTCTCTAGAATCCCTTGACAGTCTTGAGATTTCATTGCACTCTGCACAGATTCTAGACACCCTGTGCCAGATGCAGCAAAGCAGCCCCAGAACATAACAGAGCCTCCTCCATGTTTTACAGTAGGGACAGTGTCCTGTTCTTGGTATGCTTCATTTTTCTATCTGGGAACATAGAGGTGAGGTGCCTTGCCAAAAAGTACCACTTTTGTCTCATCTGTCCATAGGACATTCTCCCAGAAGCTTTGTGGCTTGTCAACATATGGTTTGACAAATTCCAGTCTGACTTTTTTATGATTATTTTTCAACAATGGTGTCCTCCTTGGTCGTCTCCCATGAAGTCCACTTTGACTCATACAACGACTGGTGGTGCGATCTGACACTGATGTTCCTTGAGCTTGCAGTTCACCTTTAATCTGTTCACCTTTAAATGTAATCTTTAATTCTGGGCTATTTTGTTACCATTCGTATTATCCATCTCTTTGATTTGTCATTAATTTTCCTCCTGATTGTATACACCTGTGATGCTAGTTAGTGGACACACATTGATTTAACATGTCACTTTTGTTACATTATTATCAGGGGTACCATCATTTCTGTCCAGGCCTAATTCATGAGTTTTTGTTTTTTATTCTGTGGAAGCATAGTTGATAAGCAATGTCTGACTTTCATTTTTTCATTTTCATAGATATTTTATTTACTATGAATTTTGTCAGATTCAAGTTATTTCTGTGATCATTGTGGGTTTTTCTGTCATTAAACGAGGTGTACCAACAGTTTGACCACATGTGTATTACCCTCCAAAAACATTTTCAATATTTTATCATTATTATATTGATGATTACCCATAGACCATTAATTGGTCTGGAGTAAATTTTGGTGATAAAATGTAGCGATATTATAATGCTCACCTATAGACTATTCTGTGGTTTGGAGTATATTTTGTTGCTATATAAGCCTTCAAAAACTTGTTCAAAATGTATCGGTATCATATTGCTCACAAGTGGGGTATTACATCTTCTTGGATATTTTTCTGTGCTATTTAACCCTCACAAAAATGTGTTAAAAATTTGATCATTGTGATATTGTTCTCCCGTAGGGTATTACATCTTCTTGAGTACGTTTCGTTTTTGTATAAGTGCCTCAAAAAAACTTTATAAAAATGTATTGATATTATGTTGCTCACCCATAAACTATTCTGTGGTCTTGAGTTCATTTCGTTCTTATAAAGCCTCAAAAACATGATAAAAATTTTCTTAAAATTATATTGCTCATCCATAGGGTTCTATATTTTCTTGGGTACATTTTGTTGGTATATACAGTGGGTATGGAACGTATTCAGACCTCTTTAACTTTTTCAATCTTTGTTTCATTGCAGCCATTTGGTAAGTTCAAAAAAGTTCATTTTGTTCTCATTAAATTTGGCACTCAACTCATAAAGATCCAATGCAGAAAAATAATTTTATTGCAGTCCATTATTGGACTGCAATAAAAAAAAAATCTGCATTGGATCTATATGAGTTGAGTGCCAAATTTTATTTTTCACAATGTGCAGGCATAGACATAGTGTTTCCAAAAATTAACCCTAGGGGCTGTATCATGGTTGATGCAGGAAGGAGGCCTCAAGGGCCAGACAATTATTATTATTATTATTATTTATTTATTTATGTAGCACCATTGATTCCATGGTGCTGCACATGAGAAAGGATTACATATAAATTACAGATATCACTTACAGTAAACAAACTAACAATCACAGACATACAAATGGGAGAGAACCCTGCCCTTGCAGGCTTATATTATACAGGATAGTGGGGAAGGAGACAGTAGGTTGGGGGTTACAGCAGCTCCCGTGTTGGTGAGGCGGGAGCTCTGGTAGTGGTGAGGAGGCAGAGTGGTCAGTGCAGGTTGTAAGTTTTCCTGAAGAGGTGAGTTTCCAGGTTCCATCCGAAGGATCCGAATGTGGTTGATAGTCGGACGTGTTATGGCAAAGAATTCCAGAGGATGGAAGATATTCGGGAGAAGTCTTGGAGGCGGTTGGGTGAGGAGCGAATAAGTGTGGAGGAGAGAAGGAGGCCTTGGGAGGACCGGAGATTACGTGAGAGAAGATATCAGGAGATTAATTCAGAGACGTATGGAGGAGACAGGTTATAGATGGCCTTGCAAGTCAGTATTAGTAATTTGAACTGGATACGCTGAGGCAATGGGAGCCAGTGAAGAGATTTGCAGAGGGTAGAAGCAGAAAAGTAGTGAGGAGAGAGATGAATTAGTCGGGCAGCAGAGTTAAGGATAGACTGGAGAGGTGTGAGAGTGTTAGCAGGGAGGCCACAAAAAAGGATGTTGCAGTAGTCGAGGCGGGAGATGATGAGGGCATGCACAAGCATTTTAGTAGATTTTGGGTTGAGGAAAAGACGGATCCTGGAGATATTTTTGAGCTGAAGGCGACAGGAGATGGAAAGAGCTTGGAGGTGTGGTTTGAAGGACAGGGCAGAGTCAAGGGTTACTCCAAGGCAGCGGACTTCCGTTTATGGGGGAAATCATGATGCCATTAATTGCGATAGATGGGTCAGGTAGGGAAGATCTGTGAAATGAAGGAAAGATGATGAGTTCAGATTTGTACACATTGGGTTTGAGGAAGCGAGAGGAGAAGGAAGGAATTATGAAGCTAGAACTACTAGCATAGTATTTCCAGTGTCCAATGTGCAGGCATAGACATACAGTATCCAAAAATTAGCCCAAGGGGCTGTATCACGTTTGACTCAGGAAGGAAGTCTTATCACATGTGCCTCCGATGGGAAATATTAATGAATGGAATATTGTTTCTAGCTTGTTGAGCATGAGGCACATGTGGCAGAAGCAGTAGTAGGATACACACGTAAGAAGAAGGAAAGGGGATTGTATGGGAAGGGATTAACATGATCACCAGTAGCATAAAATAACCTTTTGAGTGACTATAGGTTGGGATTCTATCATCTGGAGGGCTTAAAAACTGTGGCGAAATCCAGTCCTTGTTATATTTTATCAGAGTCAGCCTGTCTGCATTCTCTGTAGTCAGCCGTGTGCGTGTATCTGTGATGATTGCCCCAGCGGTACTGAAAATATGCTCAGGACTGGCCAACTGTGCAGCTTGGATACCCAGTCATTATATGGAACAGAAGCATCAGGAAGGATGCAGGTATCGTCACTTAGATAATCATTGATCATGTTGTTCAACTTCTTCCTCCTTGATATTGTTGCTGGTCCAGCTAACCCTTGCTGATGAGGCAGCTTATTGAAGATAGACCAGTTTGTAGACATTTTCCCCCCACCTCTTTTGGGCCTGCTGGGCGTGTCTCTCCCCAATAATGCATGCTGTTGCAAAGAGCTGGTATCTCTGCTACCAGCGGTGCCTGAGTGTGATTTTGTCATCAAATAATCGACAACGGCCATCTTGAAGGATTCAATTGTGAGACAACTTGGTGACTGCAACAGTGGCAAAGGAAATTTGTCCTTGTACCGTGGGTTGAGAAAGGTGGCCAAGCAGTATAGTTTGCTGTTAAAAATGTAGATCACGTGAGGGTTTTGGGACAGACACTTAGACATGAACTGTGCCATGTGTGCCAAGCTGCAAAGAGGCAAATGTTCTGTGGCCCCAGAAGGAGGAACAATACCCATCCTCTCCTCACCCTGACTCTCCTCCTCCTCCTCCACCTCCTCCTCTCCAGCCCACTCATGCCAGACAGACATGAAGCTGGGGTTGGCAGCACCCTCTGTAGCATCAGGGATCCCCTCAGAAAAATAAGTCCTCTCCCTCCTTATCTTCCTCCTCATCTTCATCACCCAATCTTGCCTCATGATAAAAGCTGGGCTGGATAGGATCACCCAGTGTGAAATCTTGCTCCTCCATACCCAGCTGATGGACACTCAAAGATTTCATGTTTAGATTATGCAGCGATTCTTTCAACGTACATAGCATTGGGATAGTAATGCTGATAATAGCCTGATGACCGCTCATGAGGTTGGTGCAGTACTCAAAGTTATCAAGCACCCCACAAATGTCAGCGATCCACACCCACTCGACACTTGTTATGTGTCTTTGCTGAGTCACAGTCTGACCGGCATGTTTACTCTGGTATTCAGCAAGTGCCCTCTGCTGCTCACTAATCCTTGCCAACATATGATATGTTGAGTTCCACCGTGTGGGCAAGTGGCAAATGAGTTGGTGATTTGGCAAATTAAATTGCTTTTGAAGCGCTGCAAGATCGACAACAGCAGTAGAGGAATGGCAGAAATGGGCGCAAATACGGCGCACCTACTCAAGTAGGTATGGCAAGTGAGGGCATGGTTTGATACATTTCTGAACCACTAGATTCAACACATGAGCCATGCATGATACGTGTACCTGCTTCCTGAGCTTTTAAGCCGCCACGAGATTACGCCCATTAACACAGACAACCAGACCAGGATCGAGTTGCAGTGGGGAGAGCAAGTGATCGGTCTGTTTTATTCCTTGCCACAGCTTTGCTGCAGTGTGTGGTGTTTGAACTAAAAAGATCAACTTCAGCAGAGAGTGTTGCCGCTTTGCTGATGCGCTGCTGCACAGCTCCCAACTTGGGAGTGATGTGGAGGGTAATTCACTATAGGATGAGAAGGAGGAGGAGGAAGAGGGAAGACAGGATATATATGATGAAGTGGAAACCATTATTGAGGTTGGGTCCGCGATTCATGGCATTGGTAGGATATGTGATGTTCCAGTTTGCGACTTTGTCCCATGCTTCACCATGTTCAGCCAGTGTGCCATGATTAAAATATAGCGTCCCTGTCCACAACTACTTGTCCATATGACTGTTGTTAGGTGGACTTCCAGGGTACGGTGTTGGTGGGAGCACACTTTAGATTGTTTAGCATGTCCTGGTGTAACACGGGGATGGCACACCGGGAAAAATAGTGCCGGCTGGGAACAGAGTATCATGGGGCAGCCACAGCCAAGAGATCATGGAAAGACTGTGTCTTTACAAGCATAAACAGCAACATCTCTGTTGTGAATTCTGCACTTGGGCTCCCTCCGGTGGTTGTAAGTGGTAGCGCTGCTGTCTCTGAATCGCAGCATTTATCAGGTGTGTTCACTTTTTGCAAATCTGACAGGGCTATTTAGTCTTGCTTCACCCTTTAGTCAGTGCCAGTTGTCCATTGTTCCTGGAGGATTCACATCTCTGCCTGGTCTCTCCTGCTTTGCAGTTCTTTTCAATAGGGTTGAGCGAAACAGGTCGGCCATTTTCAGAAGTCGCCGACTTTTGGCAAAGTCGGGTTTCATGAAACCCGACCCGACCCCTGTGTGGGGTCGGCCATGAGGTCGGCGATCTTCTGAATCTGGTATCAGAATTCCGATACCGAGTTCCGATATGTTTGCGATATCGGGAATCGGTATCGGAATCCATATTTAAGTGTTAAATAAAGAATCAAAATAAAAAAAATTGATATACTCACCCTCGGACGCGCCCTGGTACTAAACGGCAGCCTTCCTTCCTAAGGATGAGCGCGTGAATGACCTGCGGTGACGTCGCAGCTTGTGATTGGTCGCGAGCGGTCACATGGGCGGTCACGTGACCAATCACAAGCCGCGACTTCATCTAAGGTCCTTCACGCGCTCATTCTTAGGAAGGAAGGCTGCTGGAAAGAAGCAGGGCGCGTCCAAGGGTGAGTATATTCCTATTAGGTATATACTCACCCTCGGACGTGCCCTGCTTCTTTCCGGCAGCCTTCCTTCCTGAGAATGAGCGCGTGAAGGACCTTAGATGACGTCGTGGCTTGTGATTAGTCGCGTGACCGCCCATGTGACCGCTCGTGACCAATCATAAGCCGCGACGTCACCGCAGGTCATTCACGCGCTCATCCTTAGGAAGGAAGGCTGCCATTTAGTACCAGGGCGCATCCGAGGGTGAGTATATCAATATTTTTTATTTTGATTCTTTATTTTACACATTAATTTGGATCCCAGGGCCTGAAGGAGAGTTTCCTCTCCTTCAGACCCTGGGAACCATAGTATCCCATGGCACTGCATTGGGTTTCGTGTTTCGGCCGACCCCGACCCCGACTTTTTTATAGGATCAGCCGATTTCACTCGACCCGACTTTTGAGAAAGTCGGGTTTCGTGAAACCTGACCCGATCTTATAAAAATAAAAGTCGCTCTACCCTACTTTTCAATAAAGATAAGTTCTGGCCTTGATGTTTTGCTGTCCACATGCTGTGGCCTTATTGTTCAGTTCTTTTCCATGTTTTGTCTTGTCCAGCTTGGTCTGTATAAGGATTTGTTTAGCCAAGCTGGTTTCTCTGGAGATGCAGATATACCCTCCATATCTTTAGTTAGCTGTGGAGATTTTGTATTTTCTGTGGTGGATATTTTCTAGTGTTTTAATACTGACCGCATAGTACTCTGTCCTATCCTTTCTATTTAGCTAGAAGTGGCCTCCTTTGCTAAATTCTGATTTCAGTCTGTGTATGTTTTTTCCCTCTCCTCTCACAGTCAATATTTGTGGGGGGCTGTCTATTCTTTGGGAATCTTCTCTGAGGCAAGATGGTTTTTCCTTTTCTATCTCTAGGGGTAATTAGTCCTCCGGCTGTGTCGAGATGTCTAGGAAGCGCTAGGTACATTCCACGGCTACTTCTAGTTGCGGTGTTAAGTTCAGGGTCTGCGGTCAGTACAGGTACCACCTCCAGAGTACGTCTCATGTTGCTCTTAGGCCACCAGATCATAACAGTACAACTGGCCAACAATGAGTTAACCGCATCTCAGAAGAAGGGAAGGAAAGTGCTGAGCCAATTTTTTCTGTAGTCTGTTGTGTTTTTTTTTTTTTTCTTCCCTCTTTACCTCTGGGTGGCTCAGGAGTTCGGCGCTGGTATGGATGTTCAGGGATTGGCTTCTCGTGTGGATCAACTTGCTGCTAGAGTACAGGGTATTTCCGATTATATCGTTCAGACTCCGGTTTTAGAGCCTAGAATTCCAACTCCTGATTTGTTTTTTGGGGATAGGTCCAAATTTCTAAGCTTTAAAAATAACTGTAAACTGTTTTTGCTCTGAAACCCCGTTCCTCTGGTGATCCCATCCAGCAGGTTAAAATTGTTACATCTCTGCTGTGTGGTGACCCCCACGATTGGGCATTTGCCCTGGAACCTGGGAATCCGGCGTTGTTTAATGTAGACACCTTTTTTCAGGTGCTTGGTTATTGTATGATGAACCTAATTCAGTGGATCATGCTGAGAAGACCTTGTTGGCCCTGTCTCAGGGTCAAGAAGCGGCAGAATCATATTGCCAGAAGTTTAGAAAATGGTCTATACTGACTAAATGGAATGAGGATGCCCTGGCGGCAATCTTCAGAAAGGGTCTTTCTGAATCCGTTAAAGATGTTATGGTGGGGTTCCCCACGCCTGCTGGTCTGAGTGATTCTATGTCTCTGGCCATTCAAATTGATCGGCGCTTGCGCGAGCGCAGAGTTGTGCACACTATGGCATTGTCTTCCGAGTGGAGTCCTGAGCCTATGCAGTGTGATAGGATTGTGTCTAGAGCTGAACGACAAGGATTCAGACGTCAGAATAGGTTTTGATTTTACTGCGGCGATTCTGCTCATGTTATTTCTGATTGCCCTAAGCGTACCAAGAGAATCACTAGTTCTGTTACCATCAGTACTGTACAACCTAAATTTCTGTTATCTGTGACCCTGATCTGCTCATTATCGTCATTTTCTGTCATGGCATTTATGGATTCAGGCGCCGCTCTAAACTTAATGGACTTAGAATTTGCCAGACGTTGTGGTTTCCCCTTGCAGCCTTTGCAGAGTCCTATTCCTTTGAGGGGCATTGATGCTACACCGTTGGCTAAAAATAAACCTCAGTTTTGGACACAGCTGACCATGTGCATGGCGCCAGCTCATCAGGAAGATTGTCGTTTTCTGGTGTTGCATAATTTGCATGATGCTATTGTGCTGGGTTTCCCATGGTTACAGGTGCATAATCCGGTATTAGATTGGAAATCTATGTCTGTGACTAGTTGGGGTTGTCAGTGGGTTCATGGTGATGTTCCTTTGATGTCAATTGCCTCCTCCCCCTCTTCTGAAATTCCTGAGTTTTTGTCAGATTTCCAGGATGTATTCAATGAGCCCAAGTCCAGTTCCCTTCCACCGCATAGGGACTGTGATTGTGCTATTGACTTGATTCCAGGCTGTAAGTTCCCTAAGGGCCGACTTTTCAACCTGTCTGTGCCAGAACACACCGCCATGCGGAGCTATGTTAAGGAGTCCTTGGAGAAGGGGCATATTCAGCCATCTTCTTCACCATTGGGAGCAGGTTTTTTTTTTGTTGCCAAAAAAGATGGCTCCTTGAGACCCTGTATTGATTATCGCCTCTTGAATAAGATCACGGTCAAATTCCAATACCTGTTGTGAAATTGGATTTTGGGCTCCCCCGGTGGCCACTGGTGGAATTGAACTGGTGTGCATCATCCTCTCTGTTCACCTGTTTCCATCAGGATGTGGGAGTCGCTATTTAGCCTTGCTCCTCTGTCACTTCCATGCCGGTCAACATTGTAATCAGAAGCCTTTCTGTGCATGTTCCTGCTTCTAGACAACTCCCAGCTAAGTTGGACTTTAGTCCTTGTTTGTTTTTGCATTTTGTTCCAGTTCACAGCTGTAGTTTCGTTTCTGTGTCTGGAAAGCTCTTGTGATCTGAAATTGCCACTCTGATGTTATGAGTTAATACTAGAGTCTTAAAGTAATTTCAGGATGGTGTTTTGATAGTGCTTTTAGCTGACCATGAAAGTGTCCTTTCTGTCTTCCTGCTATTTGGTAAGCGGACCTCAATTTTGCTAAACCTATTTTCATACTACGTTTGTCATTTCATCTAAAATCACCGCCAGTATTTGTGGGGGCCTCTGTCTGCCTTTTGGGGAATTTTCTCTAGAGGTGAGCCAGGACTATATTTTCCTCTGCCAGGATTAGTTAGTCCTCCGGCCGGCGCTGGGCGTCTAGGGATAAAACGCAGGCTACGCTACCCGGCTACTGTTAGTTGTGCGGCAGGTTTAGTTCATGGTCAGTTTAGTTTCCATCCTTCCAAGAGCTAGTTCTATGTTTGCTGGGCTATGTTCTCTTGCCATTGAGAACCATAACAGTTTGACCGGCCAAAAAGGGTTAAATTAATTGACAGAGAAAGGAGAGATAAGAGAAGTCTGCTGAATATTTTTTTTTTTATTTTTTTTTTCCTTCAGTTCTGAGTGTGCTTGTAATTGAATCTCTTGCAAGTCTGCCTATGTTGCAGCCTTTCTCTCTCTCTCTCCTTCTAATCCTGGAATGGCTCTGTGTTCACCTGTGTAAAATGGATATTCAGAGTTTAGCTGCAGGTTTGAATAATCTTACCACGAAAGTTCAAAATTTACAAGATTTTGTTGTTCATGTTCCTATATCTGAACCTAGAATTCCTTTGCCTGAATTTTTCTCGGGGAATAGATCTTGCTTTCAAAATTTCAAAAATAATTGCAAGTTGTTTTTGTCCCTGAAATCTCGCTCTGCTGGAGATCCTGCTCAGCAGGTCAGGATTGTGATTTCCTTGCTCCGGGGCGACCCTCAGGATTGGGCTTTTGCATTGGCTCCAGGGGATCCTGCGTTGCTCAATGTGGATGCGTTTTTTCTGGCCTTAGGGTTGCTTTATGAGGAACCTCAGTTAGAACTTCAGGCGGAAAAGGCCTTGTTGTCCCTATCTCAGGGGCAAGACGAAGCTGAAATATACTGCCAGAAATTCCGTAAATGGGCTGTGCTTACTCAGTGGAATGAGTGCGCCCTGGCGGCGAATTTCAGAGAGGGTCTCTCTGATGCCATTAAGGATGTTATGGTGGGGTTCCCTGTGCCTGCGGGTCTGAATGAGTCCATGACAATGGCTATCCAGATCGATAGGCGTCTGCGGGAGCGCAAACCTGTGCACCATTTGGCGGTGTCTACTGAGAAGACGCCAGAGAATATGCAATGTGATAGAATTCTGTCCAGAAGTGAACGGCAGAATTTTAGACGAAAAAATGGGTTGTGCTTCTATTGCGGTGATTCAACTCATGTTATATCAGCATGCTCTAAGCGTACTAAGAAGCTTGATAAGTCTGTTTCAATTGGCACTTTACAGTCTAAGTTTATTCTATCTGTGACCCTGATTTGTTCTTTATCATCTATTACCGCGGATGCCTATGTCGACTCTGGCGCCGCTTTGAGTCTTATGGATTGGTCCTTTGCCAAACGCTGTGGGTATGATTTGGAGCCTCTTGAAACCCCTATACCCCTGAAGGGGATTGACTCCACCCCATTGGCTAGCAATAAACCACAATACTGGACACAAGTAACTATGCGGATTAATCCGGATCACCAGGAGATTATTCGCTTTCTTGTGTTGTATAACCTACATGATGTGTTGGTGCTTGGATTGCCATGGCTGCAATCTCATAACCCAGTCCTTGACTGGAAAGCTATGTCTGTGTTAAGCTGGGGATGTAAGGGGACGCATGGGGACGTACCTGTGGTTTCCATTTCATCATCTATTCCCTCTGAGATTCCTGAATTCTTGACTGAATATTGTGACGTTTTTGAAGAACCTAAGCTTGGTTCATTACCTCCGCACCGGGAGTGCGATTGTGCCATAGATTTGATTCCGGGTAGTAAATACCCTAAGGGTCGTTTATTTAATCTGTCTGTGCCTGAACATGCTGCTATGCGAGAATATATAAAGGAGTCCTTGGAAAAGGGACATATTCGTCCTTCGTCATCTCCCTTAGGAGCCGGTTTTTTCTTTGTGGCTAAGAAAGATTGCTCTTTGAGGCCGTGCATTGATTATCGGCTTTTGAATAAGATCACGGTTAAATATCAATATCCGTTGCCACTGCTGACTGATTTGTTTGCTCGCATAAAGGGGGCCAAGTGGTTCTCTAAGATAGATCTCCGTGGGGCGTATAATTTGGTGCGAATTAAGCAGGGGGATGAGTGGAAAACCGCATTTAATACGCCCGAGGGCCACTTTGAGTATTTGGTGATGCCTTTTGGTCTTTCAAATGCCCCTTCAGTCTTTCAGTCCTTTATGCATGACATTTTCCGTGATTATTTGGATAAATTTATGATTGTGTATCTGGATGATATTTTGATTTTTTCGGATGACTGGGACTCTCATGTCCAGCAGGTCAGGAGGGTTTTTCAGGTTTTGCGGTCTAATTCCTTGTGTGTGAAGGGTTCTAAGTGCGTTTTTGGGGTTCAAAAGATTTCCTTTTTGGGATATATTTTTTCCCCCTCTTCCATCGAGATGGATCCTGTCAAGGTTCAGGCTATTTGTGATTGGACGCAACCCTCTTCTCTTAAGAGTCTTCAGAAATTTTTGGGCTTTGCTAACTTTTATCGTCGATTTATTGCTGGTTTTTCTGATGTTGTTAGACCATTGACTGATTTGACTAAGAAGGGTGCTGATGTTGCTGATTGGTCCCCTGCTGCTGTGGAGGCCTTTCGGGAGCTTAAGCACCGCTTTTTTTCCGCCCCTGTGCTGCGTCAGCCTGATGTTGCTCTTCCTTTTCAGGTTGAGGTCGACGCTTCTGAAATCGGAGCTGGGGCGGTTTTGTCGCAGAGAAGTTCCGATTGCTCCATGATGAGACCTTGTGCTTTTTTCTCACGTAAATTTTCGCCCGCCGAGCGGAATTATGATGTTGGGAATCGGGAGCTTTTGGCCATGAAGTGGGCTTTTGAGGAGTGGCGTCATTGGCTTGAGGGGGCTAGACATCAGGTGGTGGTATTGACTGACCACAAAAATCTAATTTATCTTGAGTCCGCCAGACGCCTGAATCCTAGACAGGCGCGCTGGTCGTTGTTTTTCTCTCGGTTTAATTTTGTGGTGTCCTACCTGCCGGGTTCTAAGAATGTTAAGGCGGATGCCCTTTCTAGGAGTTTTGAGCCTGACTCCCCTGGTAATTCTGAACCTACAGGTATCCTTAAGGATGGAGTGATATTGTCTGCCGTTTCTCCAGACCTGCGGCGGGCCTTGCAGGAGTTTCAGGCGGATAGACCTGATCGTTGCCCACCTGGTAGACTGTTTGTTCCTGATGATTGGACCAGTAAAGTCATTTCTGAGGTTCATTCTTCTGCGTTGGCAGGTCATCCTGGAATCTTTGGTACCAGGGATTTGGTGGCAAGGTCCTTTTGGTGGCCTTCCCTGTCTCGAGATGTGCGAGGCTTCGTGCAGTCTTGTGACGTTTGTGCTCGGGCCAAGCCTTGTTGTTCTCGGGCTAGTGGATTGTTGTTGCCCTTGCCTATCCCGAAGAGGCCCTGGACGCACATCTCGATGGATTTTATTTCGGATCTTCCTGTTTCTCAGAAGATGTCTGTCATCTGGGTGGTGTGTGATCGTTTCTCTAAGATGGTCCATTTGGTTCCCCTGCCTAAGTTGCCTTCTTCTTCCGAGTTGGTTCCTCTGTTTTTTCAAAATGTGGTCCGATTGCATGGTATTCCGGAGAATATCGTTTCTGACAGAGGTACCCAATTCGTGTCTAGATTTTGGCGAGCATTCTGTGCTAGGATGGGCATAGATTTGTCTTTCTCGTCTGCTTTCCATCCTCAGACTAATGGCCAGACCAAGCGGACGAATCAGACCTTGGAGACATATTTGAGGTGTTTTGTGTCTGCAGATCAGGATGATTGGGTTGCTTTTTTGCCTTTAGCGGAGTTTGCCCTCAATAATCGGGCCAGCTCTGCCACCTTGGTGTCTCCCTTTTTCTGTAATTCGGGGTTTCATCCTCGATTTTCTTCTGGTCAGGTGGAATCTTCGGATTGTCCTGGAGTGGATGCTGTGGTGGAGAGGTTGCATCAGATTTGGGGGCAGGTAGTGGACAATTTGAAGTTGTCCCAGGAGAAGACTCAGCTTTTTGCCAACCGCCGGCGTCGGGTTGGTCCTCGGCTTTGTGTTGGGGACTTGGTGTGGTTGTCTTCTCGTTTTGTCCCTATGAGGGTTTCTTCTCCCAAGTTTAAGCCTCGGTTCATCGGCCCGTACAAGATATTGGAGATTCTTAACCCTGTGTCCTTCCGTTTGGACCTCCCTGCATCTTTTTCTATTCATAATGTTTTTCATCGGTCATTATTGCGCAGGTATGAGGTACCGGTTGTGCCTTCCGTTGAGCCTCCTGCTCCGGTGTTGGTTGAGGGCGAGTTGGAGTACGTTGTGGAAAAAATCTTGGACTCCCGTGTTTCCAGACGGAAACTCCAGTATCTGGTCAAATGGAAGGGATACGGTCAGGAGGATAATTCTTGGGTGACTGCCTCTGATGTTCATGCCTCCGATTTGGTCCGTGCCTTTCATAGGGCTCATCCTGATCGCCCTGGTGGTTCTGGTGAGGGTTCGGTGCCCCCTCCTTGAGGGGGGGGTACTGTTGTGAAATTGGATTTTGGGCTCCCCCGGTGGCCACTGGTGGAATTGAACTGGTGTGCATCATCCTCTCTGTTCACCTGTTTCCATCAGGATGTGGGAGTCGCTATTTAGCCTTGCTCCTCTGTCACTTCCATGCCGGTCAACATTGTAATCAGAACCCTTTCTGTGCATGTTCCTGCTTCTAGACAACTCCCAGCTAAGTTGGACTTTAGTCCTTGTTTGTTTTTGCATTTTGTTCCAGTTCACAGCTGTAGTTTCGTTTCTGTGTCTGGAAAGCTCTTGTGATCTGAAATTGCCACTCTGATGTTATGAGTTAATACTAGAGTCTTAAAGTAATTTCAGGATGGTATTTTGATAGTGCTTTTAGCTGACCATGAAAGTGTCCTTTCTGTCTTCCTGCTATTTGGTAAGCGGACCTCAATTTTGCTAAACCTATTTTCATACTACGTTTGTCATTTCATCTAAAATCACCGCCAGTATTTGTGGGGGCCTCTGTCTGCCTTTTGGGGAATTTTCTCTAGAGGTGAGCCAGGACTATATTTTCCTCTGCCAGGATTAGTTAGTCCTCCGGCCGGCGCTGGGCGTCCAGGGATAAAACGCAGGCTACGCTACCCGGCTACTGTTAGTTGTGCGGCAGGTTTAGTTCATGGTCAGTTTAGTTTCCATCCTTCCAAGAGCTAGTTCTATGTTTGCTGGGCTATGTTCTCTTGCCATTGAGAACCATAACAAATACCCTTTGCCTATGCTTTCTGATCTGTTTGCTAGGATTAAGGGGGCTAGTTGGTTTACTAAGATTGACCTTCAAGGGGCATATAATCTTGTTCGTATTAAGCAGGGTGACGAATGGAAAACTGCGTTTAATACGCCCGAAGGCCATTTTGAATACCTTGTGATGCCATTCGGACTCTCTAATGCTCCATCTGTGTTTCAGTCCTTCATGCATGATATATTTCGGAATTATCTTGATAAATTCATGATTGTACAGTATATTTGGATGATATTTTGATTTTTTCAGATGATTGGGAGTCTCATGTGAAACAAGTCAGGATGGTATTTCAGATCCTTCGTGATAATGCCTTGTTTGTGAAGGGGTCTAAGTGCCTCTTTGGAGTACAGAAGATTTCTTTTTTGGGCTTCATTTTTTCTCCCTCATCTTTAGAAATGGATCCGGTTAAGGTTCAGGCCATTCATGATTGGATCCAGCCCACATCCGTGAAGAGCCTTCAGAAATTTTTGGGCTTTGCTAATTTTTATCGCCGTTTCATTGCCAACTTCTCCAGTGTGGTTAAACCCCTGACCGATTTGACGAAGAAAGGCGCTGATGTGATGAATTGGTCCTCTGCAGCTGTTTCTGCCTTTCAGGAGCTTAAATGCCGATTTACTTCTGCCCCTGTGTTGCGTCAGCCGGATGTTTCTCTTCCTTTTCAGGTTGAGGTTGACGCTTCTGAGATTGGGGCAGGGGCCGTTTTGTCTCAGAGGAATTCTGATGGTTCCTTGATGAAACCGTGTGCCTTCTTTTCTCGAAAGTTTTCGCCTGCAGAACGCAATTATGATGTCGGCAATCGTGAGTTGTTGGCCATGAAGTGGGCATTTGAGGAGTGGCGACATTGGCTTGAGGGGGCCAAGCACCGTATTGTGGTCTTGACCGATCATAAGAATCTGATTTATCTCGAGTCTGCCAAACGGCTGAATCCTAGACAGGCCCGATGGTCCCTGTTTTTCTCCCGTTTGATTTTGTTGTCTCGTATCTTCCGGGTTCTAAGAATGTTAAGGCTGATGCCCTCTCTAGGAGCTTTTTGCCTGATTCTCCTTGGGTCCTTGAGCCGGTCGGTATTCTGAAGGAAGGGGTGATTCTTTCTGCTATCTCCCCTGATTTACAACGGGTTCTTCAGGAATTTCAGGCTGATAAACCTGACCACTGTCCAGTGGGGAAATTGTTTGTTCCTGACAGATGGACTAGTAAAGTGATTTCGGAGGTTCATTGTTCTGTGTTAGCTGGCCATCCGGGGATTTTTGGTACCAGAGATTTGGTTGGTAGGTCCTTTTGGTGGCCTTCTTTGTCACGGGAAGTGCGTTCTTTTGTGCAGTCCTGTGGGACTTGTGCGCGGGCCAAGCCTTGCTGTTCCCGCGCTAGTAGGTTGCTTTTGCCTTTGCCGGTCCCTGAGAGGCCTTGGACGCATATTTATATGGATTTTATTTCGGATCTTCCGGTTTCCCAGAGGATGTCAGTTATCTGGGTGGTTTGTGACCGGTTTTCTAAGATGGTTCATTTGGTACATTTGCCTAAGTTGCCTTCCTCTTCTGATTTGGTTCCGTTGTTTTTTCAGCATGTGGTTCGTTTGCATGGCATTCCAGAGAATATTGTGTCCGATAGAGGTTCCCAGTTTGTTTCTAGGTTTTGGCGGGCCTTTTGTGCTAGGCTGGGCATTGATTTGTCTTTTTCTTCCGCATTTCATCCTCAGACAAATGGCCAAACCGAGCGAACTAACCAGACTTTGGAAACTTATTTGAGATGCTTTGTGTCTGCTGATCAGGATGATTGGGTGGCTTTCTTGCCATTGGCCGAGTTTACCCTTAATAATCGGGCTAGTTCTGCTACCTTGGTTTCAACCTTCTTTTGTAACTCTGGTTTTCATCCTCGTTTTTCTTCGGTGACCCCTCCTCAAGGGGGGTACTGTTGTGAATTCTGCTCTTGGGCTCCCTCTGGTGGTTGTAAGTGGTAGCGCTGCTGTCTCTGAATCGCAGCATTTATCAGGTGTGTTCACTTTTTGCAAATCTGACTGGGCTATTTAGTCTTGCTTCACCCTTTAGTCAGTGCCAGTTGTCCATTGTTCCTGGATGATTCACATCTCTGCCTGGTCTCTCCTGCTTTGCAGTTCTTTTCAACAAAGGTAAGTTCTGGCCTTGATTTTTTGCTGTCCACATGCTGTGGCCTTATTGTTCAGTTCTTTTCCATGTTTTGTCTTGTCCAGCTTGGTCTGTATAAGGATTTGTTTAGCCAATCTGTTATACCCTCCATATCTTTACTTAGCTGTGGAGATTTTGTATTTTCTGTGGTGGATATTTTCTAGTGTTTTAATACTGACCGCATAGTACTCTGTCCTATCCTTTCTATTTAGCTAGAAGTGGCCTCCTTTGCTAAATTCTGATTTCAGTCTGTGTATGTTTTTTCCCTCTCCTCTCACAGTCAATATTTGTGGGGGGCTGTCTATCCTTTGGGAATTTTCTCTGAGGCAAGATAGTTTTTCCTTTTCTATCTCTAGGGGTAATTAGTCCTCCGGCTGTGTCGAGATGTCTAGGAAGCGCTAGGTACATTCCACGGCTACTTCTAGTTGCGGTGTTAAGTTCAGGGTCTGCGGTCAGTACAGGTACCACCTTCTCCAGAGTACGTCTCATGTTGCTCTTAGGCCACCAGATCATAACACATCTCCATGGCTAGCAACTTGGCAATGTGAGCGTTTTGTATTTGTGCTTGTGGGTGCGTGGGTTGGTATTTACGCTTCCTTTCATAGATCTGGGACATGGACAACTGGACACTTGGCTGGGACAAACAAGTGAATGGGATTATTGTGTCCTGTTTCTCTGCAACCGCAGCTTGTGAGCAGGAGGCATGAGCACGTGCTTCCTAGCCAGCAGATTGGGAAGGACGGATCACAGGTGACATGGCAGTGGTTTGACCCGCAGACACTAATTTGGTACCGTTGTTCCACCCACCACAAGGGTGATTGGCTGCCATGTGTTTTCCGCATACTGGTTGTGTTCTGGTTGCCTTTACCATGGCCTCTGCTCAAATTCATAAGGCAGCTGCTACATATGACAATGTTTGATTCAGAAGGACTATTCTAAAAATAATTCCAGTCAGAGGATGAACGCCCCCTTGCTTTGACTTGGGGCACAGAGGGATCGCTCTTGACAACAGCTGACTCACTTCGCTCTCTGCTAAAACCAGTAACCCCTGGTGCCTTTGTTGGCGCTATGTATCCACCTTATTCCTCTGTGCTGCAGTACTGGCTATGCATACCAACGACCACGTCAGATCAGTGGACTCATCATTGACCACCTGGTTGTCCATGTCATCCTCCTTCCATGTTGATATTTTCGACTGGCCAGATGGCAACTGTGTCTCATCGTCATCAGCCTCCACCTCTTGAGCTGGTATATCACGTGGCTGAAAGTGGCTTTCTTCTGGCAATGGGTTTTCAAATATTTGGCCATGAACAGATGATACCTCCTCACGTTCGTCTTCAATTTTGCGTGTTGACAGGCCAGAGGCAACCAAAGGATCATATGTACCAAACAGATCATCAGAGTGGCCAAGCTTGGGGTGAAATGTTTCCTGTGACTGCTGAGGGGGAAGGAAGTAGGAACAGGTTGAGGATTGGATGACCCAGCATTCTGTGTATCTACAGTAGACTGTGTGGTCATGGAAGATTGGGTGCTGCTAGAAAATTTCGTTCGGCCTTATTTGCCATCCAAGACAGTATCTGCTTTTGCTCTTTTGGCTTCCAGACACGTTTACGTTCCAGGCCGGCAATTTTCGCCTGGAACATAGATGCATCAAACTTCTTATATCTCCCAGACTCAGTGCATTGTCGGGCACCACTGACAACCCCACGCCAACGTCAATGTCCATGTCCCTGTCCCTTCACAACAGGCTTTTTGGGAATTTGGGCTTTTTGTAACATAATTGCAGATGTTCAGATGCAGATATTGGGGAACAAGGAGCAGTTTGTGCTTTGTGGAAGTAGCACTACAGCCTAGTACTGCTGTGTGTTTTACAAACAGCACTGTAAGGGCAAAAAAATTGTCCTGAGGTTAAAGCTGAAGATTTAGGTCACCAGTCACCACAGAAGACAGCAGTACTGGCTGTGTCTCAGTTGTGCAGTACCGTGCAATGTATTCGGTGCAAAGAGCAAAGCAAGGCACAAAAATTGGCCTGCAGGGGTAAATGTGACCCCAAATATAGTTAGGAAATCTGTCACTACTCCCTGACCTTATAGAGTACTTTCAGCTCTCAGTAGAGCTGAGATATTGAGGTACTCTGTATGTAATGTAACCCTCCTGCCTGACTCCCTGCACTACAGTCACCTACTACTAAAATATTCCAGGTAGCTCTCACAAGAGCTTTTGTGTATTTTAGATAATTTATGGACGATTTACAAAAGCACAACTCTCCCTAGCAGCTGCTCCCACTCTCCCTATGCTAGCACTAGCTGTATTCTGGATGCAATGTGCAGAAAATGGCGGTGGTAGGGCTTATATACAGCCTATGAGTCATAGGCTATTACTTAACTATGATGCTGTGTGGCCAGCCAATCATAGTAATGCTAAAACCAAGATGGCTGCTGCATTACTGTGATTGGCTAACATGCTGGGCGGGAGATCCAAACATTGCGAGGCGAGTAGTGAAATACTCGTTATGTTCCGAGTATCGCATATACCGCATTACTTGCCGAGTACCGAATACTCGCTCATCCCTAATTCACACCCTTTGCTCAGTATTGAGCAGAAGCACCCTTTTGAGCTAGTACAGCCATGAGTCTTCTTTGGAATGATTCAACAAGTTTTTGACACCTGGATTTGAGAATCATCTGCCATTCTTCCTTGCAGATCCTCTCCATTTCCGTCAGATTGGTTGGAAGGCAAACCTTCGGCCATGTCTGAGGTCCAAAGCACTCTCGAAGAGCTTTTCATCCAGGAAATCTCTGTACTTGGCCACATTCATGTTTCCTTCAATGGCAACCAGTCGTCCTTTCCCCGCAGCTTAAAAACACTCCCATAGCATGATGCTGCCACCACCATGTTTCACTGTTGGGATTATATTGGGCAGGTGATCAGCAGTGCCTGGTTTTCTCTACACACACTGCTTAGAATTATCACCATTAGACCAGAGAATCTTATTTCTCATAGTCTGGGAGTCCTTCATGTGTTTTGTAGCAAACTCTATGCGGGCTTTCACTTGTCTTGCACAGAGGAGAGGCTTCTGTCGGGCCACTCTGCCATAAAGGCCTGACTGGTGGAGGGTTGCAATGATAGTTGACTTGACTTTGTGGAACTTTCTCCCATCTCCCTACTGCATCTCTGGAGCTCAGCCACAGTGATCTTGGGGTTCTTCTTTACCTCTCTCACCAAGGCTCTTCTCCGACGATTGCTCAGTTTGGTTGGACGGCCAAGTCTAGGAAGACTTCTGGTGGTCCCAAACGTCTTCCATTTAAGGATTATGAAGGTCATTCTGCTCTTAGGAACCTTAAGTATTGCATAAGTTCTTTTGTAACCTTGGCCAGATCTGTGCCTTTCCACAATTCTGTCTCTGTGCTCCTTGGCCAGTTCCTTAGACCTCATGATTCTCATTTGGTCTGACATGCACTGTGTGCTGTGAGGTCTTATATAGACAGATGTGTGCCTTTCCAAATCAAGTCCTATCAGTTTAATTAAACACAGCTGGACTCCAATGAGGGAGTAGAATCATCTCAAAGAGGATCACAAGGAAATGGGCAGCATGTTACTTAAATATGAGTGTCTGAACAAAGGGACTGAACACTTATGACTATGTGATATTTCAGTTTTTCTTTTTTAATAAATATGAAAATAATTCTACATTTCTGTTTTTTTTCAGTCAAGATGTGGTGCAGAGTGTACATTAACCCCTTCACCCCCAAGGGTGGTTTGCACGTTAATGACCGGGCCAATTTTTACAATTCTGACCACTGTCCCTTTATGAGGCTATAACTCTGGAACGCTTTGACGGATCTTGGCGATTCTGACATTGTTTTCTCGTGACATATTGTACTTCATGTTAGTGGTAAAATTTATTCGATATAACTTGCATTTATTTGTGAAAAAAACGAATATTTGGCGAAAATTTTGAAAATTTCGCAATTTTCCAACTTTGAATTTTTATGCCCTTAAATCACAGACATATGTCACACAAAATACTTAATAAGTAACATTTCCCACATGTCTACTTTACATCAGTACAATTTTGGAACCAAAATTTTTTTTTGTGACGGAGTTATAAGGGTTAAAAGTTGACCAGCAATTTCTCATTTTTACAACACCATTTTTTTTTAGGGACCACATCTCATTTGAAGTCATTTTGAGGGGTCTATATGATAGAAAATACTCAAGTGTGACACCATTCTAAAAACTGCACCCCTCAAGGTGCTCAAAACCACATTCAAGAAGTTTATTAACCCTTCAGGTGTTTCACAGGAATTTTTTGAATGTTTAAATAAAAATGAGCATTTAACTTTTTTTCACACACAATTTATTTCAGCTCCAATTTGTTTTATTTTACCAAGGGTAACAGGAGAAAATGGACCCCCAAAGTTGTTGTACAATTTGTCCTGAGTACGCTGATACCCCATATGTGAGGGTAAACCACTGTTTGGGCGTATGGCAGAGCTCAGAAGGAAAGGAGCGCCATTTGACTTTTCAATGCAAAATTGACTGGAATTGAGATGGGACGCCATGTTGCGTTTGGAGAGCCCCTGATGTGCCTAAACACTGAAACCCCCTACAAGTGACACCATTTTGGAAAGTAGACCCCCTAAGGAACTTATCTTGATGTGTGGTGAGCACTTTGACCCACCAAGTGCTTCACAGAAGTTTATAATGCAGAGCCGTAAAAATAAAAAATCATATTTTTTCACAAAAATGATCTTTTTGCCCCCAATTTTTTATTTTCCCAAGGGTAAGAGAAGAAATTGGACCCCAAAAAATGTTGTGCAATTTGTCCTGAGTACGATGATACCCCATATGTGGGTGTAAACCATTGTTTGGGCGCATGGCAGAGCTTGGAAGGGAAGGAGCGCCATTTGACTTTTCAATGCAAAATTGACTGGAATTGAGATGGGACGCCATGTTGCGTTTGGAGAGCCCCTGATGTGCCTAAACATTGAAACTCCCTACAAGTGACACCATTTTGGAAAGTAGACCCCCTAAGGAACTTATCTAGATGTGTGGTGAGCACTTTGACCCACCAAGTGCTTCACAGAAGTTTATAATGCAGAGCCGTAAAAATAAAAAATCATATTTTTTCACAAAAATGATCTTTTTGCCCCCAATTTTTTATTTTCCCAAGGGTAAGAGAAGAAATTGGACCCCAAAAAATGTTGTGCAATTTGTCCTGAGTACGCTGATACCCCATATGTGGGTGTAAACCATTGTTTGGGCGCATGGCAGAGCTTGGAAGGGAAGGAGCGCCATTTGACTTTTCAATGCAAAATTGACTGGAATTGAGATGGGACGCCATGTTGCGTTTGGAGAGCCCCTGATGTGCCTAAACACTGAAACCCCCTACAAGTGACACCATTTTGGAAAGTAGACCCCCTAAGGAACTTATCTTGATGTGTGGTGAGCACTTTGACCCACCAAGTGCTTCACAGAAGTTTATAATGCAGAGCCGTAAAAATAAAAAATCATATTTTTTCACAAAAATGATCTTTTCGCCCCCAATTTTTTATTTTCCCAAGGGTAAGAGAAGAAATTGGACCCCAAAAAATGTTGTGCAATTTGTCCTGAGTACGCTGATACCCCATATGTGGGTGTAAACCATTGTTTGGGCGCATGGCAGAGCTTGGAAGGGAAGGAGCGCCATTTGACTTTTCAACGCAAAATTTACTGGAATTGAGATGGGACGCCATGTTGCGTTTGGAGAGCCCCTGATGTGCCTAAACATTGAAACTCCCTACAAGTGACACCATTTTGGAAAGTAGACCCCCTAAGGAACTTATCTAGATGTGTGGTGAGCACTTTGACCCACCAAGTGCTTCACAGAAGTTTATAATGCAGAGCCGTAAAAATAAAAAATCATATTTTTTCACAAAAATGATCTTTTTGCCCCCAATTTTTTATTTTCCCAAGGGTAAGAGAAGAAATTGGACCCCAAAAAATGTTGTGCAATTTGTCCTGAGTACGCTGATACCCCATATGTGGGTGTAAACCATTGTTTGGGCGCATGGCAGAGCTTGGAAGGGAAGGAGCGCCATTTGACTTTTCAATGCAAAATTGACTGGAATTGAGATGGGACGCCATGTTGCGTTTGGAGAGCCCCTGATGTGCCTAAACACTGAAACCCCCTACAAGTGACACCATTTTGGAAAGTAGACCCCCTAAGGAACTTATCTTGATGTGTGGTGAGCACTTTGACCCACCAAGTGCTTCACAGAAGTTTATAATGCAGAGCCGTAAAAATAAAAAATCATATTTTTTCACAAAAATGATCTTTTCGCCCCCAATTTTTTATTTTCCCAAGGGTAAGAGAAGAAATTGGACCCCAAAAAATGTTGTGCAATTTGTCCTGAGTACGCTGATACCCCATATGTGGGTGTAAACCATTGTTTGGGCGCATGGCAGAGCTTGGAAGGGAAGGAGCGCCATTTGACTTTTCAATGCAAAATTGACTGGAATTGAGATGGGACGCCATGTTGCGTTTGGAGAGCCCCTGATGTGCCTAAACATTGAAACTCCCTACAAGTGACACCATTTTGGAAAGTAGACCCCCTAAGGAACTTATCTAGATGTGTTTTGAGAGCTTTGAACCCCCAAGTGTTTCACTACAGATTATAACGCAGAGCCGTGAAAATAATTTTTATTTTTTTTCTCAAAAATGATTTTTTAGCACCCAGCTTTGTATTTTTACAAGGGTAACAGAATAAATTGGACCCCAAAATTTGTTTTCCAATTTGTCCTGAGTACGCTGATACCCCATATGTGGGGGGGAACCACTGTTTGGGCGCATGACAGAGCTCGGAAGGGAAGGAGCGCCATTTGGAATGCAGACTTAAATGGATTGGTCAGCAGCCGTCACGTTGCATTTGCAGAGCCCCTGATGTACCCAAACAGTACAAACCCCCCACAAGTGACCCCATATTGGAAACTAGACCTCCCAAAGAACTTATCTAGATGTGTTTTGAGAACTTTGAACCCCCAAGTGTTTCACTAAAGTTTATAGCGCAAAGCCGTGAAAATAAAAATTCTTTTTTTTTTTCACAAAAATGATTTTTTAGCCCCCAGTTTTGTATTTTCACAAGGGTAACAGGATAAATTAGACCCCAAAAGTTGTTGTCCAATTTGTCCTGAGTACGCTGATACCCCATATGTGGGGGGGAACCACTGTTTGGGTGCATGACAGAGCTCGGAAGGGAAGGAGCGCCATTTGGAATGCAGCCTTAAATGGATTGGTCTGCAGGCGTCACGTTGCATTTGCAGAGCCCCTGATGTACCCAAACAGTACAAACCCCCCACAAGTGACCCCATATTGGAAACTAGACCTCCCAAGGAACTTATCTAGATGTGTTGTGAGAACTTTGAACCCCCAAGTGTTTCACTACAGTTTATAACGCAGAGCCGTGAAAATAAAACATCTTTTTTTTCCCACAAAAATGATTTTTAGCCCCCCAAATTTTTATTTTCCTAAGGATAACAAGAGAACTTGGACCCCAGAAGTTGTTGTTCAATTTGTCCCGAGTACGCTGATAACACATATGTTGGGGTAAACCCCTTTTTGGGCGCACGGGAGAGCTCGGAAGGAGCACTGTTTTACTTTTTCAACGCAGAATTGGCTGGAATTGAGATTGGACGCCATGTCGCGCTTGTAGAGCCCCTGATGTGCCTGGACAGTGGAAACTCCCCAATTCTACCTGAAACCCTAACCCAAACACACCCCTAACCCTAATCCCAACGGTAACCCTAACCACACCCCTAGCCCTAACACACCCATAATTCTAATCCCAACCCTAATCCAAACGTAAATGTAATCCAAACCCTAACCCTAACTTTAGCCCCAACCCTAACTTTAGCCCCAACCCTAACTTTACCTCCAACCCTAGCCCTAACCCTAACCCTAACCCTACCCCTAACCCTAACCCTAAACGTGACTGAAATACGTGGCACTGAAATACGTGGCACTGAAATACGTGGCACTGAAATACGTGGCACTGAAATACGTGGCACTGAAATACGTGGCACTGAAATACGTGATACGTGGCACTTAAATACGTGGCACTGAAACACGTGGCACTGAAATACGTGATACGTGGCACTGAAATACGTGGCACTGAAATACGTGGCACTGAAATACGTGGCACTGAAATACGTGGCACTGAAATACGTGGCACTGAAATATGTGATACGTGGCACTGATACGTGGCACTGAAATACGTGGCACTGAAATACGTGGCACTGAAATACGTGGCACTGAAATACGTGGCACTGAAATACGTGATACGTGGCACTGAAATACGTGGCACTGAAATACGTGGCACTGAAATACGTGATACGTGGCACTTAAATACGTGGCACTGAAACACGTGGCACTGAAATACGTGATACGTGGCACTGAAATACGTGGCACTGAAATACGTGGCACTGAAATACGTGGCACTGAAATACGTGGCACTGAAATACGTGATACGTGGCACTGAAATACGTGGCACTGAAATACGTGGCACTGAAATACGTGGCACTGAAATACGTGGCACTGAAATACGTGGCACTGAAATACGTGGTACTAAAATATGTGGCACTGAAATACGTGATACGTGGCACTGAAATACGTGATACGTGGCACTGAAATATGTGATACGTGGCACTGAAATACGTGGCACTGAAACACGTGGCACTGAAATACGTGGCACTGAAATACGTGGCACTGAAATACGTGGCACTATGACTGTCAGAAAATGTTCATTAAACGGTTAGGGGTGAGGTTAGGGGTAGAGTTAGGGTTAGGGTTTGGATCCCTTTATCACCTTGATGGTGGTGGGTGGCTTTTCAGTGTGTTTAAATGCATGCGTTTTTAACGCAAACAAACGCATGTGCTTAAAAACGCAAGAAAATACTGCAGGTTGTATTTCTGAAAATGAACGCATGCAGAAAAAAAACGCATGCGTTTGAAAACGCGACCAAACGCGTACAAAAAAACCGCATGCGTTTTCAATGTTAAATATAGGGAAAAAACGCATGCGTTTTTTTGTGCAAAAAACGCTGCAGACAAAAACGCAAGTGTGAAACCAGCGACGCTTTTTATAGCAAAAAAGTTTTTGCGTCTCCACATTTTGAGACCTATAATTTTTCCACATTTTGCTCCACAGAGTCATGTGAGGTCTTGTTTTTTGCGGGACGAGTTGACGTTTTTATTGGTAACATTTTCGGACATGTGACCGTTTTTGATCGCTTTTTATTCCGATTTTTGTGAGGCAGAATGACCAAAAACCAGCTATTCATGAATTTCTTTTGGGGGAGGCGTTTATACCGTTCCGCGTTTGGTAAAATTGATAAAGCAGTTTTATTCTTCGGGTCAGTACGATTACAGCGATATCTCATTTATATCATTTTTTTATGTTTTGGCGCTTTTATACGATAAAAACTAAAATATAGAAAAAATAATTATTTTCGTATCGCTTTATTCTCAGGACTATAACTTTTTTATTTTTTTGCTGATAATGTTGTATGGCGGCTTGTTTTTTGCGGGACAAGATGACGTTTTCAGCGGTACCATGGATATTTATATCAGTCTTTTTGATCGCGTGTTATTCCACTTTTTGTTTGGCGGTATGGTAATAAAGCGTTGTTTTTTGCCTCGTTTTTTTTTTTTTTTTCTTACGGTGTTTACTGAAGGGGTTAACTAGTGGGGCAGTTTTATAGGTTGGGTCGTTACGGACGCGGCGATACTAAATATGTGTACTTTTATTGTTTTGTTTTTTTTATTTAGATAAAGAAATGTATTTATGGGAATAATATATTTTTTTTTTTTATTATTTATTTAGGATTTTTTTTTTTTTTTTTTTTACACATGTGGAAAAATTTTTTTTTAACTTTTTTACTTTGTCCCAGGGGGGGACATCACAGATCATCGATCTGGCAGTGTGCACAGCACTCTGCCAGATCGACGATCTGCTGTGCAGGGCTGCAGGCTTACCAAGCGTCTGCTCTGAGCAGACACTCGGTAAGCCACCTCCTTCCCTGCAGGACCCGGATGCCGCGGCCATCTTGGATCCGGGACCTGCAGCCAGGAAGGAGGTAGGAGACCCTCGCAGCAACGCGATCACATCGTGTTGCTCCGGGGGTCTCAGGGAAGCCCGCAGGGAGCCCCCTCCCTGCGCGATGCTTCCCTATACCGCCGGTACACTGCGATCATGTTTGATCGCGGTGTGCCGGGGGTTAATGTGCCGGGGGCGGTCCGTGACCGCTCCTGGCACATAGTGCCGGATGTCAGCTGCGATATGCAGCTGACACCCGGCCGCGATCGGCCGCGCTCCCCCCGTGAGCGCCGCTGATCGGTGATGACGTACTATCCCGTCGGCGGTCATACGGGCCCACCCCACCTCGACGGGATAGTACGTCAAATGTCGGGAAGGGGTTAATGAGAAAAAAATGAACTTTTTTGAAATTAACAAATGGCTGCAATGAACAAAGAGTGAAAAGTTTAAAGCGTTCTGTTAGGCATCGGGAATTTCTCACAGCATGCGGTAGATCCCAAGCGTTGCCTGGTGCTGTGGTCTCCCATTCATCTCTGGCCAAGGCAGGTGCTGCTCAGTCCAAACATCTTGCTCAGGCTCCCTGTGTATGCTTGATTGCTGCTGGTACTCCAGCCAAGTCTATGGGAATCAGCGATATTCTGGTGTATTCCTCTGCTCTGGAGTCTAATTCCAGTGATCACCTTACTGAGCATGTCTGTGATGTGGTGTCTTCTTATTGGTGGTCGGACATTAGCTGCTCTGGTGATATGGCGGCTCTGGATTGGCCCGCGGGCTATGCCACGGCCGGCTGGGTGTGAGTGTTTGGGGAGGAGCCTAAGGTTTAAAAGGCTCTCAGCGGCACTTGCAGCGCACTAGTATCATTTTTGTGTGGTGTTTGTGGGTGGATACGCTACCACTCTGTTTGAGACACTCTATACACTGAGAGTTCTTTTACATTGGCAGGTAGGGTTAGGACAGGGTAGCTACCCCTTGGCTTAGCATCTGTTTCCTCCATGTGTGCGGTTAACATGGCTGAGTTTACAGAGCAAGTCCAACTCTCAGGCAGCACTTCTCAGGAAAAGCGTCAGAGCTTATAACCTAGTGTCACATTTGGTCTTTCCTTTGGCTCTGCATCATTCTTGTGTGCGATTACCACCATTTAGTTGCAGAGCAAGCGCAACGAGTGACATTTAACAGGGTATAGTACTCAGCATATTGTGTGCAGTACTGCACAGTGAAGTAACTGAGCTTGATACTTTGCATACCGTTCATACTGTGTGGAGTTTACGCAGTCTGAATAAGGTTAACACTTCATTCGTTAACTGCTTCTTTCGGCCAGTGTTCACACTAGCAGCAGTTATACATCTCTGCACAGTGGACCCCAAGTTGCGATTGCACTTGAATTGATATTTTATTAAGTGCAATCCGCCAACTCTAACACGGTCTGAATACTTTCCATACCCACCGTATCCCTCAAAAAAAATGTTCAAAAATTTAGACTGTGTGGCCACGTTGCAGATTTGGTGTGTTTGTCACGTTTTTTCAGAATGGATTGGTGACAAAACCTGATGCCAGCAAAGTGAATGAGAAACCTGTCGTATCATGCACACATTGAGTAATTTTGACTTGCAGATTTGGTGCAGAAATTAATCTGCAGCATGTCAATTCTCTGTGCGTTATTGCACTACCTTGTTCACCGTTGACTTCACTCCAATCAATCAATAACGCAGGCAAAAACGCACCAAAAACGTGTTTTCAGCTGCATTTTTCCTGCTAAGAGGATATAGAAATGGAGCAGGAATTTAACTCAACATGTGCACATACCCTTATCGGGATTATATTGTTCACCCATAGACTATTCAGTGGTCTGGAGTACATTTGCTTGGTATACATCTCTCAAAATTCATAGCCTTCGTGAGTCTGAGTACCAGTACCTGACAATTTGAACAGAATTTGCCCTCCTTTATGTCTAATACATGGTGTATCTGTGTCCCTCTAAGACCCTTATTGTTGTCAGTCCTTAAAGTGGAGTAAAGGTGTCATTGTTCTCAGCAGCAATCAAGGAATCAGAGATCCTTCCAGGGGTCTATAACATGCTGTTCTACATTCATTCAGCACTTTTCCCATCCATTTGAAAATTTTCACTATCCCCCAGACCTCTTTGCAGGGTCTGCAAGAAAAAAAGCTTGCCTTTCCCATTGACTCCCATTATAGTCGTTACTCGAAATGAGCATGCGAGTATCAGGAATTGTGCAGTTCAAGCAATGGGCACCCGAACATTTTAGTGCTTTCTCATCTCTAGTAGGCATGCAAAATATAAGAGAATGTTCACATTGGCCATTAAACTGACAAAACCTAATATAGAAACAGAATGAACACATACCCTAATGTAAGTAAATAACTGAAAGCAAAAGTGCCTATAAATAACATAGGGTACTTAGCAAACACCGTTTTTGAACTAAAAAGGCATAAAAGCCATCCCTCCAGAATTAAGGTATACCCAAATCAGAATACTATAAAATTACATATTCTTAAAGTGCAAAAATAGTGCCATGAAAAAAGCAACAAAAACAAAAGCAAGTGGTGAGGTACCAAGTACCTGTATGCACAATGATGAGTCCTATTACTTCAATTGGACATTGCAAACTGTATCTACTAATGCAATTTTCTGATAAAGGGAGGCCAGTCATGTTCAATGTGCATATATTGTACACTCATTCATAACACAGGTCTGCAAAAAAAATTTTTCAAGAGCTGTTTTGGTTATTCCACGTAATCTTTATGTTTTTAAGTGCGCCGAGTCCGAAAATGTCATAGGACATCACATTTTCTGCCAATTTAAGTAACTATGTTAAATAAGACAATACCTCAAAATAAATGAAAATAGACTCATAAAATGAATTTTTTATTACAAATGTTTCATGAAAATTATTTTTTTAACTGCGATGAACTCACTAACACACACTAAAATTGATTCTTCTTCCCTGTGAGGCTTCTCTTGGTTCATTTACGCTTGTGAGTAGCATCTGGAATGTCTCTCTGAAGTGTCCAACAGTAGTCTGCCATCATTGTAATGCTCCATCTTCCCTGGTATCTTTTTTCTCTTTAATGTCCTGGTGGAATCGTTCACCTTGCTCTTCACTCACAGCTCCCAAATTTTCAGGAAAGTTGTCAAGGTGGGAATGGAGGAATGGGAATGGAGGAAATGCACTTTCAAACTCATCAGGCAACCTAAAGCTTGAAATACTTTCAGCATTCGTCCAATGATTTTTTTTGTAGTTAGGGTCTTTGTTATTGCCTAAAAATTTCTCTATGACTTCTTTAAATGCAAACCACTCTTCTTTTTGAGGATGCGTCATGGTATTGATAAACTCTTGATCAGCTATAAGCCTTCTAATGTCTGGTCCGACAAACACATCTTCCTTCAATTTTGCCTCTGAGAGCCCTGGAAACTTGGTGACCAAGTATTTAAAGCATTCTCCATCTTTTGGAAGTGATTTTACGAATTGCTTCATCAATCACAATTTTATGTGGAGAGGTGGTAGAAGAACTTTATGGGGAGGAACCAAAGTTTCTCGGAGGACATTTTTTTCACCAACTGTGAGCACCCTCGCTGCCAATTCTTCTTGGTCCAGTGATTTTGTCAGTTTCGACTGTCCCATAGACACAGAAAACAAGGGTATTTGGTATAGCAAATTTGAAGAGAATTTTGCATTTTGTGGCAAATCCTGACATCCAGGATTTTATTCAATATTTTTTTCATTTTCAGCACACCAAAATACATGGAAATTAGATTAAAATAATCAAACAGCTTAAAAAGACCTGTTGCAGACCTGTGTAATTTTTTTAAATGCTTGGCTGAACCCGACAGACCCAAACATCAAGGGGTTCGGCCATCACTATTGTTAATTAACCCCTTAATGACTGCCAATACACCTTTTAACGGTGGCAGTTAAGGGTACTTAAAACACACAGAACTGCTATTTAACGGCACTGTGGAAAAACTGTATAGCACACCCAGTTTCGGAATTTCTCCGGGGTCTCGGCTACCGGTGTTGCGATTGCCGTTCTTAGCAGTATAACGGCGACCACAAAAAAAAGTCTCATTTTCAATTTAATTTCTCTTCCGTCTGGCATGGTTGCACATTAGTGGAGAAAGAAATAGGGGCCCCCAGTCCCCTGATCACCCCTCAGTACCTGTGGTGTCCCTACATGCCCCAGTGAAGTCCCCCAGGCTGCAGTCATCTTCTTCCAGGAGAAAATGGCAGGCGCATGTGCAGTATGCCTGCCGAGATCTGCCGGCCGGCACCCAGCAACAATAGGAAAATTTTCATATTGATTTATTTTGATCACTGTGATAGACACTATCACAAAGATCAAAATAAAAAAAAAAATTAAATGAAGCCCCTTTTATCAGCCCCTTACTTAGGGAAAATAATGAAATAAAAAAAAATATATTTATTATCATTTTTCTATTAGGGATAGAGTTGGGCTAAAGTGAGTTAGGTTAGGGTTAGGGCTAGGGTTAGGTGTGTGTTAGGGTTATGTTTGTGGTTAGGGTAATGGTTAGGGTTGGGATAGGGATTACGGGTGTGTTGCGGTTAGGGTTGGAGTTAGAAGTGGGGGTTTCCACTGTTTAGGTACATCAGAGGGTATCCAAACGTGACATGACACCACCATTGATTCCAGACAATTTTGCTTTCAAAAAGCCGTGCACCCAATCAGTGGCTTTCCCCCACATATGGGGTATCAGCGTACTCAGGAGAAATTGTACAAAAAATGTTGTGGTCAATTTTCTGCTGATGCCCTTGTGAAAATAAAAAAAATTGTTTCAAATTAAAAAAAATTTGTGAAAAAAGTAAAATGTTCATTTTTTCCTTCCACATTGCTTTAGTTCTTGTGAAGCACCTGAAGGGTAAATAAACTTCTTGAATGTGGTTTTGCGCACCTTAAGGGATGCAATTTTTGATAATGGTGTCACGTTTGGGCATTTTCTGTTATGTTGACCCCCCAAAGTCATTTCAAATGTGAGGTGGTCCCTAAAAAAATGTTTTTTTTTAATTTTGTTGGAAAAATGAGAAATCGATGGTCAACTTTCAAGCCTAAGGCTAGGTTCCCATTGCGTTAATGGGATAGCGCTAATGGACAGCGTTGCACGGCGAAATTAACGCCATGCACCGCGTCCGTTAGCGCTCCCATTGCCGGCAATGTTAGAGCGCATTGCTAGCGCGTGTCATTTTCGGCACGCGCTAGCGATGTGCCGGTCTTTTGTAGTGTGCCTCGGACGCTGCTTGCAGCGTCCGCGGCGCGCCAGAGGTCCGTTCCCCGCTCTCGCAGATCCCCGTCCGAGCGGGGACGTTAACGCGACCCCTGAACGCGGCCCCGAAAAAGACATTGCGTTAGCGCAATCCGCTAGCGCTCCCGCTAAACGGATTGCACTAACGCAATCTGAACCTAGCCTTATAACTTCCTAACAAAAGAAATTGTTTCCAAAATTGTTCAGTTGTAAAGTAGACATGTGGGAAATGTTATTTATTAAGCATTTTGTGTGACACCACTCTCTGATTTAAGGTCATTAAAATTCAAAGTTTGAAAATTGCAACATTTTCAAAATTTTCTCCAAATTTCCGCTTTTTTCATAAATAAACCAAGTCATATCAATGACATTTTGCCACTGTGATGAAGTACAATATGTCTAAAAAAACCACTCTTAGAATCAGTGGGATCCATTGAAGCACTCCAAAGTTATAACCTCATAAAATGACAGTGGTCAGAATTGTATAAATTGGCTTGGTCATTAAGCAGCAAATTGGCTCTGTCACTAAGCAGTTAAAATATTAAAATCATGTGGTACTAACCCAGACTGGCTCAACTGCGGCCTGTGGGCCACATCCAGCCCTCTGGTTGTTCCAGTACAGCACGTGAAAATAGACAACCATAGGGCTGAAAAAGTGGCCCACGGGCTGTACCATGCTCTCCCTTGCCTGCTGTCCATCCGCTACCATCATCCGCTGTAATGGCTATCTGCATCTTTACTGTACTTATGAAAGTTATGTGGGGCTCACACTGTATATAGAAGACTGCGGTGGCTCATACTGTATTCAAAAGGCTATGTGGGGCTCACACTGTGTATATGATACTATGTGGGGGCTCATTCTGTATACAGGAGACTATGTGGGGGCTCATAGAGATTGTAGAGGCTGTGTGGGTACTCATACTGTAAATTGAAGGCTTTTGTTAGTGCTCATATTGTGTATAGAGAGGATATGTGAGGGCTCATATTGACTATAAGTGGTTACATGGCAGCTCATACTGTAAACAAGGGGGCTGTGTGTGGGCTCAAACAATATATAGGCGGTCTGTGTGAGTGCTCTTTCAGCATATAACGGGATGTGAACAAACTTAATTGTACTCAATATTAAGTGACAAAATTATTATTAATGTGTTAAAGGAAACCTGTCACCCCCAAAATTGAAGGTGAGCTAAGCCCACAAGCATCAGGGGCTTATCTACAGCATTCTGGAATGCTGTAGATAAGCCCCCGATGTATCCTAAAAGATGAGAAAAAGAGGTTAGATTATACTCACCTGGGTGGGCGGTCCAATCCGATGGGCGTCGCGGTCCGGGGTCTCCCATCTTCTTATGATGACGTCCTCTTCTTGTCTTCACGCTGCGGCTCCGGCACAGGCGTACTTTGTCTGCCTGTTGAGGGCAGAGCAAAGTCCTGCAGTGCGCAGGTGCCGGGAAAGGTCAGAGAGGCCCGGCGCCTGCGCACTGCAGTACTTTGTTCTGCCCTCAACAGGGTAAGAAGATGGGAGGCCCCGGACCGCAACACCCATCGGACCGGACCGCGACACCCATCGGACTGGACCACAGCGGGAACGCCCCTGAGTGAGTATAATCTAACCTCTTTTTCTCATCTTTCAGGATACATCAGGGGCTTATCTACAGCATTCCAGAATGCTGTAGATAAGCCCCTGTTGCTGGTGGGCTTAACACCTTCGATTTTGGGGGTGACCTGTTCCCTTTAATATGAATATTGAACAAAATTAATTTTAGCCTATTGATTTTGCCCTCCACAACAGTCAAGGTTTCTCATGTGGCCCCTTAGGTATATTAATTGCACACCCCATTGAGACCTACTGTTAGTAACACTGTCAATGTTTTAATCAATACAGACACAACATACAGGTTTTTTATTATAGAATTTCCATACAGTTGCAGTGCTCATTCCAGACTGGAAAAATTGCATGGCAACGTAAACGTAATTGCTTATTTAAAGTGTACTTTGCCATTCACAGTATTATTGATTGTCAAGCAAATTATATATTTGAATTTCTGGGTAATTAGCAATTAGCTTTTAGCCTGGAAGAGTCATGTTTGATAAATATTGGGTTAGGATCCCATCAAATAAAGAAACGTCTTGTCATTTCTGGAGGGCTCTTATGAATTGGCCACATTATGTGATAAGCAGTGCACCTTTATTTTTAAAAGCATATTCTTTATAGCAATTATAAAGTCCAAATTTACCATATTAAACGTTTGCATAGATTTTAGCGAATACAGAAAGCTGCTACATTCTTTTGTTTGTATATTATGAAGTCTTAGCAGCTTGCTCCTTTTTACATTTGCTTTCATCTGTTCCCGAGAAGCTGGTCAGTATTTTCGTCTATATACGCAGTAGGTGAAATAAGTATTAAACACGTCACCAATTTTCTAAGTAAATATATTTTTAAAGGTGCTATTGACATGAAATTCTCACCAGATGTCTAACAACTTATCCAATCCACACAGGCTAAACAATAAAACCATAGATGTTAATAAATTAAGTTATATGTAATAATCAGAAATAACAGAGGGAAAATGTATTAAACACACGTACTGAAATTTAATTAATACTTTTTACAAAAGCATTTGTTTGAGATGACAGCTTCAGGAAACATCATGTTTGGAAAAACTAGCCACATGCATTGCTCAAGTGTTACTTTGACCCATTCTTCCCCATAGACATTCTTTAAATCTTGAAGGTTCTGTGGACGCCTTGTGAGAACTTTGAGCTTTAGCTCCTTCAATAAATTTTCTATTGACTTCAGGTCAAGTGATTGGCTGGGACATTCTAGCAGATTTATTTTCTCTTTCTCTGAAACCAATTGAGAGTTTCCTTGGCTGTGTGTTTTGGATCTTCGTCTTGCTGAAATGTTCACTCTTGTTTCATCTTCATAATCCTTGTAGAAGGCATAGATGGCAGCAGATTTTTTGTCAAGAATGTCTCGTTATATTTTGCCCATTCATCTTTCCTTCAATCAAAAGAAGTTTGCCAGCACCATATGCTGAAAAAGTGCCCCACACAATGATGTTCCAATGATGTTCCCACCTCCAAACTTCACTGTTGGTCTGATGTTTTTGGGGTGATATGCAGTGACTTTTGGCCTCTAAACATGGTGTTTATCACGGCATCAAAAGAGTTCAATTTTGGTCTCATCTGAATAGACAATGTTGTCCCAGTATTTCACAAGCTTGTCTAAATGTTATTGAGCAAACTTTAAATGTGCTTGAACATGCTTTTTGTTCACTAATGTTCACTAATGGAATCTTGTGTTATGAGTGTGAATACAGGCCATAGAGATTGAGTGCATTACTTATAGTTTTCTTCTCAACAATTGTACCTGCTGATTCCAGGACTTTCTGTAGCTCTCCACAGATGATCCTTGGCTCTTGAACAACTTTTCCAATAACTCTTTTCACACCCCTGTCTGAATTCTTGCAGAAAGTGCATAGTTGTAGCTGGTGTATGGTGAAAGGATGTTTTTTTCACTCCTGGAATATAGCCCTAACATTGCTCACTGGAACCTTTAGTAGTTTAGAAAGTCTTCTGTCACCAGTGCCATCAGTATGTTTTGCAACAATAAGGTTGCAAAGGTCTTGACCCATTACAGCATGAGATGTTGCTTGTGCTTCAAGTTGTTTATGAGATTTAGTGGATGAAACACTTTTTAAAAGCCATCAGTTGAACCTGATGATATTATTTTTCACTAAGTGGCAGTGTTGCTTTCTAGTTGCTGATTGATTTCAGCTGGTGTCATAACTTTCCATGGTTTTTTACAAATCTCTTTCTTCATGTGCTCAAAACTTTTTCCCTGTATCATTTCTCATTATTACACATAACGTAATTTATGAAAACTATGGTTTTGATCTCTTTGCCTCTGTGGATTAGATGTGTTGCTACAGACTTCTGGTGAGAATTTCATGTCAACAGCACATTATATTTACTTTAAAACATTGGTGATGTGTACATAACTTATATATATATATATATATATATATATATATATATATATATATATATATACACTGCGTGCAAAATTATTAGGGAAGTTGTTTTTTTCAATTACATGATACTTTTTATACATGTTGTCCTACTCCAAGCTGTTCAGGCTTGAGAGCCAACTACCAATTAAGTAAATCAGGTGATGTGCATCTCTGTAATGATGAAGGGTGTTGTCTAATGACATCAAAACCCTATATAAGGTGTGCTTAATTATTAGTCATCTTCCTTTCCTTTGGCAAAATGGGTCAGAAGAGAGATTTGACAGGCTCTGAAAAGTCCAAAGTTGTGAGATGTCTTGCAGAGGGATGCAGCAGTCTTGAAATTGCCAAACTTTTGAAGTATGATCACCAAACAATCAAGAATTTCATGGCAAATAGCCAACAGGGTCGCAAGAAGCGTGTTGTGCAAAAAAGGCGCAAAATAACTGCCCATGAATTGAGGAAAATCAAGCGTGAAGCTGCCAAGATGCCATTTGCCACCAGTTTTGCCATATTTCAGAGCTGCAATGGTACTGGAGTAACAAAAGGCACAAGGTGTGCAATACTCAGGGACATGGCCAAGGTAAGGAAGGCTGAAAAACGACCTCCTTTGAACAAGAAACATAACATAAAATGTCAAGACTGGGCCAAGAAATATCTTAAGACTGATTTTCAAAGGTTTTATGGACTGATGAAATGACAGTGACTCTTAATGGGCCAGATGGATGGGCCAGAGGCTGCATCAGTAAATGGCAGAGAGCTCCACTCTGACTCGGACGCCAGCAAGGTGGAGGTGGGGTACTGGTGTGGGCTGGTATCATCAAAGATGAACTTGTGGGACCTGTTCGGGTTGAGGATGGAGTGAAGATAAACTCCCAGACCTACTGCCAGTTTCTGGGAGACTTCTTCAAGCAGTAGTACAGGAAGAAGTCAGTATTGTTCAATAAAAACATGATTTTCATGCAGGACAATACTCCATCACATGCCTCCAACTACAGTACTCTACAGCGTGGCTGGCCAGTAAAGGTCTCAAAGAAGAAAAAATAATGACATGGCCCCCTTGTTCACCTGATCTGAACCCCATAGAGAACCTGTGGTTCCTCATAAAATGTGAGATCTACAGGGAGGGAAAACAGTACACCTCTCGGAACAGTGTCTGGAAGGCTGTGATGGCTGCTGTGCGCAATGTTCATCGTAAACAGATCAAGCAACTGACAGCATCTATGGATGGAAGGCTGCTGAGTGTCATCATAAAGAAAGGGGGCTATATTGGTCACTAATTTTGGGGGGTTTTGTTTTTGCATGTTAGAAATGTTTATCTCTAAATTTTGTGCAGTTATATTGGTTTACCTGGTGAAAATAAACAAGTGAGATGGGGATATATTTGGTTTTTATTAAGTTGCCTAATAATTCTGCACAGTAATAGTTACCTGCACAAACAGATATCCTCCTAAGATAGCCAAATCTAAAAATAACCCACTCCAACTTCCAAAAATATTAAGCTTTGATATTTACGAGTCTTTTGGGTTGATTGAGAACATAGTTGTTGATCAATAATAAAAATAAACCTCTAAAATACAACTTGCCTAATAATTTGGCACGCACGTATTTATATATATATACATATATGGTTGTCCTTCCTGGTGCTGCAGTTTCAATCTTGAGCATTCTCAATTAAAATTGCACCACCTAGAAGGACAAGCCATAAGATAATTGTAGCGCTATTGTGGCACCCCAGGAGTTCAGGTACCACAGTGGTGTTTCCTTCCTCTCGAGGAGGGTAATGTCATGCCTGGAGACAGGAGGCATCCCTTTAGCAGGTAATCTTACATGCAATGCTTTGTGACTCCAGGCCAGAAGGGGGAGCTCAAAACCCAATTTAAGGGGAGCTTCCCTAGATAATATACATCCTGGTATGGAGGAGGAGTTAGACAGTCTGGTGCAGACAAGAGACAGGGCAGGAGCAGAGGAGTGATCAGGAGCTAGAGGAGGGCTGCGATTGGGCCTCCTCTAAGCAGAGCGCAGAAACCGGGCACCGAGAGCCCGAAGCTATGGGGAACTGCAAGTCCCACAGCAGAATCGGAGGGCAGGAAGCTAAAAGTGACTTGCCCACATTAAACCTGAGGTACAGCAGCATTCCAGAGCCTGGAGTCACCGTGTAAAGAGACCCCAGAGAAATGACTCAAGTTGCGTACCATGCGAGTACTGTCCCAGGACAGGAGAGCAAGAGAACCTTGTTAGGACACCACAGGCAGCAAGGAACTAGAAACCAGTACATAGGTGAAGGCTTCCAAACTGACCTGGCAAAGGGATTTCCTCTTGTCTCTGGGCTGCCTGGACTCCATCTACACCTGTAGCCGGTACTCTGGACTGAGGCTGACCACAACATCAATAAACCAGGTAAAGACTGCAACCCTGTGTCCTCCATTTATTTCCTGGCATTCACCATCCCTGCCAAACTCACTTGGAGCCCTGGGGACCCTGCTTCACCTGTCTTCATCCTTGCTGGGGTAACATCACCCCAACGGACCCCTTTAAGCAGTGTTGGTCCCCTCTGACCGAGAACCACAGGTGGCATCACAAATACAAACTTTATTAAACCCTTTAAAGACCTTTCCCCTTTTACTTGAGTGCCCATGGCCACGGACCTAGTCGCTGCCACTGTGACCACCCCTTTAATTGCGACCAGACCAGGTACCGAGTACCCCACTGCCCTGGTGGGTGACTCACTATGTCCATGTATTTTCATGACATTGGATTGTGAAGCAAAAGTCCAGCTGCAATGACCTCATGCCACTGCTCTCAAATGCTATCATAATGTATAACAAAATTCCTCAGTTTAAAATAAAAAAACACACCACGTGTTACTCTTGCTACTGCAAGCTGCATATGTGGCATAAACATGTTATTATGGCCTGCAGGGTCTCCAGAATTGTGTCTCACTGAGCACCTGTGGGATGTTATAGATGGGCAATTGCAAATGATGCTGCCGGTAGCATTTCTTGATCATTTTCATGACAAAGTGCACATTCAATTGAAATGTATTGCGAGAAAAGCTCTCTGAACAGCAATACCAATGACACTTGCCAGCCAAACAGAGACCAGCAGCTGACATCAGTTTGCCGACACGGTGGTCTATGATGTCACTGCCATGCACGCCAATGTCAGCTGCTGGCCTCTGATTGGCTGGTGCCTGGCATTGATATTGCTGTAAAGAGAGCGTGTGCTTCGCGGCAATACACTTAAATTGAAATAAAGTGTTGCAGCCAGTGGATCCCTGGACTGGGCCACGATCATGAAAGGGTCTACAGTTCCTGCTGGCTGCAGAAAAGAGGACATTGAGGGAACGGAGAACAGGTGAGGAGAATCTTTTTTTTTTTCTTTTATGCGTATGTGAAAAACTGCACAATAGAGGGTATTACTACAAGATGGGGACATTCCTACAGTGGGGACCATAATGGGGCATTAATACAACATGAAGATGAGCATGGTCACATTACTACAAGAAGGGAACCAGGGTAGAGCATTAGTACAATAAGGGGACCAGAATGGGGCATGACTACAAGATTAGAACTAGGATGGGCACATTACTACAAGATAGGGACCAGGTATAAGTAGTGACATCATACTGTTTAAATGGGAGCTGTGGGGTCGTCATGCTGATTACAGGTGTAGTAGTCATTGACAAGGAAGTAGAAGCATAGTATGCAAAAATAGGGCTTTCTTATAAATATTTAATGTTTATTAACATACAAGTCAAACAAGAAACATTAAAAACATTTAAAAGCACAAAATTCCATAGTAGATAATATCCAGACCAGTGCACTATAGAGCTTGAGTGTAGCTAGTCAATAAATATGATCATTTAGGAAATGAGCAATAACTATTGTCAACTTGATAAGAACATACTAAAGTATGCACTGCAAAAAAAGTGTATTAAAAAATGTAAAGTCTACCATAATATAAACCTAAGCCCATAATAAGAACCACGGTTATAAAAGATGCATCAAAGCAATCAGCTGATAGTATATGAGCCCAGCAAATGGTGTGCTCTAAATTGTTGAGAGGTTTTGGGTGAAAGTTTTCAAGAAGTTTAAGCAAAAACTAAATAAGTAAGCACTCTAGATGATCAAATAATGCAACAATGTACAGATAAAAGTGAAACAATTACATAAAAAGAAAGCACAAATAACATACTGCTAGCACAACTGTGAGAACTATTCCAATTCAAAAAAGGTCAAATAACAAACATGATGAGGTAACCTGTTAGGTGGAATACAGACAACATTTACTTAAAAAATTTTATGTATTTCACTCCTTGCTATTTTCACCCATTATAATTCCGATTTCATGGCTCCCTTTGACTATGATGCCCCTCAAAATGCCTCCTCCCATATACAGCATGATACCACCTCAGTGATTTCTCTCACATAAGCACAGTGTGATGACCTAAGAGTGACTCCACCAAGATTTCGTACATCAATAACACAGTATGATGTTCCCACAGCTTCCTATACAAAGTAGTATGTCCTCATAGCTCCCTATATACAGTAGGATGTACTAGCAGCTCCTTTTATACAGTAGGATGTACCCACAGCCCCTAAATAAAGAATGAAAGCACCACAGTATCATATGTGAAGTATGGGAGCCCCACAGCTTTCCCATATATAGTACAGGAAGGGCCATTTATATGGATACACCTAAATAAAATGGGAGTAGTTAGTGATATCAACTTCCTGTTTGTGGCACATTAGTATATGGGAGGGGGAAATTTTTCAAGATGGGTGGTGACCATGGCGACCATTTTGAAGTTTGCCACTTTGGATCCATCTTTATTTTTACCAATGGGAAAAGGGTCATGTGACACATCAAACTTATTGAGAATTTCACAAGAAAAACAATGGTGTGCTTGGCTTTAATGTAACTTTATTCTTTCATGAGTTATTTACAAGTTTATGACCACTTATTAAATGTGTTCAAAGTGCTGGCCATTGTGTTGGATTGCCAGTGCAACCCTCTTCTCCCACTCGTGACACACTGATAGTAACACAACATTCTCCCGGTGCACTGCTCCAGCTTTTGCAGTTTGTATTTAGTGACTTGACATGGAAGACATAATCTAGTCATGTTATCATGTCTACCACTTCTAGTCTTACATGCACATGCTGAATTTCACAGATGCTGAATGCTCATCCATCATTGTAATCAACAGTATCTGCATCCCGCATGATACTTGGTCCTCCCTGATTCAGGTGTTTTACAGCAGCCAGACGGTCTGGTGGCCCAAACTGACCCTGCTCTTCACATTGGAAATGTTCCACAGTATTAATGCCTATGTCTCCTTTTTGTGACCACTGTGCAATAGTAAAATTCCTATTTGCGAATGCAAACAGTAGTAATGTCCTTGTTTGTGCTCAAACACAACAATAATGCCCTCTCTCTATGCAGTAGTAATTTATACTGTTTCTGTCTCAAAAAGTAATAAAGTCTAACATTGATGCCTCAGTGCTGTCGAAAAGTCCAAAATTGTGGCTCCATTAATTAATAATTATTAATGAATGCAAATATAAATGGGAATAGTATACATGTCACCCCTCATGGAGCAATAGTGTCCCCATTCTGGCACTTTACAGTAATATTGTCCCACAATTGGCCCTATACAGTAATAATGTCCTCCAATTGGCACAATACAGTAATAACGTTTGACAATTGACTTGATACAATAATCATGTTCACCAACTGACTCTATATGGTAATAATGTCCCCAAAATTGGCCCTATGTAGTATTTATTTTCTCCATTTAGTCCTGTATAATAAAAATGTACCTCAATTGGATAAATACACTAATAATGTTCCATAATTGGCCCTACACAGTAATAATCTTCACCAGCTCTATACAATAATATTGTTCCTTAATTGGCCCGCAATGCAATGACGTCATGTGCTGCCACTATCAGTTGCAGACCTCTGGTAGGTTGGTGTCTTGTGCAAGTGGTATTGTGAGGAAGGAAAACAGTGGCTCTCGGCTCTGAAATTCATTTAAACCGAATTTGCCTCTGAAGACACACAACCAGTTGAAAATAAAGCCTGCAATGGTGGGCCACCTTCCTCCTTTATCTAGTTGCAGTCACTACCCATGGAACAGTAAGCTAACTATAAGTACTTGGAAGACAAAATGACTTGAGATATTTGGCTGCCTCTAATGATTTGTGCTTCCAACTAGTGATGAGCGAGTGTGCTCGTTACTCAAGTTTACCGAGTATGCTAGGGTGTTCTCCGAGTATCTTGGGCGTGCTCGTAGATTATGTTTGAGTCCCCGCAGCTGCATGATTTGCGGCTGCTAGACAGAATGAACACATTAGAGATTGCCTCTTTGTTATGGAATCCCCACATGTATTCAAGCTGTCTAGCAGCCACAAATCATGCAGCTTCGGGGACTCAAAAATAATCTATGAGCACGCCCAAGATACTCAGAGAACACCCGAGCATGCTCGAATAACTCGAATAGAGAGCACACTCGCTCATCACTACTTCCAACACAAAATCTTTTGACACTACAAGAATGTGTTCTGGAAACAAGATTCAAATATCTTGTTTTAATTTGTTGCATACATACCATTAAGAGTTACATGGCAATAAACATCAATTGAAAGGAGCTATGGAAAACAGGAACGCATTGTGAGATCTGCCCTACAGTATATCTAAGGGTTGACATGACTTAATGGATAGACGCAGAATCAGAATACTAGAGCATAGATCTAAGAGAATGTTGAATAAAATCACATGCAATCATTGCCAAATTCTTATACTATTAGTAAATGTAGTTTTAGAACAGTGGTCTAGATAATAACTAAGATATACAAAGTTATGAAATGCTATTTTAGAAACAGTACTATTTTGATATAAAATGCCCAGTAAAACCTTTTGTAAGGGAGTCAGAGAATTAATTCATGCATAAATATTTAGAGTACTAATTAGGCACAATGAAAAGTAATTACTGGAAAAAGCATGTGAGGGAAAGCAAATTGCATGAAATATGTAACAGAATAACAACTTTCTGTACACACTTTCAGTACAACACATTAAATGCTGAGCAAAATGTAGTTTTCAAAATTATGTTTAAACACCATTTTAATTACACACTTAGCTTGGAAATAAAGAGTGACATTGTATAACTGTGCATAGTTAAACAATGTAACTCATTCTAAAATCATCACCGGTTTACCATATAGCGAGCTAGATACTTTCCATTTCACATTCAATTGGCTCCAAATTTGGTAGTTTTGTTTCTCATCATGGATCACGCAAAAGCATTTTTCAATTTAAGTACAACAACACTCTGAAATTTGGAGAACTTAATAGATTTCCACCTTTTATTAGGTGATGCCATATTGTTATGATATCTTGTCATTTAAAAAAATGGGATAAAAAGGTGGATTAACTCCGCAATGCTTGAAATATAGAATTCCAAATGGATATTCAGATGAAAAAGTGGCTTTATTCAACAACGCGTTTCAGAGTACTATGACTCCTTCATCAGGAAACCACTTGCTCCTTGGACCTTCGTGTACACCCGCCGCCCCCGAAAGGTATGTCCTCACCCCACTAAGTGGGAGAATAAAAGGACTTTTAAACGCATTGCTTGGTGAGTGCCATTATTTCTTTTTCTTCATATTTCTCAGAATAATATAATGGTTAAGTTTCTGCTAGATTTCCCTGTGTTTATTTATCCTCCCCATCCCACATCCCCCTCGTTCCACCTCCATCTACATGATCCTTGTCCTTGTAGTTACCATTGCATGATACTTGTGTGTATATCATTTGATGCACTGTATCAAAATGTTCGAATATATCTGTTTTGACTCCTTGCTGAATCAAAATAAATAAAACTTGTAGCATGACTTTTTGTCTCTAATGCTTTTCTGCGGTGCTAAGGTTCCAACTTTGATTAATCAGGACCATGCCTCCCTTTCTTGAGCACACTATTTCCAATGACAGTGCTGCTGGCCTTTCTCCTTTTATCAGAAGTACAAGATCATTAGTGCTTAGTGACATGGCCAAGGTTAGGAAGCCTGAAAGCCAACTACTACTGAACAAGACAAAGAGGTTAAAATGTCAAGAAATATCTGGAGACAGATTTTTGAAAGGTTTCATGGACTGATGAGATGAGTGTTACACTTGTTGGACCAAGTGGATGAGCCCTTGGCTGGATCAGCAATGTGCATGTGCATAGACCTCTGCTTTGACAATTTCCAAACCTTCAAGAAAACCATGATTTTTAAGCAGGACAATTCTCCATCGCATGCATAAAAGTATTCCACTACTTGGCTGTGAGAGTGGTTAGGATGGTATTCCACTCCCCGAAAACTCCTGTTGTTTGAATAAAAAAAAAAAGTATTTTACATGTCTTGTATTGTACTGAATTTTATTGTTATTCTCCTGTGGATGCAGTTCGTCTTTAATTGGGTATCACAGGGTTAACTTTTGAGCAGGGATGAGGATTGGGGAATCTCTGTGTAGTTTTAGGTAGGAAGTTAGTTAAGTGTTGGGAAGTGAAGAAGAAAAGATACCCTCTTTCTAAGGTCATCTTCACCTGGGTTGTGTGTGTGAACGAAGACAGCAGAAAAGCAGGGAGTGAGAAGATGCGTCTAAGAAGAACTTCACTGGTAGCAGCCAAATAGTTTTAGCAAGCAAATTGGAGAAGGGGACATGTGTCCAAGAATCTTTGCTAGAGTCCCCAAGGGTCCCTGCAGAACAGAAAAGTGTCAGCTAGGTCTTTGAAGTTGCAGGGCCGAGAAATGATGAGTCATTAAGGCTGGGGCACAAAAAGTAAAGTGGCGGCCACAGGCACCTCATTTATGTGGTTCCAGAAAAGTGGAAAGAAGGAAGGAGGTCACTGGAAAATCTGAGTTAATGTGTCTCTATATTAAAGAAAGGTAACTTATTCTGCAATTCACCAACTGTGCAGATGAAAATATTTGTGGAAGACATGGCACTTTACTATAACCAAAAGAAAGACATCTGCATCTCCTGCTATGTTTTGTTTGAAAGTGAAAAGGTCAGTAAAGATGACTTAGTTTTTATGGTCTGGTGTGGTTTACCATTCATGGGGCTTTGGGTAATCATAGCCATGTAATTATTGGCAGACCATAAGGGCCAGAGGTGTCCATTGTGGTAATCTGTTCACACACACGCACTGAAAAAACATAAGCAGGATTATTCATGTGAGAAGACCTGTAGAGCAGATGAGAGGGTGTCTTAAGTTAAATAGCTCAAGATGGCAGCCAGAAGCATGGACTCTAAGATAGCAATGGCTGATAAGTTGAGAAGAAGAACTGCCTATCATGGGAGTTAATGGCATCCGGGCGTGTGCAAATGTGCCCATTCCACTGGAGTGTCGGCTCAGAAGAGGGTGCACTCTGCAGCCAGGATGGGAGATGTGTGACTTAGGAAGGCACAATTCAACGTGAAGTGTCGCTCAGTTGGTGGAGAATGCAGAGCGAAGGAGGCATGGCTGAAAGCGCAGTTGCCAAGAGTGACACGTGATGCAGAGAAAATGTCAGAAGGTCAGCCCCCAAAAGGCGGAATAGTGACAGGAGGCATGTGGCAAAGAGAAGGCCAGCATCTTTAATCTACTGAGAGCCTGAGAGACAGCAGTGTCACTTGTTTTCAAAGAAGAAAATCTGAAACACAATGGCGAATCGTCCGACAAAGAAATTAGAGAGTCCGTGATCACTTCAGAGTACCAAGCAGAGGTGGAGCCCACCGCAAAAGGTATGCAAGCCTCAGCTCCATCCCATCCAGTAAGGCCAAACGCAGTCCGGCAACTATAGCATTGGGTTCAGCTGTCAACCCAAAGAAGCTGCAGTGAACTCCTCAAAAGCATTGAGTAGTGGTATGCCAAAGAAAGGAAGATGGTAGAGAGGCTCTGGAAAGGATTTGGGGCCTTGACTCCACTCTGGAAGCCTGATAAAAATGTACTAGTAGTCCAGTGATGACTTTGTGTGGGAGTGGCTTGGCTCTGCCTGAGAGGACTCTGAAAGAAGGTGGAGAGATTCTAGGAGACTCCTGAGCAGTTACCAAGGTGCCCTCTAGGTAGTTGCAGATACTCAGTTGGTCGGGGGAATTTTTTTAGGGATCAACTTCCGAGGAATCACTATCTAGAGGCTGGAGACTAGTCGGGTCTCAGGAAACTAAGTTTAAGGTGTCCCGCCTCTGTTCTTTTGGTTTTGAAAATCCAAATGGCCTAATTGAACATAACGCCTGTGTTTTTTCTCTCATAAGGGAGCGATGAACTGTTTAGTACACTCTCAATGCCAAATGGGCATGAAATAGCTAACAGGGCTAAGTTTTCTTTTTGGTTTTACTTTTAGTTTTGTTGTGCCTGTTGTGCCTTTTTTCTGCTGGACCGCAGGCACTGGGGTATAAAACAAGGACTGTTATTTTTATGGACACTATGATTTCTTTCTGTTTTCCTTTACAAGACATACTAATTTTGATGGAGTCTCGAAGGTTTATGGACTGTAATGTCTATTTTTCTGAGGCCCTTAACCGAGATGGGTTGAACAGCCAATAGAAGAGAAGACATCTGAGCAAGACATCAGTCTGAATGTTTTCTGATGTTTTAGTACAGTATGTACTAACCCTTATTTTAGGTCCTGGATGGTCAAGAATGATCATTATTAAGAAATGTGGGACTGTGAGGGTGGTGAGAATGGCTTTCCACTCTGACAACTACTGTTGTCTAAATGTATTTTACATGTATTGTGCTGAATTTTGTTGAATCTTTTGTGAATACAGTTCCTGTTTAGTTGGGTATCACATGGTTAAATGTAAGGCTAGCTCATATGCGGTAAGGAGGATTTTGGAATCTCTGGGTATCTTCAGAAATAGGAAGTTAGGTAAGTGATAGTAAGAAAAGTAATAAGACACCCTCTTGTTAAGGTCTTCTTCACCTGGCTGTGTGTGGAAGAAAACAGCAGAGGAGCAGACTGAGAGATAGGGAATATCAAAGAAAAAGATGGCAGTAGAATACTCTTAGCATGCGAGTTGGGAAAGGGGATAAACGCTTAGCAACTTTGTTAGTCCCTAAGGGTCTCTGGGAATGGAAAAGTGTCAGCCAGGTCTTGGAAGCTATGGGTCTAAGAAAAGAAGAGTCAGCAAGGTGGGGGGCACACTCAGTAAGGTGGCAGCCACAGGCGCATTGTTACATGGATCTTTAAAAGTGGGTTGAAGCATAGATGTCATTGGAAAAGCTCAGCTAAAGTGTGTCTGTAACAGACTGGGTGGTGGAACCACTGTGCCAAAGCTCAAGAAAGGCCTTGAAGGGCGTGACTAGGAGCCTCACTCAATCTGCTCTCAAATATGCAGCAGCATATGATATCGAAATCCGAGGAGAGATAAGGGAGGTAGACCAGGTGCTACTCTAGGACTGACCATGACTAGAAGGCAGCTGAACCCCTAGTAACGGGTAGTTATTGTGGACCGAACGAATGTCCAGTAGATGCAGGCAGGCAGAGTAAGAACACAGGTACCATTGGTGCAGACAGGACCGGCTGATGAAAAGATGGGCACTGGCTGGCGCTGTCTGGATCAGTTGACAGACAGGCTGGCAAACACAGCTAATAGGTGGGCAGACATGGCTTACAGAGAGGCAGGCGGGCATGGCTGAAAGACAGGCTAGTAGGCACAGCTGATAGGCAGGTTGGCAAGCGCAGCTGATAGAGCACAGAGACCTGAGATCTGACAAGGATGTTAGGAACTCACTTAAAATGTTGCACAGGCACCTCTGATGTGGTGAAAGTGCTTTAAATACATAAGTACTCCCCGCCTTTGGATGGGGGACACTTTAGGACGGCACATGCTGTCACTTTAAGAAGCCAGGACCATTCATTCACCCTAAGCACTGTGCCTGGGGATCTGTGAGCAGTGCGCAGGCCCTGGGAAGCCACAGTAGAACAAGGATGGGGCGTCGGACCGCAGCGGTGAGTATGTTGATGTCTCTGCTGAGGGAACAGCAGGAGGAGGAGAAGTAGGTGCAGGGCTGTGGCAGTGAGAGCTTTTGTGTCTCTGCCGTGAAGGGGATGCAGAAACACTGGCGTTACAGTCTCTATACATAAAAAGATTGAAGGTTCCTAACTTCTTCTGCAATTGACCAACTGTGCAACTAAAATGTTTTATTGAAGACGAGCCACTGTACTGTAACCAAAAGAAATATTTCTGCATCTGCTGCTGTGCTCTGTGTACAAGTCAAACTGTTATTAAAGAGGATTTTGTTTTTGTTAACTGGTGTAGTTTTCTTTTCGTGAGGTCATGGGGATTTGGAACCATGCAATGCATGGCAGACCAGAAGATATGGGAGGTGTCCATTGCGGTAATCTATTCACACACTTTGAAACAGCTCCTGTTTTTCTGTAGCAGGCCTTTGCCCATGGCTACCAACCTGAGCCTTGTTACACATATAAAACCCAACCTAGAATGTGATAGGGCAGACCAAAAAGGGAAAATTGAAAACATCTGGATAGGAGCAAACCATGAAACAAACCTGTATTGAAAGCTTAGGAAATCTGCAAATGGTGCCCACAAGCTACCACAGGAAACACTGCTCCCTAAAATCCAAATGGCACTCTATTTTGAGCCCTTCCATGCAACCAAACAAAAGTGCATGACAACATATAGGGTATTTATGCATTCAGAAGATAATACTTTATAAATGTTTGGATCCAATTCCCTCTATTATTCTTTGTGAAAATTATACATATGGGACTAAAACAACATTTTCGTGTAAAAAAACATTTTTTCATTTTAATTTCCCAATGTAATAACATTTTCTGAATCACCTGGCCATTCAATATGCTCATCACATCCCTAGATTAATTCCTTGAAGGGTGTAGTTTCCAAAATGGGGTCATTCGTTGGGGCTTTCTGTTCTTCTAGTATAAGAGCTGTTGGCCATCAAACCATATGAGAAAAGTCTGCTTCCCAAAATGGCACACCTTTCTTTTGCAGCTATCCTGAGTATCCAAATAGTTGTTTTCCCCAAAATGTGGTGCATCAGGGTGCTCAGGAGAAATTGCATAACACATTGGGTGATCCATTTTCTCGTTACCTTTATGAAAAATTTCGGGCTAAAGCAACCTTTTTAGGGGAAAATATTTTTTTAAAATTTTCACAGTCCAATGTTTTAAAATTCCGTGAAGCATTTTGTTCAAGATGATACATTTCTTATGGGGTGTAGTTTGCAAAATGGTGTCATTTGTGCGGGAGGGGGTGTTTCCACTGTTTAGAGGCTCTGCAAACAAGAAAAACGACTGCTATTTATGCCAGTCAGTTTTGCTCTCGGAGAGTTAAATCGTTCGCTTTCTCTTCATGCCCTGCTGTCTGCAAAAAATAGTAGTTTTCCACCACATATGGGCTGTCGACGTACTCAGGGAAATTGCACAACAAATTGCATTTCCATTTTCTTCTGTTAGCAATATAAAAATATAAAACAGGGTTAAAGCAACATTTTTGTGTGAAAAATGTTTTTTTTTTCATTTTCACAGCCCAACGTTATAAAATTCTATGAAGCATCTGCATTTTCCAGGTGCTCACCACACCTTTAGATACATTTTTCAAGGGGTTTAGTTTCCAAAATGGGGCCAACTTTGGGGGGGTTCCATTGTTTAGGCACATCCGGAGCTCTGCAAATGTGACATGGCATCAGCTACCTATTTGAGAAAATGTTGTGCTACAAAAGTCAAGTGGTTCTGTCTATTTTTGATTCCATATTGCTCTAATTCCTGTGAAGCATCTAAAGAGTTAGTAAACTTCTTGAATACTGTTTTGAACACTTTGATGGGTACATATTTTAAAATGGTGACTCTTTTGGGTATTTATGGTCACATAAGCTCTCAAATTTAATGTGTGCCAAAAAAAATGTTTTTTGTAAAATTTTGTTGCAAAAATGAAAAACTGCTAATAAAGTTTAAACCCTTATAATTTCCTAACAAAATAAAATTATGTTTAAAAAATGATGCTGATGTAAAGTAGACATGTGGTAAATGTTTTTTACTACCTATCACTTCTAAGTTTATGTGGTAATTGTGTGTTGCCTGAATATATCCCAGTGATTATTCCAGATATATTTTTGAGACATGTTGCGCTTTATGGTAGCAATAAATTTAAGTCCATATGTTCTGAAAATATCTGAAATTTGACATTTTTTTTTTAAAATCAGAAAACTTTTAATGATTATACAATTCAGTCAAATAATCAACTCACACAAACTAAATTGCTGTCAGTATTTCCCATATGTCTGCTTTCTGTCGGCATCATTTTTCAAATGTGGTTTTATACTCTTAGTATGTTATGTGGGTTAAAACCTAGAACTTTTTTTAATCTTCTTTTCTAGGAAATGTTCAAATCTTTTTTTTTCAGACCTTTTCAGCTTTGAAGTGACTTTGAAGTCCTACATATTGAAAGAAAAGAAAGAGATATTATTTTAAAATCTGCTATCCCCAAATTATTCAAAACCTGCTGTCTGAAAAAATGTCACACTCGCTTGGTGTGTGACAGGAATTTATGCAAAGTGGAATAAGTGAATTAAGCATTACATTTCAACAAAATGTTGATTTAGTCCTAACTATCCATTTTCACAAGATTTCATAGAAAAAAAATGGACTTTTTTTAATGTAATTGTGGCAATATCCTATATGTAGTCAAAAACTTTTGTTTGTGTACTATTTTATATTTGGTCAAATTTAGATAAAATTGATTGAATACATCATGTCACATTTGTATATTCCCTGAGATGCCAAAACAGCTAAAAACCCCACAAGTTACACTAGTTTGGAAATTTATTTTGGATGCCATATTATTGTATTTCCAGAGCTCATGAGATGCCAAAAACAGGAACCACACAAAAGTGACCCAGTTTTTGAAATTGAAATCTTTACAAAATTGCTCTAGTGGTATGCTGAGCATTTCAAATTTTCAGGTTATACACAAAACTTTATAAAATGGTGACATTAAATAAAAAAAATTGTGCTTTTTTCGGCTAAACACTTTTTAGGCTAGATTGTTTCATTTTTTATAAAAGTAATAAGAAAGAATACACCACACAAATTGTTATACATTTTCTATTGAATGTGACATACCCTATATGTGATTTTACACTACAGTGTTTGTGCACACAGCAGGGCTCTGAACAGTACGTAGCACCATTTCATTTTTGGTATTCAGATTTTGTTTGAATAGATTTCAGGTGCCAGAGCCTCTAAGTTCAGAGTCAATGTTAGGTGGTCATTTAGGAGCGCTGAGGAGGCAGCCCCAGGGATAAGGGAAGTGCCAGGAACCACTACAGCTCCTGCCGAAAACCTCCAAGGGAGGATAGACACAGGGTTACAGGTAGAAATCGGTCACAGGAGCGCTGAAAGGAGACACTGACACTGGATCCAGTTTAGCCACAGCGCGTTTCAACAGACATGCCATCTTCATCAGGTGAGAGTTTATTGATGGTAGTAAGGAGGCAGTATTTAAATGAAAGACAGCCAATCACGTAATAGTTGACATTGTCAGTTCAAATTTAACGGAACAGTTACATATAATGCAAGTGGTCACCTAATATGGCTATGGGCTAGTAATAAACAATAAAATAACAGTAAGGAACCTTTTAATAAATATAATAAAATCATTTAGAACAATTAAAACAATAAAAAGTAAATAATCCTTGATAAAAAAAAGCATGGATGAAAAACTCAAACCTATAATACTAAAAATAAAAAATATGGATATTTATCTGGTTGCTTTCTCTATCATTAAGTTCAGTCCTTCGGGGGCCAGCATGCCAAGCTTAACCCCTTCACCCCCAAGGGTGGTTTGCACGTTAATGACCGGGCCAATTTTTACAATTCTGACCACTGTCCCTTTATGAGGTTATAACTCTGGAACGCTTCAACGGATCCCAGTGATTCTGACACTGTTTTCTCGTGACATATTGTACTTCATGATAGTCGTAAAAATTCTGTGATAGTACCTGCGTTTATTTGTGAAAAAAACGGAAATTTGGTGAAAATTTTGAAAATTTCGCAATTTTCCAACTTTGAATTTTTATGCAATTAAATCACAGAGATATGTCACACAAAATACTTAATAAGTAACATTTCCCACATGTCTACTTTACATCAGCACAATTTTGGAACCAAAATTTTTTTTTGTCAGGGAGTTATAAGGGTTAAAAGTTGACCAGCAATTTCTCATTTTTACAACACCATTTTTTTTTAGGGACCACATCTCATTTGAAGTCATTTTGAGGGGTCTATATGATAGAAAATACCCAAGTGTGACACCATTCTAAAAACTGCACCCCTCAAGGTGCTCAAAACCATATTCAAGAAGTTTATTAACCCTTCTGGTGCTTCACAGGAATTTTTGGAAGGTTTAAATAAAAATGAACATTTAACTTTTTTTCACAAAAAATTTACTTCAGCTCCAATTTGTTTTATTTTACCAAGGGTAACAGGAGAAAATGGACCCCAAAAGTTGTTGTACAATTTGTCCTGAGTACGCCGATACCCCATATGTGGGGGTAAACCACTGTTTGGGCGCATGACAGAGCTCGGAAGCGAAGGAGCGCCATTTGACTTTTCAATGCAAAATTGACTGGAATTGAGATGGGACGCCATGTTGCATTTGGGGAGCCCCTGATGTGCCTAAACATTGAAACCCCCCACAAGTGACACCATTTTGGAAAGTAGACCCCCTAAGGAACTTATCTAGAGGTGTGGTGAGCACTTTGACCCACCAAGTGCTTCACAGAAGTTTATAATGCAGAACCGTAAAAATAAAAAATCATATTTTTTCACAAAAATTATCTTTTCACCCACAATTTTTTAATTTTCCCAAGGGTAAGAGAAGAAATTGGACTGCAAAATTTGTTGTACAATTTGTCCTGAGTATGCTGATACCCCATATGTGGGGGTAAACCACTGTTTGGGCGCATGGGAGACCTCGGAAGGGAAGGAGCGCCGTTTGACTTTTCAATGCAAAATTGACAGGAATTGAGATGGGACGCCATGTTGCGTTTGGAGAGCCACTGATGTGCCTAAACATTGAAACCCCCCACAAGTGACACCATTTTGGAAAGTAGACCCCTAAGGAACTTATCTAGATGTGTTTTGAGCGCTTTGACCCACCAAGGGCTTCACAGAAGTTTATAATGCAGAGCCGTAAAAATAAAACAAAAATTTTTTCCCACAAAAATTATTTTTTTAGCCCCCAGTTTTGTATTTTCCCGAGGGTAGCAGGAGAAATTGGACCCCAAAATTTGTTGTCCAAGTTGTCCTGAGTGCGATGATACACCATATGTGGGGAGAACCACTGTTTGGGCGCATGGGAGGGCTCGGAAAGGAAGGAGCGTCATTTGGAATGCAGACTTAGATGGAATGGTCTGCAGGTGTCACATTGCGTTTGCAGAGCCCCTAATGTACCTAAACAGTAGAAACCCCCCACAAGTGACACCATTTTGGAAATTATACCCCCTAAGGAACTTATCTAGATGTGTGGTGAGCGCTTTGACCCACCAAGGGCTTCACAGAAGTTTATAATGCAGAGCCGTAAAAATAAAACAAAAATTTTTTCCCACAAAAATTATTTTTTAGCCCCCAGTTTTGTATTTTCCCGAGGGTAACAGGAGAAATTGGACCCCAAAAGTTGTTGTCCAATTTGTCCTGAGTGCGCTGATACCCCATATGTGGGGGGGAACCACCGTTTGGACGCATGGAAGGGCTTGGAAGGGAAGGAGCGCCATTTGGAATGCAGACTTAGATGGAATGGTCTGCAGGCGTCACATTGCATTTGCAGAGCCCCTAATGTACCTAAACAGTAGAAACCCCCCACAAGTGACACCATGTTGGAAAGTAGACCCCCTAAGGAACGTATCTAGATGTGTGGTGAGCGCTTTGAACCCCCAAGTGTTTCACTACAGTTTATAACGCAGAGCCGTGAAAATAAAAAATCCTTTTTTTTTCCCACAAAAATTATTTTTTAGCCCCCAGTTTTGTATTTTCCCAGGGGTAACAGGAGAAATTGGACCCCAAAGGTTGTTGTACTATTTGTCCTGAGTACGCTGATACCTCACATGTTGGGGTAAACCCCTGTTTGGGCACACGGGAGAGCTCGGAAGGGAAGGAGCACTGTTTTACTTTTTCAACGCAGAATTGGCTGGAATTGAGATCGGACGCCATGTCGCGTTTGGAGGGCCCCTGATGTGCCGAAACAGTGGAAAACCCCCCATTATAACTGAAACCCTACTCCAAACACCCCCCTAACCCTAATCCCAACAGTAACCCTAACCACACCTCTAACCCTGACACACCCCTAACCCTAATCCCAACCCTATTCCCAACCGTAAATGTAATCTAAACCCTAACCAAAACTTTAGCCCCAACCCTAACCCTAACTTTAGCCCCAACCCTAACTGTAGCCTTAAACCTAGCCCCAACCCTTGCCCTAACCCTAGCCCTAACCCTAGCCCCAACCCTAACCCTAGCCCTAACCCTAGCCCTAACCCTAGCCCTAACCCTAGACCTAGCCCTAACCTTAGCCCTAACCCTAGCCCTAACCCTAGCCCTAACCCTAGCCCCAACCCTAACCCTAGCCCTAACCCTAGCCCTAACCCTAGCCCTAACCCTAGACCTAACCCTAACCCTAGCCCTAACCCTAGCCCTAACTCTAGCCCCAACCCTAACCCTAACCCTAGCCCTAATGGGAAAATGGAAATAAATACATTTTTTTTATTTTTCCCTAACTAAGGGGGTGATGAAGGGGGGTTTGATTTACTTTTATAGCGAGTTTTTTAGCGGATTTTTATGATTGGCAGCCGTCACACACTGAAAGACGCTTTTTATTGCAAAAAATATTTTTTGCGTTACCACATTTTGAGAGCTATAAATTTTCCATATTTTGGTCCACAGAGTCATGTGAGGTCTTGTTTTTTGCGGGACGAGTTGACGTTTTTATTGGTAACATTTTTGGGCACGTGACATTTTTTGATCGCTTTTTATTCTGATTTTTGTGAGGCAGAATGACCAAAAACCAGCTATTCATGAATTTCTTTTGGGGGAGGCGTTTATACCGTTCCGCGTTTGGTAAAATTGATAAAGCAGTTTTATTCTTCGGGTCAGTACGATTACAGCGATACCTCATTTATATTATTTTTTTATGTTTTGGTGCTTTTATACGATAAAAACTATTTTATGGAAAAAATAATTATTTTTGCATCGCTTTATTCTCAGGACTATAACTTTTTTATTTTTTTGTTGATCATGCTGTATGGCAGCTCGTTATTTGCGGAACAAGATGATGCTTTCAGCGGTACCATGGTTATTTATATCTGTCTTTTTGATCGCGTGTTATTCCACTTTTTGTTCGGCGGTATGATAATAAAGCGTTGTTTTTTGCCTCGTTTTTTTTTTTTTTCTTACGGTGTTTACTGAAGGGGTTAACTAGTAGGCCAGTTTTATAGGTCGGGTCGTTACGGACGCGGCGATACTAAATATGTGTACTTTTATTGTTTTTTTATTATTATTTAGATAAAGAAATGTATTTATGGGAATAATATATTTTATTTTTGTTTTCATTATTTTGGAATACCGCTCCTGGCACATAGTGCCGGATGTCAGCTGCGATAGGCAGCTGACACCCGGCCGCGATCGGCCGCGCTCCCCCCGTGAGCGCCGCCGATCGCGCTGGACGTACTATCCCGTCCGTGGTCATGGGGGCCCACCCCACCTCGACGGGATAGTACGTCCGATGTCAGAAAGGGGTTAAATATCCAAAAGCTCTCTCTATTTATCAAGCAACTAAGACGATCTGCCACGGTGTCGGGTATGTGATCAATGATCGTTCATTTTAGAGTTTTTATACTTTTCTGGTGTACCATTAGGAAATGCTTGGAGAGACTATGAAGAAGAAACCCATTTTTAATATTCTGGCGATGTTTGTTAAGCCTAGCGTGCATGGTTTGTATGGTACGGCCTACATATTGTAGACCGCAACCACATTCAATCAAATAAACCACATAAGTGGAATGATAGTTAACATGGAAGTTAATCTTATAAGTAGTACCTGTGGTGTTTGATTTAAATTCTGGTGCCCCATTCAGAATAGAAGTGCAACAGAGACATTTAGGGGATCTGCATGAGAAACAGCCAGGGTTCACAGACGTAGATATATCTTGTTGTCAAATTCAAAGTAATTTCGGGTGAGGATGAATTTTATAAGTTTCACCACAGAATCAGCATCAGCCAAGCCATCAGATACAATCGTATATGTTCCAACCCCACGGATAGAGATGAACACCTTGGTTGCCTCAGAAAGACCTTTTTGAATCAGGGCTACCATCCAAGAACAATTCGAAACCAAATTATAAGAGCAACTAGAATATCAAGGAATCACCTGCTACATTACAAAGCTAAAGAAAAAAATAACCAGGTGCCTCTAGTAGCTACCTACAATCCAAATCTGGAGGTGCTAAGGGGAGCTGCACGGAAATTACAACCTTTACTACAAAATGATGCCCGATTACAATCCATTTTGTGTTTTAGGCAGCCCCCAAATCTAAGAAGCATCATTGTCAGAAGCTCCCTGTCCTCTCCAACAGCTGCAGGAACCTTTCCTTGCAACCAGAAAAAATTTAAAACCCATCTATTTATAATGACCACGGACAAGATAAAGATCCCTAATTTACATCAGGCTACAAGATCCCAGGTACTTTCAGCTGCATCACATCTAATGTGGTGTACGTAATTATTTGTACTAAATATCCAACTGGGGGTTTGTATGTAGGGGAGACAGGGCAAAAGCTCAGAACAAGGATGAACTGTCACCGCCACAGAATAAGAGAAAAAAGAAAGGATCTACCTGTGGCAAACCATTTTTGTCTCTCTAATCACAGCACCATAGACATTAAATTACTTGTAAGGTAACCTCAAATCTCAGAGAGACAGAAGAGTCTGGTAGTACAAACTCATGATGACCTTTGACACTCAGAAATGAATGTGTCACGTGGATTTATGTCTTTTTACATTGAGGAATTTGCACCTCAGACCTTGTGGGGGCATCACAACACAGAATCAGACACCAATTAGAGGATAATAAAACGTTAACACTCCTTATCTGTGAACTGTTCCAATATTTATGGACACAACTATTTATCACTCTCCCATATTGGTAGTTCTGTCCTGTCTTATCTATGACATTATTTCTGTGCTGTTTTGTGCATAAATATGTGATTCTTCAGATTTTGTATTAGTCTATGCCTGATGAAGAGACCTGTGTAGTCTCGAAAGCTTGCAATTTGTTACCATCTTTTCAGTTAGCCATTAAAAGGTATCAACCACTGAGGACTCTCAATTCTAAATATTTGTTTCTATTAAGGGATCTGAGTTTTATATCGACCCAGAGCTTCTTAGATGGGGATATTTGCCACTCTGTGGTTTTAGCCGGGTGCGTAACAAGTATCAGTCCCCCCTTATGTTTTCTATTTATTAATGTGGAATATGTAATTCTAAAACCTTTATTTTGTCAGATAAATTTTGAAATTGGAGTTTTGCTTTTTTGAAAGAAGGATTGTGGGATGTCAATAGGCAAAACTTGAAGAAAATTGTGCCTTTATATCCAGCTAATTCTTTTATTTTCCATTAGGTCTATGACATCACATGATTAAAACGTGACTAGCTGAATCTTTTTAAGCTCTATGTTGAAATGGAAGATAAATTTTCCATGTTAAACTCATGATTAATAGGAAAAGTCCTTTGGCAGGGAAGAGGAGGAGGCAGTTGGGTCAGCAATTGAAGAGGGGAATGATAAATGCAGGGGACAAGAGACTTCCTGTTTCTACATAGAGCAGATATAACAGAAGAATGTACTGGGCAGCAAGCCAAAATGAGCAATTGTAAGTACACAGTGCCGTATAATGTAATGACTGCAATATAATAAAAGGATAAAAAACTTTGATGGAAGGAGGAGTAATTCTTTAAAGGATTTTAAAAAGGAAAGACACCACTGGACCACATGCAAGGCTGAGTTAAAAGGGTGTGTCTGCCTCATTTAGCAAATCATTCCAACAGTTGTTTTGTCTGAGTCGCATTTTTTTTCATTTAGACAGAATCCCTCAGGTAAGTGCTCAGAATTCAATTAAGTCGTATAGTAAATGCTTTAAGAAAAATTAATTGAAAAGTCAAATTTGCCATCATAGTTACTGCACTGATCTGATGTTGTATTGGGGGTCAAGCTCCCGCCTCTGCACAGGGGGAATCTCGGGCTATCTCCGCTGCGGTCTCCCATTCTTCTCCTGCCGCAGTGGAGCCTGCTCAGCAGAGACGTCGGTCCCAGCATCTTGCTCAGTCCCAGCATCTTGCTCAGTCCCACTCTGTACAAAGAGTTACTGCTGCTTTTCCTGCTTCTGCTATTGAAGTCAGTGATGGGCAGCGGCGAGCAGACGCTTCTGGGACTAAGTCCGGCTTTGCTCGTTCTGAGCATGCCCTGAGTAAGATCTCTCAGTGGAGATCGAGGGTCACATGGTCAGATACTGCAGCTAAGTCCATTGGTCTTTTCAGGAAGGTCCTGTAGGTGCTAGGATTAAGTCCTGCTTGGCACACACTGAGCATGCCCGGGGCAAGATCTCTCAGTGGAAATTTAGGGTCACATGCTCAGGTATGGCAGCCTCTCATTGGTCCTTCTAGGAAGGTCTTTTACTTGCTGCAGCTATATAAGGCTCGCATGGCCACACGGCCATGCGCTAGTATTGCTTTCATTTATGTACTTTGCGCCAGTGTGGTCTTGTATGAGTGTGTTCAGGGACCCGGCTGAAATAAGCCCTTAGAATGCTGGCACCTCTGGCGAGGAGTTTGTATGCTTGTGTGTTCAGGGACCTGGTCGAAATAAGCCCCTAGAATGCTGGCACCTCCGGCGAGGAGTTTCGTGTGCGTGCAAGACCACTGACTGCTCTTGTTTAGACAGTTAGCCTGTGCCTCTATGGAGTCTAACAGGGCGCAGCGCTTTGAGTTCATGGCTGCTCTGTGAAGTAACAGAGTTAGCTAACACTGCCATTAGTTCCGCTATTTGCTAGCAGCAGGTTCTCCTGCACGGTGGACCCCGGGCTGCGAACGCATCTATCCTAATAAAATATATACCTTCATTAGGTGCGTTCCGCTAGCCCTATCATAACATGTTGCTATTTTATTTTTAGTGCACAATGAACATTGTAATAATAAAACCCAAAACTAAATGGCACAATTTTTGTGTTTCTTCATTTATTTCATCATCCGCTTACTTGCGTTATTTGTTTGCAATATTCCACCACTTGAAATTGTCTTTCGCTTCTTCTAGTACATTGTATGCTAAAAGGAATGATGCCATTCAAAATTGTAACTTATTCTGCAAAAAAACAACCTTTGAATGTTTATATCGACAGGAAAATTTTAAAAAATGACTGTCGAAAAATTGTAAGGAAAATAAGGAAGCACTAAATCAAAATTTGGTCACTGTAGGAAGGATACACATATTTTCTATTAGCTTGGGCTAAACATTTCTGCATGGTTGCCACTCATTATATGAGTTTGGAAAGGTAGTAGAGAACATAGTTGTCTTCCTATCAATAAGAACCTAAAACGGAATATCTGACTAATTTGAAAAAAAAAAATGAGGGCCGAATATTAATGTTGTGAAATTCAACAAATTTGGCATCAGTGAAGGAACCAGTAGCTCAGAAGTCAAGGCTTGTTTTAGAAATGGACCCGTGGAAGCAATAATTGTACGAAACGGCCGTCGCCCAGCTCACTCTCCCTGCACCCTCGTCGTCTCCGCTTGTCTTTTATGCAAAGTCTGTACATGGATTAAAGACAGATTAAAGATATTCACTTCGCAACCTGGGTGAGTGCGGCATTTTTCTACTTTCTTGTGCAAAGTTTTACTGTGCTGTTATGGCTATTGATGCTGAGCACCACGCTCCAGTACTGCATGGATACCGCACACTGTGGGTCTAAAGAGGTGTATTTGATTCAGCGCTCCCAATATTGCATTGTTGAGTCTTGGTGCCGTTCGTCTCTTTGAACTGTTCAAGATTGTTTTAGAAAGTATTTAATTCTTGCCTCATTGGAAGCATTATACGATGAACAACATGTGTACTATCAGTGCAAATAGAAATAGATGCAGCCTTATACAAATAGGGTGGTAGAGGAACACAAGTGCCCAAAAAGTGACCCGATTGTCTTTAATATAAACAGTAATTTACTTGAACACTGAGAAAGCTGTATCTGGATACATAGGTGAGAATTATCTACAAAGTATCTTTTCCCCCCAGCAAACTCCAAGAAAGCAGAAGACCTCTGGACTGGGTAAGACAGTTCTTAATGTAAAGGGTAAAGGAGGCCAATAAATTGGAAAGAATATACACATTGTTGAAAAGCCAGTTGGTCCTAAAAGGCCTTGATATAGCAAGGATATTATTTGCTGGCATTGTCAAGGACTGGGTTAAGTGAATTACTATTAGCCATATTTATGAATTACATTTAGCCACTTCAGGTGTTTGTGGTGACTGTGATTAATCACCTGCAGAGCTCAGGTATAGTATAAAGGCCCCGTCTCACATAGCGATTTACCAACGATCACGACCAGCGATACGACCTGGCCGTGATCGTTGGTAAGTCGTTGTGTGGTCGCTGGGAAGCTGTCACACAGACAGCTCTCTCCAGCGACCAACGATCAGGGGAACGACTTCGGCATCGTTGAAACTGTCTTCAACGATGCCGAAGTCCCCCTGCAGCACCCGGGTAACCAGGGTAAACATCGGGTTACTAAGCGCAGGGCCGCGCTTAGTAACCCGATGTTTACCCTGGTTACCAGCGTAAATGTAAAAAAAAACAAACAGTACATACTCACCATCTGATGTCCGTCAGGTCCCTTGCCGTCTGCTTCCTGCTCTGACTGAGTGCCGCCGTACAGTAAGAGCAGAGCGCAGCGGTGACGTCACTGCTGTGCTGTGCTCTCACTGTACGGCGGCACTCAGTCAGAGCAGGAAGCAGACGGCAAGGGACCTGACGGACATCAGATGGTGAGTATGTACTGTTTGTTTTTTTTGCATTTACGCTGGTCACCAGGGTAAACATCGGGTTACTAAGCGCGGCCCTGCGCTTAGTAACCCGATGTTTACCCTGGTTACCAGTGAAGACATCGCTGAATCCGTGTCACACACACCGATTCAGCGATGTCAGCGGGACCTCAACGACCAAAAAAAGGTCCAGGCCATTCCGACACGACCAGCGATCTCGCAGCAGGGGCCTGGTCGCTGGTACGTGTCACACATAGCGAGATCGCTACTGAGGTCGCTGTTGCGTCACAAAACTTGTGACTCAGCAGCGATCTCGCTAGCGATCTCGCTATGTGTGACGGGGCCTTAAAAGGACAGAGATTCCACAAGCTGATTGTTCTTTCCTTGCTCCAGGGAAACTGCTGTGAGTAAAGTGATTGTTTAGTTGGAAGCTTTGCACTATGTCCAGCTCTCCTGAGTCAGGATTTGCATATATACTTAGTTACTAGCTAACCCAGTGTTTTTTTGTATCCTTTGTGTTTTTATTATAATTTTTATTATTATTATTTATTGGTAAAGCACTATTTTTTTCCATGATGTTTTGCATGTTAAAAAGGTTACATTAACATAAAATTAACCCTAGAACGCATACCCATAGAAATCTACACATTCACGCACCTGGGGCCTTTTAGGCCTGTTTACAATTCTCATGGAATAACTCAAACAAAAATACTTTTCAATGTTTATTGCAAAGTAAGGATGCATTCCCACTAGCGCAGGGGTCCGCCAGGACGGGATTCTGTAATGGATCTGACCCCCTGGTGACCCCAGCTAAGGCTGGCGGACGCATACCTGGGGCCTCGCAGGCCTGCCAGGTTACTTGTTTTCTATTTTCTGTAAAATTACTTTAGTTAGAATTTTGAAACTCTAGGTATTCCTCAGGTGTATAGTTGTTAGTAATTTCCAGTTCTTCATATATTTTTATGTTATAGGCATTTCGGTATAACAACCTTTTTTTGGGACTACCCCATATTCACGCTCCTGGGGCCTTTTAGGCCTGTGTGCAAATAACACGGAATAACTCAAATAAAAATACTTTTAAAAATTTATTTTACAATTGCAAGGTAAGGATGCATTCCAACTAGCGCTGGGGTCCGCCAGTAGGGGATCCGTAATGGATCTGACCTCCTGGTGACCCCAGCTAAGGCTGGTGGAATCCCGCCATTCCGGCAGCCTTAGCTGGAGTTACCAGGAGGTCAGATCCATTATGGATCCCCTTCTGGTGAACCCCAGCGCTACTGAGAACACAGCCTAAGATGTGTATAAATTCAAAACATAATTATGTGCATAAAACAACAAAAAAGTAAGTAAACGGGCACGCCAAATATAGGCATTCTATATGCAATTTTTTTATGAATACATTTTTTGGTTGTAGCAAACTTGGTGCAGGAATATTTATTTGTAACTTTACATATTCCCCCAACAATTCTCACATATTATTTTTTCGGCTGAATGTTCCTTGCATACATTTTGTCCGCAAGTAGAACAGAAATGCTCCGATTTTCTTTCCTTCTTTGCTGGACAAATATAACAGCGCTTTCTTTTTTTTTCTCTTTGCTCTGGATGTTCCAGAAAGCGTATTCCACATCAGATCATTGCCTCCATAATTTGCCTTGATAAGCATATCATGCTGCTTCTCTCCATCATAGTAGGCATCAAAAGTTCATAACAAAGTTCTGTCAAAAATAGACGTCTCTTGTCTTTCCTGTTGGCATGGAATTCTGGATTAGTTTGACAATAAACAATGTAGCTATTGAGGGCTGACACATCAAGGATATTGGAAAAAAGGGCAACAGGCCAATGTTTAGTCTGCCTATTGCACGAATACTCTTCAATCATTTCGTCCATCTTGTCGACACCTCCTTTTGTCTTATTATAATGCAGTATGATTTCAGGTTTTTTTTCCTGTCATTGGTGTCAATACTTTCATCATGATGCATTGTACCCAGTAATATCACGGATTTTTCTTTCTTGGCTTTATAAGACACCATTGTTGCTTGATTGCAGAAACCGAATACACTCTCGTAGATTGTTCGCTGTGCATTGTGCTTCATGATTGGAGGAATTTCGCTGCGGTTTGGCCTCATAGTACCAACAAGTGTAAGTTGCTTTTGAAGCAAAAAGTTGGCCATTTCAAAATTGGTAAAGTAATTATCCATTGTAATATTTTTATTCTTTTTTTTTTTCTTATTTTTCTTATTTTTCTTATTTTTATGTTGTCATGCAGAATCCACACTCTTCCCAGCAATAGCAGAGTCATAAAAGTTCTTCCCCAGCAACAATACAGACAAAAAGACTGAGTATCACATGTAAACCTAGTACAGGCCTAAAAGGCCCCAGGTGCGTGAATATGGGGTAGTCCCAATAAAAGGTTGTTATACCGAAATGTCTGTAACATAAAAAATATATGAATAACTGGAAATTACTAACAACTATACACCTGAGGATTACCTAGATTTTCAAAATTCTAACTAAAGTACTTTTACAAAAAATAGAAAACAAGTAACCTGGCAGGCCTGTGAGGCCCCAGTTATGCGTTCTAGGGTTAAACAAACTCACAGACTGGTACAAAGAACTTACAATCTACAGTGTAATGCGGAAGACAAACCAAAAAAAAATTAGCATATTTAGTTGTGACACAAGGTATACCACCTAGGTGCAACTAATCACAGAAATAAAAAAATCAGTCCAGATAAGCATAGGGGAACAGAGAACACAGAGTATGCATGTTTAAAAAAATTGGTAAATTTTATTGAATTTCAATTATTTAAATTAAAAATGATAACAGAGATAGAAAAAGACAAATAAATTACACCCTCAGGCCGCTAAAGAGTCTATATCACATATATTCATACAGATATAAACAGTGGGCAGGGACATAGAAAGTCATTGAAGAGAGACAAGCAGAGCTGCACAGCCACACATTCACCCAGAACTAACTGCGGTTCAATCAAGGTGTGTACGGAGAGCCTGACACCAAGGCAGAGGTGCTCGCTTGAAGCAAGAGAACAGCTAGAGGAAACATGTAGAATAAAGTGGCAACACTCACCATCCTTGTACAGTCTGAGTCCTTTATTGAAAAGTGCGATACAACACCAGTATCTTCAAGGCTCGGGATAGTGCAGGAAGAGAGGAGGTGAGCAGGATGTGTCACAGAGGAGGTGAGCAGGATGTGTCACATCCTGCTCACCTCCTCTCTTCCTGCACTATCCCGAGCCGTGAAGATACTGGTGTTGTATCGCACTTTTCAATAAAGGACTCAGACCGTACAAGGATGGTGTGTTGCCGCTTTATTCTATATGTTTCCTCCCGTGGGCAGGGACATACTGCCCTGTTATATGTCTTAAGGAGCATCTACAATAAATAGGTATCCTCTATTCAGTGGGAATGACATGTAAAGATAAGCTCCGTATCTCATATAATAGGCGCATCCCAGTCAACATCGAGAGGAGCAAAATTTTCCTTTGAAAAAGCTGTATGTAATGAACATGAGAAACGTGCATTGGGGTTGTTACTAACTGTTCTCTGTTGACTACCCGGGCCTCTCTCTTCCTTGAGTGGTTAAGATACCTTCTATCATTAATGTAATGACTAGGATTGAATTTGCTTAAATTATATACTGGAAGGATCTGCTTCACTCCTTTGGATATTGAATGGGATGTGAGGTGGCAGCGGGGTTACTGCATGCTGTTCTGTTAGACATATGTTTTCAGGTTCCTTCTGAAAGTTTCAAATGTGAGAGACAATGGGACATGTTTAGTTACTGAATTCCTGAGACTGTGGAATGTATGGGAAAAATCTTGGAGGTAGATAAGTGAGGTACAGATGTACAAAAGCGGAAGAGATAAAGAGTTTTTGTTAAGATCGGAGATTACATGTGTAAAAAGGTATCTGAAGATTAGTTTGAAGCTGTATGGAGGAGACAGATTAACCCCTTAACGACCGCCGATACGCCTTTTAACGGCGGCCGCTAAGGGTACTTAAACCACAGCGCCGTTAATTAACGGCGCTGTGGAAAAAGTGAATAGCGCCCCCCAGAGTCGGATTTTCTCTGGGGTCTCGGTTGCCGAGGGTAGCCGAGACCCCAGAGAACATGATTCGGGGGGTTTTTACCGACCCCCGAGTTGCGATCGCCGGTAATTAACCGTTTACCGGCGGTCGCAACAAAAAAAAAAAAACGCGATTTGCCGTTTAATTTCTCTGTCCTCTGATGTGATCGCACATCGGAGGACAGAGAAATGTGGTCCCCGATGGCCCCCAATAGCCCCCCAATACTTACCTACCTCCCCCGGTGCTCCTCGTGTCTCCCCATGGGCGCCGCCATCTTTTTTCCGGGAAAAAATGGCGGGCGCACGCGCAGTGCGCCCGCCGCCCGGCACCCGGATGTTCTTTGGGGTCTCGGCTGCCGGGGGTAGCCGAGACCCCAAAGAACATGATCGGGGTCGATTTGCACCGACCCCTGCTTTGCGATCGCCGGTAATTAACAGTTTACCGGCGACCGCAAAAAAAAAAAAAAAAAAAAGCGATCAGTTATTTCTCTGTCCTCTGATGTGATCGCACATCAGAGGACAGAGAAATAGGGGGATTCGGGGACCCTATCATACTCACCCAGGGTCCCTGGGTCCTCTTCTGTCTTCTCCTGCCAGCCGGCTTTTTCATCATGGCGGGCGCATGCGCAGTGCGCCCGCCATCTGCTGCCATCTGCCGGCCGGCAGGAGAAGACAACTTGGGGCTAAAATTAGGGTTAGGGTTAGGGTTAGAGTTAGGGTTAGGGTTAGGGTTAGAGTTAGGGTTAGGGTTGGGGCTAAATTTAGGGTTAGGGTTAGGGCTAGGGTTAGGGTTAGGCTACTTTCACACTAGCGTTTTTTGGCTTCCGTCGCAATGCGTCGTTGGAGAAAAAACGCATCCTGCAAAAGTGCTTGCAGGATGCGTTTTTTCTCCATTGGCTTGCATTAGCGACGCATTGCGACGGATTGCCACATGTCGCATCCGTCGTGCGACGGATGCGTCGTGCTTCGGCGGACCGTCGACACAAAAAAAACTACATGTAACTTTTTTGTGCGACGTGTCCCACATATTTCAGTGCCACGTGCCACGTATCAAAGTGCCACGTGCCACATATTTCAGTGCCACGTATCAAAGTGCCACGTATCAAAGTGCCACGTGCCACGTATCAAAGTGCCACGTGCCACGTATCAAAGTGCCACGTGCCACATATTTCAGTGCCACGTATCAAAGTGCCACGTATCAAAGTGCCACATGCCACATCTTTCAGTGCCACGTGCCACGTATTTAAGAGACACGTGCCACGTATCAAAGTGCCACGTGCCACATATTTCAGTGCCACGTGCCACGTATTTAAGTGACACGTGCCACGTATCAAAGTGCCACGTGCCACATATTTCAGTGCCACGTATCAAAGTGCCACGTGCCACGTATCAAAGTGCCACGTGCCACATATTTCAGTGCCACGTGCCACGTGCCACGTATCAAAGTGCCACGTGCCACATCTTTCAGTGCCACGTGCCACGTATTTAAGAGACACGTGCCACGTATCAAAGTGCCACGTGCCACATATTTCAGTGCCACGTGCCACGTATTTAAGTGACACGTGCCACGTATCAAAGTGCCACGTATCACGTATTTCAGTGCCACGTATTTAAGTGACACGTATCACGTATAAGTGCCACGTGTCACGTATTTAATTGCCACATATTTAAGTGCCACGTATCAAGATTTTCCATGGAGAACAGACACATCCAGAGATATGTCTGCTCTCCACGGCTGCAGCAACACACTGACAGGAGCCATAGTTCCTGTCGGTGTGTCACTGCGCATGCGCGAGCGAGTTTACCGGCGGTCATTGACCCCGGCACTCTCGCTTAACGGCAGTGCTGCGTGGGAAAGTTCAACGCAGCTGTACTGCTGTTAACCGAGACGCCGGAGTCATTGAACTCCGGAACAGTACGCGATACACTGCTAGGAGCTTCGCTCCTGGCAGTGTATCGCCGGAGAGCAGCCGATCGGCGTGGGACACTCGTTTTATGGATTCTGCGGACAGGGAGTATGAATTTGGTTTATTATTTTTGGATTTTTTCCTGGAGGATCGAGGGCTTCGCCTACAAGTGTGCTGTTGGTGAGTATATACTCTGTGTTATATGTTGTATGTACTGTGTGTCATGTATGTGTATTGTGTGTAGGTGTTTTGTGTAACTTTACAATTGTGCTAAGTCGCCGGACACAGGGACAACTCTCCCATCCTAATACCGGATGGGAGTAGTAGTCCCATACGGCGACTTAGCACAATGGTGGCACTAGCGTCGCATGGGGACACACACACGCACACACACGCACACACACACACACAGAAGGACTCCATGCTGCTTCACTGGGGGGCGGGGGCTTCCCTCTTCCTGTCCGACGTCACGTCCGGTCCTGGGTGTCAACCCCTCCGTACAAAGACGCCGACACCCAGGACAAAGGCGCTGTGTGTGGAAGGTAATATGGGGCCCTAGGGGGATACGCAGACACGCCGCTGCGTAAAGAATTGACATGTCAATTCTTTTTACGCCGGCGTGTTTGCAGACAAAAGCACCGCGTTTTTTTGCGGTGTGTCTGAACGGCAAAGTGAATTTCTCATTCACTTTGCCGGCAGGCGAAAATGACATTGCGCATTTTTGAAAAGCGCCCGCAAAATAGCGCTCAAAAATGCGCTATGTCTGAAAGTAGCCTAAGGCTTCTTTCACACTTGCGTCGGTACGGGGCGGTCGCAATGCGTCGGCCCGATGTACCGACGCACGTTGTGAAACTTGTGCACAACGTGGGCAGCGGATGCAGTTTTTCAACGCATCCGCTGCCCAGTCTATGTCCTGGGGAGGAGGGGGCAGAGTTACGGCCACGCATCCGTGGAAATGGCGGACGCGACGTACAAAAAAAAGGTTACATTGAACTTTTTTTGTGACGACGGGGGCTAAAGTTATGGTTAGGGTTGGGGCTAAAGTTAGGGTTGGGGCTAAAGTTAGGGTTAGAGTTGGGATTAGGGTTAGGGTTTGGATTAGGGTTGGGATTAGTGTTACGTTTGGGATTAGGGTTGGGATTAGGGTTAGGGTTGGGATTAGGGTTAGGGGTGTGTTGGATTTAGGGTTTTGATTAGGGTTATGGTTAGGGTTGAGATTAGGGCTGTTTTGGGGTTTGGGTTGTGATTATCGTTAGGGTTGTGATTAGGATTATGGATCGGGTTGAGATTAGGGTTAGGGCTGTGTTGGGGTTAGGGTTGGAGTTAGAATTGGGGGGTTTCCACTGTTTAGGTACATCAGGGGGTCTCCAAACACGACAGCCAATTTTGCGCTAAAAAAGTCAAATGGTACTCCCTCCCTTCTGAGCTCTGCCGTGCGCCCAAACAGTGGTTTACCCCCACATATGGGGCATCAGCATACTCGGGATAAATTGGACAACAACTTTTGGGGTCCAATTTCTCCTGTTACCCTTGTGAAAATAAAAACTTGGGGGTTAAAAATCTTTTTTGTTGGAAAAAAATATATTTTTTTATTTTCACTACTCTGCATTATAAATTTCTGTGAAGCACTTGAGCTTTCAAAGTTCTCACCACATATCTAGATAAGTTCCTTAGGGGGTCTAGTTTCCAAAATTTGGTCACTTGTGGGGGTTTCTACTGTTTAGGTACATTAGGGGTCTGCAAACGCAACATAACGCCCGCAGACAATTCTATCAAAGTCTGCATTGCAAAATGGCGCTCCTTCCCTTCCGAGCTCTGCCGTGCGCCCAAACAGTGGTTTACCCCCACATATGGGGTACCAGCATACTCAGGACAAATTGGACAACAACTTTTGGGGTCCAATTTCTCTTGTTACCCTTGTGAAAATAAAAATTTGGGGGCTAAAAAAATCTTTTTTGTGGGAAAAAAAATATTTTTTATTTTCACTACTCTGCATTATAAACTTCTGTGAAGCACTTGGGCATTCAAAGTTCTCACCACATATCTAGATAAGTTCCTTGGGGGGTCTATTTTCCAAAATGGGGTCACTTGTTGGGGGTTTCTACTGTTTAGGTACATTAGGGGTCTGCAAAGGCAACATAACGCCCGCAGACAATTCTATCAAAGTCTGCATTCCAAAATGGCACTCCTTCCCTTCCGAGCTCTGCCATGCGCCCAAACAGTGGTTTACCCCCACATATGGGGTACCAGCATACTCAGGACAAATTGGACAACAAATTTTGGGGTCCAATTTCTCTTGTTACCCTTGTGAAAATAAAAACTTGGGGGCTAAAAAATCTTTATTGTTAAAAAATATATATTTTTTATTTTCACGACTCTGCATTATAAACTTCTGTGATGCACTTGGGCATTCAAAGTTCTCACTACACATCTAGATAAGTTCCATGGGGGGTCTAGTTTCCAAAATGGGGTCACTTTTGGGGGGTTTCTGCTGTTTAGGCACATCAGGGGCTCTCCAAACGCGACATGGCGTCCGATCTCAATTCCAGTCAATTTTGCATTGAAAAGTCAAATGGCGCTCCTTTGCTTCCGAGCTCAGCCATGCGCCCAAACAGTGGTTTACCCCCACATATGGGGTGTCGGCGTACTCAAGACAAATTGTACAACAGCTTCTGGGGTCCATTTTCTCCTGTTACCCTTGGTAAAATAAAAATTTGGAGGTAAAAAGATCATTTTTGTAGAAAAAATGCGATTTTTTTATTTTCACGGCTCTACGTTATAAACTTCTGTGAAGCACCTGGGGGTTTAAAGTGCTCACCACACATCTAGATAAGTTCCTTAAGGGGTCTAGTTTCCAAAATGGTGTCATATGTGGGGGGTCTCTACTGTTTAGGCACATCAGCGGCTCTCCAAACGTGACATGGCGTCCGATCTCAATTCCAGCCAATTCTACATTGAAAAAGTAAAACGACACTCCTTCTCTTCCAAGCTCTGCGGTGCGCCCAAACAGTGGTTTACCCCCATATATGGGGTATCAACATACTCAGGAGAAATTGCACAACAACTTTTGTGGTCTAATTTCTCCTGTTACCCTTGTGAAAATAAAAATTTGGGGGCAAAAAGATCATTTTTGTAGAAAAAATGAGATTTTTTATTTTCACGGCTCTACGTTATAAACTTCTGTGAAGCACTTGGGGGTTCAAAGTGCTCACCACACATCTAGATAAGTTCCTTGGGGGGTCTAGTTTCCAAAATGGTATCACTTGTGGGGGGTTTCCACTGTTTAGGCACATCAGGGACTCTCCAAACGCGACATGGCATCCGATCTCAATTCCAGCCAATTCTGCATTGAAAAAGTCAAACGGTGCTCCTTCACTTCCAAGCTCTGCGGTGCGCCCAAACAGTGGTTTACCTCCACATATGGGGTATCGACGTACTCAGGAGAAATTGCACAACAACTTTTGTGGTCTAATTTCTCCTGTTACCCTTGTGAAAATAAAAATTTTGGGGCAAAAAGATCATTTTTGTAGAAAAAATGAGATTTTTTATTTTCACGGCTCTACGTTATAAACTTCTGTGAAGCACTTGGGGGTTCAAAGTGCTCACCACACATCTAGATAAGTTCCTTGGGGGGTCTAGTTTCCAAAATGGTATCACTTGTGGGGGGTTTCCACTGTTTAGGCACATCAGGGACTCTCCAAACGCGACATGGCATCCGATCTCAATTCCAGCCAATTCTGCATTGAAAAAGTCAAACGGTGCTCCTTCACTTCCAAGCTCTGCGGTGCGCCCAAACAGTGGTTTACCTCCACATATGGGGTATCGACATACTCAGGAGAAATTGCACAACAACTTTTGTGGTCTAATTTCTCCTGTTACCCTTGTGAAAATAAGAATTTGTGGGCGAAAAAATCATTTTTGTGAAAACAAATGCGATTTTTTATTTTCACGGCTCTACGTTATAAACTTCTGTGAAGCACTTGGGGGTTCAAAGTGCTCACCACACATCTAGATAAGTTCCTTGGGGGGTCTAGTTTCCAAAATGGTGTCACTTGTGGGGGGTTTCCACTGTTTAGGCACATTAGGGGCTCTCCAAACGCGACATGGCGTCCGATCTCAATTCCAGCCAATTCTGCATTGAAACAGTCAAACGGTGCTCCTTCACTTCCAAGCTCTGCGGTGCGCCCAAACAGTGGTTTACCTCCACATATGGGGTATCGGCGTACTCAGGAAAAATTGCACAACAAAATTTGTGGTTACATTTCTGTTTTTACACTTGTGAAAATTAAAAAAAATGGTTCTGAAGTAAAATGTTTGCAAAAAAAAGTAAAATGTTAATTTTTTTCTTCCACATTGTTTTAGTTCCTGTGAAGTACGTAAAGGGTTAATAAACTTCTTGAATGTGGTTTTGAGCAGCTTGAGGGGTGCAGTTTTTAGAATGGTGTCACACTTGGTTATTTTCTATCATATAGACCCCTCAAAATCACTTCAAAGGTGATGTGGTCCCTAAAAAAAACATGGTGTTGTAAAAATGAGAAATTGCTGGTCAACTTTTAACCCTTATAACTCCCTAACAAAAAAAAAAATTGTTTCCAAAATTGTGCTGATGTAAAGTAGACATGTGAGAAATGTTATTTATTAACTATTTTTTGTGACATATCTCTCTGATTTAAGGGCATAAAAATACAAAGTTTGAAAATTGCAAAATTTTAAAAATTTTCGCCATATTTCCATTTTTTTCATAAATAATCGCAAGTAATATCGAAGAAATGTTACCACTAACTTGAAGTACAACATGTCACAAAAAAACAATCTCAGAATCAGCGGGATCCGATAAAGCGTTCCAGAGTTATAACCTCATAAAGTGACACTGGTCAGAATTGTAAAAATTGGCTCGGTCATTAAGTACCAAATTGGCTCTGTCACTAAGGGGTTAAGGAAAGCCTTGTAAGTCACTGTTTGTAATTTAAACTGGATTCAATGAGGAATTCGACCCCAGTAAAGGGGTTGATAGAGGGAAGAGGCCAAGACCTAGTGAGGGGAGAGGTGGATTAATAAAGCAGTAGAGTTAAGGACAGACTGGAGAGGTGCAAGTTTATTAATTGAGAAGCCATAGAGGAAGATATTGCTATAATTGAAGCAGATGAGTGAAGCAGGGGAAGGACAATCAGTTTTGTTTTGACCACATTGAGTTTTAGAAAGCATTATGAGAAGAAGAAAGATATGACTGACAGGCACTCTGGTATTCTGTTCAGTAGCGAGTTGACATCTGGTCCACAGAGATCGATTTGAGTGTCATCAGCATGTATGTGGTACTCGAAGCCACTAAGAATATATGAGGTCTCCAAGGTCAAATATATACAATTTTTCTTCATTATTTTTTATCTGCTTTATTAATATGAAGAAAAATAGAGTGGATATTTTGAAAAATTATGAGCTGTTAAGTCATACATAATGTTTTCACTTATGTTCATACCTACAACTGATTGGGTTTAATCCATACACTGCCTAAAACCTGCAGTTTCCCTAAAATGGAAAGAAATATTGATGATGAGGTGAGCTTAAGTGATAAAGCTTTGTGTATGGTACTTTTTACCTCGCACAGTTTTCTGAACTGAACTGAATTTAGATTACCAGAAAGTTCTAGAACAATGTTGTATAATGCCCTAGTTTTTATTAAACCTTGGGAGGTCTAGCTGTTCCAACTGCAATTCAGATGCTAAATTATGCCAATGCAAAAGCATCCTAAAATTAATCAGGCAACTTAACAAGAAATATATGATAGCACACAGGTAGATAGATAGATAGATAGATAGATAGATAGATAGATAGATAGATAGATAGATAGATAGATAGATAGATAGGTATGTGACTGAGGATTCAGATGACAATGTTTGTAGTCTGTTACCATGGAAGTAACTAGGTCTTCATAGGAGTTGTAGGCAAAATGATTCTTTCCTTGGATTCTCTGTAGTCATGGCTCAGCTGCCTTGGCAATGGTGCCGATCTCTATACACCACTGTATCTTCACTCTTTATTCCTAATTAAATGTGTAAATGGAAAATTGGGAAAACTTTAATCATGAGCAACATAATCTACCATCTGTATCTTTAAATCTAGTTCAGTTCATTAACTGTGAGAACACATCGGTGTACTTCTCCTTATATCATTTAATGAGACAAACCAATTTTTACTTAGGCTATACACCGACAGATCTAAAACTTTCTTATATGCGAACCATAACATTTCCAAATAAAAGGTGGCTGATCCACTCGTGTTTTTACTAAGTCTAGTACACATGTCTGACACAGCTATTCTATTTTTGTCCTTAAGCTGTCTGCTTCTGTCGAATTCGTAGTTCTCTGGAGCTCTCGCTGTGTCTCAGTTGTTTTGTAATTGATTTCATAAAGCTGTTAAGATCAAATACATTCCCACAAACTCTCCTGCTGTGTTGCTTCTCTTTCTACAATTTGAACAATAATCAAGGCAATATTGTGAATTATTATGACCCAGTCCTTGCTGAACCAAGCCCTCATTACCTACAAAACATAGCATAGGACACCAGGTTATTTGCAAAAAATGTATCTGCTTTAAAACATAGCACATTATTAAAACATAGCACATTATTAAAACATAGCCACTATTCTCTTTGCCTTCAAAACGAAATAGTAGTAGCAAGAAATATTGAACATGAAAAACAAAGTAAGGATCACATCAGCTCACCGGGTACAGAATAGAATAAATCTAAAATGGTGCGGGGCACGGACAGACATCTCAGGCCTGGGCAGAGATCTCCCGCGTAAGAACATCTGAGTATAAGTGCAGGTATCCAGCAACCACAATGAAAAAAATATAAAATCATTGTTTATTAATTGCTTTTAAAAACATCAGTATAGGGAGATTAAAATTGAAACCCTATGCGTCAAGTGACTTGCTCGAAACTTAAGGACAATTAATAATTAATGATTTAATTTTTTTTACTGTGGTTGCTGGATGTCTGCTCTTTGAGTAATAAAAAATATTCACCTGCTCCAAACATTTCCTGTCACTGAGGGAGCAGGTCTGGACTCCCCTGACCATATCTGGCTCCTGTGAAGTGATCTAAGAAGTATAATGAGTTGATCTCTCCTCTTTGATCACAGGAGAAGCCGTGGCTCACTTGCAACTATCAAAAATGGCCTGATAATTTAATTGCATGCACACCCTAAGGGCATCACCTCACTTGCTAACCAGCATATGAGAAAGTTAAATTGGAATGAACTGAGGTAATTATTGCTCTGGATAAAGAGAAATTTAATCCTCACATTATTTTAATAACTGTTTTCAATGCTTGACCTTATGAAAAAAAAAATCAACTTTAGGGCTGAAGGGAATTCCAGGATGGTGGGTTTTGGATCATGTGATCTGCCCTCAGTTGATTTTGGTGATGTTTGTAGTCAGCTCTCCTGACTTTTTTTGTTTCCTTCTTTTCCCACTGAGAAATGCATCGCTGAGAGAGCAGATGGATGCCGTTCTGGTCTGCTCGGCCCATAGGATAATAACGCTTTAAACCTAGCAGATACATATCCCTGTGGAAGTAAACTTGAGGAATCTATGATAATAGCATAATGATGAAAAAGAATGATTTGCTTGCCAACTATAGACCATTTCTATTTCTTGTATTTGTTGACAATTTCTATGTTCTATGTAGGCGAGCCTGTGATGAGTTTAATTGTTGCACCAATGTATAGAAACGTATTTACTGCAAAATTTGAAGACAGATTTATATATACTGTACATGTATAAAAAGACAGAAAAAACTAAGTCAAAAGATATGCTTGCTTGTCATAGGCAGCAGTATAGATTTTTTTAATTTCTTGTGAAATAGTTTTTGTGAAGGAGGAGTGAATACAAAGAAATACAAAATAACATTCCCCAAAATCTAGGCATGTAAGTGTGACCGTGAACTCTACAAATTGTGAGTTTCATATTTTAGTTGCATATGTAACCCCTGTAGGGGTAACATGGTATACTGATATTGTTGAAGCTAGGAGAAAACAGTATTTCAAAGTAACAGACATTGATCCTTTTCCTGCATTGTCTTGGACTAGAACTACTAGAAACCTTTGTCTTTGCAATCTCTGAATCTGGATCATAACCCACAAATCCTCCTATTCAGCGATTTAGATTAATTCAGACTTTGGATTGATGGTTCCACAGGCTAGCTATTTATACACCCATTTCTACACTTTTGGAGGTGTCGTGTACAAGAATTTGAGTGATTTCTATCCCCTCCTCCTGTGCCATTCACCTTGTGCAATGGAAAAACTTTATGCACATAACCACTTTATTTTGATTATGTGGAAAAATGACTAGAAACAGTTAAATACTGAATCTTGTGTGCATAACAAAACCAGAACACATGTTTGAAAGCGAGGGGCTGTCAACACTAAATAGTGAGGAGAGACCCAAAACCTGGAACAAAGGCAACACACTCCATAGTTGAGAGTAATACGAGGAGAAAAAGGAGTAAATTGGGTTAAAGAGATAATATTTTATTTAACTTAGTACATAATATAATAAGTACAAAAGTTCAAGAGATATAAGGTGCAAAAAGGATGATTAAAAGACAGGTATCCCCAGGTGTGCAAACAGCCCTATCTATAAGCAAGTCAGAGATCATAAGGCTGCTAGTGCACAGTAGTTCACAATAGCAGCTGCTGCAAACAACCAACAATCCTAAGTAGGATGTTAGAAAGTATATATTATGCAGTGCTTACCAATTAAAAGATGGGCAGAAACACACACTGAGCTGGAACCGTGGCAATAAGAAGCCCCACTCCTGTGCCATGGAAAAGCTTTATGCACATAACCACTTTATTTTGATTATGTGGAAAAATGACTAGAAACAGTTAAATACTGAATCTTGTGTGCTTACGGTAGGCCAGGTATTATGTGGTGATCGCCACCAGATGTGACACGGTAAAGATGGTGTCACTACTTCCGGGTGACCGGCGTTCAACGGCTGGACCACATGACATAGCACCTCTCATCCACCGGATGTGACGAAGTGAGGAAAGAACATCACCTCTGGGACATCCGCACTTCTACATGCGTCTCAAAGCCACACGTCGGTGGTAAGTGAGGCACAGTGCACCTTTATTTAATTGAGGCCAGGAAGGAGGGCTCACGTGTATCGCACATTTCCACCATTTGGGTTGTGACACAACTGGTCATACCTGAAGCAGGGTCTCCTGCCACTGCGTGGTCCATAGAGACTTCTCTCACTTTCACCTTTTCTAGTCCCCTGATGAATCCCCTTTATTAGGAGGAAATGCGTAGGGAGATAAACAAATATTTTGGGGGGGTACATTGTAGCAGCCAACACTTAGGGACTGCCTTTGTGAGGGCAGGAGGAATACAGAGGCACGGCAGAGAATAACAGCGAACTCTGCCCCCTTTTGACATTCAACCACTTTGCTCCTCTGCAACCTGAACCTTACTAAAAGAAAAAACTTAGCAAACTGATGAGACCAAACCATTTCTTAATTGAGCACTGGATGAAGCACTGGCACTTTATTTATGTGTATGTAATGTATATTATTTTTGCTGTGTCACCACTGCTTATGTCCAGAGTTAATTTTATCTTGGTATAAATAAAAGTTACATTTTATATATAGCAAATTTCTCCCACCTATAATCCTACTAACCCTAAGGCTGGAATCACACTCGAGAGGAATACGGACGAATGCTATGCGAGAAAGTAAGCACTCAGACCAATGTTAATCTATGGGGCAGCTCCCATCATCCGTTTTTTTCTCGGCCGTATTATACATGCAAGTGAAATCGAAGCATGCTGCGATTTGCACTGTATATCGGCCGAGACTCGCCAATAAAAGTTTATGGGTGCGAGAAAAAAAGGATTACACATGGACCATGCGTGTGACTTGCGAGAAATACGCACCAGTGTCAATTAGAAAAGCCGGCAATTCAGGGCGCTGTAATGTAAAATCACACTGACAGGTTAGAACAAAATAAATGAATTAAATGTATTCACATAGCATAGGTATATATATTATATGTATATACACACTATGTTCCAAATTATTATGCAAATTACATTTTTATCAGATTTTCCTAAATGGTCGGTGCAAACGACAGTCAGTCTAATAAAAGTCATCACCCGTTAGATTATACATCAAATTTTATTGAAGAAACCTCCCAATGATAACAGTATAATCTCCAAAATGAATAAAAACTCAAAATGCACTGTTCCAAATTATTATGCACAGTAGAATTTCTAAACATTTGATATGTTTTAAAGAACTGAAAATGCTCATTTGTGGAATTTGCAGCATTAGGATTTCACATTCACTGAACAAAAAAGCTATTTAACGCCAAAACATCCCAACAGGCCAAGTTACATGTTAACATAGGACCCTTCTTTGATGTCACCTTCACAATTCTTGCATCCATTGAACTTGTGAGTTTTGGGAGAGTTTCTGCTTGTATTTCTTTGCATGAAGTTGGAATAGCCTCCCAGAGCTGCTGTTTTGATGTGAACTGCCTCCCACCCTCATAGATCTTTTGCTTGATGATCCTCTAAAGGTTCTCTATAGGGTTGAGGTCAGGGGAAGATGGTAGCCACACCAGGAGTTTATCTCCTTTTATGCCCATAGTTGCCAATTACTCAGAGGTATTCTTTGCAGCATGAGATGGGGCATTGTCAGCATGAAGATGATTTTGCTCCTGAAGGCACATTTCTGCTTTTTAGACCATAGAAGAAAGTTGTCAGTCAGAAACTCTATATACTTTGCAGAGGTCATTTTCACAACTTCAGGAACCTTAAAGGGCACTACCAGCTGTTTCCCATGATTCTGGCCCAAAACATGACTCCTCCACCTCCTCGCTGATGTTGCAGCCTTGTTGAGACATGGTGGCCATCAACCAACCATCCACTACTCCATCCATCTGGACCATCCAGGGTTGCTCAACACTCATCAGTAAACAAGACTGTTTGGAAATTAGTTTTCATGTATGTGTGGGCCCAATACAACCATTTCTGGTTGTGAGCACTGTTTAAGGGTGGCCGAATAGTAGGTTTATGCACCACAGCAAGCCTTTGAAGGAGCCTACACCTTGAGGTTCGAGGGACTCCAGAGGCACCAGCAGCTTCAAATATCTGTTTGCTGCTTTGTAATGGCTTTTTAGCAGCTGCTCTCTTAATCCGATGAACTTGCCTGGCAGAAATCTTCCTCATTATGCCTTTATCAGCACAAACACATTTGTGCTCAGATACAGCCACAAATCTCTTAACAGTACGATGATCACGCTTATGTTTTTGGAAAATTTCTAATGTTTTCATCCCTTCACCAAGGCATTGCACTATTTGATGCTTTTCAGCAGCAGAGAGATACTTTTTCTTTCCCATGTTACTTGAAAACTGTGACCTGCTTAATAATGTGGAACATCATTTTTAAGTAGTTTTCCTTTAATTAGAATCACCTGGAAAACCAATTATCACATGTATAAACAAATATTGTCACCGGCGCTCTACACAAATGACTATGGCGTCTAGATGGATGCCTATCGTAATAACCCAGCTGCTGGTAACCTCAGAACATGTGCCAATTCTGTAAGAAACAAATATATACTAATAACTGGTACCGCGCTTAGGTTATACAGGTGGCCTATGCCTAATCATCGGAGTACAATAAACCTGAATATGTTGGTGAATGTACCTCCCCCTATAAACAACAGTGCACTACAGGTGCTACTAGAGGCCACCAATGCGACCTAGAAGTACTGTGTCACACACCTTACACCTGCCAACACCGTATGTGCGGATGGATTCAGCACAGATACATGCAACGATCAAAAAATACAAGTGGACCGGAATCCCTTACCATGTGCTATAACTGTTTGCGCTCTCTGCTGTTCCTGGTAAGTGTCCCTGGGGATGTGTGATGTTCCGCAAATGCTGCGGTGGGTACGACCAGGAAGTATTCTTGGAAGTTGTGGCCGAGGAGTGGGGTCCACAGGAGTACGGGCAAACGGGGCTAGGATTAGATGCCGCTACTGAGTGCAGAGCCAGGTAACGTCCCGGCCGGAGGCGCTCCTGGTTGCACTAGGAAGTAAAGAGGTACATTCACCAACATATTCAGGTTTATTGTACTCCGATGATTAGGCATAGGCCACCTGTATAACCTAAGCGCGGTACCAGTTATTAGTATACAATTATCACATGTGTTTAAGATTGATTTCAGTGATCCATTGAGCCCTGAGACACAATACCATCCACGAGTTTATTTGAAAAACAAAACAATTAAATCTTTATGACACTTAAATCCAATTTGCATAATAATTTGGAACACAGTGTATATATATACACAGCACAGACCAAAAGTTTGGACACACCTTCTCATTTAAAGATTTTTCTGTATTTTCATGACTATGAAAATCGTACATTCACACTGAAGGCATCAAAGCTATGAATTAACACATGTGGAATTATATACTTAATAAAAAAATGTGAAACAACTGAAATTATGTCTTACATTCAAGGTTCTTCAAAGTAGCCACCTTTTGCTTTGATGACTGTTTTGCACACTCTTGGCATTCTCTTGATGAGCTTCAAGAGGTAGTCACCGGGAATATTCTTCCAACAATCTTGAAGGAGTTCCCAGAGATGCTTAGCAGTTGTTGGCCCTTTTGCCTTCACTCTGCGGTACAGCTCATCTCAAACCATCTCGATTGGGTTCAGGTCTGGTGACTGTGGAGGTCAGGTCATCTGGCGTAGCACACCGTCACTCTCATTTTGGTCAAATGGCCCTTACACAGCCTGGAGGTTTGCCTTGCGCTGGCGTGTACTCCGGAGGACAGAGAATGAACTTCAATCCAATATTGCGGCCAGCATGCAGCCAGCGGGTAAGGAAAGGGTGAATCAAACACCCAAAAACCCCGCCCATATGACCCAAAACTGGTCCCGCCAAATTCAGGTGACAGGTTCCCTTGAATTATCCCCTCCTTTGTGTATGACTGCTCGCGTAAGGTGGATGATTGCTATCTAGCGCCAGACTTAGCTATCAGCACGTGACACACAAAACCGCATCAAATTGCTGTGACCGCCAGTGTGGCACCATGTGCTTTCACAATGCTTTCCTTACCCAAGCCTGGGTGGTTAGTGGTGTCTGCCAGAGCAGCACTGCACGCACTCCCGTGCATCTAAATTATTATTTCAGTTACGCTGACACCCCAGTTGCGTTGTTGAGCGCAAGAGGTCTCGTTGTACTTTAATCCTGAGTCTAGGGGTAGAGTTCTGCGACTGCTTGCTTGCGCTCTTTGTGCGGTACCGCGGCCCTGTGACGCAACAGGATTCGCTTTCTTCACAGCAAGGAGGGCCGCATTAGCAGCGCTTCTGGTTGTAAAAGGTAAATGCCCCCAGATATGAATTACTGAGTGGGACTTGACTATACGGCGGACAGGTATGGGACATAGTTACTTTTTTATTTAATTTTTTACAGGAGAATGAGGGCTTCACTTGGATTGAGAGTGCAATAAAGATGTTAAAACCTGTGTGTTTCTTTCATTAAAATACTTTATTCTTAATGTGTGTGTGTGTATTTTTAACCCTTTCATACTATTGGATTAATAATGGAGAGGTGTCTTATTGACACATCTCCATTATTAAACAGGATTAATGTCACCTTACAATAGCAAGATGACATTAACCCCTTATTAACCCATACGCCAATGCTACAGGGCAGTGGGAAGAGAGAGGCTAAGTGCCGGAATAGGCGCATCTTACAAATGCTTCTTTTCTGGGGTGGCTGGGGGCAGATGTTTTTAGCTGGGGGGCAATAACCATGGTCCCTCTCTAGGCTATTAATATCTGCCCTCTGTCACTGGCTTTCCCTCTCTGGTGGAAAAAATTGCACGGGAGCCCACCCCAGTTTTTTCCGTGAAATAATCCTTTAATAATAATCCTTTAATTTAACACCTACAGCTCCCAAATTTTACACACACACTACTAACATTATTAGTGAGGGACATATAAACATCTAACCAATATGAAATGGTTTACTGTTTGTATACCATGTCTCACATCCTGTCGGGTTTGGTAATGAATTAGCGGCTACTCAGCTATCTAGCTCTGTATGAAATATAAATATACATATATATATATATATATATATATGCGTGTGTCTCACTGATATATTATAATATATATATATATATATATATATATATATATATATATATATATATATATATATATATATACATATGTCATGAATATTTGAGCCCATGGATCCATTATATGTCCATTTTGCAAGCCGGTGAGAAAATCTCGCCATATGGATGCCAAAAGAATGTCACATGAATGTCACAAGGATGCTTACATGCGAGAAAATGTCATCCTCGCACTACACATGGATGACATACGGATCACTGTTCAGGGAACATTTCTGCGATTCTCGTCCTTGTAAAACGGACGGATTTTTTTACACGTTGTGTGTGACTCCAGCCTTATTGTTATTTTCTGTCTTTTACAGGTGAAATGGTCTTCAATTGATGAGGAGTAAAAGTAATTACAAATATACTTGTAATTTTTATTTAAAAATAAAGGAGTCTGTGTCATTATTTCAGTTAAAGAATTTTATTCTGGCTGTGTCTTTTTTACAATCTAACTATGGGGTTAGTAATGGGAGTTTCTTATAAATGCCTCTCCATTACTAACCTTCACCTTTTTGGGGGCGCCTACAGGCTGCTATTTTTAGGTTGGGGGCAATATCCGTGGCTCCTTGCCAGTCTGAGAATATGAGCTCCTAGCTCTTTTCTTCTTTTCTTTAGTTTGGCTGGTTGTTAAAAATGGGGGAACCCAATGCCTTTTATAATAATATATAAAAAAAAATCGGCTTGTGACCCCACATTTCTTCATAGCCAGCCATGATAAAGCTAAAATCTGAGGGTTGCAGCCCACAGCTGTCAGTTTTGCCTGAGCTGGTTATCAAAAATAGAAGCGAACCCACATTGTTTTGTTTTAATTAATTCATAGCGCACAGACACTGGCTGATGAATACACTTATCAGCGGCACCTGCTCACTCTGTTATCAGCGACAGAGGGGTAGGCTGAAAAGAGTAGTACTCTCTCATCAGCCAATGCCTGTAACAAACGGTAACCTTTTTACCACCTGTCAGAGCTGCTGACTCACGCTGTCATCAGAGAGGGAACCACAGCTCTCTGACCAGCAATAATGATCTTACCATCAATCAGAGCTGTCTCTTCTGGAGAAGTCCATGTTTGGGGTCCGTGCACAAACATTAAGTGTTCGGTACAGACTCTGAACTTTACTGTTCTGGTTCGCCCATCTCTATTTGATGGTAACAGTATTCTAGCATACTATGTTATATGCTTATCAGCATGCCCTAAGGCCCTTGGCTCATTTTCATCACCTTGCGTTTGGTGGACATGGCAGCCACCATCGTCATTTACTCTCTGTTAACTTTATACCCTGCTTGTGCCAACTCTCTGTCAACCTCATCCATCTGCTTCAGATCCTCCTCCTCCAAATCCTGCAGCATGTAACATGGCCCTTGAGGTCAATGAACTGATACATTTTACCTTGAGAGCACAGGGCAAGCACCAGTTTCTGCTAAAATAATGGCAGCTCTATCTCTTCCAGCAAGGCTGTGTGCCTGCAACAATTTCTCAGAAGGCAGTCAATGCTTCTAGGTGGTACAGCAGTGACTGCACCATCAGCAACTTGACAATTTGAGAGTAAAGCTTTCAAATGCATCAAATTACTAGGTGCATATGCTGTTTCCTTGACACACAATCAGGAATATATGTCTGCTCTTAAAACAGACAAGTAGAAGGAGGTGTCCTTGGAGTAAGACAAGCAGTAGTGTGACTGGCAATGATGATGATAACATTGGATAGATACTTTTTGAGCATGGGGCTTGGCTGCCAGAAAGATGAGCATGAGGGGAATGATGTGGAGCACAATTTGAGGCTTGCTCCACTTGCAGTTTCTGTTGCTTTTCCTATGTGTGCAGGTGATGTCCCTTCATGTGCTGATTAAGATGTGTAGTTCCTAATCCTAATCTATTCAAGATGGGACATCCATGGCTTGTTTTCCTCTTGCAAAGAACGTAGAAGGCCTAATAATCATCTGGCGGCAATGTTCAAAAGAACTACTGAAAACCAGATTCCCACATGCAGAACTCTCCACCATCGAGGCAAAAATATTTAGGTACAGTTGAGCCTCCTCTAATAACAGCACATGAAACATCATCTGCTTTGGATCTGACAGCAGAACAAGCAGATTTTGTTCTATGGGATATTCAATTCATATGTCAGCTACACTGTGCATCACTGAGGTCACCACTCTCCTGCTCTGATGACCTCACCTCCTCAGAACCACTGTTTGGCTCCAAAAGTTTGTCCACCACAGAATCATAATCACTGACATCACTGATTCAGCTGATAGCTTCCTCTATGTGCAAAATAGCCTGAGCTACCTGCTCCCCGATCATATCAAGATTTGTCCTGGCTCAGAGTGCTACTACCCCTGAAAGTGCTCCTACCGCTACTGCAGTCAAAGCCAGGATCATAGCTTGGCATTAGAATCATGATATCCATCTCCTACAGCCCTATGTCATCTGAGAACAAAAGTTGACTGGTTATCTCCAATAAATAAACTGGAAGAAGTGTTTCTGATTAAGTATCTTTGTTAGACCTCAGTGTTCTGTTGGTTAAATGACTAAAAAGCAGAACAGAAAAAGGTATCATTGATGCAAGGGAAACATGAAGTGTCACAGACTAAGCAGAACAATGACTCCAGCTGATGGTTGTCATTGTCAAAAAGTACAAAGAGCTGTGACTGAGAACAGTGAAGTACCATATATTCCTTTATGGACTCCACTTCCTTCTCATTGGTACATTTGTAAAGGAGATGAAGTGTGATCCGTGTTTGGTACTACTACCTCAGGTACAGTTGCTAATAGCAGTGTCGATGCTGCGGTTGCAATCGGCTTCCACATTTTTTGAGCTGCAGTTTTATTTTTCATGGTATTAAGTCCATTGTCAGTTTTACGCTTTACCTAGCATAAATTTTGATCACAGAAATATTAATTATATATTAACTGTTGCTTTAATTTGTATTCCATAAAGCAATAGTACACATAAATATAAGTAACTTTGAAAAATACAGTGGGAAAAATAAATATTTGTTATTCTAGCCAATTTTAGAAGATTTCCCACCAACAAAGAATAGAGAGGTCTGCATTTTTTATCGTGGAGACACTTCAACTGTTAGAGATAGAATCTTAAAAAAATCCAGAAGATCACATTGCATGATTTCAATTTGCATTTTATTGCATTAAATAAGTATTTTATGCAAAAGAAAAACATAACTTAACATTTGGTACCAAAACTTTTGTTTGCAATTACAAAGGTCAGATGTTTCATGTAGTCCTCAACCAAGCATGCACACACTGCAGCATGGCAGGGATTTTGGCCCATTCCTCCATACAGATCTTCTCCAGATATTTCAGGTTTTGAGGCTGTCATTGGGTAACATTGAGTTTCAGCTCCCTCAAAGATTTTCTATTTGGTTCATATCTAGAGACTGGTGAGGCATCTCCACAACCTTGAAATGCTTCTTACGGAGCCACTCCTTAGTAGCCTTGGCTGTGTGTATTGGGTCATCTTCATGCTGCAAGAGTCAGTCATGACCCATCTTCAATGCTCTTACTGAAAGAAAAAGGTTGTTGGCCATAATCTCGCGATACATGACATTCTCTATCCTCCTTTCAATACGGTGCAGTCGTCCTGTTCCCTTTCCAGAAATGCACCCCCAAAGTATGATGTTTGGCTCACCCTGCTTCACAGTTGGGAAGTTGTTCTTGGGGTTGTACTCATCCTTCTTCATCCTCCAAACACAGCGAGGGGAGTTAATAGCAAAAAGTTCTATTTCGGTCTCATCTGACCACATGACATTTTCTTATGCCTTCTCTTGTTCATCCGGGTGGTTATTGGCAAACTTCAAAAGGGCATGGACATGGGTTGGCAGAAAAAGTGGTACCTTGCATGCCAATTTCTGTAATGCAAAAGTCTTAATTCAATGAATTTTGAATTTTCAAAATGAATGAAAAGTCTAGGAGGAGAAATAAGCAGATTTCTTTGATATTATATGTTATTTTCTTCTGTACTATTGATTTATGAAATGAAAGTGAAAACAACAATAGCAAGTCAAACTTTGTCAAACCTGAAAAATTGTGGAATCAACCATAAATGTCACGCAGAGTTCAAATAACGGTCAATAAGGCTAATGAAGCAAAAAGGCAATTGCTAAGTGTACTCGTGATATTGGTGTGGCTTATATGCATCTCAAATTTGTCAATTTAAACAGGTATGCCAAAACTGATCTGCACAGTTGCATTTTGTGATTTACAACAATATTTGTTTGGACATATATTTTTTTTTATTAAAGCAGATTATTCTCTGTGTCCCAAAATTACCATACAACAACATATGCCAGGTGGTAGGTTTAAGAATTCAACATCAACTTTTTTTAATTTTCTTTTTAACACTATTATTCTTTCTCCTCAACTCACCCACCCAAAAAAGATCTAGAATTTTGATTGTACGGTGGATACCCATAGAAAGGAGTTTGCAATAATAACCACAGATCTTTTGAAGACCATTCATTTGGATTGAGTCAGTCCGCAAACGTCTGTTTAGAATGTGACCTTAAATACAGTGGGTACGGAAAGTATTCAGACGCCTTTACATTTTTCTCTCTTTGTTTCATTGCAGCCATTTGATAAATTCAAAAAAGTTCATTTTTTCACATTAATTTACACTCTGCACCCCATCTTGACTGAAAACAATACAGAAATGTAGAAATTTTTGCAAATTTAATAAAAAAGAAAAACTGAAATATCACATGGTAATAAGTATTCAGACCCTTTGCTCAGACACTCATATTTAAGTCACATGATGTCCATTTTCTTGTAATCCTCCTTGAGCTGGTTCTTCTCCTTCATTTGATTCCAGCTGAGTTTGATTCAACTGATAGGACTTGATTTGAAAAGGCACACACCTGTCTATATAAGACCTCACAGCTCACAGTGCATGACAGACCAAATGAGAATCATGTGGTCAAAAGAACTGGCCAAGGAGCTCAGAGACAGAATTGTGGCAAGGCACAGATCTGTCCAAGGTTACAACAGAATTTCTGCAGTACTCAAGTGGCTTCCCTTATCCTTTTATGGAAGAAGTTTGGGACCACCAGAAGTCTTCCTAGACCTGGCCATCCAGCCAAACTGTGCAATGGTGGGAGAAGAGCCTTGGTTAGAGAGGTAAAGAAGAACCCCAAGATCACTGTGGCTGAGCTCCAGAGATGCAGTAGGGAGATTGGAGAAAGTTCCACAAAGTCAACTATCACTGCAGCCCTCCACCAGTCGTGCCTTTATGGCAGAGTGGCCAGACTTAAGCCTCTCAGTGCAAGACATATGAAAGCCCACATAAAGTTTGTTAAAAAGCCCATGAAGGACTCCCAGACTTTGAAGATAGACCTTTTTGGTGATAATTCTAAGTGGTATCTGTGAAGAAAACAAGGCACTGCTCATCCCCTGCCCAATACAATCCCAACAGTGAAACTTAACGGTGGCAGCATCATGCTATGGGGGTGTTTTTCAGCTGCAGGTACAGGACGACTGGTTGTCATTGAAGAAAAAATGAATGCAGCCAAGTACAGAGACTGGACCTCAGACTCTGCCAAAGGTTCACCTTCTAACAAAATAATAACCCTAAACACACATCTAAAATAGCAAAGGGGTGGCTTCAGAACAACTCTGTGACCATTCTTGATTGGCCCAGCCAGAGTCCTGACCTAAACCCAATTGAGCATCTCTGGAGAGACCTGATAAAGGCTGTGCACCAGCATTCACCATCCAAAGTGACAAAACTGGAGAGGATCTGCAAGGAATAGCAGAGAATCCTTAAATCCAGGTGTGAAAAACTTGTTGCAACATCCCCAAGAAGACTCATGTCTGTACTAGCTCAAAAAGGTGCTTCTACTCAATACTGAGCAAAGGGTCTGAATACTTATGACCATGTGATATTTCAGTTTTTCTTTTTTAATATGTTTGCAAACATTACTAAATTTCTGTTGTTTTTCAGTCAAGATGGGGTGCAGAGTGTACATTTTAATGAAAAAAATGAACTTTTTTGAATTTACCAAATGGCTGCAGTGAACAAAGAGTGAAACATTTAATGGGGTATGAATACTTTCCATACCTACTGTATATTTATCACATACTTGCTCACATACTTGCGTTCACATAATTTTTTGATGTCGTTGCCAGCATTGCCATGTACAGTTAGGATTTACAAGTCTACAGTCACATACAGTGACGGCCAACTTTTGTGAAAAACTTGAACAATCTCTTTAAGGGGTTAAATATTTTAGGTACACATTTTTTGTGTATGTTAAGATCCTGCAGATTCAAATTTATTAAGATGTGCTGAAAATTATTCTTGACTTTCCTTCCAGTTTATCTAGACTCCTCAACATTAAAATTGAAACACCGAGAAGGAAAATTCATGGAGTTTTATAAAAATCTCAGAATCTATAAACATATTAATAATAAGCCAATGATGAAAAGATGATAATAAAATGTTTAAATCTCAATTTATTCAGTATTGTGTATAAGTGCCACTCACTTACAAGCCTTGGCTGCTATTAATGAGGTTATTAATGATTGTTTAAGGAATATTCTGCCTCGCTAAATGCATTTGGTCAAATCATTTAGATTCCCTGCTGGGCGCTTTCTTTGCAATATACCAACCGATGATGTCCCAGGTGTACAGAATGAGTAACAAGTCCGGTTAAATATGGTTTACTTTTTTCATCCTTTGCATATCATGAACATGTCTATTGATCCAGAGATTCTATAGTTTCCCTACCTTTCCTTCTTGATATTTTAAGTTCAATGTTGAGGAGTGTACAATTGTGGCCAAATTTTGAGACTGACACAAAATTTAGCTTTTTACAAACTTTGTTGCTTCAACTGTTTTTAGATCTTTTACTTAGATATTAACCCCTTCACCCCCAAGGGTGGTTTGCACGTTAATGACCAGGCCAATTTTTACAATTCTGACCACTGTCCCTTTATGAGGTTATAACTCTGGAAATCTTCAACGGATCTTGGCGATTCTGACACTGTTTTCTCATGACATATTGTACTTCATGTTATTGATAAAATTTATTCGATATAACTTGCGTTTATTTGTGAAAAAAATGGAAATTTGGCGAAAATTTCGAAAATTTTGCAATTTTCCAAATTTGAATTTTTATGCCCTTAAATCACAGAGATATGTCATGCAAAATACTTAATAAGTAACATTCACCACATGTCTACTTTACATCAGCACAATTTTGGAAACAAATTTTTTTTTTGTTAGGGAGTTATAAGGGTTAAAAGTTGACCAGAAATTTCTCATTTTTACAACACCATTTTTTTTTAGGGACCACATCTCATTTGAAGTCATTTTGAGGGGTCAATATGATAGAAAATAACCAAGTGTGACACCATTCTAAAAACTGCACCCCTCAAGGTGCTCAAAACCACATTCAAGAAGTTTATTAACCCTTCAGGTGGTTCACAGGAATTTTTGGAATGTTTAAATAAAAATGAACATTTAACTTTTTTTCACACAAAATTTATTTCAGCTCCAATTTGTTTTATTTTACCAAGGGTAACAGGAGAAAATGGACCCCAAGAGTTGTTGTACAATTTGTCCTGAGTACGCTGATACCCAATATGTGGGTGTAAACCATTGTTTGGGCGCATGGCAGAGCTCGGAAGGGAAGGAGCGCCATTTGACTTTTCAATGCAAAATTGACTGGAATTGAGATGGGACGCCATGTTGGGTTTGGAGAGCCCCTCATGTGCCTAAACATTGAAACCCCCCACAAGTGACACCATTGTGGAAAGTAGACCCCTTAAGGAACTTATCTAGATATGTGGTGAGCACTTTGACCCAACAAGTGCTTCACAGAAGTTTATAATGCAGAGCCGTAAAAATAAAAAATCATATTTTTTCACAAAAGTGATCTTTTTGCCCCCAATTTTTTATTTTCCCAAGGGTAAGAGAAGAAATTAGACCACAGAAGTTGTTGTGCAATTTGTCCTGAGTACGACGATACCCCATATGTGGGGGTAAACCACTGTTTGGGCGCATAGCAGAGCTCGGAAGGGAAGGAGTGCCATTTTACTTTTCAATGCAAAATTGACTGGAATTAAGATGGGACGCCATGTTGCGTTTGGAGAGCCCCTGATGTGCCTATACATTGAAACCCCCCACAAGTGACACCATTTTGGAAAGTAGACCCCCTAAGGAACTTATCTAGATGTGTTTTGAGAGCTTTGAACCCCCAAGTGTTTCGCTACAGTTTATAACGCAGAGCCATGAAAATAAAAATTCTTTTTTTTTTCACAAAAATTATTTTTTAGCCCCCAGTTTTGTATTTTCACAAGGATAACAGGATAAATTGGACACCAAAAGTTGTTGTCCAATTCGTCCTGAGTACGCTGATACCCCATATGTGAGAGGGAACCACTGTTTGGGCGCATGGCAGAGCTCGGAAGGGAAGGAGCGCCATTTGGAATGCAGACTTAGATGGATTGGTCTGCAGGCGTCACGTTGCATTTGTAGAGCCCCTGATGTACCCAAACAGTAGAAAACCCCCAAAAGTGACCCCATATTGGAAACTAGACCTCCTACAGAACTTATCTAGATGTGTTGTGAGAACTTTGAACCCCCAAGTGTTTCACTACAGTTCACAACGCAGAGCCGTGAAAATAAAAATTCTTTTTTTTTTCCCCACAAAAATGATTTTTAGCCCCCCAAATTTTTATTTTCCCAAGGATAACAAGAGAACTTCGACCCCAAAAGTTGTTGTCCAATTTGTCCCGAGTACTCTTGATACCCCATATGTTGGGGTAAACCCCTGTTTGGGCGCACGGGAGAGCTCGGAAGGAAAGGAGCACTGTTTTACTTTTTCAACGCAGAATTGGCTGGAATTGAGATCGGACGCCATGTCGCGTTTGGAGAGCCCCTGGTGTGCCTAAACAGTGGAAACCCCCCAATTCTACCTGAAACCCTAATCCAAACACACCCCTAACCCTAATCCCAACGGTAACCCTAACCACACCCCTAACCCTGACACACCCCTAACTCTAATCCCAACCCTAATCCCAACCGTAAATGTAATCCAAAACCTAACCCTAACTTTAGCCCCAACCCTAACCCTAACTTTAGCCCCAACCCTAACCCTAACTTTAGCCCCAACCCTAGCCCTAACCCTAGCCCTAACCCTAGCTCTAACCCTAGCCCTAACCCTAGCCCTAACCCTAGCTCTAACCCTAACCCTAGCCCTAACCCTAGCCCTAACCCTAGCTCTAACCCTAACCCTAGCCCTAACCCTAGCCCTAATCCTAGCCCTAGCCCTAGCCCTAGCCCTAATGGGAAAATGGAAATAAATACATTTTTTAAATTTTTTTATTTTTCGCTAACTAAGGGGGTGATGAAGGGGGGTTTGATTTACTTTTATAGCGGGTTTTTTAGCGGATTTTTTTGATTGGCAGCCGTCACACACTGAAAGACGCTTTTTATTGCAAAAAATATTTTTTGCGTTACCACATTTTGAGACCTATAATTTGTCCATATTTTGGTCCACAGAGTTATGTGAGGTCATGTTTTTTGCGGGACGAGTTAACATTTTTATTGGTAACATTTTCGGACACGTGACAGTTTTTGATCACTTTTTATTTCGATTTTTGTGAGGCAGAATGACCAAAAACCAGCTATTCATGAATTTCTTTTGGGGGAGGCGTTTATACCATTCCACGTTTGGTAAAATTTATAAAGCAGTTTTATTCTTCGGGTCAGTACGATTACAGCGATATCTGATTTATATCATTTTTTTATGTTTTGGCGCTTTTATACGATAAAAGCTATTTTATAGAAAAAATAATTATTTTGGCATCGCTTTATTCTGAGAACTATAACTTTTTTATTTTTTTGCTTATGATGCTGTATGGTGGCTCGTTTTTTGCAGGACAAGATGACGTTTTCAGCGGTACCATGCTTATTTATATCCGTCTTTTTGATCGCGTGTTATTCCACTTTTTGTTCGGCGGTATGATAATAAAGCGTTGTTTTTTGGTTAGTTTTTTTTTTGTTACGGTGTTCACTGAAGGGGTTAACTAGTGGGACAGTTTTATAGGTTGGGTCATTACGGACGCGGCGATACTAAATATGTGTACTTTTATTGTTTTTTTTGTTTTTTTAGATAAAGAAATGTATTTATGGGAATAATATTTTTTTTTCTTTATTTAGGAATTTTTTTTTTTTACATTTGTGGAAATTTTTTTTTTTACTTTTTTACTTTGTCCCAGGGGGGACATCACAGATCGCCCATCTGACAGTTTGCACAGCACTCTGTCAGATGGGCGATCTTACTTTCATTGGAGCAGGCTGCTCTGCAGCCGGCTCCGGACCCTGACCCGGAAGTCCTCCCTGCAGGACCCGGATGCTGTCCCGTGGCCATTTTGGATCCGGGGACTGCAGGGAGAAGACGCTCGGTACAAGGTGAGTACATCACCTTGTACCGATCGTCTCAGGGAAGCACGCAGGGAGCCCCCTCCCTGCGCGATGCTTCCCTGTACCGCCGGTACACTGCGATCATGTTTGATCGCGGTGTGCCGGGGTTAATGTGCCGGGGGCGGTCCGTGACCACTCCTGGCACATAGTGCCGGATGTCAGCTGCGATAGGCAGCTGACACCCGGCCGCGATCGGCCGCGCTCCCCCCGTGAGCGCGGCCGATCGCATATGACGTACTATTCCGTCGGTGGTCATACGGGCCCACCCCACCTCGACGGGATAGTACGTCAGATGTCAGAAAGGGGTTAATATGGTTACTGATGCGTAATTATAATCTATATATATAATTGTCTAAGGGTTTTTCTGTCTGTCTGTCTGTCTGTCCCGTTTATTCATTCGCTGATTGGTCGAGGCCGCCTGGGCCTCGACCAATCAGCGACGGGCATAGCATGGCGACGATGATGTCATAATGGGAATCCTGCGTCTCTGATTGGTCGAGGCTGCCAGGCCTCGACCAATCAGCGACGGGCACAGTATCGACGTAGATGTCATAATGGTTGCCATGGCGACAATGATGTCAAAAAGGTTGCCTCGACCTATCAGCTACGGGCACAGTCGGAATCATCATTGTCCATATACTATGGGGACATGCATATTCTAGAATACCCGATGTGTTAGAATCGGGCCACAATCTAGTAATCTCATAAGCCTTCAAAGTTTTCTTTACAATTTCATCAAGTTTATACAAAGACTCAATATTTGTATGTTGACCTTTAGTTTTCAAGACTTCTGAAATTTGCATTGGCATGCTGGATATCAGCTGCTAGGCCAAGTCCCGACTGATAGCAACCCATGCTAGTCTAAGTAATGCTTAGAGGTTATCATTTTTGTGTTTTTTTGTCTACTTGGTTTTTGAGGACTAACTCAACGATTCACTTAGTTATCCCTTTTGCCTTGTTACTTTGTCTTCCATAAAAAACATTCTTCTTCATCAAATTGCTTCTGGATCGCTAGTAGAAATTGCTCTTGGAAGCTGCTTGGATACCATTTTTAATTTATGACAGTGTTCTTTTGCAAAATTGTAAGTGAACCCACTTAGTAAAGATGGCAGAAACACAGGTGCAAAATACTGAGACGACAACCACTTGTAACCTACCAACTTATGGAGGGGGTGATTGCTTAGTATTAAATTGCACAAAATCGGCTTGTATAGGGTGCTGGTCACACACAGGTAATGTACAGGGTTTGGCTTCTAGCCTATCTGTGATGCCCATACTGTTAGATTAGGAGGGTTGCCCAGCACTATCTGAGTGCATCTCATGAGAACAGACACCCTAGTTTACAAGGCAAAAAATGCTGGGTCTGGCTGCACCCTGAAAAATGCCATGCAAAAAAATACATATGATATATGAGAGATTGGTTTGCAATTTAATGCCAATCAATCACTCCCTCCATAAATTGGTAGGTTGTGAGTGGTTGTCACATCAGTATTTTGCACCTGTGTTGCCTCCATCTTTACTATATGGGTTTGCTACATCCTGATAGTGCATTAGTTCTGAGACCTGGGCAGGTAAATACTGCTGCCCTTTTTTGCAGTGTTAATACTTTAATTTTTGCAGGATTTTATATTTCTCTTTCTGTGGCTTTGTTTTTAAAACTGTGAGTGATCCCACTTCTTTTGATGTAAAACAATTCCAACCACAAATGGTCTCAGGATGTTGGCATGACACAAGACTAGTGTTGAGCATTCCGATACCGCAAGTATCGGGTATCGGCCGATACTTGCGGGTATCGGAATTCCGATACCGAGATCCGATACCGAGATCCGAAACAACATTAATGTGTAAAATAAAGAATTAAAATAAAAAATAGGGATATACTCACCTCTCCGACGCAGCCTGGACCTTACCGAGGGAACCGGGAGCCTTCTTTGCTTAAAATGAGCGCGTTTCCTGCCTTCCATGACGTCACGGCTTGTGATTGGTTGCGTGCCGCCCATGTGACCGCGACGCGACCAATCACAAGCCGTAACGTAATTTTCAAATCCTGAATGCCTAGAATTAGGCATTCAGGACCTGAAAATTACGTCACGGCTTGCTGTGATTGGTCGCGTCGCGGCCACATGGGCGGCACGCAACCAATCACAAGCCGTGATGTCACGGAAGGCAGGAAACGCGCGCATTTTAAGCAAAGAAGGCTCCCGGTTCCCTCGGTGAGGTCCAGGCTGCGTCGGAGAGGTGAGTATAGCAATATTTTTTTATTTTAATTCTTTCTTTTACACATTAATATGGATCCCAGGGCCTGAAGGAGAGTTTCCTCTCCTTCAGACCCTGGGAACCATCAGGGATACCGTCCGATACTTGAGTCCCATTGACTTGTATTGGTATCGGGTATCGGTATCGGATTAGATCCGATACTTTGCCGGTATCGGCCGATACTTTCCGATACCGATACTTTCAAGTATCGGACGGTATCGCTCAACACTACACAAGACTCATAAAAGCAATCAAGTATTCTTCTCAATCATTATTTTAGATGTCCTTATCAGTCTGAAGGGGACTTTGTCAGGGAAAATGATTTTACTATTATCTTCCACAGTCCAATCCCTGTTCTTCCTGATGATTATAATTTTTTCCTTTATGCTTTTATTGATGAAAGATGACTTCTGGACTCAACTTTCTGATAACAAATCATCCTTCAAAAGCTTTCACCTTTCACCTTTCACATGCACTTGTACACTGTCAGTTGCCTCCTAAAATTCCTAAAAAAGCTTTGCACTATTGTTGAACCACTCATGTAGCTGAATTCTCTGTAGCATTCAGTCTTGGCACTTGCTTGATTTTCTGGGTGCTGGGATGCCAACTTCACAGCAGTTTAACTACTCTCTTTAAAGGTCTCAATGATCCAATAAATAATTGATTAAGGGGCAATCTTACAGGCATCAATGTCCATTCCATTGAAGCCCTTTGGATATAAAGCAATGATGACTGCATTTGATTCTTTGGAGACAACCATGCTTTAAGAAACACTCACACCAAAGATTGTATCCTCTTAATACATTGCAATCATCATATTATATGAAAGCACTTCTCAAGTGCTTTCAATACCTTACAGCCGCCCTTACTACGTAATAAATTGACTGATATGGCGGTAGATGAGGGGATGGTGAACTGAATAAACGACTACCTGACGGACTGGCCGCAGTTTGTAATAATGGGGGAGGTGGTATCTGGCCATGTATGCAGCAGTGTTGGAGCCCCTCAGGGTACAGTGCTGTCGCCCTTCCTATTCACATTGTATACAGCTGACTTTCAGTATAAATCAGATTTTTGTCACCTCCAAAAATTCTCAGATGACTCAGTGATTGTAGGGGGCATTGTGGGGGGCCAGGGGGAGGAGGAATATAGAAGGGTGGTTTCTGACTTTGTGGATTGGTGCCGGACTAGCTGTCTAGAACTAAATGTAAAGAAAACCAAGGAGTTGATGGTAAGTTATAGAAAGAAAAAGGAGGATTACTTACCGATAGTGTTGAGCGATACCTTCCGATATTTGAAAGTATTGGTATCGGATTGGATCGGCCGATATCCCAAAAATATCGGATATCGCCGATACCGATACCCAATACCAATACAAGTCAATGGGACACAAATATCGGAACGTAATAGGGAGCGATCCTGGATGTTTCCCAGGGTGTGCAGGAGAATTTCCGCCCTGGGATCCATATTCATGTAAAAAATAAAGAATAAAAATAAAAAATATGGATATACTCACCCTCGGACGGCCCCTGGCTGTCACCGCTGCAAGCGTCTGCCTCTGTTCCTAAGAATGCAGAGTGAAGGACCTTCGATGACGTCGCGGTCACGTGAGCGGTCACATGAGCGGTCACGCGACCAATCACAAAACCGCGACATCATCGCAGGTCCTACACTCACTGCATTCTTAGGAACGGAGGCTGCCGGTTGCACCGCTGAGAGCCAGGGGCTGTCGGTGGGTGAGTATATCCATGTTTTTTATTTTTATTCTTTATTTTTTACATGAATATGGATCCCGATTCCGATAACGCAAAAATATCGGAACTCGGTATCGGAATTCCGATACAGCGAATATCGGCCGATACCCGATATTTGCAGTATCGGAATGCTCAACACTACTTACCGATCAATATTGCTGGCCATGATGTTGAGATTGTTGAGAGCTACAAATATTTGGGGGTTCACTTTGACAGTAAACTCGATTGGAGTTGTCATACAGAAAATGTTTACAAGAAGGGAATGAGCAGACTGTACTTTCTTCGGAAGCTCAGGTCATTCAATGTGTGCAGTAAAATGCTGGAAATGTTCTACCAGTCCATTGTGGCAAGCGCCGTTCTTTTGCTATCATATGCTGGGGCAGTAGTGTGCGAGTAGCTGATGCTAATAAGCTCAACAAACTTATCAAGAAGGCTAGCGCGGCTGTTGGCCTCCATCTGGACTCATTTGAGGAGGTATTGGAGGATAGAATTCAGAACAATAATACACACCCACTATACGAGCTGTTCTTGAAGCAGAAGAGCACATGCAGCAGCCGTCTAATCCTACTAAGGTGTAAGAAGGAGAAATTCAGGAAATCGTTTGTGCCTACTGCTATGGGGATGTCTAATAATTTCCTAAGGGTGGTAGACAACAATGACTCATTGCTGGTGTACTAATGTCAATTAACAGTGACTTATATACCTGAACTACCCGCATTTGTTTGTTATGTAATGTTGGTATACTTGTGCAAGATTTGTGTCCTAATATTTTATGTACTGCTCTTTGTATTGCTGCTGTAATACCGTAATTTCCCCCGGGATCAATAAAGTGTATCGTATCGTATCGTATTGTATCGTATATTTAATATGATGATTGCAATTTAGAAAGAGGATACAGTCTTTGTTACTGTGCACTTACAATTTAGCATTTTGTCCTTTTATCCAGCTAATTCTTCTCTTCTCTTCTCATTAGAAGTACAATTCTAAGTCACTGCAACTTCCCTGGAAACCCAGCTTCACCCCTTCTTCAACTCCTAACACAGCTGCTTTGCTCCTTTCTCCTGCCAGGGATTTTGCAGTAAGCAGAATTGTAGTTTTAATGATGACTCATGGAGTGAAAGGAGACTTCCTATTTCTACATAGAGCTTAGAAGGATTCAGCTAGACTGTTTTTAATAATGTGATTTTAAAGACCAAATGGAAAAGAAGAATGAACTGAGTAAAGGGACAAAATGAGAAACAGAAAGTATACAAAAGAAGACAATGATTTCAAGCTCCAGCTCCCATGTTAAAGCTACTGGTCTGGTTTTATAGTTCTGTTCAGCTGCCTTGCCATTGTTAACGTTTCTACCTTGCATATGCACCCCCCTAAGGAGTGTTTTTCTTGGCCTGACTTTCGCACACAGTTTGCCTTTTTTTCTGTCTTTTTCACGCTTACTTACATCTAGTATTTTATCCATAGTCCTGTCTTATACCATGATCGCCTTGATCCATGTCTCAGGGTGTCTTGTATGTTCTTACCATCAGTACTGTTGGATTCTTTCCAAAGGCTTATTTTTGGCTATGATGACACTATGTCCATGACTCTATTTACAAGTTCTGACATTGCCAATTGATTTGATGCCATTTGACTTATGCAAGTTTTCATTTTTTGCATTTGTTTTATTATTGTGTCAGCACACTACAATATTGTTATATGATTTATCCATGGGATTTCTATTGGATCAATTCTATGTATTTTCTAGAATCCCCCTTTTTTATTTGCTTTGACATTTGTCCATCATTCTATTAGTATTTTATGACAGTGCTCTACTACTGGGATTTGTATTGCTGTACTATTTTTCCATGGTATTTGTACTTTAATTATGGATTGCAAATCAGCATATATAAATTTGGCTGTTTATTAGTTTCTTCAGGAGAGCCTTGTACAGTATGGACTAACATAGGTCTTTGTTCTTAAAAGGGAGACTGCCATAGGGAGCAAAGCCAACACTGGAACTGAGACAGATGAGCAACAATCAGTATATTGTGCAGTCTTCAGGCGTATATCTGAAAGCATCAAGGTATTGAATATAGTGTGAATGAACTTCTCCCAAAAATGTATCCAGCTTGTTTGTGCTGTGAATTGCTTGTGCCATGACTTCCTGTGCTTGCTTCCATAGCTGTTCTAAGTTTTTTGTATATGTAGTGTATATAATATGCAAAATATACTTTATATAATATCTGACATTAATTTCAATAATGCCAACAGAACTTTAAATGTTTGCACTTTTTAGAATTATACTTGTAGAGGAGCACATGGCCCTATCAAATGTTTTAATCATTTTTTAATCAGTCATTTCAATATTTAAAAACGTTCAACTTTTATGCCGTTTCCCACACCTCCACAAACTATGTTAACTTGTTATCTATTTTACATGAATCCAAGAAATCATTGGATATATAGTCATAGTTGTAGAAATTAAGGTGCAAACTCATATTTTTAATTAAAACTTTGGATTGTTACTCCTACTCTCAAAATAGAAATATCACTCCCAAAGGGTAATACTCACATAATAATCATAATTATGTAAACGCATATGAAGTATATTGTTCATATACACTCCTCAACATTTAAATTACTGCACCAAAAAATAAAAGTCTTGGAATAATGTAAAACACAGAATCGATAGACATATTAATGATATGCAAATGATGAAAAAATTGAAAAAAAAATCTTTAAAGCATCTTGAGTTATTAAAAATCCTGCACTCACACTCTATGTCATGCTATTGAGATTATTAATTGTTGTCTGTGGAATGTTATGGCTTTCTGAATGCACTTAGGCATGCAAATCATCAAGATCCAATGCTGGAAGCTCCCTTTGCAATTGCTAACCAATAATGTCCTGAATGTGGTCGATGGGAGAAAAGGCCATGGTAGGATATTTGGGCCATGCAGGCTGCTCACATTAGAATGAGCAACATGCTGTCTGGTATTTCTCTTAGGACATTTAGGAGAAATAGCTGTTCTATTTTGTACTGCAAATTAAACTGGACATCACATACCAAGCCCAAGGCATGTGTATACAAATAGTATCTACTCAAACCATCAGAATGTGTTTGTATGACATTGTATTATTAGGCTGCTTTCACACATCAGGTTTTTTTTGTTTCAGGCACAATCTGGCCAATTTTATAAAAATGGATCCGTCGCAAATAGTGAAAATCTGATGACCGATCTGTTTTTTGTTTTTCACCTGGGAATACAGTGACTTCCTGTTCCTGGGGGAGGGAGAGAGAGAGAGGGATGTTTTCTCCATCCGCCGGAAAACTAATTTTTGACGGATCCGGCGAAAAACGGTTGCAACGTTGGGACATCAGGAGCAATCCGGCGCTAATACAACTCTATGAGGAAAAAAACTGATCCGGCAGAAAAAAGAACGGATCAGTTTTTTTTTTTAATTCACTGGATTGTGCCTGATGCAAAAAACCTGATGTGTGAATGTAGCCTTATGCATGTCTTCAGCTCCAGGTGCTCTATTGACCTCACATTACCGCTTTCAAAGGCTTTTTCAAGGTCCAGAGTAAGACAACAATGGCAGGCTGAAATAGAGGTCTTTCCTAATCAGAGATGAGTCCCATTTTCGTGTTGGGCGTCAATGTTAGCTAAACCTGGGTTCAGAAACCACAAGGGCAATGCATTAAAATGACCTTCATGAGGGAACATCGCAATGGCTCTGTTCCCGGAATTATGGTGACATAATGTATTCGATACTAAAAAAATGTAGATGGTTTTTGTTTGTTTTTTTAATTTTTCTAATCATGTGCATGTCATTAATAGCAATGAGGGAATATGTTTGGAAAACGATCGCCAAACATACTGTAAATTCGGCACATATCCAAGCCCTTGCCTCCTCCTGCCGCCTCAAACTCAAAAACATTTCCCGGATCCGCGCATTCCTTGACCGCGACACCGCAAAAACACTAGTGCATGCCCTTATCATCTCCCGCCTCGACTACTGCAACCTCCTACTCTCTGGACTCCCCTCTAGCACTCTGGCACCACTCCAATCCATCCTACACTCTGCTGCTCGACTAATCTACCTGTCTCCCCGCTATTCCTCAGCCTCCCCCCTATGCCAAGCCCTTCACTGGCTTCCTATCGCCCAGAGACTCCAGTTCAAAACCCTCACAATGACCTACAAAGCCATCCACAACCTATCTCCTCCATACATCTGTGACATGATCTCCCGGTACCTACCAACACGCAACCTCGGATCCTCTCAAGACCTCCTTCTCTACTCCCCCCTCATCTCTTCTTCCCACAACCGCATCCAAGACTTCTCCCGTGCTTCCCCCATACTCTGGAACTCTCTACCCCAGCACATCAGACTCTCGCCTACCATAGAAACTTTCAAAAAGAGCCTGAAGACTCACCTCTTCCGACAAGCCTACAGCCTGCAGTGATCCTGAACCTACTGAACTGCCGCACAACCAGCTCTACCCTCTCCTAGTGTATCATCACCCATCCCCTGCAGACTGTGAGCCCTCGCGGGCAGGGTCCTCCCTCCTTATGTACCAGTGTGCCTTGTTTTTGCTCATGTTTAATGTGTTTGTCTATATTTGCCCCGTATTTCACATGTAAAGCGCCATGGAATAAATGGCGCTATAAAAATGAATAATAATAATAATAATAATAATAAATATGGCTCATTTGAATTCGTGATCGAAAACACAAGCACTTTTTCTCAAAATCGGAAAGGACAGGATAGGTTAGATGGATTACTTACAGTATATACACATAGAATAGATAGACATATAGATGTCAGTGACACACACACACAAATCTATATCTACATCTATGTATATACACTGTGTTCCAAATTATTATGCAAATAACATTTCCTCAAATTTTCTCTAAATTACCTATCTGAATTGCAGTCATTGTTATTTTCCAGTCATCTACTATTCTAGTATAATTGCAATGTTTTGGAAAAAACTGCGTATGAAAACAGTATCTTTTAAAAAAAAAAATAAACACTCAAAATGCATGTTCCAAATTATTATGCACAGCAGAGTTTTCAACCTTTTTTTTTTATTTTGAACAAAAAAATGGTCAATTGTGAAGTTATAAGCATTATCAGCTTATTACAAAATGAAATCAAACAGTTTTCAAGTGAAAACTTTATTCTAGGTGATGTTACATTTGCACATAGGACCCCTTGTTGGAAAGAAGCTTCTGAACTCTCTCGTCCATTGAATTTGTCAGTTTTTGGATGGTTTCTGCTTCAGTTGTTTTGCATGTGGACAGAATACCCTCCCAGAGCTGTTGCTTAGATGTGAACTGCCTCCCGCCATCATAGACACTCCTTTTGATGATGCTCCAGAGGTTCTCAATGGGGTTGAGGCCAGGGGAAGATGGTGGCCACACCATAAGTATGTCCCCTTTTATGCCCATAGCAGCCAGAGATGCAGATGTGTTTTTTGCAGCATGAGACGGTGCATTATCATGCATGAAAATGATCTTGCTGCAGGAAAGCACGGTTCTTCCTCTTGAACCATGGCAGGAAGTGTTGTTTTAGAAACTCCACATAGATTATGGAGTTCATCTTTACCCTTCAGGAATCATAAAGGGGCTGACAATCTCTCTCCCCATGATTCCAGCCCAAAACATTACTCCACCTCCTCCTTGTTCGCGCCTTAGCCGTGTTTTCATGGGGTGTCCATCCTCCACTCCATCCATCTGGACCATCGAGCGTTGCACAGCACTCATCGGTGAACAAAACAGTTTGGAAGTCAGTCTTCATGTATTGTTTGGCCCACTGGAGCCGTTTCTGCTTGTTGCAGTGGATAGAGGGGGTCGACAGGATGGCTTACGCACAGCTGCAAACCTCTGAAGGGCCTTGCATCTTGTTGTTCTGGGGACGTTGGAGGCACCAGCAGCTTCAAAAACTTGTCTGCTGCTATGACAAGGCATTTTTGCAGCTGCTCTTTTAACCTTACGCAATTGCCTGTTGGAAAGAGTCCTCAATTTTTCCTTATCAGCACGCACACGTGTGTGCTGGGAATCAGCTACATACTTCTTGATTGTGCGATGATCACGATGAAGTGTCTTGGCAATGTTGATTGTAGTCATACCTTGACCTAAATACTCCACAATTTGTTGCTTCTCAGCAGCCGACACATCCTTTTTCTTTCCCATTTTGGCAAAAAATGTAAGCTGCTTAATAATGTGGAACAGCCTTCTTAAGTAGTCTTGCCTTTATTTGGACACACCTGCCAAACTAATTTGCACAGGTATCTGCAATTGCTTTCAGTGATATAAAGAGCCCTGACACACATCACCATCAATGAGTTTAAATGACAAACAAAAAAATTCTATCCTTATCACTCCTAAACTCTATGTGCATAATAATTTGGAACACAGTGTATACAGTGCCTACAAGTAGTATTCAACCCCCTTCAGATTTAGCAGGTTTAATAAGATGCAAATAAGTTAGAGCCTTCAAATTTCAAACAAGAGCAGGATTTATTAACAGATGCATAAATCTTACATACCAAAACGTTTTGTTGCTCAGTTACATTTTTATAAATTTTAAACATAAAAGTGTGGGTCAATTATTATTCAACCCCTAGGTTTTATATTTTGTGGAATAACCTTTGTTTGCAATTACAGCTAATAATCGTCTTTTATAAGACCTGATCAGGCCGGCACAGGTCTCTGGAGTTATCTTGGCCCACTCCTCCATGCAGATCTTCTCCAAGTTATCTAGGTTCTTTGGGTGTCTCATGTGGACTTTAATCTTGAGCTCCTTCCACAAGTTTTCAATTGGGTTAAGGTCAGGAGACTGACTAGGCCACTGCAACACCTTGATTTTTTGCCTCTTGAACCAGGCCTTGGTTTTCTTGGCTGTGTGCTTTGGGTCGTTGTCTTGTTGGAAGATGAAATGACGACCCATCTTAAGATCCTTGATGGAGGAGCGGAGGTTCTTGGCCAAAATCTCCAGGTAGGCCGTGCTATCCATCTTCCCATGGATGCGGACCAGATGGCCAGGCCCCTTGGCTGAGAAACAGCCCCACAGCATGATGCTGCCACCACCATGCTTGACTGTAGGGATGGTATTCTTGGGGTCGTATGCAGTGCCATCCAGTCTCCAAACGTCACGTGTGTGGTTGGCACCAAAGATCTCGATCTTGGTCTCATCAGACCAGAGAACCTTGAACCAGTCAGTCTCAGAGTCCTCCAAGTGATCATGAGCAAACTGTAGATGAGCCTTGACATGACGCTTTGAAAGTAAAGGTACCTTACGGGCTTGTCTGGAACGGAGACCATTGCGGTGGAGTACGTTACTTATGGTATTGACTGAAACCAATGTCCCCACTGCCATGAGATCTTCCCGGAGCTCCTTCCTTGTTGTCCTTGGTTTAGCCTTGACTCTTCGGACAAGCCTGGCCTCGGCACGGGAGGAAACTTTCAAAGGCTGTCCAGGCCATGGAAGGCTAACAGTAGTTCCATAAGCCTTCCACTTCCGGATGATGCTCCCAACAGTGGAGACAGGTAGGCCCAACTCCTTGGAAAGGGTTTTGTACCCCTTGCCAGCCTTGTGACCCTCCACGATCTTGTCTCTGATGGCCTTGGAATGCTCCTTTGTCTTTCCCATGTTGACCATGTATGAGTGCTGTTCACAAGTTTGGGGAGGGTCTTAAATAGTCAGAAAAGGCTGGAAAAAGAGATAATTAATCCAAACATGTGAAGCTCATTGTTCTTTGTGCCTGAACTACTTCTTAATACTTTAGGGGAACCAAACAGAATTCTGGGGGGTTGAGGGTTTGAATAATAAATGACCCTCTGAAAAAACTTTTCACATTTTAAAAAAAAAATAAACAAAGAAATAACATTCTTTTTTGCTGCAGTGCATTTCACACTTCCAGGCTGATCTACAGTCCAAATGTCACAATGCCAAGTTAATTCCAAATGTGTAAACCTGCTAAATCTGCAGGGGGTTGAATACTACTTGTAGGCACTGTATATATATATATCTATATATAATAGATAGAATAAACGCTGACAATTCTGTAGACGCATACAGTGAAATTATAGCAGGACCCGACAGGATAGAATGGATGGATTACATACAGTACATACACATAGTTATACAGATGTCAGTGACATATACAATTAGTACAGTGTGCGCAGCTTACTGTACATGTATTTCATAAGAAATTTAAAGAATTGGAGCACTGTGCTCAATTCTTTAAATTTCTTATGATTTACCTCGATGTTACCTATGTGAGTGCACCACCCCACAGAGATCCTATGGAGGCATATTGAGGTGTAAACCAGTGAACATTGCTTGATTTCAGCAACTGATTCCTAATTCTCTTTTCATAAATACCTGTACAAGTATTTATTTATGAAAAGATTATTTTTCTGAAAAAAATGGCGTGGGCTACCATGAAATTTTCTTACACAATAGAGGGAAAGCCAATGGATGGGGACTGATGTTTGGAGCCTGAGAAGAGGATAACACCAGTGTAGCTTCCCAGTTTATTAATATAAGCTCACAGCTGTATACTTAGCCTAGTCAGTAAGACTATTAAAATGGATGGCCCCCCAAAAAAGTGACATAGTGTCCCCCTTTAATTCATAACAAGAAAAGGCTAGACAGACAGCTGTAAGGATGATATTAATAGCCTAGGAAGGGGCCATGGATACTGCCCCCCAGGCTAAAAAAATTAGCTCTCAACCACCCAGAAAAGCCGCATTTATAAGGTGTGCCAATTCTGGCACTTAGCCTTGCTCTTCCCACTTGCCCTGTAGTGGTGGCAAGAGGGTCACCTTTGTATTGTCATGTGACTTCAAGCCCAGAGGTCAGTAATGGAGAGACATTTATAAGATACCCCCATTACTAACCCCATAGCCATATTGTATAAATACACACACAGAAAAAAAGTCATTTAATTGAAAGAAATACACTGAATCCTTTAACAAATCTAAATTAAACCATACTTACTGAATCTCCCATTCCAGTGTTGCCATTGTCTCCTGCAATATAATTAAAATAACAAACAACAATATTCCTCACTGAGGAAATAATAATCCATTTGTCCTGTGATGGGCCTAGCTCTGCTGCATCTAGATGGCAGGCTGCATGGTTGCATGATGCAACCATACAGCCTGTCATCTAGCAGAGACACTGAGCATCATCTGCTACCACTGCCCGATGCCTGGTAAGTAAACACACACAAGCGCACATGCAACCACGAGCACACACCTGTAACAAACCTATGTAGGAATGTAAACAGAATGAACCTACATAGGATGTAACCAAACAGCAACTGCTAATTTTTAACAAAAAAAATGAAAAAAAATTGTGTGGGCTCTCATTTAATTTCCATAACAATATCAACTCACAGCTGTTTTCTTAGCCTTTACAGGCTAGTTTACAGAGGGATCCCAGAAAAAGTTGATATAGGGTCTTCCTAAAACATGTAACTAGCAAAGACTAGGCAGACAGCTGCGGACTGAATTTAACAGCCTAGGAAAGGGACATGATATTGGCCCCCTCCAAGACTAAAAAGCTCTCAGCTGCCTCAGAAAAGGTCCATCTATAAGATGCGCCAAGTCTGGGGCTTAGCCTCGCTCTTCCCACCTGCACTTTAGCAGTGGCAAGTCAGATAATGGTTGGCGGGGATTGATGTCACTTTTGTATTGTCAGGTGACATCAAGCCCACAGGTTAGTAATGGAGTGGCGTCTATAAGACACCTCCGTTACTAACCCCATAGTCTATATATAAAAATGAGTGTATGTGTGTGTATCGACGATGATGTCATAACGGTTGCCATTGTGACGATGATATCATAAAGGTTACCATGGTGAAGATGATGTCATAATGGTTGCCATGGCAATGATGTCAGAATAGTTGCTATGGTGACTATGTGTTAGGTGTCGAGTTCCCGCCGCTGCACAGGGGGAATCTCGAGCCATGTCCGCTGCCGTCTCTCGTTCTCCTCAAGCCACAGTGAAACCTGCTTAGCGGAGACGTCGATCTCAGCGTCTGGCTTTGGCAGATAATGTGCACTTGGTTACTACTGATCTTCCAGGCTCAGCCATTGTAACTAGCACTATTCTTCGGCGTGCAGATGCTCCTGGGACTAAGTCCTGTTTTTCCTCTACTGAGCATGCCCAAGGGTTGACCTTCCATTGGAGGTCTGGGGTCACATGTTCAGGTCCTGTAGCCGCTCCTATTGGACCACTAGGTAGGTCCTTGTCTGCTACAGCTATAAAAGGTTCGCATGGCTGCATGGCCATGCGCTAGTGTCAACCTATGTCATGAGCTTTGCTACTTTGTGGTCATGTCTGGATGTGGTCAGGGTTGGCTGAAATAAGCCCCTAGAATACCGGCATCTCTGGTGAGGAGTTTTGTGTGTATGAATTCAGTGCAGGCATATAGCCACTAGAATTCCAGCTCCACTGGAGAGGAGTTGTTTGTGTGCTAGGCTGACGGCATGACCACTGCTTGCTTTCTGCTCTGTTAGGTAGCTGTGATCCTCTGTGAGGTTAACAGGGCACAGTGTTTTCCTATCTTAGCGATTCTGTGAAGTAACAGAGTTTGCTTATACCGCCATATAGTGCCACCAATTGCTAGCAGCAGGTTCTCTTCTGCACGGTGGACCCAGGGTTGCGAACGCACCTATTATAACTCATATATATACTCGGTGCGTTCCACCATCCCTAACACTATGATGTCATACTAGGTTGACGTGGCGATAATGATGTCAGAATGGTTGCCATGGCGAAGATGATATCATAATGGGTATATGGGCACGAAACTATGAGATGGAGGATGTGTGATGGGTATATGGACACGAGACTATGAGATGGAGGATATGTGTGATGGGTATATGGGCACGGGACTGTGAGATGGAGGATATGTATGATTGGGATATGGGCATGGGACTATGGGATGGAGGATATGTATGATGGGAATGTGGGCATAGAAGTATGGGATGGAGGATATGTATGATGGGAATGTGGGCATGGGACTATGGGATGAAGGATGTGTGATGGGTATATGGGCACAGGACTATGGGATGTAGGATATGTATGATAGGTATATGGGCATGGGACTATGGGATGGAGGATGTGTATGATGGGTATATGGGCACGGGACAATGGGATGGAGGATGTGCATGATGGGTATATGGGCATGGGACTATGGGTAGGATGATGTGTATGATGGGTATATGGGCACGGGACTATGGGATGGAGGTTATGTATGATGGGTATATGGGCACAGGACAAAGATGGAGGATATGTATGACGGGTATATGAGCATGGGACTATGGGGTGGAGGATAATTATTATAATTTGTTATAACTAACCACAGTTAGTTACTGTGTATGGACAACGCAGGGCTCTTCAGCTAGTGATATTATAAAAAAACTAACACACACCAAGAATAAAGTCCTTCAATTGAAATAATGACACTTACTATTTTATTGAATCTAAATTAAACTATACCCACCGAGCGCCTAATCCACTGAAGCCAACATCTTCTGTAACAAAAAAATAAATAAACCACAATATTCTTCACCTGTCCGCCAAGAAGAAAATAATCCATGAAGTCTCATAACAATCTTGATGACTTTGAGTGCAGACACTGATGTGAGTGCACTCAAAGACAGCCGGCTATACACTGACACAAGAGGTAATTGCTCCTGCAGTTTATAGCCCTGAGCTGCGGTTATAAAGTTCACTGGAGTTCATCAGCTGATCAGCTCTGGTGATCTCCCTTAAGGAAGCTCAGTGCTTTGCACTGTGGGAGCAATGACGCTCCTGTCAGTGTATCACCGGCTGCCGTTACAGCAGTCATGTCTCCCGATATAACTGTTCTACATGTAAGATCACCGTGGGATACTTGAGATTATGAGGGCTTTGGCGTACATTTGAGTATATGGTGGTTTATGATTTTTGTATTTTTACAGGACACACGGGCATTGGGGATTTGGTGTTAGGTGAGTATAATGTTTTTTATTTTTATTTGAATTTGTATTTAATTAATTTACAGTTTTTTTTTCCTTTACTTTGAGCATAGGCACCGGCTGACGAGAGACTACTTCTCCCATCAGCGGCTCCTGCTATCATTGTTATCAGTGACATCAGACGTAGACTGATGGGAGGAGTAGTCTCTCATCAGCTGTTGCCTGCTTTTTACCGTGGGTCATTTCATCTCTGCAGGATCACACTGACATCCGACTGTGTGACCCCGCAGGTCTCTGACAGCAGTAACAATCTGCCTGCAGTAATTTTACCACCAATCAGAACTGCATCACCAGTGTTTCCCACACAGTGTCCGCATGGCGAGCTACCCCATTTTGGCCCCCGTGAGCCAAAGATGTACTGAGGTTTAAATCCTGGGGATGACTATGGATATTTAACTTAAACTTTCTATGTTTGGATAGTGGGAACACTGAACATTTTGGTACTATTGTGAATTCACCTACTAGCATATTAAGGATTACCTTGTTCTTACATGCACATACTAAATTACTTACATCTCTTTATCCTGATTAAAAGCAACCCATTATATGAGAAAATGCAAAGGTATACTCCTTACTTGGATAATATGAATATTGATTTATTTTACCCTTTATAAATACTCCCCACTGTCTCACCCACCATTTTTTGTGTCTGTCTTTTAGATTGTAATGCTGATTTCAATGAAATGTATTCATTTTATATTATGACAATACTAGTACTGGCATTTTTTTCCTTCCTTGTTGTACAGATTAACAATGAAGATGTATGAGTTGAGGTGCCATACTTGTGCTGTGCTGGTTTTCTGTTCATACAGAATAAGAAGACTGAGGCTGATCAGCAGTCACATTTTGGCTACAGCCATTACATTATTACATTATGCTCCCTACTAGACACTAAGTCAACTGTCTGGATATGGACCCAGCTGCAAGGGCGGAAAAGTGGAGCTAATCTTGTAGCCGAAAACAGTTTATTTGTTTTATTCTCTCCAGGTTCTATGGAAGTTCATTGCAAGTACGGTGGGGAAACTTTTTTTTAAGCCAATGCATATACTGCTCTTCCTATACCGTTATATGCACAAATGTACATATATTGCTTATTTGCACTGACAATATCTGCTATATTACAATTACTAGAACATACAATGTTTATGTAAAATACAAAATCAGGATGTCTTTGACACATCTATTTGTGAAGGATTGTCATACAGAGATGTTTCATTTTTAAGTATTTTTTCTCTCTTTTGATAAAATCTCAGCATAAGCTAGTTTATAAAGATAAGCACTCAGCTGCAATTTTTATGATAACATCTTTTATTATAGAAACCTTCCAGGAAACTTCATACATGAAATTGAAAATACATGATAGGACTGATCCTCTATCAGTTTCAGCAAAAAATGATTCAACAACTGTAGTGTAAAAATTTTACATTTAAAAATATGGTGCCTAATATATTTCAAGCAAGATGTGAATTTTTTGACTTTGAAGTAAACATCAGTGTTTGGCCTCTAAATTTGTATGTATTACAACATTTGTATATACAGTTGTTGTCAAAATGCAAGTACTTGGAACTATGATAGCAATAAAAAAATATAATTTAGGATCCATCATAAATTTCTTGGGAAACAGCAATGGATTTTAATTGTCAGTAATCTAGCAATCTTAAAGAGAAAAGAAAAAAATTCCCAAATTACGTTTTTTTGGTCACCACAAGATTGCAATGAAATGCAATAACATGTGATTAAAACATAGTATCTACCCTAGAATATCAATTAAAAAAATCAGCTCAGCACGCAAAAAATAAGCCCTCACCCAGCCCCAGATCACAGAAAATGGAGACACTACGGGTCTTGGAATATATTGACTTTTTTTTCTTGCAAACTTTTTATATTTATTTACTTTTCACAACTTATATAAAAATGAATATGTTTAGTATCTCTGTACTTGTACTGACCTAGAAAATCATATTGGCAGGTCAGGTTTACCATATAGTAACATGGGAAATAAAAACCCAATAAACAATTGTGGGATTGCAATTTCACAGCACTTGGAAAACTTTTTATAGTTTTTGAGTACATTATATGGTAAAAATCAATGGTGTCATTCAAAAGTGCAACTCATTCCACAAAAAAAAACAAGCTCTCATACAGCTATATTGACAAAAAAATACAAGAGTCATGGCTCTGGGAAGAAGGGGAGCTAAAAATGAAAAATCAAAAAACCTATACATCAAAGGTCGTAATGGGGTTAATATTGAATCAATCATGTTAATAAACTGAGTAATTAAAAAAAATAATATTTAATAACTTTAGGAATTTGTTCATGAAAGAACATGTGCAGAAAATTACAAAACTGTTCTGCACGATTGAATGGTATTGGTTAATAAGCATGCGAGTTGAAGAAAAGCCCTAGATGTAGAAACGTAGCAAGCGCCAAATGAATGTATGAATAAACATATCACCCTGTTGTTATTTGCACAGCTAGTCCACTCATTACACTTGCATTGTAGCAGCCAAGCTATGTATATAGTGTAAAGCAGATCTTTAATTGAACAGATCTTTAAGCACAGAAAAAAGATTAATTGTTGTAAATGCAAACATCACTGGCGATATAGTAATATAGCTTTTAAAAAAACCTGTTTATTACTCATAGTTAAAAAGAAAATAAAAGTCAAATTCTGTTTAATCTCAAGGAGATAAAATACCAATTTAAAAGTAGATGACTATTTGTAACCACTAAAAATGTCTCTTATAAACCTGCATAACTTGTCAACTGAAATCTAAGCAAAATAATGGGGTTTTTTTCTCAGTAGATGTTAGGTGAACGCTCTCGAAACATATAAAGAAACAAATAAATAAACATATTTCTTTTAAAAGAACAGTTTAGAGTACCATTCTTCTCTATTTGAAGCTCAAACCTGCAAAATTCTTACTGGTGTATATTGTTACAGATGTTTATATTTCATCTATTGAGAGTCCTGTCTTGTAGTGCATGTCTAGAAGGTAAGTAAGACACTTAATTTTTCTCTCTAAACTCCTCAAAGTTCTTGCTGTCTCTGAGAGCTAGTGATCATCCATTCGCTCTGGCTCTTTTCAATAGTAGTCTTTAGGTGGCCTAAATTTTAGTTCTTCTCTATGCCCGTAGACATTCAAAGAGGAGTGTTGGCCGAATGGGTTTGATAATTCTTCCCTACTGCACCTATAACAATCTAAAGGTGCAATTTATCTGTATTATTGGTCAAGCACACTGCTAATTAGTAAAAAAAGTACAGTTTATATTTCAGAAAAATTTTGCTATCAAAACCATTTTACAGCATGCACACCAGCTTAAACAAAAAGGTATGGCAGATTGATTATGAGATTTCCAACTAGAAACTGGATACATTGTGAAATTGATGTTTTAGACCTGATCAGAATTGTGGACCTGCTTCTGAAATTCATGTCAGAATCTCTATAATATCCTATTCATTAACATTAGAAATGTGTGAGTTTAACCCATTACTTGCCAAATTTAAATTTTTACAAGTACGGATTTTTCAGAAAAGTGTGTCCCAATATTCAATTAAAAATGACAATGACATGATTTCCTATTTTGAAAACATTCATTTTACAAACACAACACAAAAAATTGGACCTAATTATAAAAATTATAAAATCTTAGTTGCTAGAAGCTAAAGATTAGGCGTCCCAAAAAAAGGACATTGGTAGATAATGGGTTAACTGGAGTTGGACTCATAAAAAAATTTTAATAGCTAGGAAAGGGGACTTTGAAAAATAACTTTACAACCTTACTGTGCAAAATTTTTATGCAAGAGTGAAATCAATTGCGCAAAGCAAGAATGTTTAAGAAAAAAAGTGTTGTTAGTTTATTTTATTAATTGATAAAGAGCAAAGTGAACTAAAGAGAAATCTAACTCATATTTATGTTTGGTGTAACCACCCTCTGCCTTAGGCCGGGGTCACAATACCGTAGAATACGGATGAGTGCTATGTGGGAAAATAATTCATAGCACTCAGACCAGTGTTAATCTATGGGGCAGCTCACATCACCATATTTTTTCTCAGGCGTATTCGACGTGCGTGTGAAATCACAGCATGCTGCAATTGTACGCATATATCGTCCGAGACTTGCCAATGAAAGCCAATGAGTGCGAGAAAAACTTGGACACCACACCTATGGTGCATGTACTTTTTTTCATGTGATCTGTTGCATTGTTCAATGCATTAGTATTGTGGCCATTTATTTGAAAATATGTTTGTTTGTTTTTATTTCAAATAGAGCTGCCAGCCATGGATTTTGATTATTTCTGTACCTATTGCTCAAACAACCAATAATACCCTTATTGATAGTAGCCGAGGAGTAAGAGCAGGGGTTTCTTCATGTGATTCTTAAACTCATTACGGAATATATTGAGATGATTAGCAAACTATTACTATTATTTTTTCAATATTTGTAATATTTTCATATAAATAACAAGTCTATGTTTGTGATATTGTTAAGTGATATTGTGATTGTCATAATATCACTACTTTTCCTTTTTGGGGTTGCAATTTCAATGGTGAAAAGTGTATTTATATATATATTTTCCATTTTTTATCTACTTCATGTTTCTAACAATAGGTCACACTTTTTAACAAGATAACATCTTGCTAAAAGCTATGTGCGTCTTATAGTCTGCTGTCAGTAAGGTCAACAGTAGAGATGAGCTAATTTGTTTGGAAAACGTTGGCCAATCTCAAATTCAGCACGAACATAACACATTCAGATTTGTGTTCGCTCTCACAAGCAATTTTTACTTAAAGTTGGCAAAAGTCGGTCACAGTTCAATAAATCACTAACTAATGCTTTTGTTATTTCTTTGGCTATGATAGCACTACTGTATGATGAGCGGGTGTGACAGGGGGATGAGTTTGATGAGGGGAGGTGATGTGTCTAGGTCAGAGGAGCAAGTGGAGTGGTTACAGCAGCAGCACCCTTTTTTTTTCTTCCCTTAACTTTATGTGTGTTGAGTCCAGCAACCAATCAGGGTGCAGAAACCATCCACAATATTATGACACAAAGTGTTCTGTGATTGCTTTCTGAAGTCACATGTCCCAGACATCTTGTTTAGCTAGCGCCATTTGCTCAGTGTCACAATGCAAAGAGGTTGATCCTGTGATAGTGCTGGTGCTGAAAGTGAACTTATCCTGTGTGAAATAGATCTTCCAGCATGGAAGTAGATTGTGTAAAAACTGTGTGGCAGACTGTGAAAGTCCCATTAGCTACTCCAAATAGTTTGTGCTAAAACGGTGTTTCATTGGCAAATCAGAAGACCTTATTTCCATGAAAAAATCATGTGGCCTATTATTGTGGTGCAGCCATGAGGCCCAATTAGCTACTCTTAATCGTTTGTGTTAAAACTGTGCTTCAGTGGCAAATCAGAAGGCCAGATTTCCACTTAAAAATTGTTAGGTATAGCAGAGTTCTTCAATAACACTAAGAAAATGAAAATGATTATTCATTTATTGAAAGGTTACTGACAGCTGTGGGTCTAAGGTTGTGAAACAGCAGGATATAAGAGAGGAAGGCTACTTACAACATGAGTGGGAAAAAGCGAGCTTGTGGTGGAAGGGGAAATAGGCTTGTTGTTTGACGTGTACATAGGTTAGGTGTTAATATGAATTAAAGCTCAACTGAACAAACACCGTCTCATCCTATCCATGGACTACTGACAACATCTGATACTGGCTGGCCTACCTGACTCATTTTCTTTGGCAGCCACACGGCAGTATGCCTTGTAGAAGAGGCTCAGAAAGACCATGTGCTCAAGTGTTGGTAAATGCTGCCTCAAGTGGCCTCTCCTCCTCTTCCGCCACCTTAACATCACACACAGTACAATCCTCAGAGGTGGCACTCAAATCATCCTTGTTTTCTCCCTCATCAAAATAGCCAAATGTCCAAATGACTGTGGGGAACCTCAGATGGGCCATTCTGAAGAGCAGTTCACAGATTGGATTCCATGGTCATAAGAGGTTTGCTCCAAAGAATCACAGAATCCAGAGGAGGAAAGCATCTGCACTGACACCCAAAATTTTTTCATGTTGAATCCAGGGCTGGATGAAGTAGGGTCAAAGCAGAATCCAGATCCTCATCACCAGACGCTAACCACCAAGGGTGGAGGAGATCCTGATGAGACTTAGATACCAGAGATGCGCGCAGACTGTACTGTGGTGTCAGGGCAGGAAAAGAAAGAGGGTGACTCTCATGGTGAGGAGTGTGAGAACAGAAAGGATGACGAAGAGGTTGTAGATCCTTCTTGGTGCGAACCCAGAGGTACGCATCTTAGTAGCTCAGCAGAGGAGATGGTGGAGGAGGAAGATGAGGAGGATATGTTATGGCTTCCTACACCGGTACAAAGTGATGCAACCACAACAAGAACTGCATTCTCAGCCACAACTCGGGCTATGTGCAGCACCGCACAGCAACCAGCTTTTGGTCCCACAATTGTGGTCATGTAAAATAATGTTTCCTCTTTCACATGATAAAGCTAAGATCTTGAATTCCACCATCTCCAATCTGTTGGCCATGGAAATGATGCCTTCCGTCCTGGTGGATACTGGTGGTTTCTGAAAGATCATGGCCATCGCAGTCCCCCAGTAACCCAGTTGTCATTGATTCTCTGAGAAAGCTGTGTCTGTGCTACACCAGCATATCACTGACAACAACACCCATTCCCTGAAAATAATCTATGTCTGCCAGGGTGCGTATCACCACTGACACCTGGACAAGAAAACATGGGCACAGGCATCACATCTCGCTGACTGGGCACTGGGTGACTCTGCTGGCTGTGGGGGCAGGCAGTCAAGGGACTGCTCCACAAGTCTTGGAATCCCCAATGCTTGCGGGACAATCCTTGGTATCTAACAGTTCCTCCACTGATTCTGCCTTCTCCACTTCCTCTAGGACCTGCGTCTATGCCCTCAACCTCTTCCTTAATTAGACACACATTCCATCAGTGCAGATAGAATCTCCCCCACCTACGTGCTGTGCAACCATGGCTCACCGCAATAGGACAGTGCTTAAATTAATATGCCTTGGAGATCACAATAACACAGTTTAAGAGCTGTGGACAGGTATCCAGGCTGAGTTAGAGAAATGGCTGTCTCCACTAAACCTGGAGCCAAGGAAGGCTGTGTAAATAAGTACTTTGTGCCTCCCCCATCACATTGTGGATTGTAAGCTCTTACGAGCAGGGTCGTCTTTTTTGCTTTAATTATTGCATCATCTTTAACGTTGTTACTTATGACTTGCATATGAATTGTTAAACTGTAAAGGACTGTGGAATATGGTGCCACTATATATATAAAGATTATTATTATATTATTTATTAGGCAGACTAAAATATAATGCAACCCCCGAAAGGCAGACATAGGCCTCTATAATATAAAGCACCTCTGTAAAAATATAAATAAATACAGTACTCAAATCTCTTTCTCCTGGTTCCTCCGCTGCTACGAGCTCCTGCACATCTCCGGACAGTGGGCGCCAAGTAGAGACATCATTGCGCCAGCTGTCAGTGTCTGCATTAGGGATGTCATTCGCTGAGAGAGGGATGATGGGAGAGGGGGTGTAATGCTCCTTCTCTCATCAATGCTGTTAGCTGTATCAGCATCTAGCCAATACAGTTGAACCTGCTTTGATGGGCGGGGGACCCATTGCTAGCACCGGGACCCCGCCTGCTCAGGAGTCCCATAGCGGCCGGGTGACAGAGCAGGGGGATCGATTCTCCCTTCTCTGCCGCAGAATGTAACTGCATCGTCGTGCTGCTGTATTCTGCCATTCACCCTGCTCCTGCAACTGTCCCTAGGCTAAATTCAGAATGTATTTGATACAAAAAACAAAGCACAATATTATCTATTAGGAGTACTGTTATTATGATGGTTCAGCATTAGCACCGGTATCAACACTAGAGGACTCTGATTAGTTAAACTGTTCACACACAAACCTGGATAACTGCTCTTTCCCTCCAATCAGAACTGTCCCTAAGCTGTGCAATTGTGTCAGTGAATTGGCTGACCCAGTCCTTCTCTAATCTCTGATGAGGTTATGGGGCCAGCCAGTCACAGTAATACCACTATCAAGATGGCTACAGCATTACAGTGACTGGCAGGAAATCTCTGCATGATTATTGTCTATGTAACAGACATCAAACATGCAAGGTTGGGATTTGAGCTTTAAATCAGAGCAACAATCAATGTTCGTCGAGTGCCAAGCACATCCGAGCACCCAGATGATCGAGGAGTATCTGAGTATCACCGAGCACATTCACTCATCCCTAATTATCACCAATCCTATTGAAAGGTAATTCTCTTGTTTTCACCAGAGAATACATTTATTGAAAACATCAATTCTGAACGCAAATGTATTTGTGTTAGAGATCTCAGACTTAATATACTGTAAAAACAAAATATCTTTTTTTAATCAAAAAGTGTTTTCTTGTGCAAAACTGGCAAAAAAATGAAAGGGCAACTTGCCCTTTTCATCTCCCTCCTGCTTCCCCTTCCACTCTCATGAATTAAGAGTTTCTTAACCTCTCTTGCACTTTTAATTTATAGAAAAAAATAAGACTACTTCTTAAGGTTACCTTAATAGTAAAGAACTGCTCTATAAGGATAATATGTTATATATGCTTCATGCTGGCTGTCATAAGAAGCAGTACCAGAATTGTTGTCCAACAGAAAAAATGTATTCAAATTAGTGTACAAGTTAAATGTAATCCCCAAGAAGATTAAAAAAAAACAACATTTTTTATTTTATGCAAGAATCTTTAACATTTATCAAGAGTATTTTTTCCACACCAATTCAATTTGACCTGAACACTGCCATATTATCCTAATTTCTGTGGAATAACAATACCAGTCTAAACAGAACTTAAGCTGCAAAAAATGTATTTTGTTTCTAAACCCCTTAACGACCGCCGATACGCCTTTTAACGGCGGCCGCTAAGGGTACTTAAACCACAGCGCCGTTAATTAACGGCGCTGTGGAAAAAGTGAATAGCGCCCCCCAGAGTCGGATTTTCTCTGGGGTCTCGGTTGCCGAGGGTAGCCGAGACCCCAGAGAACATGATTCGGGGGGTTTTTACCGACCCCCGAGTTGCGATCGCCGGTAATTAACCGTTTACCGGCGGTCGCAACAAAAAAAAAAAAAACGCGATTTGCCGTTTAATTTCTCTGTCCTCCGATGTGATCGCACATCGGAGGACAGAGAAATGTGGTCCCCGATGGCCCCCAATAGCCCCCCAATACTTACCTACCTCCCCCGGTGCTCCTCGTGTCTCCCCATGGGCGCCGCCATCTTTTTTCCGGGAAAAAATGGCGGGCGCACGCGCAGTGCGCCCGCCGCCCGGCACCCGGATGTTCTTTGGGGTCTCGGCTGCCGGGGGTAGCCGAGACCCCAAAGAACATGATCGGGGTCGATTTGCACCGACCCCTGCTTTGCGATCGCCGGTAATTAACAGTTTACCGGCGACCGCAAAAAAAAAAAAAAAAAAAAAAAGCGATCAGTTATTTCTCTGTCCTCTGATGTGATCGCACATCAGAGGACAGAGAAATAGGGGGATTCGGGGACCCTAACATACTCACCCGGGGTCCCTGGGTCCTCTTCTGTCTTCTCCTGCCAGCCGGCTTTTTCATCATGGCGGGCGCATGCGCAGTGCGCCCGCCATCTGCTGCCATCTGCCGGCCGGCAGGAGAAGACAAGTTGGGGCTAAAATTAGGGTTAGGGTTAGAGTTAGGGTTAGGGTTAGGGTTGGGGCTAAATTTAGGGTTAGGGCTAGGGTTAGGGTTAGGCTACTTTCACACTAGCGTTTTTTGGCTTCCGTCGCAATGCGTCGTTGGAGAAAAAACGCATCCTGCAAAAGTGCTTGCAGGATGCGTTTTTTCTCCATTGGCTTGCATTAGCGACGCATTGCGACGGATTGCCACATGTCGCATCCGTCGTGCGACGGATGCGTCGTGCTTCGGCGGACCGTCGACACAAAAAAAACTACATGTAACTTTTTTGTGCGACGTGTCCCACATATTTCAGTGCCACGTGCCACGTATTTAAGTGACACGTGCCACGTATCAAAGTGCCACGTGCCACATATTTCAGTGCCACGTATCAAAGTGCCACGTGCCACGTATCAAAGTGCCACGTATCAAAGTGCCACGTGCCACATATTTCAGTGCCACGTGCCACGTATCAAAGTGCCACGTGCCACGTATCAAAGTGCCACGTGCCACATCTTTCAGTGCCACGTGCCACGTATTTAAGTGACACGTGCCACGTATCAAAGTGCCACGTGCCACATATTTCAGTGCCACGTATCAAAGTGCCACGTGCCACGTATCAAAGTGCCACGTGCCACGTATCAAAGTGCCACGTGCCACGTATTTCAGTGCCACGTATTTAAGTGACACGTATCACGTATAAGTGCCACGTGTCACGTATTTAATTGCCACATATTTAAGTGCCACGTATCAAGATTTTCCATGGAGAACAGACACATCCAGAGATATGTCTGCTCTCCACGGCTGCAGCAACACACTGACAGGAGCCATAGTTCCTGTCGGTGTGTCACTGCGCATGCGCGAGCGAGTTTACCGGCGGTCATTGACCCCGGCACTCTCGCTTAACGGCAGTGCTGCGTGGGAAAGTTCAACGCAGCTGTACTGCTGTTAACCGAGACGCCGGAGTCATTGAACTCCGGAACAGTACGCGATACACTGCTAGGAGCTTCGCTCCTGGCAGTGTATCGCCGGAGAGCAGCCGATCGGAGTGGGACACTCGTTTTATGGATTCTGCGGACAGGGAGTATGAATTTGGTTTATTATTTTTGGATTTTTTCCTGGAGGATCGAGGGCTTCGCCTACAAGTGTGCTGTTGGTGAGTATATACTCTGTGTTATATGTTGTATGTACTGTGTGTCATGTATGTGTATTGTGTGTAGGTGTTTTGTGTAACTTTACAATTGTGCTAAGTCGCCGGACACAGGGACAACTCTCCCATCCTAATACCGGATGGGAGTAGTAGTCCCATACGGCGACTTAGCACAATGGTGGCACTAGCGTCGCATGGGGACACACACACGCACACACACGCACACACAGAAGGACTCCATGCTGCTTCACTGGGGGGCGGGGGCTTCCCTCTTCCTGTCCGACGTCACGTCCGGTCCTGGGTGTCAACCCCTCCGTACAAAGACGCCGACACCCAGGACAAAGGCGCTGTGTGTGGAAGGTAATATGGGGCCCTAGGGGGATACGCAGACACGCCGCTGCGTAAAGAATTGACATGTCAATTCTTTTTACGCCGGCGTGTTTGCAGACAAAAGCGCCGCGTTTTTTTGCGGTGTGTCTGAACGGCAAAGTGAATTTCTCATTCACTTTGCCGGCAGACGAAAATGACATTGCGCATTTTTGAAAAGCGCCCGCAAAATAGCGCTCAAAAATGCGCTATGTCTGAAAGTAGCCTAAGGCTTCTTTCACACTTGCGTCGGTACGGGGCGGTCGCAATGCGTCGGCCCGATGTACCGACGCACGTTGTGAAAATTGTGCACAACGTGGGCAGCGGATGCAGTTTTTCAACGCATCCGCTGCCCAGTCTATGTCCTGGGGAGGAGAGGGCAGAGTTACGGCCACGCATCCGCGGAAATGGCGGACGCGACGTACAAAAAAAAGGTTACATTGAACTTTTTTTGTGACGACGGGGGCTAAAGTTATGGTTAGGGTTGGGGCTAAAGTTAGGGTTGGGGCTAAAGTTAGGGTTAGAGTTGGGATTAGGGTTAGGGTTTGGATTAGGGTTGGGATTAGTGTTACGTTTGGGATTAGGGTTGGGATTAGGGTTAGGATTAGGGTTAGGGGTGTGTTGGATTTAGGGTTTTGATTAGGGTTATGGTTAGGGTTGAGATTAGGGCTGTTTTGGGGTTAGGGTTGTGATTATCGTTAGGGTTGTGATTAGGATTATGGATCGGGTTGAGATTAGGGTTAGGGCTGTGTTGGGGTTAGGGTTGGAGTTAGAATTGGGGGGTTTCCACTGTTTAGGTACATCAGGGGGTCTCCAAACACGACAGCCAATTTTGCGCTAAAAAAGTCAAATGGTACTCCCTCCCTTCTGAGCTCTGCCGTGCGCCCAAACAGTGGTTTACCCCCACATATGGGGCATCAGCGTACTCGGGATAAATTGGACAACAACTTTTGGGGTCCAATTTCTCCTGTTACCCTTGTGAAAATAAAAACTTGGGGGCTAAAAATCTTTTTTGTTGGAAAAAAATATATTTTTTTATTTTCACTACTCTGCATTATAAATTTCTGTGAAGCACTTGAGCTTTCAAAGTTCTCACCACATATCTAGATAAGTTCCTTAGGGGGTCTAGTTTCCAAAATTTGGTCACTTGTGGGGGTTTCTACTGTTTAGGTACATTAGGGGTCTGCAAACGCAACATAACGCCCGCAGACAATTCTATCAAAGTCTGCATTGCAAAATGGCGCTCCTTCCCTTCCGAGCTCTGCCGTGCGCCCAAACAGTGGTTTACCCCCACATATGGGGTACCAGCATACTCAGGACAAATTGGACAACAACTTTTGGGGTCCAATTTCTCTTGTTACCCTTGTGAAAATAAAAATTTGGGGGCTAAAAAAATCTTTTTTGTGGGAAAAAAAATATTTTTTATTTTCACTACTCTGCATTATAAACTTCTGTGAAGCACTTGGGCATTCAAAGTTCTCACCACATATCTAGATAAGTTCCTTGGGGGGTCTATTTTCCAAAATGGGGTCACTTGTTGGGGGTTTCTACTGTTTAGGTACATTAGGGGTCTGCAAAGGCAACATAACGCCCGCAGACAATTCTATCAAAGTCTGCATTCCAAAATGGCACTCCTTCCCTTCCGAGCTCTGCCATGCGCCCAAACAGTGGTTTACCCCCACATATGGGGTACCAGCATACTCAGGACAAATTGGACAACAACTTTTGGGGTCCAATTTCTCTTGTTACCCTTGTGAAAATAAAAATTTGGGGGCTAAAAAAATCTTTTTTGTGGGAAAAAAAATATTTTTTATTTTCACTACTCTGCATTATAAACTTCTGTGAAGCACTTGGGCATTCAAAGTTCTCACCACATATCTAGATAAGTTCCTTGGGGGGTCTATTTTCCAAAATGGGGTCACTTGTTGGGGGTTTCTACTGTTTAGGTACATTAGGGGTCTGCAAAGGCAACATAACGCCCGCAGACAATTCTATCAAAGTCTGCATTCCAAAATGGCACTCCTTCCCTTCCGAGCTCTGCCATGCGCCCAAACAGTGGTTTACCCCCACATATGGGGTACCAGCATACTCAGGACAAATTGGACAACAACTTTTGGGGTCCAATTTCTCTTGTTACCCTTGTGAAAATAAAAACTTGGGGGCTAAAAAATCTTTATTGTTAAAAAATATATATTTTTTATTTTCACGACTCTGCATTATAAACTTCTGTGATGCACTTGGGCATTCAAAGTTCTCACTACACATCTAGATAAGTTCCATGGGGGGTCTAGTTTCCAAAATGGGGTCACTTTTGGGGGGTTTCTGCTGTTTAGGCACATCAGGGGCTCTCCAAACGCGACATGGCGTCCGATCTCAATTCCAGTCAATTTTGCATTGAAAAGTCAAATGGCGCTCCTTTGCTTCCGAGCTCAGCCATGCGCCCAAACAGTGGTTTACCCCCACATATGGGGTGTCGGCGTACTCAAGACAAATTGTACAACAGCTTCTGGGGTCCATTTTCTCCTGTTACCCTTGGTAAAATAAAAATTTGGAGGCAAAAAGATCATTTTTGTAGAAAAAATGCGATTTTTTTATTTTCACGGCTCTACGTTATAAACTTCTGTGAAGCACCTGGGGGTTTAAAGTGCTCACCACACATCTAGATAAGTTCCTTAAGGGGTCTAGTTTCCAAAATGGTGTCATATGTGGGGGGTCTCTACTGTTTAGGCACATCAGCGGCTCTCCAAACGTGACATGGCGTCCGATCTCAATTCCAGCCAATTCTACATTGAAAAAGTAAAACGACACTCCTTCTCTTCCAAGCTCTGCGGTGCGCCCAAACAGTGGTTTACCCCCATATATGGGGTATCGACGTACTCAGGAGAAATTGCACAACAACTTTTGTGGTCTAATTTCTCCTGTTACCCTTGTGAAAATAAAAATTTGGGGGCAAAAAGATCATTTTTGTAGAAAAAATGAGATTTTTTATTTTCACGGCTCTACGTTATAAACTTCTGTGAAGCACTTGGGGGTTCAAAGTGCTCACCACACATCTAGATAAGTTCCTTGGGGGGTCTAGTTTCCAAAATGGTATCACTTGTGGGGGGTTTCCACTGTTTAGGCACATCAGGGACTCTCCAAACGCGACATGGCATCCGATCTCAATTCCAGCCAATTCTGCATTGAAAAAGTCAAACGGTGCTCCTTCACTTCCAAGCTCTGCGGTGCGCCCAAACAGTGGTTTACCTCCACATATGGGGTATCGACGTACTCAGGGGAAATTGCACAACAACTTTTGTGGTCTAATTTCTCCTGTTACCCTTGTGAAAATAAAAATTTGGGGGCAAAAAGATCATTTTTGTAGAAAAAATGAGATTTTTTATTTTCACGGCTCTACGTTATAAACTTCTGTGAAGCACTTGGGGGTTCAAAGTGCTCACCACACATCTAGATAAGTTCCTTGGGGGGTCTAGTTTCCAAAATGGTATCACTTGTGGGGGGTTTCCACTGTTTAGGCACATCAGGGACTCTCCAAACGCGACATGGCATCCGATCTCAATTCCAGCCAATTCTGCATTGAAAAAGTCAAACGGTGCTCCTTCACTTCCAAGCTCTGCGGTGCGCCCAAACAGTGGTTTACCTCCACATATGGGGTATCGACGTACTCAGGAGAAATTGCACAACAACTTTTGTGGTCTAATTTCTCCTGTTACCCTTGTGAAAATAAGAATTTGTGGGCGAAAAAATCATTTTTGTGAAAACAAATGCGATTTTTTATTTTCACGGCTCTACGTTATAAACTTCTGTGAAGCACTTGGGGGTTCAAAGTGCTCACCACACATCTAGATAAGTTCCTTGGGGGGTCTAGTTTCCAAAATGGTGTCACTTGTGGGGGGTTTCCACTATTTAGGCACATTAGGGGCTCTCCAAACGCGACATGGCGTCCGATCTCAATTCCAGCCAATTCTGCATTGAAACAGTCAAACGGTGCTCCTTCACTTCCAAGCTCTGCGGTGCGCCCAAACAGTGGTTTACCTCCACATATGGGGTATCGGCGTACTCAGGAAAAATTGCACAACAAAATTTGTGGTTAAATTTCTGTTTTTACACTTGTGAAAATTAAAAAAAATGGTTCTGAAGTAAAATGTTTGCAAAAAAAAGTAAAATGTTAATTTTTTTCTTCCACATTGTTTTAGTTCCTGTGAAGTACGTAAAGGGTTAATAAACTTCTTGAATGTGGTTTTGAGCAGCTTGAGGGGTGCAGTTTTTAGAATGGTGTCACACTTGGTTATTTTCTATCATATAGACCCCTCAAAATCACTTCAAAGGTGATGTGGTCCCTAAAAAAAACATGGTGTTGTAAAAATGAGAAATTGCTGGTCAACTTTTAACCCTTATAACTCCCTAACAAAAAAAAAAATTGTTTCCAAAATTGTGCTGATGTAAAGTAGACATGTGGGAAATGTTATTTATTAACTATTTTTTGTGACATATCTCTCTGATTTAAGGGCATAAAAATACAAAGTTTGAAAATTGCAAAATTTTAAAAATTTTCGCCATATTTCCATTTTTTTCATAAATAATCGCAAGTAATATCGAAGAAATATTACCACTAACTTGAAGTACAACATGTCACGAAAAAACAATCTCAGAATCAGCGGGATCCGATAAAGCGTTCCAGAGTTATAACCTCATAAAGTGACACTGGTCAGAATTGTAAAAATTGGCTCGGTCATTAAGTACCAAATTGGCTCTGTCACTAAGGGGTTAATGTATAGTACATTTCAAATAAACTGTCTGCATATTTTAGCAATTCAGGATCACTAAGGTCAAAATGAATTAAATATTTCATCCTTGTATTCTGTCTGGATGGTAGACATTAATTTTATATTCGGATAAAAAATGCTATTCAAGTCATTTTTATATTGTAGAATTGGGTTGATTGGAAATGTTCAGCAGGAGAAAATGTCAGTATGGAATCTTAAAAAGGTGATCTATGGAAGCAGAATGAAATAATTTTCACTGATGGCATAATTATACTGCTTGTTGTAAGAAATAATACTTCTATTCATCTTTTCATTTAAAAAAAAATGCCGGAAAACTTTTAACAAAATGACTACTTCTGTAAAATAATAATTAAGGGACCTTTGTCACAATTGCTAATAGTTAGTGTTTGGAGACAAAATTCAGGTTAAAAGCTTTTTTATCAGAAAATAATATTATAGAATGTAGTATGTCAGAGAAAATGTAGTGAGTTCTCTATAGGGTTGCTAATCTGAAAAAGTCTAAACCATATTATGTATGCCTACTCTAAAGCAACGTATAGATTTAAGGGTTCTTGTCAGCACAGAATGACTGTTTAAACCAAATACGGGCATTCAGTGCACCATTGGTGTGGTCAAATATTTAAGTGCACCATGCACAAACTTGTTTTCTTTCTCTATCCACCCCCCTTCCCTCTTATTTGTTTCATATCTCTGGCCGTATAGAGCCAGAGAAGGAAAAAGATAATAATAATAATAATAATAATCTTTATTTATATAGCGCCAACATATTCCGCTGCGCTTTACAGCTTAACAGTTTTAAACGCAAGTCATAAGTAACAACGTTAACAATACAATAATTAAAGCACAATAAGATGACCCTACTCGTGAGAGCTTACAATCTACAATGAGGTGGGGGAGATACAAAGTACAGGAGCTTATTTACAATCATGTATTTACAATGGTGGTCCAGCCATCTTTAGGGGTGGGGGATAGATGGAGACAGTGAATTGGGCTACACACGCGTCCTTACACATAAAATTAATTTTATTAGGGAACGTGATAGGCTGCTCTGAACAAATATGTTTTGAGGGCGCACCTAAAACATGCACATTGTGAATGGTACTAATTTATTGGGGTAGAGCATTCCAGAGGATTGGTGCAGCATGGGAGAAGTCTTGGAGTCAGGAGTCGGAGGTATGGATTAGTCTGAGGTTACTCAAAAGTCATTTGCAGAGCACAGTGGTCGGTTAGGCCAATGGACAGAGATAAGGGAGGAGATGTAAAGGGGTGCCGCACTGTGGAGAGCTATGTGTGTGAGAACAAGTATTTTGAATTGGATCCTATAATGAATGGGCAGCAAGTGTAATGACTGGCGAAGAGCAGCTGCATCTGAATACCGATTAGCCAGGTAGATGACCCTGGCTGCTGCATTAAGAATAGATGAAAGTCGAGTAACGGGGAGGCCAATTAATAGAGTGTTACAGTAGACCAGGCGGGAGTGTATCAGGGCAACAGTGAGGGTGTTTGTTGTTTCCATGGTGAGGAAATGGCAGATTCTAGAGATGTTCTTTAGATGTAAGCACCAAGAGCGGGCAAGAGATTGCATATGGGAAGTGTTGGAGAGATTGGTGTCAAACGTGACACCCAGACAGCGCGCCTGCTGCTGGGGTGTTATTATGGTGTTTTAGCCTGAGGAGGGAATGAAAGATGTCAAAAAGTTCCCAGTGGTTGCTGGAAAGTGAGGAGATCAGGGTGGTGAAGTAGGTCTGTTTGGCAAAATGAAGGGCAGAATTATAGGTTCTTAACATAAATTTGAAGTGGATAAAGTTTTCTGGTGTACTAGTTTTCCTCCATAAGCTTTCAGCACTTTTAGAGCATCGCTGGAGAAATCAGGTTTGCGATGTGAGCCAGGGCTATTTTACTCTGCGCTTGGAGGTTCTGAGGGTGAGGGGTGCTACTTGGTCCAGGGTGCTTCTAAGAGTGTCATTGTAGTGGTGTTCAGCCTGATTAGGGCAGGAAAAAGAGGAGATTGGGGACAATGATGAGTGGAAGGAGTCTGAAAGTGTATGAGAGTTAATGGCGTATAGATTTCTGAATGTGTGGTAGGTAGGAGTGTGCTGGGTTGGGCGAGGGATTGCGAGCGCGAAGGAGAGAATGTTGTGGTCAGAGAGGGAAAGCGGTGAGTTATCTAGGTAGGAGATTGAGCAGAGTCGGGTGAAGACCAGGTCAAGGATGTTACCATCTTTGTGTGTTTCAGAGGTTGAGAGCTGTGAGAGGCCAAGAGAAGTGGTTAGTGATAGAAGCTGGGATGTAGATGTGGAAGTGGGGCTGTTTATGGGGATGTTGAAGTCTCCCAGGATAAGGGTTGGGAGTTCTGAGGACATGAAGTGCGGCAGCCAGGCTGAGAAGTGTTCAAGTAACTGGGTGGGCAAGCCTGGGGGCTAATATATAACCGTTACTCTGAGGGAGAGGGGACGGAAGAGCCTGATCATGTGGACATCAAAAGAAGGGAATGAGAGTGATGGAACTGGGGGGATGACCTGGAAAGTGCATTGTGGGGACTGGAGTATGCCGACTCCATCACCACCAAAGATAGATGGAAAAGTAGGTGGAAGGTGCACTTAAATGTTTGGCCATATCAGGGGTGCACCAAACACCTGTGTTAGGGCTGGCAAAAGGCACTGAGTGAATATAACGCTAGTAAAAGGTACGTTAGCAGCCCGGAAACTGGTGCTAGATAATGGCGGCACTATATGGCGGTACTATACCAGAAAAGACACGGTTTCCGTCACCCGGTATGTACAGAAGTGAACTCTGTTGCTTCACAGAGTTGCAGGGAGTTAAGGAAATGCTGCGCCCTGTTAGCAGTCACAGGGTGCAGCAAAGGAATACTAGTGGGATCCCTGAAATTCACCCCCACTATGCTGGTGATTGATCCCGCTCTGACCCTCGGTGGCTTTTGAGCCCGCGCCTGAGGACGCCCTGAGTCAGATGCAGAGGTCAAGTGGGAATTCCCACCCTACACTGACCGGTAGTCAGGAGTAAAAGAAGATAGACGCACAGAGTGCGTACAGTGCCCCACTGGCAGTCACTGATGGTTTGCTGCAGTACAGATCATGCTTTTGTGTAAAGTCCAACATTCGCGAGCATTCATCGTCACAAGGAATGGGAATGATTAAGGACACCAGAACAGGCTGTCAGGACTCTGAACATTTTGTACCTTTTGTGCATTACTGCAATTTTCCAAGATGGCGTCTTTGGTCTCATGTGCACTGTGTCTTCCTGCTATAAAACTCCACCCCAGCCTTCAGTCTGTGCTAGAGTATTTTGCCTTGCATCCAGCTCCTGACCTCTGATTACTCCCTGGCTATATACCTGCTCCTGTGAACCTGTGTGGTGATCCTGCTACTCTGCTCTGAGTTCCTGCTGCATACACCAGTTCCAGTAATCCTCCTTCATCTGCTGCTCATATTTACTTCCATCTGCATTTGCTGGACATGTAAGCGTTTGCTGCTCTGCAAAAACCTGAGACTATTAACTAGGGCTCCCTGGTTGAGCTAAGATATTATTTGAACTGCCTTATAAGCTTATCTATCTGTGTTTGGACTAAGACAAGGATTTATTTGTGTCAAGTATCCTCAATAATAACTGCGCTTCATATACTTTCTGCTTGATTGCATTTTCCTCTGAAGTTTCATATATACTGCTAAGCTGCGTTTAATATTTACACCAAGTGTTGTGGACTTGAGTTTCTCTCTGCACTTGTTTGAATCACCGTGTGATAATATAGACTTTACCACTTATAAAACTGTGTCCTGTAGTTGTCTTGTTCCACGCAAAGAGTCTCCTGAGTTATCCCCATTAATTATTACACAGGCATACAACCACACACACGATAATAGGTTTATAAGCAATAAGCTGCGGAGCCCGAATGTGCTCAGCAGTCTTCCAGGACCTGTCCTCTGGGCCATAACCCTTCCAATCCACCAAAAAACTTTTTTTCCCTCTTACACCCAATGATAGCGTTCACCTCATTATCATGCGTAGACTAACCCAATGTCCCGGCAGATGACTCAGAAATCCGGGACATGTGAACTGGCTTTAGAAGGGACACATGAAAGGTGTCAGTGATACCTAGGCATGGAGGAACGACAAGACGGTAGACCACAAGGTTAACCTGTTCCAGGACCTTGAAGAGACCCAAGTAGCGAGGTGCAAACTTAGTGGACTCAACTCGCAGCCTGATATTACGGGCGGAGAGCCACACTAAGTCACCAGGAGCAAAGGTCGGAGCGGAGCGCCAATGTGCATAGGCAGAGACCCACATTCTCTCCTTGGAGGCCCGGATGGCATCCTGTGTGCTGTCCCAAATGTCATGTACCTCCACAGTCCAGTCTGCCAAGCTGGAGTCAGCGGAAGACACGAGCATAGGAACTGGTACCCACGGATGCTGGCCGTAGTTAAGGAGGAATGGGGTCTGCCCAGTGGAGTTGGCTACGGCATTGTTCAGCGCAAACTACACCCATGGTAGTGTGGCGCCCCTAGGGGTATTTGCCACAAAAATAGTTATTGACACCAAATACAAATATTAAAATAGCAAGACTGCATTACCATCTCCGGCCAGAAGGGGGAGCTCCAGAGACTCCCCTTGATCTATTCTGGTCTGAGAAAAGGACTGGCAGTTGGGTTGAGGAGTTGAAAGTGAGAGGTCGTATAACTAAACTCCTAACAGCCCTATGACGGATTATAAGCCTGTGATACCCATAGTAGGAAAAGAGGAATAGAGAAAAAGGACATTGTAAGAACCGGGTAGCAATAACCTCTACCCAGAATAGGCGCAGAGACGGATACCGGATGCATGGCTATATTCATTATATATAATACAGCAACCGGAAGGAAGTGAGGTGATATCAGCTTCACCAGGGTAAGACGCAGCGACAGACACAGAGTTCAGCGGTACTCCCAGAGGGGGTAAGCCGATAAAAAAAGGACTCGGGTTGTCCGTCGAACCAGAGCACAGAAGAGACAGATTCGGTCGGCAGCCAGTTCACAAACAGCAGCAGGGCCATACAGAAACTGCGCATAATAAGAGGTGGAAATCCTGACAGGGTCAAAGTAATTCAGAGTTCTTAAACAGACTCCGGTGACAGTATTGGTTGCAAATCCCTTTTTGTTGAAGTAAACTGGTTAAACATTTCAGCGCCTGTCTTTCATTTGGACAATAGCCATCGATCCAGGATCGGGGTCATCACAGCTGAGAGGACCTGCTGCTGATCAAGTAAGTGTCTGTTCCTTCATGATATCCCTTACATTGTGCATCACCTGAGGCCACAGCACCAGGTCAAGCCACTAGTGACATCCCCCTCAAGAGACGGACCCCATTGATCTGGTGCTGGGTACCTCGGTCTCCCGGGCGTCACAGTAGCAAGGATGCCCAGTCATTCTGCCTGGCTGAATCAAAATGTCACAGATATGTGACCAGGATCTGGTTGGCCCTCTCCACCAACCCATCTGTCTCGGGATGGTATGCTGAAGAGAGATTCAGCTACATGCTGAGTAGACGACAAAGTTCTCTCCAGAACCGAGACTCAAACTGGGGACCCTGGTCACTGACAATATTGTCTGGCATACCGTGTAGGCAGAAAATGTGTTTAATAAACAACACTGCCAAGGCCCGTGCAGAAGGTAGCCGTGGAAGAGGCACCAAGTGCACCATTTTGGAAAAATGGTCGGTGATTACCCAAATAATGGTGCAGCTACGGGACTTGGGTAAGCCCACCCCAAAGTCCATCCTGACCATCTCCCAGGGCCTGACCGCCAACGGCAGGGGTAAAGTAATCCAGCTGGCCTTTGTCAGGGAGACTTATTCTTGGCCTAGGAGACACATGCCTGAATATAGTCTCCGACGTCACGGGCCATCTGCGGCCAACAGTATGTCCTCGCCAGCAGCTCAGATGTCCTCTTGGTCCCAAAATGTCCACCCACCCTGGACGAGTGAGCCCAAGAGAGACCCTCCGGTTGCAAATTTGATTGCACAAAAGTCTTGCCTGGTAGTACAGACTCTAGCAAAAATGGTGGCCATGGTCCTCAGGCTCTCTGAAGGGACAATTAGCCGAGGATCCTCCTCCTCCTCTACTGAAGACACTACAAAGTGGGAGAGAGCATCGGCACAGATGTTCCTCTCCAAGGAAAGATAATGGAGAGTGAAGTGGAAATGGGAGAAGAGCAAGGACCATCTAGCCTGGCAACAGTTTAGCTGCTGGGCAGTCTGCAAATAAACCAGATTTTTGCGGTCGGTATACACTTGGAAAGGAAAACGAGCCCCTTCCAGGAGGTATCTCCACTTCGAGAAAGCCAATTTCATAGCTACCAACTCCCTGTCCCCGATGGAGTAATTCCTCTCCGTGGGTGTGAAGGTCTTGGAGAAAAAGAAGCAAGGATGCTTCCGACCCTGAGCATCCTTTTGGAAGAGGACTGCTCCAGCTCCAACGGATGAGGCATCCACCTCCATTATAAATGGTTTATCTGCATCGGGGCGATGTAGGATGGGAGTGCTAGCAAAATGAGACTTAATAGAGAGGAAGGCCTTGGAGACCTCCTCTGACCACAATTTGGGATTTGCTCCCTTCTTGGTGAGGGCTACCAAGTGAGCTACCAGAGTAGAGAAGTGAGGAAAGAATTGGTGATAATAGTTAATGAACCCCATAAAGCGCTGCACCGCTTTGAGAGAATGGGGTTCCTGTCAGTTCATCACAGCCTGTAGCTTGGCAGGATCCATAGCCAATCCCTGGGCAGAGATGATATAGCCAAGGAAAGGCAAGGACTAATGCTAAAAGACACACTTCTCCAACTTGGCGTAGAGGGAGTTTGGCCGTAGGAGGTTGAAGACTTTGCAACCATCTCTCCGGTGGGAATCCAAATCTGGAGAGTAGATGAGAATATCATCCAGATAGAAAAAAGTCTCCAAAGTCTTGAAAAATGTCTGGGGCATTACAGAGCCCGAAGGGCATCACCAGGTATTCATAGTGCTCATCCATGGTGTTAAAAGCCGTTTTCCATTTGTCCCTCTCACGGATGCAAATCAGGCTGTAAGCACCCCGCAGAACTAGTTTAGTAAATATCCTTGCTCCCCGTAGCCTATTGAAGAGCTCAGATATCAGAGGCAAAGGGTACTTATTCTTAACGGTGATGGCGTTAAGACCTTTGTAGTCTATGTATGGACATAGTTCTCCTTTCTTTTTCTGCACGAAGAAGAACCCTGCCCCTGCAGGTGACACAGACTTCCTAATGAACTCTCTTGCCAAATTCTCCTGGATGTATTGAGTCATTGCCTCCATCTCCAGGAGAGACAGGGGGTAAACCTGACCCCAGCGAGGCTCTGCCCCAGGCAAGAGATCAATAGGACAGTCATAGGGGCGGTGAGGTGGAAGGGTCTCCGCAGCCCTCTTGGAGAACACGTCCGCATAGGACCACAAGCCCTTGGGGAGAGAGGAAATATCTGTGCGTACCTCTGTAGTGACAACCTGAACGCACTCCCTCAGACATCTGCCCTCACAAAATTCACCTCATCCCAAAATTCTCCCTGAGGACCACTCAATATGAGGGGAGTGGTAACAAAGACAGGGTATCCCTAGCAGGATCTTGTCTATTCCCTCTGGAATGACAAGAAGGGAAACAATCTCTAGATGGGATGGAGGCATAGATAACGTAAATGGGATGGTCTGGTGTGTTGTTTGTGAGGGCAGTGTCGACCCATTCACCACTCATACAGTCACCGGCTTGGCGAGCATCACCAGGGGTATTGCTTGGCATTGGGCGAAGGCAGAGGACATAAAAATCCCCTCTGCCTCGGAATCCACACAAAGCTCAACTGAAATCATAGATGGGCCTAAGGTGATTGTCCTTTTGAAGGACAGTTTGGAGGAAAACGCTGCTGTGTCTAGTAATCCTCCTCCTACGGTTACTAGACGCGGTTGTTTCCCGACCGCTGGGGACATTTCTTGGTGCATAATGTCCTGTCTGCTGGCAGAAATTACAGACCACGGGTATTCGAGCGGCCCGGGACTTAGGTCCCGCTCGAGAAATCTCCATGGCCTCATGGGACTCGGACACCTGAACAGGAGATTCCAGAGGCCTGGGGAAGGTAGGAGCCAACCGGAACCTCTGCCTACACTGCGTTCGCTCCAACCTTCGTTCGTTAAAACGAAGGTCGATGCGGGTGGATATAGTTACAAGCTCTTCCAGTGTGGCGTGAATCTCCCTAGTGGCCAAGGCGTTCTTCACATGGTCAGCCAGTCCCTTCCTGAACACAGGGATAGGGACTTTATTTGGCCACTCCGGCTCAGATGCCAAAGTCCGGAAGTGTATGGCGAAGTGACTGACCATGGACGAGCCCTGTGTCAATGCCAGCAGTTAGAGCGCCATATCATGGGTGACATGAGGTCCCATAAAGACCTGTTTCAGAGAGTCCAGGAAGCAAAGAGCATTCTGCACCACATAATCATCACGCTCCCACAGCGGTGTTGCCCACTCAAATGCCCTGCCCGATAGAAGGGATATAATAAACCCCACTTTAGCCTGTTTGGTGGAAAAACGTGCAGCCAGGAGCTCTAGATGTGTGGCACACTGGCTCACGAATCCCCGACACAGCTTACTGTCACCAGCAAACTTGTCTGGTAACGGGAGATGGGATAATGTCAGAGCAGGGGTGCCAGTGGACAAACTGGATGCAGCTACGCTAGCAGCCTGAACAGCGACTGCGGTGACATCCACGGCTGAGGTTGTGCGCTCGAGAGCCATCAACCTCCCCTCCAGCTGCTGGATGTACCGTAGTAGAAGCTGATCGTTTGCCATTACTAGCCAGACCCTGGCGCTAGTATACTGTTAGGGCTGGCGGAACGCACCGAGTAAATATAAAGTTAGTAAAAGGTGCGTTCGCAGCCCGGGATCTACCGTGCAGGAGTGGAAATTGCTGCTAGATAAAGTTGGAGCGCCCCCACTGTCGCAGGGCCGAGGGGTACCCGGTACCGGGGCTCTCTGTCTTGGTTCTGGGATTGTCACGGTGGCTAGACCCGGTCCGTGACCCTGCTGAGGGGCGTCCAGTGAAAGTTGAGAATTAAGTGGTGTGGTGCAGGTCACGGTTAATAATGAGGACACCAGGTTGCAGTCTCTTCACCTCTTTACTGAAGGCTCCAGGATCCTCAATCCGGAATACAGTTAACAGGGCTGTCTGAGACCGGCCAACCCGATGGCACCTCCAGAGTTCCCTTTGCAGGTGGAAATCTGTGCCTACCTTCTAGCGCTTGTGTGTTGTAGTCCTTCCCTGCTTAGCACCACGGGATAGTCCTCACAACTGTTGTGTCTGTTTCTGAAGTTCCCTCACAACTGATTCTGATGTTCTTCTCCGTCCCCCAGATGATATGGCAAGGACGCACCCGTATGACGGGTAGGCCTGGAGTTCTTCCAGGACCCTAGAGTCGCCCCTCTCTAACTGTTGCCCCCTATGTCTGCTTAGGTGATTTGGGTGAGACAGCCCACCTATAACTGACTGTCCTGCCATAGGTTTGAAGTAAGGCCTGGAGCTCAATACTTCCTCGGTGTTTCCGGCCACCAGCTACGCGCCTCAGTAGGATGTTGCCTCGGTCTTACAGCATGACTCCTACTGGTGTTATCTCCTTGTTGCGTTGATCTCGTTTCTCACTCTTTACAATAAACCTCGCTTCTTGTCCTTTCTTGGGGTACCGCCGCAATGAAGTGCAGGCGCGGTCCTGTAACGTTCTTTCTGTTCGCTAGGCCTCTGTCAGGATCCCACCCCTGACAGGGACCCCCCTGAATCTTCCCCTGCAACACCCTCTGCCACAGGATGTTGCCTGGTTCCAACCCAGTCAGCTTTCTGTCTAACTTCCTATCTAACCCCCAGTTTTACCAGATTGTGAGGAGTGGCCTAATACATAGCACCCTTAGCTCCCCATGGAGGCCAGACTGTGAAGTGTATTGGTGTCTGTGATACCTGGTCAGGTGAACTCCTTCAGTGCCATCAGACGTACCAACACTCCCCTTAGCGGCGGAGCATCAGCACTGCAATGACCAGGACTCTGGGGCGCTGCTCTCCCCCCCGGTTAAATCCAGTACTCCTGGACTGGGAAGAAAACAACAATACATGTCAGCAAGAAGACATACCATTTTCAGAAATGCAAAAACAAGTAAATTTGAACAGAGCTTCCCTTTATGGGAGGTGAGAACACTTGAACGTTACAAACATGGTTAACTACTTTAAATAACATACCATAAATAACTTCTATTACCCAACCGGGTATTCTACTTAGTGCAATTTCGGAACAATAATTTAACTTTGCCTCTAAGGACGTATAGCTGAATCCACTAAAGGTTTACTATAAAACACTACAAGGCTAATCAACTTTTCTTCATTTTTCCAACTTTACATTCACAGGACCGCCTGTCTATTCACCCCAGGCCTACTGCCTCTCGCTCTTTTGCAGGACCGCCCCATTCCTCGTCTGGGCCTACTGCCTTTCTCTTTCTATACACAGTTTAGGACTTATCAACCTTCTCTCAGCACAAGATTACTGAGCCATCTCTGTATGGCTCCTAGGAGGACTCACCAATTAACCCCGTACGGGTTAACTTCCTGTCCTCATTCTCTAACACATTATTAAACATTTCCTACAATCAACTAACTGACTACATACAACTTGTACATATAAATATTATCATTACTTCTTTTAAGGCAACATTATACTGTAAGTGCTATTGGTGAACGTTCCCTTTAAGAGGGAACCAAGTCTCTTGGAGGTAGTGCAACTTCTCAAGCTGCAAGTTCATATAAGGCAGGGACTCCTGTACTGTTTCCAGGAACAGATTCTTCACAAAGAGTCCTTTTCCTTGTAAAACCAGTAGGGGGCACCTTTAAGAAGGTGCAATCTATTTAAAAAGCATTGTGTGAATCATTCACCGTCCACGATTCGGTAGTCTTTATAACATGGGTGAACAGAGAGCAAAAAGGAAAATAAAAGCAAAAATAAAAGCAATAGGGATCCCGGGTAAACGAAGGGATCCCTTTAAGAATAACCCTAGTCGGGTTTAAAGCAGCAAAAAGCAGGGAAACAAACAGTTAACTATTTACATATCCATGGCATCGAGGTTTACTCTCGCTCTGGCGGCCGTAGCTCCGCATAGACCTCGCTCGGCAAGGTGATCGGCGAGATCGGGGCCTTTAAGAAGTGCTCCATACCCGTGGCCCGATCCCAGGGTGTAAGTCGCCGGAGTCTATAGGTCCCAGGTAGAGGGGGTACCGCGACGGGGCCTATCAGCAAGTCCTCTGCTGGCGAGGCAGGGTCGTTCTTCATACCTGCTCAGATGCAGTCCCTCCGGTGCAGATCTGCTCCGTCTCCGCTGGGACCTGGAACGCTAGTTGCAGGGCCTTGCGCTGCGGCGTTGTCATCTCCGTTTGCAGCATCTCGCTTTCTGGCAGGGTCTTGCTTTCTGGCTTCGGAGCGCTGGAACTTCTTTCTTGCTCCGGACCAGACGAGGCTGCCGACAGACGTCTGATGAGGCTCCCGATGAAGGTCTTCTTCCACCCGGCCTCAGTGCTCAGCTGCGTCTGCCGGAGTTGGTCGCTGAGCTCATCCACTCCGGCCTGCAGGAAGTCAGTATCAGCGGTGGAGGCCCGGTCACGGTGTCCCTCCGGGTAGCTGGGGGAGTTGTCATGTTCTCAATGGCAAGAGAACATAGCATCAGCATATATAGGAACTAGCTCTTGGAAGATGGGAACTGAGCTGACCATGAACTAAACCTAACGCACAACTAGCAGTGGCCGGGTAGCATGCCTACGTTGATTCTAGATGCCCAGCACCAGCCGGAGGACTAAATAATGCTAGCAGAGGAAAATATTAGTCCTAGCTCACCTCTAGAGAAATACCCCGAAAGGAGACAGAGGCCCCCCACATGTATTGGCGGTGAATTAAGATGAAATAACAAACGTAGTATGAAAATAGGTTTAGCAAATTTGAGGTCCACTTACTACATAGCAGAAGACAGAAAGGACACTTTCATGGTCAGCTGAAAACCCTATCAAAACACCATCCAGAAATTACTTTAAAACTCTGGCATTAACTCATAACACCAGAGTGGCAATTCCTGTTCACAAGAGCTTTCCAGACACAGTAACGAAACTTCAGCTGTGAACTGGAACAAAAATGCAAAAACAAACATGGACAAGAGTCCAACTTATCTAGTAGTTGTCTAGGAGCAGGAACAAGCACAGAGAGGCTTCTGATAACATTGTTGACCGGCAAGCAACTAACAGAGCAGCAAGGTTATATAGCGACTCCCACATCTTGATGGGAACAGGTGAACAGAGAAGATGACAACACCAGTTCAATTCCACCAGTAGCCACCGGGGGAGCCCAGAATCCAAATTCACAACAGTACCCCCCCCTCAAGGAGGGGGCACCGAACCCTCACCAGAACCACCAGGGCGATCAGGATGGGCCCTATGAAAGGCACGAACCAGATCAGAGGCATGAACATCAGATGCATTCACCCAAGAATTATCCTCCTGGCCGTATCCCTTCCACTTGACCAGATACTGGAGTCTCCGTCTGGAAACACGAGAGTCCAAGATTTTCTCCACAACGTACTCCAACTCACCCTCAACCAACACCGGAGCAGGAGGCTCAACGGAAGGCACAACCGGTACCTCATACCTGCGCAATAATGACCGATGAAAAACGTTATGAATAGAAAAGGATGCAGGGAGGTCCAAACGGAAGGAAACAGGGTTAAGAATCTCCAATATCTTATACGGGCCGATGAACCGAGGCTTAAACTTAGGAGAAGAGACCCTCATAGGGACAAAACGAGAAGACAACCACACCAAATCCCCAACACAAAGCCGAGGACCAACACGACGGTGGCGGTTGGCAAAAAGCTGAGTCTTCTCCTGGGACAACCTCAAATTGTCCACCACCTGTCCCCAGATCTGATGCAATCTCTCCACCACAGCATCCACTCCAGGACAATCCGAAGTTTCCACCTGACCAGAGGAAAATCGAGGATGAAACCCCGAATTACAGAAAAACGGGGACACCAAAGTGGCAGAGCTGGCCCGATTATTGAGAGCGAACTCCGCCAATGGCAAAAAAGCAACCCAATCATCCTGGTCAGCAGACACAAAACACCTCAGATATGTCTCCAGGGTCTGATTAGTCCGCTCGGTCTGGCCATTCGTCTGAGGATGGAAAGCGGACGAAAAAGACAAATCTATGCCCATCCTAGCACAGAATGCCCGCCAAAATCTAGACACGAATTGGGTCCCTCTGTCAGAAATGATATTCTCAGGAATACCATGCAAACGAACAACATTTTGAAAAAACAGAGGAACCAACTCGGAAGAAGAAGGCAACTTGGGCAGAGGAACCAAATGGACCATCTTAGAGAAACGGTCACACACCACCCAGATGACAGACATCTTCTGAGAAACAGGCAGATCTGAAATAAAATCCATCGAGATGTGCGTCCAAGGCCTCTTAGGAATAGGCAAGGGCAACAATAATCCACTAGCCCGAGAGCAACAAGGCTTGGCCCGAGCACAAACGTCACAAGACTGCACAAAGCCTCGCACATCTCGTGACAGGGAAGGCCACCAGAAGGACCTTGCCACCAAATCCCTGGTACCAAAAATGCCAGGATGACCTGCCAACGCAGAAGAATGAACCTCAGAGATGACTCTACTGGTCCAATCATCAGGAACAAACAGTTTATCAGGTGGGCAACGATCCGGTCTATCCGCCTGAAACTCCTGCAAGGCCCGCCGCAGGTCTGGAGAAACGGCTGACAATACCACTCCATCCTTAAGGATACCTGTGGGCTCAGAGTTACCAGGCGAGTCAGGCTCAAAACTCCTAGAAAGGGCATCCGCCTTAACATTCTTAGAACCCGGTAGGTATGACACCACAAAATTAAACCGAGAGAAAAATAATGACCAGCGCGCCTGTCTAGGATTCAGGCGCCTGGCGGTCTCAAGATAAATCAAGTTTTTGTGGTCAGTCAATACCACCACCTGATGTCTGGCCCCCTCAAGCCAATGGCGCCACTCCTCAAAAGCCCACTTCATGGCCAAAAGCTCCCGATTCCCAACATCATAATTCCGCTCAGCGGGCGAAAATTTACGGGAAAAGAAGGCACAAGGCCTCATCACGGAGCAGTCAGAACTTTTCTGCGACAACACTGCCCCAGCTCCGATCTCAGAAGCGTCGACCTCAACCTGAAAAGGTAGAGCAACATCAGGCTGACGCAACACAGGGGCAGAGGAAAAACGGCGCTTAAGCTCCCGAAAGGCCTCCACAGCGTCAGGGGACCAATCAGCAACATCAGCACCCTTCTTAGTCAAATCGGTCAATGGTTTAGCAATATCCGAAAAACCAGCAATAAATCGACGATAAAAGTTAGCAAAGCCCAAAAATTTCTGAAGACTCTTAAGAGAAGAGGGCTGCGTCCAATCACAAATAGCTTGAACCTTGACAGGATCCATTTCAATGGAAGAGGGAGAAAAAATATATCCCAAAAAGGAAATCCTCTGTACCCCAAAAACACACTTAGAACCCTTCACACACAAAGAATTAGACCGCAAAACCTGGAAAACCCTCCTGACTTGCTGGACATGAGAGTCCCAGTCATCCGAAAAAATCAGAATATCATCCAGATACACAATCATAAATTTATCCAAATAATCGCGAAAAATATCATGCATAAAGGACTGGAAAACTGACGGAGCATTTGAAAGACCAAAAGGCATCACTAAATACTCAAAGTGGCCCTCGGGCGTATTAAATGCGGTTTTCCACTCATCCCCCTGCCTGATACGCACCAAATTATACGCCCCACGAAGGTCAATCTTAGAGAACCACTTGGCCCCCTTTATGCGAGCAAACAAATCAGTCAGCAACGGCAATGGGTATTGATATTTTACAGTGATTTTATTCAAAAGCCGATAATCGATACATGGTCTCAAAGAGCCGTCTTTTTTTGACACAAAGAAAAAACCGGCTCCTAAGGGAGATGACGATGGACGAATATGTCCCTTTTCCAAGGACTCCTTTATATATTCTCGCATAGCAGCATGTTCAGGCACAGACAGATTAAATAAACGACCCTTTGGGTATTTACTACCCGGGATTAAATCTATGGCACAATCGCACTCTCGGTGCGGAGGTAATGAACCAAGCTTGGATTCTTCAAAGACGTCACGATAGTCAGACAGGAACTCAGGAATTTCAGAGGGAATAGATGATGAAATGGAAACCACAGGTACATCCCCATGAGCCCCCTTACATCCCCAGCTCAACACAGACATAGCTTTCCAGTCGAGGACTGGGTTGTGAGATTGCAGCCAAGGCAATCCTAGCACCAAATCATCATGTAGATTATGCAGCACCAGAAAGCGAATAATCTCCTGGTGATCCGGATTAATACGCATAGTTACTTGTGTCCAGTATTGTGGTTTATTATTAGCCAATGGGGTGGAGTCAATCCCCTTCAGAGGAATAAGAGTCTCCAAAGGCTCTAAATCATACCCACAGCGTTTGGCAAAGGACCAATCCATAAGACTCAAAGCGGCGCCAGAGTCGACATAGGCGTCCGAGGTAATAGATGACAAAGAGCAAATCAGGGTCACAGATAGAATAAACTTAGACGGTAAGGTGCAAATGGAAACAGATTTATCAAGCTTTTTAGTGCGCTTAGAGCATGCTGATATAACATGAGTAGAATCACCACAATAGAAACACAACCCATTTTTCCGTCTAAAATTCTGCCGCTCGCTTCGGGACAGAATTCTATCACACTGCATACTCTCTGGCGACTTCTCAGTGGACACCGCCAGATGGTGCACTGGTTTGCGCTCCCGCAAACGCCTATCGATCTGAATAGCCATTGTCATGGACTCATTCAGACCCGCAGGCACAGGGAACCCCACCATAACATCCTTAATGGCATCAGAGAGACCCTCTCTGAAAGTCGCCGCCAGGGCGCACTCATTCCACTGAGTAAGCACAGACCATTTACGGAATCTTTGACAGTAAATTTCCGCTTCATCTTGCCCCTGAGATAGAGACATCAAAGTTTTTTCTGCCTGAAGCTCCAAATGAGGTTCGTCATAAAGCAACCCCAAGGCCAGAAAAAACGCATCCACATTGAGCAACGCAGGATCCCCTGGTGTCAATGAAAAAGCCCAGTCTTGAGGGTCGCCCCGGAGCAAGGAAATCACAATCCTGACCTGCTGTGCAGGGTCTCCGGCAGAGCGAAATTTCAGGGACAAAAATAATTTGCAATTATTTCGAAAATTCTGAAACCCAGATCTATTCCCCGAGAAAAATTCCGGCAAAGGAATTCTCGGCTCAGATACAGGTGCATGACAAACAAAGTCTTGCAAATTTTGTACCTTCGTGGCGAGATTATTCAAACCTGCAGTTACACTCTGAAGATCCATTACAAACAGGTGGACACAGAGCCATTCAAAGATTAGAAGGAGAGAAAAAAAAAAAAAAAAAAATTCTCAGCAGACTTCTTATTTCTCTCCTTTCTCAGCCAAGGATTTTAACCCTTTAGTGGGCCGGTCAAACTGTCATGTTCTCAATGGCAAGAGAACATAGCATCAGCATATATAGGAACTAGCTCTTGGAAGATGGGAACTGAGCTGACCATGAACTAAACCTAACGCACAACTAGCAGTGGCCGGGTAGCATGCCTACGTTGATTCTAGATGCCCAGCACCAGCCGGAGGACTAAATAATGCTAGCAGAGGAAAATATTAGTCCTAGCTCACCTCTAGAGAAATACCCCGAAAGGAGACAGAGGCCCCCCACATGTATTGGCGGTGAATTAAGATGAAATAACAAACGTAGTATGAAAATAGGTTTAGCAAATTTGAGGTCCACTTACTACATAGCAGAAGACAGAAAGGACACTTTCATGGTCAGCTGAAAACCCTATCAAAACACCATCCAGAAATTACTTTAAAACTCTGGCATTAACTCATAACACCAGAGTGGCAATTCCTGTTCACAAGAGCTTTCCAGACACAGTAACGAAACTTCAGCTGTGAACTGGAACAAAAATGCAAAAACAAACATGGACAAGAGTCCAACTTATCTAGTAGTTGTCTAGGAGCAGGAACAAGCACAGAGAGGCTTCTGATAACATTGTTGACCGGCAAGCAACTAACAGAGCAGCAAGGTTATATAGCGACTCCCACATCTTGATGGGAACAGGTGAACAGAGAAGATGACAACACCAGTTCAATTCCACCAGTAGCCACCGGGGGAGCCCAGAATCCAAATTCACAACAGGGAGTCCTCTGCTCCGACCCCACGCTCCGGTTCTGGGCAGCTCACCATGGCGTCCTCCACGTGGTTCGCTTCTTCTTCCTCGTCCTTTTCCCGCTCTCTCCTTCATGGGCGGTTTCACTTTCTTTGTCTCCGCCCTCCATTGAGAATCAGGAGGTGGATCTCGGCTGCTGACGGACACGTCCTCAAGGGGCAGAAATACTTAGACTGGGCGGCCATTGTCTTTCGCGCTCTTCAGCTTGTTTACGCCCACTTCCATGCCCTTCTTCTTCTCCTGCGCTCTCCCTGGTGCTGTAATGGCGGCGGTTTTGGCGGGAACTTCTGGCGGCAAGTGGCGATACACAGCTTTTGCAATAAGTCACAGTCCAAGCACAATAAATCACAGTTCCAAGGCACACATGACCTGATTTTTCAGGCTTAAGTAGATCCTGTTTGTGATGCCAAGTTGGAGCGCCCCCACTGTCGCAGGGCCGAGGGGTACCCGGTACCGGGGCTCTCTGTCTCGGTTCTGGGATTGTCACGGTGGCTAGACCCAGTCCGTGACCCTGCTGAGGGGCGTCCAGTGAAAGTTGAGAATGAAGTGGTGTGTTGCAGGTTGCGGTTAATAACGAGGACACCAGGTTGCAGTCTCTTTACCTCTTTACTGAAGGCTTCAGGATCCTTAATCCGGAGAACGGTTAACAGGGCTGTCTGAGACCAGCCGGCCCGATGGCACCTCCAGAGTTCCCTTTGCAGGTGGAAATCTGTGCCTACCTTCTAGCGCTTGTGTGTTGTAGTCCTTCCCTGCTTAGCACCACGGGATAGTCCTCACAACTGTTGTGTCTGTTTCTGAAGTTCCCTCACAACTGATTCTGATGTTCTTCTCCGTCCCCCAGATGATATGGCTAGGACGCACCCGTATGACGGGTAGGCCTGGAGTTCTTCTGGGACCCTAGAGTCACCCCTCTCCAACTTTTGCCCCCTATGTCTGCTTAGGTGATTTGGGTGAGACAGCCCGCCTATAACTGACTGTCCTGCCGTAGGTTTGAAGTAAGGCCTGGAGCTCAATACTTCCTCGGCGTTTCTGGCCACCGGCTACGCACCTCAGTAGGATGTTGCCACGGTCTTACAGAACGACTCCTACTGGTGTTATCTCCTTGTTGCGTTGATCTCGTTTCTCACTCTTTACAATAAACCTCGCTTCTTGTCTTTTCTTGGGGTACCGCCGCAATGAAGTGCAGGCGCGGTCCCGTAACGTTCTTTCTGTTTGCTAGGCTTCTGTCAGGATCCCACCCCTGACAGGGACCCCCCTGAATCTTCCCCTGCAACACCCTCTGCCACAGGATGTTGCCTGGTTCCAACCCAGTCAGCTTTCTGTCTAACTTCCTATCTAACCCCCAGTTTTACCAGATTGTGAGGAGTGGCCTAATACATAGCACCCTTAGCTCCCCCTGGAGTCCAGACTGTGAAGTGTATTGGTGTCTGTGAAACCTGGTCAGGTGAACTCCTTCAGTGCCATCAGACATACCAACACTCCCCTTAGCGGCAGAGCATCAGCACTGCAACGACCAGGACTCTGTGGCGCTGCAATGGCAGCACTATATGGCTGTACTATACCAGAAGAGACACGTGTTCTGTCACCCGGTATGTACAGAAGCGAACTCTATTACTTCACAGAGTCGCAAGGAGTCATGGAAATGTTGTGCCCTGTTAGCAGTCACAGGGTGCAGCAAATGAATACTAGTGGGATCCCTGCAATTCACCGCCACTATGCTGGTGATTGATCCCGCTCTGACCTTCGGTGGATTTTGAGCCCACGCCTGAGGATGTCCTGAGTCAGATGCAGAGATCAAGCGGTAGTTCCCACCCTACACTGACTGGTAGTCAGGAGTAATAGAAGATAGCCAAACAGAGAGCGTACAGCACCACACTGGTGGTCATGGCTGGTTTCACGCAGTACAGATCGTGCTCTTGTGTATAGATCAGCCATGTCAGGCGCAAGTTAATTCCAACATTCACAAGCATTCAACATCACAAGGAATGGGAATGATTAAGGAGCAATCAACAGAACAGGCATACAAACACACACACGATAATAGGTTTATGGCCGTGCGGCCATGCGATCCTTTTATAGCTGTAGCTCTCCAGGACCTTCCTAGTGGACCAATAGGAGCTGCTACAGGGCCTGAGCGTGTGACCCCCGACCTCCAATGATAGGTCTTCCCTTGGGCATGCTCAGAAGGAGAAAATCAGGACTTAGTCCAAGGAGCGCCTGCTCGCCGCTGAACAGTAAGGGTTATAATGGATGAACCTCCACCAGTGGAGGTGGTTCGAGATTCCCCCTGTGCAGCGGTGGGAACTCGACACCTAACAACCTGCACTTGGTTTGAAAAGTCATTTTGTGCTGACAGACTTCCTTTAAAGAGATGCGTGGATCTTTTGGAACTCAAATTTTACATCTTAGCAGGATTTTCCCCCAAAAATCAATACTGGAAAGCCTTTAATGACCCCGAAAAGATATGCTACATTCAGAGTTCTCCCTGGAGTCAATTGAGCTGCTTTTGAGCACTTCAGTGCAAAAACAGGCTTTGTTATGTCGAAGTGATCACAAGATATCTAGTTAGGAGAAAACAGATGGTAAGCAGAGGTAACGAACAGATGCAGTTACAAACATTTCAGGCTATTTAAATTTTAAAAATGGTGGCCTTAAGTGGTGAGTACACACAGATGGTGCTCATGGAAGAAGCCGTAGCTTTTTCTCATGGAATGGTAAAACAATTATTTCTGTTTAGGGAGTAACCAAAGCTTTTTTATTTGCATCATTCTACAAGTGGCTCCAATATTAGGATCACGCTGACCGAAGGTTATGGGTGTGTGAAACATCAGATCTGAGTGCAGCCTAACCTACGCGCACAGAGGCAATGGAGAAGATGGAGAAATTAAGTTCTCCATCTTCTCCTTAGCTGTGATATTATTCTTTCATGTGCAAAAACTAAATCATACTCAGATGACACTCTGACGTTGTTTGAGTGGAATGTCATTAACATAATCGGCCCGAATCTCTTGCATGAGAGTGTCATTGCCAGAGTGAACGAACCTTAATACTGATTAAATTGATACATTTGGTGAAGAAATCTGCTTTGTTGTATTTCTTCAAACACCATTTGTAGTTTCTGCTAATTAGCTTTAGCTGCACAGAGGCTGGACAGTACATGGGTCTCCTAATCCATGTCTGTGAGGGTACCTTTACACAGTGCAATTTTGATCGCTACGACGGCACGATTCGTGACGTTGCAGCGTCGTATGATTATCGCTCCAGCGTCGTAGACTGCGGTCACACGTTGCAATACACAGCGCTGGAGCGATAATTTCATGACGTATTTGCGATGTAGAAGCCGTTGGTTACTGTGCGCACATCGTATACAACCTGTGTCACACGATGCAATCATGCCGCCACAGCGGGACACTAGACGACGAAAGAAAGTTTCAAACGATCTGCTACGACGTACGATTCTCAGCGGGGATCCGGATCGCAGTAGCGTGTCAGACACAACGATATCGTAAATGCATCGCTGGAACGTCACAAATCGTGCCGTCGTAGCGATCAAAATTGCACTGTGTAAAGGTACCCTCAGTCCTGTATCCCTCTGCCTGCCTCTACTCTTTTAATGAAAGGTCACTGCATATTCAGTGAACTGCATATTCAGTGAACTGCCTCCTCTATTTTAAATCTCCTCTTCATATAGAAGAAACAGTTAAATAAATCTCAAGGCATGGTGCACATAACAATTACATATAGGAAGAAAGAGAATATGTATATAACCACCAATGTGCACCAATGGAAAGTGTATCGGACAACTCGGGAAAACACATAAAATACGAAGAAAAAAACGAAACAAAGTCCAAACTAAAGTATAGATAACAATATTTATTAAAATATAATAGTTTATTATATTTTAATAAATATTGTTATCTATACTTTAGTTTGGACTTTGTTTCGTTTTTTTCTTCGTATTTTTATATAGAAGAAACAGGCAGAATGGACAAGGAATGACAGACAGGGAGGAGTCCAACCCCTGTGCTCTGAAATCTAATCAGGAGAACATTTCAAATAGTGATTAAAGCAGAACAAAGTCGATTTCTTCAGCAAATACATCAATATAATCTGTGTGACAGTGAGATTACAGCCATGTCTGTACTTTACATTACAAAAATGTACTGACATTTTTTTTTTTAAATACCCAGGCCCTGATGATCTTTTTAATCATAGACCTGAGATAGGGACAAAGGGGCATCCTCTACTTCTGAAGGAAAGAAGATTTAAGCATAATAACAGACGCGGATTCTTTACTGTAAGAGCAGTGAGACTATGGAACTCTCTGCCGTATGATTTTGTAATGAGTGATTCATTACTAAAATTTAAGAGGGGACTGGATATCTTTCTTGAAAAGTATAATGTTAGAGGTTTTATATAAAAGATTCCTTGATATGGCGATGATCCAGGGAACTAGTCTGATTGCCGTATGTTGAGTCGGGAAGGATTTTTTTTCCCTAATTTGGAGCTTCCTCTTTGCTACATGGTTTTTTTTGCCTTCCTCTGGATCAACATGTTAGGGCATGTTAGGGTAGGATATGGGTTGAACTAGGTGGACTTAAAGTCTTAGTTCAACCTTAATAACTATGTTACTATGTTACAAAGAAGATAACTCGGCCATTCGATTAGTTCTCTGGGAACTTGGTCATGGCAGCTAACTGGATTAAAAACAAGAGGAGCGTAGGATGACTGTGATGACAGGTAGAAAGGTACAGCAGTTCTACTTCACTTATTTTCATTTTTTTTTAATTATAGATAGCTGATGTAACAATTATTTCTTGAATTATTATCAATAAATATTACTATTTTCATTGTAGATGATGCTGTGAAGTTTTATATATGACTGTAATTGATTGCAGCGGTCACGTGACAACATGTCATTACGGATGGCCAGGTGTACAGAAGCTGCCAATAGTAATATTTTATATAAACTTCTCTGAGATTGCAGACTTTGCAGCAGATCTGTAAAATCAGAAACAATTGGGTTGCATTTTGACCTCCACATTGAGATCATATAAGAAAAATCAGCAGTCGAATGCAGAAATAAACTTACATTCTAAAGATTTAAAAAACAGCACCTGAAGCAATTTCTATGCAGTAAATTACCACAGCATAAGGTTTGTTCAGAACCACTTTGATGCTCCCGTATTTCCGTTGTGAATGTACAAGTGTAAAATGTTTCTGCATTTTGACAAAGTTTTTTTAAAATAAATACTGACAGTGTAATTTGTCATGTGCTGTTGCTCATATGAAGATGTATTTACATAATTTTAAGATCTTCTAAGGACCAGAGGCTTACTTTTTCTCATGACCATATATATTATATCCAGTTACACAGGCTGATAATTGGAAAGGGTCCTATAAATCTATAAGCTGCACTTCACCATGTCTACATCTTATAGACTTTCTCTGGGTCCAGTAGACTGTTCTATGATTGCACTAAGGAATGACTTTTGCCTGATGAGCTGTGCACCTTAGAACAGTTTTACTATTTTTTGAGGTCTCGCTAACTCATCATTCTTCAACACATGTAAAGGGGTAAAATACATTAAAAAAATAGTTAAATCTAAATGTACACTTAAAGTATGCAGTTTTCCTCCATGCACTGCCAACCAAGCATCAAATGTGTGTTCAAAAGTACCAAGATATTGAACCAATGCTTTCTAGGGAGAATATCTTTCCACACACTTGTATAGTCCAATGAAGCATGCTAGCATTTATTTTCAGTCAGGTGTGTATAGAATCTGACTTAGAAAAAAATATCTGAATGCCTGCATAAGGAATCAAAGGAATACTGTTTTATAGTGAAAGGCTCTTGCGAATTTAACTTACGTTAGGTATTTATTTGATAGAAACTACAGATTTCTGCTTATATTCTGAAAAATAGGGCTTTATCTATATTCACTTTCTTATAATGACTACTTAAAAAAAGAGTACAGCAAAAATAAGCTTTTCCTGGCGAAAAGGGGTTCAGATATGTTATCAGTAAAACATTGATTTCTGCTATGAGGATGCAAACAAGATGATGTACTTAAACCTGTGACATTTGTATCATTGCCTGCCCTTCCTGTCGTGACTTTGTCACTGAGTATCTCCTTGCTCTTGTTGCAGGCAATGCAAAGCAACAACTATGCCATGGGAAGTTATGACGCTAGTTGAAATGTACAAGTAATTAGAAAGCAATCCTTCACTTAATCAAAAATGATATCAGCTGAATCAACCGATGGCCTATATAAAAGTATCTTATTACCAAGTTGCTACACAAGAAACATCTCATGATAGGTAAAATCAGCCAGCTGTCTCAAGACCATTGCAGCCTTATTGCTGCAAAATAAAATTATGGCATTGGTTACAAAAAAAGTTCTAAACTACTGAAGGTGTCAGCAACCACTGTTGGGGCCATAATCCAAAAGTGGAAAGAACATCATTTCACTGTCCATTACCAAGTGCAACCAACAAGATTTCAGACACAGGAGTGAAAATAATTATCAGAAGAGTTCTCCAGAAGTTAGGGATCACCTGTGGAGAACTATAGAAATATATGCAATTAGCAGGTACAATTGTTAAAAAAAAACTAATGCACAATTTTAATACTGCACAACAATGCATGTCCTGTATGCAAGCCACTCAGCACGCAGGACTCCATTACTGAACAAAAAGCATGTTCAAGTGCATTTAACATTTGCTCAACTACATTTACGCCAGCTTGTGAAATACTGGGAGAATATAGTCTGGACAGATGAGACCAAAATTTAACTCTTTGGATACCATAATCCACAGCATGCTTGGAGGCCAAAAGACACTGCATTTCACCCAAAAACATTATACTAACAGTGAAGTTTAGAGGTGGGAACATCATGGTGTAGGATTGTTCTTCAGCATACGACTCTGGCAAACTTTATGTGTTTGAAGGAAGAATGACATGTTAGGGCATGTTAGGTTAGGCTATGGGTTGAACTAGATGGACTTAAAGTCTTCCTTCAACCTTAATAACTATGTTACTATGTAAAAATCTACTGCCACCTTCCAGGATGAAGAAGATGATACAAGGGTGGATATTTTAGTAAGACAATGATCCCAAATGCACAGCTAAGGAAACTTTCATTTGATTTCAGAGAAGGAAAATAAAGCTGCTATAAAGGCCCAGCCAATCATCTGACCAGAACCTAATAGAAAATGTATGGAATGAACAAAGGCTTAGAGTTACTAGACGTAGCCCATGGAATCGTCAGGATTTAAAGAGTGTTTGTGTGGAAGAATGGGACAAATTTCACACATAGAGGAACTTGTCATGATTGTGGAGCCTACTGAAACAGACTAAGGGACCTTTTTAAATGCTTAGTAAGCCTTTGCAGGTGTTTTTTGTTAATTATTCCAATTTACTGAGATAACGACTTTTGGGTTTTCATTGGCTGTAAGCCATAATCATTAACAATAACAGAAATAACACATGAAATAGATCACTCTGTTTGCAATGACTCTATATAATGTGAGATTCACTCTTTGTATTGAAGAACTGAAATAAACTAACTTTTTAATGATATTCTAATTTCGTGAGAAGCCCCTGCGTGTGTGTGTGTGTATATATATATATATATATATATATATATATATATATATGTATATATATATATATATATATATATATATATATATATATATTATTCTTCCTTCGGTCATTTATTTTTCCATATGATGAGCTTTATTGAAATGGACAATGGATGAAACTTTGGCACACTGTGTGCCCTTCCCTGTTTGGTGCCTATGACTTAATGTATATCCTATTTAAGGCTGTCACAATGTAGTCATGTCCCTACTATGGTTGTATCTCGATGAAGAATTAGGATGACTTTGAACCACGTAGATAATAAAAAAACGCATCCTATTTATTGAGTCTCATGGATTATTCCTGTGGATTATTATCAGCAGCGCAGAGGATCCACTTAATCTTTCTTTTTGGCATTTTGACAAATGATGGCATGCGCTCATAATTATTTAGGACAGATGTATTGTTAACATGAAGCTAAGTGATGAATATTGGATAGCCTTACTTGCAGACCCTTGTTATATAGACAAAATAGGGGAACTTTTTTTCAACTTCAGAAAGGGAGTCTAAATTGATTTACTTCCAAGATAAGCTCTTTTACCTGCTCTGTGAAGCTTGTGATGGAAAAACATCTGCTGTCTCTACCAGTGATGAGCAAACATTTGAAAGTTTGGTTCAGATTCGGAAAGCATTGCAGACCGCCGCCAGACCACCACCGGTTCGTACTTTGTCTCTAATTAACTATGTGTGTATTTAAGGCTATTGGAGTCAAATGGACTCACTTTCTCTGATGAAGCTTTGCTAGATACGGCAATACGCGTGAGGTCTGGTCCCTGCCTTACCATGCCCCACAGTATAGCTTTATGATCTTACATTCTAGCACCTGCAGTTTCATCTTTGCACCCCCATAACCTTCTGACTTACCTCTTTTTTCACTGCATGCACTTTTCTGAAGTAAGGACATTATGTTCAGTGGAGAATATCTCTCTCCAGATCTTTGCTTTCATGCATATTACTATTTCTTTTGGCCAGGTCTACCACTTATTTTTAGACATCAGCATTATTGTTAGTTGCTGTTGCTATTACTGTTATCTTTGACATGTGTTGGGTTATACTCAGCTTGTATTATCTTTCTTGGGCATTGGTATGTCTATGTAATTATACTGCAAAATGTATTACTTAGATGTTTATGTATTAATACATGTAATTGACAGGTGATTTTATGCAAGCATTATTGCAATTTTGGGTGTAATGTATTCTGTGTGGAGAATTCTGCCTCATTCATGTATTTATACACTTTCATTGGGTTTTGGCAGGGCTGTCAGTTCTTTAAAATGTTTTTAGTAGTGTGGAGCGATACCTTCCGATATCGGAAAGTATCGGTATCGGATTGGATCGGCCGATATTCAAAAAATATCGGCTATCGCCGATACCGATACCCGATACCAATGCAAATCAATGGGACCAAAATATCGGAATTAAAATAAACCCTTTCTTTCTTTGTAGGTTCATTCTACATGAAGGAAAACAACTAAGAATAATGTAGGATGTATTGGGGGAGGTGGCAGAGACATTAAAGGCATAGAGGTTTAGCCCAATCAAATAGAATAGCAGGATTTTTTTTATTTTATTTTTTTAAGACATTCGGAGTTACAAAGATATTGACTATGTTAAGATTTTTTTTATTTTGTCAGATATTGATGTTTCACTACTTCCATGCCATTCACCTTCTTTTTTACTTCTCCCACACTTTCTTCTTCATCATCCTCAGCAGCAGCATCTTTGACATCAACTTCTTCTTCACCTTATTCATCTTCTTCATCTTCTACCTTTTATTTTTTTTGGTTACATTCTTCATATTCTTTTTATTAATCTATTATTCTTCTTCATATTCTACTTCTTCATCATATTCTTATTTGTGACAGGCATTCCTGTAGTTGTTATCTATAACAGTTTGAAGTTTACACCTTCCATTCTGCCTGTCACAAAAGAGTTACAACAGGATTTGTCCGCGTTCAGTTAGGCCTGCAGCAGCAGGCTTTTTCCAAGGGCACCACAAGGAGGAACGGACTTACCCCCATACACTGCTTAGTCTTCTTCTGCTTATAATTTAGATAATATCTTTTGCTCTGATGTTTAGTCTTATGCTTATTGTTCTTCTGCTCTTTGTTCTGCAGCCTCTTGTTCTTCTGCTTCTCGGTCTTCTGGGTTGTCGTCTTTAGGGTCTTGAACTTGGAAATGTAGCAGAAGGTACAAGAAGGCTGAGAAAATGCCGATAACCAGCTGATGGAACTGGAACTCGGATGGTTACCCGAAGGTCCAAGAGCCAATGGAACTACCGAGGACCAGCTTATGTTACTGGTACCCGGTTACTAAGCAGGAGGTACCCATGCCAGAAAGAACTGCCAAGGACCACTTGACATTGGTGGAACTCGGATACCCAGAAGGAGGCACCTAAGCCAAAGGCTCTGCCCAGAACCAGCTGACTGTACTGGAACCAGGGGGACCTATTCAAGATTGTCTTCCTAGAGCCCCAACTAGCGGTGTTGGAGACAAGGGTCAGCAGGGGGAGCAGAGTGTAGGCCGAAGCCTGCACTGGAGGCAGCTTATTGTCTGTTGTGTCTGTGTGGCGTTTGCAGGACACGTTGCCGGCTACAAAGCAGGGGAACAGCTGATGTTACTGAACCCCTCTGACACAGTGGCAAGTAGTGTTGAGCATTCCGATACCGCAAGTATCGGGTATCGGCCGATATTTGCTGTATCGGAATTCCGATACCGAGATCCGATACTTTTGTGATATCGGGAATCGGTATCGGGATCGATATTAATGTGTAAAATAAAGAATAAAAATAAAAAATATTGATATACTCACCTCTCCGACGCAGCCTGGACCTTACCGATGTAACCGGCAGCTTCCGTTCCTAAGAATGAGCGCTTGAAAGACCTTAGATGATGTCGCGGCTTGTGATTGGTCGCATGGCGGTCACATCGGTAAGGTCCAGGCTGCGTCGGAGAGGTGAGTATATCAATATTTTTTATTTTTATTCTTTATTTTACACATTAATATGGATCCCAGGGCCTGAAGGAGAGTTTCCTCTCCTTCAGACCCTGGGAACCATACAGGATACCTTCCGATATTTGGTGTCCCATTGACTTGTATTGCTATCGAGTATCGGTATTGGCGATATCCGATACTTTTTGGGTATCGGCCGATACTATCCGACACCGATACTTTCAAGTATCGGACGGTATCGCTCAACACTAGTGGCAAGTGTTTTTCTCTGTGCAGCCAGCACCAACTGGTGGTGTTAGAGCCCAGGGTCAGAAGGAGGAGCAGAGGAGCAGAGTGTAGGCCGAAGCCTGCACTGGAGGCAGCTTATTGTTTGTTGTGTCTGCATGGCGTTTGAAGGACACGTTGCTGGCTACACAGCTGGGGAACAGCTGGCGTTACTGAACCCCACTGACAATGTGGCAGGTGTTTTTCTCTGTGCAGCCAGCACTTCCGAGCACCAACTGGCGGTCTTAGAGCCCAGGGTCAGCAGGAGGAGCAGAGGAGCAGAGTGTAGGCCGAAGCCTGCACTGGAGGCAGCTTAGTGTCTGTTGTGTCTGCGTGGCGTTTGCAGGACATGTTGTCAGCTACACAGCAGGGGAACAGCAGGCATTACTGAACCCCACTGACACAGTGGTGGGTGTTTTTCTCTGTGCAGCCAGCACTTCCGAGCATCAACTGGCAGTGTTAGAGCCCAGGGTCAGCAGGGGGAGCAGAGTGTAGGCCAAAGCCTAATTGGAGCAAATTGAAAGGGAACCTTTAAACCCCCCCCAGGCGTTAGTAACTAGAAGAGCCACCTTGTGCAGCAGTAATACTGCACAAGGAAAAGGTGGCTCTTTTAATTATGTTCCTTGCACACGCTTAATGAAATACTTCTAAAATTTTGCCCCTCATACCGTGAAACCATCTCGGAGGCGGGACTTTCCTTCTTAAAGAGACAAAGCACAGCTGTCAAAAATACCCCCTTTGTCTTGGGCACAGCCTCCTGAGCGTTGTTTTTTTGGGTTCCAGAGACTGTGCTGTTGTGTTATCCCTTGGCCATGTGCTGTTACTGCACATGCCCATGAATCCCAGCCCTGCAGTGTCTTCCAATTTATTCACACTGCGGGGCTGGGATTCATGGCCTTGCGCAGTAAATATCTTCGCTTCTCACTCATGTCCTTACGCCTGCTTTAGACTGTGCTGCGTCAGCTGATCCCTTATCGCATGCCACGGCCGTGAAGCCGCACAGTCTGAAGAAGGTGGAAGGAGATGAGTGAGAGGCGAAGATATGCACTGTGCATGCCCATGAATCTGTCACAGGGTTCTGGGTAGACTACAGCTGATTACCCGGGCCCCTGCAATATCCCTCAAACTAGGGAAACCCTAGTCTGTCCCTCTCCCAGAGTTTACACTGAAGGTGTGCATGTCTGGGCCGCCAGGCCTGACCTTGAGTCCTGTTTCAGCACTAAGCTGAATCCTCCACCCGCCACCCAGTGATAAGACCTCACACCAACTCCTACAGAAAGCACAGACAGGGAAAACTAAAAAACGCACCACGCCGCAGAGACACAGAAAAACACTATATTGTGCACAGGGCAAAACAATACAAATATAGGAAGGAGAAATATAACAAAGGATAATACACCACCAGATACAATATTTCCTCTCCTAGACCACCACTCGAGACCGAGATCACTAGGCACAAGACACAAGCTATAATCGGCGACGCCCAAAGCCCAGCAAAACTATTTAAAGGCAATGGGCGTGACTAAGCCTCCAACCTGAGTACCAGCCAGATTAATCTGGTTCAATCTAGCCGGTGCCACTGAGCATATAGTGGATGAATGAGGAATTTGCGCTGTCTGTCGGACGCCCTAGTGTGAACAGCGTCCGACATGACAGTACCCCGCCTTTTACGAGGGACCCCAGGGCCCTCACGACTTATAGGACCCGCCTTGGACGGATGGCGGCGGTGAAACATACTGACCAGCCGGTCCGCATGTATATCCGAGGCTGGTACCCAAGACCTCTCCTCCGGCCCATAACCACGCCAGTGTACCAGGTACTGTAACGTGTGGCGCACCACTCGAGAGTCAACCACCTTGGAGACTTCAAACTCTAAACTGCCATCCACCAAGACTGGAGGAGGCATCGGCGCCACGTCCACAGAACCCACCACCTTTTTTAATAACGATCTGTGGAACACGTTGTGAATCTTATATACCGTAGGGAGCTCCAATCGGTAGGCAACCGGGTTAATGATGGTGGCGACCCTAAATGGACCAATAAACCTAGGACCAATAAATCTAGGACCCAATTTAACCCCTTCATGACCTTGGGATTTTCCATTTTTCCGTGTTCGTTTTTCGCTCCCCTCCTTCCCAGAGCCATCTTTTTTTTTTTTTTTCCGTCAATTTGGCCATGTGAGGGCTTGTTTTTTGTGGGACGAGTTGTACTTTTGAAAAACATCATTGGTTTTAGCATGTCGTGTACTAGAAAACGGGAAAAAAATTCCAAGTGCGGTAAAATTGCAAGAAAAGTGCAATCCTACACTTGTTTTTTGTTTGGATTTTTTGCTAGGTTCACTAAATGCTAAAACTGACATGCCATTATGATTCTCCAGGTCAGTACAAGTTTATAGACACCTAACATGACTAGGTTCTTTTTTATCTAAGTGGTGAAAAAAAATTCCAAACTTTGCAAAAAAAAATAAATAAATTGCGCCATTTTCCGATATCCGTAGCGTCTCCACTTTTCATGATCTGGTGTCGGTTGAGGGCTTATTTTTTGCATGCCGAGCTGGTGTTTTTAATGATACCATTTCGGTGCAGATACGTTCTTTTGATCGCCCGTTATTGCATTTTAATGCAATGTCGCGGCGACCAAAAAAACGGAATTCTGGCGTTTCGAATTTTTTTCTCGCTACGCCATTTAGCGATCAGGTTATTGCTTTTTTTCTTGATAGATTGGGCAATTCTGAACGCGGCGATACCAAATATGTGTAGGTTTGATTTTTTTTTATTGATTTATTTTGAATGGGGCGAAAGGGGGGTGATTCAGACTTTTATATTTTTTTTATTTTTTTCACATTTCCCTATTACGGGCACATGTCAGCTGTTAGAAACAGCTGACATGTCCTGGCTTTGATGCGGGCTCACCGCTGGAGCCCACATCAAAGAAGGGCTTCTGACCTCGGACGTACTATCCCGTCCAGAGTCAGAAAGGGGTTAAGGGATGGTATTTTGAGTCTTTTGTTTTTTGTGGACAACCACACCCAGTCACCCACACTCAGGTCCGGACCTGGCACACGTCTACTGTCAGCCACATGTTTGTACCTTGCACCCACGCTCAACAGGCGCTGTTTCACTTTCCTCCAGATGGAAGACAGTTTTGCTCCTAACAGGTCCTCCTCCAGGACGCCAGAAGAGCCCCCCTGACTCAATGTACAAAATTGAGGATGGTGCCCGTAAACACAAAAGAATGGAGACTCCCCAGAAGATTCCTGGTGGTGATTATTTATGGCAAACTCAGCCAAAGGAAGGAACGTCGACCACCCCTTCTGGTTGTCAGAAACAAAACAGCGTAAGTACTGCTCCAAATTTTGGTTCATACGCTCGGTCTGACCATTTGACTGAGGATGAAATGCCGAAGAATGCGACAACTTGATCCCCAGCCATGAGCAAAATGCTTTCCAAAATTTTGCCACAAACTGAGTTCCCCTATCAGATACGATTTCAGACGGGACCCCGTGAAGTCTGACCACCTCCTGCACAAATACCTGAGCCAGAGTCTTAGCGTTAGGCAACGAAGGCAAAGACACAAAGTGCAACATTTTTGAGAACCGATCAACAATCACCAAGATGACATGTTCCCAGCTGAGGAGGGCAAGTCCGTGATAAAATACATGGAGATCTCCGTCCATGGACTACTGGGTACCTCGAGAGGAAGTAGTGTGCCAGCAGGACCGGAGCGGGGCGTCTTAGCCCTAGCGCACGTGGTGCATGCTGACACGTATGAGACCACGTCCTGTTGGATTTTGGGCCACCAAAACTGACGCGACACCAACTCCAAAGTACCCCTAACCCCTGGGTGACCAGCCAGGACAGCATCATGATGCTCTCCCAATATCTTTAGGTGAAGATGGAGTGGTACAAACGATTTGTTAACGGGAAGTTCTGGCGGTACTTCCTCCTGAGCCTCGGCAATCTCAGCCTCAACCTCTGTTGTGAGAGCCGAGACCACTACACCTTTTTGGAGGATGGGTACCGGTTCTTCCCGAGGTTCTCCCCCCGGAAAACACCTGGACAAAGCATTCCCCTTAGTGTTCTTAGACCCAGGTCGGTAAGTAACAAAAAAGTTGAACCGCGTGAAAAACAATGCCCAGCGAGCCTGCCTGGGGGACAGATGCTTGGCTGACTCCAAATAAAGCAAATTCTTATAGTCGGTAATAACAGTAACCTGGTGAACCGACCCCTCCAAGAAGTGTTGCCATTCCTCAAAAGCCAACTTGATAGCCAACAACTCCCTGTTGCCGATATCGTAGTTACGTTCGGCGGGCGACAGTTTCTTGGAGAAATAGGCGCATGGACGCAACTCGCTCAAGGATGAGCCTTGAGACAGCACCGCCCCCACTCCAACCTCAGAAGCATCGACTTCCATGGTAAATGGTTTCGATACATCCGGTTGCACCAGAATGGGAGCTGAAGCAAAACTGTTCTTCAGAAACTCGAATGCGCGCACAGCAGCCTCAGACCAGGCGGAGAAATCGGTACTTTTTTTGTCATGTCAGTGAGCGGTTTAGCAATGGTAGAAAAGTTTTTGATAAACTTTCTATAATAGTTAGAAAACCCAAGGAACCTCTGGAGCACTTTTAGGTTATCAGGCCATTCCCAACGCAGCACCGCTTGCACCTTAGCGGTGTCCATTTTAAACCCAGAAGCGGACACAATATAACCCAAGAAAGGCAACTCCTGAACCGAAAATACACATTTCTCCAATTTAGCATAGAGCTTATTCTCTCTGAGTAGCTGTAACACCTGCCTAACATGCTTTAAATGAGTATCACGGTCGCATGAATAGATGAGAATGTCATCAAGGTACACAATAACGAATTTTCCCAGGACATGAGAGAACACATCGTTTATGAAATGTTGAAATACAGCAGGCGCGTTTGTCAAACCAAATGGCATTACCAGATTTTCAAAATGACCCTCAGGAGTATTAAAAGCCGTTTTCCACTCATCCCCTTGACGGACTCTTATGAGGTTGTATGCCCCCCTGAGGTCAAGCTTAGAGAACCACCTAGCACCAGCCACCTGGCTGAACAGATCGGGTATCAGCGGCATAGGGTATGGGTCACGAACCGTAATCTGTTTAACTCCCTGAAATCCAGACACGGGTGTAAACTGCCATTTTTCTTCTTAATGAAGAAAAACCCTGCTGCCACAGGCGAGGACAAAGGTCTAATGTGCCCTTTGCTCAGACTCTCAGCGATGTAGTCTTTTAAAGCTTGCCTCTCAGGACCAGAGATGTTAAACATCCTAGCTTTCGGCAATTTGGCCCCTGGTTTTAACCTAATAGTGCAGTCATAGGGACGATGTGATGGCAAATCTGAACAACCCTTCTCAGAAAACACATCTGCGAAATCCAGCAGAGACTCTGGAATACTAGGAGTCACAGTGGACACACACGTGGCCAGGCAGTACTCCTGGCAGAATCCGCTCCACTGGATGATGTCCTGGGTTTTCCAGTCAATCACCGGGTTGTGCATAGCCAACCATGGAAAACCCAGAACCATTTGAGCAGGCAGATTACTGAGCACCCTACATGTAACGTGCTCCGAATGTAGGACCCCAATGTGGAGTTTAACCTCCGCCACAAACTCAGTAATCTCCCCCTGTGGGAGAGGAGCGGCATTGATGGTGACCACCCGGATAGGATGAGGCAGTTTTTTGATCCTGAAACCGGCTGTGCACACGAACTCCTCATCAATAAGATTAGTGGCAGAACCACTATCCACAAACACAGTTATTGGCAGCTCTCTGCCAGCGACCATAACTTTGGCAGGGAGCATGCATTGAGAAACCACAATGGAGGATATGCATAAGTTTAGATTGGCCTCCTCCACAACCTCTGAGCTTAGTAGTTTTTCCGCCACTGCGTTTTTCTTAGATAGCAGAGGACAAGTATTAACATAATGACCAGTTTTACCACAGCAAAAACAGGCTCTCTGCTTCCTGAGCAAAGGGGCACGATGCTTCACATGTGACACCCCTGCGATTTGCATAGGCTCCGTGGGCTCAACTGCAGCAACCTCATGTGTACCTACGCTCTCTCCCATAGGCGGCGTCTCTTGCACCCCCTGACGCAGACGGCGATCAATGCGGATAACAAGACTCATAGCGAATTCTAGAGAAGCAGGAGTCTCGTACATCAGAAGGGCTTTTTTAACCCTTCCTGAAACCCCATGAACAAACTGACTCCGCAGCGCGGGATCATTCCAATGTGTATCTACCGCCCAGCGGCGAAATTCAGAACAGTAATCCTCTGCCATATGCTCCCCCTGACGGATAGCGCAAATTTTAGATTCTGCTAGACCCATTCTGTCAGGATCCTCATAAATGAGTCCAAGAGCAGAAAAAAACTCTCCACTGAGTTATATGCAGCAGAATCAGATGGTAAAGAAAATGCCCATGCTTGAGGATCCCGGGTCAGTAATGACAACTCCAGGCCCACACGCTGAGCCTCATTACCTGAGGAGATCAGGCGCATACAAAAATATAGTTTACAAGATTCACGAAAAGTAACAAATTTACTGTGTTCCCCAGCAAACCTTTCAGGTAAAGGAAACTTTGGCTCAGCAACTCTGCCTGCAGATTCAGCTTGCACATTAGATACTACTAGACCCTGTTGCTGAACTGCCCCCTTCAGCTCAGTGACCTGCAGGGACAGCGCCTCCAACTGGTGGGTTATGGAAGTCATGGGATCCATGGAATACAAAAATTATGGCCGATTATAATGTCACGGAGGTACTGGGTAGACTACAGCTGATTACCCGGGCCCCTGCAATATCCCTCAAACTAGGGAAACCCTGTCTGTCCCTCTCCCAGAGATTACACTGAAGGGGTGCATGTCTGGGCCGCCAGGCCTGACCCTGAGTCCTGTTTCAGTACTAAGCTGAAACCTCCACCCGCCACTCAGTGATAAGACCTCTCACCAACCCCTACAGAAAGCACAGACAGGGAAAACTCAAAAACGCACCAGCCGCAGACACACAGGAAAACACTATAATGTGCACAGGGCAAAACAATACAAATATAGGAAGGAGAAATATAACAAAGAATAATACACCACCAGATACGATATTTCCTCTCCTAGACCACCATTCCAGACCGAGATCACCAGGCACAAGACACAAGCTATAGTCGGCGACGCCCAAAGCCCAGCAAAACTATTTAAAGGCAATGGGCGTGACTAAGCCTCCAACCCGAGTACCAGCCAGATTAACCCCGGACAATCTGAATCAATCTAGCTGGTGCCCCTGAGCATATAGTGGACGAATGAGGAATTTGCGCTGTCTGTCGGACGCCCTAGTGTGAACAGCGTCCGACAAGACAGAATCCCAGCCCCGCAGTGTCTTCTGATTTATTCACACTGCGGGGCTGGGATTCATGGCCTTGCGCAGTTAATATCTTCACCTCTCACTCATGTCCTTACGCCTGCTTTAGACTGTGTGGCGTCAGCTGATCCCTTATCACATGCCACGGCCGTGAAGCCGCACAGTCTGAAGAAGACAGAAGGAGATGAGTTAGAGGCGAAGATATGCACTACGCATGCCCATGAATCCCAGCCCCGCAGTGTCTTCTGATTTATTCACACTGCAGGGCTGGGATTCATGGCCTTGCGCAGTAAATATCTTCACCTCTCACTCATGTCCTTAAGCCTGCTTCAGACTGTGCGGCGTCAGCTGATCCCTTATCGCATGCCACGGCCGTGAAGCCGCACAGTCTGAAGAAGGCGGAAGGAGATGAGTGAGAGGCGAAGATATGCACTGCGCATGCCCATGAATCCCAGCCCCGCAGTGTCTTCTGATTTATTCACACTGCAGGGCTGGGATTCATGGCATTGCGCAGTAAATATCTTCACCTCTCACTCATGTCCTTAAGCCTGCTTCAGACTGTGCGGTGTCAGCTGATCCCTTATCGCATGCCACGGCCGTGAAGCCACACAGTCTGAAGAAGGCGGAAGGAGATGAGTGAGAGGCGAAGATATGCACTGCACATGCCCATGAATCCCAGCCCTGCAGTGAGAATAAATAAGACACTGCGGGGTGTGATCTTGGGCAGGGCGGTCACACAGGCGTATCCATCCTGACAACAAATGATGTCAGAAGACGGGCAGCGCTAAACGTGCATCGCCAAGGGATAACATAACAGCGCAGGCTCCGGGACAGATTCAAACAACGCAGAGGAGGCGGCACATGCCACCAAGGGGGTTGCTGCGTGTCATTATGAAGGAAAGTCACACCTCCGGGATGGTTAATCGGTATCAGGGGACAAATTTTATACGTTTGATATGTTTAGTTCTGCATGTGCAATGAGTATAACAAAAAGAGCCACCTTGTCCAAATGCAGCATTTGTGCTGCACAAGGTGGCTCTTTTAGTTACAAACGCATGGGAGGGGGGCAGGTTCCCTTTAATTTCTGTTGTAGTGTCTGTGTGGCGTTTGCAGGACACGTTGCTGGCTACACAGCAGGGAAACAGCTGGCATTACTGAACCCCACTAACACAGTGGTGAGTGTTTTTCTCTGTGCAGCCAGCACTTCCGAGCACCAACTGGCGGTGTTAGAGCCCAGGGTCAGCAGGAGGAGCAGAGGAGCAGAGTGTAGGCCGAAGCCTGCACTGGAGGCAGCGCAGTGTCTGTTGTGTCTGCGTGGCGTTTGCAGGACACGTTGCTGGCTACACAGCAGGGGAACAGCTGGCGTTTGTGAACCACACTGACACAGTGGTGAGTGTTTTTCTCTGTGCAGCCAGCACTTCCGGGCACCAACTGGCGGTGTTAAAGCCAAGGGAATCAAGGAGGAGCAGAGGAGCAGAGTGTAGGCCGAAACATGCACTGGAGGCAGTTTAATATCTGTTGTGTCTGCGTGGTGTTTGCAGGACATGTTGCTGGCTACACAGCAGGGGAGCAGCTGGCGTTACTGAACCCCACTGACACAGTGGCGGGTGTTTTTCTCTTTGCAGCCTGCACTTCTGGGCACCAACTGGCGGTGTTAGAGCCCAGGGACAGCAGGGGGAGCAGAGTGTAGGCCGAAGCCTGCACTGGAGGCAGTTTAATATCTGTTGTGTCTGCGTGGCGTTTGCAGGACACGTTGCTGGCTACACAGCAGGGCAACAGCTGGCGTTACTGAACCCCACTGACACAGTGGCGAGTGCTTTTCTCTGTGCAGCAGCACTTCTGAGCACCAACTGGCGGTGTTAGAGCCCAGGGAATCAAGGAGGAGCGGAGTGTAGGCCGAGGCCTAATTGGAGCAAGTTGAAAGGGAACCTTTAAGCCCCCCCAGGTGTTTGTAGCTGAAAGAGCCATCTTGTACAGCACTAATGCTGCAAAAGGAAAAGGTGGCTCTTTCAAATATGTTCCTTGCAAACGCAGAACTAGACACTCATGAAATGTGTCCCCTCACAGAGACCATCCGGGAGGTGGGACTTTCCTTTGTAATGGGATGCAGCACAACCGTCATTCCTACCCCTTTGGTGCCGTGTGCCGCCTCCTCAGCGTTGTTTGATTCTGTCCCGGAGCCTGCGCTGTTATGTTATCCCTTGGCCATGCGCAGTTAGCACTGCCCATCTTCTGACATCATTTGGTGTCAGGCTGGCTGCGCCTGTGCGGCCACGCTGCCCGAGATCCCGCCTCGCAGTCTCTTCTGATTTAATCACACTGCGGGCCTGGGATCCATGGGCATGCGCAGTGCATATCTTCACCTCTCACTCCCCTCCTTCCGGCTTCTTCAGACTGTGCGGCGTCATGGCCGTGGCATGATATTAGGGATCAGCTGACGGTGCACAGTCTGAAGAAGGCGGAGGGAGATGATTGAGAGCCTGAGGTGAAGAAATGCACTGCTCATGCCCATGGATCCCAGGCAAGAAGGGCAGCGGTAAGTGCGCATGGACAAGGGATAACATAACAGTGCTGGCTATGGGACAGATTCAAACAGCGCAGAGGAGGCGGCGCACGGCACCAAGGGGGTAGGAATGATGGCTGTGCTGTGTCCCATTACGAAGGAAAGTCCCACCTCCGGGACGGTCTCACGGTATGAGGGGACACATTTTATAAGTGTTAAGTTCTGCGTGTGCAAGGAGCTAAACTAAAAGAGCTACCTTTTCCTTGTGCAGCATTACAGCTGCACAAGGTGGCTCTTTCAGTAACAAACGTCTGGGGGGGACAGGTTCCCTTAAATTTCAGTCGTTGTGTCAGCGTGGGGGTCGCAGGACACATTGCCGGCTTCACAGCTGGGGATCAGCTGACGTTACTGAAACCCAATAACACTGGGTCATGTGTTTTGACTGTGCAGCCTGCACTTCTGAGCATCAACTGGCTTTGTTGGAGCCCAGAGATTACAGTTCAGGTGGTAGAAACATGAACGCAACAGGAGACCTGGATACTGTAGCCAACCAATTATTTAATCTGGAAGAGGAGTGGCAAATTCCTGCAGATCCAGGCCTTGTTCATTTTCAGAAAAGTAAGCCGGTCAACGTTATCGTAGGATAGTCGCATGCGACGGTCTGTTAGTACACCACCTGCGGCACTAAAGACGCGTTCCGATAATACACTAGTAGCAGGGCAAGCCAGCACCTCCAATGCATACTGGCTTAGCTCTGGCCATGTATCCAGCTTACAGACCCAAAATTTGAAGGGGGAAGAGCTGTCTGGGAGTACAGTAAGAGGGCAAGACATGTAGTCTGTCACTATCTGACAGAAACGTTGCCTCCTGCTGACTGGAGCCGTCTGTGATGGTGTAGACATGTGTGGTGGGCAAACAAAACTGTGCCACAGTTGGGCCATACTGGTCTTGCCTTGTACTGAGGCACTGATTCTGCTCCCTCTTTGTGCAGAGCTTCATCCAGTGCTTTGACCCACAGAGCTGCTTTGTAAAGCACTAGCAGCACTGCTCTCACTTGGACTGGAGAAGATGTTGGAATTCACCAGTGTGTCTTGGTACTCCCGCATTTTACGCTCCCGGTTCAACGGTGTTATGAGGCTTTGTAAGTTGTCCTGGTAGCGAGGATCTAGGAGGGTGTACATCCAATAATCCGCCGTGTTGAGAATGTGGGCACTGCGGCGGTCGTTTCTCAGGCACTGCAGCATGTAGTCAGCCATGTGCTGCAGACTGCCAACTTTCCAAGAAACGCTGTCCCCTGCTTGAGGCGTGATCTCTGCCTGCTCTGCATCACCCCACCCTCGCTCTACACACTGACTACTGGAGAATTGTGTAACTCCCTCCTCTGGACCGATGTCTTCCTCCTCCATTGACTCCTCCTCATCCTCCTCACAAAGTGTCCCCTGCCTAGGCCTTTGTGAGGAACCACGTAGCGCTGACTGTCCAGAAGCTGATGGAATTGGTGAATCCTCATCCTCCACCTCTTCCACAACATCATCCCTTAGCACTTGCAGTGTTTGTTGAAGCAGGCAGACAAGGGGGACAGTCATGCTGACTAGTGCATCATCTGCACTCGCCATCTGCGTGGAATCATCGAAAGAACGCAAAACCTGGCAGACATCCTTCATAGTGTCCCACTCAGTGGTTGTGAGTCTGAACGGCGCGGAGTGCGACTTCTTTGCGCCTGATGCAGCTGGTGCTCCATTACTGCTGGCTGCTGCTCACACAACCGCTCCAACATATGTAACGTGGAATTCCACCTGGTGGGTAGGTCACATATGATGCGATGTTCCGGAAGGTGGAATCGGCGCTGCAGAGCTGCAATGCGCGATCTTGCCATGCTGGAACGCCGCAAGTGAGCACACTCTAGGTGGACCTTGTGCAGCAGTGCATCAAGATCCGGATAGTCCCTCAAAATACTCTGCACGACCAAGTTGAGCACATGTGCCAGACATGGGATGTGAGTGAGGTTGCCTAGGGCCAGAGCTGCCACCAGATTTCGACCATTGTCACACACTACCATGCCTGGCTGGAGATTCGCTGGCACAAACCACACGTCGCTCTCCTGCTTGATGGCATTCCAGAGCTCCTGCGCTGTGTGGCTTCGATTCCCCAAAGAAATTAATTTCAAGACAGCCTGTTGACGTTTCGCCACAGCTGTGCTCATGTCGGTCGTAACAGGTAAACGTTCACGGGTCCATGTGGAGGTGGACTGTGACGGCTCCTGCAGCGATGATTCTGAGGAACTTGTGTATGAGGAGGAGTCAATGCATACAGACTGGATTCCTGCAATCCTTGGAGTTGGCAGAACACGTCCTGTGCCACTCGCACGATCTGTACCCGGCTCAACATTATTAACCCAATGGGCAGTGAGGGAAAGTTATCGCCCCTGTCCATGGTGACTGGTCCACGCATTGGTGGTGAGGTGGACCTTGCTACTGACGGCGTTCAGTAGCGCATGTTTTATGTGTCCCTCCACATGCTTGTGCAGGGCAGGGACGGCTTGCCTGCTGAAATAAAAGCGGCTGGGCACATTGTATTGTGGGACTGCCAATGCCATCAAGTTACGGAAGCTGTCAGTCTCCACCAGCCTGAATTACAGCATTTCAAGGGACAGTAGTTTTGCAATGACAGCATTCAGAGCCTGTGCTCGGGGGTGGTTTGCCAAGAATGGCCACCTTTTCTCCCATGCCTGTGCTACTGATGGCTGTAGACTGGGCTGGGAGTGTGAGGATGACTGGGAACGTGGCGCTATGGGTGGAATTACTGTGGGTCTCTGAACAGTGCCAGAGGTTCTTCCATGGCGATCCTGTGAGGAAGCTGAACCAGCTGTGTGTGAGCTGGAGGAAGAGGCAACAACACGAGCTGAAGAGGTGGTAGGTGCCGCTGTTGGTTGGCCTAGGTCTTCAGTGTGTTTTTGTAACTCCACCGCGTGCTTGGTCAGCACATGTTTCCACATGTTTGAGGTATTGAGGTTGCTGACATTTTTCCCTCTTTTGACTTTCTGATGACACACCTTGCATTTGACTAAGCAACTGTGTCAAAAAAGGACAAGGCAATGCAAGTCTTTGGAGCGCCCGTTTTGGCTTTAGGAAGAGGCATGCTCCTAACTGGTGCCGAAGTGGAGGCAACAGGAACCGCAGTCTTCCCCCTCCCTCTCCCTCTTTGGCCCGTTCAGGGAATCTCTTCCTCAGAGCTGCTCCCACCACCTTCCTGTACCTCACGCCATGATGGGTCAAGTACCTCATCATCTACACTACCCTCTGACACCAACTGCTTCTCCTGGGTAGTCTCGGCAGCACAGTACGCACCAGAAAGTGGCACCTGAGTCTCATCATCAGATGCGTCCTGTGGTGTGGTGACCGGAGGCACTGGCCCACCCGCCTCTTCAGAGTCAGAGAGACAAAGCTGTTGGGCATCACTGCACACTGCCTCTTCTTCCATTTCTCCAATGCAGCTTGGCTGGCCCCCTGTTTCCCAACCAAGAGATTCAGAGAACAGAAGTAGAGATGGCTCCTGTCCTGGGCTCTCTGACTGCCTGGGCAATTTGGCAGGTGGTGAAGAGACAGATGGGTGATCTCCAATGCTCTATGCCTGAGAGGATGTGGCACTAATTGAAGTCGATGCGTTAGCTGCCATCCATCCGACAACGGCTTCAATTTGTTCTTCACGCAGCAGTGGTGTACGGTGATCTCCTACAAAGCAGCGCATGAAGGACTGTTCCCTGCTGAAACTGGGGGATGATGAGTCACCGGTGCCCACAGCAGGCACAGAATCCCCACGTCCTCTCCCTGCTCCACGCCCACGCCCACGTGCCTTACTCCCTGCCCTCTTCATCTTGGTTGACTGATAAAGATAAGCAGAAAAGTACTAAGGGCTAAGTGTGGTTATTCCTGAACAGCTCCTAACAGGTGTAAGAAACACTAATTTTCTAAAGTGTGGACTAGATTTTAATATGAGCTTAATGTGGCCTACACAACTGTAAAGTGATGTGTTTGGTGAACTTTATTATTTATTTTTTTTTTTTGCAGAAGTGACTACAGAGCGATATGCAATCACACAGAGACGGTGCAGACAGCCGTAAATGGCTCTGCAAGGCCAAAAAAAGCTCCTCAATGTAATCCTATGTAGTGTTTTTCCACAATTTAGCTGGATACGGGTGGAAAGTCACTAATAGGAAATATTTGAAAAAATGTGCAGCAGGCTGCACTAATTGCAAAAAAGGACAATGGATTGAACGGTATGAGTCAGTGACGCACCCTGAGGTGAATACAACCGGCTGTGGCTGCACACAGACTACAGAGCGATGTGCACTCACACAGAGGCCATGCAGACAGCCGTAAACGGCGCTGCAAGGCCAAAAAAACCCTCCTCTATGTTATCTTATGTAGTGTTTTTCCACAATGTAGCTGGATACGGGTGGAAAGCCACTAATAGGAAATATTTGAAAAAATGTGCAGCAGGCTGCACTAATAGCAAAAAAGGACAATGGATAGAACGGTATGAGGCAGTGACGCACCCTGAGCTGAATACAACCGGCTTTGGCTACACACAGACTACAGAGCGATGTGCACTCACATAGAGACCTTGCAGACAGCTGTGAACAGCGCTGCAAGGCAAAAGCAAGGTTCTCACACAGTGGTTGCTAAATTAGCCTGGGTAAAGCACAATGAAGCAAATTGCTATCTCTAAACTGGCCCTCAGTCAGAACACAGCGTCCTGTCCCTAACTGAATTCACAGCCGAGTGAGCCCAAAATGGCGCCAGTGACTTTTAAACTGCAGCATGACATCATTTCAGCAGCCAATCACAGCCATGCCAGTAGTTACATGCCCACCATGCAGAACAGGATGTGCCCACACTTCTAATCAGTCCTCATTGTCTGAATTCGGGCAGTTTGAATTCTGGGAACTTCCGATTCCGGTATCCGATATACGGAAAATATCGTAACTCGGTATTGGAATTCCGATACCGCAAATATCGGCCGATACCCGATACTTGCGGTATCGGAATGCTCAACACTAGTTTTTAGATGTTTGTCCATTTTGGTTCACTTTTGCATATTTTCGTGATAACTCACGTATGCGCATTTTCTTGTAGTCTTTCTCTCTTTCTATCAGATTCGGTGAATGGCCCGATGTTTGCAGAACGGTATGTCGAACTTATCCGAACACCAGTGAATTTAATGGGGTGCAAAACCAAATTTATAGGGTGCAAGACATTCAGGGGGGCCAAAAAGCTTCCAAAACAGCTCAAATTAGAGGAGGACACCAGGAAAAGTGGCATCAATTGATCCAGAGTACAAATAGTATAATTGTGCAGCATGGATGCATGGAACAAGGCCTGGACCAGCATTTCTAGCTGAAATATTGATCAGTAACAGGTGGATGAATGACAGGGATAGGCCTGGTGCTCTGAGAGCCCTGCCAAATTCAGGCAACATATATGAAGGAAAGCCAACTTGGAGTCCAAACATTTCCCAAATATAGGGTCAAACACCAGGAAAAGTGGCATCAATTTACCCACACCAGAAATTTGATAGTGGCACAGCAGCAGTCAGCCATGTACCATGCTCGAGATATCAAGATCCGGGCCAGCATTTATAGTTTTAATCTGTGTTTAAATTAAGATAAGGTGGGTGAGGCATCGGTGTAAGCCTGCTTTGCTGGGAGCCGATACCTCATGCAACAGCTGAAATTTCTTTTCTGCTCTGTCACACTCAGGTGGCACAAATATCAGCCTTGTCAACTACTATTGTTTGAAAAATATTATGATTTGAGAGTCCTCAGTGGTTGATACCTTTTAATTGCCAACCAAAAAGCCACTTGGTAATGAATTGCAAGCTTTCGAGTCTACTCACGTCTCTTCATCAGGCATAGAATGATACAAAATCTGAGAATCCCATATTTATACACAACACAGCACAGAAATAATGCAATAGATAAAATAAGTGACCTGAAGCAGAACTATCATTATGAGAGAGGGATAAACAGTGGTGGCATAAATATTGGAATAGTTCATAGATAAGAAGTGTGAAAGTTTAATTGTCTTCTGATTGGGGTCTGGTTCTGTGTTGTGATGCCCCCACAAGGTCTGAGGAGCAAATTCCTTAGTTGATGTAGAAAGACATAAATCCATGTGACATATTCATTCCTGCACTGAGTTTGTCAAAGGTCGTCATAAGCTTATACTCCCAGATACTTCTGTCTCTCTGAGGTTTGAAGTTACCTTTAAAACAAGTCATTTCATGTCCATGGTGCAGTGATCATGGATACAAAAAATTTTGACCTCTTGTAAATCTATGATTTTTTTATCTAATTGTGTGGCAATACAAATTCATCCTTGTTCTAAGCTTTTGTCCTGTCTCCCCTACATACAGACAATTATATACTGCAATACTAAAATACTTTCTTTTCACCCCCCAATGGGGGTGGCCTTTTTTGTCCATTCTCAATCTTGGGTCCTCTACCAGAGGCCTGGGATTTTGAGGGTTCTGTGCAGTTGTTCCCAGCATTGTACTTTTCTGGACAGAGAGTTCAGATGTTGCTCTTCGGATCTGTTGCAGCCATTTTCCCAACTTAGGGGTCACTGCTCCAAGTGCTCCTATCACCACTAGAATCATTGTTGCTTTCACCTTCCACATCTTCTCCAGTTCTCCTTTGATGCCCTGGTATTTCTCTAGCTTTTCATATTTCTTCTTTCTGATGTTGCTTTCACTTGGCACTGTCACATCTATTATCATTGCTGTTTTCTGGTCCTTGTCTACTATCACAATGTCTGGTTAGTTAGCCAACACCTGCTTATCTGTATGGATCTTGAAGACCCAAAGGATTTTATCCCTCTCATTCTCCACCATGTTCTCTGGGGTCTCTTACCTGGACTTAGGGGGACTTAGCCCATATGCTGTGCAGATGCTCCTGTATACAATTCCCGCTACTTGGTTGTGGCATTCGGTATATGCTGTTCCTGCTTGCATTTTGCATTTTGCATCCTGCCACTATGTGTTGGACTGTTTCTGAGGTTTCTTTGCATAGTCTGCATATTGGGTCTTGTCTTGTTGTGTTGCTTCCTGCTTCTATGGATCTGGTACTTAGAACTTGCTCTTGTGCTGCTATGATTAGTGCCTATGTGCTGTCTCAGAGTCCAGCTTTCTCCAGCCATTGGAAGGATTTATCCATGTCAGCCACCTCCACTATCTGTCGATGGTACATCCCATGCAGCAGCTTGTCCTGCCATGGCACTTCATGTTCCTGTTCTTCCTTCCAGATCTGTTGTTGTTTTTGCTGCTTTAGGCTTCCTGTCAGCATCTCATCTTTTGGTGCCATTTTTTCTCATGCATTCCTGGATACTCCTTGTTTCATCCGTGATGGTTGCTTGGATGCTTATCAAGCTTCGACCACCTTCCTTTCTGTTGGTATACAATCTTTGCGTGTTAGACTTATGGTGGAGACCTCCATACATTGTGAGGGGATTTCGTGTCTTCACATCTGCATCTTCTATCTCTTCTTTTGGCCAGCACACTGTGCATCAGGGTACCTGATAACTGGCAGGGCATAGAGAGGGTATGGAAAGTATTCATACCCATTTACATTTTTCACTCTTTGTTTCATAGCAGCCATTTGGTAAATTCAATAAAGTTATTTTTTTCACATTAATGTACACTATGCACCCCATCTTGACTTGAAAAAAAAAAAAGAATTGTGGAAATTTTCGCAAATTTAATAAAAAAAGAAAAATTGAAATATCACATGGTCATAATTATTCAGAGCCTTTGCTCAGACACTCATATTTAAGTCGCATGCTGTCTTTTTCCTTGCAATCCTCCTTGAGATGGTTCTACTCTTTCATTGGAGTCCAGCTGTGTTTAATTAAACTGATAGGACTTGATTTGGAAAGGCACACACCTGTCTATATAAGTCCTCACAGCTCACAGTGCATGTCAGGCCAAATGAGAATCATGAGGTCAAAGGAACTGGTCAAGGAGCTCAGAGACAAAATTGTGCAAGGCACAGGTCTGCCCAAGGTGACAACAGAATTTCTGCAGTATTCAAGGTTATTAAAAGCACAGTGGTCTCCATAATCCTTAAGTGGAAGAAGTTTGTGACCATCAGAAGTCTTCCTAGACCTGGCCATCCAGCCAAACTGAGCAATTGTGGGAGAAGAACCTTGGTGAGAGAGGTAAAGAAGAACCCCAATATCACTGTGGCTGAGCTCCAGAGATGCAGTAGTGAGATAGATCCACAAAGTCAACTATCACTGCAGCCCTCCACCAGTCTGGCCTTTATGGCAGATTGGCCCGACGGAAGCCTCTCCTCGATGCTAGACATATGAAAGCTCGCATAGACTTTGCTAAATAAACACATGAAGGACACCCAGACTATGAGAAATAAGATTCTCTGGTCTGGTGAGATGAAGATAGACCTTTCTGGTGATAATTCTAAGCGGTATGTGTGGAGAAAACCAGACACTGCTCATCACGTGCCCAATACAATTCTAACAGTGAAACTTGGTGATGGCAGCATCATGCTATGTGAGTGTTTTTCTCAGCTGCGGGACAGGACAACTGGTTGTCATTGAAGGAAACATAAAAACATAAATGCGGCCAAGTACAGAGAAATCCTGGATGAAAACTTCTTCTAGAGTTTTCTGGACCACAGACGTGGCCGAAGGTTCACCTTCCAACAAGACAATGTCCCTAAGCACACAGCTAAAATAACAAAGGGGTGGCTTCAGAACAACTCTGTAACCATTCTTGACTGGCCCAGCCAGAGCCCTTACTTAAACCCAATTGAGCATCTCTGGAGAGACCTGAAAATGGCTGTCCACCAATGTTCACCTTCCAACCTGACGGATCTGGAGAGGATTTGAAAGTAAGAACGGCAGAGGATCCCCAAATTCAGGTGTGAAAAACTTGTTGCATCATTTCCAAGAGGACTCATGGCTGTACTAGCTCAAAAGGGTGCTTCTACTCAATACTGAGCAAAGGGTCTGAATACTTTTGACCATGTGATATCTCAGTTTTTCTTTTTTAATAAATTAGCAAAAATTACTACATTTCAGGTGGTTTTTTTAGTCAAGATGTAGTTCAGAGTGTAAATTAATGTGAAAAAATGAACTTTTTTGTATTTACTAAATGGCTGCAATGAAAAAAAGAGTGAAAAATTTAAAGGGGCATGAATACTTTCTGTACCATCTGTATGTATTGATGGCACAGATTTTATTCTTCCCATTGAGCTGGCTCTTCAGGACCTGTCTTACCCTTTGATAGTATTTGGATGTTGGTGCTTTCCTTGCCTCCTCATCATGGTTATCGTATCCCTGTGGGATGCCGAGGTACTTGAAGCATGTCTGTACATCTGCTATTTGCCCTGCCCTGCTGGTAATTCCACTCCATCAGTCGTGACTACCTTGCCTCTCTTTATTAAAAACTGGCTGCACTTCTCCAGTCTGAAGGGAATCCCAATGTCTTCACTGTAGATCCTTTTCAAGTGGATCAGTGAATTGATGTCTCGTTCATTTTTTGCATACAGCTTGAAGTCATCAATATAGAAAAGAAGGCTAATGATGCTTCCACTCTTGAACTTGTATAAAAAGCCAAACTGAGGGAGTTCAAGCCTATGCAGAACAGCAATAGAAACAGTGCATTACCTTGGTATATGCCGCATTTGATGGTCACTTGTGCTAGTTGTCTTGAGTTGACTTCCAATTTTGTTCTCCATAGCCCCACTGACCTTCTGAGGAAGGTTCTTCATTTCCTGTTGACATTGTAAAGAGCCAAGCATTCACCGATCCATGTGCATCGCATTGAGTCATAGGCTTTCCTGTAATCAATCCAGGAGATTGTACTGAGATTGGTCAGACTGGATCTTTGGTCTTAAGCAACTGCTCTGTCTACTAGGAGTCTGTGGTGTCGGTACCAATCCCTCTCTGAGCTAGATTCATATACTGGTTCATATGGTTCATATGATTGTTTAGCTTGGTGGCTATGATAGACAAGCTAAGTGTTAGGGTTAGTGGAACGCACCAAATAATTAGAAAGATGGTATAAGGAGCGTTCGCAGCCCGGGGTCCACAGTGCAGAGATGAAACCTGCTGCTGAGTAATGATGGACTTCACTGTGTTCCAAATTATTATGCAAATTGGATTTAAGTGTCATAAAGATTTAATTGTTTTGTTTTTCAAATAAACTCGTGGATAGTGTTGAGCATTCCGATACCGCAAGTATCGGGTATCGGCCAATACTTGCGGTATCGGAATTCCGATACCGAGTTCCGATACTTTTGTGATATTGGAAATCGGAATCGGATCCATCTTCATGTAAAAAATAAAGAATTAAAATAAAAAATATGGATATACTCACCTCTCCGGTGGCCCCTGGACCTTACCGCTGTAAACCGGCAGCCTCCATTCCTAAGAATGAGCGCGTGAAGGGCCTTCGATGACGTTGCGGCTTCTGATTGGTCACGTGACCGCTCATGTGACCGCTCATGCGACCAATCACAAGCCGCGACGTCATCGCAGGTCCTTCACGCGCTCATTCTTAGGAACGGAGGCTGCCGGTTACAGCGGTAAGGTTCAGGGGCCGCCGGAGAGGTGAGTATATGGATATACTCACCTCTCCGGCGGCCCCTGGACCTTACCGATGTAACCGGCAGCCTCCGTTCCTAAGAATGAGGAGTTTAGGACCTTCGATGACGTCGCGGCTTGTGACTGGTCGCGTGAGCGGTCACATGAGCGTCACGTGACCAATCAGAAGCCGCGACATCATCGAAGGCCCTTCACGCGCTCATTCTTAGGAACGGAGGCTGCCGGTTAACAGCGGTAAGGTCCAGGGGCCGCCGGAGAGGTGAGTATATCCATATTTATTATTTTAATTCTTTATTTTTTACATTAATATGGATCCCAGGGCCTGAAGGAGAGTTTCCTCTCCTTCAGACCCTGGGAACCATCCAGGATACCTTCCGATACTTGAGTCCCATTGACTTGTATTGGTATCGGGTATCGGTATTGGCGATATCCGATATTTTTTGGGTATCGGCTGATACTATCCGATACCGATACTTTCAAGTATCGGAAGGTATCGCTCAACACTACTCGTGGATGGTATTGTGTCTCAGTGCTCAATGGATCACTGAAATCAATCTTAAACACATGGGATAATTAGTTTTCCAGGTGATTCTAATTAAGGGAAAACTACTTAAAAATGATGTTCCACATTATTAAGCAGGTTACAGTTTTCAAGTAACATGGGAAAGAAAAAGGATCTCTCTGCTGCTGAAAAGCACCAAATAGTGCAATGCCTTGGTGAAGGGATGAAAATATTTGAAATTTCCCAAAAACTTAAGCGTGATCATCGTAGTGTTAAAGGTACCGTCACACTCAGTGACGCTGCAGCGATATAGACAATGAGCTGATCGCTGCAGCGTCGCTGTTTAGGTCGCTGGGGAGCTGTCACACAGACAGCTCTCTCCAGCGACCAACGATCAGGGGAATGACTTCAGCATTGTTGAAACTGTCTTCAACGATGCCGAAGTCCCCCTGTAGCACCCGGGTAACCAGGGTAAACATCGGGTTACTAAGTGCAGGGCCGTGCTTAGTAACCCGATATTTACCCTGGTTACCATTGTAAAAGTAAAAAAAAAAACACTACATACTCACCTTCTGATGTCTGTCACGTCCCCCGGCGTCCACAGGGTTAAACTGCTTTCGGCAGGAGCGCTTGCTAATGCTGCGCTGCTGCCGAGAGCTTCCCTGCACTGAATGTGTCAGTGCCGGCACCCGGCAGTAACAGCTGTGACGTCACCGCTGTGCTCTGCTTTACGGCCGGCACTGACAGTCAGTGCAGGGAAGCTCTCGGCAGCAGCGTGTGCATTTAACAGCGCTCCTGCCGAAAGCAGTTTAACCCTGCGGACGCCGGGGGACGTGACAGACATCAGTAGGTGAGTATGTACTGTTTTTTTTTTTACTTTTACAATGGTCACCAGGGTAATTATCGGGTTACTAAGCGTGGCCCTGCACTTAGTAACCCGATATTTACCCAGGTTACCATTGTAAAACATTGCTGGCATCGTTGCTTTTGCTGTCAAACACAACGATACACACCGATCTGACGACCAAATAAAGTTCTGGACTTCTAGCTCCGACCAGCGATATCACAGCAGGATCCAGATCTCTGCTGCGTGTTAAACACAACGAGATCGCTATCCAGGACGCTGCAACGTCACGGATCGCTGTCGTTCTCATTGTAAAATCGCTCAGTGTGAAGGTACCTTAAGAGATTTGTGGCTGTATCTGAGCACAAATGTGTTTGTGCTGATAAAGGCATAATGAGGAAGATTTCTGTCAGGAAAGTTCATCGGATTAAGAGAGCAGCTGCTAAAAAGCCATTACAAAGCAGCAAACAGATATTTGAAGCTGCTGGTGCCCCTGGAGTCCCTTGAACCTCAAGGTGTAGGCTCCTTCAAAGGCTTACTGTGGTGCATAAACCTACTATTCGGCCACCCTTAAACAGTGTTCACAAGCAGAAATGGTTGTATTGGGCCCATACATACATGAAGACTAATTTCCAAACAGTCTTGTTTACTGATAAGTGTTGAGCAACCCTGGATGGTCCAGATGGATGGAGTAGTGGATGGTTGGTGGATGGCCACCATGTCCCAACAAGGCTGCAACGTCAGCAAGGAGGTGGAGGAGTCATGTTTTGGTCCGGAATCATGGAGAAACAGCTGGTGGGGCCCTTTAAGTTTCCTGAAGGTGTGAAAATGACCTCTGCAAAGTATATAGAGTTTCTGACTGACAACTTTCCTCCATGGTATAAAAAGCAGAAATGTGCCTTCAGGAGCAAAATCATCTTCATGCATGACAATGCACCATCTCATGCTGCAAAGAATACTTCTGAGTCATTGGCTGATATGGGCATAAAAGGACATAAACTCATGGTATGGCCACCATCTTCCCCTGACCTCAACCCTATAGAGAACCTTTGGAGTATCATAAAGCAAAAGATCTATGAGGATGGGAGGCAGTTCACATCAAAACAGCAGCTCTGGGAGGCTATTCCAACTTCATGTAAAGAAATACAAGCAGAAACTCTCCAAAAACTCACAAGTTCAATGGATGCAAGAATTGTGAAGGTGTTATCAAAGAAGGGTCCTATGTTAACATGTAACTTGGCCTGTTAGGATGTTTTGGCATTAAATAGCTTTTTTGTTCAGTGAATGTGACCTCCTAATGCTGCAAATTCCACAAATGAGCATTTTCAGTTCTTTAAAACATATCAAATGTTTAGAAATTCTACTGTGCCTAATAATTTGGAACAGTGCATTTGAAGTTTTTATTCATTTTGGAGATTATACTGTTATCATTGGGAGGTTTCTTCAATAAAATTCGATGTATAATCTAACGGTGATGACTTTTATTAGACAGACTGTCATTTGCACCAACCATTTAGGAAAATCTGATAAAAATGTAATTTGCATAATAATTTGGAACATAGTGTATATGGCAGTATAATGTGGATACACACACGGGTTAGCTTCACCCGGTATGAAGGAAGCGAACCCTGTTGCGTCACAGGGCCGAGGTACCGCACAAAGAGCGCAAGCAAGGGGTCACAGAACTCTGTCCAAAGACACAGGGAAAGAGTTCCTCTAGACCTCTTGCACTCGACACCGCAATTGGGGAGTCAGAGTTTACCAGAAATAATAATTTAGTGCACAAGAGTGCACGCAGTGCTGCTCTGGCGGAAGCCACTAACCACCCAGAATTGGGCCAGGAAAGCGCTTTATTAGCGCACGGTGCCGCACTGGTGGTCATTGCAATGAGACACTGTATTGTGTGCTAGGTGTGTAGGTAGCACTGTCGGGCGCTAGATAGCATCCACCATTCGCGAGCAGTCAACAACACTAGAAAGGGGATGATTAATGAGCGACAGTCACACATCAAAACACACACGTTATCAAGTATACACTAGCGCATGGCCGAGCGAACCTTTTATAGCAGCAGTGCTATGGGACTTTCCAGATGGTCCAATAGGAGCTGCAACAGGACCTGAGCATGTGACCCCTGACCTCCAATGAGAGGTCGTCCCGTGGGCATGCTCAGTACGGAAAAAAGCAGGACTTAGTCCCAGAAAGACCTGCTCGCTGCTGGTCAGTACTGGCTACAAAGGCAGAGCCTGGAAGGGCAGCAGTAACCAGTCGCACAGTATCAGCTTGAGCCAGACGCTAGGACCGACGTCTCCGCTGATCAGGCTCCACTGCGGCTGGAGAAGAATGGGAGACCGCAGCAGAGATGGTTTGGCATTCCACCTGTGCAAAGGCGGGAACTCGACACCTAACACTAAGCACCTAAATACAGTTTTATAGTCCAAGTGAGTGAATAAAAAAATCTATCTTTATTAAATATCAAACATGAAAAGGCATAGCGAGAGTTAATCACGCAACAAAGTAGCAAATAGACAGGGGCCAGTCAACAGCACGAGGAGTTGGTATTGGTAATGAATATTAAGACAACACAACCAATAGTATCATAAGTCATATATATAACAGGTGAAACAAGAGTAACCAGGTATTTTATTGAAAGTTCAGAAATATATCAAATTACCACAAATAGTCACCTAACAACAACCATAAAAAATGACACATCAGCAAGAAAGGAGACATAGAAGCCAAGGGGCCACTGATTGCACCTGCCCGACTATTAGTAACCAGTAGTATTCATCTAAAGTGATTGTGCAATAATATAAGACATGGTAAGAAGGCTCCTTCAGCAAGGGATATTAAAGTCACCACATCCAATCAGAAAAACCCCTAAGGAAGGAGAGAACTTACCACGGGCAGAAGCACAGAGACCCCAGGCCGGTGTTAGATACCCCCGACGCGTGTTTTACGTGTTTGATCCACCGCTTTATCAAGGGGAATGCAGAAATGTAGCAGCAAGGACCTTTTATGGTCACATGGGGAGTCACAAGGTACAGTTGAAGCCAATCAGCGCGGTTAAAAGCGGCGCATGCGCAGCGTGTCTCCCAGGTCCTGGCAGGTACATCTCGGCATCATGTGTTACTACGCACGCGCAGGGAGGGGAATTGTCCCCGTGCGTGCGAGCAAGACAGAATGACGCGTCGATGTCCACCAGGAGACGGGAGCAGCGGTACGCATGCGCACAACCACTGTGCCACCAATTTAGAGTCTGAATAACCATTTCAGTGTCAAAATATTACAATCAAATGGCATAATTGATCAAAAAGGCACGTATATCAATCTTAGACCTGTACTATTTAACAATATCACACATATATGCCAAAAGTGTATGGCACAGAAAATATAAAAATGACACAGTGCATACATCACATATTCAAAAATGTGTAGAAGTCGCTAGCACCGTCAGCAGGTTGTATAGGTGATGAGATGAACGGTATATCTGTAATTCCATTATCCGTGATAGATCACATAATCAGTCCCGCTGCAAAAGTTGCAGGAAAAAATAAAAACCATTAAAATACAAAAACACACATAAAAAACTAACTAACACCATAGATGGGGGAGTATGGGAGAAACGGACAAATCTCAGAAGTCCCAGAAGAATGGAGGCACATTAAGGGTGCATTACTGCAATAAATCATAAAAAAGATGCAAATGATGATTCTTTTAGACCCCTAGGGGTAAGAGTGTCCAGTAGCACAATCCATCTCGCTTCTACTTGGGCAAGAGTTTTTTTTTATAATCACCCTCCCAATCCCTAGGTGAACAATATCGATCCCTCTCACCTTAAATGAAGATGGATCACTGTTATGGTACTGTCTAAAGTGCCGAGGGTTCATCTTCAGGAGGATAATGTCGGTTGATGTCTTGGCTGCACAAATGTCCTGCACATGCTCTTGCACACGCACTCTCAGCTCTCTTGTGAGTCCAATATAAATTTTTAAGCAGACACAGGTCGCATAGTAGATGACATTTGTGCTACTGCATGATATTCGATGTTTGATGTTGAATTGTTTCTTTCCATCAAATGAGCCGAATGTGGTGAAGCGCAGGACATTTGGGCAGGCAAGACAGCAACTGCATGGTATAGAACCAGGTATTGGACCCCTAGAGCCAAACAGATGATTAAGAGTAGGAATATAATGACTACTCACTAAGAGATCTTTAAGATTTTTTGATCTCCTTGCCGTCATAGAGGGATAGTCACCAAGGGATGTTCCCAGGGAGGGGCTCGGTACTCAGAATAGACCAATATTTTTTAAGAATCTGTCTCATATCCTCCCATCTGTGATTAAACGTGGATATGTGTCTTATTGGACCATCCTTTACTTTACAAGGTCGAGCTCTAACACCGGCGTGGGGTCTCTGTGCTTCTGCCCGTGGTAAGTTCTCTCTTTCCTTAGGGGTTTTTCTGATTGTATGTGGTGGCTTTAATATCCCTTGCTGAAGGAGCTTTTTTACCATGTCTTATATTATTGCACAAGCACTTTAGATGAATACTACTGGTTACTAATAGTCGGGCAGGTGCAATCAGTGGCCCCTTGGCTTCTATGTCTCCTTTCTTGCTGATGTGTCATTTTTTATGGTTGTTGTTAGGTGACTATTTGTGGTAATTTGATGTATTTCTGAACTTTCAATAAAATACATATTTTTATTTATTATACCTGGTTACTCTTGTTTCTCCTGTTATATATATTTATGTTTGAGTGGGTATTTTCTTTTCTATCATTAATGAGTTACTTATAGCCCTATTCTTTTGGCATTGAAATGTCACTGAGGTATTTGTGTTTGCTAATTATTTCTGTGTTTTTCACAGTTAACCTCAGCTATATTATGGACTTTTGTGCACGAGACCATACGTGGGGTGCATTTATAAATGACACTATGCAGAATGAGACAGATGGGGTGCTGTGGGACCAGATAAGAACACAGGATGTAATTAATAAATTCAAGGATCTGCTCAGAAGGAGGACACGCATTTGGTGGAACCATGCATTTTTAGAAAAATATATACAGAGGGACCTTATTCCAAGGGGTCTGAGAATACAGGTCTTTCCATCCTTTCCAATCGAGGATAAAACCTTTAAAAACAAATGGGAAACCCTTGCGAATACATGCTCCAGAGTTTTTATGGAACTTTTGAAAGGTATGAATTATGATTCTCTTACCTCTCTCGAATCCCAGATTGAGGAACTACAGATTATTCTCTGTAGAGATATGACTTCTGACTCCCTTAAAAAGTTTAATGAGGAGATTGATGCTCTTTCCCAAAAATGGGCACACGAAATACAAACTACTAAAGCGAAAAAATTCCAGAGGGATGTTAAGGATAAGAGGTCTTCACGTATCTATAGATGGCGGAATATATATGACCGATCGAGGTCACAATCTAGAAACCCTTTACACTCAAGACCACGGTCAGCATCAATGAGATCTAATTTCGCTGGAGAGGATGAATCTATACCAAAGAGTTCGACACAGGGTGGTCTCTCAGGAAAAATGTCTGCATATCAACATACAACTAGACAAACATCTAAGACCAAAACTAACACAGGTGCATCATCTGATTCCCAGGGAGGGCTACAGGTAGTTAATCTATCATATCATGTTCTTACGGATACTCAGTTAAAACTTTTATCAAAGGGCCTTTCTTTTTCACCAACTAATTCCTTTCATTTTTTACAGCTATAAAAGACCTGAATCTATTCTCCTGCAAATTATTGTTGAGGAAATTACATCATAAAAGGACTTCTCTTGAACCTTTGGGCGAGATCGAGAGAAAAACTCTTCAGAATCTAGAGGACCTTCTAGACGAACAGGTTGATTCCTATACTAGCAGGTTTCCACCCTCTTACTCTCTCAGAACTACCAAGTTCCCCCCCTTGTCTCTGAGTCCTGCAATTGAGGTTTTTACGAAATGTGTCACTGAGGATTTTAAGAGACTTTCAACAAGACGACAGTATGCAAATTTGATGCATGCAGATCGTATAGCATTATCCCAACTTCAGTCTCTTCCGGACGTTGTATTTAAACCTGCAGACAAGGGGGGGAACATTGTGATCTGGCCGCAGGCCAAATATGAACGGGAAGCCTTTAGACAACTAAAGGATTCTGATACATACCTTAGATTATCTTTTAATCCTTTAAAGTCTTTCCAGAAAATCACATTGTATAGATTATATAAATTTATTTGCATTTTGCAGTGAGAAATAAGTATTTGATCCCTCTGGCTAACAAGACTTAATACTTGGTGGCAAAGCCCTTGTTGGCAAGCACAGCAGTCAGACATTTTTGTAGTTGATGATGAGGTTTGCGCATATGTCAGGAGGAATTTTGGTCCACTTCCATTTGCAGATCATCTCTAAATCATTAAAATTTTGAGGCTGTTGCTTTGCAACTCAGAGCTTCATCTCCTTCCATAAGTTTTCTATGGGATTAAAGTCTGGAGACTGGATAGACCACTCCATGACCTTAATGTGCTTGTTTATGAGCCACTCCTCTGTTGCCTTGCCTGTATGTTTTGGTTCATTGTCTTGCTGGAAGACCCAGCCACGACCCATTTTTAATGCCCTGGTGGAGGGAATGAAGGAGGTTGTCACTCAGGATTTTACGGTACATGGCTCCATCCATTCTCCCATTGATGTGGCGAAGTAGTCCTGTGCCCTTAGCAGAGAAGCACCCCAACACAAAATGTTTCCACCTCCATGCATGAAAGTGGGGATGGTGTTCTTTGGGTCATTGGCAGCATTTATCTTCCTCCAAACATGGCAAATAGAGTTAGTGCCAAAGACCTCAATTTTTGTCTCACCTGATCACAGCACTTTCTCTCAATCACTCACAAAATCATCCACGTGTTCATTGGCAAACTTCAGATGAGCCTGCACATGTGTTTTCTTGAGCAAGGGGACCTTGCGAGCACTGCAGGCTGACCGGGCGGTGAGGGTTGGAGCCGATGAATCTGCTACTATGGCGACGCTGTCTTATTTCCTGTTGTGGCCATTATATACACTGTAATTGCGGTCATGGAACTTAGACACACCCCCTAATTTAAAATGAAGGAGAAGTGCTTCTTCTCAGTGCTGGAGTAGGAACAATCAGATGCTGCAGTCTTCTGGCTCAACACTGTTGTGGTAACCCATTACACCCAGTCAGTGTTTCCATCATAGAAGTAAATTAGATTAGTCTGGCATGGCTTGTTTGCAATGAACCCAGGCTGGCTCTGGTTAATTATTCTATTGTTATTCAATTACTTATATACATGCTGTTTAATAATTTCTTTAAATATCTTTCCTGGAATAGAAGTAAGGCTCACCAGCCTGTAATTTCCTGTTCAAATAATTTTTATTATAACTTTGAAATTTAATATTAGCATGTGTAAATAATCATATAGTCAGCTCGCAAGGGAATAGGGGTAAGGAGAGGGAGGGAGGTAGGGGGGATGGGTTTGGGGAAAGGTAACCTGTGATCATACTTATTCAAATAATTTTATTATATCTTTGAAATTTAATATTAGCATGTGGGGTCAGCTCACAAGGGAATAGGGGAAGGAGAGGGAGGGAGGTAGGGGAGGGTGAGTTTGGGGAAAGGTAAGAACAACATTGTGGACACGATGTTCATTTTAAACAAAATTTGATAATGATTAACAATTTTTTAACAGATTAACATATAGTAACATATAATAGCATGTAATAATAGCATATAGCATATAATAAATCGTAATATCCTCAAAGGTATGTAGAATCCATCATCTTTCCTTTTAATGCGATAGGTTGGAGTTTACCTCGACCCATTTCTTCCATTTCCTATCATGTTTTGTAAAGTAATTATTTGCTATTGCAAAGTTTTCTTCGTATGTCTTGTGTAAGTTAATTTGGTCTATAATTTCAGTAAAAGCCGGTAACATCGGATTCTTCAAATGGAAAGCTATGATTTGTTTGACCACAAGGCAGATATGGATGATATGAGATCTCACATTTATGTCTATTTTTTCCCAGTTTAGGGACAACAAGGCCATTGCAGGGGTAACTATAATATTACCTGTTAATAATTTAATTAATTTTATGGCTTGCCTCCATAAGGGTTTTACCCGGGGGCATGACCAAAACACATGTAGCAAACTTCCACGCTCTCCACATTCTCTCCAGCATAATGGAGATCCTCCTGACAGCAGATGAGAAAGGCGAGCCGGAGTATAGTACCATCTTGTTATTATTTTATAGTAGGCCTCTTTCAGTGTCATGCAGATGTTTGATGCATAAGTAAAGTGGATTGCATTTTCCCACTGTTCTGGAGTGAACGTTACATTCAGATCCCCTTCCCATTTTATCATATGAGCTAACTTCTTAAATTGTGTGTCATTGTTAAACCACCGATATATTTGCTTGTTACTCCAAAATAAATTGTGTGTGGGTTTTTTTAGTAAATTAATAGTTGCTTCAGATATTTTTGGTTTGTTTGTAATGAATTTTTGAGCTTGGTCCTTTAGTACCATGTAAGGGAAAAAGGCTGAGGAGGGTTATTTTAAATTTTTGTTTAATAGAACTGAAGGTGAGAAATTTAACCCCATCATGGATATCATTTAATTTTTTAATCCTATTGTCTCTCCATATGGGGGAGGGGTTAATATTTTGGGTAAGCATGATTATCTCTATAGGGGTATTTTGGAGGAGGATTTTCCTGTTGGAGCCTCTCTTTCGTTTGGACAATTTATTCCAGGCATATATAATGGGAGAAAAGATAGGATGATGGGCGTAGGCCTTATAAGGTCTGTTGAGAATATGGTCAAAAACCAATTCTTTGGGAGATTTCCTATGGTTAAGTTCAATTTCAAGGTCAAGCCAATTCGGAGGATCTTCTTTCATGAACCAATACTGGCTTTGTTTTATTAAATTCGATAGATATAAAGCTGTAATGTTTGGTAAGCCTATGCCCCCAAATTCCTTGCATTTATATAGAATGTTTGTGGAAATGCGGGCCCTTTTTTTAGTCCAAATAAACGTATTTATTGTTGATTGGAAGCTAGTCAGGTAGGAAGTGTTGATTTTTAGGGGAAGTGTTCTCAGTATATAAGAGATTTTTGGGACGATAAAAATTTTAGTTGCCAATACTCTGCCCCACCATGAGAGGTCTTTAGTACCGAGGAAACCCAGGTCTTTGTTTATATTTTCCAAGAGTTTGTTCAAGTTTTTCCTCATTAATGTGTCTAAGTTTTTTTAAATGATTGTACCTAGATAGTCTAGGTCTCCTTCCGACCAACTGAATGAAACTATATATTTTATTTTCTTTGTTTCTAATTCCGTCAAGTAAAATGGCAATATTTTGGATTTAATTTCGTTTATCTTAAAAAAGGTAATGGTTGAAAAAAATTGAAGGGTTTTTTGTAGCTCCGAAACTGATTCATAGGGGTCCGTCAGGGTAAACATCATGTCGTCGGCAAAGAGCCCTATCTTATAATGGCGTGTTCGCGTTTGTAGACCTTTTATGGAATTATTTTGCCTAATTGATTGCGCCAGTGGTTCCATTGATAAAATAAAAAGCAGCGGAGATAAAGGGCACCCTTGTCGTGTACCATTTGAAATGTTAAATGGTGTAGAGAAGTAATTGTTTGCATAAATTTTGGCTGTTGGTTTTGAATAGAGTGCCATTACGCTGTTGATATATTTGTCATTAAACCCAAATTTTTGAAGTACTGATGTTAAATAAAGCCAATTTAATCAGTCAAAAGCCTTTTCGGCGTCTAGAGTAATAATTACAGATGGCACTTTAGAGGAATGAATCAATTTAATTGAGTTGATAAGTCTTCTAGTACCATCTGGCGCTTGACGACCTGTTATAAAACCCATTTGGTCCCCCTGAATCAATAATGGCACATTTTCAGATCTGTATTGATTAAGGAAATTGGCCTGTAATTATTAACAAGGTTTAAGTCCGAATTGTGTTTGGGAATTAAAATAATTGTCGATTCTAACATTTCTGCTGGGAATTTACCTGAGGAACTAGCTATATTAAAAAGGTTTTGTAGATGTGGGGAGAGTAATTTGGTGAAGGTTTTATAATATTCGTTTCTGAAACCATCTGGGCCTGGCGATTTAAAGTCCTTGAGTTGAAGAATGGTTATTTCTATTTCTTCTAGGGAAAAAGGGGAGGTTAGGTTTTCTAAATCATCAAGGGTCAATTTTGGAAGGCTAATTGAGGTCAAGAATTTTTCAATGTCAGAAATATTGGGAAGTGGGGTGGAGGGTTGGGAATGTAAATTATACAATTTGCTGTAATAATCTGCAAAGGAGTTGGCTATATCTTGGGGATGAGATATCGTTGTACCATTTTTTGTTTGTATTTTGGTGATCCTGTTTGCTTGTCTTATTTTTTTCATTCTATTAATCATGTAACGCGTTGGCTTATTAATTAAGGAATATTGCTTCATTTTGGAAATTTTGACCATGGTGTGATATGATGAAAATATGATTTTCTTAAGCTCCTGCCTGAGGTTCAGTAGCTCTATTTTAATTTGAGTAGACAGGGGGTTTAAACTTAGTTGTTCGCTTTCTTTGTCTTTTATTTTATTTTGAATGTCTTCAATCTGAATTCTAAGCAACCTTTTCCTTTTTGCAGAGATTTGGATCATGATACCCCTCATGACTGCCTTATGGGCACACCAATGGGTGAAAGGGGATGTTTCAGTAGGTGAGTTCTCTGTGAAATAATTTGTTAGTGATCTTTCTAATATTGATCTATGGTCAGGGTGGTGTAGTAGGTTAGCGTCACATTTCCATAGTGGATTTTTATTAACCGTGTGGCAAATTTGGATTTCTGCTGAAACTGGGGAGTGGTCCGAGAAAGTTTTCCTTTCTATTGTGATTCTATAGATTTTAGGGAGCGTAAAAATATCCGATATGATTAAATCGATTCGTGACGCTGATTGATGAGGGTCAGAGAAATGGGTGTATTCAATTGAAGTGGTGTTTAGACACCGAAAGATGTCAAATAATTCATTTTGATATATCCAATTGTCTAAAGTATGTGGTTGGTATCTATTTGGGGTGGAAGAACCCATATTTGCATTTGGTACCAAATTAAAGTCTCCCAACCAAATCATGGCACCTCTCTTGATTGACATTACTTTTTTATTTACTTTGTTCAGGAAACCTATTTGACCTGTGTTGGGGGCGTAAATATTGATGATTGTGCAAATCTGGTTATTCAAGGAACAAACAAGAATATGAAACCTCCCATTAGCATCTTTGATCTCCTCTAGAAATTCAAATGAGATAGTTCCTTTAATTGTGACCACACCGGCTTTCTTTTTTGTGTTGTCCGACTTGTAAATATGTGGGAAATTTTTATGCGAAAATTTTAGGTTGTCTGAGTGTTTAAATTTGGATTCCTGTAAACAAATTATATCGGCATGGCTTTTGGATAGTTCTCTCCAAAGGGTGTGTCTTTTGTGTGGACTATTTAAGCCTCTAACATTGTAAGATAATATCTTTAAACTCATTGTGTAGCAGCAAACCTGTGAGGATTAAGAAATCTATATTCGTTAAGTAAGAGTAAGAACAATAAACAATAAACTATAATGTCCACTTGAAGTGGTCCACTACGGTGAACCTGACTTCACCTGTTGGGGGAAAAGTTTGTGTTACTAGCTCCAAAGCAACACCTTCTTGGTTGTTGAATTTATACCCATGTAACATTAACAAGAACGACCAAAGATAGGTATTAGCTTCTTATCGGAATAGTTTCCCATTTAAGTAAACAATAAACTTGATCAAAAACTCTTCATGTTTTACCATCAGAGTCAAGGCGATCCTTATGTCGTGGTTGAAGAGGAATACTGATGGAGTGCAATAAGTCTCTGCCTTCTTCTGGAGAATTAAGAACGATAAAGTTGCCTTTGTAGTTGACTATTAACTTGAGTGGGAATCCCCACTTATAGGAGATCTCATTGTCCCTGAGAGCTATGGTAATGCTTTGAAAAGTTTTCCTCCCTTCAATCGTTTCTTTGGAGAGGTCAGCATATATTTTTAGTTTTTCAAATGGCTCAGGAAAATGTTTATTTTCTCTAAAGTAATTTTGGATTCTTTCTTTTGTTTTGAAGAAGTGCACTCTCATGAGTGTGTCTCTGGGTAGGTCTTTAGGGATGGTGGGCGGTTTTCGCAGCCTATGTATTCTGTCAATTTCTAGCTCTTGCTCCGTTAGGGAGGGAATAATTTTCCTGAATAATTTTTTGGTAAATTCCTCCAGTTTGTTTGGGCCTATGGTCTCGGGGATGCCCCTAATTTTAATATTGTTTCTGCGATTTTGATCTTCTAAATCCGCTACCTTGAGCTTCAGCTTGTGCAACTCTTTTGTGATGTCTTTGTTTATTTTAGAGGCCTCTCTTCTATTTTTTTAATTCTGTCCTCAAACCTGTCCATCCTTTTGCTGAGGAGGGATAATGAGTCTTCTAGTAATTTATTTTGTTTATCAAATTTTTCATTCATACTATTTTCAAATTTGTCCATTTCCCTGTCAATTTAGATATAAGAATCCCCACAGAATTCAGGTCAAATCCCTGGGTATCGTCTATGTTTGGGTTACTTATTTTTTGCTTGGATTTAGCTGGGCTCAAGTTAGGAGAGGTTTCTGAGACCTCGTCAGATGAGTCCTGTGGAGTAGTGTATTTTTCGGTTATAACCTCTGGAATTTTCCTCTTTAAAGAGGTAGATGAATCCATCTCTATAATAGTAGTGGGGGAGGATTGTTTTACTTCATTGCGGTTAGAGAGTTTTTCGTGGTCTGATTCTTCCTCATCTTTTAGTGGGGACCTGGACCTATTGGGACTTGTTTTAGTTATCAAGTCTTTTGATGTATTTCGCCCTACCCCTTTAAATTTTTGGGCTTTTTGAGAATTTGATGAGGCCATGTTTGATAATTGGGGTTTGGCCAAGGATTTACTCCTAATTATCCCTGATCCGTGCTCTAGAGTTCAGATAGTAGTAACTAAGACAGTCACAGAATAGGGTAGGAGGGTTGCCCACACTCTAAATCTCCCAGTAAAGTTGGAGTTATATAGAATGATTTATATGTTGTCATGGAAGAATTTCGGGGAGGATTAGTCAGAATTCTCTACTGGTAACTCTTAAGTAAGAGACAAAGGGTTGCTTATTAGAATAACCCTAAGAATATAATTAGGAGAGAGAAGGTACTATATAGGCAGGCAGTAGTTATGACTATGCAGAGATACAGAGGGGTGTGTAAACTAATACTATTCACCTGGGGTTGATCCTGCCAGAGAAATTAGGTTATAGCTCTTTTGCATTAAAAGCCCTTCAGGCTCCTAACTAGTCGTCAGCAGGATTAGTTGTGTTGTAGTCTCTTCTTCTTGCTACTGGATCTGGAAGGGTCTTCAGAGCCAACGGCGTTCCGGACCGTCGGTCTCTGTTAATCTCTCTACCCCCTGTGATGCAGCATCCAGCATAAGCTGGAACTCACCACCTCCAGAAATGGAGCTGAAGCAGTCCGGCCGGCTGTCTGAGTCCTCAGCTTGTGTTGCCGCGTTGTCGTCTTCCGGTGCAGGGACTTTCCCAGCCAGGAGCTGGAACTTACCGCCGATTAGATTTGCAGCTGATCGGGTCCAGCTTGCGTTGTCCGGCGCAGCTTTAACAGGAGCCGGTCGTGCGTGTCGCCTGGTCAGCCGCTGACCACCAATAAAATGGCGGCGTCTTCTGTTTTCTCCTATGATGCGAAGTCCAGGGGAGTGTCGGAGGTGGCGTGAAGCGCTGTCCGTCACTTCACCGGATCCTCCCCGAATCCTTAATTGTTCTTTTTCTGCCTCCGCCTTTCAGTCCGGGGAGGCTTGGTGCTGTATAGAGATGGGCAGGGCGGTAAATACTCCTATTGTGTCAGATGACGATTTTCTAAGATGGCGCCCGGAGAGCTGGTACTTCTCTAATTAGCCGGGCCGGTGTCGGGGTGAAGGTAATAAACACTGTGACCCATTAATTCCAGGGGTTCCTCTGTTGTCAGGTGGGTTGTCACAGTACTGGGTGGACAAGCTGAGGAATCACAGTCAATTTAACAGGGAGAAAACCGGCAGGAAAAATGGCTGAGGATTCCTGTCACAAAGATTGACAGGCCTCAAAATGCTGACAGGGATTTCTCTCAGAAGAGACAATTAAGTCACAAATTTAGGCTCTCTGTTATCCTAGAGAGATACTGGGAACATATCCTCGATTATTTTTATCAAAGGATGCTCTTTTTCCACGGTTTGAGTTGATTTCAGATGATGTCACTCAGGAGCTTAGGCACCGCACACCTTACACCATTGCTGCCTAGGCCATGCCCCCCAGCCTGTAATTTCCAATGTGTGTTGACTGCCTCCTCATTGTCCTACTTCTGTGGGTCACATTCTTCCTTTTTCTTCTTCTGCAGGTAATTTGAAAGGTGCTTCTCTTCAAACATTCTGAACAGTTATTTCCTCTCTGTCATTAGCTACTGCAGCAGGAACAATGAAAACTTAGGGTACCGTCACCCAGTGCAATTTTGATCGCTACAACGGCACGATTCGTGACGTTCCAGCGATGCATTTACGATATCGCTGTGTCTGACACGCTACTGCGATCCGGATCCCCGCTGAGAATCGTACGTCGTAGCAGATCGTTTGAAACTTTCTTTCGTCGTCTAGTGTCCCGCTGTGGCGGCATGATTGCATTGTGTGACACAGGTTGTATACGATGTGCGCACAGTAACCAACGGCTTCTACATCACAAATACGTCATGAAATTATCGCTCCAGCGCCGTGTGACCGCAGTATACGACACTGGAGCGATACTTATACGACGCTGCAACGTCACGAATCGTGCCGTCGTAGCGATGAAAATGGCACTGTGTGACGGTACCCTTACTCTCTTGCAACATTCTGAAGAACCTTAGAGGGACTTACAATTTGATAGGCAGGTGATAAGTGGAAAACAGCACTTTTAACATCTGAGATCCTTATTTGAAATCCTTGTCATGCCATTTGGGTTACCCAATGCACCTGCTGTACTTTAAAATTTGATGAATTATATTTTCTCTGATTGTATTCAATGATATGTTGTGATTTGCCTGGTTTACATTATAACTTTCTCTCCCAATTTGGACTCTGATGTATTACCTCATAGTCTCGATTCAGTCTCTCCATTAGAACTTCCATCATCCATTATTCCTCAAGGTATTGTGGTTTTCATGGTAACCTCGGAATTGGAAGAGGAGATCCGTAAAGTCCCGTTGCTGGCTCCTTACTCTACTCCAGGATCCATATTATTTGTGCATGTGTTACAGGAAATTCATGATTCTGTCTTGAGTGGTAATTTTGGGATTACTGTTACATGGATAGCCATTGCTAGATTTTTTTATATCATACTCGCTTATGTGGGAAATATCAGTAAAGTTAAAGAGTTCAATCCTCATTGCAACTAAGTTCATTACCTTTTCTGTTTTATATACATTATGAATATGTCTTTATTATGCATTCCACCATTCTCATATTTTCTTAATATCTAAGATACTGTGAGTTATTGCAATTTAAAAGTTCCCTTTTTGTGTGTAACCAATTGCTCATAAATCACTGTGGACATGAAAATTGAGAGAAAAGATGTTTATTAGCTAAGTGAATGGCAAGAGACTATTATAGTACAAAATACTTCAGGTACCTGTGGAATTAAAAAGCTTTTTCATGCGTGTTTCTCTTGAATGACAAATCTAAATTATACCTTATGGAGACAGGTATTATTGCTGAAATTGTTGTAATAATTGCCTTTGCATTGTTAGAAGACTTGGACCTTGTCTTAAAAAAATATTGTACAATTCTCAAATGTAATTATCCAATTTATGAAGCCTCAGGGAATACAAAGAAAATGGAGGTAAAATGCACTTGGCACTTGTAAAATAATTTGCATGAGATCTTATCAATGGTTTTACAGTCCTGTCAAAAAGATTACCCCAAGTCTTGTGGCTATATAAACATTAGGGCATTGATTCAGCAAAACAGGCATTCTTCATGCTGGTATTGTATTGATGAAGGGGCAGGGTATAATGTGTTCTGTCTGATTTTCTAAGAGGGGCATGCCTCTTAATGAGTCAGGCAATGCACATTCCAGAAATCTTAGTCCAGTCAGGAAGTCAGATACTAAAGTAATATTTGTGGCATAAAGTAAACTGCCACTCCTCATGAATTTGATGAGTTGAGGTCACCATGCATCGTCACACCCCAACTTTGAAAACTTTGTCAGGGTTGGCAACTGTAAATTGAAACCACGAGAAGTCAAAACATTTTTAAGCAGATGTGAACAGGTGCGCAGATACAACAGCACAGAAGATGAAAACTCAGTGGTAACTTGAACCAATTAATTATTTATTTGCTAGAATCAGCAAATTTGTTCACAATGCTGTGGATTACTATTCTAGATGTACAGGATATAAACAGTATATTTTCTTTACAACAGTTTTTGAGTCACAAAGTTGACTAATATACTAAATGATATTTCTAACTGGTACCCCAGTTGGTGGTATGTCAAAGTTCGTGTAGTAGTTATCACCGTCATCACCTAAACACTAAAGGTACCGTTACACTAAGCGATGCTCCAGAGATATAGACAACGATCCGACCTAAACTAGATTGCTGGAGCATCGCTGTTAGGTCGCTGTAGAGACATTAAGCACAGCAGCTCCAGAACGATGCAGGAGCGATCCTGTGACGTAATGGCGACTCACTTATCGTTCACGCTCCATGTAAAAACATTGCTGACATCGTTGCTTTTGCTGTCAAACATGACGATACACGCCGATCTAGTGACCAAATAAAGTTCTGGACTTCTAGCTCTGACCAGCGATATCACAGCAGGATCCAGATCGCTGCTGCGTGTCAAACACAACGAGATCGCTATACAGGACGCTGCAACGTCATGGATCGTTGTCGTTCTCGTTGGAAAGTTGTTTAGTGTGAAGGTACCTTTAGTCTGTTATGTAGTCATTGTAACAGGCCTCAACAGGAGTCAACTCTAGTTCTCTGTTAGGCCACAAAGCTATTGCAGAAGTGTACTGACAATTCATTTAACCAACATGACTTTCTGGCTGCCTCCATCTACTAAAACACAGCCCAGGTTCTCTGTACTGTTGCCTAGGTCTCTGGGTTTAAGCTCACTGGGTCTTCCAAATCTCCAACTACCCATTGGATTGCAAGTATCTCATTAACCACTCACTCATATCCTGTTAACAGCTCACTGGATTTTCACTTTCCCTTTATTCACTTGCCAGATTGCCTTTTCCTATAATTACTCACTCGAAGACCCACCCTTCCATGTCACCTGGGCGGTTCTACATTTTGTTAATTGAGCTGTTTGGTCTGAGCAAAGGATTGTGTCAAGTCATACTCATGCCCTTCCGGTGTGGCTGTAAGCCAATTCAGCTAGTGCTGCGCCTCTGTCCTGTTATAGGTACATTTGATGATGTCTCCTCTGCCCTCAGGGGCTTTTTAGATTTTCTAAGGCCATGTGCACACGTTCAGTATTTTTCGCGTTTTTTTCGCGTTTTTTCACTATAAAAACGTGATAAAAACGCGAAAAAAACGCTAACATATGCCTCCCATTATTTTCAGTGTATTCCGCATTTTTTGTGCAAATGTAGCCTTTTTTTCCGCGAAAAAATCGCATCGCGGAAAAAAAAGCAACATGTTCATTAAAATGCGGAATTGCAGGGGATTCCGCACACCTAGGGGTCCATTGATCTGCTTACTTCCCGCACGGGGCTGTGCCCACGATGCGGGTAGTAAGCAGATTATGTGCGGTTGGTACCCAGGGTGGAGGAGAGGAGACTCTCCTCCACGCACTGGGCACCATATAATTGGTTAAAAAATAAGAATTAAAATAAAAAATAGTCCTATACTCACCCTCTGATGGCCCCCGAAGTGTTCCCGCCTCTGTGCTGCACGCTGGCTTCGGTTCCTGTAGCTGGTGTGCGGTGAAGGACCTTGCCGAATGACGTCACTGTCCTGTGATTGGCCGAGACCGCTCACGTGACCGTGACGTCATGGAAGGCCCTGCGCGCACACATCAGCTATAGGAACGGACGCCGGTGAGGAGATCTGATGTCTGCGGGTGAGTATAAGCATTTTTTTTATTTTTTTTATTATTTTTAAACGTTCTATCTTTTACTATAGATGCTGCAAAAGCAGCATCTATAGTAACAAGTTGGTCACACTTGTCAAACGCTATGTTTGACAAGTGTGACCAACTTGTCAGTCAGTTTTCCAAGCGATGCTACAGATCGCTTGGAAAACTTTAGCATTCTGCAAGCTAATTACGCTTGCAGAATGCTAAAAAAACGCAAAAAAAACGGAAAAAAAACGCAAAAAAAAAAATGCGGATTTCTTGCAGAAAATTTCCGGTTTTCTTCAGGAAATTTCTGCAAGAAATCCGCAACGTGTGCACATACCCTAACTGTGACACAGCTTGTCACATGGCCTTGTGCCTGTTGCTTCCTCTTCCTACCTACAACACACATTCTCCTTTTAGTTTCTGCTTGTTTTCTCTTTGCTGTCATTCTTATACTCTTTGGTCACTAGATGGCAGTTTTCTTTTACATAGGCTCCAATGTGCACTCACCTATAGAAGTCTTTCACATCCTTACACAGATTTGCACTGTGCAAAAAAATGTGACTTTTCAAAGATTTTTGTGCTAGAATTAAGGCTTAAAAGCTTTGATGAATCAGGACCTAGCCCGTTAGTCAAAATACATATAAAAGAAAAGGTGATGCAATGTTAAGAAGTACATTAAAGTAAATTAATTATGTAACAAAGTTTTTCTTCTTTGGAAAAAGCAAGTCATTAACATCAAGCAGGGATTTCTTATTACTGTCTAATATTTTCTAATAAACGTGAAATAACACTTTACTTGGGAAAAAGTCTTGTTTTAGCAATTGACTTTGAAATCCCCTTACAACAAAACCATGATCTCAAAGCAGAATATCAAAATTACACTTGGTGCAGTGCACTCTGGTTAGTGAGATCTAGAAGTTCCCTAATTCTTATCCTCTTAACCGCTATGCAAAGATCAGGTTTTTGCTGCAGGGGCCTCTTGGTTGTGTTCTCAGTAGTAGGTACTGACCAGTGTAGCTAGCTCCCGGATAACATTACAACATGGCTTAGTATCTGAGACACAGAGAACATCACTAAACTAGATCCAATCGTGTGGACAGAGAAATATGGGTCCAAAGCCTCAAGCAGAATAAATAGGAGAAAGATGTGTCAGGCTGTCCAAAGGCTAATCATTCGAGGTGTCGATCTGGAGAATGGATCTGAGTGGCAATGCAGAAATTCCTTAAAAGGCTTATTTCTATTTTTAGGGTCACTATCATGTTGCATGTGAAGAATTTAAAGCCTATTAGGCCAGCTCACCTATCATTAGTATTCATGTCCCTAGTAGCAGTGGTAATTAAGGGAAAATAAAAAAGAAAGACTAATGCTTTCTGAAATTATCTTTTATTTTAGAATTCAGGTAGCATTAATAGCAAAGCAGACTGCCTTCCTCTGATACGTTTTGGGCATATTTGATCCTTATTTAAAACTTTTTTGAAAGTGCGAACTTGATTTCTGATAACAGATCTCACAGACATACCTCCTCCACATCTGTTTAACATGATAATGGCTAAATGGGTTTTCCCTGATCAAATATTCACTAAATAACAGGGAATGTTGGAAGATCTAATAATTAGGATTTACTTTGAGGAGAAATTAAACACAGACCAGTAAGTTAAGCCACATTTGCAGACAGGATGGTCCAAAACATATCTTCCAACAGTATGGACAAATGTATTGGGACACCTAAATATTATATTTCTAGGAGTTTTTAAAAGGCTTGCTTCAAGATTTTGCTGTGTGTCTTTTGGAATGTTTGCCAATTCATTACTAAGAGTACTTGTGATGTCAGATACTCAAGTTCTTCAGAACTACACTAATCCAACCATCCATTTATAATCCTTGCTTTGTTCACTGGGACACAGCCATGCTATAAAGGAAAATTTGCTTTCACAAAGTTGGAGAAAATAATTGTATACAATTTCTTATCATACTGAAGTGTTGAGGTTTCCTAAATTAGGCTTTTATAATAAACACCAGTGCTATTACACTATTAGAGAGGTGCAGGGTAAGTGTGTCTGTCAGTAGAGATGAGCGAACTTGTTCGGAAAAGGTTCGCCAATCTCAAATTTGACACAAACGTAGTACATTCGGATTTGTGTTTGGTTTCCTGAGCATTTTTACTCAATGTTAGCAAAATTACGTCACAGTTCGGTAAATCATTGCATTTCCACTAATGTTTTTGCTATAACTTTGGCTAGGATAGTGGTGCTGTATAATGAGGGGTAGGACGAGGGGAAGTATTTGACTAGGGGAGGGGTATGTCTAGGTCAGAGAAGCTGCGGAGTGTAATATTTTTGTTTTCATTTTTTTTCTTTAATAGCTAAATGTATGTACATTTCGGCAGCCAATCAGGGCTCAGAAACCATCCACTTTGTCATGACACAAGGGGTTCTGTGATTGGCTCCTGAGGTCACATGTCCCTGTCCATGTTAAAAGCTGATATCTTGTTTTGCTGGTGCTATTTTCTCAGTGTCACAGTGCAGAGAAGATGATCCAGCTACTGCAGCTTCTGAAAATGAACTTGTCAGTTAGCTGAATAGGATCCTGTCCTGTGTGAAATTGATCTTCCAGCATGTAACTAGATTGTGCTAAAACTGTGCTGCAGTCTCAGGAGGCCTCATTTGCTAATCAAAATTGTTTGGGCAAAAACTGTGTTGCAGTGAGGAATCAGTAGGCCAGATTTCCATTTAAAAATCTTTAGGCCTAATATAGGTGTTCAGCCAGGAGGTCCCATTTGCTAATCCAAATCGTTTGCTATTTAACTGTGTTGCAGTGAGAAATCAGAAGGCCGCATGTCCACTTAAAAATTGTTAAGCCTAATAATATTGGGGTGCAGCCAGGAGGACCAAAGTGCTAATCCAAATCATTTGTGATAAAACTGTGCTGTAGAGAGGAATCAGATGGTCATGTTTCCTAAACAAAAAAGAAAGGGAAAAAACCAGGGTGTAGTGGAAAGGGGAATGCTCTTGGTGTTCAAAACATTGATGAAAGCTTAAATGAGCAACCACCATCTCGCCCTATCCAAAGATCACTGACAACATCTGTAACTGGACAGGCTATTCAACTCCCTTTATTTGGCAGCAGATAAAGCTCAGAAAGAGCATGGGCTCTAGTGAATGGCAAGTGCTGCATCAAGTGGCAACAATCCTCAGAGGTAGAGCCCCAGTCATCCTTGCTTCACCCCCATCACAAATTTCCAGACTCCCAAATGAATTGTGAGAAGCCACAAATGGGCCATTCTGTAGATCTGTTCACACATTGTATTCTATGGGCATTAGAGGTCTGCTTCGCAGATTCACAGAAGCCAGAGGAGGAAAGCATATGCACCGATGCCCAAATTTTTTCATGTTGGGACAGACGAAGTATGGTCCTAGCATTTAAATATAGCCTTGATCTGTGGCACTCCCATAATAATTAAACCAAAATTTAAAGAGGGAAGCAAAAATGCCATAAAATTAAAAAGTTTATTGATACAAAATACTTAAAAGTAAAAAAAAGTAATGTAGGGACACAATAGCAGAAAAAGCCACTTTTTACAGGAATAAACCATATGTAGCACAATATTAATAGAAAATTAACCTATAGTTCTCAATCCATTCAGGCTCTTATAAAGTTATTGTACAGAAATACAAAAATATATAGGTACTAGCTATTGAACCCGTTCTACGCCCGGGTGGCGAGCATTTATATTGGTATATGGTCTCCATCCTGGTATGTGCTGCTCCCATCTTGCTCTCCCATCCTGTCACGTGCTGCTCCATCCTGCGCCCCCATCCTGTCATGTGCTGCTCCACCGTGTCATGTGCTGCTCCATCCTGCATCCCCATCCTGTCATGTGCTCCCATCCTGCGCCCCCATCCTATCACGTGCTGCTCCATCCTGCTCCCCCATCAGTGCGGGCGGCTGTGCGGAGTGCGGGCGGCTGTGCTGAGTGCGGGCGGCTGTGCTGAGTGCGGGCGGCTGTGCTGAGTGCGGGCGGCTGTGCTGAGTGCGGGCGGCTGTGGACGGCTGTGCTGGGTGCGGTGGCTGTGGTGGGTGCGGCGGCTGTGCTGGGTGCGGCGGCTGTGCGTGGCTGTGCTGGGTGCGGTGGCTGTGGTGGGTGCGGCGGCTGTGGGTGGCTGTGCGTGGCTGTGCTGGGTGCGGTGGCTGTGCTGGGTGCGGCGGCTGTGCGTGTCTGTGCTGGGTGCGGTGGCTGTGGTGGGTGCGGCGGCTGTGGGTGGCTGTGCGTGGCTGTGCTGGGTGCGGTGGCTGTGGACGGCTGTGCTGGGTGCGGTGGCTGTGCTGGGTGCAGCGGCTGTGCGTGGCTGTGCTGGGTGCGGCGGCTGTGCTGGGTGCAGTGGCTGTGCCTGGCTGTAGGCGGCTGTGCGTGGCTGTGGGCGGCTGTGCTGGGTGCGGCAGCTGTGCTGGGTGCGGCGGCTGTGCTGGGTGCGGCGGCTGTGCGTAGCTGTGGGCAGCTGTGCGTGGCTGTGCTGGGTGCGGCGGCTGTGGACGGCTGTGCTGAGTGCGGCAGCTGTGCTGGGTGCGGCGGCTGTGCGTGGCTGTGGGCGGCTGTGTGTGGCTGTGCGTGGCTGTGCTGGGTGCGGCGGCTGTGCTGGGTGTGGCGGCTGTGCGTGGCTGTGCTGGGTGCGGTGGCTGTGGTGGGTGCGGCGGCTGTGCTGGGTGCGGCGGCTGTGCGTGGCTGTGCTGGGTGCGGTGGCTGTGGTGAGTGCGGCGGCTGTGGGTGGCTGTGCGTGGCTGTGCTGGGTGCGGTGGCTGTGCTGGGTGCGGCGGCTGTGCGTGTCTGTGCTGGGTGCGGTGGCTGTGGTGGGTGCGGCGGCTGTGGGTGGCTGTGCGTGGCTGTGCTGGGTGCGGTGGCTGTGGACGGCTGTGCTGGGTGCGGTGGCTGTGCTGGGTGCAGCGGCTGTGCGTGGCTGTGCTGGGTGCGGCGGCTGTGCTGGGTGCGGTGGCTGTGCCTGGCTGTAGGCGGCTGTGCGTGGCTGTGGGCGGCTGTGCTGGGTGCGGCGGCTGTGCTGGGTGCGGCGGCTGTGCTGGGTGCGGCGGCTGTGCGTATCTGTGGGCGGCTGTGCGTGGCTGTGCTGGGTGCGGCGGCTGTGGACGGCTGTGCTGAGTGCGGCAGCTGTGCTGGGTGCGGCGGCTGTGCGTGGCTGTGGGCGGCTGTGTGTGGCTGTGGGTGGCTGTGCGTGGCTGTGCTGGGTGCGGCGGCTGTGCTGGGTGTGGCGGCTGTGCTGGGTGCGGTGGCTGTGCTGGGTGCTGCGGCTGTGCGTGGCTGTAGGCGGCTGTGCATGGCTGTGGGCGGCTGTGCGTGGCTGTGGGCGGCTGTGCGTGGCTGTGCTGGGTGCGGCGGCTGTGCGTGGCTGTGCTGGGTGCGGTGGCTGTGGTGGGTGCGGCGGCTGTGGGTGGCTGTGCGTGGCTGTGCTGGGTGCGGCGGCTGTGCTGGGTGTGGCGGCTGTGCTGGGTGCTGCGGCTGTGCGTGGCTGTAGGCGGCTGTGGGCGGCTGTGCGTGGCTGTGGGCGGCTGTGCGTGGCTGTGCTGGGTGCGGCGGCTGTGCGTGGCTGTGCTGGGTGCGGTGGCTGTGGTGGGTGCGGCGGCTGTGGGTGGCTGTGCGTGGTTGTGCGTGGCTGTGGGCGGCTGTGCGTGGCTGTGGGCGGCTGTGCGTGGCTGTGCTGGGTGCAGCGGCTGTGCATGGCTGTAGGCGGCTGTGCTGGGTGCGGCGGCTGTGCGTGGCTGTGCTGGGTGCGGTGGCTGTGGTGGGTGCGGCGGCTGTGGGTGGCTGTGCGTGGCTGTGCGTGGCTGTGCTGGGTGCGGCGGCTGTGCTGGGTGCGGCGGCTGTGTTTGGCTGTAGGCGGCTGTGCGTGGCTGTGGGCGGCTGTGCTGGGTGCGGCGGCTGTGCTGGGTGCGGTGGCTGTGGTGGGTGCGGCGGCTGTGCGTGGCTGTGCTGGGTGCGGCGGCTGTGCGTGGCTGTAGGCGGCTGTAGGCGGCTGTGCATGGGTGTGGGCGGCTGTGCGTGGGTGTGGCGGCTGTGCTGGGTGCGGCGGCTGTGCGTGGCTGTAGGCGGCTGTGGGCGGCTGTGCTGGGTGCGGCGGCTGTGCTGGGTGCGGTGGCTGTGGTGGGTGCGGGGGCTGTGGGTGGCTGTGCGTGTCTGTGCTGGGTGCGGCGGCTGTGCGTGGCTGTAGGCGGCTGTGCATGGCTGTGGGCGGCTGCGCGTGGCTGTGGGCGGCTGTGCGTGGCTGTGGTGGGTGCGGCGGCTGTGCTCGGTGCGGCGGCTGTGCGTGGCTGTGCTGGGTGCAGTGGCTGTGGTGGGTGCGGCGGCTGTGGACGTAAGTGGCGTAAGTAACAAATAGCTGGGGCATGAAGTGCCACAGCCTCATGGCACAGCAATTTGTTACTTGCGGTACCTTATTCATTTCCGGCGCCATTTTCTGTGTCCTCTTGGTGCCGGAATCGGTGCCTGCGCAGTCCGCGCTTTCCGGCGCCATTTTCTTGAAGACACACTGCAATGTGTCTTCAAGAAAATGGCGCCGGAAAGCGCGGACTGCGCAGGCGCCGTTTCCGGGAGCAGGGGGATATTCATGGCCCGGAATGGCGTCGGTGGAACGGGACAGGTAAGTATACTCACCCTCCGCCTCCTGGCTTATCCCTGTTTCTCCGTTGGAGATCGCGGTGTGCGTTCAGCGCTTACACATACCGCGATCTCCTGGGAGTGTCGCTCTGCGGGGTCCAGACTGCGCCGGCGCTTGCACTTGCGCAGTCTATAAAGGCTTCGGACAGAGTGACGCTCCCAGCGTTATATTATAGATATATGGAGTTGAAAAAAACTTCCACCAGTTAAAAGCCTACAGCTTTGGTTCCACCCAAAGGTAAAAACAAAAGGAATCCACAATCTACACTTTTAAGTAGTAGAGTGGAAAATTTAAAGGGGTATGAATACTTTCCATTCCCACTGTGCACTTTTATTTAATGCTAGATGTTTCCAGCCAGCTAACGCTCGGCACGCTCATTGCTATCTAATTAACACTGCTGGTGATTAAACTAAAGTAAATAATGACAACATTCAATAGTGCTTACGCAGGTGGTAAATTAACTTAAAATGAAGTTAATAACAATAATAATCATTAAAAATCTGAATAATACTAATACATTTTATTCACAGTGTAAAATAAAAAACAAACTGGATTCAGTAAGATGTGCGTTTTTTATTCATTCCATCATCTAAACAAATTTCATAACGAAACATAAATTAAGTAAAAATTTTTCTGTAAACACAATTAAATGTATAGTCATTTTCAAAGATATTTCCTTGACTTCTACCAGGTACAATTTAATGTGTGGGGACGGGATTGTGTGTCATAATGTGGTGGGGGGCGGGATTATGCTTGGTAATGTGGTGGGAGGGCGGGATTATGTGCGGTAATGTGGTGGGGGGGCAGGATTATGTGTGGTAATGTGGTGGGAGGCGGGATTATGTGTGGTAATGTGGATGGAGGCGGGATTATGTGTGGTAATGTGGTGGGGGGTGGGATTATGTGTGGTAATGTGGTGTGGGGACGGGATTATGTGTGGTAATGTGGTGGGAGGCGGGATTATGTGTGGTAATGTGGATGGAGGCGGGATTATGTGTGGTAATGTGGTGGGGGGGTGGGATTATGTGTGGTAATGTGGTGTGGGGACGGGATTGTGTGTGGTAATGTGGTGGGAGGCGGGATTATGTGTGGTAATGTGGATGGAGGCGGGATTATGTGTGGTAATGTGGTGAGGGGCGAGACTATGTGTGGTAATGTGGTGGGGGATTATGTGTGGTAATGTGGATGGAGGTGGGATTATGTGTGGTAATATGGTGGGGGGGCAGTATTATGTGTGGTAATGTGGGGGGGATTGTGTGTGGTGATGTGTTGGGGTCGGAATTATGTGTGGTAATGTGGTGGGGGGTGGGATTGTGTGGTAATGTGGTGGGGGGCAGGATTATGTGTGGTAATGTGGTGGGGGCGGAATTACGTGTGGTAATGGGGTGGGGGCAGGATTATGGATTGTTAGGAGTCGAGTTTCCTCTGCTGCACAGGGGGAATCTCGATCTGTGTCTCCCATTCTGCATCAGCCGCAGTGGAGCCTGCTCAGCGGAGACGTCGGTCCTAGCATCTCACTAAGACTGATACTGTGCAAAGGGTTACTGCTGCCTCTCCGGCTCTGCTATTGTACCCTGCACTGATCTGCGGCGTGCAGGCTTTTCTGGGACTAAGTCCTCCTTTGCACACACTGAGCATGCCCAGGGTAAGATCTCTCAGTGGAGATCAAGGGTCACATGCTCAAGTACTGCAGCCAAATCTATTGGTCCTTCTAGGAAGGTCCTGTAGGTGTGCAGGCTCTGTAGCAGCCTCTCATTGGTCCTTCTAGGAAGGTCCTGTATGTGCTGCAGCTATTTAAGACTCGCATGGCCGCATGGCCGCATGGCCATGCGCTAGTATCTTCCTAAGTTATGTGCTTTGCGCCAGTGTGGTCATGTGTTTGTATGTGTTCAGGGACCCGGCTGAAATAAGCCCCTAGAATACTGGCACCTCCGGCGAGGAGATTGTGTTTGTGTGTATTCAGGGACCTGGCTGAAATAAGCCCCTAGAAGGCTGGCACCTCCGGCGAGGAGTTTTGTGTGCATGCATGACCACAGACTGCTCTCATTTGGGTAGTTAGCCTGTGCCTTTGTGAAAATCTAACAGGGCACAGAGCTTTGCTTTCTCAGCCGCTCTGTGAAGCTAACAGAGCTGGTTCATACCGCCATATAGTGCCGCCAATTACTTAGCAGCAGGTTCTTTCCTGCACGGTGTATCCCGGGTGAGCTTTTTGATAGGCTACGGGGAGCAAGGGTATTTACAAAATTAGATCTGCGGGGTGCCTATAACCTGATTCGCATCCATGAGGGGGACGAATGGAAGAAGTCTTTTAACGCCAGGGATGGGCACTATGAGTATCTGGTGATGCCCTTCGGGCTCTGTAATGCTCCAGCCATTTTTCAAGACTTTGTGAACAACATTTTCCGGGATATGCTCACCACCTCGGTCGTAGTCTATCTGGATGATATTCTCATCTACTCTCCAGATATTGACTCCCATCGGAGAGATGTTCGCAAAGTCTTCGACCTCTTACGGGCAAACTCCCTCTACGCCAAGTTGGAAAAGTGTGTGTTTGAGCAGGAGTCCTTGCCTTTCCTTGGATATATCATCTCTGCCCAGGGTTTGGCTATGGATCCTGCCAAGCTACAGGTTGTGATGGACTGGCAGGAACCCCATTCTCTTAAAGCGGTGCAGCGCTTTATGGAGTTCATTAACCCCTTCCCGACCCATGACGCCACATAGGCGTCATGAAAACCCGTGCCAATCCGACCCATGACGCCTATGTGGCGTCATGGAATGATCGCGTCCCTGCAGATCGGGTGAAGGGGTTAACTCCTATTTTACCCGATCTGCAGGGAGAGGGGGAGTGGTGCTTCAGCCCAGGGGGGGTGGCTTCACCCCCCCGTGGCTACGATCGCTCTGATTGGCTGTTGAAAGTGAAACTGCCAATCAGAGCGATTTGTAATATTTCACCTAAAAAACAGGTGAAATATTACAATCCAGCCATGGCCGATACTGCAATATCATCGGCCATGGCTGGAAAACCTGAAGTGACCACCCCCCACCCCACCGATCGCCCCCCCACCGCTCCGTTATGGGGTCCGGTCCCCTCCGTCCTGTGCTCCGCTGCCCCGTGCTCCTGCCCGCTCCCCCGTCCTGCTGTCCGCTCCCCCCGTCCTCCGATCACCCCCCCTGTGCTCAGATCCACCCCCCCACCACCCCTTCATACTTACCGATCCTCCCGGTGTCCGGCCGTCTCCTTGCTGGGCGCCGCCATCTTCCAAAATGGCGGGCGCATGCTCAGTACGCCCGCCGGCCGGCAGATTCCTTACAGGTACATTTTGATCGCTGTGGTAGGTTCTACCACAGCGATCAAAATAAAAAAAATAATAAATAAACCCCCCCCTTTATCACCCCCATAGATAGGGACAATAATAAAATAAAGAAAATATATATATTTTTTTTTCCCACTGTGGTTAGGGTTAGAACTAGGGTTAGGGTTAGAACTAGGGTTAGGGTTACGGGTAGGGTTAGGGTTATGGCATGTGCGGATTTGGCAGCGGATCCGCAGCGGATCGGCCGCGGATCCGCAGCGGATCGGCCGCGGATCCGCAGCGGATCGGCCGCGGATCCGCAGCGGATCGGCCGCGGATCCGCAGCGGATCGGCCGCGGATCCGCAGCGGATCCGCAGCGGATTGGCCGCTGCGAATTCGTAGCAGTTTTCCATCAGGTTTACAGTACCGTGTACACCTATGGAAAACCAAATCCGCTGTGCCCATGGTGCGGAAAATTCCGTGCAGAAACGCTGCGTTGTATTTTCCACAGCATGTCAATTCTTTGTGCGGATTCCGCAGCGTTTTACACCTGTTCCTCAATAGGAATCCGCAGGTGAAATCCGCACAAAAAAACACTGGAAATCTGCTGTAAATCCGCAGGTAAAACGCAGTGCCTTTTACTTGCAGATTTTTCAAAAGTCGTGCGGAAAAATCTCACACGAATCCGCTACGTGGGCACATACCCTTAGGGTTAGGGTTGGAATTAGGGCTAGGGTTGGAATTAGGGTTACGGGTGTGTTGGGGTTAGGGTTGTGGTTAGGGGTGTGTTGGGGTTAGGGTTGGGATTAGGGTTATGGCTACAGTTGGGATTAGGATTAGGGGTGTGTTGGGGTTAGTGTTGAAGTTAGAAATGAGGGGTTTCCACCGTTAGGGCACATCAGGGGTCTCCAAACGCAACATGGCACCACCATTGATTCCAGCCAATCTTGCATTCAAAAAGTAAAATGGTGCTCCCTCCCTTCCAAGCCCCGACGTGTGCCCAAACAGTGGTTTACCCCCACATTTGGGGTACCAGCGTACTCAGGACAAACTGGGCAACAACTGTTGGGGTCCAATTTCTCCTGTTACCCTTGCAAAAATAAAAAATTACTTGCTAAGACATAATTTTTGAGGAAAGAAGAATTATTTTTTATTTTCACGGCTCTGCGTTGTAAACTTCTGTGAAGCACTTGGAGGTTGAACGTGCTCATCACACATCTAGATAAGTTCCTTGGGGGGTCTAGTTTCCAAAATGGGGTCACTTGTGGGGTGTTTCTACTGTTTAGGCACATCAGGGGCTCTGCAAATGCAACGTGACGCCCGCAGACCATTCCATCAAAGTCTGCATTTCAAATGTCACTACTTCCCTTCCGAGCCCTGACGTGTGCCCAAACAGTGGTTTACCCCCACATATGGGGTATCACTGTACTCACAACAAACTGGGCAACAAACATTGGGGCCCAATTTCTCCTGTTACCCTTGTGAAAATAAAAAATTGCTTGCTAAAACATCTTTTTTGAGGAAAGAAAAATGATTTTTTATTTTCACGGCTCTGCGTTGTAAACTTCTGTGAAGCACTTGGGGGTTGAATGTGCTCATCACACATCTAGATAAGTTCCTTGGGGGGTCTAGTTTCCAAAATGGGGTCACTTGTGGGGGGTTTCTACTGTTTAGGCACATCAGGGGCTCTGCAAATGCAACGTGACGCCCGCAGAGCATTCCATCAAAGTCTGCATTCCAAAACGTCACTACTTCCCTTCCGAGCCCCGGCATGTGCCCAAACAGTGGTTTACCCCCACATATGGGGTATCACCGTACTCAGGAGAAACTGGACAACAACTTTTGGGGTCCAATTTCTCCTGTTACCCTTGCAAAAATAAAAAATTCTGGGCTAAAAAAATATTTATGAGGAAAGGAAACACATTTATTATTTTCACGGCTTTGCGTTATAAACTTCTGCGAAGCACTTGGGGGTTCAAAGTGCTCACCACACATCTAGATTAGTTCCTTGGGAGGTCTAGTTTCCAAAATGGGGTCACTTGTTAGGGAGCTCCAATGTTTAGGCACACAGGGGCTCTCCAAACGTGACATGGTGTCCGCTAATGATTGGAGCTAATTTTCCATTCAAAAAGCCAAATGGCGTGCCTTCCCTTCTGAGCCCTGCCGTGTGCCCAAACAGTGGTTTACCCCCACATATGGGGTATCATCGTACTCAGGACAAACTGGACAACAACATTTGGGGTCCAATTTCTCCCATTACCCTTGGAAAATTAAAAAATCCTGGGCTAAAACTCATTTTTGAGGAAAGAAAAATTATTTTTTTATTTTCACGGCTCTGCGTTATAAACTTCTGTGAAGCACCTGGGGGTTATAAGTGCTCACTATGCATCTAGATAAGTTCCTTGGGGGGTCTAGTTTCCAAAATGGGGTCACGTGTAGGGGAGCTCCAATGTTTAGGCACACAGGGGCTCTCCAAACGCGACATGGTGTTCGCTAACGATTGGAGCTAATTTTCCATTCAAAAAGTCAAATGGCACGCCTCCCCTTCCGAGCCTTGCCGTGCACCCAAACAGTGGTTTACCCCCACATATGAGGTATCAACATACTCAGCAGAAATTGCCCAACAAATTTTAGGATCCATTTTATCCTGTTGCCCATGTGAAAATGAAAAAATTGAGGCTAAAAGAAATTTTGTGTGAAAAAAAAGTACTTTTTAATTTTTACGGATCAATTTGTGAAGCACCTGAGAGTTTAAAGTGCTCACTATGCTTCTAGATAAGTTCCTTGGGGGGTCTACTTTCCAAAATGGGGTCACTTGTGGGAGCGCTCCAATGTTTAGGCACACGGGGGCTCTCCAAACGTGACATGGTCTCTGCTAGCGATGGAGATCATTTTTCATTCAAAAAGTCAAATGGCGCTCCTTTCCTTCCGAGCCTTACCATGTGCCCAAACAGTGGTTTACCCCCACATGTGAGGTATCAGTGTACTCAGCAGAAATTGCCCAACAAATTTTAGGATCCATTTTATCCTGTTGCCCATGTGAAAATGAAAAAATTGAGGCTAAAATAATTTTTTTGTGAAAAAAAAGTACTGTTTAATTTTTACGGATCAATTTGTGAAGCACCTGGGGGTTTAAAGTGCTCACTATGCTTCTAGATAAGTTCCTTGGGGGGTCTAGTTTCCAAAATGGGGTCACTTGTGGGGGAGCTCCAATGTTTAGGCACACGGGGGCTCTCCAAACGCGACATGGTGTCCGCTAAAGATTGGAGCCAATTTTTCATTCAAAAAGTCAAATGGCGCTCCTTTCCTTCCAAGCCCTGCCGTATGCCCAAACAGTGGTTTACCCCCACATATGAGGTATCAGCGTACTCAGGACAAATTGGACAACATCGTTCGTGGTCCAGTTTTTCCTTTTACCCTTGGGAAAATAAAAAAATTGTTGCTAAAAGATCATTTTTGTGACTAAAAAGTTAAATGTTCATTTTTTCCTTCCATGTTGCTTCTGCTGCTGTGAAACACCTGAAGGGTTAATAAACTTCTTGAATGTGGTTTTGAGCACCTTGAGGGGTGCAGTTTTTAGAATGGTGTCACTTTGGGGTATTTTCAGCCATATAGAACCCTCAAACTGACTTCAAATGTGAGGTGGTCCCTAAAAAAAATGGTTTTGTAAATTTTGTTGTAAAAATGAGAAATCACTGGTCAAATTTTAACCCTTATAACTTCCTAGCAAAAAAAAAATTTGTTTCCAAAATTGTGCTGATGTAAAGTAGACATGTGGGAAATGTTATTTATTAACTATTTTGTGTCACATAACTCTCTGGTTTAACAGAATAAAAATTCAAAATGTGAAAATTGCGAAATTTTCAAAATTTTCGCCAAATTTCCGTTTTTTTCACAAATAAACTCAGAAATTATCGACCTAAATTTACCACTAACATGAAGCCCAATATGTCACGAAAAAACAATCTCAGAATCGCTAGGATCCGTTGAAGCGTTCCTGAGTTATTACCTCATAAAGGGACACTGGTCAGAATTGCAAAAAACGGCAAGGTCATTAAGGCCAAAATAGGCTGGGTCATGAAGGGGTTAAATACTATCGCCAGTTCATTCCACACTTCTCAACTTTGGTAGCTCCCTTGGTTGCCCATACCAAGAAGGGAGAAAATCCCAAGTTGTGGTCAGAGGAGGTCTCCAAGGCCTTTCTCTCGATTAATAAAAATAAGTGAAAGCAGTCACAGGGGAGCGCAGAGGAATCAACCCAGGGAAGGGGAGATGTCGAGCACCACCGCAGCTCCAGCTGAACACCTCCAAGGGAGGATAAGAGCGTATGTCAAACAGAAATCAGTCCCAGGGGCGCTGAAGGAAACTCAGACAACATATGTAGTTTACCACAACGCGTTTCGATGGTAAACACCGTCTTCTTCAGGTGGGAGATTTCACTCGATTAAGTCACACTTCGCTAGCGCTCCCATCCTACATCGCCCCGATGTAGATAAGCCATTTATCATAGAGGTGGATGCCTCATCCGTTGGTGCTGGAGCAGTCCTTTTCCAAAAGGATGCTCAAGGTCGGAAGCATTCTTGCTTCTTCTTCTCCAAGACCTTCACACCAGCGGAGAGGAATTATTCCATCGGGGACAGGGAGTTGCTAGCCATGAAGTTGGCTTTTTCAGAGTGGAGACACCTCTTGGAGGGAGCTCACTTTCCCTTCCAAGTGTTCACTGACCACAAGAACTTGGTATATATACAGACGGCCCAGTGGCTGAATTCTCGCCAGGCTAGATGGTCCCTGTTCTTCTCCCGGTTCCATTTTACTCTCCATTTTTTCTCCGGGGAGAAGAACATTCGTGCCAACGCTCTCTCCCGCTCCGTAGTGTCATCTGGGGAGGAGGAGGAGCCTCAGCTTATTGTTCCTTCTGAGAGCCTGAGAACTGTGGCTCCGGTTTCGCTAGAGTCCGTGCCCCCAGGCAAGACTTTCATACCAGCGAATTTGCGACCGGAGCTTCTCTCTTGGGCTCACTCGACCAGAGTGGGTGGACATTTTGGGACCAAGAGGACATCTGAGCTTTTGGCGAGGACGTACTGGTGGCCGCATATGGCCCGTGACGTCGGGGACTATATTCGGGCGTGTGTCTCCTGTGCCCAGAATCGGTCTCCTCGGCAATGGCCTGCTGGGTCACTTTACCCCATGCTGGTGGCAGACAGGCCCTGGGAGATGGTCGGGATGGACTTCTTGGTGGGCTTACCCAAGTCTCGTAGCTGCACCGTTATCTGGGTAGTCACCGATCATTTTTCTAAGATGGTGCATTTGGTGCCGCTTCCACGGTTACTTTCTGCACGGGCCTTGGCGGCGTTGTTCATAAAACATTTTTTCTGCTTACATGGAATGCCTGATAAAATTGTCAGCGACCGGGGTCCCCAGTTTGTGTCTCGGTTTTGGAGAGAGCTCTGCCGTTTACTCAGCATAGAGCTGAATCTCTCCTCTGCATATCATCCCGAGACGAATGGGTTGGTACAGAGCACCAACCAGACTCTGGTGACATACGTGCGACATTTTGTCTCTGCAAGGCAGGATGACTGGGCATCTTTGCTACCTTGGGTGGAATTTGCCTTGAACAATGCCGTAGCCGATTCCACTGGTCAGACTCCTTTTCTCCTTAATTACGGCCAGCATCCGCGTGTCCCTGTGCCCATGCCCGTGTCATCCACCGATTCTAGGGTGGCTGTCATGGTTCCCAATGGCAGGGGAACGTCAGGACACATAAATAACGGACGAGCTCTTGGGTGATGGAATCTCGAGCTGACCGTGAGCTAAACCTACCACACAACTAATAGTGGCCGGGGGGCGTGCCTACGTTTTATCCCTAGACGTCTCTCGCCAGCCGGAGGACTAACTAACCCTAGTAGAGGAAAAAACAGACCTGGCTTACCTCTAGGGAAATTCCCCCGAAAAGGAGACAGAAGCCCCCCACATATATTGACGGTGAGTTCAGAGGAAAAGACATACGCAGTATGAAGGTAGGTTCAGCAAAGCGAGGTCCGCTTACTAGATAGTAGAAAGAAACAAAAGGGAACTGCACGGTCAGCTGAAAACCCTTTTAAAATACCATCCTGAAATTACTTTAAGACTCATGTGTCAACTCATGACACCGGAGTGGTAATTTCAGCCCACAAGAGCTTCCAGCTACAGAGAATGATATAACTGTAAACTGGAACAAAAAATGCAAACAAACTTAGGACTAAGAGTCCAACTTAGCTGATCAGTAGTCTAGGAGCAGGAACATGTAACAGAAAGGCTCTGGTTACATTGATGGCCGGCAAGGCAATGACTGAAGAGCAGGAATAAATAAGAACTCCCCACTACTGATGAAAACAGGTGAACTGAGAAAGAAAACACACCCGAGTCACCAGTACCACTAGCCACCACCAGAAGGAGCCCAAAAGCAGATTCACAACAGTACCCCCCCTCAAGGAGGGGGCACCGAACCCTCACAAGAACCACCAGGGCGATCCGGATGAGCCCTATGAAAGGCACGAACCAAATCAGAGGCGTGAACATCAGAAGCAGTTACCCAAGAATTATCTTCTTGACCATAACCCTTCCACTTAACCAGATATTGTAGTCTCCATCTGGAAATACGGGAGTCCAAGATTTTCTCCACAACATACTCCAATTCACCCTCAACCAGCACAGGAGCAGGAGGCTCGGTAGAAGGAACAACCGGCACCTCATACCTCCGCAACAACGACCGATGGAAGACATTATGGATAGCGAAAGATGCCGGAAGGTCTAAACGAAAGGATACAGGGTTAAGAATCTCCAAAATCCTATAAGGACCGATGAACCGAGGCTTAAACTTAGGAGAAGAAACCCTCATAGGGACAAAACGGGAAGACAACCACACCAAGTCCCCAACACGAAGACGAGGACCAACACGACGACGGCGGTTGGCAAAATTCTGAGTCTTCTCCTGGGACAACTTCAAATTGTCCACCACCTGTCCCCAAATCCGATGCAACCTATCCACCATAGTATCCACTCCAGGACAATCCGAAGACTCCACCTGACCGGAAGAAAAACGAGGGTGAAACCCTGAATTGCAAAAGAAAGGAGAAACCAAAGTGGCAGAACTAGCCCGATTATTGAGTGCAAACTCTGCCAACGGCAAAAAGGCAACCCAGTCATCCTGATCCGCAGACACAAAACACCTCAAATAAGTCTCCAAGGTCTGATTAGTTCGCTCCGTCTGGCCATTAGTCTGAGGATGGAACGCAGACGAAAAAGACAAATCAATGCCCATCCTAGCACAGAATGCCCACCAAAATCTAGACACGAACTGGGTCCCCCTGTCAGAAACGATATTTTCCGGAATACCATGCAAGCGAACCACATTTTGAAAAAACAGAGGAACCAATTCCGATGAGGAAGGCAACTTAGGCAAAGGTACCAAATGAACCATCTTAGAAAAACGGTCACACACCACCCAGATGACAGACATTTTCTGAGAAGCAGGGAGATCAGAAATAAAATCCATAGAGATGTGAGTCCAAGGCCTCTTCGGAATAGGCAAAGATAACAACAATCCGCTAGCACGAGAACAACAAGGCTTGGCCCGAGCACAAACATCACAAGACTGCACAAAAACTCGTACGTCTCGAGACAGGGAAGGCCACCAGAAGGACCTAGCCACCAAATCCCTAGTACCAAAGATTCCAGGATGACCTGCCAACGCAGAAGAATGAACCTCCGAGATGACTCTACTGGTCCAATCATCAGGAACAAACAGTCTACCAGGCGGGCAACGATCAGGTCTATCCGCCTGAAACTCCTGCAAAGCCCGTCGCAGGTCTGGGGAAACAGCAGATAATATCACCCCATCCTTAAGGATACCTGTAGGTTCAGAATCACCAGGGGAATCAGGCTCAAAACTCCTAGAAAGGGCATCTGCCTTCACATTTTTAGAACCTGGTAGGTATGAGACCACAAAATTAAACCGAGAGAAAAACAATGACCAGCGCGCCTGTCTAGGATTCAGGCGCTTGGCAGACTCAAGATAAATCAGATTCTTGTGATCGGTCAATATCACCACCTGATGTCTAGCCCCCTCAAGCCAATGACGCCACTCCTCAAAAGCCCACTTCATAGCCAAAAGCTCCCGATTACCAATATCATAGCTTCGCTCGGCGGGCGAAAATTTTCGAGAAAAGAACGCACAAGGTCTCATCAAGGAGCAGTCGGAACTTTTCTGCGACAAAACCGCCCCAGCTCCGATCTCGGAAGCGTCGACCTCAACCTGAAAAGGAAGAGCAACATCAGGCTGACGCAACACAGGGGCAGAAGAAAAGCGGCGCTTAAGCTCCCGAAAGGCCTCCACAGCAGCAGGGGACCAATCAGCAACATCAGCACCCTTTTTAGTCAAATCAGTCAAAGGTTTAGCAACATCCGAAAAACCAGTTATAAATTGACGATAAAAATTAGCAAAGCCCAAGAATTTCTGAAGGCTCTTAAGAGAAGTAGGTTGCGTCCAATCACAAATAGCCCGAACCTTGACAGGATCCATCTCAATGGAAGAAGGGGAAAAAATGTACCCCAAAAAAGAAATCTTTTGAACCCCAAAAATACACTTAGAACCCTTCACACACAAGGAATTAGCCCGCAAAACCTGAAAAACCATCCTGACTTGTTGGACATGAGAGTCCCAGTCATCCGAAAAAATCAAAATATCATCCAGATACACAATCATAAATTTATCCAAATATTCACGGAAAATGTTATGCATAAAGGACTGAAAGACTGAAGGGGCATTTGAAAGACCAAAAGGCATTACTAAATACTCAAAATGGCCCTCGGGCGTATTAAATGCGGTTTTCCACTCATCCCCCTGCTTAATTCGCACCAAATTATACGCCCCACGAAGATCAATCTTAGAGAACCACTTAGCCCCCTTTATTCGAGCAAACAAATCAGTCAGCAGTGGCAAAGGATACTGATATTTGACTGTAATTTTATTCAAGAGTCGATAATCAATACACGGCCTCAAAGAGCCATCTTTTTTAGACACAAGGAAAAAACCGGCTCCTAAGGGAGATGAAGAAGGACGAATATGTCCCTTTTCCAGGGACTCCTTAATATACTCTCGCATAGCAACATGTTCAGGTACGGATAAATTAAACAAACGACCCTTTGGAAATTTACTGCCTGGAATCAGATCTATGGTACAATCGCAATCTCTGTGAGGAGGGAGTGAACCAAGCTTAGGCTCCTCAAAAACATCACGATAATCAGACAAAAATGCCGGAATCTCAGAGGGAATAGATGATGAAATGGAAACCAAAGGTACGTCCCCATGAGCCCCCTGACATCCCCAGCTTAACACAGACATTGCTTTCCAGTCAAGGACTGGATTATGAGATTGTAACCATGGCAATCCGAGCACCAAAACATCATGTAGATTGTACAACACAAGGAAGCAAATCACCTCCTGATGGTCTGGAGTCATACGCATAGTCACTTGTGTCCAGTATTGTGGTTTATTACTAGCCAATGGCGTAGAATCAATACCCTTCAGAGGTATAGGGACTTCCAGAGGCTCTAGATTAAACCCACAGCGCCTGGCAAAGGACCAATCCATAAGACTCAAAGCGGCGCCAGAGTCGACATAGGCGTCCGCGGTAATTGACGATAATGAACAAATCAAGGTCACAGATAGAATAAACTTAGACTGTAAAGTGCCAATTGAAACAGACTTATCAACCTTCTTTGTGCGTCTAGAGCATGCTGATATAACATGAGTTGAATCACCACAATAGAAGCACAACCCATTTTTTCGCCTAAAATTCTGCCGTTCGCTTCTGAACAGAATTCTATCACATTGCATATTCTCTGGCGCCTTCTCAGAAGACACCGCCAAATGGTGCACAGGTTTACGCTCCCGCAAACGCCGATCAATCTGAATAGCCATTGTCATGGACTCATTCAGACCTGTAGGCGCAGGGAACCCCACCATAACATCCTTAATGGCATCAGAGAGACCCTCTCTGAAATTCGCCGCCAAAGCGCACTCATTCCACTGAGTAAGCACAGACCATTTACGAAATTTTTGGCAGTATATTTCAGCTTCATCTTGCCCTTGAGACAGGGCCATCAAGGCCTTTTCAGCCTGAATCTCTAAATTAGGTTCCTCATAAAGCAACCCCAAAGCCAGAAAAAACGCATCCACATTGAGCAACGCAGGATCCCCTGGTGCCAATGCAAAAGCCCAATCTTGAGGGTCACCTCGCAGCAAGGAAATTACAATCTTAACCTGCTGTGCGGGATCTCCAGCGGAGCGAGGTCTCAGAGAAAGAAATAATTTACAATTATATTTGAAATTCAAAAAACGAGATCTATCTCCGGAGAAAAATTCTGGTATAGGAATTCTAGGTTCAGATATAGGAGCATGTATAACAAAATCCTGTAAATCTTGAACTTTTGTGGCAAGATTATTCAAACCTATAGCCAAACTCTGAGGATCCATTTTAAGCAGGTGAGATCAGAGCCATTCAAGGGTTAGAAGGAGAGGGAGACAAAGACTGCAATTAGAGCTGAAATGCAACTGATTCAACTAAAGAGCAAGCACCAAGGAAAAAAAAAAAAAATTTGCAGACTTATTTTTCTCTCCTTTCTTCTGCCAACAGTTTTAACACTTGGCCGGCCATACTGTCATGGTTCCCAATGGCAGGGGAACGTCAGGACACATAAATAACGGACGAGCTCTTGGGTGATGGAATCTCGAGCTGACCGTGAGCTAAACCTACCACACAACTAATAGTGGCCGGGGGGCGTGCCTACGTTTTATCCCTAGACGTCTCTCGCCAGCCGGAGGACTAACTAACCCTAGTAGAGGAAAAAACAGACCTGGCTTACCTCTAGGGAAATTCCCCCGAAAAGGAGACAGAAGCCCCCCACATATATTGACGGTGAGTTCAGAGGAAAAGACATACGCAGTATGAAGGTAGGTTCAGCAAAGCGAGGTCCGCTTACTAGATAGTAGAAAGAAACAAAAGGGAACTGCACGGTCAGCTGAAAACCCTTTTAAAATACCATCCTGAAATTACTTTAAGACTCATGTGTCAACTCATGACACCGGAGTGGTAATTTCAGCCCACAAGAGCTTCCAGCTACAGAGAATGATATAACTGTAAACTGGAACAAAAAATGCAAACAAACTTAGGACTAAGAGTCCAACTTAGCTGATCAGTAGTCTAGGAGCAGGAACATGTAACAGAAAGGCTCTGGTTACATTGATGACCGGCAAGGCAATGACTGAAGAGCAGGAATAAATAGGAACTCCCCACTACTGCTGAAAACAGGTGAACTGAGAAAGAAAACACACCCGAGTCACCAGTACCACTAGCCACCACCAGAAGGAGCCCAAAAGCAGATTCACAACAGGTGGCAGACTGGGCAGTGGAGGCACGTGACATCTGGGACCACACACAGGATGCCATCCGGGCCTCCAAGGAGAGAATGAGGGTTTCAGCCGATACACACCGGCGCCCCGCTCTGACCTTTGCTCCTGGCGACTTAGTGTGGCTGTCCGCCCGTAACATCAGGCTGCAACTTGAGTCCACTAAGTTTGCGCCTCGCTACATTGGCCCGTTCAAGGTTCTGGAACAGGTCAACCCTGTGGTCTACCATTTGGCTATTCCTCCACGCCTTGGTATCACTGATACTTTTCACGTTTCCCTCTTAAAGCCCGTTCATTTGTCCCGGTTTTCTGAGTCATCTGCCGGGACATCGGGTTCATCCACGGATGAGTTTGGGGTGAATGCTATCGTGGGGTGCAACGTGGTACGTGACAAGAAATTTTATCTGGTGGACTGGAAGGGTCACGGTTCAGAGTATAGAACCTGGGAGCCTGTGGAGCACATTCGGGCTCCGCTGCTCATTGCAGCTTTTGAGTGTAGCGAGGCTCAAGGAGGGAGGGGCCCTAGGAGGGGGGGTAATGTTAGGAGTCTAGTTTCCTCTGCTGCACAGGGGGAATCTCGATCCGTGTCTGCTGCAGTCTCCCATTCTGCATCGGCCGCAGTGGAGCCTGCTCGGCATAGACGTTGGTCCCAGCGTCTCACTAAGACTGATACTATGCAAAGGGTTACTGCTGCCTCTCCAGGCTCTGCTATTGTACCCTGCACTGATCTGCGGTGAGCAGGCTTTTCTGGGACTAAGTCCTGCTTTGCACACACTGAGCATGCCCAGGGTAAGATCTCTCAGTGGAGATCAAGGGTCACATGCTCAAGTACTGCAGCCAAATCTATTGGTCCTTCTAGGAAGGTCCTGTAGGTATGCAGGCTCTGTAGCAGCCTCTCATTGGTCCTTCTAGGAAGGTCCTGTATGTGCTGCAGCTATTTACGGCTCGCATGGCCGCACGGCCATGCGCTAGTATCTTCCTAAGTTATGTGCTTTGTGCCAGTGTGGTCATGTGTTTGTATGTGTTCAGGGACCCGGCTGAAATAAGCCCCTAGAATGCTGGCACCTCCGGCAAGGAGATTGTGTTTGTGTGTATTCAGGGACCTGGCTGAAATAAGCCCCTAGAATGCTGGCACCTCCGGCGAGGAGTTTTGTGTGCATGCACGACCACTGACTGCTCTCGTTTGGGTAGTTAGCCTGTGCCTCTGTGAAAGTCTAACAGGGCACAGAGCTTTGCTTTCTCAGCCACTCTATGAAGCTAACAGAGCTGGTTCATACCGCCATATAATGCCGCCAATTACTTAGCAGCAGGTTCTTTCCTGCACGGTGGATTCCGGGTTGCGAACGCACCAATCCCATCTAATAAATATATTCGGTGCGTTCCGCCAACCCTAACATGGGTGGTAATGGGGTTTGAGGGTGGGATTATGGGTGGTAATGGGGTGGGAGGGTGGGATTATGGGTGGTAATGGGGTGGGAGGGTGGGATTATGGGTGGTGATGGGGTGGGAGGGCGTGATTATGGGTGGTGATGGGGTGGAAGGGTGGGATTATGGGTGGTGATGGGGTGGGGGGGTGGGATTATGGGTGGTGATGGGGTGGGAGGGCGGGATTATGGGTGGTGATGGGGTGGGAGGGCGGGATTATGGGTGGTGATGGGGTGGGAGGGCGGGATTATGGGTGGTGATGGGGTGGGAGGGCGGGATTATGGGTGGTGATGGGGTGGGGGGGCGGTATTATGGGTGGTGATGGGTTGGGGGTGTAATTGTGTACGGTGATGGGTTGGGGGACAGGATTGTGTGCGGTGATGGGTTGGGGGCGGGATTGTGTGCGGTGATGGGGTGGGGGGCGGGATTGTGTGCGATGATGGAGTGAGAGGGCGGGATTGTGTGCGGTAATGGGGTGGGAGAGTGGGATTGTGTGCGGTGATGGGGTGGGGGCGTGATTGTGTGCGGTAATGGGTGGGGGGACAGGATTGTGTGCGGTGATGGGTTGAAGGTGGGATTGTGTGCGGTGATGCGGTGGGGGGCGGGATTGTGTGCGGTGATGGGGTGGGGGGGCGTGATTGTGTGCGGTGATGGGGTGGGGGGGCGGGATTGTGTGCGGTGATGGGTGGGGGGACAGGATTGTGTGCGGTGATGGGTTGAAGGTGGGATTGTTTGCGGTGATGCGGTGGGGGGCGGGATTGTGTGCGGTGATGGGGTGGGGGGGCGGGATTGTGTGCGGTGATGGGGTGGGGGGGCGGGATTGTGTGCGGTGATGGGTTGTGGTGGGATTGTGTGCGGTGATGGGTGGGGGGCGCGATTGTGTGTGGTGATGGGGTGGGAGGGCATTATTGTGTGTGGTAATGGGGTGGGAGGGTGGTATTGTGTGCGGTGATGGGGTGGGGGGCGTGATTGTGTGCCGTGATGGGGTGGGGGGCATGATTGTGTGCGGTGATGGGTTGGGGGTCGAGATTGTGTGTGGTGATGGGTTGGGGGGGCGAGATTATGTGCGGTGATGTGTTGGGGGGCAGGATTGTGTGCGGTGATAAGTTGGGGGACGGGATTGTGTGCGGTGATGGGTGGGGGGACAGGATTGTGTGCGGTGATGGGTTGAAGGTGGGATTGGGTGCGGTGATGCGGTGGGGGGCGGGATTGTGTGCAGTGATGGGGTGAGAGGGCGGGATTGTGTGCGGTAATGGGGTGGGAGAGCGGGATTGTGTGCGGTGACGGGGTGGGGGGCGTGATTGTGTGCGGTGATGGGGTGGGGGGCGGGATTGTGTATGGTGATGGGTTGGGGGACGGGATTGTGTGCGGTGATGGGGTGGGGGGCACGATTATGTGTGGTGATGGGGCGGGAGGGCGTTATTGTGTGCGGTAATGGGGTGGGAGGGCGGTATTGTGTGCGGTGATGGGGTGGGGGGCGTGATTGTGTGCGGTGATGGGGTGGGGGGCGTGATTGTGTGCGGTGTTGGGTTGGGGGCGAGATTGTGTGCGGTGATGTGTTGGGGGGCAGGATAGTGTGCGGTCATGGGGTGGGGGGCGGGATTGCGTGCGGTGATGGGGTGGGGGGCGGGATTTTGTGCGGTGATGGGGTGGGGGGCGGGATTTTGTGCGGTGATGGGTTAGGGGGCGAGATTGTGTGCGGTGATGTGTTGGGGGGTGGGATTGTGTGCAGTGATGTGGTGGGGGCGGGATTGTGCGCTGTAATGAGGTGGGAGCGGGATTGTGTGTGGTGATGTGGTGGGAGGCAGAGCTACTGTGCAGGGGTGGGATTAGCGAGAAATCACGATGCCTCATATATATAGATGTTATTACTGCACATGGTAATGCTTTTTGTCTCATTTTCTATTAGCAGCATTTAGTATATTCAAAGCAAAAGTAACTATCAATTAAATATTAGATTTGGTGAATATGTTAAAATGGCAAGATAATAGGTTTTTTATATATACATATATTGATATTAAAAGTATAAAAATCCTACAACATAATATTGTATGTGTATAATGTTATAGCCTAATTTAAAAAAAAGTAATTTTTAATTACATTTTTAAATAGATATACACTCACCGGCCACTTTATTAGGTACACCATGCTAGTAATGGGTTGGACCCCCTTTTGCCTTCAGAACTGCCTCAATTCTTCGTGGCATAGATTCAACAAGGTGCTGGAAGCATTCCTCAGAGATTTTGGTCCATATTGACATGATGGCATCACACAGTTGCCGCAGATTTGTCGGCTGCACATCCCAAAGATGCTCCATACAAGGCAGGATGGATCCATGCTTTCATGTTGTTTACGCCAAATTCTGACCCTACCATCCGAATGTCGCAGCAGAAATCGAGACTCATCAGACCAAGCAACGTTTTTCCAATCTTCTACTGTCCAATTTCGATGAGCTTGTACAAATTGTAGCCTCAGTTTCCTGTTCTTAGCTGAAAGGAGTGGTACCCGGTGTGGTCTTCTGCTGCTGTAGCCCATCTGCCTCAAAGTTCGACGCACTGTGCGTTCAGAGATGCTCTTAGGCCTACCTTGGTTGTAACGGGTGGCGATTTGAGTCACTGTTGCCTTTCTATCAGCTCGAACCAGTCTGCCCATTCTCCTCTGACCTCTGGCATCAACAAGGCATTTCCGCCCACAGAACTGCCGCTCACTGGATTTTTTTTCTTTTTCGGACCATTCTCTGTAAACCCTAGAGATGGTTGTGCGTGAAAATCCCAGTAGATCAGCAGTTTCTGAAATACTCAGACCAGCCCTTCTGGTACCAACAACCATGCCACGTTCAAAGGCACTCAAATCACCTTTCTTCCCCATACTGATGCTCAGTTTGAACTGCAGGAGATTGTCTTGACCATGTCTACATGCCTAAATGCACTGAGTTGCCGCCATGTGATTGGCTGATTAGAAATTAAGTGTTAACAAGAAGTTGGACAGGTGTACCTAATAAAGTGGCCAGTGAGTGTATTTGCACTATAGTTGGTGTTTCATGTGACTGCTAGAAAGTTTAAATACCTAGTCACTGCAAGATGCAGACCATCCCAAATAGTATAAAATAGGTACATACCAGGGTCAGTATACTGCTGAATATTCATTGACATACAGTGGGGGAAATAAGTATTTGATTCCTTGCTGATTTTGTAAGTTTGCCCACTAACAAAGACATGAAAAGTCTATAATTTTAAGGGTAGGTTAATTTTATTATTATTAAAATTATTATTTTATTTATTTTAATTGAGAGATAGAATATCAAAATAAAATCCAGAAAATCACATTGTATAAATTATATAAATATATTTGAATTTTGCAGTGAGAAATATGTATTTGATCCCTCTGGCAAACAAGACATTACTTGGTGGCAAAACCCTTGTTGGCAAGCACAGCAGTGAGACTCTTTGTAGTTGATCATGAGGTTTGTGCGTGTGTCAGGAGGAATTTTGGCCCATTCCTCTTTGCAGATCATCTCTAAATCATTAAAATTTTGAGGCTGTCGCTTGGCAACTCGGAGCTTCAACTCCCTCCATAAGTTTTTTGTGGGATTAAGGTCTAGAGACCAGATTTAAAGGTACATGGCTCCATCCATTCTCCCATTGATACAGTGAAGTAGTCCTGTGCCCTTAGCAGAGAAATATCCCCAAAACATGTTTCCACCTTCATGCTTGACAGTGGGGATGGTGTTCTTTGGATCATAGGCAGCATTTCTCTTCCTCCAAACACGGCGAGTTGAGTTAATGCCAAAGACCTCAACTAATGATTAATATTCATGTATGCTTACAAATAAGCCTTCTGTAAGTTGCTAATCACATAGTTATAGATGTGAACATTGATGTTGGGGAAGAATGGTGTGTCATTACCTGTTGGGTTTAAGTTCAGAGGGGCCAGGAAGCTCACATCATCTGTTAATATTAGCATGACCATTAGGCTGCTAGCCAGTATGTATCACTATAAAAAAAGGGAGAAGCCAGCGCTGCTTGTGGTCAGAACGCAATACATAAAGTGCACATGCACATATTGATTTCTAACTGTATTTCAAAGATGAGACATTTAGCAAACAGTTGATCGATTCTTTGAGCCACCCCGCCACGTCACGGCATTCTCATAATGGGGCAGTCCTACTCTATGTTTTTTATATTCGATGTGCCATTACGGCCTTCTAAATGTATTAAAAGCAAGACCACATTAAATGCAAACTGTACTTGAAGCTTTTCTGAATCACTCCCATGGCGCCAGAAAGGGCAAGCACAGATAAAGGTTGACCAGGTCTGGACATAGACATTTCAGGTATAACCTTCACACTGCCCAACCAGCACCATAGATGAAGGGTGAGACAGGCTTGGACACAGGCACACAATCAAACAAAGCCTAGGGCAGGGCAGGACTGCTGTATGTGTGTACAGCAGCCTAGGTCAATCACAAAAAACACAGAAAGAATGGCGTACATAAACCAGTGCACACGGCAACAGTGGTGGTCAACCACAAACAAATATCAAAATAAAAAAGGGGAGAAGCCAGCGCTGCTTATGGTCAGGACGCAATACATAAAGTGCATATGCACATATTGATTTCTAACTGTATTTCAAAAATGAGACATTTAGCAAACAATTGATCAATTCTTTGAGCCACCTCGCCACGTCACGGCATTCTCATAATGGGGCAGTCCTACTCTATGTTTTTTATATTTGCTGTGCCACAAAGGCCTCCTAAATGTATTAAAAGCAACACCACATTAAATGCAAACTGTACCTGAAGTTTTAACCTTGTATTATGTATGACATTTTCATTTATGTGTTGTTTTTTCAGAGACTTATATATAGTTGTATTTTTGTGATGTATCTAATTCACCTTTTAAATATAAGTATTAATATGCTCCACATGGGACAAGCATTTTCCAACAGTTCTCTGCAAGAAATTGACAAACTGGCCCCTTAAACCGTATTCTCACATGCATATTTGGAATCCATGTTCTCTTTTCATAAAATAGGTTCTAAGCCAAGAATCAGTCTTGCTCAATACAATAACTAGGATTCATGTACAGTATTTATTTCTTGTATTCCTCATTTTGTGTCATCAAGAAGCATACATTTGGTTCTTTAAAGAGGCCATAATCTCTTCTTGTACATATAAGGCACATACAGAAAATACATTTGTAAAGATTCCTTATAAGTGGCAGTTTTACAATTGTTCAAAGGATTATGCAATTGGAATGCTCGCATTCAGACAGGATGGCGCAAAAGAGGATTGTGGCCCCACTGTGCCACAAACCAGACTTACCCTGGAGGGGTGTGACTAAGCAGCTACCTTGGTGTTCGCTGGAACTTCTAGTGGTGAGGTCAGGTTTGTGTAGCAGGTATCTGCCAGTTACCACTATATGGCTGTATCTGCCAGTAGTAGCTGACTCCCAAAGGGCCATGACACTGTAACGATAGGTGCAGGCAAATAATGTAGATATTCTTTCTGGCTAAGCTGACGAATAGACAGGCAAGTACTGGCGGGCACAGGTGATGTACAAGCAGATGCAGTTAACACTATGGCAGGCAGGCGGCCACGGCTGACACTCTGGAAGGCATGCGGGCATGGCTGACACTCTGGAAGACAGGCAGGCATGGCTGACACTCTGTACAGACACTGCAGGTCTTCAGAGATAAAAGCTAATTCAGACAATGCAAAATTAGGGAATAGAGACAGGGACAGACACAACAGATTAGGGAAGGATCCAGACTTGGATATAAACAGTTACAAGGATAGGTGTTAGTTCAGACAAGGACAGACACAGGTACAAGATACAGGATTCAGAATTCAGGCCTGGGTACTCAGCCCCAGAGTTTTGAAAACAAGACAGGACAGATAAAGGTATAGACTCAAGTTAAAGGCCTGTGTATACAGCCCCCAGTGTGGTAGAGACAGGAACAGGACAGGACAGGACAACTCAGTAGTTGACCACGGACTGAAAGAGAACGTTGCTCAGGCATCTTACCATTGGTGGAAATGCCTTAAGTACAAGGTGCCTCTTGACAGTAGGCTGGAGACACATTAGGAATGCACACACTGTGTCTTTAAGACTCAGAAAGAGCAGGCACTGCCGCCCTAAGCATCAGCCCGGAAGTATGCACCAAACAAAAAGAGGACTGAACTCACTGCATGGCCAGGAGTGGTGAGTAAGTTGGTGTATCTGCCTGGTAGAGGATGGGAAGCCACGCAGTGATGCTGACAGAGTTTACTTTGGTTGGGTGAGTTTTATGCTGATGAGACACAAGTTCAAGGTGTCAGGAAACCGCACCTGGTCTTCCCTTGGCACTGTCAGTCTGAGTATTATGTACCCCCACCTGCCTCCAGTCTGTGACACACAGGTTAGTAATTTTTCAGTTAACTGCCTCCTCTGGCCAAAATTTTGCTAGGTAATAACATTGCCGAGGTTAGGTGTGCACATATACTTCTCTAAGTTCAATAACATCATTTGGAAGTTACTGCACCTGCATAAGATTTTACCTTGAGGAAAGTAGATGCCTGAAAAAGCAGTGGCTTGTTAACCCATTATCTACCAATGACCTTTTTCTGGGATGCCTAATCTTTAGCTTCTAGCAGCTATGATTTTATAATTTTTATAATTAGGTCCAATTTTTTGTGTTGTGTTTGTAAATTGAATGTTTTCAAAATAGGAAATCATGTAATTGTCATTTTTAATTGAATATTGGGACGCCCTTTTCTGAAAAATCCGTACTTGTAAAAATTTTGCAAATTATGTTTCTGATTCATTAGGACCCAAATCATTAAAAATCTGTCATTAAAAAAATGAAAATTGCTAATTTGGCAAGTAATGGGTAAATAAAAGACTGAAAACAGGAGGGAGGTGTGGATTACACTAAGACCAACCAGGTTCATTGTCCAGCTCGTCTGCACTTGTTTCTCATTAGCTTAAAACTTCCACAGCTGATTACAGAAAAATGAAAAAAAAAAACGACATTTCTTCAAAAAATATATAATTTTAAGTACCGTCAAAGCACCATTACAGCCATGTCTTTAGCTAAGAGTCCAAAATCCTGCTAACAGGTCCTCTTTAACAGTCTGAAAAATAATGAGTTTGGTAATGATTGGGGTGGGACTTGTTCAAAGAATATTGTTGAAAGTGCCATCTATATGCTGATGACACCAAATTATGCAAATCTTCTCCCAACGTCACACCTGCATTACTATATATTACTAGTGATTGTCTACCTGCTGTCTCCATCGTTGTGTCTTCTTCCATCTGAAACTGAATATGTCCAAAATTTAACTTCTTGTGCTTTCTCCCTCTGCTAACTTACCAAAAACAAATTTGCAATTTCTGTATGTGATTCTACTATAACACAGGTCAACAAAAAAAAAAAAAATTTCTGGTGTCCACAATATTTTAATGAATTTGGGGTATTTTTGGGGTGCTGATTCTGAATATGTCATCAGTTTTGCCAGATTGGCTCAAGTTTTTGAGATTTTTGGTATCTTATTTATAGCACTTGTTGGTAAATGCGACGCATCATCTCATTAATTTCTTTGGATTAGTACTTGAACTGAGCAGTTCTCAATATAGTTTTGTGTTAATTAGTGTTCTAAAAGTTTGTTCATAGCTTGATTTTTGCACTAACTTTATGTTGTTGTCTGTTTTCCAGTGAAAAGCATGAACTCATCAAGAAGAAGTTGTCTTAACGATCCAGACTCATTCTGTTACATCTGTGGTGAATACACACTGCCAAAACATAGAAGAAACATAACAGACTTCGTAAAAAAAGTGTATTTTGCCTATTTTGGGGTTATGCTTGGGGACCAAGACAAGTTTTGGGCACCACACATAGTGTGCAAAGCATGTGTCGAATTATTACGAAAATGGAGCAAAGGACAAAGAAAAAGCTTCAAATTTGGTGTTCCAATGGTGTGGTTTTTCTTTGTCCTTTGCTCCATTTTCGTAATAATTCGACACATGCTTTGCACACTATGTGTGGTGCCCAAAACTTGTCTTGGTCCCCAAGCATAACCCCAAAATAGGCAAAATACACTTTTTTTACGAAGTCTGTTATGTTTCTTCTATGTTTTGGCAGTGTGTATTCACCACAAATGTAACAAAATGAGTCTGGATCGTTAAGACAACTTCTTCTTGATGAGTTCATGCTTTTCACTGGAAAACAGACAACAACATAAAGTTAGTGCAAAAATCAAGCTATGAACAAACTTTTAGAACACTAATTAACACAAAACTATATTGAGAACTGCTCAGTTCAAGTACTAATCCAAAGAAATTAATGAGATGATGCGTCGCATTTACCAACAAGTGCTATAAATAAGATACCAAAAATCTCAAAAACTTGAGCCAATCTGGCAAAACTGATGACATATTCAGAATCAGCACCCCAAAAATACCCTAAATTCGATGAAATATCTTTGGCACCAAAAATGCTGTTGACCAGTGTAATCCAAAGCAACATGCTCAGGGTCTTTGGATTATATTTGGCATAAAGCTTTCCTTTATCACCTATATCTAATCATTTGCTTATTCAGGTCTCACATCTGGAAAATCCATCTTATTCTTACTTCTCATACTACAAAAGTTTGTACTGTTGATCTGATTCATTCATGACTGGACAACTGCAACTGTCTGGTAATCTGTCTCCCGCTAACTAAATTCTCACCTTTCCAATTTATCCTGAAAGCAGCAGGTCATATTTCCCTCCAGCTGCTACACCGATGCCTCCATCCTGTACCAGTCATTGCACTGGTTGCCCATCCACTACAGAGTTCAATATAAACATGTTACTCTCAAGCACAAAGCTCTCTACAGGTCTGTACTGCTCTATTTCTCCTCCATCTCACCACTTTACACATATTCTTCAGAAATCTGCTATTAATCTAGCATCTTCTATAATATGGACCGCACAATCCTATATTCAGGACAAATCTTGTGCTGTGTTATTTCTCTGAAATGTAGTACTTCAGACAATCTGGTTAACTCCCAGAATCCATAGTTTGCAGTGTGCTGTAAAAACATTTTTTTGGGCTGGCCTGTCACCTCAACTTACTAATTTTACTATTCCTATTCTCCCTTCCTAACTTTTCCACATAATCTTATCTAATCATCTGTTCTCACACTCTCAATGTGCTCAACTGCTGTTTATATTTGTGCTAATATGGATACTGGCTGATGACTGGTACAAGAGCTTAATTTCAATATCCCTGATTCAGAAGCATAGCTAGGGGTTTAGCACAAGGGGGCAAAACTTCTGAGTGGGCCCCTAACCATGTAACCCTGATTACAACTATAGTTGAGCACCCTAATTGTGGGCATAGGGGAACCTCAGCAGATGACCATGATTGTTATGATCCCAGTGGCTTAGGATCACAAATCTAACCAGCTAAGTGAGAGATAATAGGACGAGCTCTGGGGATGTGGTAACTGGACTGACCGCAAAACCTGATCCTAACCAAACACACTAAAGGTAGCCGTGGAACGTATCCTGAAATCCTAGACGTCTCTTCACGGCCTGAGAAACTGACTACCCCTAAAGAGAAAGTACAGACCTCACTTGCCTCAGAGAAATAACCCCAAAGATATAGAAGCCCCCACAAATAATAACGGTGAGTTAAGAGGAAAAGACAAACGCAGAGATGAAACAGATTAAGCAAATGAGGCCCGCTAACGCTAGATAGCAGAAAATAGCAAGGGATCTGTGCGGTCAGTAAAAAACCCTATGCAAAAATATCCACGCAGAGAATGCGAGAACCCCCACACCAACTAACAATGTGGGGGGAGCAACTCAGCACCCCAGAGCACCAGCAAGCAGGGAAATCACATATTAGCAAGCTGGAATAAACAAATCATATACTAGGACACATCTTGAACACAGATGAGCAAAAATAAGCAAAGAAAACTTAGCTTCTCTTGGAGAGACTGATAACGGATGTAGACAGGAGCAATCAGAATAGCACTGAATACAACGACAGCAGGCATGAACTGAGAGTCCAAGTGAGCTTAAATAGAAAACCAGACCACAGATAACGAGACAGCTGAAGCCAGTCACAAACCTGCAGAAAGACAGCACTCACACAGTACCACTTGTGACCACAAGAGGGAGCCCAGAAATAGAGTTCACAACAGTACCCCCCCCTTGAGGAGGGGTCACCGAACCCTCATCAAGACCCCCAGGGCGATCAGGATGAGCCGCATGGAAGGCACGGACCAAATCGGCCGCATGAACATCAGAGGCGACAACCCAGGAATTATCCTCCTGACCATAGCCCTTCCACTTAACTAAATACTGAAGCCTCCGTCTGGAAACACGAGAATCCAAGATCTTCTCCACCACGTACTCCAATTCGCCCTCAACCAGCACCGGAGCAGGAGGCTCAACAGAAGGAACCACAGGCACCACATACCTCCGCAACAAAGACCTATGGAACACATTATGAATGGCAAACGATGCTGGGAGGTCCAAATGAAAAGACACCGGGCTAAGGATTTCCAAAATCTTATAAGGACCGATGAAGCGAGGCTTGAATTTAGGAGAGGAAACCTTCATAGGAACATACCGAGAAGACAGCCATACCAAATCCCCAACACGAAGTCGGGGACCAACACTGCGACGGCGGTTGGCAAAGCGCTGAGCCTTCTCCTGTGACAACTTCAAATTGTCCACCACATGGTTCCAAATCTGCTGCAACCTATCCACCACAGAATCCACCCCAGGACAGTCAGAAGGCTCAACCTGACCCGAGGAAAAACGAGGATGAAAACCAGAATTGCAGAAAAAAGGCGAAACCAAAGTAGCAGAACTAGCCCGATTATTAAGGGCAAACTCAGCCAATGGCAAAAAAGTCACCCAATCATCCTGATCAGCAAAAAAAAAACATCTTAAATAAGTTTCCAACGTCTGATTAGTTCACTCGGTTTGGCCATTCGTCTGAGGATGGAAGCCCGACGAAAAAGACAAATCAATGCCCATCTTAGCACAAAAAATCCGCCAAAATCTGGACACAAACTGGGATCCTCTGTCAGACACAATATTTTCAGGGATGCCGTGCACGCGAACCACATTCTGAAAAAATAAAGGAACCAAATCGGAGGAGGAAGGCAACTTAGGCAAGGGCACCAAATGGACCATTTTGGAAAAACGATCACACACCACCCAGATGACAGACATTCTCTGGGATACTGGAAGATCTGAAATAAAATCCATGGAAATGTGCGTCCAAGGCCTCTTCGGGACAGGCAAAGGCAAAAGCAAACCGCTGGCACGAGAACAGCAAGGCTTAGCCCGAGCACAAATCCCACAGGACTGCACAAAGGAACGCACATCCCGCGACAAGGAAGGCCACCAGAAGGACCTAGCCACCAAATCTCTGGTACCAAAAATCCCAGGATGACCTGCCAACACCGAAGAATGAACCTCGGAAATAACTCTGCTGGTCCATCTATCTAGGACAAACAGTCTCTCTGGTGGGCAACGGTCAGGTCTATCAGCCTGAAATTTCTGCAGCACTCATCGCAAATCTGGGGAAATGGCAGACAAAATCACTCCCTCTTTGAGGATACCAGCCGGCTCTGAAACTCCCGGAGAGTCAGGCACAAAACTCCTAGAAAGGGCATCAGCCTTCACGTTCTTCGAACCAGGCAGGTACGAGACCACGAAATTGAAACGAGAGAAAACAACGACCAACGAGCCTGTCTAGGATTCAGGCGCTTGGCAGACTCGAGATAAATCAGATTTTTGTGATCAGTCAAGACCACCACACGATGCCTAGCTCCCTCGAGCCAATGTTGCCACTCCTCAAATGCCCACTTCATAGCCAACAACTCCCAATTACCAACATCATAATTCCGCTCGGCAGGCGAAAACTTTCTTGAAAAGAAGGCACAGGCTTCATCACAGAGCCATCAGAGCTTCTCTGCGACAAAACAGCCCCTGCTCCAATCTCAGAAGCATCCACCTCGACCTGGAAAGGAAGAGAGATATCAGGCTGACATAAGACTGGAGCTGAAGAAAACCGGCGCTTCAGCTCCCGAAAGGCTTCCACTGCCGCAGGAGACCAATTAGTCACATCAGAACCCTTCTTGGTCAAATCCGTCAAGGGTTTAACCACGCCAGAAAAATTAGCAATGAAGCGACGGTAAAAATTAGCAAAACCCAAGAACTTCTGAAGACTCTTAACAGATGTAGGCTGAGTCCAGTCATGAATTGCCTGGACCTTGACTGGGTCCATCTCAATAGTAGAAGGAGAAAAAATAAAACCCAAAAAGGAAACCTTCTGTACTCCGAAGAGACATTTTGAGCCCTTCACAAATAAGTCACTAGCACGCAGGACCTGAAATACCATCCTGACCTGCTTCACATGGGACTCCCAGTCCTCAGAAAAGACCAAAATGTCATCCAGATACACAATCATAAATTTATCCAGATATTCTCGGAAGATGTCATGCATGAAGGACTGGAACACAGAAGGAGCATTAGAGAGTCCAAAAGGCATCACCAAGTACTCAAAATGGCCTTCGGGCGTATTAAATGCTGTTTTCCATTCATCCCCCTGCTTAATACGCACAAGGTTATACGCACCACGAAGATCTATCTTGGTGAACCAACTGGACCCCTTAATCCGAGCAAACAGATCAGATAATAATGGCAAAGGATACTGAAATTTGACCGTGATTTTATTTAGAAGATGATAATCTATACAAGGTCTCAGAGAACCATCCTTCTTGGCCACAAAAAAGAATCCTGCACCAAGAGGGGAGGAGGACGGGCGAATATGTCCCTTCTCTAAAGACTCCTTTATATAACTCCGCATTGCGGCATGTTCTGGTACAGACAAATTAAAAAGTCGTCCCTTAGGGAACTTACTACCAGGAATCAAATTTATAGCACAATCACAATCCCTGTGAGGAGGCAGGGCACCGGATCTGGGCTCATCAAATACATCCTGGTAGTCCGACAAAAACTCAGGGACTTCAGAAGGAGTGGAAGAAGCAATTGACACCAAAGGAGCATCACCATGAATCCCCTGGCAACCCCAACTTGAAACAGACATAGCTTTCCAATCCAGAACTGGATTATGGGCCTGCAGCTATGGCAGACCCAAAACGACCACATCATGCAGATTATGCAGCACAAGAAAGCGAATCACCTCCTGATGTACAGGAGTCATGCACATGGTCACTTGAGTCCAATACTGAGGCTTATTCTCAGCCAATGGTGTAGCATCAATACCCCTCAGTGGAATAGGGAATTCCAAAGGCTCCAGGACAAAACCACAGCGCCTGGCAAACGACAAATCCATCAGGTTCAGGGCAGCACCTGAATCCACAAAAGCCATAACCAAGTAGGATGACAAAGAACAAATTAAAGTAACAGGCAAAATGAATTTAGGCTGTATAGTACCAACGGTGACAGATTTAGCGATTTTTTTTACGCTCTTAGAGCATGCTGAGATAACATGAGTTGAATCACCACAGTAAAAGCACAACCCATTTTGACGTCTATGATTTTGCCGCTCAATTCTGGTCAGAATTCGGTCACATTGCATAGACTCAGGTGTCTGTTCAGAAAACACCGCCAGATGGTGCGCAGATTTGCGCTCCCGCAAACGCCGATCAATCTGAATGGCCAAAGCCATTGAGTCATTCAGACTTGCAGGCGTGGGGAACCCCACCATAACATTCTTAATGGCTTCAGACAGACCTTCTCTGAAATTTGCAGCCAGGGCACACTCATTCCATTGAGTAAGCACCGACCATTTCGGAAATTTTTGACAATATACCTCAGCTTCATCCTGGCCCTGAGAGAGAGCTAGCAAGGCCTTTTCTGCCTGGTTCTCAAGATTAGGTTCCTCATAAAGCAATCCAAGCGCCAGAAAAAACGCATCCACATTCAGCAATGCAGGATCTCCCGGCGCCAGGGAGAAGGCCCAATCTTGAGGGTCGCCACGTAACAGGGAGATAGCAATTCTAACTTGCTGAGTGGAATCACCAGAGGAACGAGGTCTCAAAGAAAGAAATAATTTACAATTATTCCTAAAATTCAGAAACCTAGATCTATCTCCAGAAAACAACTCAGGAATAGGTACTTTTGGCTCAGACACAGGACTGTGAACAACAAAATCCTGAATGCTTTGCACCATTGCAGCAAGATGATCCACACTAGAAGTCAGACTCTGAATATCCATGTCTGCAGCTGAACTCAAAGCCACCCAGAGATTAAGGGGATGAGAGAAGCTGGACAGACTGCAGCAAAGGGAGAGGAAAAAATAAAAATAAAATTGTATTCTGGACTTCTCTTATCCCACTTCTGCGATGCATTAAACACTTTTCAGGCCTGCTGTACTGTTATGATCCCAGTGGCTTAGGATAACAAATCTAACCAGCTAAGTGAGAGATAATAGGATGAGCTCTGGGGATGTGGTAACTGGACTGACCGCAAAACCTGATCCTAACCAAACACACTAAAGGTAGCCGTGGAACGTATCTTGAAATCCTAGACGTCTCTTCATGGCCTGAGAAACTGACTACCCCTAAAGAGAAAGTACAGACCTCACTTGCCTCAGAGAAATAACCCCAAAGATATAGAAGCCCCCACAAATAATAACGGTGAGTTAAGAGGAAAAGACAAACGCAGAGATGAAACAGATTAAGCAAATGAGGCCCGCTAACGCTAGATAGCAGAAAATAGCAAGGGATCTGTGCGGTCAGTAAAAAACCCTATGCAAAAATATCCACGCAGAGAATGCGAGAACCCCCACACCAACTAACGATGTGGGGGGAGCAACTCAGCACCCCAGAGCACCAGCAAGCAGGGAAATCACATATTAGCAAGCTGGAATAAACAAATCATATACTAGGACACATCTTGAACACAGATGAGCAAAAATAAGCAAACAAAACTTAGCTTCTCTTGGAGAGACTGATAACGGATGTAGACAGGAGCAATCAGAATAGCACTGAATACAACGACAGCAGGCATGAACTGAGAGTCCAAGTGAGCTTAAATAGAAAACCAGACCACAGATAACGAGACAGCTGAAGCCAGTCACAAACCTGCAGAAAGACAGCACTCACACAGTACCACTTGTGACCACAAGAGGGAGCCCAGAAATAGAGTTCACAACACATGATATTACTAAAAATAAATCTTTATAAAAAACAACTCTGATATTACCACCATATGGTGCCTTTATTGTGGTAGATATCAGTGCTGTTGATTATATAGGAGATTACAGTACAGCTATAGATAGTGACTTACAACTGATTTTCTTTCTGATGGAATCATTCATTTTTCACGTCTTTTCCATCTGGCACAGACAGACACGACAACTTCTTCCAGCCACGACTTGTCTGCAGAGATTACAACAAAGACGCATTAGACATCTCACAATACCAGCCCCATCCGTCTCCATCTATTCCCACCCTCCACAATCTGACCTTCCTGCTGATACCCAAATATTGAGCTGCTGCGGGTGTGTGCGTTTTTATTACTGTACATGCTGTGTGGTGCAATAACAGCACTCCTCTTACTGCCCCACATAATAATACCACCACCATGCCCCTTACATAATAATATTGCCTCCTTTGTACCCTCTAGATGGTCACAGTAGCTGATAGAAAATACTAATTCCCTGTGTAAGTTCCATAGATAATAGTGTTCGCATTTTGTCCCTAGAAAGTGATAATGTCTCATGTGCATCTTTGACAATCACAATACTCTGAGTGCCCCTATAACAATAATGCTCCCTAAATGCCCAAATAACAATTATTTATGTCTATACATAGTATGAGGGACCCACTTCTCCCCTATACACAGTATGAGGAGCCCACAGGAGCCCACAGATTCTCTATCCACAGTATAATTGGCCCATATCTCCCCTGTATACAGTTAATGGAACCACAGCTTCCCTATGTACAGTATAATGAGCCAACTGCTCCCCCCAAAACACAATACAATGACCCCCACAGTAGTCCTTACACTGTATAACAGACCCCATTGTAACACCAACACTATATAATTGCCCCCAAACTGTACAATGGCTCCTAATGCCGCCCAAATACTATATAATGGCCCTCACCATTTATATTAGCCTTCACAGTAGTCTCCACAAAGTATGTTGGACCTTAAACTGTGTAATGGCCTTTACATTAGGTCTCTCACTGGATAAAGGCTTCACAGTAGTTCTCACACTTTATATTAGCCCCCCACAGTTGTCCCCACATGTCATTATGGCCCCAAGCTGTATAATCACCCTCTCAATAGCTTCCACACTGTATAATAGTCCAAATATGAAACAGAAAATGTTCGTTCAGCTCACCCTTTAGTTAACTCCCAGTATAGTCGGGAATTTGAAGCACGGAATCGCATCTCTGCCAGATGCTTGAGATAGATGTATGAAGGTAAGGGAGAATCCAGCTTCAATAATTAATATACATGGGCGCTATGACTCAGGGCAGATCCAAAGCGCATGAAACAGAGCATGTAGGGAGCGGAGCTGACTGTAGCACTGACAGCTGAGCCTGTCAGAAACTTTTCAGCTCCGCTCCTGCCACTAACTACACTGCACTGAGTCTCTGCCACTGTGCCAGCCAATGTGCAGAGTCTCAAGATAGGGGGAACAGGCATTTTGCTGTGCTCTCCCTAAATGCTGCATTCTGCCTCATAAGAGAAGTGTCTGTGGCTCCTGGTGGGCACCCTCATGTGACGGGCCTGGGAGGATGGCCCACTCTAACCCCCCTGCCCCCACTAGCTACGCTACTGCCCTATTCATGATAATGGCTAAATAATAAACTACAAGAACTTTTTACCTTGTGTTGCGCCTCTTATTTATTCACAGATTTTAAGATTGCAGGCAGGACCCTCGCTCCTCTTCAAAACAAAGATATCCAGCTGTTTGGATATAAAACTTCACCAAAATATTGGTACAGTTTAAACGGTTCCATGGAAATTAATAATATTGCACCAGTCTCCTCTTGTCTGAATTGTTGAGCAATGTGTTGCTGTGTAATATGTTATATAGCTCTAACATATCACTTTTGATTTGCCAAATGATGCTGAATATGTTGGCGCAATTTAAATAAAATGAATATTATTGTTGTCTGTCAAAATAAAAAAAGCTGCAATTAAAGTGATGAAAACAAAGAAGACAATACAACAATATATGCCACCAACAATCCTGTGCAGACATGATCACTCGCTTATAACTTTGACTTTATTATGAATGAGGTAATAAATTATGTGAAACATTGCCTTTTAGGAAGACTTTTAATCAATATTTTATCCATTACTCATGTAATGTTTAATTTAGATTTTTGTACAAAACTTACATTCAGACTTGAATTAAATACAAAAGAATGACAGAATTTCATACAAATGATAAATAAAATATAGCAAGTTTTCTTAACTACATTTCCTGTTTTTGTAAAGTATTAAAAATATCAGGATAGCATTTTAATAAAAAGCAATGTAAATCAGTTTTCTGAACAGAATTTTGTTTTTTTAACAAAAAGCACATTTTAGATGACATTTTTCGTCAACATTTAAAGGGATTTAAAATCTTTGCAGAGCATATGTTTTAAAATATAGAGTCTTAAATTCAACATTTACTTATGATAAGTGCTGTGAATCTATACTCCTACTCTTTGCTATATGAATTGCATTGGCATTTAGTGACATTCACAGCTTGTCATTTTCTTCCCATCAGTAAATGTGGGGCTAAGAAGGAATAAGTGAAATGGCAGTCACAAAATATGTATCATTTTAATTACTTAATTTACATTTACATTCATTGATGGAATATGACTGAACGTTTTAAACCACAGCAATATAAATGTGTTTAAATAAAAAAATGTACAAAATCATATTTTTAAACTTGTTCATATCCGATAAGTTAAGACAAGTTAAGTTAAGTTAAGTTAATGTAAATGTTTCAAAATTTTATATGAAAATTATTTATGTGGACATTTATATATTTTTTTCTCAACTATTACTTGTTATGTTCAGGCAATAAGAGGTGATTAACCCCTTCATGACCCCAGCTTTTTTCGGTGTTGTGGTTTCGGTTTTCGCTCCCCGCATTTCCAGAGCCATAACTTTTTTATTTTTCCGTCAATATGGCCATGTGAGGGCTTATTTTTTGTGGGACGAGTTGTACTTTTGAACGACATCATTGGTTTTAGCATGTCATGTACTAGAAAATGGGAAAAAAATTCAAAGTGCGGTGAAATTGCAAAAAAGTGCAATACCACGCTTGTTTTTTGTGTGGCTTTTTTACTATGTTCACTAAATGCTAAAACCGACCTGCCATTATGATTCTCCAGTTCATTATGAGTTTATAGACACAAAGCATGTCTAGGTTATTTTTTTATCTAACTGTTAAAAAAAATGCTCAATTTTCCGATACCCGAAGCGTCTCCATTTTTCGTGATCTGGGGTCGGTTGAGGGCTTATTTTTTGTGTGCTGAGCTGATGTTTTTAATGATACCATTTTGGTGCAGATACGTTCTTTTGATCGCCCATTATTGCATTTTAGCGGCGACCAAATAAACGAAATTCTGGCGTTTCAAATTTTTTTCTTGCTACTCCGTTAAGCAAACAGTTTAATCCTTTTTTTATTGATAGATCGGGCGATTCTGAATGTGGTGATACCAAATATGTCTAGGTTTGATTTTTTTTTTGTTTTATTTCGAATGTGGAGAAAGGGGGGTGATTTAAACTTTTATATTGTTTTTATTTTCTTTAATATTTTTTAAAACATTTTTTTTTACTTTTGTCATGCTTCAATAGCCTCCATGGGACGGTAGAATGTGGCACAACTCGATCGGCTCTGCTACATAGGAGCGATGCTCAGATCGCTCCTATGTAGTAGATTTACTGCATTGCTATAAGCGACGACCACAGGGTGGCGCTCACAGCAGTCCGGCATCAACAACCATAGAGGTCTTCAATAGACTTGTGGCTGTCATGCCGATGCATCGTTGACCTCCGATCACGTGACGGGGACAGTGATGCACTCATTTCCGGCCCATTGGCCGGAAGCGCTAGTTAAATGCCGCTGTCAACGTTTGACAGCGGCATTTAACTAGTTAATAGCGGAGGGTGGATCGCTATTCCACCCGCCGCTAATGTAGGCATATGTCAACTGTACAAAACAGCTGACATGTCCCAGCTTTGATGCGGGCTCACCGCCGGAGCCCGCATCAAAGCGGGGGTTCTGACCTTGGACGTACTATCCCATCCGAGGTCAGAAAAGGGTTAAGAATATGTATATATTTGACACATTTCATCAAAGCAGACTGTACATAATGATATTATTCAATACTAATAATGTTACCATTTTCCATGTCAGTCACACACAGACAGATATGGAAATGGACTTTATGGAATTGTGCCATGATTCAGTTTTGAACTTCTTGTGATATTCTTATTTTAATTCCGTGTCAAAAATTTTACCTAATGTGATTACATGCTTAGTATCTCAGTCTAAATTCTATTGTACACGGATGGTAGATTTATGTATGCTAGTGTGAATTCCAAACATTAAGAATTAGCACAGTAGCAGCAGTTTTCGCGCACCAACACTGAACACATTTTGGTAAGTATTTTGGTAATCAAAGTAATCCCTCATGAAAACTAAGTATCGCAGAAACCTTAGACACAGAAGGGAAACAACCTTTTTCAATTTTTTCAATTACAAAATTGTGCAATTGTACTGTTTAAAGGGGCAAGATATGTTTTAGAAAATAAATATAACGTGCAATAATACCCAAATATTACACGAAAGGGAACATGAAAGTTCTGTTTGTAAAAACAGTATGGCTCAGAGTGGAAGGAGCAATATTTAAATTTTGGAACGCAAATTTGTCTGAAAGAGACGGTAGACACCATGGTGCATTTGCAGGGCCCCTAAGGTACCAAAACAGCAGAGCACCCCACAAGTGACTCCATTTTAAAAGTTAAACCCTTCTAGTATTTTATCCAGGGGTATGAGCATTTTAAACCCACAGATAGGACACAGAATTTGATAACATTATGTAGTTATATTTTTTTAAAATATTTTTTTCACTAAAATCTTGCTTCAGCCCCAAATTTTTCACTTTTGCATGAGGTAAGACCAAAAAGTGGACTCCACAGTTTGTTACCTACTTTCTTATGAGCGAAGCGATACCCCACATGAAGTCAAGAAGTTCTGTTTGGACAAACGACAGGGCTCGGAACAGAATTAATTTTGGAATACAAATTTGTGTCTAAATGGAATGTATTGCCGTATTTGCAGATCCTGTGTGGTTCAAGAGCAAAAGAAATCCTACACAAATGTCTTTTTTGTAAATTATACCCTCTAATATATTCATCTAGGGAGCCAGTGAGTACTTTGATACCACCATTTTTATGCAGTTGATGTAACACAAGTTTGAAAATTTACAATTTGCAATATTTTCACTGTCACTTAAGAATTTGTTTTGTACGTTCTGAGGAACAAACATCAAATTTTATTGCACTAGTTTTTCAAGTGTTCAGAAATATATCCAATGTGTCATGAATGTGAGTACTGGACAGACGACTATTCCTATAATAATGGATGGTATTTAGGTTAAAATTAATGGGATTACATAACCAAATTCAAAGCTTACCGAAACATTGAGCTACCAAACAAGATAGGAATTATTACTCACAAAGGGAGGCATTCCCCCAAAACACAGTTGTTATTTATAACACTTATTCTGGCTAATAAAACAGTTGTCTCACAATTGCATATATTGTAGCAGGAAGAACAGATTATACTCTAATTAAGGGCAAAATGTGAAGGAAAATGCACCTAACTATGTGGCAAACCTGAGTTTCCTCCACAGATGAAAGAACACTAGCAGGGCTAGAATGACAGGTTGGACAGGTTGATCTTTCAAGGAGACTGTTTGCACAACATTCGTTCAGCTCTAGTGATGAGCGAGAGTGTTGCAATAATGTATTATCCGAGCATGCTCGAGTGCTAATAGAACATCTCCTAGTATAGAAAGGCAGGAGACAAAAAAAAGCACAAATAGGGTCTTATCCCCAGGATTGTTTCCAATCATTTATGAGAGAACTGCTCACCTGGTGGTACACAGTAAAAGTGTGTGGTTGTCAGCTGCTGCAGATCCACAGGTCGGCACTGCGACCTCTTAGAACCGTTATAATAGATGAATGTGGATAAAATCCGCGCTGCTGCGACAAATAAAATAAAAATAAAGATATATCTTTCTGTGGAAACCTCCTGAAGAAGAAGCCATGAGCTTCAAAACGCGTTGAATAAACCACCCGAACATCTTATAACTATATCTGGATCCATTATTTGTTGCAGCAGCGCGGATTTTATCCACATTCATCTATTATAACGGAATAGAACATCTCCGGCACACTCTAAAGTTTTGTTCAAGTGGCCATGGCTGCATGCATAGCAGTTGTTCTTCAGCCGCAACGCATGCAAGGATTGTCTGTTTGTTTGGGAATCCCTGTATGTGTTGTGGCTGTCTAACAGGTGTGAGACATGCAGCCATAGTGACTCGAACATAGCATTAGAGCATGCCAAAGATGAAATGTGGGTTTTGGGAATTATATTGATAGCAAATAAATTTGTTTGATGGACAATCAATTGTAGGACTTCTGTGGTAATGGAAATTTTGAAAAAATCAAAGAGAGTAAAATTAGTTGCATCAACTTTTATACCAGGTGTTGCTAAAAAAGGGGGAAATTTGAAAAATAATTGTTGGGATACCACAGAAAAGGGGGAACTGCGTAACTTGGTTCTACCTCTGATGCTTCAGCAGTGATGAGCCACTTCATTACCATCAGGCTACTGAATCGCATGGAGAAAACATCGTCACTGCCTGAAAACTGCTCTGCTTCAGAGGCAGATTGAGTTTCACTGCCGTTGCAAACAGGGTGAGCCCCTGCTCTGCAGCGAAAATTTTGAAGCTGAATTTTTTTATAATGTATATCTAACAAAAAACTTAAACCTAATCTAACACTAATATTTTTAATTTATTTTTTTACTATTGAAAAAAACTATAAGCCTAAGCATAACAATAACAAGCCTAACTCTAATACATCTAACCCTAACCCAAATAAGCCTAACCCTTGATGATGAAGGGGAGTTCATGAACCACAAGGGTACAAACATCCGGGGACGAACTACCGGAGGTGAACTGCTGCGTGCGAAACACCCAGGGGCGAACTGCCGGGGCAAAACATCCAGGGGTGAACATCCGAGGGCGAACTGCCGGGGGCAAAATGGGTGAACTGCTGAGGGTGAAATGTGAGGGGGCAAAACATCCTGGGGGCCAAATGCTGAGGACAAAATGTGCGGAGGCGAAATGTACCCAAGGGCGAAGTGCTGGGGGTAAACTGCTGGGGGCGAAGTGCTGGGGGCAAAATGTGCGGGTGTGAAATGTGCGGGGGCAAAACATCCTGGGTGCCAAATGCTGGGGATAAAATGTACGGGGGCGAAATGTACCCAGGGGCGAACTGCTGGTGGTGAACTGCTGGGGGCGAATTGCTGGTGCGAACTGCTGGGGATGGAACATCCAAATCCCGAAAGAGATACCACACTGTTCAATATATGGCCTGCATTTTTGTTTGTTTTTTACAGAAAAATACTGAATAAAATTAGGGTATGACACAGCATAAACAGCTGAATGGAGCCCTCAGATGCCACAAATTTTAGCCCACAGAAACTGTATATCAGGCATTTTACAGAGATACCACACTGTTCAAAATATGGCCCGCATTTTTGTTTTTTACCAGAAATATGCTGTATAGAACTAGGCTAACACGCTGCCAAAAAGGTGAATGTAGACATGACATTTGTAGCCCACAGATAGATTAAGTGTCTGAAAGAGGTTCTACAGTGTTTAATATGTGGCATGTATTATTTTTTTTTACAGAAAAATAGTGTATAGAATTAGGGTGAAGACACAGCAAAAACAGCTGAATGAAGCCCTCAAATGTAGGGTTGAGCGAAACGGATCGGACAAATTCAAAAATCGCCGACTTTAGGCAAAGTCGGGTTTCATGAAACCCGACCCGATCCTAGTGTGGGATAGGACATGTGGTCGGTGATCTTCGCAACAAAGTTGCGTTTTGTATGACGCGATCAGCGCCATTTCTCAGCCAATGAAGGAGGACGCAGAGTGTGGGCAGTGTGATGACATAGGTCTCGGTCCCCACCATCTGAGAGGGCTTGACAGTGATTGGCTTGCTTTCTGCGGCGTCACAGGGGGTATAAAGGGGCGTGCACGCTGACTTCCATCTTCTGCCGATCTTAGCATAGGGAGAGATTGCTGCAGCTTTGTCAGAAGAACGGATATAGTTAGGGAGGTAAGATTAACCCCCAAACCGCTTGTGCTGTAGCGATTTCCACTGTCCAACACCACCTTTTTTGGCAGGGACTGTGGAGGCTATATCTTTGTGCATCAGCTCTGTAGCTTATTAGGCTGCCTTATAAGGCTCCCTGATAGCTGCATTGCTGTTTGCACCGCTGCTGTGCAAACCAACTGCTTTTTTAAAAGCAAAAATCCTGTTGCTCCTTCCTGCAGTTATCTTGTTTATTTGTCCACACTTTTGTGTGCAGCAGTCCTTTTTATTGCTGCCATACTTGTTCTGAGATCATTGTAGGGAGATTGAAATTGTACTACAGTCCTTGTATTTTTTCATATATCTTCCAGCCACTTGCTGCCACTTACATTGCGTTGTTTTATACACCGGGCCTGAGTTTGGTTTCAGTCTCCCCCCAAAAAAAAGTGAGATTCAAATTCTCACAAAGTGGATATACCTCAGTCCTCTTAGTTTGTCGTATATCAGCCAGCCACTTTCTGCCACTCATATTGCATTGTTTTATACACTGGGCCTGAGTTTGGGTTCAGTCTCCCCCCCAAAAAAAGTGATATTCAAATTCTCACAAAGTGGATATACCTCAGTCCTCTTAGTTTGTCGTATATCAGGCAGCCACTTGCTGCCACTCACATTGCATTGTTTTATACACTGGGCCTGAGTTTGGGTTCAGTCTCCCCCCCAAAAAAAGTGAGATTCAAATTCTCACAAAGTGGATATACTTCAGTCCTCTTAGTTTGTCGTATATCAGCCAGCCACTTCCTGCCACTCACATTGCGTTGTTTTATACACTGGGCCTGAGTTTGGTTTCAGTCTCCCCCCAAAAAAAGTGAGATTCAAATTCTCACAAAGTGGATATACCTCAGTCCTCTTAGTTTGTTGTATATCAGCCAGCCACTCTCTGCCACTTCCATTGTGTTGTTTTATACACTGTGCCTGAGTTTTGGTTCAGTGTCCAAAGAAAAAGTGAGATTGAAATTCTCACAAAGTGGATGTACGTCAGTTCTTGTTAGTTTGTCGTATATCAGCCAGCCACTTTCTGCCACTTACATTGTGTTGTGTTATACACTGGGCCTGAGTTTTGGTTCAGTCTCCCCCCCAAAAAGGGAGATTTAAATTCTCAACAATTTTATATACACCTTCTACCTTGTTTTACAGTACCATATAACGGTTGTTATTTTGGTTATATTTTCCCAAAAATGAAGACATCTGGTGGAAGAGGTCGTGGGCGGTCATTGCCAGCTGGTACTGTTGGTGGTGGTGGTGGTGGAGCATCTGGTGGTAGTGGGAAAAGCAAAATAGCACCTAAGGCTGGAGGTGTTGAGCCAGCGTCATCGTCTGGCTACACAAGGCCTCGAAGGCTCCCTTATCTGGGAGTAGGAAAAAAGCTTTTAACGCCGGAGCAGCAAGAAAAAGTTTTGGCTTTCCTTGCTGACTCAGCCTCTAGCTCTTTCGCCTCCTCTTCAGAAAGTTCCAAATATAAAAGCAGCGAATCGTCAGTGGATGCTCCCGGTCAGGAAAAAGTCGCTTCCTTGTGTCCTTCACCCAAACCAAAAGTGAAGGATGCATCAGGCGACACTACAGGTTACTCCATGGAGCTCTTTACATATACCGTGCCTGGGTTAGAAAGGGAAATTGTTAACAGCCTATTACAAGATGAATCGGACATGGAGTGCACTGATGCACAGCGACAGCTACATTTTTATGCTGTTCCATTGACTCAGATCACTACATTGCCCTCACAGTGTACTGATCCAGAATCTGACCCTGATGAGACTATGGTACCCCGTCCCGAACGCTATAGCACCTTACACGGTGACACAGAGGAAGGTGAACATGACATTGAAGAGGAGGTGATAGATGACCCAGTTGTTGACCCAGATTGGCAGCCATTGGGGGAAGAGAGTGCCGCTGCCAGTAGCTCAGAAGTGGAGGAGGAAGATCTGCAGCAGCCATCTACATCGCAAAAGCAGTCATCTGGCAGGCCCGTATCAGGCCAAAAACATGTGTCAAAAACAAAAACAGTTTTAGGACAGCGTGGCCAACCGATGAAAGTAGCACAGCGTGCAATGCCAGAAAAGGTAATCAATAGTAGGAAGAGTGCAGTGTGGCAATTTTTTAACCAAGATCCGAATGATCAGTCAAAAGTTAGCTGTAAGAAATGCTCAAAGACCTTTAGCAGAGGGAAGAATCTTCAAAATTTAAATACAACGTGCATGCATAGACATTTAACCTGCATGCACTTGCAAGCCTGGACTTTGGTAGTTACCAAACGTCCCATGCCATGGGTGCACCTGCTCAGAATGAAGGTAGTCAGCAACGCTACATTGCTTCCCTCACTGTAAGCCCACCGGTTAGGACACTACCAGCAGCAAATGTGGAGGTATCGTCGCAAGGCCAAAGCAGTCAGGGAATCACAAGGTTAATGGTAGGAAACACTGTATGTAGGCCAACATCAAGAATACCATCACCAACCCTCTCTCAATCCGCCATGTCCACCATAACCACCACCGCTAGTTCCACCATATGCAGCTCTCCAGTCCAGCTCACCCTACAAGAGACTCTCGTTAGGAAAAGAAAGTACTCATCCTTTCATCTGGGTACACAGGGTTTGAATGCCCACATTGCTAGACTAATCTCGTTAGTTGTGTTGAGCATTCCGATACCGCAAGTATCGGGTATCGGCCGATACTTGCGGGTATCGGAATTCCGATACCGAGATCCGATACTTTTGTGGTATCGGGAATCGGTATCGGGATTAATATCAATGTGTAAAAGAAAGAATTAAAATTAAAAATAGGGATATACTCACCTCTCCGACGCAGCCTGGACTTTACCGCCGTAACCGGGAGCCGTTGTACCTAAAAATGCGCGCTTGAAGGGCCTTAGATGACGTCACGGGGCTCTGATTGGTCCGTAGCGGTCGCGTGACCGCTACGCGACCAATCACAAAGCAGTGACGTCACCTAAGGTCTTTCAAGTGCTTGAAATACCTTAGAAGACGTCACTGCTTTGTGATTGGTCGCGTAGCGGTCACGCGACCGCTACGCGACCAATCAGAAGCTGCGGACGTCTTCTAAGGTATTTCAAGCGCTTGAAAGACCTTAGGTGACGTCACTGCTTTGTGATTGGTCGCGTAGCGGTCACGCGACCGCTACGGACCAATCAGAGCGCCGTGACATCATCTAAGGCCCTTCAAGCGCGCATTCTTAGGTACAACGGCTCCCGGTTACGGCGGTAAAGTCCAGGCTGCGTCGGAGAGGTGAGTATATCCCTATTTTTTATTTTAATTCTTTCTTTTACACATTGATATGGATCCCAGGGCCTGAAGGAGAGTTCCTCTCCTTCAGACCCTGGGAACCATACAGGATACCGTCCGATACTTGGTGTCCCATTGACTTGTATTGGTATCGGGTATCGGTATCGGATTAGATCCGATACTTTGCCGTTATCGGCCGATACTTTCCGATACCGATACTTTCAAGTATCGGACGGTATCGCTCAACACTACTCGTTAGAGATGATGCCTTACCGGTTGGTTGAAAGCGAAGCTTTCAAAGACCTGATGGCCAACACAGTACCACGCTATGACCTGCCCAGTCAACACTTCTTTGCGAGAAAAGCCATCCCAGCCCTCCACCAGCATGTCAAAGACCACATTGTCCATGCACTGAGGCAATCAGTCAGTGGAAAGGTGCACCTCACAACAGATGCATGGACCAGTAGGCATGGCCAGGGACATTACATGTCCATCACAGCGCACTGGGTTAATGTTGGGACAGTTCTGCCTTGCCAACGGTCTAGGAAACAATTGGCTGTAGGCATTTGCCACCCCTCCTCCTCCTCCAGAAGCAAAAGCTCATCCACAGAGTGCAGTCGCACGACCACTCCATCCGCAGCTGCCAGTGTTGCACACGAGGTGTCCCATTATCGAACAGCTAGTGGTAAGCGTCAGCAGGCTGTGTTACAAATGAAGTGTTTTGGTGACAACAGACACACCGCGGAAGTACTGGACGAGTACTTGCAGCAAGAAACTCAGTCATGGCTGGGCAGTGTACATCTTGAGGCAGGCAAGGTAGTCAGTGATAACGGAAGGAATTTTATGGCTGCCATAGCCCTTTCAGAACTGAAACACATTTCTTGCCTGGCTCACACATTGAACCTGGTGGTGCATTGCTTCCTGAAAAATTATCCGGGGTTACCAGCCCTGCTCCTGAGGGTGCGAAGACTTTGCTCGCACATCCGCTGGTCGCCCGTACACTCCAGCCTTATGCTGAACCATCAGCGATCGCTAAATCTTCCCCATCACTGCCTAATAATCGACTTTGCAACAAGGTGGAACTCCACACTGCACATGCTTCAGAGGCTGTGCGAACAGAGGCATGCTGTAATTTATTTGTGGGCGGATACACATACACGGGCAGGCACTTGGATGGCAGACATGGAGTTGTCTGGTGTGCAGTGGTCAAAGCTACAAGACCTCTGTCAAGTCTTTCAGTGTTTTGAGGAATGCACACGGCTGGTAAGTGCAGATAACGCCATCATAACCATGAGCATCCCACTGATGCATCTGCTGATGCAAAGTTTGATGCACATTAAGGAGCAGGAGTCTGCAGCTGAAGAGGAGGAAGCCTTGATGACAGTCATCCATTGTCAGCTCAGGGAACTCTCCTGGACAAGGTGGCGGACGAAGAGGAGGAGGAGGAGGATGATGGGGATGAATATTTATGGGAGGAGGATGCTTCTCAGGGGGCAATAGAAACTGGTGGCATTGCAAGGTCAGGTACAGGGTTTTTGCGGGACACAAGTGATGTTGATTTGCAAGAAAGTGCTCCTCAACCCAGCACAAGCAGTGAATTGACACCTGGAATATTGGCCCACATGGCTGAGTATGCCTTGCGTGTCCTAAAAAGGGACCCCTGCATTATCAAAATGATGACCGATGATGATTACTGGTTGGCCTGCCTCCTGGATCCACGATATAAAGGAAAATTACAAAATATCATGCCACATGAGAACCTTGAGCAAATATTGGCTACCAAACAAGCAACTCTTGTAGACCGTTTGGTTCAGGCATGCCCAGCACACAGCGGCGGTGATGGTTCTCACACGAGCCGTAGTGGGCAACATAGCAGAGGTGTTAGAGGTGCAAAAATCTGAAGTGGCGTTGGACAGAGGGGTTTTATGACCAGGTTGTGGAATGATTTCTCAACGACAGCTGACACGACAGGTACTGCTGCATCGATTCAAAGTGACAGGAGACAGCATTTTTCCAGTATGGTTACGAACTACTTTTCTGCCCTAATCGATGTTCTCCCTCACAGGTCATTTCCCTTTGATTACTGGGCATCTAAAATAGACACCTGGCCTGAATTGGCAGAATATGCATTACAGGAGCTCGCATGCCCTGCTGCTAGTGTGCTATCAGAAAGAGTATTCAGTGCGCTGCTGGTTCAATACTGACTGAAAAAAAGACACGTCTGGCTACCCAAAATGTTGATGATCTAACTATCATTAAAATGAACCAATCATGGATTTCAAATCATTTGGCCCCACCTTCCCCTGCTGACACGTAGCTTGCCTGAAAAATGTCTTGCTTTTGGCCTCCTCTTACTGACTACTCCAATTCCTCCATTTGCAGCTGCTGAATGTCCACCATAGGCCATTTTTATGCCTCCTTAAATGGGCTGACTCCCCCCACAGGGCCGTGGTCATCACCTGGCGCAAGCACCCGTGCGAGTGCCGTTTGCCTGGACAGGTGGGTGTGCCCACTCGTGGGCGACGGCACTGGCACAGGGTCCCTCATAGTACAATGAAGTGTCTCTGACGGTGGTGGTGCACAACCAACGTCAGACACACCGTCGTAATATGAGGGGCCCTGTGCTAGTACCGCAGCCCACAAGAGAGTGTTCCCCCCAGCTCGAACAGTGCTCTACCACTTGCAATACTTACCTCTCCCTGCTAAACCACTTTGTAGTCTGTGCTGTTAAATCCTTCAATGGCACTGCCAATTCAAATCTGTTGAAATGATAGATTTTAGTTAAAATATACAGGGGCCCTGGCCTCCATTTAGACCAGTTAATACTTTACGCCTACTACCACTGCCTACTACTCAGCAGAGGAGCCCACCCCTGTACCTAGCTATGCCACCTGGTTATTTCTGAAAAAAATTTTGGCAGACATTTAGCCTACTTTATTATTAGGGCCTACTCACTGTGTGAGCCGCTCCTTACAATTGTCCTCCGCTGAACAAAGCAATGCCTCCTGGTTAGTCCTGTTACCAATTTGGAACTGCTTTTAGCCTACTTACTTATTTGGGCCTACTCACTGTGTCAGCCTCTCATTACAGTTGTCCTCCACTGAACAAAGCAATGCCGCCAGTTTAGTCCTGTTACCAATTTTGAACTGATTTTAGCCTACTTACTTATTTGGGCCTACTCACTGTGTCAGCCACTCCTTACAATTGTCCTCCGCTGAACAAAGCAACGCCACCAGTTTAGTCCTGTTACCAATTTTGAACTGTATTTAGCCTACTTACTTATTTGGGCCTACTCACTGTGTCAGCCACTCCTTACAATTGTCCTCCACTGAACAAAGCAATGCCGCCTGTTTAGTCCTGTTACCACATTTGAACTGCATTTAGCCCACTTTATTATTTGGGCCTATATCTGTGTTTCCTCCTCATCTTGCCCATTGCCCAGCCACTGCTGTCATGATTCTCAATGGCGAGAGAACATAGCCCAGCATATATAAGAACTAGCTCTTGGAAGATGGAATCTAAACTGACCATGAACTAAACCTGCCGCACAATTAACAGTGGCCGGGTAGCGTGCCTACGTTTTATCCCTAGACGCCCAGCGCCAGCCGGAGGACTAACTAATCCTAGCAGAGGAAAATACAGTCCTGGCTCACCTCTAGAGAAATTTCCCCAAAAGGCAGACAGAGGCCCCCACATATATTGGCGGTGATTTTAGATGAAATTACAAACGTAGTATGAAAATAGGTTTAGCAAAATCGAGGTCCGCTTACTAGATAGCAGGAAGACAGAAAGGGCACTTTCATGGTCAGCTGAAAACCCTATCAAAACACCATCCAGAAATTACTTTAAGACTCTAGTATTAACTCATAACACCAGAGTGGCAATTTCAGATCACAAGAGCTTTCCAGACACAGTAACGAAACAGCAGCTGTGAACTGGAACAAAATGCAAAAACAAACAAGGACGAAAGTCCAACTTAGCTGGGAGTTGTCTAGTAGCAGGAACATGCAAAGAAAGGCTTCTGATTACATTGTTGACCGGCATGAAACTGACAGAGGAGCAAGGTTATATAGAGACTCCCACATCCTGATGGGAACAGGTGAACAGAGAGGATGATGCACACAAGTTCAATTCCACCAGTGGCCACCGGGGGAGCCCAGAATCCAATTTCACAACAGTACCCCCCCCTCAAGGAGGGGGCACCGAACCCTCACCAGAACCACCAGGGCGATCAGGATGAGCCCTATGAAAGGCACGGACAAGATCGGAGGCATGAACATCAGAGGCAGTCACCCAAGAATTATCCTCCTGACCGTATCCCTTCCATTTGACCAGATACTGGAGTTTCCGTCTGGAAACACGGGAGTCTAAGATCTTTTCCACAACGTACTCCAACTCACCCTCAACCAACACCGGAGCAGGAGGCTCAACGGAAGGCACAACCGGTACCTCATACCTGCGCAATAATGACCGATGAAAAACATTATGAATAGAAAAAGATGCAGGGAGGTCCAAACGGAAGGACACAGGGTTAAGAATCTCCAATATCTTGTACGGGCCGATGAACCGAGGCTTAAACTTAGGAGAAGAAACCCTCATAGGGACAAAACGAGAAGACAACCACACCAAGTCCCCAACACAAAGCCGAGGACCAACACGACGACGGCGGTTGGCAAAAAGCTGAGTCTTCTCCTGGGACAACTTCAAATTGTCCACTACCTGCCCCCAAATCTGATGCAACCTCTCCACCACAGCATCCACTCCAGGACAATCCGAAGATTCCACCTGACCGGAGGAAAATCGAGGATGAAACCCCGAATTACAGAAAAACGGGGACACCAAGGTGGCAGAGCTGGCCCGATTATTGAGGGCGAACTCCGCCAATGGCAAAAAAGCAACCCAATCATCCTGATCCGCAGACACAAAACACCTCAAATATGTCTCCAAGGTCTGATTAGTCCGCTCGGTCTTGCCATTAGTCTGGGGATGGAAAGCAGACGAAAAAGACAAATCTATGCCCATCCTAGCACAGAATGCCCGCCAAAATCTAGACACGAATTGGGTCCCTCTGTCAGAAACGATATTCTCCGGAATACCATGCAAACGAACAACATTTTGAAAAAACAGAGGAACCAACTCGGAAGAAGAAGGCAACTTAGGCAAGGGAACCAAATGGACCATCTTAGAGAAACGGTCACACACCACCCAGATGACAGACATCTTCTGAGAAACAGGCAGATCCGAAATAAAATCCATCGAGATGTGCGTCCAAGGCCTCTTCGGAATAGGCAAGGGCAACAACAATCCACTAGCCCGAGAACAACAAGGCTTGGCCCGAGCACAAACGTCACAAGACTGCACAAAGCCTCGCACATCGCGTGACAGGGAAGGCCACCAGAAGGACCTTGCCACCAAATCCCTGGTACCAAAGATTCCAGGATGACCTGCCAACGCAGAAGAATGAACCTCAGAGATGACTCTACTGGTCCAATCATCAGGAACAAACAGTCTACCAGGTGGGCAACGATCCGGTCTATCCGCCTGAAACTCCTGCAAGGCCCGCCGCAGGTCTGGAGAAACGGCAGACAATATCACTCCATCCTTAAGGATACCTGTGGGCTCAGAATTACCAGGGGAGTCAGGCTCAAAACTCCTAGAAAGGGCATCCGCCTTAACATTCTTAGAACCCGGTAGGTATGACACCACAAAATTAAACCGAGAGAAAAACAACGACCAGTGCGCCTGTCTAGGATTCAGGCGCCTGGCAGACTCAAGGTAAATTAAATTTTTGTGGTCAGTCAATACCACCACCTGATGTCTGGCCCCCTCAAGCCAGTGACGCCACTCCTCAAAAGCCCACTTCATGGCCAAAAGCTCCCGATTCCCAATATCATAATTCCGCTCGGCGGGCGAAAATTTACGGGAAAAAAAAGCACAAGGTCTCATCACGGGGCAGTCGGAACTTCTCTGCGACAACACCGCCCCAGCTCCGATTTCAGAAGCGTCGACCTCAACCTGAAAAGGAAGAGCAACATCAGGCTGACGCAACACAGGGGCGGAAGAAAAGCGGCGCTTAAGCTCCCGAAAGGCCTCCACAGCATCAGGGGACCAATCAGCAACATCAGCACCCTTCTTAGTCAAATCACTCAATGGTTTAACAACATCAGAAAAACCAGCAATAAATTGACGATAAAAGTTAGCAAAGCCCAAAAATTTCTGAAGACTCTTAAGAGAAGAGGGTTGCGTCCAATCACAAATAGCCTGAACCTTGACAGGATCCATCTCGATGGAAGAGGGGGAAAAAATGTATCCCAAGAAGGAAATCTTTTGAACCCCAAAAACGCACTTAGAACCCTTCACACACAAGGAATTAGACCGCAAAACCTGAAAAACCCTCCTGACCGGCTGGACATGAGAGTCCCAGTCATCCGAAAAAATCAGAATATCATCCAGATACACAATCATAAATTTATCCAAATAATCGCGGAAAATGTCATGCATAAAGGACTGGAAGACTGAAGGGGCATTTGAAAGACCAAAAGGCATCACCAAATACTCAAAGTGGCCCTCGGGCGTATTAAATGCGGTTTTCCACTCATCCCCCTGCTTGATTCGCACCAAATTATACGCCCCACGGAGATCAATCTTAGAGAACCACTTGGCCCCCTTTATACGAGCAAACAAATCAGTCAGCAGTGGTAACGGATATTGATATTTAACCGTGATTTTATTCAAAAGCCGATAATCAATACACGGCCTCAAAGAGCCATCTTTCTTAGACACAAAGAAAAAACCGGCTCCTAAGGGAGATGACGAAGGACGAATATGTCCCTTTTCCAAGGACTCCTTTATATATTCTCGCATAGCAGCGTGTTCAGGCACAGACAGATTAAATAAACGACCCTTAGGGTATTTACTACCCGGGATCAAATCTATGGCACAATCGCACTCCCGGTGCGGAGGTAGTGAACCAAGCTTGGGTTCTTCAAAAACGTCACGATAGTCAGACAAGAATTCAGGAATCTCAGAGGGAATAGATGATGAAATGGAAACCAAAGGTACGTCCCCATGAGTCCCTTTACATCCCCAGCTTAACACAGACATAGCTTTCCAGTCGAGGACTGGGTTATGAGATTGCAGCCATGGCAATCCTAGCACCAAAACATCATGTAGATTATACAGCACCAGAAAGCGAATAATCTCCTGGTGATCCGGATTAATACGCATAGTTACTTGTGTCCAGTATTGTGGTTTATTACTAGCCAATGGGGTGGAGTCAATCCCCTTCAGAGGTATAGGAGCTTCAAAAGGCTCCAAATCATACCCACAGCGTTTGGCAAAGGACCAATCCATAAGACTCAAAGCGGCGCCAGAGTCGACATAGGCGTCCGCGGTAATAGATGATAAAGAACAAATCAGGGTCACAGATAGAATAAACTTAGACTGTAAAGTGCTAATTGAAACAGACTTGTCAAGCTTCTTAGTACGCTTAGAGCATGCTGATATAACATGAGTTGAATCACCACAATAGAAGCACAACCCATTTTTTCGTCTAAAATTCTGCCGCTCGCTTCTGGACAGAATTCTATCACATTGCATATTTTCTGGCGTCTTCTCAGTAGACACCGCCAAATGGTGCACAGGTTTGCGCTCCCGCAGACGCCTATCGATCTGAATAGCCATTGTCATGGACTCATTCAGACCCGCAGGCACAGGGAACCCCACCATAACATCCTTAATGGCATCAGAGAGACCTTCTCTGAAAATCGCCGCCAGGGCGCACTCATTCCACTGAGTAAGCACAGACCATTTACGGAATTTTTGGCAGTATATTTCAGCTTCATCTTGCCCCTGAGATAGGGACATCAAAGCTTTTTCCGCCTGAAGCTCTAAATGAGATTCCTCATAAAGCAACCCCAAGGCCAGAAAAAACGCATCCACATTGAGCAACGCAGGATCCCCTGGTGTCAATGCAAAAGCCCAATCTTGAGGGTCGCCCCGGAGCAAGGAAATTACAATCCTGACCTGCTGTGCAGGATCTCCGGCAGAGCGAGACTTCAGGGACAAAAACAATTTGCAATTATTTTTAAAATTTTGAAAGCAAGATCTATTCCCTGAAAAAAATTCAGGCAAAGGAATTCTAGGTTCAGACATAGGTGCATGAACAACAAAATCTTGCAAATTTTGTACCTTCGTGGCGAGATTATTCAAACCTGTAGCTACACTCTGAAGATCCATTTCAAACAGGTGAACACAGAGCCATTCAAGGATTAGAAGGAGAGAAAGAGAGGAAGGCTGCAGTATAGGCAGACTAGCAAGTGATTCAATTATGAGCACACTCAGAACTAGAGAAAAAAAAAAAAAAAATTTTCAGCAGACTTCTTTTTTCTCTCCTTTCTCAGCCAATAATTTAACCCTTTTTGGGCCGGTCAAACTGTCATGATTCTCAATGGCGAGAGAACATAGCCCAGCATATATAAGAACTAGCTCTTGGAAGATGGAATCTAAACTGACCATGAACTAAACCTGCCGCACAATTAACAGTGGCCGGGTAGCGTGCCTACGTTTTATCCCTAGACGCCCAGCGCCAGCCGGAGGACTAACTAATCCTAGCAGAGGAAAATACAGTCCTGGCTCACCTCTAGAGAAATTTCCCCAAAAGGCAGACAGAGGCCCCCACATATATTGGCGGTGATTTTAGATGAAATGACAAACGTAGTATGAAAATAGGTTTAGCAAAATCGAGGTCCGCTTACTAGATAGCAGGAAGACAGAAAGGGCACTTTCATGGTCAGCTGAAAACCCTATCAAAACACCATCCAGAAATTACTTTAAGACTCTAGTATTAACTCATAACACCAGAGTGGTAATATCAGATCACAAGAGCTTTCCAGACACAGTAACGAAACAGCAGCTGTGAACTGGAACAAAATGCAAAAACAAACAAGGACGAAAGTCCAACTTAGCTGGGAGTTGTCTAGTAGCAGGAACATGCAAAGAAAGGCTTCTGATTACATTGTTGACCGGCATGAAACTGACAGAGGAGCAAGGTTATATAGAGACTCCCACATCCTGATGGGAACAGGTGAACAGAGAGGATGATGCACACAAGTTCAATTCCACCAGTGGCCACCGGGGGAGCCCAGAATCCAATTTCACAACACACTGCTAGATGAGTCTGCTGGTACATTGACCCAGACCACTACATTCCCCATGCACTCTCCACAGCCAGAATCTGACCCTGCTGAAAGTCAGGTTCCCCTTCCCGCATACTATACCACCTTACACGGGGACAAAGAGTAAGGTGCAGATGAAAGTGCAGGTTCCTTCATCAGGTGGGGGGGGCATACTCGTTGGCGATGTCACTGGCACAGGGCTCCTCATAGTACTCAAAAGTGTCTCTGCCAGTGGGAGGCGCCGCCCGCTGTCAAACACACCGCCGTACTATGAGGGGCCCTGTGCCAATGCCAATGAGTGGGCCCCCCCTGCTTGCTCAGGATCACAGCACTTGCAAAGTTGAAATACTTACCTCTCCATGCTCCACCGCCGTGATGTATTCCGCGTTTCCTGGGCCCACTAAAATCTTGAGCCAGCCCTACCCCCCACAACTTTAGCCAAATGACCCCCAGTTTTCAATGCCTAACTATTATCATAAAGTAAATTAACATTGACAAGCTTCAGTAATAAGAATTGATGTTTTTGACATTAAAATGGGCACTGTAGGTGTTTTCCTGTCCTCCACTCTCTGCCGACTTTGATTCCCCATTGAATTGCATTGGGTTTCGTGTTTCAGTCGGCACCCCGACTTTACGTAATAATCGGCCAATTTCACCCGACCCGTCTTTTGACAAAGTCGAGTTTCGCGAAACCCGACTTGATCCGAAAAAAGTAAAAGTCGCTCAACTCTACTCAAATGCAACAATTTTTAGCCCACAGATAGAAGAGGTGTTTGACAGAGATACTACACCATTCAATATGTAGCCTTTCTTTTGTTTTTTAACAAAAAAATAATGAATAGAACTAGGCTAACACGCTGCCAAAACAGGTTAATGTAGGCCTGAAATGCCCAAATTTGTAGCCCACAGATAGAATAAGCGTCTGACAGAGGTACCACACTGTCTAATATGTGGCCTGTATTTTTATTTTTTTTACAGAAAAATAGCGTATAGAATTAGGGTGAGACACAGCAAAAACAGGTGAATGAAGCCCTCGAATGCAACAATTTTTTGCCCACAGATAGAAAAGGCGTTTGACAGAGATACTACACCGTTCAATATGTAGCCTTTCTTTTGTTTTTTAACAGAAGAATAATGAATAGAACTAGCCTAACACACTGCCAAAAAAGTGACTGTAGGCCTGAAATGCCCAAATTTGTAGCCCACAGATAGATCAGGCATCTGACAGAGATACCACACTGTTCAATATGTGGCCTGTACTTTTTTTTACCAGAATAACACTGTATAGGACTAGGCTAACACAACACCAAAAAAAATGAATGTAGGCCTGAAATATCCAAATTTGTAGCTCACTGATAGATCAGGCATCTGTCAGAGATACCGCACTGCTCATTATGTGGCTTGTATTTTTGTTTGTTTTACAGAAAAATACTGTATAGAACTACAGTAACACTCTGCGACAAAGTGAATGGCGGCCTGAAATGCCCAAATTTGTAGCCCACAGATAGATCAGGCATCTGATACAGATATCACACTATTCAATATGTGGCCTGTATCCTTTTTTTTTTTTTACAGAAAAATAGAATTAGGGTAAGACACAGTAAAAACAGTTGAATAAAGCCCTCAAATGCCACAATTTTTAGCCCAGAGATAGAAGAGGTGTTTAACCCCTTTCTGAACTCAGGCGGGATAGTACGTCTGAGATCAGATCCCCTATTTTGATGTGGGCTCCGGCGGTGAGCCCACATCAAAGCCGCGACATTTCAGCTGTTTTGAACAGCTGACATGTGCGTGCAATAGCGGAGAGTGGAATCAGGATCCACCCGCCGCTGTTAACTAGTTAACTGCCGCTGTCAAACTCTGACAGCAGCATTTAACTACCGCTTCCGGCCATGTGGCCGAAAATGCGCACATCGCCGACCTCGTCACATGATTGGGGGTCAGCGATGCGTCGACATAGTAACCAGAGGTCTCCTTGAGACCTCTATGGTTCCTGATGCTGGCTTGCTGTGAGCGCCACCCTGTGGTCAGCACTCATAGCAAGCCTGCAATTAAGCTATATAGGAGCGATCTGATGATGGCTGCTGTGTAGCAGAGCCGGTCAGCATATGCCAGCTTCTAGCCTCCCATGGAGGCTATTGAAGCATGGCAAAAGTTAAAAAAAAAAAAGTTTAAAAAATATGAAATAAATAAAAAAATTTAAAAAATTAAATCATCCCCTTTCGCCCCATTCAAAATAAAACAATAAAAATAAAATCAAATATACACATATTTGGTATCACCGCGTTCAGAATCGCCCGATCTATCAACAAAAAAAGGATTAACCTGATCGCTAAACGGCGTAGCGAGAGAAAAATTTGAAATGCCAAAATTATGTTTTTATGGTCACCGTGACATTGCATTAAAATGCAATAACGGGCGATCAAAAGAACGTATCTGCACCAAAATGGTTTCACTTAAAAATGTCAGCTCGGCATGCAAAAAATAAGCCCTCACCCAACCCCAGATCATGAAATCTGGAAACGCTACGAGTATCAGAAAATGGCGCAATTTTTTTTTTGCAAAGTTTTGCATTTTTTTCACCACTTAGATAAAAAATAACCTAGACATGTTTGTTGTCTATGAACTCATAATGACCTGGAGAATCATAATGGCAGGTCAGTTTTAGCATTTAGTGAACCTAGCAAAAAAGCCAAACAAAAAGCATGCAAGGGATTGCACTTTTTGGAATTTTTTAATTTTTTTCTTATTTTCTAGTACACGACATATTAAAACTACTGTATGTGGATGCTCTAGAGGAGGTGGAATATGCATATGCAGTGGAGGAATTGTTAGATACAGAGGTTTGTACCATAAGCCTTGGGGATTCAAAGATTTGTAGAGCAGTCCCTTGACCGCCTGCTCCCTCAGCCACCAGCGTCACCCTGTGCCTATTCAGCGAGATATAATGCTATTGCCCATGTTTGCTCATTCAGGTGTCAGTGGTAAAATGAACCATGGCAGACATTGATTTTTTCAGGGAACTGGTGATGTTGTCGGCGACATGTTGGTGTAGCACAGGCACAGCTTTCATTGAGAAGTAATGGCGAATGGGCAACTGGTACTGGGGGACTGAGATGACCATCAATTTTCAGAAACCATCTGTATCCATCAGGCAGAATGGCAGCATTTCTGTGGCCAACAGATTGGAGATGGTGAAGTTCAACCTCTTAGCCTTACCATGTGTAGGAGGAAACATTCTTATATGTGACCCCAACTGTGGGACCAAGAGCTGGCTGCTGTGTTTAGAGAGGGCAGAGTACGGAGAACAGGACAAACTACTGGACTGTGAGGGAGGTGCAGGCAGAGATGTTATGGTGGATTGAGAAAGATGTGTTGTGCTAGTTGACACAAAAGCAGCAGTCATGTCAACTTCCTTAACAGCTGACCGTCTCTCACTCACATCGACTGTGGTGGGTAAACAATTGTAGTTTCTGTAGTCTGAGACCTTTGTATGAACACTTGGAATGGTGATGGAGGAGGAAGAAGCAGCAGATAGGGTTAATGGAAAAGCCAGGGATTAGTGAGGCCTGCTTGCCCGCATTTTAGCGCAGTAACGCTAGTTTCACACTAGCGTTTTGCCGAGCTGCGGAGGGCTGTGGACATCCTCTGTGAAGCCCCCACAGCCGCACCTCCACCGCTCAGCTCCACCTATGTCCGCATGATGCCTGCGTACCTATCTTTAACATTAGGCATGTAGGTCGTGCGGATGTATGCGGATACCTCCGCATGCATCATTTTGACAATGAGGAGAAAAAAATAAATTTCAACCAGCTGCGTTAGACGCGGGTCGCTGCATCGTCAAAACGACGCATGCGGCCGCATCCCCATATATCCGCACGACCTGCGTACCTAATGTTAAAAATAGGTACGCAGGCCACATGCAGATGTAAGCGGAGCTGAACAGCGGAGGTGAGGCCGTGGGCGGAGCTTCACGGAGGAAGTCCGCATCCCTCCGCAGCTCGGCAAAACTCTAGTGTGAAACTAGCCTTAGATTCACATCCTAGGGTATGTTGACTCCCTTTGAGTCACCCTCCTCTTCTTCCTGCCCTGACACCAAAGTGCAGTTTGCGTGTGCCTCTGGTATCTGAGTCTCATCAGGATCACCTCCAACCTTGGTGGTTAACGTCTAGTGATGAGGGTCTGGATTCTGCTCGGACCCTACTTTTTAAGGCCCTTGATCTGACATGAAAACATTTTGGGCATCGCTGCAGATGCTTTCCTCCTCTGGATTCTTCAGAGCAGACCCCTGATGCACATGAAATATGATGTGTGAACAGCTCTTCAGAATGGCCCATCTGAGGTTCCCCACAGTCAGTTGGGCACTTGAATATTTTTTGATGTGAGGGAATCAAGGGTGATCGGGTTGTCCCTTCTGAGGATTGTACTCTGATGTTAAGGTGGAGGAGGAGGAGAGACCACTTGATGCAGCGCTTGCCATCCACTCAAGCATATGCGCTTTCTGAGCCTCATCTACAAGGGAAAGGGAAAAGGGAGTTGGGAAGGGCAGCCATTAACAGATGTTATCAGTGGTCTTTGGATAGGACAAGACTGTTTGTTCAGTTGAGCTTTAATTCACATTAACACCTAACCTATGCACACGTCGAACACCAAGCCTATTCCCCCTTCTCCCACGACCTCACTTTTGCCCACTCATGTTGTAAGTAACCTTCTTCTCTTGTACCCTACTGTTTTCCATCCTTAGGCCCACAGCTGTCAGTCACCTGTCACTAAATGAAAAATCACTATTTTCTTTGATAGTGTGCCTGAACAACACTGTTATGCCTAACGATTTTTAAGTGGAAATCTAGCCTTCTGATTTGCCACTGAAACACAGTTTTAGCACAAATGATTTGGAGTAGCTAATTGCACCTAGTGACTGGACCACTATATTAGGCCTAACAATGTTTATGTGGAACTCTGGCCTTCTGATTTGCCACTGAAACACAGTTTTAGCACAAATGATTTTTTAGTGGCTAATTATGCCTAGTGGCTGGACCAATATATTAGACCTAGCAATTTTTTATTGGAAATCTGGCTTTCTGATTGGTCAATGAAACATAGTTTTAGCACAAATGATTTGCGGTAGCTAATTGCACCTAGTGGCTGCAACATTATATTAGGCCTAACTATTAGTGATGAGCGAGTGTGCTCGTTACTTGAGTTTTCCAAAGCATGCTCGGGTGTTCTCTGAGTATTTTAGGCGTGCTCGGAGATTATGTTTTAGTCCCTGCAGCTGTATGATTTGCCGCTGGTAGACAGCCTAAATATATGTGGGAATTCCCTAACAAACAGGCAATCCCTGCATGCGTTCAGGTTGTCTAACAGCTGCAAATCATACAGCTGCAGGGACTATAACATAATCTCTGAGCACGCCCAAAATATTCAGATAACACCCGAGCATGCTCAGAAAACTCGAGTAACGAGCACACTCGCTCATCACTACTAACTATTTTTAAGTGGAAATCTGTCCTGATTTGTTACACGGTGTTAGCACAAATGATTTAGAGTAGCTAATTTGGCTTCTGGATACTGCCACACAGTTTTTGCACAATCTACTTCGATGCTGGAAGATCGATTTCACACAGGATAAGTTCACTTTCATCACCTGCACTATTGCAAGAATGATCTCTTTGCAGTGTGACACTGAGCAAATGGTGCCAGCAAAACAAGTTGTCCACTTTTTTTTATAGCCAGGGACATGTGGCTTCGGCAACCAATCACAGAAGGCCTTGGGTCCTGACGTTCTAGATGGTTTCTGTGCCCTAAGTAGTTGCTGGAATCAAAACGAATCAAGTTAACGGAAGGAAGAAGAAAAAGCGCGCTACTGCTGTAACCTCTCCACATGCTCCTCTGACATAGACACATCCCCTCTCCTAATCAAGCTCCTCCCCCTGCTCATCAAGTAGCACCACTATCATAGCCAAAGTAATAACAAAAACATTATTGGAAAAGCGATGATTTACCGAACTGTAGCTGACTTTTGCCGACTTTGAGTAAAAATGCTAGTGAAAGTGTACACAAATCTGAATGTGCTACGATTGTGCCGAATTTGAGATTGTCGAACATTTTCTGAACATGGTCGCTCATCTCTAATAAAGACTACAAAAATAACTTTTGGAGCAAACTACAAATCCTCCAACAAGAATGAGAAGTTAGAAGGTCAGATGCATAATCAGATGATGTAGTCTACATAGGATTTTACAGTATTAGTAATGGGAGATTTTAACCCCTTTCTGACATCTGACGTACTATCCCGTCGAGGTGGGGTGGGCCCGTATGACCGCCGACGGGATAGTACGTCATCACCGATCAGCGGCGCTCACGTGGGGAGCGCGGCCGATCGCGGCCGGGTGTCAGCTGCATATCGCAGCTGACATCCGGCACTATGTGCCAGGAGCGGTCACGGACCGCCCCCGGCACATTAACCCCTGGCACACCGCGATCAAATGTTTGATCGCGGTGTACCGGCGGTATAGGGAAGCATCGCGCAGGGAGGGGGCTCCCTGCGGGCTTCCCTGAGACCCCTGGAGCAACGCGATGTGATCGCGTTGCTCTGAGGGTCTCCTACCTCCCTCCTCGCCGCAGGTCCTGGATACAGGATGGCCGCGGCATCCGGGTCCTGCAGGGAGGGAGGTGGCTTACCGAGTGTCTGCTCAGAGCAGACACTTGGTAAGCCTGCAGCCCTGCACAGCAGATCGCAGATCTGGCAGAGTGCTGTGCACACTGCCAGATCAATGATCTGTGATGTCCCCCCCTGGGACAAAGTAAAAAAGTAAAAAAAAATTCCCCACATGTGTGTAAAAAAAAATAAAAAAAATATCCTAAATAAAGAAAAAAAAAATATATATTATTCCCATAAATACATTTCTTTAGCTAAATAAATAAAAAAAACAATAAAAGTACACATATTTAGTATCGCCGCGTCCGTAACGACCCAACCTATAAAACTGCCCCACTAGTTAACCCCTTCAGTAAACACCGTAAGAAAAAAAAAAAAACGAGGCAAAAAACAACGCTTTATTATCATACCGCCAAACAAAAAGTTAAAAATAACACGCGATCAAAAAGACTGATATAAATAACCATGGTACCACTGAAAACGTCATCTTGTCCCGCAAAAAACGAGCCGCCATACAGCATCATCAGCAAAAAAATAAAAAAGTTATAGTCCTGAGAATAAAGCAATACCAAAATAATTATTTTTTCTATAAAATAGTTTTTATCGTATAAAAGCGCCAAAACATAAAAAAAATTATATAAATGAGATATCGCTGTAATCGTACTGACCCGACGAATAAAACTGCTTTATCAATTTTACCAAACGCGGAACGGTATAAACGCCTCCCCCAAAAGAAATTCATGAATAGCTGGTTTTTGATCACTCTGCCTCACAAAAATCGGAATAAAAAGCAACCAAAAAATGTCACGTGTCCGAAAATGTTACCAGTAAAAACGTCAACTCGTCCCGCAAAAAACAAGATCTCACATGACTCTGTGGACTCAAATATGGAAAAATTACAGCTCTCAAAATGTGGTAACGCAAAAAATATTTTTTGCAATGAAAAGCGTCTTTCAGTGTGTGACAGCTGCCAATCATAAAAATCCGCTAAATAACCCGCTATAAAAGTAAATCAAACCCCCCTTCATCACCCCCTTAGTTAGGGAAAAATAAAAAAAATTAAAAAATGTATTTATTTCCATTTTCCCATTAGGGTTAGGGTTAGGGCTAGAGTTAGAACTAGAGTTAGGGCTAGGGTTAGGGCTAGGGTTAGGGCTAGGGTTAGGGTTAGGGCTAGGGTTGGGGCTAGGGTTGGGGCTAGGGTTGGGGCTAGGGTTAGGGCTAGGGTTAGGGCTAGGGTTGGGGCTAGGGTTAGGGCTATGGTTAGGGTTGGGGCTAGGGTTGGGGCTAGGGTTAGGGCTAGGGTTAGGGCTAGGGTTAGGGCTAGTGTTACAGCTAGTGTTAGGGCTAGTGATAGGGCTAGGGTTATTGCTAGGGTTAGGGTTAGGGCTAGGGTTGGGGCTAGGGTTGGGGCTACAGTTAGGGTTGGGGCTAAAGATAGGGTTAGGGTTTGGATTACATTTACGGTTGGGAATAGGGTTGGGTGTGTCTGGGTTAGAGGAGTGGTTAGGGTTACTGTTGGGATTAGGGTAAGGGGTGTGTTTGGATTAGGGTTTCAGTTATAATTGGGGGGTTTCCACTGTTTAGGCACATCAGGGGCTCTCCAAACGGGACATGGCATCCGATCTGAATTCCAGCCAATTCTGCGTTGAAAAAGGAAAACAGTGCTCCTTCCCTTCAGAGCTCTCCCGTGTGCCCAAACAGGGGTTTACCCCAACATATGGGGTATCAGCGTACTCAGGACAAATTGGACATCATCTTTTGGGGTCCAATTTATCCTGCTACCCTTGGGAAAATACAAAACTGGGGGCCAAAAAATAAGTTTTGTGGGAAAAAAAGATTTTTTATTTTCACGGCTCTGCGTTGTAAACTGTAGTGAAACACTTGGGGGTTCAAAGTTCTCACAACACATCTAGATAAGTTCCTTGGGGGGTCTAGTTTCCGATATGGGGTCACTTGTGGGGGGTTTGTACTGTTTGGGTACATCAGGGGCTCTGCAAATGCAACGTGACGCCTGCAGACCAATCCATTTAAGTCTGCATTCCAAATGGCGCTCCTTCCCTTCCGAGCTCTGTCATGCGCCCAAACAGTGGTTCCCCCCCACATATGGGGTATCAGCGTACTCAGGACAAATTGAACAACAACTTTTGGGGTCCAATTTATCCTGATATCCTTGTGAAAATATAAAACTGGGGGCTAAAAATCATTTTTGTGAAAAAAAAAAGAATTTTTATTTTCACGGCTCTGCGTTATAAACTGTAGTGAAACACTTGGGGGTTCAAAGCTATCAAAACACATCTAGATAAGTTCCTTAGGGGGTCTACTTTCCAAAATGGTGTCACTTGTGGGGGTTTTTAATGTTTAGGCACATCAGGGGCTCTCCAAACGCAACATGGCATCCCATCTTAATTCCAGTCAATTTTGCATTGAAAAGTCAAATGGCGCTCCTTTCCTTCCGAGCTCTGCCATGCGCCCAAACAGTGGTTTACCCCCACATTTGGGGTATCAGCGTACTCAGGACAAATTGTACAACAAATTTTGGGGTCTATTTTCTCCTGTTACCCTTGGTAAAATAAAACAAATTGGAGCTGAAATAAATTTTGTGTGAAAAAAAGTTAAATGTTTATTTTTATTTAAACATTCCAAAAATTCCTGTGAAACACCTGAAGGGTTAATAAACTTCTTGAAAGTGGTTTTGAGTACCTTGAGGGGTGCAGTTTTTAGAATGGTGTCACACTTGGGTATTTTCTATCATATAGACCCCTCAAAATGACTTCAAATGAGATGTGGTCCCTAAAAAAAAATGGTGTTGTAAAAATGAGAAATTGCTGGTCAACTTTTAACCCTTATAACTCCGTCACAAAAAAAAATTTTGGTTCCAAAATTGTGCTGATGTAAAGTAGACATGTGGGAAATGTTACTTATTAAGTATTTTGCATGACATATGTCTGTGATTTAAGGGCATAAAAATTCAAAGTTGGAAAATTGCGAAATTTTCAAAATTGTCGCCAAATATTCGTTTTTTTCACAAATAAATGCAAGTTATATTGAAGAAATTTTACCACTATCATGAAGTACAATATGTCTCGAGAAAACAGTGTCAGAATCGCCAAGATCCGTTGAAGCGTTCCAGAGTTATAACCTCATAAAGGGACAGTGGTCAGAATTGTAAAAATTGGCCCGGTCATTAACGTGCAAACCACCCTTGGGGGTGAAGGGGTTAACTTCCCTTTTGAAGATTTTTCAAAATGTGAGACACAGGAATCAAATGTTTTTCCCCACACTGTTATTTTAAATGCAAGCGTACTTGGGCGACAAGAAAACTCAAGTCATCAATGGAATATAACAAATCTCTATCAGCGAGTGCATTTTGATCAGACTGAATAAGCTGGCATAGAAAGTAGCCAGGATAGCGTCATTGTTCCACATCAATTCAGCAGATACGAGGGTGTGGAATTGGATGGTATAATGTCCAGTAGAGTTATTCCCTTGTCTGATGTGCAGTATAGAATTAGCGGTGAAGTGGACACAAACCGGTTCATCAAGCATTTTAGGCAGACAACGAATGAATCATCGGGTTATCCCACTCTCATACCACACAACCAATGTCTTCATCAAAATGGGTAGGAGTGGGCAAATATGAAGACATACCTCAAGAAGAATGTCCCAGGAAAGTATTAGGCTGAGTTGGTGTTGAGGAGCTTGTGGTGAATCTGCAGAAGTCCAACAGTGTGTTCATAGGGGCTGAGAGATCCTGCATAGCCTGGATAAGTTCCCATTAATTTATAGGAAGTTGCATTAGCAGTCCAAACAGAACAACCATATCCCATGGTGTTGAAGCTGCTGTATCTATGGAATGCATGGACTTGGGATTCTGCTCGGCTCACCAGGTGAGATGGATCCTGCTGTAATGATTCAAGACATAAAAGAGTCAGCAGTAGCTAAACGGTTAATATCAACATCATTTTTATTGAACAACCCTACTTCTGTCTAGACTGGTAAATCAAACTTTAAGTGAGATAAAGGCTAAGTATAATGAGATCTATCTGTCAATGGTGTTATCCCACCTTGCTTAAAAATAGAAACTGCAGCAAATGTTAGGAAATTGCAAAAACTATATCAATATCAATTTTGACAACTTCCCACTTATCCAACACAGACCCTCCCATACATCTCAGTCTTTGTTTGCAGTCGGTTGATTTGTCACTGCTGCAGTAAATTAGTGGTTTAATAAGAATCTATTGTTGCATCCATCAATCTACAGTCATAATACTAATTAGTATAATAATAATTTAAAACTTAGAATTTAAGGAAATATACAGTAAAAGGCATAGCCAGGAAATGTTTTGTGGCTTTTTGACACGACATTAATCAAAGTGAGTTACAGTCAACTGGGAAATAAGTGAGATTCTAGATTCATTGTGTTTCTTTGTGTATTGAACTTGATAATGTGCATTTTATTTGATATCAATGTTTCTCAACAATTTATTGTTCTTTGTCTACATTTTGAAAGGGTCATCATGTCGAAATCATGACAACTTCAAACCAAAGATAATTGCATTCCTTGCCTGAGAGAAAGCTAAGGAATGATGCTTCATTGTAAGTCGGTTTTAATAGACTCAAAAGGGTATGCAATAGAGAAATGTGTAGAGCACAACTTTTAAATATAGTTACAGTTTACTTTTCCGATTTTACAATAACACTGTTGATTTTTTTTTCATAAAAATGACCTTTTCTTTATTGAATACAAGACTAAAGATCATTTTTGTTTCTGCCTTTTCTTTCTGCAGTGTGATCTCTATCAATAAGATTACAGATTACAGATTACTAAAATTACAGGATTAAAGGGAAAATTCATCAGATTCATGAAGTCTGAACCATGGTAATGACTGCAGCCAGGTATGGTTTACTATGAATAATTGCTAAATTTCACAGTAAAAATATTTTGTAAAGCTGGATAGGGACTTAACATCACAGGTCTGGGACATGTTACCAGCCAGTTACTCAATGATCCATTCCACTTATTAAAATATGCTTTCTCTGAAATCCTGCATCATTCTAGGGTAAATCAAATCTGACTGCAATTGCAAAGCAAGGATCTGATTCATGCCACTGTGTATATACAGGTGCTTCTCACAAAATTAGAAAAATGATAAAGTTAATTTATTTCAGTTCTTCAATACAAAAAGTGAAACTCATATATTAGATAGAGTCATTACAAACAGAGTGATCTATTTCAAGTGATTATTTTTAGTAATGTTGATGATTATGGCTTACAGCCAATGAAAACTCAAAGGTCATTATCTCAGTAAGTTAGAATATTTTAGCATTGTGCCTAAAAGTTTACATACCTCAGCAGAGTTTTTGCTTTTTTGGCCTTTTTTCAAAGAATTTGAGTAATGACACCAAAACTTTTTCTCCACTCATGGTTAGTGGTTGGGTGAAGCCATTTATTGTCAAACTACTGTATTTTCTCTTTTTAACCCCTTAGTGACGGAGCCAAATTTTTTAAATCTGACCAGTGTCACTTTATGTGGTAATAACTCTGCAACGCTTCAACAAATCCCAGTGATTTTGAGACTGTTTTTTCGTGACACATTATACTTTATGATAATGGTAAATTTAGATCAATATGTTTTGTGCTTATTTATAAAAAATAACAAAAATTTTAGAAAAATGTTAAAAAATTAGCAATTTTCTAAATTTGAATGATTATCCCTTTAATCCAGATGGTCATACCACGGCAAACCATTAATAAATAACATTTCCCACATGTCGGCTTTATATCAGCACCATTTTTAAAATGTTATTTTATTTTGTTAGCATTTTAGGATGTTTAAAAATGTAGCAGCAATTTTTCATTTTTTCAAGGAAATTTACAAAATTTATTTTTTAGGGACTTATCCATGTTTGAAGTGACTTTAGGGGTCCCATATATTGGGAAACCCCCAAACGGGATACCATTTTAAAAACAGCACCCCTAGACATATTGAAAACTGCTGTCAGATAGTTTATTAACCCTTCAGGTGCTTTACAGGAATTAATGCAAAGCGGTATGACAGAAATGAAAATGTGTATTTTTACCACCTAAATGCCTCTAACTTCTGAACAGATTACTAGAGCTGTTAGACTGTAAGGCCGCTATTTGGTCGTGAATTGCCATCGCAAACATCAGGACCACAAAATAATGATCTGAGGGCACCAGTTTGGATAAAGAGGAAACCCCCACACTCTGTTAACTATTTATAATGATGTAGTCACTATTGACAGCAGCATCTAAGGGCCGGCCGGCCGGAAAGCAGAGCACAGCGGTGATGTCACCGCTGTGCTTTCCGACTGGCGCTTACACAGTGCAGAGAAGCACAGCGCCGGGGGACAGACACCGGAATGTAAGTATGTAGTGTTTGGGTTTTTTTACGTTTACGCTGGTAACCAGGGAAAACATCGGGTTACTAAGCGCGGCCCTGCGCTTAGTAACCCGATGTTTACCCTGGTTACCCGGGGACTTCGCATAGTTGGTCGCTGGAGAGCTGTCTGTGTGACAGCTCTCCAGCGACCACACAGCGACGCTGCAGCGATCGGGATCGTTGTCTAGATCGCTGCAGCGTCGCTAAATGTGACGGTACCTTAAGGGGTTAAATCATAATGATAAACCAAAACATCCAAATGATCCTGATCAAAAGTTCACATACCCTGTTGATTTTGGCCTGATAACATGCACAATAGTTGACACAAGTGGGTTTGAATGGCTACTAAAGGTAACATCCCCAACTGTGACCTGTTTGCTTGTAATCAGTGTGTGTGCATAAAAGCTGAGTGACTTTTTGGGATCCAGACAGACTCTTGCATCTTTCATCCAGCCACTGAAGTTTCTGGATTGTGAGAAATGGGGAAAGCTAAAGAATTATCAACACATCTACGGGAAAAGGTAGTTGAATTGATCATGCCAGTCAGCAGCATTCAAACTGTGATTAACAACTGGAAAATCAGGGGCTCTGTAAAAATAAAATCACGGTCAAGTAGACCAACGAAAATGGGGTCCACAAATGTCAGGAAAATTGTTAGGGATGCAAAGAAAAGCCCACAAATAATATCAGCTGAAATACAGGACTCTCTGAAAGCTAGTGATATGGCTGTTTAAAGATGCACAATAAGGAGGCACTTGAAGAAAAATAGGCTGCATGGACAAGTCGCCAGAAGAAAGCCATTACTGTGCAAATGCTGCAAATGTTCTCACCTACAATAAGCAATGTAGTACAGAGACAAACCTGAAAACTTCTGGAACAAGGCAATTTGGAGTGATGAGACCAAAATGGAACGTTTGTCCACAACCATAAACGTTACATTTGGAGAGAGGTCAACAAGGCCTATGATGAAAGGAACACCATCCTACTGTAAAGCACAGAGGTGGATTGCTGATGTTTTGGGGATGTGTGCGCTACAAAGGCACAGGAAACTTGGTCAAAGTTAAAGGAAAGATAAAAGCAGCATGTTATCAGCAAATACTGGAGGAAAATTTGCTCTCATCAGCCTGGAAGCTGTGCATGGGACATTGTTGGACGTTCCAACATGACAGCGATCCAAAACACAAGGCCTAGTCGGCCTGTCATTGGCTACAGCCGAACAAAGTGAAGGTTCTGGAGTAGCCATCTCAGTCTCCTGATCTCAATATCATTGAGCCACTCTGGGGAGATCTCAAGCATGCAGTTCATGCTAGACAGCCAAGGAATTTACAGGAACTGGAGTTTTTTTTCCAATAGTGGGCAGCTTTACCATTTGAGAAAATAAAGAACCTCATCCACAACTAACACAAAAGACTTCAAGCTGTCATTGATGTTAGAGGGGGCAATACACAGTATTAAGAAATGTGGTATGTGAACTATTGATCAGGGACATTATGATGTTTTGGGTTGTCATTATACTTTAAAAAGAGCAAAACACAAAAGTTTGACAATAAATGGCTTCACCCAACCACTAACCATGAGTGGAGAAAAAGCTTTGGTGTTATCATTTATATTCTCTGAAAAAATGCCAAGAAAGCAAAAATTCTGATGGGGTATGTAAACTTTTGAGCACAACTGTATAACACCAGCTTGAAAAATTATTTTAAAATCTGAAATGTTGGCCTGCTGAAATATATGTTCAGTAAATTCACTCAATACTTGGTTGTGGCTCCCTTTGCAACATTTACTGCATCAATGCAGTGTGGTATGGAGGCATCAGCCTGTGGCACTACCGAGGTGTTATGGAAGCCCAGGTTGCTTTGATAGCAATCTTCAGCTCATCTGCATTGTTGGGTCTGGTGTTTCTCATCCTCCTCATGACAATAGCCCACAGATTCTCTATGGAGTAAAGGTCAGGTGAGTTTGCTGACCAATCACGCACAGTGATACTGTTGTTTTTAAACCAAGTATTGGTACTTTTGGCAGTGTGGACAGGTGCCAAGTCCTGCTGGAGAATGAAACTTCCATCTCCAAAAAGCTTGTCGGAAGAGGGAAGCATGAAGTGCTTTAAAAACAATTTCCTGGTAGGCGGTTGCACTGACTTTGATCTTGATAAAACACAGTGAACCTACACCAGCAGATGATATGGCTCACCAAGCCATCACTGATGTGGAAACATCACACTAGACCTCAAGCAGCTTGGATTGTGTGCCTCTTCACTGTTCCTCCAAAACTCTGGGACCTTGATTTCCAAATTAAATACAAAATTTACTTTCAATTTAAAACACCTTGGACCACAGAGCAACAGTGCAGTTCATTTTCTCCTTGGCCCGGGTAAGATGCTTCTGTTGTTGTCTATTGGTCATGAGTGGCTTGACAAGAGGAATGCAACACTTGTAGCTCATGATTTGGATATGGAGCGCCCCCACTGCCGCAGGGCCGAGGGGTACCCAGTACTGGGCCTCTCTGTCTCAGTTCTGGGGTTGTCACGGTGGCTAGACCCGGCCCGTGACCCTGCTGAGGGGCGTCCAGTGAAAGTTGAGGATGATGCTGTGGTGGTGTGCGGTGCCGGTCGCAGTAAATAACAAGGACACCAGGTTGCAGTCTCTTTACCTCTTTACTGAAGGCTTCTGGATCCTCAGTTCAAAATACGGTTAACCGGGCTGCGTGAGTCCAGCCGGTCCGATGGCACCTCCAGAGTTCCCTTTGCAGGTGGAAATCTGTGCCTACCTTCTAGCGCTTGTGTGTTGTGGTCCTTCCCTGCTGTGCTTACGGGAGAGTCCCCACAACTGTTGTGTCTGTTTCTGAAGTTCCCTCACGATTCGATTATGATGTTCTTATTATGATGTTCTTCTTCGTCTCCCCAGATGATATGGCTAGGACGCACCCGTATGACGGGTAGGCTCGGAGCTCTTCCGGGACCCTAGAGTCGCCCCTCTCCAAATGTTTCCCCCTATGTCTTCTTAGGTGATTTGAGTGAGACAGCCCGCCTATAACTGACTGTCCTGCCGCAGGTTTGAAGTAAGGCCTGGAGCTCAATACTTCCTTGGCGTTCCGGCCACCGGCTACGCGCCTCAGTAGGATGTTGCCTCGTCTTACAGCACGACTCCTACTGGTGTTTCTCCTTGTTGCGTTGATCTCGTTTCTCACTCAGCACAATAAACCTCGCTTCTTGTCCTTTCTTGGGGTACCGCCACGATGAAGTGCAGGCGCGGTCCCATAAAGTTCTTTCTGTTCGCTAGGCCTCTGTCAGGATCCCACCCCTGTCAGGGACCCCCCTGAATCTTCCCCTGCAACACCCTCTGCCACAGGATGTTGCCTGGTTCCAACCCAGTCAGCTTCTCTCTAACTTCCTATCTAACCCCCAGTTTTACCAGATTGTGAGGAGTGGCCTAATACATAGCACCCTTAGCTCCCCCTGGAGGCCAGACTGTGAAGTGTATTGGTGTCTGTGATACCTGGTCAGGTGAACTCCTTCAGTGCCATCAGACGTACCATAGCCCCCCTTAGCGGCGGAGCATCAGTGCTGCAATGACCAGGACTCTGGGGCGCTGCAGATACGTCTATGTGTGGTGGCTACTGAAAAAATGACTCCAGCAACAGTACACTCCTTGTGACTCTCCCCCAATTTTTTTGAATGGCCTTTTCTTAACAATCCTTTCAAGGCTGCGGTTATCCTGGTTGATTGTGCACCTTTTTCTACCACATTTTTTCCTTCCACTCAACCTTCTATTAATATGATTGGATACAGCACTCCGTGAACAGCCAGCTTCTTTAGCAATGACCTTTTGTGGCTTACCCTCCTTGTGGAGTGTGTCAATGACTGCCTGCTGAACACATGTCAAGTCAGCAGTCTTCCCCATGAAGACTAAGGGACCTTTTTATATCTTTTTATGTTTTTTGTTAATTATTCTAATATACTGAGATAATGACTTTTGAGTTTTCATTGTCTGTAAGCCATAATCATCAACATTAACAGAAATAAACACTTGAAATAGATCACTCTGTTTGTAATGACTCTATATAATATTTGAATTTCACTTTTTGTGAGAAGCACCTGTATATCAAAATACAACAAATGTATTGGCAATGATAGAAGAGAAACTGGGACACCCATGAAACTTCTCAATTCTTTATTGAGCATATGTTAAAATATTCAGCCGTGAAGAATAACTATGGTTTTTATCCTTAGGAAGAAGTATGGTACTTCAAAACGCATACACATAATGAAAACCACATAATATTTCAGTATGGACCTGGATTTACTTTTGATCTACCAGAAACTCTGATTTCACACTTTTTTCCTTTCCACATGCATCAGCGAAGACTAGTATAGAGCATGACAGGTACGAACAATTTTATATATGGCCACACTTATTTTGGCCCCATTACTTATACATTCTTTATTACCATCAGAACAAAAGGAATTCTACTAAACTATCTGACGGTAAAAAATTAAACCACTATATTTAATAGAGATACTTTTGGGACAGATATAGCTTTATAATTTGCACTGCTTTGCCGAAATAATGAATTCAGAGATTAATTCTGAATGCCGGTTTTGTGATTTTTATCCTCTCTAAAATATTGTGAATTGACATACGATAGTGGTCTCATTTTGTTCCCATTGGGCAACTCTACATGAAAAATGTTTTATAGGTTCACAGTTTAATATTGAAATAATACATATATCCATCCAGTTCAACATCTAATCAAATGTGTTGATTCAAAGGAAACCAAAATCCCCATGAGTCAGAATCGAATTGACCCGCAATAGGAAAAAAATTCATTCCTAGTGCTATAGATGACATTCAGATTAGTTACCTGGATCAGCAACCCATCACCAGAAGTCATTAGTTTAATGAGTCAACGTTCATAACATCATATGGAGCTTCACTGCACATATTGTAAAGAATTTCAGTATATTATTATGATTAAATCTTTTTCCGTCTAGATATAAAAGATGCCCGCTTGTCATATTTGCAGACCTAGTTATAAAAAGATAACAAGAAAGATGTATATACTGTCTCTTCATATATTTTTAGTGTACATTGTAATAAGGTTGTCCTAAGCCGTCACTTTTCCAAACTGAATAACCAAATTTTGGTAACTTGTTTTAGTATTGCATTTTACCCATTCTCTTAATAAGATTGGACTATCTTTACAAATGTTCTAGTTCAGCTACTGTGTCCTTGCTATACGGTGGAGCCTAAAATTGTACTCAGTTATACAAGTGTGGTCGCACTAGGGATTCGTACAGAGGCAAAACTCTGATAATCAAGAGAATTTGTGCCTTTTTAAATGTATCCTGTGATTTTATTTTCTTTGGCAGCAGATGACTGGAATTGGTCACTAAAGTAGAGTTTGCTCTACTTCAAAATATTTGGCTTTTTTCGTGACAGCTTTACCCATTGCAATACTATTTAGTACATAATTGTATATTGTATTTCCTCATCCCAAGTGCATCATCATACATTTATTTACCATGCACAAAAAAGACATAGGTCCATCAAGTCCAAACTTCCTTTAGTCAAAAGTTATGGACAAACGTTTTCTTAATCCAGCAAAGCGAATTAAAAGCAAAAGGTCTTTATGCTGACTTCATTAAAATAGTAGCTTGGGCATAAAAAATATCTGACACATTTCAAGTCTAGCCGACTCTTAATCGAAGATGTCCCAAATGTGTCACGATATATTTATTTATGAAACACTGTTATATAGGTGCAAAAAAACATAGGTTCAGCCATCATGTCCAAACTTACGGTACTTTACCAATTATACATTCCCAGTTGCTAGATTATTTCGAACTCACAATGCTATTTGTTATGAAAAAAGCATCCAATTCTTATAATTAATGTATATAGTGTCTGGGCTTACACATACAGGTATATAGCATCTTGAGTAGGGCATTCCACAGTCTGACTGCTTTGTTAAGAAACCTTTCTTATTTGCTGCCAGAATCGCCTTTCTCCTTAAAGTAATGAGTATCTCCTGGTCTTTTGCAAGATACTTAGAGGGAATAAATCATTTGACAGCCCTTTATATTAACCTCATATGTACCAACACATGTTTATGTGATCGCTTCTAATGCATCTTTTTTAAGCTAAACAAGCACATTTTTTCTAACATCTCATTATAGGAGAAATCTATTATCCCTTGTAATAATCTTAGTTGCCCACTTTAAACTGAATCTAGCCTACAAGTATCAATTTTAAAAAGTGGAGCCCAAAATTGGTCCCATATTCAAGATGTTGTCTTACAAATGATTTATAGAGGGGTAATAATATAATGGGATCACTAAATTTTTATACATCCTAAAATCTTGTTTGCTTTTGTGGCTGCTTCTTGACATTGAGTACTGGTGCTCAGCTTACTTGTATCCAGAATACCCAAGTCCTTCTCTTATTCTATAATCCATAGTATTTTCAAATGATAACTATGCAGCAACACAATAACTGTGATCTGGGTGTAATATTCTACAGTTATCAAAATTAAGCCTCACCTGACATGTGTGTTCCCATGGAGGCATCTTCAGATCCTTTTGTAATATTATGCTATCAGGCTCAGTTTTATTATACTGCATATGTTTGCATCATCATCAATGACTGCCACTTTACTCTCAATCATATCCACAAGGTCATTAATAAAGAGATTTAAAAAATGCATCCATAGCAGAGCCCACAGATCCCCACTACTGATTTTATCCCATTTAGAGAATGTAACATTTACAATGACTCTTTGTTTTCTGTCCTATAACCAATTTTTTGCCCATCTGCATATTGTTTCCCTAGTCCCTGCTTATGGAGGTTCACTGCAAGGCTGTTATGTGGTACAGTATCAAATGCCTTTGCAACCTTCTAATAAATCACATCAGCCGCACTATCAACATCCAGATTAGCCCTTACCTCCTCATAGAAACCCAACATGTCGGTTAGACACAACTTACATTTCAGTAATGCATGCTGGTTGCAAGTTTTTATGCTTTTCTCTGAAATATAATCTTGCAGACAGTGGCGAAACTACAGTCCAATGAGCTACGGTGCAAAATTTGGATCTGGGCCCCCAACCCATCCTTGCATGTCTCTCATCCTGGCACCATCCAGATACATATGTTCCCCATCATAGGCCCATCCTGGTATATGTCCCCCATTCTGCCGCTGTTTTTTAATGCATAGAAAAAAATATGATTATGCTCCTCTTACCTCCGCTCCCCCACCGTGCGGCGTCATCTTCTGCAGGTGGCAGCTGATTTCAGTGCAAGATGTCACTGCCATGGATCACCAGTATTATGCACATCGACATCAGTTGCTGGACTCTGATTGGCCAGCTGCAATACACTTCAGCTGAATGTGCGTCTAATGACACATATCCAGTTGAATTTTGTGCTGATGTCAGCGGTGCAACTAATTTTTCTAACTTGATTTATTTTCTGCATTTCTTATGAAAATCTTCATACTTCTATTCCTAATATGCTATTTCTGATTTCTTAAAGTCACCTGCCCCATTGTTAGATTTGTAATTATGTATTTTTTCATGAACTTATATGAACTTTCTTGTTGAAAATAATCACTTTTTTCTGACATAAAAATCTTTTTACACTAAATAATTTGATGAAATTGCTTTTTTTTCCCCAAAAATGGTTGTATGGTTTCTTTTGTGACCTGTGTTCATGCTTCTGTGGTGGAAGTAAAGCTGAACTTTTGGGTTCTGAAAAATGCAGTAAAACCTGCTTTTTGGAAGCAGCTACTTTACTGCCCATAGAGCAGGTTTTTCTTGTAGAAAAAAGGGCAGAAAATCCAGCAAATGAACATATCCTATAGATTTTCCACAATATTCTAGTAATATATCTTTTTACATTCCCCATTTATGTTTGGCATCACCAGTTACCAGGACATGATACTAGTCTACAAGACTGCAACCTTAATCTACTAACTAAATTTAGCTTTCCTCAAGGTCCAGGTTTTTGTATTTCCCCTTTGAAATGTTTTATTGAATATTACATTGAAGCTTTCCATATTGTTGTATTTGTTACCAAAATGCCCCCATACCTGCAGATCTAATATTATATATGGTGCATATCACAAGACCAGATCCAGCTAATTATCTCCTATGGTTGGCTCATCAACCAGAGGTAATTGTCCTGAATTGTGTATATCAACTTGTAGCTTTTTGCACAACCAGAAATATATGTGTCCCATTAAATGCCAGGATAGTTAACGTCCCCTATAAAAGGGCCCTATTATTATTTGCTGCCTTTCTCCATTTGTTGCAGTATTTCATCTCAATCTGTTCAGCTATATTTTAAAGCTGTAGCTGATAGAGAAGTTGGCTCTATTCTCCATGAGCCCAAACGCTTCCATCATTCATCAATTTCTAAGCCACTGTGACATGTCCGCCACACAGGTCCTTGAGGGGAGATATGCATCATTGAGGTTGGTAGCATCATTTGATATAAGCCCAGAAAAGAAGGCTTCAGCACGTACGGTATGATAAAGAGAGAGTTAACAGGACATGTCAAGGGCTAGGTTTATGAGGAGTCAGAGAGATCAGTGGGACTGGCTGCTCACATATTCCCACTCAGTGGTGTGATTTGCAGATAAAAAGGAGACCAGTTGTCACATTCTCATTCTACTGAGAGTAGAGGAGAGAAGTCCTCCTGTGTGAAGTTTCCTCTTAAAGTCTTTTGTGCTGGATGTTACACGGTCCGAGAAAACCAGACCAACACGTGCGTGCTATTGTACTTGGTCTACTTTTGCTATTCTTATGCTGAAAGGCTTTTATATAATTTATTTACTTCATGGTTTATAAAGTTTGAATTAACCTGCCTGGGCATTGTTTAAGAAAATGCTTCCCATATATACCACAAGCGCTGCCGAGTGAGCAGAAATTTTACACCAGTTACTTAACTCTACAATCTCTCGTTGCCTTTCTAGTAATTTTGTTCACATTCACAATATTTCTGAAAACACCACTGTTGAGGTACTTGACTCGGAGGCGTAGCTAGGGTTTTGGTTCGGGGGGGGGGGCGAAACTTCTGAGTGGGCCCCTAACCAGGTAACCTTGATTACAACTAAGTGACACGCCCTAATACTGGAGGAGAACCTCAGCAGATGACCGCACTGTTACTGAAGATAATCTCTATATAAAGACCAATATGGATATTATCGCCATATGGTCAGTGGTAGATACCTGTCCTACAGAACATATAACAGATCACAGCACAGTTACAGATAATGTCTTACTGCTGACGTTCTCTGATGGAATCGGTCATTTTTCCCATCTTTTCCATCTGGCCCATTCCGACATGACAACTTCTTCCAGCTACAACTCGTCTACAGAGAATACAACAAAGACACGTTTCACTTCACATATTCCAGCCCCATCACCATCTATTCCCAACCTGTACAAACACTTCATCCTACTGATACTCTAATACTGAGCCGCTGCTGCCATATGTGACCTTATTACTGCACCTGATACCCCAATACTGAGCCGCTGCTGCTGTATGTGACCCTATTACTGCACCTGATACCCCAATACTGAGCCGCTGCTGCTGTATGTGTCCCTATTACTGCACCTGATACCCAATACTGAGCCGCTGCTGCCGTATGTGTCACTATTACTGCCCGATACCCCAATACTGAGCCACTGCTGCCTTATGTGTCCCTATTACTGATACCCCAATACTGAGCCTCTGCTGCTGTATGTGTCCCTATTAGCTGAATGATGCATACACAGTTCTCATGAATATTTAGCGTGAGATGGTTGAAAGATGATGTATTCTGTTTTATCCATGTCCACTTTTTGAAAGCAAGCATAAAAGAAGGATCAAATAGCAGCAAAACGTGTGATTTGGGTCAGTAAGGAGGTAATGTCAGATACAGATAGGTAGATCTGCATGCCATCGGCATACTGATGATATTGCAAACCGTGCCATTACATCAGCTGTCCCAGGCCGAAGGTTTAAATGGAGAAGAGTAGGGGTGCTAAAACTGAGCCTTGGGGAACAATGAAAAACTGTGGTCGAGGTGATGAGGTGGTTTGGGAGGGGAAGACACTGAATGTCCCCGTAACACCAAGGTTGTTTTTTAAAGACTCTGCCGATAACCCCCTGAAGGCCATTTTCACCAACAGCCAGGTCTGCATCAGCAGGTGTAGCAAAACTCCCATCCTAACCACCACAAGCATGATCAGGCACATGGCAGCAAAGCACCTGACTTTGTTAGTTGAACACAAGGCTCCATGACCATGAACAGTGTCTGCAGGTGATATCACTGCTTCTTCCAATGTTGTGCCTGCAAACAAATCCCCTGTCCATGGTGCATGCAAAGATGCCTCATGCCGTGCTTCTGCAGTTGCACACAAATTCAACTACCACCATCAACAAGCACGTCCACGTCCTTTTCCCATCACATCGTTCAGTTGTCCATACCCCATTCTTTGGAACGCAAGCAGAAATAAGCAGCCAATGCCACAGTACTAAATTCACACATTTCTCATCTGCTTGCGTGCAAATTGTTGCATTTTATGCCCATGTGAGACCTAAGCTTTCAGCAACCTGATGGTGGTTACCATCACAAGGTACTTGTTACCAAGCAAGCATGCACCAACATTTTTGCAGTTTCTTGGAATGTATGGATCCTGGAATTGTTTTTGAGTTGTAGTGGCAAAGGGCTTGGATATGAATCTTGAAAGAGAGGGCAGAGTTGAGGATCACCCTGAGGCCCCGAACATGTGGGACTATTTGTATCGGTGTGCCATCCCGGGATTACACAGGCACATGTCCCACAACATTACCCGTGCCCTCCACAATGCTGTTATTGGGAAAGTCCACCTAACCACAGACACGTGGACAAGTGCTTGTGCTCAGGGATAGTACATCTCACTAAATGCACACTGGGTTAACATAGTAGATGCCGGGACACAGTCCAACCTTGGGATGGTGCACGTCCTCCCAACCCCGAGTATTGCTGGCCCTACATCAATCTGAGGTGCCACCACAGTCGACAGCTCCTGCACCTCCTCCTCCTTCGCATCCTCTTTGGCCTCCATCTCCAAAAGTAACAAATCAGTCAAAAGCTGGAAGCACTGCAGCACTGCCTCAGGCAATCGGCAACAGGCTGTACTGAAGCTAATATGATTAGGTGACAAACCGCACAATGATGAAGAGTTTTGGACAGCTCTGAAAGAGACACCACTGAACCTACAGCCAGGCATGGTCGTGTGTGACAATGGCTGGAACCTGGTGGCTGCTCTGTGTCAAGCTCACACACGTGCCATGCCTGGCCCATGTGAGTAACCTCATTGTTCAAAATTTTCTGAAAAGTGACACGGAGGTGCCAGATCTGATAGGAAAAGTACGAGGCTATGCGTACCCATTTTACAAAGTCAGCTACAGCTTCATCCGCCCTTGCCGTGATTCTGCAGTGCCTGCAGCTTTTGGCTCACCGACTGGTGTGTGTTGTCCTCCCCATGCATTGGAACTCTACACTGCATATTTTGGAAAGGATTTGTGAGCAAAAGAGGGCAGTTGTTGACTACCAACATCAACAAGGCCTTTGGTATTCAGTTCTGACTTCACACATAAGATCTCAGGAGTGGACATGGATGTCAGACATATGTACCGTCCTCCAAAACTTTGAGGAATTCACCAAGATGAAGAGCAGCAATGACGCCATAATTAACATATCCATCCTGCTTCTCTGTGTTCTAATATAAATATTTATATTTATTTATTTAGAATCAACATATTTACAGTTTGAAACACAACAGTCCTAAGTAACGATAACAATAATACAATAATTAAACAGAAATAAAACAACCCTGCTCATGACAGCTTACAATCTACACAAAGTAACAACGAGAACAATAATTAAAACCCCCCAAAAAACATCCTGCTCGAGACAACTTACTATCTACAATGAGGTGGGGGAGATAAAAACTACAGAAGAATGTATTTACAAGGATGTATTTACAATGATATTACTGAGGTTTGTCAAAAGTTGTGGAGGCCGGAGGACAGGGCCGGCATAAGCACCCGGCGCACCCGGGCAAGTGCCGGGGCAGTGGCGAGATGGGGGGGCCCACTCACGCAGTCATAGATCCATCTGGCTGCTTACCCTTTCAATTTGTGCTGGCACAAGCATCTTCTCAGTCAGTGCAGGGCCCGGCACATAGGGGTTAAGTACACAGTCAGCGTGACATTGTGGGCGGAGAGAGCACGTTCTCCTGCTCTGCTCTCCCGCCCCTGGCTGCGTGCAGTGCTGAACTTATTAGGCACAGGCAGATTCCGGAGGAGCTGCTACCGGCGCCTGAGTGAGTGCCATGCTATCGCTGTATATTCTGACAGTCTGGGTGACCTAGGGTGGCCATGGGATGGGTGGCTGCAGCTGACATATATATATATATTATATACTTCAGCAGCCACCCAGCCCAGGCCCCCAGCACAGCCTGTATAGATACAGTGTATATAATATAATATATATACAGGACAGGTGCTGGGGGCCTGGGCTGGGCGGCTGTTGAAGTATATACACTGCACAGTACCACTCCCCTGTATATATACACCGCACAGTACCACTCCTCCTGTATATATACACCACACAGTACCTCTCCTCCTGTATATATACACCGCACAGTACCTCTCCCCTGTATATATACACCGCACAGTACCTCACCCCTGTATATATGCACTGTACAGTACCTCTCCTCCTTTATATATACACTGCACAGTACCTCTCCCCTGTATATATACACCGCACAGTACCTCTCCCCTGTATATATACACCGCACAGTACCTCTCCCCTGTATATATAGACTGCACAGTACCACTCCTCTTGTATATATACACCGCACAGTACCTCACCCCTGTATATATGCACTGTACAGTACCTCTCCTCCTGTATATATACACTGCACAGTACCTCTCCCCTGTATATATACACCGCACAGTACCTCTCCCCTGTATATATACACCGCACAGTACCTCTCCCCTGTATATATACACTGCACAGTACCACTCCTCTTGTATATATACACCGCACAGTACCTCTCCCCTGTATAAACACTGCACAGTACCACTCCCCTATATATATACACTGCACAGTACCTCTCCCCTGTATATATACGCCAAACAGTACCACTCCTCCTGTATATATACACCGCACAGTACCTCTCCCCTGTATAATATATACACCGCACAGTACCTCTCCCCTGTATATATACACTGCACAGTACCACTCCCCTGTATATATACACCGCACAGTACCTCTCCCCTGTATATATACACTGCACAGTACCTCTCCCCTGTATATACACTGCACAGTACCACTCCCCTGTATATATACACCGCACAGTACCACTCCTCCTGTATATATACACCACACTGTACCTCTCCTCCTGTATATATACACCGCACAGTACCTCTCCTCCTGTATATATACACCGCACAGTACCTCTTCCCTGTATATATACACTGCACAGTACCTCTCCTCCTGTATATATACACTGCACAGTACCTCTCCCCTGTATATATACACTGCACAGTACCTCTCCTCCTGTATATATACTGCACAGTACCTCTCCTCTGTATATATACACCGCACAGTACCTCTCCCCTGTATATATACACCGCATGGTACCTCACCCCTGTATATATACACTGGCCAGTATCTCTCCTCCTGTATATATACACTGCACAGTACCTCTCCCCTATATATATATACACTGCACAGTACCTCTCCTCTGTATATATACACCGCACAGTACCTCTCCCATGTATATATACACCGCACAGTACCTCTCCCCTGTATATATACACCGCATGGTACCTCACCCCTGTATATATACACTGGCCAGTATCTCTCCTCCTGTATATATACACTGCACAGTACCTCTCCCCTATATATATATACACTGCACAGTACCTCTCCTCTGTATATATACACCGCACAGTACCTCTCCCATGTATATATACACCGCACAGTACCTCACCCCTGTATATATACACCACACAGTACCTCTCCCCTGTATATATACACTGCACAGTACCTCTCCCCTGTATATACACCGCACAGTACCTCTCCCCTGTATATATACACCGCACAGTACCTCACCCCTGTATATATACACCGCACAGTACCTCTCCCCTGTATATATACACCACACAGTACCTCTCCCCTGTATATATACACTGCACAGTACCTCTCCCCTGTATATACACCGCACAGTACCTCTCCCCTGTATATATACACTGCAGAGTACCTCTCCTCTGTATATATACACCGCACAGTACCTCACCCCTGTATATATACACTGCACAGCACCTCTCCCCTGTATATACACTGCACAGTACCTCTCCCCTGTATATACACTGCACAGTACCACTCCCCTGTATATATGCACCGCACAGTGCCACTCCTCCTGTATATATACACCGCACAGTACCTCTCCTCCTGTATATATACATCGCACAGTACCTCTCCCCTGTATATATACACCACACAGTACCTCACCCCTCTATATATACACTGCGCAGTACCTGTCCCCTGTATATATACACTGCACAGTACCTCTCCTCCTGTATATATACACTGCACAGTACCTCTCCCCTGTATATATACACTGCACAGTACCTCTCCTCCTGTATATATACACTGCACAGTACCTCTCCCCTGTATATATAGACCGCACAGTACCTCTCCCCTGTATATATACACTGCACAGTACCACTCCTCTTGTATATATACACTGCACAGTACCTCTCCCCTGTATAAACACTGCACAGTACCACTCCCCTATATATATACACTGCACAGTACCTCTCCCCTGTATATATACACTGCACAGTACCTCTCCCCTGTATAATATATACACCGCACAGTACCTCTCCCCTGTATAATATATACACCGCACAGTACCTCTCCCCTGTATAATATATACACCGCACAGTACCTCTCCCCTGTATATATACACCGCACAGTACCTCTCCCCTGTATATATACACTGTACAGTATCTCTCCTCCTGTATATATACACTGCACAGTACCTCTCCCCTGTATATATACACTGCACATTACCTCTCCTCTGTATATATACACTGCACAGTACCTCTCCCCTGTATATATACACCGCACAGTACCTCACCCCTGTATATATACACCGCACAGTACCTCTCCCCTGTATATATACACCGCACAGTACCTCTCCCCTGTATATACACCGCACAGTACCTCTCCCCTGTATATATACACCGCACAGTACCTCACCCCTGTATATATACACTGCACAGCACCTCTCCCCTGTATATACACTGCACTGTACCACTCCCCTGTATATATACACCGCACAGTGCCACTCCTCCTGAATATATACCTCTCCTCCTGTATATATACATCGCACAGTACCTCTCCCCTGTATATATACACCGCACAGTACCTCACCCCTGTATATATACACTGTACAGTACCTCTCCTCCTGTATATATACACTGCACAGTACCTCTCCCCTGTATATATACACTGCACAGTACCTCTCCTCCTGTATATATACACTGCACAGTACCTCTCCCCTGTATATATAGACTGCACAGTACCTCTCCTCCTGTATATATACACTGCACAGTACCTCTCCCCTGTATAAACACTGCACAGTACCACTCCCCTATATATATACACTGCACAGTCCCTCTCCCCTGTATATATACACCGCACAGTACCACTCCCCTGTATATATACACCGCACAGTACCTCTCCCCTGTATAACATATACACCGCACAGTACCTCTCCCCTGTATATATACACTGCACAGTACCACTCCCCTGTATATATACACCGCCGCACAGTACCTCTCCCCTGTATATATACACCGCACAGTACCACTCCTCCTGTATATATACACCGCACAGTACCACTCCTCCTGTATATATACACCGCACAGTACCACTCCTCCTGTATATATACACCGCACAGTACCTCTCCCCTGTATATATACACTGTACAGTACCACTCCCCTGTATATATACACTGCACAGTACCACTCCTCCTGTCCTGTATATATACACTGCAGAATTTACAGTAGCTATCACTCATGTAAGAAGTGAAATCTGGCATTGTACTATACCTATATTTCTCTGCTGTATCTGGGCATCATGAATCGTGGTATGTGTTAAAGGGGGAGGGGGCACTAAGACTCTTTCACCCGGGGCCCTCAAAAACCTGGAGCCGGCCCTGCCGGAGGACAAAGAGGAGTCTTGCACGCATGCCTGAGTTTATGTTCTGCTGCCTTTCATATTACCCTCGAGTTCTCAAAATTTTGGGTGACAGGGAATACTGATTGGTGACACTTCCAGACCCGCGCTACAAGGACAACTTAATTTCTCTTATTCCAGAGGCATACAGGTGTAGTACAAAGTTTGAGGACCATAGGGCCCTTCTTGATGCTGAAATATTAAAACAATTCCCATCTGAAAACGCTGGCAGAAGAGGTCACAGTTCGCTGGGCAAGCAAGTAGTACAGGTGAGAGAGGCACAACTCCAATCCAGCAGAGGCAGTGGAACACTTACAAAGTTCAGGGAGAGTTTTCTCGCACCCTCCTATCACCCTGGCCCTGAGGCATGGAGGAATCTCACAAGGAGTGCTTTGTTTTGGAAAATGCTGAGGGAGTACCTTGCTGACTGCACCAACGTCCTCTGTCATTCCTCTGTGTCCTTTCACTATTGTTTTGCAAAGCTGAACACGGAACATGAACTGTCTCTATACTGCAAACTTGCGCTGTACTCACGGTCATGGAGTGCACGATGCCTGGCTTTCTGGCGGTCACTGTGAGCATGGCTCCTCACTTTCTGGTAGTAACACTTTTATTGGCGGGAGCACACACCTTCGTAATACAGAGACAGAGTAAAAAAACGCAAAAGCATTCACACTCTGCTCCTCAGACTTTCTATGTTCCCAGTGACTGCCTCTAGGCAGAAGATGATGATGGTGGTAGTTGGAGTTGAAGCATTTAACACAATCACGAAGCAGCCATAACAACTTGAAAGAAGTATTTTTAACAAGACACCACACTGTTCGATATGTGACCTGTATTTGTTAATTTTGTAAACTAAAATAGTGTACCGAACTAGTGTAACAGACAAGAAATACAGCTGAATGTAGGCCTGAATTTCCACATTTTGTAGGCCACATCAGACGTCTAACAGCGATAACACACTGGTAAATGTGTGTCTTTTTTTATTTTGGAAGCTAAATAGTGCTGTATAGAATTAGATTATCAAACAGCAAAAAAGGGGTCCACCGGTCTACAACGCCCAAACTTGGAGCAGAGATAAATAACGGCTGTAACAGAAATACCACACTGGCAAATCTGTGGCCTTTAAAACATTTTTTAGGCTGAATAGCGCTGTATAGAATTTGAGTATCGCACAGCCCAAAAATAAGTACACTGGCCTCCAATGGCAAAACTTGCAGCAGAGATATATGACGGCTGTAACGGAAATACCACACCGGCAAATCTGTGGCCTTTCCAATTTTTTTTAGGCTGAATAGCGCTGTATAGAATTTGAGTTTCACACAGCCAAAAAATAAGTACACCAGGTACACCAGCCTCCAATGACCAAACATGGAGCACGCAGATATATGAGGCCTTTTTCGGTGAATTTAAAACACACAAAAAAAGGGGGGGGGCACAAGGGTAGCACACACAACTATACTACATATGCCTGACAAACTATAATTTTTCAACAGGCCCCAGTCTGGCAGAACAGACTGTATATTTTTTTTGGGGGGGATTTTTTTGGGAAAAAAAAAAAGATATATAGACAGTAAATAAGATGCAGCAGCAGCAGGAAGTTATGGAGCTTTGGGAAGGATGCTTTGGGAGCAATGGACGCACATACAGTGCCTGCAGGCCTTACACTGATGTGGTTATGCTGTGCCCTGCCTGCCTAGCACTGCAATATCGTGACCCACAAATTAGCCCTAAAAAGGACTGTTGGTTTCTCAGGAGTTGTGGATGTAAGAGTTGCAAACCTACACTACCTCTAAAAACCACGATTCTGACCCTATCACGGCAGCAGCTCTCCCTACTCTCGCTGAAACAGGAACAGAATGCGGCGAGCAGGACGGCGCCAAGTCTCTTATACTCGGGATGATGCTGTGCAGCCCACCCAATCACTGCACGACCAAAACAAAGATGGCTGCGGCGTTTCATAGCCTGGCAGACAATCCCTGCACCGTGATTGGGTCTCTAAAGTCCGCCAAAACTGCTGGGTGGAGACTACAGTTACTGCCAAATAATCCCGGAAATGCTCGCTGCTCGCCGAGTATGCCGAGCATAGCGATACTTGAGCAAGTAACGAGTAGTGACGTTCGCTCATTACTAGTCATGAATCAAAACCATATAAACTTTCCCTCTTTGCATAATTTTTATTGCACGCCCAGGGCCACAGAGTCAGGTCACTGCCCATGACTTCCCCAAAGAACAGCCTGACCTGGTTCCGAGTACCCCATGGCCCTGGTGGGCGTTGCACATATATAATCAAAGACACTGCAGGAAAGAAAAACGCAATAGGGTTTTATCCGCTGGAGATTTCAAATTATAAAATTAGATTGCACTCACCTGATGTTTCCAATAAATATAGCATGAAAAATGTCCTCAGAGTTTACCAGTTGCCGCAGATCCACTGGTCAAACTAGAGACCAATTCAGGATATTCAAATTAAGGTTTTGTAGATATCATCTGCGCTGAAGAAGTCCTAGTGACTTTGAAATGCGTTGAGAATGAACCATCATCTTTATCTCCAATACTCCTGGACATTAATTTCTACAGCAGCGCAGATGGTAGCCACAAAAAACTTAATTTGAATATAACTGCATTAGTGATGAGCGAACGTGTTCACTCGAACCTGGTGTTCGATCGGACATTAGGGCGTTCGAAGGTGTTCGGTATTCGGCCGAACATCTCGCGGTACTCGAGTGAAATCTCGTTTTTGTTTTTCTCATTTTTGGCGGTTTTTCAAGGAGCCAATCATGTTAGGTGAGCCTTCTAAGCTACTAGCATGACGTAGGGACATGTACAAGACGAGAGCAGTGAGTGGCTGGCCAGATCAGGTGACCTGACCAGCCAATAGACTGCTTTCATTATGTTCGGCGCTTTCAGCCATTTGCAGTGTGAAAGAGCATAGGGACAGACGTGCTGGGGGGACTGGGAATTGATAGGGACTAGAGCAGAATTAATCAGGCAGGCAGGGTGCAGAAATCAACAGCCCTTGTCAGGGCTAATCTACGTTTACTACTACTAGTCCTCTCTTGTATTTGCTGGCTAGCTGTGTGGCAGCTGGGACCAGGAGTGCAGCGGCCGCCATCTTAGCTGCGCACTCACTGTCTCAGTGCCAAGTCTCAATCTCAGTCTCCAAGTCAATCTTTATAGGCATTAGGCATTAGGCAGGGATCGTGTGTGCATTAGGCTGGGCTTTATAGTGCGGCGTCCGCCATTTTGGGCGAACGCCGCACTATTAGAATATCGGCTGCTGGATGTTCCTCAGACTCCATTTAGCCTCCAGCACACGCTGTCTGTAACCTCATTTGTGCTGCTGTCTGGGACTTGTAGTGCCTCAGACTCCAGCACACGCTGTAACCTCATTTGTGCTGCTGTCTGGGACTTGTAGTGCCTCAGACTCCAGCACACGCTGTAACCTCATTTGTGCTGCTGTCTGGGACTTGTAGTGCCTCAGACTCCGTAGAGTGGTACAGCACACGCTGTCACCTCATTTAATAATAATAATATTAATTAATAACAATAATTAATAAATTAAAAAAGGAAATATTTGCGGCCTAAAAATAAAACCGCATAAGATATAAAAATGCATTTTTGAGTGATACAGATATACCACACCTGGCCCAAAAATATTTGTTTAGCGTACACATAAGCGCAGTGCACAGAATACGCAATTCTGCCACATATATAGTATATATATATAGTATAGAATACCCTACATTCTAATCCAAGGTTTTGTGTGTCCAAAAAACCGCATTAGATAAAAATTGCATTTTTATAGCACGCCATATCTAATAGTTAAAGAAATAAAGGGTATTTGATGTGAAGAAATACCACAAATATAAACACAGTTTTATATCTGTTACTGGTACCCAAGTTTTGTGGTTCAAAAATACGCTCTGTATTTAGTGACTAGGCCTGTTGCCAGATTTGTGCACGCCATATCTAATAGTTAAAGAAATAAAGGGTATTTGATGTGAAGAAATACCACAAATATAAACACAGTTTTATATCTGTTACTGGTACCCAAGTTTTGTGGTTCAAAAATACGCTCTGTATTTAGTGACTAGGCCTGTTGCCAGATTTGTGCACGCCATATCTAATAGTTAAAGAAATAAAGGGTATTTGATGTGAAGAAATACCACAAATATAAACACAGTTTTATATCTGTTACTGGTACCCAAGTTTTGTGGTTCAAAAATACGCTCTGTATTTAGTGACTAGGCCTGTTGCCAGATTTGTGCACGCCATATCTAATAGTTAAAGAAATAAAGGGTATTTGATGTGAAGAAATACCACAAATATAAACACAGTTTTATATCTGTTACTGGTACCCAAGTTTTGTGGTCCAAAAATAAGCTCTGTATTTAGTGACTAGGCCTGTGGCCAGTTTTGTGCACGCCATATCTAATAGTTACATAAAGAAGGGGTATTTGATCTGAAGAAATACCACAAATATAAAACACAGTTTTATATCTGTTACTGATACACATCAGTTTGCTGTAAACCAAGGTTTGGTTGCATAAAATACGCTCTTTACCGAATAGTCCTTTTTGCAACACGCAATATATCCTCTCTTTGGACAAATAGAGTGTATTTCACCTTCATAACTAGCTTTTCTAGCATAACCTTTACAATGGTGAACCCCAGGGGTAAGGGACGAGGACGAGGACGTGGTCGTGGGCGTCAAAGTGAGGTTGCAGGCAGAGGCCGTAGTCCTGGGCAGGGTGACACAGTACCTGCTTCTGATGGAGCACTGGAACGCCGCAGAGTACCCTTTTCTAGCTTCCTGTCCCAATTTACAGTGTCACGTGGCACACCCCTATTGGATCCCCAGCAGTGCGAACAGGTGATCAACTGGATAGCGGATAATGCATCCAGTAGTTTATCCACCGCCCAGTCTTCCACGCAGTCCACCAACGCTAGCCAAGGGAGTGGACCTCAGGATCTTTCAGCTCAACCTCCTCCCGCCCAGCCTGGCCCCTCCTTGGAAATTAGTGATTCAAATCCTGCATACTCCCAGGAACTGTTTTCCCAACCCTTCCTAGATTCACAAAGCACTGCTGAGCAGCAACCTGACCAGTGGGTCTGTCCCGATGCCCAAAATAGAGAGCTTTCCCAGTCTGTGGGTGATGAAAGTGGGGATTTACAAATAGTCTGTGGAGAGGTGTCTGAGGATGAGACACGGGTGTCAGACAGTGAGGTGCTTGTCAGTGCAGTAATTCCCAGGGGGGAGCAGGCTGATGAATGGGAGGAGGAGGAGCCGGTGGATGATGAGGTGACTGACCCCAGCTGGGTTGTTAGGCCTAGTCAAGAGAGTGCTTCGGAGGGGGAGGCAAGTGTAACATCAGAAAACGTTGCAAGAGGTAGACGTGCGACCAGAGGGAGAGGCAGGGCCAGAGTAATTTCATCAGACAGAGGTTCAACAAGTGAACCAGTTTGGTCGAGGCCTCGGTGTTCTAAAGTCTGGAGCTTCTTTAAAGAAAGTGAGGAGGACCGACGGACTGTGTTGTGCAACCTGTGCCACACCAAGCTCAGTAGGGGAGCCACCACTAGCAACCTAAGCACTACCAGCATGCGCAGGCATATGAGTGCTAAATACCCAACTCATTGGAATCAAGGCCGTTCACCTCCTTCTGGTCGCACCGCTGCTCCTTCCCCTGTGTCACATGCTGGCTCTGCCAGTAACTCCCCAGCCCAGGAGCCCGGCACCAGCGACTCCCGCCATGCAACCACCCCTGCACCTTCACCATCCCCCCCACAATCCACCAATGTGTCCCAGCGCAGTGTTCAGCTGTCTTTGCATGAAACATTTGAGCGCAAGCGCAAATATGCCTCCACCCACCCACATGCACAGGCCTTAAATGTCCACGTCTCCAAACTCCTGAGTTTGGAGATGCTGCCCTACAGGCTGGTGGAGACGGAGGCATTCCGCAACCTGATGGCGGTGGCTGCCCCTCGCTACTCCGTCCCAAGCCGCCACTATTTTTCTCGATGTGCCGTCCCAGCACTACACCAGCACGTGTCTCAGAACATCAACCGTGCCCTGACCAACGCGGTTACAGAAAAGGTCCACTTAACCACGGACACGTGGACCAGTGCTGGGGGGCAGAGACACTATATCTCCCTGACGGCACATTGGATTAATTTGGTTGAGGCTGGGACAGAGTCTGAACCGGGGTCAGCTCATGTGTTGCCCACACCCAGGATTGCGGGGCCTACCTCGGTGACTGTTTCCCAGGATTACTATACTTCTCCCCCCTCCTCCTCCTCCTCCTCCTCCTCCACAAACACCACTTGTAAATTTCCATCCGTGGACACGCCACCTTCAGTCGGCAGCTGCAGTCGCAGCAGGACCGCAGTGGGCAAGCGCCAGCAGGCGGTGCTAAAACTGCTGAGCTTAGGTGACAAGAGGCACACTGCCCAGGAGCTGTTACAGGGCATGACGGCTCAGACGGATCTTTGGCTGGCGCCGCTGAACCTGAAAGCAGGCATGGTCGTGTGTGACAACGGGCGTAATCTGGTGGCGGCTCTGCAACTGGGCAGACTCACACACGTTCCATGCCTTGCCCACGTGTTCAATCTGGTGGTTCAGCGGTTCCTCAAGACCTACCCCAATCTGTCAGATTTGCTCACCAAGGTGAGACGCATCTGTGCCCATTTCCGCAAATCCACCACTGATGCTGCCACCCTGAGGGCAGTGCAACGGCGCTTACAACTGCCAGCTCACCGACTGTTGTGCGACGTGCCAACGAGATGGAATTCCACCCTACACATGTTAAACAGGGTTTACCAGCAGCGCAGAGCCATTGTAGACTGTCAGATGACCACTTCCACCAGAACCGGTAGTCAAGTTAGTCAGCTTCCTCAAATCTACAATGAGGAGTGGACGTGGATGTCTGATATATGTAAGGTGTTAAGCCACTTTGACGAGTCAACACTGATGGTCAGCGGGGATGACGCCATAATCAGCGTCACCATCCCGCTGCTTTGTCTGCTGAAAAAATCATTGCTCAGCATGAAGTCTGAGGCGCATCGATTGCCACAGGAGATGGGGGAAGAAGAGTTGACTGAGAGCCAGAACACCAGCCAGTCTGTTTCTCAGAGTGTAACTGAGGAGGGGGAGGAGGAAGATGAGGATGAAGAGGAGGAGACTGTGGGCGAGACTGAAGACGGTACCCATTCCCTCTTCTCAGTTCAGCGTGTTTGGGCTGAGGAGGAGGAGTTGGAGAAGGAGGAGGAGGAAATGGAGAGTCGGCCTGTTGCGGAGGGGGAATTCTTACGTGTTGGGACTCTGGCGCACATGGCTGACTTCATGTTAGGCTGCCTTTCCCGTGACCCTCGCGTGAGAAAAATATTTTCCACCAGCGATTACTGGGTGTTCACCCTCTTGGACCCCCGGTACAAGCACAACTTTTCCACTCTAATTCCTATAGAGGAAAGGAGTATGAGACTGCATCAATACCAACTGGCCCTGGTGCACAAGCTGAAAATAGCCTTCCCATCTGACACCGCTAGCGGCAGAGGACGTGGTTCTGAGGGCCAACAAGCGAGGGAGAGGAGGGGAGCAGGCAGCTTGTCAAGCGCTGGCAGAGGATCAATCTCCAAGGCCTTTGCCAGTTTTATGTCACCCATGCAAGAGTATGCCACCAATCCACAGTCTAGACAGAGTAGAGGCGAGATTTACAGAAAGATGGTGAAGGACTACCTAGGTGACCATACCAACGTCCTGCATGATCACTCTGCTCCATACAACTACTGGGTTTCAAAGCTGGACACGTGGCCAGAACTGGCACTGTACGCCTTGGAGGTGCTGGCTTGCCCTGCCGCTAGCGTGTTGTCAGAGCGGGTCTTCAGTGCAGCTGGTGGCATCATCACCGATAAGTGTACACGCCTGTCAACTGACAGCGCTGACAGGCTGACGCTTATCAAGATGAATAAAGCATGGATTTCTACAGATTTCCACTCGCCACCGTGTTAAAGCAGCTCAAACTGAAGTCTGTCATGTCACCGTGCCACTCTCCATGCTGACGCTGCTGACGCCTCCACATGCTGGGTCTTTGCTACCTCCAAACTATGTAATTGTGCCACTCTGTGGCCTCAATGTGTAAGGAATGATGCTGCTGCCGCCTCCTCAAGGGTCCGTCACCGTGCCACTCTCCGTGCTGACGCCTCCACATGCTGGGTCTTCGCTACCTCCAAACTATGTAAATGTGCCACTCTGTGGCCTCAATGTGAAAGGAATGATGCTGCTGCCGCCTCCTCAAGGGTCCGTCACCGTGCCACTCTCCGTGCTGACTCCTCCACATGCTGGGTCTTCGCTACCTCCAAACTATGTAATTGTGCCACTCTGTGGCCTCAATGTGTAAGGATTAAGGAATGATGCTGCTGCCGCCTCCTCAAGGGTCCGTCACCGTGCCACTCTCCGTGCTGACGCCTCCACATGCTGGGTCTTCGCTACCTCCAAACTATGTAATTGTGCCACTCTGTGGCCTCAATGTGTAAGGAATGATGCTGCTGCCGCCTCCTCAAGGGTCCGTCACTGTGCCGCTCTCCGGCCTGATGCTGCCTCCGCATGCCGTGCCCATAGCTGCCATGCTGTGTCAGGCTCAATTTCGGTGTGTTTCACCTGCTACCTCATCAAAGTGGTCACTCTGTCACCACAAAGCTGTTGGCCATAATTTGGCGTAATGGTGCATTTGGGCAGCCTCAGAGGCAACTATGCATGCTGCCCCTGCTGTTTCCTGTCCATTCCAGTGTTGTTTCCATCATTTTCTGAGCTTCCCAGGTTTTTAGGCGACCTTCCCTGTGCAGAGCTTTGGTCCCGCTGAAAAATGTTCGAGTCTCCCATTGACTACAATGGGGTTCGTTATTCGAAACGAACATTCACTCGTACATCGGGAGATGTTCGACTCGAACAACGAGCACCCGAACATTTTAGTGTTCGCTCATCACTAAACTGCATATAAAGGCATGTTGATTTTAGAAATGTAAATCCATCAACATCTTTTTATCTTTGTTTTATTGCTGCATTCCTTAAGTGTTTATTAATTTTATTCAAGGCAAATAAGTTGTTCAGTGCTTTGGGCATGATTTGCCTCTCTAGCTGCGTCAAAACAGCTGTGGATCTGCAGCAAAATCCGCAATGTGTGCACATACCTTAAGGAGTTCTAGAGAAGAAAATTGGGGTGTCTTGTTCCATGCACATTAGACAGGAGTAAACATATTTTCTCACATCCTTCCAACAATTAGTCCACCAAAAAGAATGAAACAGTAGTTCTTTCATTTTCATGACTCCAGGGTGTCGTACACGTTTAGAATCATGGACATGTTTGAGGACTTCAAGTCAGGAAGATTTGTGGACATATATTTGGTGGTTATGCATCCAAAACCCCTCCTAAGAGAAAGATCAACGTCTTTAGATGGATGGTTAAAAAAGTCCAATTGATATCCATCTTTAATCTTCATTAAAAATTCTCTGGTGTCCAGTATTCCCAAAAGAATTTTGGTATGTAAAATGGTACAGTCAGTGTTAGACCTCCCCCGAGATCCAGGTTCAGTACATATCGGACAGAGCACCAGTCTTGCCGTTTCTTCAATCAGGTCGATAAGAAGTCAGAAAATTAACCCCTTTCTGACATTAGACGTACTATCCCATTGAGGCGACCTGGGACTTAACTCCCAGGGACGGGATAGTACGTCATAGGCGATCGGCCGCGCTCACAGGGGGAGCATGCCTGATCACGGCCGGTTGTCAGCTGATCCGGGTGTCCTCCTCCCTGCAGGCCCCAAATCCAAGATGGCCACGGGGTGCCTTCTGGGTCCTGCAGGGAGGTGACTTTGCAAGCGCCTGCTGAGAGCAGGCACCGGCAAGCCCACAGCACTGCCTGTCAGATAATTGACCTGACACAGTGCTGTGCAAAGTGTCAGATCAGCAATCTGACAATATACCATGATGTCCGACCCTGGGTCAAAGTAAAAAAGTAGAAAAAAGAAATATTTACATGTGTAAAAAAAAATCAATCAATAAAATCCTAAATAAATATATATATATAGTTCCAATAAATACATTTCTTTATGTAAATAAAAAAAACAGTAAAAGTACACATATTTATCATCGCCGCGTCCGTAACGAACCGACCTATAAAGTTGTCCCACTAGTTAACCCCTTCAGTGAACATCATAAAAAATAATTAAAAAACAAGGCAAAAAACAATGTTTTATCATCATACCGCCGAACAAAAAGTGGAATAACACACGAGCAAAAAGATGGATATAAATAAACATGGCACCACCGAAAACGACATCTTGTCCCGCAAAAACGAACCACCATACAGTGTCATCAGCAAAAAAATAAAAAAGCCTCCGCTCCACCTTCTAAGCTGCATCACCATCGGCCCCAGCGGATCCCTTTAAGCAGCATCGGCCATCCCAGGCCAAGTACCACAGGTGGCGTCAAGAGCATTAGACTTTATTTCCCCACTACACTTTATTCCCCCTTTAATTGGATGCCAAGAGCCATGGACCGGGTCACCGCATCCATGACCTTCCCCATTAAGAACTGTTTCTGGCCAGGTACCCACGGCCATGGCAAGCGCTCCAGAAGGAAAAGTGTGGTAGAAAAAGGTGCACAAGCAACCGGGATAATCACAGCCCTGAAAGGATTGTTAAGAATAGGCCATTCAAAAATTTGAGGGAGATTCACAAGGAGTGGACTGATACTGGAGATATTGCTTCAAGAGCCACCACATGCAGACGCATCCAGGACATGGGCTACAGGTGTCACATTCCATGTGTCAAGCCTCTCATGGCAATAGACAATGTCAGAAGCGTCTTACCTGGGCCAAGGAGAAAAAGAACTGAACTGTTTCATAGTGGGCTGAGGAGTTATTTTCAGATGAAAGTAAATCTTGCATTTCATTTGTAAATCAAGGTCCCAGAGCCTGGAAGAAGAGTGGAGAGGCACAAAATACAAGCTGCTTGAGATCTAGTGTCAAGTTTCCACAATCGATGATGCTTTGGGAATCTTTGTCATCTGTTGGTGTAGGTCCACTGTGTTTTATCAAGAAGAAAGTCAACGCAGCTGTCTACCAGGAAATTTTAGAGCACTTCATGCTTCCCTCTGCCGACAAGCTTTTGTGAGATGGAAATTTCATTCTCCACTTGGACTTGGCACCTGTCCATACTGCCAAACCTACCAATACCAGGTTTAAAAACAACAGCATCACTGTGCTTGGCCAGCAAATTTGCTTAACCTTAACCTCAGAGAATTTATGGGGTATTGTCAAGAAGAGGATGAGAGACACCAGACCCAACAATGCAGACAAGCTGAAGGCTGCTAACAAAGCAACCTGGGCTTCCATAACACCTCAGCAGTGCCACAGGCTGATCGCCTCAGTGCCATACCACATTGATGCAGTAATTGATGCAAAAGGAGCCCTGACCAAATACTGAGTGCATTTACTGAACATACAATTCGGTAGGCCAACATTTTGGATTTTATAATCATTTTTTCAGGCTGGTGTTACAAAGTGTTCTAATATACTGAGATAATGACTTTTGGGTTTTCAATGGCTATAAGCCATAATCATCAACATAAACAGAAATAAAAACTTGAAATAGATCACCCTGATTGTAATGACACAGTATAATATACGAATTTCACTTTTTGTATTGAAGAACTGAAATAAATTACATTTTTGATGATATTCTAATTTAGCGAGAATCACTTGTATTTTTCACCTTCCTAACCCTGCCAAATTTTACAATTCTGACCAGTGTCAAAGAATGTGGTAATAACTCTGGAACGCTTCAACGGATTCCAGTGATTCTGAGAGTTTTTTTTCTTGACATATTGTACTTCATGCTGGTGGTATAATTTCTTCAATAAGACATGTGTTTATTTGTGAAAATAATGGAAGTTTGGGGAAAATTTAGCAATTCTCAAACTGTTAGTTTTAATGCCTTTAAATCAGAGAGTTATGTCAAACAAAATTGTTAATAAATAACATTTCCCACATGTCTACTTTGCATCAGCATAATTTTTGAAACAATTTTTTTTGTTGGGAAGTTGGAAGGGTTAAAACTAGTGTTGAGCATTCCGATACCGCAAGTATCGGGTATCGGCCGATACTTGCGGGTATCGGAATTCCGATACCGAGATCCGATACTTTTGTGGTATCGGGTATCGGTATCAAAACAACATTAATGTAATAATGTGTAAAAGAAAGAATTAAAATAAAAAATATTGCTATACTCACCTCTCCGACGCAGCCTGGACCTCACGGAGGGAACCGGCAGCGTTCTTTGCTTAAAATTTGCGCGTTTACTTCCTTCCGTGAAGTCCCGGCTTGTGATTGGTCGCGTGCCGCCCATGTGGCCGCGACGCGACCAATCACAGCAAGCCATGACGTAATTTCAGGTCCTTCAGGATTTTTAAAATTACGTTCTGGCTTGTGATTGGTCGCATCGCGGTCACATGGGCGACGCGACCAATCACAAGCCATGACGTCATGGGAGGCAGGACATGCGCGCATTTTAAAATGCGCGCCGCGCGCATTTTAAAATGCGCGCGTGTCCTGCCTACCGTGACGTCCCGGCTTGTGATTGGTCGCGTCGCCCATGTGGCCGCGACGCGACCAATCACAGCAAGCCGTGACGTAATTTCAGGTCCTTCAGGATTTTTAAAATTACGTTCTGGCTTGTGATTGGTCGCGTTGCGGTCACATGGGCGACGCGACCAATCACAAGCCGTGACATCACGGGAGGCTGGACACCCGCGCATTTTAAAATGCGCGGGTGTCCAGCCTCCCGTGACATCACGGCTTGTGATTGGTCGCGTCGCCCATGTGACCGCGACGCGACCAATCACAAGCCAGAACGTAATTTTAAAATCATGAAGGACCTGAAATTACGTCACGGCTTGCTGTGATTGGTCGCGTCGCGGCCACATGGGCGGCACGCGACCAATCACAAGCCGGGACTTCACGTAAGGAAGTAAACGCGCGAATTTTAAGCAAAGAACGCTGCCGGTTCCCTCGGTGAGGTGAGTATAGCAATATTTTTTATTTTAATTCTTTCTTTTACACATTAATATGGATCCCAGGGCCTGAAGGAGAGTTTCCTCTCCTTCAGACCCTGGGAACCATCAGGGATACCGTCCGATACTTGAGTCCCATTGACTTGTATTGGTATCGGGTATCGGTATTGGATTGGATCCGATACTTTGCCGGTATCGGCCGATACTTTCCGATACCGATACTTTCAAGTATCGGACGGTATCGCTCAACACTAGTTAAAACTTGACCAGCAATTTCTCATTTTTTCGACAAAATTTACAAAACCATTTTCCTAGGGACCACATCACATTTGAATTGACTTTGAGAGGCAATATGGCATAATATACCCCAAAGTGACACCATCCTAAAAACTGCACCTCTTTAGACCCTAAATTTTTTATTCTCGCTAGGGTAACGGGAAAAATCATATTAAAAAACTCAGAATACAAAAGCATCCAAAAGACTCCATAAAATCACTTGCTTTGTTAAATTTCAATAAAAAAAAATTCAACTTGAATGTCACAAGCCAATGGGTGAAATGTATAGATAGACGTGTTTCAGACTCTCAGGACTTTAATCATTGCATTGAGTCATCATGGCAACGATCGGGCCCCTGTGATGACATTGCGGGGGCACCGATCAGAGTGGAGATTAGGCTCCCTCCCTGTGCATGCCTGCTAAATGCTGTGATCACTAGCAATTGCAGTATTTGGGTGTTAATGTGCTCCTGGCACCGATTGCTGGGTGTCAGCTGTCAGAATCAGGTGACACCCAGAGGCAATTGCACGCACAAGCTCTTGTGCACACAAAAATCGGTATGACATATGCATGCGTCCAAGATCTTTAAGTACCATCCAACCTGGACGTATAGATACGTCAAATGTCATAAAGAGGTTAAGGCCTCTGTTGTGAATTCCGTTCTCGGGCTCCCTCCTGTGGTCATGAGCGGTACTTTGTGAGTTCTGTTCTTGGGCTCCCTCTGGTGGCTTTGAGCGATACGGCTGGTCTGTAGCTGGGCTCAGCTGCCTCATTTTCTGCTATTCTGGCTCCTATTTAACTCCACCTGGACCTTTACTTGTTGCCTGCTGTCGTTGTATTCAGTACTGGTTCAGATCTCTCTTGGACTTCCCTTGTGACCTGTCTCCTCCTGGAGAAGCTAAGTCTTGCTAGTTCATGTTTGCTCATTGTTTTCTTTGAAAATGTTTCTCAGTATATTATGAGTTCAGTCCAGCTTGCTTATATGTGATTTTCTCGCATGTTGGAAGTTCTGGGGTGCAGAGTTGCGCCCCTCACATCGTGAGTCGGTGTGGGGGTTTTTTGTATTCTCTGCGTGGATAATTTTGGTAGTATTTTATACTGACCGCACAGATTCCTTGCTATCTTCTGACTATTTAGTGTTAGCGGGCCTCATTTGCTAAAACCTGTTTTCATTTCTACGTTTGTGCTTTCCCCTTAACTCACCGTTATTATTTGTGGGGGGCTGTCTAAACTTTGGGGTAATTTCTCTGAGGTAAGTGAGGCTTTGTTTATCTCTAGGGGTAGCTAGTTTCTCAGGCTGTGAAGAGGCGTCTAGGTCCTTAGGAACGCTCCACGGCTGCCTATAGTGTGTGTTGATAGGATCAGGGTTGCGGTCAGTAAAGTTCCCACATTCCCAGAGCTTGTCCTTTAATTTCTGGTTTACTTATCAGGTCAGTTTTTGTGTTCCTAACCACCAGGATCATAACAGGCCTCGCTCACATCAGCATATAGAAACTAGCTCTGATGTTGCTCGTGAAATGTTAGGTGAGTGAAATCCAAATGGTACTCCGTATGTCATACCAGTCCTATGCGAGTGAGAGATTTTTTCTTCTGCAGCAACCACATGCCAACCGTATGACATGCATATGCAATCCGTATGTGATGCGTTTTTAACATATTTTTCTAATTCAGAAAGAGCCTTTTATTGTAGGACATTTTACATTGTTAACCTTATATAAACCCCTTAGCAAAGGTCAGAGGCTGAACACATCCATATATTTGTGGGGATACCCATATCATCTATTTTTCCCAGACTCTTTTGAATATATTGCCTGCAGTTATGGCCAGTCTAAACTTGGTGCTCAATACTCTGGAACAGGTCCTGTATAAATGGATGTTATACAAGGAATTGGAGTCAAGGTATCTGCCTACTGTTACAAGTAGGCGTTGCAGATACTGGGATGATCCACTCCTCAACAACTGTTCTACAAGAGGGAATTTTGCCGGTATGTATGGCCAGCTACGTAGGAACCTGGACAAATGTTTTGCTTACTGTAGAATGACCATCAATACCTTTGACCGCCTATTGTGGCAGCACGGTGGCGTAGTGGTTAGCACTGCAGCCTTGCAGCGCTGGAGTCCTGGGCTCAAACCCCACCAAGGACAACATCTGCAAAGAGTTTGTATGTTCTCTCTGTGTTTGTGTGGGCTTCCTCCAGTTTCCTCCCACATTCCAAAGACATACTGATAGGGAATTTAGATTGTGAGCCCCATTGGGGACAGTGATGATAATGTGTGCAAACTGTAAAGCGCTGCAGAATATGTTAGCGCTATATAAAAATAAAGATTATTATTATTGTGGAAGTTTAGCCAGACATTACTTTCTAAAACACCTTTTTTCACTGAAGTGTTTCTGCTGAAGAATGCCTGCTGTCTACCCTGAAGTAATGTCATAGACTAACGTATGATTCATTAATGGAATTTCATAAATGGTGTTTAAAGCACGGATGATAATTATTTAACTGTAACCCAAATTGTTCTTTATTTTAAAAACTTATGTTGTAACTCACATCAGTCCTTTTGGCTTTTTTAAACTTCGTTATTGTCCAAAATACTGGCACATCATGATTTTTGTTACACCTTTTTTTGTACTACAGTTTACACTTAGTCATTTGCACCTAAGTGTCATTATTAGTGTTGAGCATTCCGATGCTGCAAGTATCGGGTATCGGCCGATACTTGCTGTATCGGAATTCCGATACCGGGATTCCGATACTCTTGTGGTATCGGGTATCGGGTATCAGAACAACATTAATGTTAAAATGTGTAAAATAGAGAATTAAAATAAAAAATATTGCTATACTCACCTGTCCGACGCAGCCGGGACCTCAGCGCAGGAACCGGCAGCGTTGTTTGTTTAAAATTCCCGCTTTTACATGGTTACGCGAAGTCCCGGCTTGTGATTGGTCAGGGCGGCCATGTTGCCGGGCCGCGGACCAATCACAGCAAGCCGTGACGAAAATACGTCACGGCTTGCTGTGATTGGTCCGCGTCCCGGCAACATGGCCGCCATTAACCAATCACAAGCCGTGACGTCACGGGAGGCTGGAAACGCGCTCATTTTAAAAAGGGCGCGTGTCCAGCCTCCCGTGACGTCACGGCTTGTGATTGGTTGCGTCGCGGTCAACCAATCACAAGCCGGGAGGCTGGACACGCGCCCATTTCAAAATGAGCGCGTCCAGCCTCCCGGCTTGTGATTGGTTGATCGCGGCGCAACCAATCACAAGCCGTGACGTCACGGGAGGCTGGACACGCGCCCATTTCAAAATGAGCGCGTCCAGCCTCCCGGCTTGTGATTGGTTGATCGCGGCGCAACCAATCACAAGCCGTGACGTCACGGGAGGCTGGACACGCGCCCATTTTAAAATGAGCGCGTGTCCAGCCTCCCGTGACGTCCCGGCTTGTGATTGGTCAGGGCGGCCATATTGCCGGGACGCGGACCAATCACAGCAAGCCGTGACGTAATTTCGTCACGGCTTGCTGTGATTGGTCCGCGTCCCGGCAACATGGCCGACCTGACCAATCACAAGCCGGGAATTCACGTAACCAAGTAATAGCGCGATTTTTAAACAAACAACGCTGCCGGTTCCCTCGCTGAAGTCCCGGCTGCGTCGGACAGGTGAGTATAGCAATATTTTTTATTTTAATTCTTTCTTTTACACATTTATATGGTTCCCAGGGCCTGAAGGAGAGTTTCCTCTCCTTCAGACCCTGGGAACCATCAGGAATACCGTCCGATACTTGAGTCCCATTGACTTGTATTGGTATCGGGTATCGGTATCGGATTGGATCCGATACTTTGCCGGTATCGGCCGATACTTTCCGATACCGATACTTTCAAGTATCGGACGGTATCGCTCAACACTAGTCATTATACATTTTTGTATTTGTATTTTGTATTTGTATTTTTTTAAGGCTGAATTTACTAAATTAATCTAATTTTTTATTTAATATATTTGTAATTCATCAAATATGACATTAACCAACTCTGTGAGGTACAATTTTTTTTAGTTTGGGTATTATTTATGTTTTTTTCTTATTCTGTTTTCACTTTAGATTTTTTACTACTGGACTCTGATTTGTTGCACTCCACTTGGAGCTTCTTCTGGGGAAGTTAACGATCTTGAACATTCCTAGACGAAGCATTTCACTGTGAAATGAGCATTGGGTTTGGTGAGTCCATGGTTTCATACACTGCAGGTAACATTACCTTTACTATTAGTCCTAAATGCGTGGTTTGTATGCTGTTATTTTCATGCTATGCAGGATTGTCACTGACTTTTTTACGCTTCATTTAGCACTTCTTTTTACATTCTGTATGGACACTTATTTTGGGGCAAAATACTTTGTTGTAATTTACTGATTTCATATGGACTATACAGGGAATTATACTCTATGCTAGCCATGTTTACCCACTGTTTTGTTTCCTGCATTTGTTTCTCCCATTCGTGTTGATCTATTATGATTTTGATTTTAAATATATGTATTTTTTTATCATTTACAATAAAGATTTTTTTTTAGCCCTCTATAAAGAAGTTTCATATCTTTAAGTGTTTTTCAAATATGGCATTAACCAACTCTGTGAGGTACATTTTTTCTGTAGTTTGAGTATTTATATATTTTTCTCTTATTCTATTTTCATTATAGATTGTTTGCTACCGGCCTCTGCTTTGCTGCCCTTTATTAGGAGTTTCATCTGGTGAAGACACCGTTCTCAAACATTATAATTGACAAAAACCACACAGGCGCTATGCGTAACTGTGCCTAAAAAAGGGGGAGGGGGAGCAGAGGAGGAGAAGGGGCAGGGGAAGGAAGCTGCTGGTATTTAGACAGATCTATCCTGGGTTCAAGCCCCACTAAGGACAACATCTGCAAAGAGTTTGTATGTTCTCTCCGTGTTTGCGTGGGTTTCCTCCAGGTAATCTGGTTTCCTCCCACACTCCAAAGACATACTGATAGGGAATTTAGATTGTGAGCCCCAACGGGGACAGCAACGATAATGTGTGCAACCTGTAAAGAGCTGCGGAATATGTTAGCGCTATATAAAAATAAAGATTATTTATTTATCTGTGCTATCTTCTGTCAGGTATATTCACAAAAATAATAATAGATAGAAAATACCGTGCTATAAAGGATATAATTAAGGCTGGTGTCCTAAATCGCCAAAAGCAGTACGCGCATATAAATATATTTTAAATTAAGTTCAGTTAGATCAATTAGATCAATCACACTCAGAGGTTTCTAAGTCAAAGTGCTGTGTTTAGTACTCCATATAATAATCCAGTGAATGGCCACTCATTTAACATGATCATAAGTTCCACAAACCTTTTTTTATCAGGAGAGTTATATAATCCAGTACGTGAAGGGTGAAGTGCTATATGGAGACACTCCGTGGTCCGCTGGGTGGGCAGCCATTAGTTGTAACTCTTGTGCAGAGCTAGATGGTATATGTAGTTTCTGTACTGCCGGGTGTTAAGCAGGGGGAAAAGCACTGAAGCGTGCAGAGCCAGAGACGTCCCGGCCGGAGGCATCCCTGGTTATAGGAGGAGAAAAAAAAAAAAAGGAGAGAAAGATGGCCGATGCTGCTCGGCCGTACAACCAAAATGTGACGTCACAGGTCTATGGAGTCTAAAGGGTCAGAAACAACCAATGCATTTTGAAGTGGATCACACTTCTTCATCAGGGTTATGGCCCCCTACAGGCGACTCCGTATATATATTGTGCTCGGCCACTATCCTCACCTATTGTCATTAACCCTCTACATACCAAACCATTATTTTAGCTCAGCAACAAGTATGATTACTAGATATACTGCCTCTATTTTCTACACATTAAGTTAATCACATATTAATATTTTTAAAATATAATTTTTATTAGATTAAGATTAAAAATAGTGGTGATTAAAAATTATGAAAATTAAAAAATGAATAAACATTGGTGAAACATACTGAAAAGGATAAATTGTGAATTATTTCTAATTGATTAGGATTCCTTATCATACATATTATACAGCATATTGCTGTTTTAGGAGTTGATTAAAACAAGGTGCAGCATTATAAAAGAAAGGTGATTGTACTTATATACATGCCATGCTATTGAAGCCTATATGTTATTGTATATCTCTAAAAGATATTATGGTGATGAGGCAAGTACATAACATTCTTTATAGAATGCCATTATGCTGGATATGAATGTAATAGTACTCCTTATTTTAGGTGAAATTAAAAAGCATATAGCTCTAATTCACAATTAAGGCCATTGGGACCAAGCTGTCTAACATAAAGAATCCATTCAGATTCCCTTCTGGACATTTGTTTAATAAAATCACCCCCTCTTCAGTTTTGGTGTACCACCTGAATTCCACAGAAATGGACGTCTTTAAGTGATTGTCTATGTTTCTCTTTATAATGACGTGAGAGGGGGTGTCCCATAAAACCTTTTAAAATATTCTTAAAATGCTCCTTCAGGCATGTATTAAGGTGCTGTTTTGTACGGCCCACATAGAGCTTTTTGCACGGGCATTGTATAATATAAATAACACCCTTTGAATTACAGGATATGTGGTCCTGAATGGCGAAATCCCTAGTTTCATCCGCGTTTGAAAATATCAATTGTCTTTGTTTCCTAAAAGTGGTGTGAACACATGCAAAGCACACCCCACAGGGTAAAAATACAGTTTTTGATTTATCCCAAGTTTTTGGGTTATGCAGCGTTCTTGTATGGGTCATTTTGGTTGTGGGGGCTATGACATGGCCCAATGACTGGGATTTTTTATATATAAACCTGGGATTAGTGGGAAGAAGGTCTCCTACTACTTTATCCTTTTTCAAAATCGGCCAGTGTTTCCGTACAATGTTAACAAATGTTTTATAACCTGCATGGAACTATGTGATAAACGATAATTTTAAAATCTGTTCCTGCAGGTTGCCATTGCTGATATCATTATTCTTACCACTCACACCCTTATTATTATCAGTGTCAGTTTTTTTCATCAGAGATTCCCTTGATAGAAGAGTTACATCACCCTATGCTTTTTCCAATAGGGGTCACGGGTAACCTTTATCTTGGAATTGTTATGTTAAGTGGTTCACCTCTTCGTTATAGTCCACCATGTTGGAACAATTGCGTCTGACCCTTGTATACTGACATTTTGGTATATTGGTTAGCCATACCTGGAGGTGGCAGTTGGTAATATGAATGAAACTGTTCAAATCCACCTCCTTACGATGGCACTTGGTATACAGTTGGTTATTTTCTATGTAGATGTTCAAGTCTAGAAAGTTGATATTAGTATTACTGATATTTGGTGTGAACTCTAGGCCATACTGGTTAGTATTGAGGCCTGCAATAAATCTGTCTAGATCGGATTGGGAGCCTTCCCATATGAACAGAATATCATCTATAAACCAGCGCCATATAACTAGGCCCGGGTGTAACTGTCCTGCAATTTGAATGTGGGACTCCTCCCATTTGAAGACATATATATTCGCATAACTTGGCGCGAACCATGTCCCCATTGTGGTCCCCCATGTCTGAAGATAGTGTTGGCCTTTATACACAAAGTAGTTGTGCTGCAATATGAATTTTATGCAATATAAAATGTATTGGATTTGTGCTGGGATATAAGTACCCAAAAAGTTAAGAAAATGGCCTGCTGCTTGACAGCCCTTTTCTTGATTCATGACTGTGTACAGGGACTTTATGTCTAGGGTCGCTAATATATACCTATTCTTCAATTGAATTCCCTCCAAGATTTCTAGTGTGTGGCCTGTGTCTTTACGGTATGCTGGAATAAGCTTCATGCATTTCTGCAGGTGTACATCCACATATCGGGATAGATTGGCAATCAAATTATTTATTCCAGATAAGATAAGTCTATCGGGTGGACATGATTTATCTTTATGTAGTTTTGGAATGTGGTAGAATACTGCCTTACTGTTAGGGGTCGAGTTCCCGCATCTGCACAGGGGGAATCTTGGCCCATCTTTGCTGCGGTCTGCCATTCTTCTCCTGCTACAGTGGAGCCTGCTCAGCGGAGATGTCGGTCCCAGTGTCTCACTTAGTCTGACTCTGTGCAAAGGGTTACTGCTGCTTTTCCAGCTTCTGCCATTCGAGCCAGTGCTGGGCAGCAGCGAGCGGACGCTTTTGGGACCTGCTTTTCTCCTTCTGAGCATGCCCAGGGTAGGATTTCTCATTGGAGATCAAGGGTCACATGATTAGATACTGCAGCAAAACCCATTGGTTCTCCAGGAAGGTCCTGAAGGTGCTCAGGCTCTGTGGCAGCCTCTCATTGGTCCTTCTAGGAAGGTCCTGTACTTGCTGCAGCTATAAAAGGTTTGCATGGCCGCACGGCCATGCACTAGTATCAAATCTAAGTTATGTGCTTTGCGCCAGTGTGGTTCCATGTAGATGTGTTCGGGGACCTGGCTGAAATAAGCCCAGAGAATACCGGCACCTCCAGTGAGGAGATTGTGTGTATGGATTCAGGGCCCCGGCTGAAATAAGCCCCTAGAATACCGGCTCCTCCGGTGAGGAGATTGTATGATTGCTTCTTTGATTGCGTAACCACAAACTGCTATCTGCTCAACAGTTACTGTGTACTTCTGTGAGTTTAACAGGACACAGTGCTTTCTTTAGGCGACTCTGTGAAGTAACAGAGTTCACTTCTACCACCATATAGGGCCACCATTTGCCAGCAGCAGGTTCTCTCCTGCACGGTGGACCCCAGGCTGCGAACGCACCAAATAACATCTCTCTATTTACTCGATGCATTCCGCCAGCCTTAACACTTACTAGGATTTTTGTTCAAAATGTACTGCAATATGCAATATTAAAAAAATAAAACACTGCTGCAAATTTCAAGAACTACAGAAAGTATGTTTATTTGCAATATTTGAAATGAAAATAACCTTAACTTGGGTGAAATGCTTGCTAAGCCACAAAATAAATTATGTATTTGAGCCTAATGTTATACATAAAAACTTTCTAAATTGAGGGAGATGATGGGGAGGGGGGGGGGGACTGACAGAAGGGTTAGGTTGGGTAGAATGATGAGGGAAGCCTAAATATGGCAACAAGGATGGTCGTGGGATGAAAGGGGGTTTGTATGGATGTTGGTGGAGGGCCATAGCTTTCATGACCAGTAGGTCCAAATGCAGGATCCGAGTGTGGTTCCCTGGGATATTGTTGGCTTCTATGTCCCACATGGTAGGTATGGGTGGGAGGCCCATGAGCCTTACTTCCACTGGGCCAAAAAATCTTGCTTCTCAGAGTGGACATTACAGTAATCATGCAGTCCATAATATGGTGTGAGTGGTGCTGCTGGTGGTTGTCCTGCTATTGTTGAGGCTGATGGTGGTGCTGCTGCTGTTTGGACTGCTGGTGGTGGTGATGATGCTGGCATTGGTGATGGTAAGGCCTGCCCCAAAACAGTTTTGGCTTGCTGTTACCTGTGTGAAAGTCTCTGCTGCCTTGTTTAAGAAAGTCAAAGACATCCTGGGGATCACTGAATGGGATAGTTACATCAAGTAGGTGAAGAATGGAAGCTTTGGTTCGGATTCAGATTTAGGTCAGAAATTAGCTCAGATGTTGAGCCAAACTCCAACAAAAAGCCTCCTCACCTTCATCATTAATGGTGCAAAATAGATAGCCGATTACTCAACTATCTAACTTGTGCCTTGTCGTGTTGGTGAGGGCCTTCTTCCTTCGACTGAGCCGGCGGGGTAAGGGTGCAGCTTAGATTGATGTGTCAAGGGGCAAGATGGAGCTACTACCCTAACCCTGCTCCTCTTACTTGGATGCTTAATCAGGTTCCACTGATGGTCCTGGAGCCTCCTCTAATGGGGTCACCACTTCAGCCTCGGATGCTTTTTCCCTGTCCCGTAAGTTGCTTAAAATTCTGAAAAAAAAAAAGGTTTAAAAAACAATATGCAACTCAAAGAGTTTTTTTAGCATGTAAATGGCCTGAGGTTCTAACTTACGGACTTAAATCCATGATGAGAGCAAGGAAATTTAACCAATCCATGTACAGATAGGGTGTCTTCTTTGGGGACCCATTTCCATGTTTTGCTAGCTGGTGCCACTCCCTTCTGTACTGATCTCTGCAGAGGAGCCATCTTCTTGTGTCATCAATCACAGCAATGGGGATCATTTTGAGTTACAAATATAATTCAAAAACAGAACAGGAAAGATATGTTAACTGTTTTCGATAAGGTTATTTATATTTTTAGATAAGATTAAACAGGACAAAAAAAACATTGACAGTTGCATGGTTGCCGACATGAAACATTATATAATATAGAGGTGCCAATTTCCAAACAAACATAAATTATGGACAATAATCAATAGGATATGTTCAATTAAAATAAATAAATGTTTTGCAGTGAAATCTGGTCAATAAAAAGCAGCAAATGAGATAGAAAAATTTAGCACGTTTAACATAATACATGTCGGGAGCATTAATGTTACATTATATACATAAAGCAAGATGTTGGATGGGGCATTGTGTAAAGGCATGATGAAACATAAAAAAACAATAATATATAAATACTTACTAATACCATTTGTACATCACATGTACTCTTCATATTGCGGATATAATTGTATGTCCAGGATGCATCCTTTCTTTATCCCAAGTCCCTGAGTTCCCATATCTCCATGTGCTCCTAGACCTGCCCCAGCACGTTTTCCACATTTATTGGCCTAGAGATTTTAAAATAGCTGTTAAACTCTGTGGAGGCGTGGATTGCAAACTGATGGTTCACAATAGCTTAGGGGAGGGTGGCAACACTTTCCTATGTGTCACTTCCTGTCAGGATGGTTGAATATCCTTTTATTTTTTTCATTCTATGCGGAAAATGCAGACATCATACAGTTGTCTGGTTTTTTTTCCGCCACCCATTGACTTACATTGGCAAGTCTCTTCCGATATACAAGGACAATTGCGGCCTGCTGCAATTTCTTTTCTCATCCATATTACAGCTGAGAAAAAAAACACAGAACAGCACTGACTAATTGAATAACATTTATACAAGTGCAGACCGAATTTTTATGGGATTGCATTCATCCAATTTATACACAGGTTTGAGGGAGGCCTTAATAGCTACCTGGGACCGAGCTGCACTATTGACAAGTCATACAGGCCAGTCCCCGCTCACAGTTATTGGCAAACCTTTGCATCCATGCACGCATAAGCAGAGGCTTGTCAGTCACTGTCAGTGGGTGGGAAGAAGCTATTAAAAGTATATTATTTTTCTGAAACATTGCAGCATTTCAGTGACAAACACACATGGCTGTGATCAGACATCCAATGGCTGATACATGCTGACCACAGTTTGGGTAGCATGTATAAGCTGACAGGTTAGCTTTAAAGAAGAAAAAAAAGGGAATTACTTACCTCACTAGGTGATCTCCCACAGCTCTGCCTTCTTCCTCCTGTGGTTGGCGTGTACCGCTGAGTCACAGTGAAAGATGGACAGGAAGCCAAGCATGGCTTCCTGTAGGTGTGGTGCGATTCTCGATTGCTGGCAGAGAAGCTCCAAAAGCCATATTACCAGGCTATTAGCACAAAAACTGATGATGAGGGAAGCTGATCATGGAACCCCTGGTACCCATGCCCTCATAATAATCCCCAGGAGACCAACAATGAGACCAGGCATTATGTTCGCTCCATGCACAGGCCATGATATCCACCCATCTGTACCTGGAATAAATCTTGATTATTTTGATTATATCTGTTTTTCAATGAATATTGAATGATTATTACTAAACTTATTCACTTATTCATGTTAATAAAAGTTATTGTTCCTAAATGGATAGATGCATTCATGTTAAATTATTTAATTAATTTTAATTAGCAAGGTTAATCACAACATTTTTGTAAGTAACAAGATTCACTTATGTTGTGGATTTTAATTTATGCTAACTTATTTTAAAACTTACTCTGTTCACTTAATATAATGAATAAATAGCAAACTGTACATGTGATGCATAATTGTAATGAGCAGTAAAGGTCACAAACCAGTGAAGAATTTAAAACAGGAAGAAACGAGTAATTAAAATTCAAAGAATATATGAATGCAGTGAATTGGAAGATTTTTTCACCTGTAAAGGATAGTTAATAAAGAATTATTACTATTTTCTTGTACATTTATTTTCAGAGACTATCACATTGCAGTATCCAGCAATAATAATGAAGTACATGTAATTGTTTTCACTGTAAGACAGACTAAAAGGAAAAACTTATAGTTATTGTAAGCAACAATATGGTAATTTATTCTGTAGGTGATAAAAATGTTTGATAAATATTTTAGTCCAACAACAGAAATTGTGTAAGTTTCTACCAGAATTCCATGTAACTAGTGATGAGCATACGTGCTCGCCACTAGGGTTGAGCGAAACGGATCGTTCATTTTCATAAGTCACCGACTTTTGGCAAAGTCGGCGTCTCATGAAACCGAGCCGATCCCTGTGTGGGGTCGGCCATGCGGTACGCGACTTTCGCGCCAAAGTCGCGTTTCGATGACGCTAAAAGCGCCATTTCTCAGCCAATGAAGACAGACGCAGAGTGTGGGCAGCGTGATGACATAGTTCTCAGTCCCCACCATCTTAGAGAAGGGCATTGCAGTGATTGGCTTGCTTTCTGCGGCGTCACAGGGGCTATAAAGGGGCGTTCCTGCCGACCGCCATCTTACTGCTGCTGCTCTGAGCGAAGGGAGAGGTTGCTGCCGCTTCTTCAGAAGCAGGGATAGTGATAGGCAGGGTACATAAAGCTACAAACCGCTTGTGCTGTAGCGATTTCCACTGTCCAACACCACCTTTTGTTTGCAGGGACAGTGGAAGCTACATTTTTTTTCCCTCAGCGCTGTCGCTCATTGGGCTGCCCTAGAAGGCTCCCTGACCCTGATAGCTGCGTTGCTGTGCCTGTGTGTACGCCGCTGTGCAAACCAACTGCTTTTTTCAAAGCACAAATCCTGTTTTTCCTTCCTTTCTGCACAGCTATCTTGTGTGTTTGTCCACACTTTTGTGTGCAGCAGTCCTTATTATAGCTGCCATTCTTTTCTGAGATTACTGCAGGGAGATAAATATTGGCAAGTCTGCCTCTGTGCCATTGCTGTGGGTGGCATCTCTCTCATTGTGTGCCACCGAAAAACACTGTGTGATACTTGGCCATTTTTTTTTTTTGCTAAATTCTCCCTTTCCAAAAAAAAAAAATAGTGGGAGATAAATATTGGCAAGTCTGCCTCCGTGCCATTGCTGTGGGTGGCATCTCTCTCTCATTGTGTGCCACCGGAAAACACTGTGTGATAATTGGCCATTTTTTTTGTTTTTGGGTACATTCTCCCTTTTCAAAAAAAAATAATTAGTGGGAGATAAATATTGGCAAGTCTGCCTCCGTGCCAGTCCTGTGTGTGGCATCTGTCTCTCATTGTGTGCCACCGAAAAACACTGTGTGATACTTGGCCATTTTTTTTTTTCTAAATTCTCCCTTTTCAAAAAAAATTAGTGGGAGATAAATATTGGCAAGTCTGCCTCCGTGCCATTGCTGTGGGTGGCATCTCTCTCTCATTGTGTGCCACCGAAAAACACTGTGTGATACTTGGCCATTTTTTTTTTTTTCTAAATTCTCCCTTTTCAAAAAAAAAATTAGTGGGAGATAAATATTGGCAAGTCTGCCTCCGTGCCATTGCTGTGGGTGGCATCTCTCTCTCATTGTGTGCCACCGAAAAACACTGTGTGATAATTGGCCATTTTTTTTGTTTTTGGGTACATTCTCCCTTTTCAAAAAAAAATAATTAGTGGGAGATAAATATTCGCAAGTCTGCCTCCATGCCAGTCCTGTGTGTGGCATCTGTCTCTCATTGTGTGCCACCGAAAAACACTGTGTGATACTTGGCCATTTTTTTTTTTTTTCTAAATTCTCCCTTTTCAAAAAAAAAAAATTAGTGGGAGATAAATATTGGCAAGTCTGCCTCCGTGCCATTGCTGTGGGTGGCATCTCTCTCTCATTGTGTGCCACCAAAAAACACTGTGTGATAATTGGCCATTTTTTTTGTTTTTGGGTACATTCTCCCTTTTCAAAAAAAAATAATTAGTGGGAGATAAATATTGGCAAGTCTGCCTCCGTGCCAGTCCTGTGTGTGGCATCTGTCTCTCATTGTGTGCCACCGAAAAACACTGTGTGATACTTGGACATTTTTTTTTTCTAAATTCTCCCTTTTCAAAAAAAAAAAAAAATAGTGGGAGATAAATATTGGCAAGTCTGCCTCCGTGCCATTGCTGTGGGTGGCATCTCTCTCTCATTGTGTGCCACCGAAAAACACTGTGTGATACTTGGCCATTTATTTTTTTTAATTCTCCCTTTTCAAAAAAAAAATTAGTGGGAGATAAATATTGGCAAGTCTGCCTCCGTGCCAGTCCTGTGTGTGGCATCTGTCTCTCATTGTGTGCCACCAAAAACCAGTGTGTGATAATTGGCCATTTTTTTGTTTTTGGGTACATTCTCCCTTTTCAAAAAAAAAAAATTAGTGGGAGATAAATATTGGCAAGTCTGCCTCCGTGCCATTGCTGTGGGTGGCATCTCTCTCTCATTGTGTGCCACCGAAAACCACTGTGTAATACTGGGCCTTTTTTTGGGGGGGGTAAATTCTCCCTTTAAAAAAAAAAAAAAATAAGTGGTAGATAAATATTGGCAACTCTGCCTCTGTGCCAGTCCTGTGTGTGGCATCTGTCTCTCATTGTGTGCCACCGAAAACCAGTGTGTGATACTTGGCTTTTTTTTTTTTTTGGGGTACATTCTCCCTTTTCTAAAAAAAATAGTTAGTGGGAGATAAATATTGGCAAGTCTGCCTCCGTGCCAGTCCTGTGTGTGGCATCTGTCTCTCATTGTGTGCCACCAAAAACCAGTGTGTGATAATTGGCCATTTTTTTGTTTTTGGGTACATTCTCCCTTTTCAAAAAAAATAATTAGTGGGAGATAAATATTGGCAAGTCTGCCTCTGTGCCAGTCCTGTGTGTGGCATCTGTCTCATTGTGTGCCACCAAAAACCAGTGTGTGACACTTGGCCATTTTTTTTGTTTTTGGGGACATTCTCCCTTTTCAAAAAAAAATAATTAGTGGGAGATAAATATTGGCAAGTCTGCTTGAGTGCTGCTCCTGTTTGTGCCATATGTCTCAAATTATTGGGGCACAGAAAGCCTAGTGTGTAACATTGGGCCTGATTTTCCTTTCAGTGTCAGGCACCTATAAAGGTATACATAAATCCTACAGAAGTTTGAGTTCACCTTATAAGTTATTTTACAGTAACAAATAGCGTTACTTTGGTTACGTTTTGCAAACAATGAGGAAGTCTAGTGGAAGAGGTCGTGGCCGTGGGCGGTCATTGTCAGCTGGTAATGATGGTAGTGGTGGTGGAGCATCAGGTGGTCATGGTAAAAGCAGTACAGCACCTAAGTCTCGAGTTGTTGAGCCAAAAACGTTGTCTGCCTACACAAGGCCTCGAACGCTCTCTTTTCTGGGAGTAGGAAAACCACTTTTGAAGCCGGAGCAGGAGGAACAAGTATTGGCTTTCATTGCTCACTCTGCCTCTAGATCTTTCGCCTCCTCCTCGGAAAGTGCCAAATGTCAGAGCAGTGCATCATCAGTGGATGCTCCCGGTCAGGAACAAGTTGCTTCCTTGTGTCCTTCACCGAGAACAACAGTGAAGGATGCGTCAGTCGACACAACAGGTTACTCCATGGAGCTCTTTACACATACCGTTCCTGGGTTAGACAGTGAAACAGTTAACAGGCCATGCCCATTAGAAGTTGAATCGGACATGGAGTGCACAGATGCACAGCCACAGCCAGATTACTATGCTGTTCCTTTGACTCAGACCAGAACATTGCCCTCGCAGTGTACTGAGGCAGAATCAAACCCAGCGGAGACTATGGTGCCCCGTCAGGAACGCTATACCACCGGCTTACACGGTGACACAGACGAAGTTGCACACGACATAGAAGAGGAGGTCATAGATGACCCAGTTGTTGACCCCGATTGGCAGCCATTGGGGGAACAGGGTGCAGGTGGCAGTAGTTCAGAAGTGGAGGAGGAGGAGCCGCAGCAGGCATCAACATCACAACAGGTTCCATCTACCGGGCCCGTATCTGGCCAAAAACGCGTGGCAAAACCAAAACCTGTTGGAGGACAGCGTGGCCATCCGGTTAAAGAAGCTCAGTCTGCAATGCCTGAAAAGTTATCCGATAGTAGAAAGAGTGCAGTCTGGCATTTTTTAAAACAACATCCAAATGATCAGCGCAAAGTCATCTGTCAAAAATGTTCAACTACCTTAAGCAGAGGTCAGAATCTTAAAAGTCTAAATACAAGTTGCATGCATAGACATTTATCCACCATGCATTTGCAAGCCTGGAATAACTACCAAATGTCCCTAAAGGTTGCAGCACCCTCGGCCAATGAAGCTAGTCAGCAACGCTACATCCCTTCCCTCACTGTAAACCCACCATTTCCCGCACCACCGGCAGTATCTGTACAGCTTTTGTAGCCAGGCCAAAGCAGGCAGGGAATCACCAGGTTTGCAGTAGGAAACACTGCATGTAGGGCACCGGCAAGAATACCATCTCCAACCCTCTCTCACTCACCCATGTCCACCGGCACCACCGCTAGTTCCACGATCTCCAGCTCTCCAGTCCAGCTCACCCTACATGAGACTCTTGTTAGGAAAAGGAAGTACTCATCCTCGCATCCGCGTACACAGGGTTTGAACGCCCACATTGCTAGACTAATCTCATTAGAGATGATGCCCTACCGGTTAGTTGAAAGTGAAGCTTTCAAAGCGCTGATGGACTACGCTGTACCACGCCACGAGCTACCCAGTCGGCACTTCTTTTCTAGAAAAGCCATCCCAGCCCTCCAACAGCATGTTAAAGACCGCATCGTCCATGCACTCAGGCAGTCTGTGACTACAAAGGTGCACCTGACAACAGATGCATGGACCAGTAGGCATGGCCAAGGACGTTACGTGTCCATCACGGCACACTGGGTGAATGTGGTGGATGCAGGGTCCACAGGGGACAGCAATATTGGGACAGTTTTGCCTAGTCCACGGTCAAGGAAAGAGTTGGCTGTAGGCGTTCGCCCCCCCTCCTCCTCTTCCTCCTCCTCATGCAGAAGCGAGAGCTCGTCCACACACCGCAGTCGCACATCCACTCCATCCGCAGCTGCCACTGTTGCACACCAGGTGTGCCATTATGGGACAGCTAGTGGCAAGCGTCAGCAGGCTGTATTGGCAATGAAGTGTTTGGGCGACAACAGACACACCACGGAAGTTCTGTCAGAGTTCTTGCAGAATGAAACTCAGTCATGGCTGGGCACTGTACATTTTGAGGCAGGCAAGGTTGTGAGTGATAACGGAAGGAATTTCATGGCTGCCATAGCCCTTTCCCAACTGAAACACATTCCTTGCCAGGCTCACACCTTAAACCTGGCAGTGCAGTGCTTCCTGAAAAGTTATCCGGGGTTACCCGACTTGCTCCTCAAAGTGCGCAGACTTTGCTCGCATATCCGCCGTTCGCCCGTACACTCCAGCCGTATGCAGAACTATCAGCGGTCTTTGAACCTTCCCCAGCATCGCCTAATCATCGACATTTCAACAAGGTGGAACTCCACACTGCACATGCTTCAGAGACTGTGCGAACAGAGGCGTGCTGTTATGTTTTTGTGGGAGGATACACATACACGGGCAGGCAGTTGGATGGCAGACATGGAGTTGTCAGGTGTGCAGTGGTCGAATCTACAAGACCTGTGTCAAGTCCTTCAGTGTTTTGAGGAATGCACACGGCTGGTTAGTGCAGACAATGCCATAATAAGCATGAGCATCCCCCTAATGCGTCTGCTGATGCAAAGTTTGACGCACATAAAGGAGCAGGCGTCTGCAGCCGAGGAAGAGGAAAGCCTTGATGACAGTCAGCTATTGTCTGGTCAGGGCCTTGTAGAGGACGCGGTAGTGGGCGAAGAGGAGGTGGAGGACGAGGAGGATGATGGGGATGAGTACTTTTTGAATGAGGAAGCTTCTCCTGGGCCAACAGAAATTAGTGGCGTTGCAAGGCTGGGTTCTGTTTTTTTAAGGGAGACAAGTGACGTAGATTTGCCTGTAACAGCCCCTCCAACCAGCACAACCGCAGATTTGACAACTGGAACTTTGGCCCACATGGCGGATTGTGCCTTACGTATCCTCAAAAGGTACACACGCATTATTAAAATGATGAGCGATGACGATTATTGGTTGGCCTGCATCCTTGACCCTCGCTATAAAGGCAAATTGCAAAATATTATGCCACATGAGAACCTCGAACAAATATTAGCAACCAAACAAGCTACTCTTGTAGACCGTTTGATTCAGGCATTCCCAGCACACAGCGCCGGTGATGGTTCTCAGTCTCACACAAGCTGCAGGGGGCTACATGGCAGAGGTGTTAGAGGTGCACAAATCAGAAGTGGTGTTGGACAGAGGGGTTTTCTGACCAGGTTGTGGAGTGATTTCGCAATGACCGCAGACAGGACAGGTACTGCAGCATCTATTCAAAGTGACAGGAGACAACATTTGTCCAGTATGGTTACTAACTATTTTTCTTCCCTTATCAATGTTCTCCCTCAACCGTCATTCCCATTTGATTACTGGGCATCAAAATTAGACACCTGGCCTGAATTGGCAGAATATGCGTTGCAGGAGCTTGCTTGCCCAGCAGCTAGTGTGCTATCAGAAAGAGTATTCAGTGCTGCTGGTTCAATATTAACTGAAAACGGACTCGTCTGGCTACCCAAAATGTGGATGATCTCACCTTCATTAAAATGAACCACTCCTGGATTTCAAATTATTTTGCCCCACCTTTCCCGGCTGACACCTAGCTTTCCTATAAAAAGGTCTTGCTTGTGGACTGGTCTTACTGAGTGTTCCAATCTGTTAATTTGCAGCAGCTGTTTGTCCAGCATACGACATGTTTACACCTCCCCCAATGGGAAAAATCCCCCCACGGGGCCGTTGTCTCGCCACTTGGCGCAAGCACCCATTACAGTGCTGATTGTCTGAAGAGGTGGGTGTGCCCGCTTTTGGTCGACGGCACTGCCACTGGGTCCCTCATAGTACAATGTAGTGTCTCTGGCGGTGGTGGTGCGCACCCAACGTCAGACACACCATTGTAACATGAGGGGCCCTGGGGCGGTACCACCGTCCACAAGAGAGTTCCCCCCCAGCTCAAACTGTGCTCTACCACGTGCAAAATTATCTTGCGCAGCTCCACCAATGTTTAGTCTATGCACTGACATCATTCACTGGCTGGCACTGACAAACAATACCAATTTGTTTGCATCTATGATGCTAGTTAAAGTAGTCTGGGTCAGTGTCCTATATTGACACCAGTAAATACTAATTTACTGCCAAATTACTTTGTCATAAACTCTGCAGTTGAGCCCACCCCTGTACCTAAGCATGACACCCTTTTTTTACTTATAGTTGTTTTGCGAGACATTAACATCTATTTATTTTTTTGGAGTACTAACTGTGTCAGACACTCCTTGCAATACTCCTCCACTGACCACAATGCTGCCTGCCTGTGTATCCATGTAACCGATGTAAAACTGCCATGAGCCTATTGTTTGTTATTTTAGGCCTTTGATAGCCTGTCTGCGGTCCCTACTTGCATTACTCCTCCACTGACGACAATGCTGCCTGCCTGTGCATCCATGTAACCGATGTAAAACTGCCATGAGCCTATTGTTTGTTATTTTAGGCCTTTGATAGCCTGTCTGCGGTCCCTACTTGCATTACTCCTCCACTGACCACACCAATGCTGCCCGTTTACCCCTGGAACCTATTTTACAGTGCATAGAGCCTATTTTTTTATTTTATTTAATATTAATAAAGCCATGATGGACTACGCTGTACCACGCTATGGGCTACCCAGTTGACAATTCTTTTGCGAGAAAAGCCATCCCACCCCTCCACCAGCATGTAAAAGACCGCATTGTCCATGCACTATGTCAATCTGTGAGTCCAAAGGTACACCTGACAACAGACACATGGACCTGTAGGCATGGCCATGGAAGGTTACGTGTCCTTTGTGGCGCAATGGGTTAATGTATTGGATGCATGGTCCACACAGGGGACAGCCTGGTAAGTCTGTCTGCAGTCCCTAATTCAAGTTGTCCTCAAATGAATAAATCTGAGCTTCAACCTTCTGGCTCTCATTAAGTGCTGTTGTTTAAAAAAAAATGGTGTTTAGGGCCTACTAACGGTGTCTGCCCCTCCTTGGTGTTTGCCCTCAACTGAATACAGCTGAGCTTCAACCTTCTGGCTTACGGCCTATAGTATCAGATATTAAACTGCATTTGGCCTTCAACTTTGGTTATGGCCTACTAACGCTGTCTGCCCCTCCCTGGTGTTGACCTCAACTGAATACAGCTGAGCTTCAACCTTCTGGCTTTCGGCCTATAGTATCAGATATTAAACTGCGTTTGACCTTCAACTTTGGTTACGGCCTACTAACGGTGTCTGCCCCTCCCTGGTGTTGAGTCTGACCTCAACTGAATACAGCTGAGCTTCAACCTTCTGGCTCTCATTAAGTGCTGTGTTTTTAAAAATTGGTGGTTAGGGCCTACTAACGGTGTCTGCCCCTCCATGTTGTTTGTCCTCAACTGAATAAAGCTGAGCTTCAACCTTCTGGCTTTTGGCCTACAGTAGCAGATATTAAACTGCATTTGGCCTACTAGTGTGGTTGGGCCCTTAAAAAAGTGTCTGCTGCTCTTGGGTTTGCTACTCCACTGAACAAAGCAATGCCGCCTGTTTAGTCCTGTTACCAATTTTGAATTGCATTTAGCCTACTTTATTCTTTGGCCCTATATCTGTTTCCTCCTCATCCTGCCCATTGCCCAGCCACTGCTAGATGAGTCTGCTGGTACATTGACCTAGACCACTACATTCCCCTTGCACTCTACACAGCCAGAATCTGACCCTGCTGAAAGTAAGGTTCCCCTTCCAGCATGTTATACCACCTTACACAGGGACAAAGAGGAAGGTGCAGATGAAAGTGCAGGTTCCTTCATCAGGTGGGGGGGCATACTCTTTGGCGACGTCACGGGCACAGGGCCCCTCAGAGTACGCAAAAGTGTCGCTGCCGGTGGGAGGCGCCCCCGCCATGCAAACACACCGCTGTACTTTGAGGGGCCCTGTGCCAGTGCCAATGCGAACGAGTGGGCCCCCCCTGCTTGCTCAGGATCACAGCACTTGCAACGTTGAAATACTTACCTCTCCCTGCTCCACCGCCGTGACGTAGTCCACATTTCCTGGGCCCACTAAAGCCTTTGACCAGCCCTACCCCCCACAACTTTTGCCAAATGACTCCAATTTCCTATGCCCAACTATTATTATAAAGTTAATTAAGATTGACAAGCTTCAGAAACAAGAATGGATGTTTTTGGCATTAAAATGGGCACTGTAGGTGTTTTCCTGGCCTCCACGCACTGCCGACTATGCTTCCCCATTGACTTGCATTGGGTTTCGTGTTTCGGTCGATCCCCGACTTTTACCGATAATCGGCCGACTGCACTCGACTCAACTCTGGACAAAGTCGGGTTTCACAAAACCCGACTCGATCTTAAAAAAATGAAAGTCGCTCAACCCTACTCGCCACTACTCGGTACTCACCCGAGTATTACTGTACTCGGTGTACTCGGCTACCACCAAGTATTTCCGGGATTATTAGAAGGAGCTCCGGTCTCCATCTTGCAATTTTGGCACTCTTTAGAGCGCCAATGACCATGCAGGGATTGTCTGCCATGCACTGTAATGCCGCAGCCATCTTTGTTGTGGTGTTACAGTGACTGGCTTGCCTCACAGCTTCATCAGATCTATAAGAGACCTGGCACCGCCACGCTCTCCACATTCTGCTCCGGACTCTCCCTAGTGTAGGGAGAGCTGCTGCTGAGAGAGAGTCAGATTCTTACTTTTAATAGTTAGTGTGGATCGCCTAGTGTTCAGTCCACAAATCCTGATAAAACAACAGTCTTTTTTAGGGCTAATTCGGGGGTACATAGATTGCAGCGCTAGGTAGGCAAGGGAGTCTATGTGCACATATCCACATCAGTGCAAGGCCTGCAGGCACTGTATGTGAGTATATAGATCTCACTGCATACATATAAAGGCTCCATTACTGTCTGCTGCTGATGATGATTATTTTATATATACTTAGCTGCAGTTATCCGTGGCAATTTTATTTTTTGCAGCTTATAACTGCTCGCTTTATTAGAAAGCAATCCATAGCCCCCTTTTTTACACATTTATTTGCTTGGTCACGCTGCAGACTACAGCCAGGTCATTGCAATAGAAGAACGTGAAAATCTAACAATTTGAAAAAAAAAAAAAAATGTCCCAGGTATCAGATGTGAGTGCGCAGAAAAATCTGTCCTTTTTTTGGTAGTATATAATTTTTTTGTAGTGTCTTACAACATTTTTGGACACCATTTTGCTGCCCCAAAAGTCTGTAGCTGGCCCAAAAATTTTTATCTGCAGTTTTTACATTTAGAACTGTAATCCACACGCATCGCATATCATTATGCGATATCTGCATAACCTCATATCATTATGCTAAGCATTGTACAATTTTAGTACTCCAAGTTTTTTATTTTAGTGTTATAGCCAACTTATTGACACAATTTTGGTGGTCCCCAAAAAATCAAGGCCACATTTTGATCAGTCTGTTATCTCTGGCTGACGTCTGGTGCATCTGTGGTGTCAAAATCATTGCTTTGCAGGCATACGTTGCATTGTTTTGTCTGCTAGCCTTGATCTACTCAGTATTTAGTGTTTTCAAAAATGAAAAAAAAAAAAAATTAAAAATACATACAGTCTGTTATCTCCGTCAGACGCTTGGTGTATCTGTGGTGTCCAAATCTTCGCTTTGCAGGCATACGTTGTATTTTTTGTCTGCTAGCCTTGGTCTATTCATTATTTTGTGGTTAAAAAATATTAAAAAACAACATATTTTAACTGCCTGTTATCTCCGTCAAATGCTCAGTGTATCTATGCTCTCCAAATACTTGCTTTTCAGGCATACTGATCACATATAAGTTTTCTCCAAATTAATCCATTTGTATTGAGCTTTTCAAATATTTCAGTAGTCCATTTAAAATGGGCAAGGCAAGGGGCAAGGGACGGGGAAGTGGACATGATGCTGATGGTGCATGCAGAGGACGAGGCCGTGGCCAAGCTGAAAGTGGGCCACAGCAAAGACCCACATTTTCACGCTCGACCTTCCTGTCCCAGTTTCTAAGGGAACACAGCACACCACTATTGAAGCCAGAGCAGCGTGAAATGGTTGTTGGTTGGATAGCAGATAATGCTTCCAGTCACTTAGCCACCATCACCACCACATCTTCCCCATGGTCAAATCTGAGTAGTCGCGAGTGTGGACCGAAAATTACTCACCCTGATCCTCCTTACTCCCACCATGCCAAGTGCCCTGAGACAACTGATTCCACAATTGGACACTACAAAGAGCTGTTCAGTTTTCCCTTTCAAGAGTCCGGACTCTTGGCCAGTCAACTTGAAGTGGGGCCAGATGAGATTGCATGTAGCAATGTCCAAAGATTTGAGCATCCATGGACACACAAAGTCGATGGTGGGAAATTGTCACAAGAGGTGGACAATGATGAGACACAATTGCCAGAAAGTCAGGAGGAGGAGCAGGGTGCGGATGTGGAAGACGAGGTGGTGGATGACATAGCGACTGACCCAGCCTGGCAGGAAGATATGAAGAGCGAGGACAGCATCACACATGGGGAAGGCGGCATATCACCCCAACAGGCAGGAAGAAGCAGTGTGGTGGCCACAGACATAAGGTATTCTTCATAACACAAACATGACGGAAGTTGCCATTCCAACTGTTAGATCTTCCCGAGTCTGGTTATTTTTTAAAGACTCTGACGATAACCTCAAACAGGCCATTTGCAGCACCTACCATGCCCAAATCAGCAGGGGTAGCAAAACTACAAGCCTGACCACCAGCAGCATGATTGGCACATGGCAGCAAAGCACCCGACTCTGTGGGTCAAATCCCAGGCTCCAGGCATGTGAAGATGCTTTGGGCCCTGCACCTGCTGTTGTCCACAGTCAACCAGCACCATCATCAAGCCCATCCACATCCTTGTGCCAGCACAGCCTTCAGTTGTCTATACCCCTGTCATTGGAACGCAAGCAGAAATACTCAGCCAATGCCGCACAGGCCACAGTACTAAATTTTAATATTTCTCATCTGCTTGCCCTCTAAATGCTCTAAATGTTGCCTTTTAGGCACGGTGAGATGGAAGCTTTCCACAACCTAATTGGCGGTGGCCGTCCCAAGGTACTCAGTCCCCAGTCACCACTAATTTCTCCCTGCGTGCCGTACCGGCATTACACCAGCATGTGTCCCACAACATTACTCGTGCCTTCAACAATGCTGTTACTGGGAAAGTCCACCTAACAACGGACATGTGGACAAGTGCTTGTGGGCAGGGACGGTACTTCTCACTGATGGCATACTGGATTTACATAGTGGAAGCTGGGACCCAGTCGGACTTTGTGATGTAACACATGCTCCCCACGCCGAGGATTGCGGGCCCTACGTCAATCAGGGTTGCCCCCACAGTCTACAGCTCCTGCAACTCCTCCTCCTCCTCTTCAGCCACCATCTCTGAAATCAACACATCAGTCAGAAGCTGGAAGCACTGCAGCAATGCATCAGCCAAGCGTTAAAAGGATGTGCTGAAGCTAATATGCTTAGGTGACAAACCGCACAATTCTGAAGAGTTTTTTGGACAGCGCTGAAAGAGCAGTCAGATATTTGGATAACACTGCTGAACTTACTGCCAGGCATGGTCGTGTGTGACAATGGCCGGAACCTGGTGGCAGCTCTGAGGCAAGGTGAGCTCTCACATGTACCTTGCCTGGCCCACGTGCTTAACCTCGTCGTTCAATGTTTTCTCAAAGCTACCCGGAGCTGCTAGAGAAAGTATGCCATCTGCCCACTTTAGAAAGTCAGATACAGCTTCAGCAGCCCTTGCCATGCTTCAGCAGCGCTTGCAGCTTCTGGCTCACCGACTGGTGTGTGATGTCCCCACCCATTGAAACTCTACACTGCATATGTTGGAAAGGATTTGTGAGCAGAGGGCAGTTGCTGACTACCAGCATCAACAAGGCTGTTGATATTCAGTTCAGACTCCACACATAAGACCTCAGGTGTGGACATGGATGTCAGACATATGTACCATCTTCCAAAACTTTGAGGACTGCACCAAGGTGGTGAGCAGTGATGATGCCATAATTAGCGTCACCATCCTGCATCTCTGCATTCTGAAAACCTCTCTGCTCACAATTAAAGAGGATACATTGCAGGCAGAGCACGAGAACCTGGAGCAAGGAAACATACATGGTGATTACAATCAGCCCAGCCTCATGTTGTCCCAATGTGGATTGGTAGACAATGAGGAGGAGGAAGAACATGAGCTACTTTCATGTGCTATAGAAGGTAATACAAGCACAGCTGTCATACTGTCTATTCAGCGTGGATGGCCTGAGGACAGGGAGGAGGAGAATGAGGAGGAGGAGGACAGCACGGTAAGTCATCCTTTTGGTGAGGACAAGGAAGTCTTGCCTGTTAGCAGTCTGGCACGCATGCTGACTTTATGTTGCACTGCGTTTCCCGTGACACTCTCATTATTCAAATTTTCGGTGGCACTCATTACTGGTTGGTGACATTTTTAGACCCACCCTACAAGGAGAACTTTCAATCTCTGCTTCCAGAGGAAGACAGGTATAGTAAAATGTTGCAGTACCAGAGGGCCCTTGTAGTGGAATTACTTAAAAAATTCCCATCTGAAAACACTGGCAGCAGATGTCAGAATTTGTTGTACAACCAAGGAGTCCAAGGGAGAGAGACAGATGTACAATCCAGCTCAGGCACTCAGGCAGGGGAACAATGACAAAGTTCTGGGACAGATTTCTCAGACCCTCTCATTGTTCCAGCACAGAGGCAAGGGGTGCTGTCACAAGAAGTGCAATGTTTGGGAAGATGCTGAGGGAGTACCTTGCAGATCGTACAAATGTCCTCCGGGATTCCTCTGTACCTTTTAATTATTGGGCATCCAAGCTGGACATGTGGCATGAACTGGCTCTCTATGCCTTGGAGATCCTGGTCTGCCCTGCTGCTAGCATTCTGTCAGAGCAGGTTTTTAGTACCGCTGGTGGAATTGTAATAGATAAGCACATCCACCTGTCAACTGACAATGCTGACAGGCTGACTCTTATAAAAATGAACAAGGGCTGTATTGGGCAAGATTTCTGTACACCAACAAATGAAAACAGCAAAACATAACCTCAAATACACTGTCTTTTTTGTGAAGATATATTCTCTTCACAACCACACAATGGTATACGCTTCCTGATTTGGTCTGTTTGGTGTTATCCTCCTCCTTGTACTCATCCTCATCATTAGTGTTGAGCGATACCATCCGATACTTGAAAGTATCGGTATCGGATAGTATCGGCCGATACCTGAAAAGTATTGGATATCGCCGATACCAATACCCGATACCAATACAAGTCAATGGGACACCAAGTATCGGAAGGTATCCTGTATGGTTCCCAGGGTCTGAAGGAGAGGAAACGCTCCTTCAGGCCCTGGGATCCATATTAATGTGTAAAATAAAGAATAAAAATGAAAAATATTGATATACTCACCTCTCCGTGCGCGTCGGAGAGGTGAGTACATCAATATTTTTTATTTTTATTCTTTATTTTACACATTAATATCGTTCCCGATACCGATTCCCGATATCACAAAAGTATCGGATCTCGGTATCGGAATTCCGATACCGCAAATATCGGCCGATACCCGATACTTGCGGTATCGGAATGCTCAACACTACTCATCATCCATAAACATACGAACACCAGGGTGAACGTATTCTGTGTTGCAAAAGTCACTCATTTTTGTGCAAGGGTGTCTATGATGCCCATGAAATATTTTTTTTCAAAATGTTAGGGCAGCACAGTGGCTCAGTGGATAGCACTGCAGCCTTGCAGCGCTGGAGTCCTGGGTTCTAATCCCACCTTGGACAACATCTGCAAGGAGTATGTATGTTCTCCTCATGTTTTCATGGGTTTCCTCCATGTACTCTGGTTTCCTCCCACTTTCCAAAGACATACTGATAGGGAATTTAGATTGTGAGCCCCATTGGGGACAGTCATGATAATGTGTGTAAAGCGCTGCAGAATATGTTAGAGCTATATAAAATATAAAGATTAAAAATAAAGATTACCCCCCCCTGGGGAAATGTTTGTCAGCTCATGCACTTCATTTATGGGCATTCCAAGTCTAGGAGACACGCTCCTTTACACTGGGCCTAGTTTTTAAAGAGGCCTTCCTCCACATCTCATCATCCACCGCCGGGGGTCACTGGTGGGCGAACGTGCTTTTGACTACATTGTACTTGCCTGAGTATCACTGTGCTCAGTGTACTCGGCGAGCACCGAGCCTTTTCAGAATTATTAGGCAGTAGCTTGTGTCTCCGCCTTGCAATAATTTTGGCTTCCTTTACAGCACCAATGAACATGCAGAGATTGTGTGCCATGCACTGTAATACCGCAGCCATCTTTGTTGTGGTGTTACAGTGATTGGCTGACTGCACAGCGGCATCAGGTCTATAAGAGACCTGACACCCCCCTGCTCGGCACTTTCTGCTCTGGACTCAGTTAGTGTAGGGAGAGCTACCGCTGCCATAGGGTCAGATTTGTTCTTTTATTAGTTAGTGTGGGTCTACAAGAGTCCAATCCACAAATCCTGATAAACCAACAGTACTTTTTAGGGCTATTTTGGGGGTGCATAGACCATTGTGCTAGGTAGGCAGGGGAGTCTATGTGCACATATCCACATCACTGCAAGGCATGCAGGCCCTGTATGTGAGTCTATAGATCTCCCTGCATACATCAAAAGGCTCCATTACTGTCTGCTGCTGTGTATTTTATATATACCTTTTTTTGGGGCACCTTATGCCTGCAAATTTTAGTACAAAGCAATCCAGAGCCCCATTTTTTTCAACATTTATTTGCTTGGTCACACTGCAAACTACAGCCAGGTAATTTTAATACAAGAGCATTCAAATCTAACAATTTAAAATGGTTAAATAACGTAGAATACCGCGCTACAAGTGTCAAAACAGAACCTAGAAACAATCCGTATGTGATAATACCATCACACTTGTCTGTCTGCAGAGGTTGCGAATATCCCCTACTACACAGTGTGATTGAATTAAAAACCCCACTCAATAGTTGAAATAAATGAAGTAGGAGAGGAAAAAAGTAATAATAGAATGAAACAAACAGCGCCAATCCCCTATATAACACCTACCCACTGTTGCTGTACACAGATGAAACACGCAATACTGGTATAACAGTAAACAGTGCCTGTGAATCGTGGATTCGCTTACCTATCCACTGTATGGGGGTGTGTGACAGGTACCGGACTGCTGGTTTCCTCTCAGGGAGCTAAGATGCAGGACCCGCAAAAGGCACAATTAGCTGCAAATGGCGGTGCTCGCTTGTGGCTGGAAACGAACCTTGTTCACATTCAAGTCTGAGCGTGCGTGTACCGGCATAGGTGGGAGCAGGTACCGCTAGCGGGGATTGCTGACGGGGTCTTTGTGGAGCTACGTGCAGTGCCAGAGATGTCCCGGCCGGAGACGTCCCTGGATGCACGAGGAAGGATGGCCGGTGCTGACAAGCAGCGTGTGACGTCACTGGCCTATGGAAACTAGGTAGGGTCAATTCTAACCGACGCGTTTCAGAGTGAACCGCACTCCTTCATCAGGGTTACCGACCATTACCCAGTGCTCAGTATATAAAGGCTCCACATGTGTCCCGCCCTAGATTTTAATGCACCCCACTTGTTTCCCTCACTCATATTTATGACAGCAGGCACAGACATAATGCCAATGACTTAACCCACTAATTGAGAGGAACATTAAATAGCTAACTCATACCATAAGGGATTATTTTCAATAAACCTTCATACATTATTCAGGACTAATCGCCAACATAGTCACTTATTTGAGAACCCCATGCAAATTATACTAGATCGGTTCTTGCACCCACAAATGTGTAGTATAATCTACAACAACCACTCATACAAAATAAAACTTTACTTTTATTAAAGATCATAAATCTGTTTTGACACTTGTAGCGCGGTATTCTACATTATTCAATTGTTTTTGTTTTAGTGACAGAGGAGGCACAATATCTGTCTATTATACCGGCAGCACTTGTGTGGTTATTATCTTTAATCTTAGCGCCAGTGTATTTTATTCATTCTAATTTAACCCCTTCCCGACCCATGACGCCACGTAGGCGTCATGAAAACCCGTGCCGATCCGACCCATGACGCCTATGTGGTGTCATGGAATGATCGCGTCCCTGCAGATCGGGTGAAGGGGTTAACTCCTATTTTACCCGATCTGCAGGGAGAGGGGGAGTGGTGCTTCAGCCCGGGGGGTGGCTTCACCCCTCCGTGGCTACGATCGCTCTGATTGGCTGTTGAAAGTGAAACTGCCAATCAGAGCGATTTGTAATATTTCACCTGAAAAACTGGTGAAATATTACAATCCAGCCATGGCCGATGCTGCAATATCATCGGCCATGGCTGGAAACACTAATGTGACCCCCCCCCACCCCACCGATCGCCCTCCCAGTGCTCCGTTATGAGGTCCGGTCCCCTCGGTCCTGTGCTCCGCTGCCCCGTGCTCCTGCCCGCTCCCCCCGTGCTGCTATGCCACCCCCCTGTGCTCCGACGCCCCCCGGTGCCCCGATCTCCCCCCCCTTATACTCACCGAGGCTCCCGGTGTCCGTCCGCCTCCTCGCTGGGCGCCGCCATCTTCCAAGATGGCGGGCGCATGCTCAGTGCGCCCGCCGAATCTGCCAGTCGGCAGATTCGTTAAAAGTACATTTTGATCGCTGCGATAGGTTCTATCACAGCGATCAAAATAAAAAAAAATAATAAATAACCCCCCCCTTTATCACCCCCATAGGTAGGGACAATAATAAACTAAAGAAAATATATATATATATTTTTTTTTTCTTTTTCCACTAGGGTTAGGGTTCGAACTAGGGTTAGGGTTATGGGTAGGGTTAGGGTTAGGGGTAGGGTTAGGGTTACAGGTAGGGTTAGGGTTAGGGGTAGGGTTAGGGTTATGGCATGTGCGGATTTGGCTGCGGATCCGCAGCGGATTGGCCGTGGATCTGCAGCGGATTGGCCGCTGTGAATTCGTAGCAGTTTTCCATCAGGTTTACAGTACCATGTACACCTATGGAAAACCAAATCCGCTGTGCCCATGGTGCGGAAAATTCCGTGCAGAAACGCTGCGTTGTATTTTCCGCAGCATGTCAATTCTTTGTGCGGATTCCGCAGCGTTTTACACCTGTTGCTCAATAGGAATCCGCAGGTGAAATCCGCACAAAAAAACACTGGAAATCTGCTGTAAATCCGCAGGTAAAACGCAGTGCCTTTTACCTGCAGATTTTTCAAAAATCATGCGGAAAAATCTTACACGAATCCGCAACGTGGGCACATACCCTTAGGGTTAGGGTTGGAATTAGGGCTAGGGTTGGAAATAGGGTTAAGAATAGGCTTGTGGTTAGGGTTACGGATAGGGTTAGGGGTGTGTTGGGGTTACAGTTGTGGTTAGGGTTGGGATTAGGGTTAGGGTTGGGATTAGGGTTAGGATTAGGGTTGGAATTAGGGTTACGGGTGTGTTGGGGTTAGGGTTGTGGTTAGGGGTGTGTTGGGGTTAGGGTTGGGATTAGGGTTATGGCTACAGTTGGGATTAGTATTAGGGGTGTGTTGGGGTTAGTGTTGAAGTTAGAATTGAGGGGTATCCACTGTTTAGGCACATCAGGGGCTCTGCAAACGCAACATGGCGCCACCATTGATTCCAGCCAATCTTGCATTCAAAAAGTCAAATGGTGCTCCCTCCATTCCAAGCCCCGACATGCGCCCAAACAGTGGTTTACCCCCACATTTGGGGTACCAGCGTACTCAGGACAAACTGGGCAACAACTGTTGGGGTCCAATTTCTCCTGTTACCCTTGCAAAAATAAAAAATTACTTGCTAAGACATAATTTTTGAGGAAAGAACAATTATTTTTTATTTTCATGGCTCTGCGTTATAAACTTCTGTGAAGCACTTGGGGGTTGAAAGTGCTCACCACACTTCTAGATAAGTTCCTTCGGGGGTCTAGTTTCCAAAATGGGGTCACTTGTGGGGTGTTTCTACTGTTTAGGCACATCAGGGGCTCTGCAAATGCAACGTGACGCCCGCAGACCATTCCATCAAAGTCTGCATTTCAAATGTCACTACTTCCCTTCCGAGCCCTGACGTGCGCCCAAACAGTGGTTTACCCCCACATATGGGGTATCACTGTACTCAAAACAAACTGGGCAACAAACATTGGGGCCCAATTTCTCCTGTTACCCTTGTGAAAATAAAGAATTGCTTGCTAAAACATCTTTTTTGAGAAAAGAAAAATGATTTTTTATTTTCACGGCTCTGCGTTGTAAACTTCTGTGAAGCACTTGGGGGTTGAACGTGCTCATCACACATCTAGATAAGTTCCTTGGGGGGGTCTAGTTTCCAAAATGGGGTCACTTGTGGGGTGTTTCTACTGTTTAGGCACATCAGGGGCTCTGCAAATGCAATGTGACGCCCGCAGACCATTCCATCAAAGTCTGCATTTCAAATGTCACTACTTCCCTTCCGAGCCCTGACGTGTGCCCAAACAGTGGTTTACCCCCACATATGGGGTATCAGCGTACTCACAACAAACTGGGCAACAAATATTGGGGTCCAATTTCTCCTGTTACCCTTGAGAAAATAAAAAATTGCTTGCTAAAACATCTTTTTTGAGGAAAGAAAGATGATTTTTTATTTTCACGGCTCTGCGTTGTAAACTTCTGTGAAGCACTTGGGGGTTGAACGTGCTCACCACACATCGAGATAAGTTCCTTGGGGGTCTAGTTTCCAAAATTGGGTCACTTGTGGGGGGTTTCTACTGTTTAGGCATATCAGGGGCTCTGCAAACGTAACATGATGCCCGCAGACCATTCCATCAAAGTCTGCATTCCAAAACGTCACTACTTCCCTTCCAAGCCCCGGCATGTGCCCAAACAGTGGTTTACCCCCACATATGGGGTATCAGCGTACTCAGGAGAAACTGGACAACAACTTTTGGGGTCCAATTTCTACTGTTACCTTTGCAAAAATAAAAAATTCTGGGCTAAAAAAATATTTTTGAGGAAAGGAAACACATTTATTATTTTCACAGCTCTGCGTTATAAACTTCTGTGAAGCACTTGGGGGTTCAAAGTGCTCACCACACATCTAGATAAGTTCCCTTGGGGGTCTAGTTTCCAAAATGGAGTCACTTGTGGGGAGTTCCTACTGTTTAGGCACATCAGGGGCTCTGCAAACGCAACCTGACGCCCGCAGAGCATTCCATCAAAGTCTGCATTTCAAAACGTCACTACTTCCCTTCCGAACCCAGACGTGTGCCAAAACAGTGGTTTACCCCCACATATGGGGTATCAGCGTACTCAGGAGAAACTGGACAACAACTTTTGGGGTCCAATTTCTCCTGTTACCTTTGGGAAAATAAAAAATTGTGGGCTAAAAAATCATTTTTGAGAAAAGAAAAATTATTTTTTATTTTCATGGCTCTGCGTTATAAACTTCTGCGAAGCACTTGGGGGTTCAAAGTGCTCACCACACATCTAGATTAGTTCCTTGTGAGGTCTAGTTTCCAAAATGGGGTCACTTGTGTGGGAGCTCCAATGTTTAGGCACACAGGGGCTCTCCAAACGCGACATGGTGTCCGCTAATGATTGGAGCTAATTTTCCATTCAAAAAGCCAAATGGCGTGCTTTCCCTTCCGAGCCCTGCCGTGCGCCCAAACAGTGGTTTACCCCCACATATGGGGTATCATCGTACTCAGTACAAACTGGACAACAACATTTGGGGTCCAATTTCTCCTATTACCCTTGGGAAAATAAAAAATTCTGGGCTAAAAATCATTTTTGAGGAAAGAAAAATTATTTTTTATTTTCACGGCTCTGCGTTATAAACTTCTGTGAAGCACCTGGGGGTTATAAGTGCTCACTGTGCATCTAGATAAGTTTCTTTGGGGGTCTAGTTTCCAAAATGGGGTAACTTGTAGGGGAGCTCCAATGTTTAGGCACACAGGGGCTCTCCAAACGCGACATGGTGTCCGCTAACGATTGGAGCTAATTTTCCATTCAAAAAGTCAAATGGCACGCCTCCCCTTCCGAGCCTTGCCGTGCACCCAAACAGTGGTTTACCCCCACATATGAGGTATCAACATACTCAGGAGAAATTGCCCAACATATTTTAGGATCCATTTTATCCTGTTGCCCATGTGAAAATGAAAAAATTAAGGCTTAAAGAAATTTTGTGTGAAAAAAAAGTACTTTTTCATTTTTACGGATCAATTTGTGAAGCACCTGAGAGTTTAAAGTGCTCACTATGCTTCTAGATAAGTTCCTTGGGGGGTCTAGTTTCCAAAATGGGGTCACTTGTGGGAGAGCTCCAATGTTTAGGCACACAGGGGCTCTCCAAACGTGACATGGTGTCTGCTAGCGATGGAGATAATTTTTCATTCAAAAAGTCAAATGGCGCTCCTTCCCTTCCGAGCCTTACCATGTGCCCAAACAGTGGTTTACCCCCACATGTGAGGTATCAGTGTACTCAGGAGAAATTGTCCAACACATTTTAGGATCCATTTTATCCTGTTGCCCATGTGAAAATGAAAAAATTGAGGCTAAAATAATTTTTTTGTGAAAAAAAAGTACTGTTTCATTTTTACGGATCAATTTGTGAAGCACCTGGGGGTTTAAAGTGCTCACTATGCTTCTAGATAAGTTCCTTGGGGGGTCTAGTTTCCAAAATGGGGTCACTTGTGGGGGAGCTCCAATGTTTAGGCACACGGGGGCTCTCCAAACGCGACATGGTGTCCGCTAAAGATTGGAGCCAATTTTTCATTGAAAAAGTCAAATGGCGCTCCTTCCCTTCCGAGCCCTGCCGTGCGCCCAAACAGTGGTTTACCCCCACATATGAGGTATCAGCGTACTCAGGACAAATTGGACAACAACGTTCGTGGTCCAGTTTCTCCTTTTACCCTTGGGAAAATAAAAAAAATTTCGCTAAAAGATCATTTTTGTGACTAAAAAGTTAAATGTTCATTTTTTCCTTCCATGTTGCTTCTGCTGCTGTGAAACACCCGAAGGGTTAATAAACTTCTTGAATGTGGTTTTGAGCACCTTGAGGGGTGCAGTTTTTAGAATGATGTCACTTTTGGGTATTTTCAGCCATATAGAACCCTCAAACTGACTTCAAATGTGAGGTGGTCCCTAAAAAAAATGGTTTTGTAAATTTTGTTGTAAAAATGAGAAATCACTGGTCAAATTTTAACCCTTATAACTTCCTAGCAAAAAAAATAATTGTTTCCAAAATTGAGCTGATGTAAAGTAGACATGTGGGAAATGTTATTTATTAACTATTTTGTGTCACATAACTCTCTGGTTTAACAGAATAAAAATTCAAAATGTGAAAATTGCAAAATTTTCAAAATTTTTGCCAAATTTCCGTTTTTTTCACAAATAAACTCAGAAATTATCGACCTATATTTACCACTAACATGAAGCCCAATATGTCACGAAAAAACAATCTCAGAATTGCTAGGATCCGTTGAAGCGTTCCTGAGTTATTACCTCATAAAGGGACACTGGTCAGAATTGCAAAAAACGGCAAGGTCATTAAGGCCAAAATAGGCTGGGTCATGAAGGGGTTAAAATGGTTGTTTTTGTCCCAGGCATCAGATGTGAGGGGGCATAGAATTCTGGCCTTTTTTGGGTACTATAGTTTTTTTTTTTAGTGTCTTACAACATTTTTGGACAACATTTTGGTGACCAAAAAATCTTTAGCTGGCAAAAAAATATTTAGCTACAGTTCTTACATTTAGCACTGTGATTTCTACACCACAATCGCATATCATTATGCTAAACATTGTACAATTTTAGTACTCCAAGTTTTTTATTTTCGTGTCATAGCCTATTTATTGTAGAGTAGCTGCGGAGACACCATCACGTGTTTCTCAACGCAAGCAGTGAATAGCCAGGCCTTTCCCCGGGAAGGAACAACCACGGGAAGGGCAGCATCCAATAAAGGAAAACATCCAATATAGGAAAACCACCTATGCCAATCATGGTATCCATCCACAGACAGCTTTTTTTTTTTTTTTCCCCTCAGATGGGAAGTTCCACAGTCAGGTAACCAAAACTATAAGGAACTCATCTCCCAAAACAGCGTGCCACATACTTAGTGCAACCGCCATTCCCATCATCATTGGAAAACACACAAAAAATTATTTTTTATTAACAACCAAAAAAAAACACTTCAAGATACATTAACAAAATGTTTCCACTTTTTAGTCTTCCAAATTCCCTCTGCATCCAGCTCCCCTCTCCTCCTCTGATCACACACAAAGCAAAAATACAATTTTCCCAAAATAATTTTTATACAGTTTTTTACCTCAATATCCTTCCTTTTAAACACATACACATTCCTCACATCCCACAAAACCTCTTTTATACATGCCATCATCAACCACAATACACTCTCCTTTTCCCCACACATACCCAATCCAAACATAAAAAGCTCAAAAGACAACAAATTCATCTCACACAACTCCTTACACAAACGACCCAGACCTGCAATCACACTTCTAGCATACTGACAATTCCAAAACAAATGCACCACACTTTCACTCCCACCACATCCACTCCTCGGACACCTCTCACTCCTCACTAAACCCCGATTTTTGAGAAACTCCCTCACCGGCAACACCCCATGCAATGACTGCCATACAATCTCACTCTGCCTATTTGTCATACCATTCACTCGTACCTTCTTCCATACTTTCTGCACATCATCCCCTCTTACCATTTTAAAATCTGGCAAGAACAGCCTATGGGCTCGTCCTACAATAATGTCACATTCCATCTCTCTACACTCAATCATCTTATATACAGCTTTCTTCTTTTCTAACAATCTCACATCCACATCACACAGTTCATACTTCACTAGAAATTTGTAAACCCACCCATACCACACAGGAACCTCAAAAGCCACTGGGCTCCTAAGATCTCTTCCATGCCATTTCAAACGAAACAAGAAATTTCCAAACAAAAACCTGCACATACATGCATACTTCCCATCCATCCTAATCACACCTATTACAAACACCATAATATCCACGCCGAAAAAAACATTCAAATTTGGGAAACCCAGTCCCCCCTTATCCAAACTCTTCATAACAATCTCTCTCCTCGCACGCTCCATACATGAACCCCAAAAAAAGACAAACAAAACCCTATTTAATCTTCTAATACACATGTAGCTTGGTGGAAAAACCATCACAACATACAAAAAAATAGGTAACACAACACTCTTAATAACCAAAAAATGTAAGATCCCTCAAACTCCAAAAATTAAACTTACGATCCACTCTCTCTTTCACATCCACCCAGCTTTCCTCTCCATACAATTTCTCTGAAAATTTCACACCCAAAACCTTTATCGATCCACTCACCACATTCACTCCAACATCATCGCTCAGACTCCTTCCCCCAAAATTCTTAGGGTATGTTTCCACGTTCAGTTTTGCTTCAGGCTTTGGTCAGGATTTTATGCAGGTAAAATCCTGACCAAAACTGCACCTGAGGTCACTGGCAGGTCACCTGCGGTGTACCTGCGTGTTTTGCTCATAGTAGCAACATGCTGCGTTTAGAAAAAACGCACCACGCATGCGTTTTCGCGGCAAAAACGCATGCGTTTTTAAACGCATAGTGGAGTCTGGATTTCATGAAATCCCATCCACTATGCTGTAACATCTGGACGCTGCGTTTTTGACGCTGCGGAAAAACGCAGCGTCAAAAACGCAGCGTTTCCTGAACGTGGAAACATACCCTTACACTCACTCTTCTCCCAATTCACTTTAAAAGCAGATGCTCCACAAAAAATAGAAACCAACAACAACCAATTCTCTCCCCCCACCCCCGGGTACTTGCACACCCTGAATCACCTTATCTTTTCTTAACAAACATAACAAAGGCTCAATTGCGCAAATAAAAACGATAGGGGACAAAGGACACCCCTGCCGAACACCCGAAAATACATTTACTCTCCTCCCCACATTTCCATTCAACAACACACAACTATAAATATTCTTATACAAACTTCTCACTCTCTCAACAAACTCAGAAGGAAAACCCATCTTCACCAACACACTAAACAAAAACCATGCACCAATCTATCATACGCCTTCTCAAAATCCAAACTCAACACATACACCCCTTTCTTACGATTCATGCAGTCCCACAAACAATCTCTCAACATACACAAACTTCCATGTATTCGTCTTCCAGGTACCGCACAACATTGCTCCTCACCCACCACACTCCCAACCACGCCACGCATCCTGTTAGCCAAAAGTTTCGCATAAATCTTATAATCACAATTCAGCAATGTGATCGGCCTCCAATTTTTTAGATTTTTCAAATCACCTTTTTTTTGGCAATAACACAACCACCCCTGTACGCATACCATTTGCCACCTCTGCATTCGCCCACATATACTTACATACATCCACAAAATCCTTCCCAATCACATCCCACATCACACGATAAAATTCCACCGGTAGACCATCCTCCCCCGGCGTTTTATTCAGCGCCATACTGCACACCACCTTCCATACTTCTTCACCCATCACATCACCCATCAAACTTTCCCTTTCTATCCTATTCAAACTATTTTCCAAAACACTCAACACCTCACCCTCCAAACCTTCATTCCTCCATTTCACAGCATACAAATCATCATAAAACTTTGCCACTTCCTCACACAAGTCCGCGCCACTAACTTCATTTCCATCCATCCCATTCAAAACACTCATACTCTGTCTCTTCCCAAAAACTTTCTTAAAGAAAAACCGCGAACACTTCTCATTCTTCTCCAAATTCTCTAATTTAGCCCTATACACAATACTCCTCCCTCTTTCTAACAAAAAATCATTCACTTCTTTTTTCACTTTCACTAAATCTTCACTCACATCCATCCCTCCCGCCCTCAACTTATACAACACACTCAATCTTGCATTTAAAAAAACAAACCTTTCTCTCTTTGCAGCCGCACACTTGTACCCGAGTTTTTTTAAAAAAAACTCTTGGTTTTCCATTTAACCCAATCCTACCATTCACACACATTTCTGAAATCACTCCTGCACCCACACCATTCTGCATAATATCTTTCATACTCCTCTCTCACCCCCCCTCCTTCCAGCAAACTCACATTCAACTTCCACAAACCTTTCCCAACCACCTCATTAACATGCAAATCCAATTCACACTTCATACACACATGATCCGAAAAAAACACCCTCTCTTGTGCATAAGTAAGAGGAATCAAATTTTTTGAAACAAAACAATAGTCCAATCTAGACTCCACCCTCCCACTGTCAGAAAAAAATGTATTTAACAACGGAGTTATCTTGCATGCCCGCTGCATATCTTTTAAACCAAAATCACTCACCATATCCATTAACACTTTCCCTGACACATCGACATTCACACTTCCCACATCACAGTTCATATCACCCACTATCACAACAGGCACTCTTCCTGGAATAAAAAACTTAATTTTTTCAAATAAAACTCTACGCTCCTGTTTATCCACAGGCGCATATACATTAATAACGCAAAAACGAACATTTCTAAACTCAAAATTAGCCAACACACACCTTCCAACCTCAATCACCATATAGTCACACAAACTCACATTATTTCCCTTCAACAAAAAACCCACACCATCATTTTTATTACAGGCACTCCCTGACCACACAGACACACCATGAGGCCATTCACTCCCCTTCACACCATCCACAATCCCACACTCCTGTAGACAAAAAATTCCTGCATTCTGGGTTGCAAAAAAATCCAAAATGGCTGCCCGCCGCCACCTGCTATTAAAGACCCTCACATTTTGTGATATGAGTACAAAACCCATCACATACACAAAAAAATACTAAAAAAAACAACCTACGAACATGACATTACTCAACTTACATGAAAAACACAAAAAAACATTTTTTAAAGGCAAATGCTACATACAAAACCACCTAGCTACTGAAATAATACCACATATCTACACAGCACCGCCACTGTCCTCCTCCACCATCTGCGCTGAGCAGCTTTCAGAGCCGCTGACCTCCATACACTCCTCCACACGCGTCTTCTTCTGCCCAGCCTTCCTCTGGGGCTCTCCACCTTCATCACATATTTCCCCACCACCCTGCCTGGGACACTTTCGACCTCCAGGCTCCTCTTCTGAGGAAAAAACGCCAATGCTTTCTGGATCAGAATCAAGAATCAATGACGCAGCCATCTCCTCCGCCCCAGAAGTGTCAAAATCCATCAAACCACCCAACTCCTCAGCTTTGGTAACTGGGGCCTCCTTTTTTTTCTTTTTATTTTTAACCATAGCACGCTCTTCTTGCTTTGCAGCTCTCCAGAATAACTTGTCTTCCAGCTCCTCCTTCCTCCTTTCAGCCTCCTTGTCCTCCTGCCGTATATCCCGCCGTCTCTCAACCATGGAGGGCGGAATTACCTCAGCGCTTTGCTGCGCAGATGCCTCGCTTTCCTCCCGCTTCCTCTCCTCCTCCCGTTTCTTAACCTCCTCCTCTCTCTTTTTTTCCTCCTCCTGCCTCCGCTCCTCCTTACGTTTCTTTTCTTCCTCCTCCCGCCTCTCCTCCTCTCTAGTTGGCCTCCTTGGCACACCATATGGACAGTCCTTATACAGGTGCCCTGTATTACCACACTGGTCACATTCACGTGGCATCGGACACTGAGCCACCGCATGGCCTTCTTGCTTGCAGTTACGACAAACCATGCTCTTCTCACACGTGTTCTGTAAGTGCCTAAATTGGAAACACTTCCTGCAGTATAGAGGCTGCCCTGCATACGACAGAAAGCCCCTATGACCCGCCACTGAAAAGTTCGCCGGGGGATGGGTAAAACCTCCCAAACAGCTTGGGTCTTTGCTCAGTTTCACACGAAACACATATTTACAATTAAAAATGCCCAAACAATTTCTCTGTTTCTCTCCACTTTTCACATATTCGCAGTACCGAGCCAGGAACTGCTCCAGCAGCCTTACTTCTGTGTAAGGATTATACACGGTAACAGTTACAATTTTCTCCATGAGCCCAAACAGAGGCTCCACCCGCACTCCCCCCAGGCAGGGGTCACCATCATGGCTTCTTAACCACTCAAAGACAGTTAGACAGCAAGGCTCACTCACAAAGGTAACGTCATATATACCTTGGTTGTGAAATTCATTCACACTGAAAATGTCAGTCCGATGAGCTCCAACCTTTCCCTCCAGCAGGTCACGAACCACATACACCACGTTGTTTTTGGCACCATCCTCCACGACCACACAAATCATATTCTTGATAAACATCTTCAGTCTTCACTGCCGATACGAATATCGCAGACGAAAATTAGCAGCACGCTGCAAAGAAATACTCGCACCCTCTGACTGCGACACAAGATCGCAGCCAAAAGGCCGAGAGACACTCCCACCCACAGACAGCTGATTCGGTGTTTTTGCCCCTCATCAGTGTGGAGTAGGAATCTGGCTATTAGGAGCAGTGCCTAGTGAAAAGACTGTAAAGGCACAGATGATTGGCCTCGGGGAGACCAAAACATCCAACACCGCGGAGATGCCATCACGTGTTTCTCAACGCAGTGATCCAGAACACTGCCCCCATCCCATATGGGAAATATGCAAATGCATGTAGAGTAGCTGCGGAGACACCATCACGTGTTTCTCAATGCAAGCAGTGAATAGCCAGGCCTTTCCCCGGGAAGGAACAACCACGGGAAGGGCAGCATCCAATAAAGGAAAACATCCAATATAGGAAAACCACCTATGCCAAGCATGGTATCCATCCACAGACAGCTGTTTCGGGGGTTTTGCCCCTCATCAGTGTGGAGTAGGAATCTGGCTATTAGGAGCAGTGCCTAGTGAAAAGACTGTAAAGGCACAGATGATTGGCCTCGGGGAGACCAAAACATCCAACACCGCGGAGACACCATCACGTGTTTCTCAATGCAGTGATCCAGAACACTGCCCCCATCCCTCATGGGAAATATGCAAATGCATGTAGAGTAGCTGCGGAGACACCATCACGTGTTTCTCAATGCAAGCAGTGAATAGCCAGGCCTTTCCCCGGGAAGGAACAACCACGGGAAGGGCAGCATCAAATAAAGGGATGCTCACTAGGCACTGCTCCTAATAGCCAGATTCCGACTCCACACTGATGAGGGGCAAAAACCCCGAAACAGCTGTCTGTGGATGGATACCATGCTTGGCATAGGTGGTTTTCCTATATTGGATGTATTCCTTTATTGGATGCTGCCCTTCCCGTGGTTGTTCCTTCCCGGGGAAAGGCCTGGCTATTCACTGCTTGCGTTGAGAAACACGTGATGGTGTCTCCGCAGCTACTCTACATGCATTTGCATATTTCCCATAAGGGATGGGGGCAGTGTTCTGGATCACTGCGTTGAGAAACACGTGATGGTGTCTCCGCGGTGTTGGATGTTTTGGTCTCCCCGAGGCCAATCATCTGTGCCTTTATAGCCTATTTATTGACATAAATTCGGTGGTCCCAAAAAATCAAGGCCACATGTTGATCAGTCTGTTATCTCCGTCAGACACAAGGTGCATCTGTGGTGTCCAAATCCTCACTTGCATTTTTTGGTCTGCTGCCCTTGCTGTATACAGAATATTATGCCGTACTATTACAGAGGAGGTCGGTACCCCCGCTTTGATGCAGGCTGCAGCAGTGAGTCTCCTTGAGACCTCTATGGTTGCTGATGCCAGTGAGTCTCCTTGAGACCTCTATGGTTGCTGATTCCAGCTTGCTGTGAGTGCCACCCTGTGGTCGGCGCTCATAGCAAGCCTGTAATTCAGCTACATAGGAGTGATCTATGCATCGCTCCCATGTAGCTGAGCCGATCGAGTTGTGCCAGCTTCTAGCCTCCCATGGCAATTGAAGCATGGCAAAAGTAAAAAAAGTTTAAACAAATATGAAAAAAATAAAAAAAATATAAAAGTTTAAATCACCCCCCTTTCCCCCATTCAAAATAAAACAATAAAAAAAATTAAACCTACACATATTTGGTATCGCCGCGTTCAGAATCACCCGATCTATCAACAAAGAAAAACCTGATCACTAAACGACGTAGTGAGAAAAAGATTTGAAATGCCAGAATTACTTTTTTTCGGTCACCGCGACATTGCATTAAAACACAATAACGGGCGATCAAAAGGATATATCTGCACCAAAATGGTATAATTAAAAACATCAGCTTGGCACACAAAAAATAAGGAAAAAAAACAACTTGTTCCAGCTCCATATCTGTAAAATTCAGGCTTGAAACTTTATTTTGCCAATTTAAAAGCAGTGGAAATGTGCTCTCCAGAAGTACAGAGGGACAAGAGCGACGCGTTTTGAACACTAAAGATCTTTATCAAAGAGCTTTGATAAATTTCCCACGAGCCTAAAAGGCAACATTTTGAGCACAAACAGATGAGAAATGTGTTAATTTAGTACTGTGGCCTGTGTGGTGTTGGCTGCGTATTTCTGCTTGTGTTCCAAGGACTGGTATATGGACAACTGAACGCTGTGCTGGGACAAGGACGTAGATGTTCTTCTTGATGGTGCTAGTTGAGTTTGTGTGCAACTACAGATGCAGGGCAGGAGGCATCTTTGCATGCACCATGGACAGGGGATTGGCTTGCACACACAACAGCGGAAGAATCAGGGGTATAACCCGCAGACACTGTTCATGGAGCCTGTCGCTCAGCCAACAATCTTGGGTGCTTCCTGCCATGTGAATGATCATGCTTGTGGTGGTTAGGCTGGTAGTTTTGCTACTCCTGCTGATACGGGCATGGCTGTTTGTGCAAATGGCCTTTTAGAGGTTATCGGCAGAGTCTTTATAAAACAGCAAGACTGTTATGGGGACATTCAGTGTCTTCACCTCCTCACCTCAACCCCTGTCTTTTGGTGTTCCCCAAGTCTAAGTTCTAGGACCCCCTACTCTTCTCCATCTACACCTTCGGCTTGGAACAGCTCATGTAATGGCATGGTTTGCAATATCATCAGTATGCCAATGACACAAAGATCTACCTATCTGTACCTGACATTACCTCCTTACTGACCCAAATAACACGTCTTCCTGCTAATTCATCCTTTTCTGCTCATTTTCAAAAAGTGGACATGGACGAAATGCTAGTCATCTCACACTGACTAGACATGAGAGCTGTGTATGCATCATTCGGTACCACTCCAGTAAGAGGGAAAATTTGCCCAAGATAAAAGGATTTTCCAGACATTTATGGCCTTTTTTGGCACATTTTTTGCAGCTGTGATCTTCATCTTCTTGGTGGGGATGTGGTAAAGTTCAAAATCGTCATTAGTACCATCATCGTCCATATCTTGAAAAGAGGAAATCTGGTGTTTCCAAGGGTCGTTGTTATCTACGTTTAGTGGCATTCCTTTAACAGTGTTCGTTACACTAGAACAAAGAATTTTCGACTGTGACATTTGTATATTATTTTTAATATGTATGGGTGAAGATGAAGAAGCTTGAGACATGGTTGTGTTTATAGTTATGGATGGTGCACTCCTCTTTAAACTTAGTTTTTCACAAGCATCCATCAGTTGGTTTGGTTTTCCTCCAACACTGATCTGCTTTCTCCAATTCAGCATCTCACGAACATGTTGTACTTTGCCCTTTAGACAGATACGTGCGTCTTTGGCATCATATTTTTAACAGTCATTTTTTAGGCCGATTCTCACACTCGAATCTGTTACACCGATCTTCTGACAGACATGAAACCCATTCTTGTAATTGGTGGTGGCTAAACGACTAATCATTGTAGGCTGTATCCTGGATCTCATACCTTCCATAGCCACCGCTGTTATTAATCATGTACGTTAACATTCATGTCATGAAAATGGCCATTTTCCTGATCACTTCATCCAACCATTCGTCCTCCATGTTTTTATTAAAAACCTGCACATTCACAACAGCAACTGAATAGGAAACCACTTTCTTGTTTTGCAAGGTGTTTATGATGCCCGTAAACAATTTTTTAAATTTTTTTTACCCCCCATGGGGAAATGTTTCTCAGCCCATGCACTTTGTGTATGGACATTAAAAATGTAGGTGACCCGCTCCTTTTAATTGGGCATAGTCTTTAATGAGGTCTTCCTCTACGTCTCATCATTCTCTGCCACTAGATCACCAGGGTAAACGTTTTCCTTTCTGCTACAGCCAGTCAATTTTTGGGCAAGAGTATCTATGATCCAAATAAAATATTTTTAAACAATTTACCCCCCATGGGGAAATGTTTATCAGCCCATGCACTTAGTGTATGGGCATTACGAGTCTAGGAGACCTGCTCATTTGTAATGGGAATTTTTTTTTTATGAGGCCCTCCTCCATCATTCTTCCAAGGGGGGATTGTGTTGCGTGCAAATTTGGGTCACGGCGTCTCTAGCATTCAATGCACAAGGAAACAGTATGGCAGGAGCAACTGAAGAATGTGAAGTGGGTTTTCCTGTGGCCATCCAGTACCTGGGTTCAAAGGCTAATTGGGTTGCATATGACTTGATAGTAGTGACATCAAGCTTGACAGCACAGCAGACAGAGGTCAGAGCCGGGCCAGGAAGATGCCTGCAGCCCTGTGTGTCTGTGAGTCCTCATCATGGCTGCTCCTAGCACTGTCCTGGGAATGGATATGTACAAGTGAAGCAGCAGAACCTGGTAAGTATACATGTAAATGTGTATCTGTGTGTGTACCTGTGCAGTATACAGCGTGTGTGTCTGTATGTGTGTATATAGTATGTGTGTGCATATATATACAGTATATAGTATGATTGTGTATATCTGTGGTGCATGTGAGATATATATATATATATATATATATATATATACTGTAAATATACACACATGTACATACAGTATATAGTATGTGTATGCATATTATATTTGCATACTGCATGTGTGCAGTATATTGTGTAAATATATATTACCTGTATATGTATGTGAGCATACTGTATATAAACTGAATGTTTCTGCCTGTGCCTTTGCACTGACGAGGGCCAACAGCCCGAAACACTGTGTCTGCGAATTGAGATACTGATTTGGCTTTTATCCTAAGTCATATTGCACGACTCGTTAAAGGGTTGATTGTGACTTGTAGGATCGCTACTCCCAACAGGTGGCGCTATAGATTTTAAGTCCTCTTTTTCTCTGAAGAGGCAGCTTGCATATATACTTTATATAGTGTGTTTCTATATTTATAATGTGACACCCGGGAGACCGAGGTACTCAGCACCAGATCAATGAGGTCCATCTCTTGAGGGGGATGTCACTAGTGGCTTGACCTGGTGCTGTGGCCTCAGGCGATGCACAATGTAAGGGATATCATGAAGGAACAGACACTTACTTGATCAGCAGCAGGTCCTCTCAGCTGTGATGACCCCGATCCTGGATCGATGGCTATTGTCCAAATGAAAGACTGAGGCACTGAAACGTTTAACCAGTTTACTTTAACAAAGAGGGATTTGCAACCAATACTGTCACCGGAGTCTGTTTAAGAACTCTGAATTACTTTGACCCTGTCAGGATTTCCACCTCTTATTATGCGCAGTTTCTGTATGGCCCTGCTGCTGTATGCGAACTGGCTGCCGACCCAATCTGTCTCTTCTGTACTCTGGTTCGACGGACAACCCGAGTCCTTTTTTGTCGGCTTACCCCCTCTGGGAGTACCGCTGAACTCTGTGTCTGTTGCTGCATCTTACACTGGTGAAGCTGATATCACCTCACTTCCTTCCGGTTGCTGTATTATATATAATGAATATAGCCACGGATCCGGTATCCGTCTCTGTGCCTATTCTGGGTAGAGGTTATTGCTACCCGGTTCTCACAATGTCCTTTTTCTCTATTCCTCTTTTCCTACTATGGGTATTACGGGCCTATCATCTGTTATAGGGCTGTTAGTTCAGTTATATGACCTCTCACTTTCAGCTCCTCAACCCAACTGCCCGTCCTTTTCTCAGACCAGAATAGATCAAGGGGAATCTCTGGAGCTCCCCCTTCTGGCCGGAGATGGTAGTGCAGTCTTGCTATTTTAATATTTGTATTTGGTGTCAATAACTATTTTTGTGGCAAATACCCCTATGGGCGCCACATTCCCCCTTAGTTAAGAACAGTACTCCGGGACTGTGGGATGATAACATTTTGAAATAACAATTGATATGTACAGAGTCTTAAAAATGAAAAGTTACAAAAACCATTTAAAGAAACCAAAAAAAATGGAATTCTGTAAAAAGTCACTTCAAATAGCGTCCATTAATACAGTTCTATCCTTGAAGGTACTAGGAAGCAAAGTTCACAAAGCAGTCTTTCCGGAGCTTTGATTTAGTGTTTCCGGGCTGATAAAAAGTTCAAGAATATGCAAAAAGTTCATACAGGTAAGTCTCTGTAGGTACTGGGCTTAAACGTTACAGAACGATAACAATTAGGGTTGAGCGACTTTTATTTTTATAGGATCGGGTCGGGTTTCACGAAACCCGACTTTCTCAAAAGTCGGGTCGAGTGAAATCGGCCGATCCTATAAAAAAGTTGGGGTCGGGGTCGGCCGAAACGCGAAACCCAATGCAGTGCAATGGGATACTATGGTTCCCAGGGTCTGAAGGAGAGGAAACTCTCCTTCAGGCCCTGGGATCCATATTTACGTGTAAAATAAAGAATTAAAATAAAAAATATTGATATGCTCACCTCTCCGACGCAGCCTGGACATCGCCGCTGGTAACCGGCATCTTCCGTTCCTAAAAATGGCGCTTGAAAGACCTTTCGAATGCTTCACGGCTTGTGATTGGTCGCGGCGGCCCATGTGACCGCTGAGCGACCAATCACAAGCCAGTGACGTAATTCTCAGGTCCTGTTCTGGTTCTCAGGTACATGAGAATTACGTCACGGCTTGTGATTGGTCGCTGAGCGGTCACGTGGGCCGCCGCGACCAATCACAAAGCCGTGACATCATCGGAAGGTCCTTCACACGTTCATTCTTAAGAAGGAAGGCTGCCGGAAAGAAGCAGGGCACGTATGAGGGTGAGTATATACCTAATAGGAATATACTCACCCTCGGCTTCTTTCCGGCAGCCTTCTTTCTTAAGAATGAACGCGTGAAGGACCTTCCGATGACGTCACGGCTTTGTGATTGGTCGCGGCGGCCCACGTGACCGCTCAGCGACCAATCACAAGCTGTGACGTAATTCTCATGTACCTGAGAACCAGAACAGGACCTGAGAATTACGTCACTGGCTTGTGATTGGTCGCTCAGCGGTCACGTGGGCCGCCGCGACCAATCACAAGCCGTGAAGCATTCAAAAGGTCTTTCAAGCGCCATTTTTAGGAACGGAAGATGCCGGTTACCAGCGGCGATGTCCAGGCTGCGTCGGAGAGGTGAGCATATCAATATTTTTTATTTTAATTCTTTATTTTACACTTAAATGTGGATTCTGATACCGATTTCCGATATCGCAAACATATCGGAACTCGGTATCGGAATCCCGATACCAGATTCAGAAGATCGCCTACCTCATGGCCGACCCCACACAGGGGTCGGGTCGGGTTTCATGAAACCCGACTTTGCCAAAAGTCGGCGACTTCTGAAAATGGTCGACCCGTTTTGCTCAACCCTAATAACAATGACTATAGTCTTATAGTTGGTAATCCGCATACCTGGCCGGTAATTGACCCTGGGTACTACACTGGGATCTACGTAATAGCGGTGTCTCTTTATGAGGTGTACTATTGTCTACTGCGGATATAGTATCTGCCCTCTCTGCTAAAGATAATTCCACCACTATGGGGTTGGCAAGTCCACCGTGAATGGGATCACTCTGATCAGGAATCTGTTCTTCCTGACCTGGAACCTCTTGTAGTACGGGGTCAGCCTCTTCCTGTCTTGGGACTTCTAATATTGGATTCGGTGTTGGATAAAAGGCCACCATGGGAACCACTACTGCACCATGGTATGTTAGTAGGGTTTTGGGAAAGTCTCCTATACAGGTGTGATACATTTCCTCCTCTTTTTCCTTTACTGGTTGAACCTGTATAGGTTGAATAACTTCTGATTCTGGCTGGACAACTTCTGGCTCTTTCAACGTTTCCGGACATAACTTAAGATTGTCTCTTGACACTAGTACAGATGTTAAACCTCCGTTTTTGCTAATGAGACACATTTTAGGATTATCCATTCTTGTTGGTAAAACTGTGTAGGGTACGGCTTCCCATAGATTATCCAGTTTATTGGTTCGACGATTCCTCTTGAGTACTTGGTCACCCGGTCTTAATGGAGTTGCTAGAGCATTCTGGTTGAAAGTTCACTCTTGTCTTTCTCTGGTTTGCTGTAGGCTTCTTTCCACACTCTCTTGCACTTGGCGATACTGCTTTTGCCATACGACATCCCAATTGGAGTCTTGAACTTCTGCGTCTGGTTTCAGAATTCCCATTTCTAGATCGATTGGCAATTGGCCGGGTCTTGCACGCATAAGATAAGCTGGGGTGCAGTTGGTAGAGCTCACCGGAACATGATTATACAGATCCACCAAGTCAGGCAATTTCTCTGGCCATTGATTCCTTTCCGTTTCAGGTAAAGTCTTTAGTAGGTCTATCACAATATGGTTCATCTTCTCACATGAGCCGTTTGTTTGCGGATGATAGGCCGTCATCCGGATCTTTTTGCAACCATACATATTACAGAATTCTCTGAAGATCTCGGATTCGAAGGCTGTACTGTTATGATCCCAATGGCTGAGGATCACAGGAAAGACTAGCTAAGTTACTAAACATAGAACAAGCTCTAGGGAGGTGGTAACTGGACTGACCGCAATCCTGATCCTATCCAAACACACTAAAGGTAGCCGGTGAACGTGCCTAAAATCCTGGACGTCTCGACGCAGCCTGAGAAACTAACTACCCCTAGAGAGAAAGCAAGACCTCACTTGCCTCAAGAGAAATAACCCCAAAGATATAGAAGCCCCCAACAAATAATAACGGTGAGGTAAGGGGAAAAACCCACATACGTAGGAATGAAAACAGATTCAGCAAATGAGGCCCGCTAATACTAGATAGCAGAAGACAGATAGTGAACTGTGCGGTCAGCAGAAAACCCTACAAAATATCCACGCTGAGAATTCATGAAACCCCACACCAACTAACGGTGTGGGGGGAGAAACTCAGCCCCCTAGAGCTACCAGCAAGCAAGGAAATCACATATTAGCAAGCTGGACAAGAAACAAATTGAACACTGAAGATCAAAAAATGAACAAAACGGAAACTTAGCTTCTCTTGAAGAGACTGGTAGCAAGGTAGTCAGAAGGAATCAGAATAGCACTGAATACATTGACAGCAGGCATAGACTGAGAGTCCAAGTGAGCTTAAATAGAAAACCAGCCCACAGATAACGAGACAGCTGATGCCTGTCACAAACCTGCAGAAAGACAGCACTCACACAGTACCACTTGTGACCACAAGAGGGAGCCCAGAAATAGAGTTCACAACAATGTACCCTGGTCAGTGATAACCTGTTCCGGATATCCATGGGGTCTACAAAAGTACGTTTGGAACGCTTTGGCTGCTGTTTTTGCAGTCAGATCTTTTACAGGTACTACTACCAAGAAGCGCGAATAATGATCCACGATGGTCAAGGCATAGACGTAACCGGATCGGCTCGGTGTCAACTTCACGTGGTCCATGGCTACCAGTTCAAGTGGTTGTTTGGTGATTATGGGCTGCAGTGGTGCTCTTTGGCTCTTTTGATCGTTCCTTCTCAGGTTGCACGGGCCGCAGTTTCTACACCACTGTTCGATTGATTTTCTCATCCCGACCCAATAAAATCTTTCTCTCAGAAGTACTTCTAGCTTTTTCCAACCAAAGTGACCAGCACCATTGTGGTAAGCCTCAAGGACCATCCTCACATCTTGTTTAGGCATGATAATCTGCCAAACCAATTCATGTGTTTTCGGATTGGTGTATCTTCTACAGAGTTTCCCTTGATACAGGAACATTTTGCCTCTCTCTTTCCAGAGTTGATGTGTCTCTTCTGGGGCATCCTCATCAGAAAATGCACTTTGCTCAGTCAATAGTTCATTCACTAGCTTCACAGCCGGATTGCTATCTTGGGTGTCAGCCCATCTATGGTGTGCCAACGGATTAAAATTCACTTCTTGTTGTTTCTGATAGGTATTTGACTGACGATGTTTTACCTTGGGCTGATGAAAGGCTGGTAGTTCAATTTCTTCAAGCTCCCCCGTTTCTTCTTCTACATCTCTCAAGTGTGGCATCCGGGATAGGGCATCGGCATTTCCATTCTTGCGACCTGCTCGATACTTGATCACGAAGTTGTAATTAGATAACCTGTTGTGAACTTTGTTCTCGAACTCCCTCCTGTGGTCAGAAATGGTATTTCTGTGAGTTCTGTCCGTGGGCTCCCTCTGGTGGCTGAAAGTGGAACTGCTGGTCTTGAAGTGGCTTCCTCAGCAGCATCGTTTAGGACTGGGCTGGTTCCTCTATTTAACTCCGCTCAGATCGTTACCTGATGCCAGCTGTCAATGTATCAGTACTGGTTCAGATCTCACTTGGATCTCCTGATGACCTGTCTACTTCAGCAGAAGCTAAGTCCCTGCTAAGCTCTTTGTTGTTCATTTGTGTGCTGAATATATTTCTTAGTACCTGCTAAGTTTCTGTCCAGCTGGTTATCATGATATTGTCTCGCTAGCTGGAAGCTCTGGGTTGCAGAGGGGCACCACCGCACATTGAGTCGGTGCGGGGGTTTTTTGCTCACTCTGCGTGGCTTTTTGTAGTTTTTTGTGCTGACCGCAAAGATCCCTTTATCTATCTTCTGTCTATTTAGTAAGAATGGCCTCCTGTTATGATCCCAGTGGCTGAGGATCACAGGAAATACTAGCTAAGTTACTAAACATAGAACAAGCTCTAGGGAGGTGGTAACTGGACTGACCGCAAACCTGATCCTATCCAAACACACTAAAGGTAGCCGGTGAACGTGCCTAAAATCCTGGACGTCTCGACACAGCCTGAGAAACTGACTACCCCTAAAGAGAAAGCAAGACCTCACTTGCCTCAAGAGAAATAACCCCAAAGATATAGGAAGCCCCCAACAAATAATAACGGTGAGGTAAGGAGAAAAGACACACGTAGGAATGAAAACAGATTCAGCAAATGAGGCCCACTAATACTAGATAGCAGAAGACAGATAGAGAACTGTGCGGTCAGTGGAAAACCCTACCAAAATATCCATGCTGAGAATTCAAGAACCCCCACACCAACTAACGGTGTGGGGGGAGAAACTCAGCCCCCTAGAGCTACCAGCAAGCAGGGAAATCACATATTAGCAAGCTGGACAAGAAACAAATTGAACACTGATGATCAAAAAATGAACAAAGCGGAAACTTAGCTTCTCTTGAAGAGACTGGTAGCAAGGTAGTCAGAAGGAATCAGAATAGCACTGAATACATTGACAGCAGGCATAGACTGAGAGTGCAAGTGAGCTTAAATAGAAACCCAGCCCACAGATAACGAGACAGCTGATGCCAGTCACAAACCTGCAGAAAGACAGCACTCACACAGTACCACTTGTGACCACAAGAGGGAGCCCAGAAATAGAGTTCATAACAGTACCCCCCCCTTGAGGAGGGGTCACCGATCCCTCATCAAGACCCCCAGGGCGATCAGGATGAGCCGCATGGAAGGCACGAACCAAATCGGCCACATGAACATCAGAGGCGACAACCCAGGAATTATCCTCCTGACCATAGCCCTTCCACTTAACTAAATACTGAAGCCTCCATCTGGAAATACGAGAATCCAAGATCTTCACCACGTACTCCAATTCGCCCTCAACCAGCACCGGAGCAGGAGGCTCAACAGAAGGAACCACAGGCACCACATACCTCCGCAACAAAGACCTATGGAACACATTATGAATGGCAAACGATGCTGGGAGGTCCAAACGAAAAGACACCGGGTTAAGGATTTCCAAAATCTTATAAGGACTGATGAAGCGAGGCTTGAATTTAGGAGAGGAAACCTTCATAGGAACATACCGAGAAGACAGCCATACCAAATCCCCAACACGAAGTCGGGGACCAACACCGTGACGGCGGTTGGCAAAGCGCTGAGCCTTCTCCTGTGACAACTTCAAATTGTCCACCACATGGTTCCAAATCTGCTGCAACCTATCCACCACAGAATCCACCCCCGGACAGTCAGAAGGATCAACCTGACCCGAGGAAAAACGAGGATGAAAACCAGAATTGCAGAAAAAAGGCGAAACCAAAGTAGCAGAACTAGCCCGATTATTAAGGGCAAACTCGGCCAATGGCAAAAAAGTCACCCAATCATCCTGATCAGCAGAAACAAAACATCTTAAATAAGTTTCCAACGTCTGATTAGTTCGCTCTGTTTGGCCATTCGTCTGAGGATGGAAGGCCGACGTAAAAGACAAATCAATGCCCATCTTAGCACAAAAAATCCGCCAAAATCAGGACACAAACTGGGATCCTCTGTCAGACACAATATTTTCAGGGATGCCGTGCAAGCGAACCACATTCTGAAAAAATAAAGGAACCAAATCGGAGGAGGAAGGCAACTTAGGCAAGGGCACCAAATGGACCATTTTGGAAAAATGATCACACACCACCCAGATGACAGACATTCTCTGAGATACTGGAAGATCTGAAATAAAATCCATGGAAATGTGCGTCCAAGGCCTCTTCGGGACAGGCAAAGGCAAAAGCAAACCGCTGGCACGAGAACAGCAAGGCTTAGCCCGAGCACAAATTCCACAGGACTGCACAAAGGAACGCACATCCCGCGACAAGGAAGGCCACCAGAAGGACCTAGCCACCAAATCTCTGGTACCAAAAATCCCAGGATGACCTGCCAACACCGAAGAATGAACCTCGGAAATAACTCTGCTGGTCCATCTATCTGGGACAAACAGTCTCTCTGGTGGGCAACGGTCAGGTCTATCAGCCTGAAATTTCTGCAGCACTCATCGCAAATCTGGGGAAATGGCAGACAAAATCACTCCCCCTTTGAGGATACCAGCCGGCTCTGAAACTCCCGGAGAGTCAGGCACAAAACTCCTAGAAAGGGCATCAGCCTTCACGTTCTTCGAACCAGGCAGGTACGAGACCACGAAATCGAAACGGGAGAAAAACAATGACCAACGAGCCTGTCTAGGATTCAGGCGCTTGGCAGACTCGAGATAAATCAGATTTTTGTGATCAGTCAAGACCACCACACGATGCCTAGCTCCCTCGAGCCAATGTCGCCACTCCTCAAATGCCCACTTCATAGCCAACAACTCCCGATTACCAACATCATAATTCCGCTCGGCAGGCGAAAACTTTCTTGAAAAAAAGGCACAAGGCTTCATCACAGAGCCATCAGAGCTTCTCTGCGACAAAATAGCCCCTGCTCCAATCTCAGAAGCATCCACCTCGACCTGGAAAGGAAGAGAGATATCAGGCTGACATAAGACTGGAGCTGAAGAAAACCGGCGCTTCAGCTCCCGAAAGGCTTCCACTGCCGCAGGAGACCAATTAGTCACATCAGAACCTTTCTTGGTAAAATCCGTCAAGGGCTTAACCACGCCAGAAAAATTAGTGATGAAGCGACGGTAAAAATTAGCAAAACCCAATAAATTCTGAAGACTCTTAACAGATGTAGGCTGAGTCCAGTCATGAATAGCCTGGACCTTGACTGGGTCCATCTCAATAGTAGAAGGAGAAAAAATAAAACCCAAAAAGGAAACCTTCTGTACTCCGAAGAGACATTTTGAGCCCTTCACAAATAAAGCATTAGCACGCAGGACCTGAAACACCATCCTGACCTGCTTCACATGGGACTCCCAATCATTAGAAAAGACCAAAATGTCATCCAGATACACAATCATAAATTTATCCAGATATTCTCAGAAAATGTCATGCATAAAGGACTGAAACACAGAAGGAGCATTAGAGAGTCCAAAAGGCATCACCAAGTACTCAAAATGGCCTTCGGGCGTATTAAATGCTGTTTTCCATTCGTCCCCCTGCTTGATACGCACAAGGTTATACGCACCACGAAGATCTATCTTGGTGAACCAACTGGATCCCTTAATCCGAGCAAACAGATCAGACAATAATGGCAAAGGATACTGAAATTTGACCGTGATTTTATTTAGAAGACGATAATCTATACAAGGTCTCAGAGAACCATCCTTCTTGGCCACAAAAAAAATCCTGCACCAAGAGGGGAGGAGGATGGGCGAATATGTCCTTTCGCCAAAGACTCCTTTATATAACTCCGCATCGCGGCATGTTCTGGTATAGACAAATTAAAAAGTCGTTCCTTAGGGAACTTACTGCCAGGAATCAAATTTATAGCACAATCACAATCCCTATGAGGAGGCACGGCACCGGATCTGGGCTCATCAAATACATCCTGGTAGTCCGACAAAAACTAAGGGGCCTCAGAAGGAGTGGAAGAAGCAATTGACACCAAAGGGACATCGCCATGAATCCCCTGACAACCCCAACTTGACACAGACATAGCTTTCCAATCCAAAACTGGATTATGGGCCTGCAGCCATGGCAGACCCAAAACTACAACATCATGCAAATTATGCAGCACAAGAAAGCGAATCACCTCCTGATGTACAGGAGTCATGCACATGGTCACTTGAGTCCAATACTGAGGCTTATTCTCAGCCAATGGCGTAGCATCTATTCCCCTCAGTGGAATAGGAAATTGCAAAGGCTCCAGAACAAAACCACAGCGCTTGGCAAACGACAAATCCATAAGATTCAGGGCAGCACCTGAATCCACAAAAGCCATAACCGAGTAGGATGACAAAGAACAGATTAAAGTAACAGACAAAATGAACTTAGGCTGTATAGTACCAATGGTGACAGGTTTAGCGATTTTTTTTAAGCGCTTAGAGCATGCTGAGATAACATGAGTAGAATCACCACAGTAAAAGCACAACCCATTTTGACGTCTATGACTTTGTCGCTCAATTCTAGTCAGAATTCTGTCACATTGCATTGACTCAGGTCTCTGTTCAGAGAACACCGCCAGAGGATGCGCAGATTTGCGCTCCCGCAAACGCCGATCAATCTGAATGGCCAAAGCCATTGAATCACTCAGACTTGCAGGCGTGGGGAACCCCACCATAACATTCTTAATGGCTTCAGAAAGACCCTCTCAGAATTTTGCAGCCAGGGCACACTCATTCCATTGAGTAAGCACTGACCATTTCCGAACTTTTTGACAGTACACCTCAGCTTCATCCTGACCTTGAGAGATAGCCAGCAAAGCCTTTTCTGCCTGGTTCTCAAGATTAGGTTCCTCATAAATCAGTCCAAGTGCCAGAAAGAACGCATCCACATTCAGCAATGCAGGATCTCCTGGCGCCAGAGAGAAAGCCCAATCTTGAGGGTCGCCGCGTAACAAGGAGATAACAATTTTAACTTGCTGAGCGGAATCACCAGAGGAACGAGGTCTCAAAGACAGAAACAATTTACGATTATTCCTAAAATTCAGAAACCTAGATCTATCTCCAGAAAACAACTCAGGAATAGGTATCTTTGGCTCAGACATAGGGCTATGAACAACAAAATCCTGAATATTTTGCACCCTTGCAGCAAGATGATCCACACTAGAAGTCAGACTCTGAATATCCATGTCTGCAGCTGAGCTCAAAACCACCCAGAGATTAAGGGGATGAGAGAAGCTGGACAGACTGCAGCAAAGGAGGAAGAAAAAAAAAATTGTACTCAGGACTTCTTTTATCCCACTTCATGCGATGCATAAACACTTTTTTGGCCTGCTGTACTGTTATGATCCCAGTGGCTGAGGATCACAGGAAATACTAGCTAAGTTACTAAACATAGAACAAGCTCTAGGGAGGTGGTAACTGGACTGACCGCAAACCTGATCCTATCCAAACACACTAAAGGTAGCCGGTGAATGTGTCTAAAATCCTGGACGTCTCGACGCAGCCTGAGAAACTGACTACCCCTAAAGAGAAAGCAAGACCTCACTTGCCTCAAGAGAAATAACCTCAAAGATATAGGAAGCCCCCAACAAATAATAACGGTGAGGTAAGGAGAAAAGACACACGTAGGAATGAAAACAGATTCAGCAAATGAGGCCCGCTAATACTAGATAGCAGAAGACAGATAGAGAACTGTGCGGTCAGTGGAAAACCCTACCAAAATATCCACGCTGAGAATTCAAGAACCCCCACAGCAACTAACGGTGTGGGGGGAGAAACTCAGCCCCCTAGAGCTACCAGCAAGCAGGGAAATCACATATTAGCAAGCTGGACAAGAAACAAATTGAACACTGATGATCAAAAAATGAACAAAACGGAAACTTAGCTTCTCTTGAAGAGACTGGTAGCAAGGTAGTCAGAAGGAATCAGAATAGCACTGAATACATTGACAGCAGGCACAGACTGAGAGTCCAAGTGAGCTTAAATAGAAACCCAGCCCACAGATAATGAGACAGCTGATGCCAGTCACAAACCTGCAGAAAGACAGCACTCACACAGTACCACTTGTGACCACAAGAGGGAGCCCAGAAATAGAGTTCACAACAGCCTCCTTTGCTGAAACCTGTTTCATTCCTGTGTTTGTGCCTCCCTCTTAACTCACAGTCAATATATGTGGGGGGCTGCCCTTTTCCTTTGGGGAATTTCTCTGAGGCAAGGTGAGGCTGTATTTCTCTTTAGGGGTAGTTACCTCTCAGGCTGTGAAGAGTCGTCAAGGCAGAGTTAGGCACGATCCACGGCTAATTCTAGTGTGTGTGATAATAGGATTAGGGTTGTGGTCTGCAGAGATCCCACTTTCCAGAGCTTGTCCTATTTTGCAGTTTGACTATCTGGTCATTCCAGGTGCTCCTAACCACCAGGTCCATAACAGTACAGCTGGCCACAAAGTGTTATTGCATCTCAATAGAGGGATAAGAGAAGTTCTGAGACCATTTTTTTTTTCTGCAGTGTGTTTTGTCTTTCTTTTCCCCTAAATCTCTGGGTGGTTCAGGACTCAGGTGTAGATATGGACATTCAAGGTCTGTCCTCTTGTGTGGATCATCTCACTGCAAGGGTACAAAGCATTCAGGATTTTGTAGTTCAGAATCCTATGTTAGAGCCTAGAATTCCAATTCCTGATTTGTTTTCTGGGGATAGATCTAAGTTTCTGAATTTCAAGAATAATTGTAAACTGTTTCTTGCTCTGAAATCTCGCTCCTCTGGTGACCCTAGTCAGCAAGTAAAAATCATTATTTCCTTGTTGCGTAATGACCCTCAAGACTGGGCATTTTCCCTTGCGCCAGGAGATCCTGCATTGCTTAATGTAGATGTGTTTTTTCTGGTGGTTGGATTGCTCTATGACGAACCAAATTCTGTGGATCAGGCAGAAAAAATCTTGCTGGCTTTATGTCAGGGTCAGGATGATGCTGAAATGTATGGTCAGAAGTTTAGAAAGTGGTCTGTGCTTACTCAATGGAATGAGTGTGCCCTGGCAGCAATATTCAGAAAGGGTCTTTCTGAGGGCATTAAGGATGTTATGGTGGAGTTCCCCACGCCTGCTGGTCTGAATGAATCAATGTCCTTGGCTATTCAGATCGATCGGCGTTTGCGGGAGCGTAAAGTTGTGCACCATATCGCGGTGTCCTCTGAGCAGAGGCCTGAGCCTATGCAATGTGATAGGACTTTGACCAGAGCTGAACGGCAAGAAAACAGACGTCAGAATGGGCTGTGTTTTTACTGTGGTGACTCCACTCATGCTATCTCTGATTGTCCTAAGCGCACTAAGCGGTCCGCTAGGTCTGTCACCATTGGTACTATACAGCCTAAATTTCTTTTGTCCGTTACTTTGATTTGCTCTTTGTAATCCTACTCTGTTATGGCATTTGTGGATTCTGGCGCAGCCCTGAATTTGATGGACTTGGAGTATGCCAGGCGCTGTGGTTTTTTCTTGGAGCCCTTGCAGCATCCTATTCCATTAAGGGGAATTGATGCTACGCCTTTGGCCAAGAATAAGCCTCAGTACTGGACCCAGTTGACCATGTGCATGGCTCCTGCACATCGGGAAGAGATTCGCTTTTTGGTGTTGCATAATTTGCATGATGTGGTTGTGTTGGGTTTGCCATGGCTACAGGTCCATAATCCAGTATTGGACTGGAAATCAATGTCTGTGTCCAGTTGGGGTTGTCAAGGGGCCCATGGTGATGTTCCAGCATTGTCAATTTCTTCTTCCACTCCTTCTGAAGTACCTGAGTTTTTGTCGGATTACCAGGATGAATTTGATGAGCCCAAGTCCAGTGCCCTACCTCCTCATAGGGATTGTGATTGTGCTATTAATTTGATTCCTGGTAGTAAGTTTCCTAAAGGCCGACTTTTCAATTTATCTGTGCCAGAACACGCCGCTATGCGGAGTTATATAAAGGAGTCCTTGGAGAAAGGGCATATTCGCCCGTCGTCATCACCGTTAAGCGCAGGGTTCTTTTTTGTGGCCAAGAAGGATGGTTCTCTGAGACCTTGTATAGATTACCGCCTTCTTAATAAAATCACGGTCAAATTTCAGTACCCTTTGCCTCTATTGTCTGATTTGTTTGATTAAGGGGGCTAGTTGGTTTACCAAGATAGATCTTCGAGGAGCGTATAATCTTGTGCGTATTAAGCGGGGCGATGAATGGAAAACCACGTTTAATACGCCCGAGGGCCATTTTGAGTATCTGGTGATGCCATTCGGGCTTTCTAATGCACCATCTGTATTCCAGTCCTTTATGCATGACATCTTCCGAAAGTATCTGGATAAATTCATGATAGTATATTTGGATGATATTTTGGTCTTTTCGGATGATTGGGAGTCTCATGTGAAGCAGGTCAGAATGGTGTTCCAAGTCCTTTGTGCTAATACCTTTTTTGTGAAGGGGTCTAAGTGTCTCTTCGGAGTTCAGAAGGTTTCCTTTTTTCCTTAATTTTTTCCCCTTCTAATATCGAGATGGATCCAGTTAAAGTCCAGCCTATTTATGAATGGACTCAGCCCACATCTGTAAAGAGCCTTCAGAAATTCCTGGGCTTTGCGAATTTTTATCGTCGCTTTATCACTAATTTTTCTAGTGTTGTTAAACCACTGACTGATTTGACCAGGAAAGGTGCGGATGTGGTTAATTGGTCCTCTGCGGCCGTTGAGGCGTTTCAGGAGCTGAAACGTCGTTTTTCTTCGGCCCCTGTGTTGTGTCAGCCAGATGTTTTGCTCCCTTTTCAGGTCGAGGTTGATGCTTCTGAGATTGGAGCAGGGGCTGTTTTGTCTCAGAGAGGTTCTGATGGCTCTGTGATGAAGCCATGTGCTTTCTTTTCTAGGAAGTTTTCGCCTGCTGAGTGTAATTATGATGTTGGCAATCGGGAGTTGTTGGCTATGAAGTGGGCATTTGAGGAGTGGCGACATTGGCTTGAGGGCGCCAAGCATCGCGTTGTGGTCCTGACGGATCACAAGAATCTGACTTATCTCGAGTCTGCCAAGCGATTGAACCCTAGACAGGCTCGATGGTCGCTGTTTTTCTCCCGTTTCAATTTCGTGGTTTCATACCTTCCGGGTTCTAAGAATGTGAAGGCTGATGCCCTTTCAAGGAGTTTTGTGCCTGATTCTCCGGGAGTTTCTGAGCCGGCTGGTATTCTCAAGAAGGTGGTGGTTTTGTGTGCCATCTCCCCTGATTTGCGGCGGGTTCTACAGGAGTTTCAGGTGGATAGACCTGACCGCTGTCCTGCAGAGAGACTGTTTGTCCCTGATAGATGGACTAGTAGGGTTATCTCGGAGGTTCATTGTTTGGTGTTGGCTGGTCATCCTGGAATTTTTGGTACCAGAGATTTGGTGGCTAGGTCCTTTTGGTGGCCTTCCTTGTCGTGGGATGTGCGTTCTTTGTGCAGTCCTGTGGAACTTGTGCTCGGGCGAAACCCTGCTGTTCTCGTGCCAGTGGGTTACTTTTGCCCTTGCCGGTCCCGAAGAGGCCCTGGACGCATGTTTCCATGGATTTTATTTCAGATCTCCCTGTCTCTCAAAGGATGTCGGTCATCTGGGTGGTTTGTGATCGATTCTCTAAGATGGTCCATTTGGTACCCTTGCCTAAGTTGCCTTCATCCTCTGATTTGGTTCCGTTGTTTTTCCAACATGTGGTTCGTTTGCATGGCATTCCGAAGAACATTGTGTCGGACAGAGGTTCCCAGTTTGTTTCGAGGTTTTGGCGGTCCTTTTGTGCTAAGATGGGCATTGATTTGTCTTTTTCTTCGGCTTTCCATCCTCAGACAAATGGCCAAACTGAACGAACCAATCAGACTTTGGAGACCTATCTGAGATGCTTTGTTTCTGCTGATCAGGATGATTGGGTGACCTTCTTGCCATTGGCTGAGTTCGCCCTTAATAATCGGGCCAGTTCGGCTACTTTGGTTTCACCTTTTTATTGTAATTCTGGTTTCCATCCTCGTTTTTCTCCAGGGCAGGTGGAGCCTTCGGACTGTCCTGGTGTGGATTCTGTGGTGGACAGGTTGCAGCAAATTTGGACTCATGTAGTGGACAATTTGACATTGTCACAGGAGAAGGCTCAACGTTTCGCTAACCACCGTCGCCGTGTTGGTCCTCGACTTCGTGTTGGGGATCTTGTTTGTTTGTCATCTCGTTATGTTCCTATGAAGGTTTCTTCTCCTATGTTTAAGCCTCGTTTTATTGGGCCTTATAAGATTTCTGAAATCCTCAATCCTGTGTCATTTCGTTTGGACCTTCCAGCTTCTTTTGCCATCCATAATGTGTTCCATAGGTCGTTGTTGCAGAGATATGTGGCACCTATGGTTCCTTCCGTTGAACCTCCTGCTCCGGCGTTGGTTGAGGGAGAATTGGAGTATGTGGTGGAGAAGATTCTAGATTCTCGTATCTCGAGACGGAAACTTCAGTATGGAAGGGCTATGGTCAGGAGGATAATTCCTGGGTTCTTGCCTCCGATGTCCATGCTGCCTATTTAGTTCATACCTTTCATTTGGCTCGTCCTGATCAGCCGGGGGGTTCTGGTGAGGGTTCAGTGACCCCTCCTCAAGGGGGGGGTACTGTTGTGAACTTTGTTCTCGAACTCCCTCCTGTGGTCAGGAATGGTATTTCTGTGAGTTCTGTCCGTGGGCTCCCTCTGGTGGCTGAAAGTGGAACTGCTGGTCTTGAAGTGGCTTCCTCAGCTGCATCGTTTAGGACTGGGCTGGTTCCTCTATTTAACTCCACTCAGATCGTTACCTGATTCCAGCTGTCAATGTATCAGTACTGGTTCAGATCTCACTTGGATCTCCTGATGACCTGTCTACTTTAGCAGAAGCTAAGTCCCTGCTAAGCTCTTTGTTGTTCATTTGTGTGCTGAATATATTTCTTAATACCTGCTAAGTTTCTGTCCAGCTGGTTATCATGATATTGTCTCGCTAGCTGGAAGCTCTGGGTTGCAGAGGGGCACCACCGCACCGTGAGTCGGTGCGGGGGTTTTTTGCTCACTCTGCGTGGCTTTTTGTAGTTTTTTGTGCTGACTGCAAAGATCCCTTTATCTATCTTCTGTCTATTTAGTAAGAATGGCCTCCTTTGCTGAAACCTGTTTCATTCCTGTGTTTGGGCCTCCCTCTTAACTCACAGTCAATATATGTGGGGGGCTGCCCTTTTCCTTTGGGGAATTTCTCTGAGGCAAGGTGAGGCTGTATTTCTCTTTAGGGGTAGTTACCTCTCAGGCTGTGAAGAGTCGTCTAGGCAGAGTTAGGCCGATCCACGGCTAATTCTAGTGTGTGTGATAATAGGATTAGGGTTGCGGTCTGCAGAGCTCCCACTTCCCAGAGCTTGTCCTATTTTGCAGTTTGACTATCTGGTCATTCCAGGTGCTCCTAACCACCAGGTCCATAACAATAAGCGGGCTATCCATCGCTGTTCTAACGCACCTAATTTAGCCGTGTCTAGGTGGGTCAATGGATTGTTGTCAGTATAGACAATAAATTCTGCACCGGTCAAATAGTGTTTGAAACGTTCAGTCACAGCCCAAACTACTGCCAGTAGCTCCAATTTGAAGGAGCTATAATTTTCAGAATTTCTTTCAGTAGGCCGGAGTTTTCTACTTGCAAAGGCGATGACTTTCTCCCGACCTTCTTGCTTTTGTGACAGCACCGCTCCCAATCCCACATTACTGGCATCGATGTAGAGGATGAAAGGTTGATGGTAATCCGGATACGCCAGAACTTCTTTTCCGGTTAGTGCCTTCTTTAGTTGTTCAAAGGAGTCTTCTCTTTCGTCGTTCCACTGAAAAGGAGGGTTTCGGTTTGAAGGTTTCTTCGTCTTCCCTACCAAAGCATCTTGCAAGGGTGCTGCCAACTTAGTAAATCCTTTTATAAATCTGCGATAGTAACCCACCAATCCCAAGAATTGCCTCACTTCTTTTGCGTTGGTAGGTCTTGGCCAATCCCTTATGGCAGTTATTTTCTCGGGATCCGGTGCTACTCCCTCCGAACTCACGATGTGCCCTAAGTATTGTACCTTTGGCTTGAGAAAGTGACATTTGGATGGTTTGATCTTCATACCATACTTGGATAAGGCTTCGAACACCTCTGCCAGGTCTATTAAGTGCTGTTCGTAAGTCTTTGAATAGACGATCACATCATCTAGGTACAGGAGGACGGTCTCGAAGTTCTTGTGTCCGAGGCAACATTCCATCAGTCGCTGGAAAGTACTGGATGCGTTACAGAGTCCGAACGGCATGCGATTAAATTTGCTTAGACCCATTGGTGTGGTGAATGCCGTTTTTTCTTTATCCCTCTCAGCCACAGGGACTTGCCATTACCCGCTTGTTAAGTCTAAGTTGGAAAAATAATTAGCAGATTTCAAAGCGGTCAAGGACTCTTCTATCCTAGGCAAGGGATAGGCGTCTTTATGGGTGATGTTATTAATCCGCCGGTAGTCTACGCACATAGGGCTACAACTATCTCTTATTACCCCGGCCTGTTTCATTTCTCTCAGCATGTCCTTTTCGCATTGATAGTGAGCGGGCGGTATGGGCCTATATCTTTTTTTTATCGGGGGATGGTCACCAGTGGGGATTGTATGTTCCACCCCTTCTATCCGTCCGAAGTCCAATGGGTGTTTACTGAAGACCTGTTAATATTCCGTCACTAATCTATACACCCCTTGTCTTTGATGGGTAGGTGTTGAATATATGCCAACGTCTAGCTGTTGGCACCAATCCTCCGATTCTCCATCTGAGCCATTATTTTCCACCTGACAGGTCGATTCTAAGGGCTCAACGGTTGAGATGGCATTGTTGTCAACAGTATATAACTTTGCCACTGTAGCGTACCTTGGCAAAGTGACCTCTTCCTCTCCACAGTTCAAAAGTCGTACCGGCACCCGTCCCCGGTGTACCTCGACCACCCCTCGTGCCGTGAGTATAGTGGGCCTGCTATCAGTGTACACTGGCTCTATTAAGGCTTGATAGTCTCGTACTTTAATACCAACGGCCGCTCCACACCATACCAGCATTTCTGTTTTTGGTGGGATTACAATAGACGTTGGATCACTTACCCTCATGCTGCCGATTTCTCCACCTGCAACTTCTATCTGTTGCCTTAACACTAATACTTTTATTTCCCTCCAGAGAACTCTCTGCTGGCAGGATCGGGCAGTTTCAGCAATTTGTTGTAAGACAGAAATAACTTCGGAAAAGCAGGTCTCTAACACATTCATTCCTATCAATACAGTTGGTTCACAGTTCTGTCGGTCAACATCGACGACAATTATACCCTGTTTCTTCAATTCTGCTTTACCAATCTTTATGGTCATCTCCCTGAATCCTAGTTTCGGTACCAACTTACCATTACTGGCCCATATATCTAGTTCAACATCAGAGGGTCCTTTATCAATATCTACCTCAGCCCAGTACCTCTTATAAAGGATATATGGTATAGATGAAATCTGGGAACCTGTATCCAGCAAAGCGTTGAGGGGAATTCCGTCCAGCACGATAGGGATGATGGGTCGTCCTCCGATGTACCTGTCGTGCCAGGGTGTTGGGCCTTGAAAATTCATTCCTGTGAAGCGGCCCGCATTCCCAGGGGATTCCCGTTTAAATCACAATTTCGTGCAAAGTGGCCTGGCTGCTGGCAACGGCGGCAAATGGGCTGTCCATCCGGTTGGTAGTGGTCACGGTGTCGTCCTCTCTATGTCGGGTATCTCCGGGACCTCATCCATGGAACATCCTCTCTACGGTTTGCCTACTCCGTCTTGGGTTCTCTCATCTCCTGCATGGTTTTAGACATTGAAGCAACAACGTCAGTTAAAGAGTCAAGCTTTTGCTGAAGAGCCTCATTAGTAATGGGCCCCAGGGACTTAGCACTGGCACCGGACGTAGCTGATGTCACTGGCATTCCCCGTTGCTGAAGTACATCTGCCATGGGTTGTGTGAGATCCTGATCCTGAGGTGCCTCTGCCAGCTGGAGACGTATAGCGCTCTCCTTTAATTGGGCAAATGTCAATTCAGGGTTCTTAAAAACAAGCATGCTCACATGCCCCCGGTGAGAAGGTGTGTAGAATCCCTCAATAAATTGGTCTCTTAGCAGTTTATCGGCTCCTGTGTTAAAAATGGGTTCAGCCAGTGTAAGTGATTTAAGGGCTTCCTGCAGGTTTAAGGCAAAATCTCTCACGCCCTCATTAGCTTTTTGTTTGCAATTAAAGAATCGTACTTTAGCTTTGCTGCTGGTAGTGGTTTCAAATGTAGCTTTTAATCCAGCAAAAATGCGTTCAACAGTACCTTTTAGATCAGTTGCCCATGCCGTGACTTCTCACTTAGCATGGCCACTTAACTGCATCATCAGGAGACTAACACGCTGAGCTTCACCCACGGGGAACATATCAAAATGAGCCAGCATCTTTTCCCTGAAACCGTCAAGGGTATTAGGTTCACCTTCATACATTGGAAGCCACGGGCCACCCGGGGTATATGGCATCAACACCGGCATGATGGGTGCCACTCCTTGCACTGCTGCGCTGCCAGGCTCTCTATCAACAGTCTGTCTTTCAGCTGCATTAGCGTCACCGGGTGCTGCGGCGTCTCCGTGCTGTGACATACTGTACCCCCTTAGTTAATCCAGACCCCTCCGGTCCCAGCTTCCGTCTAGATAATGTAGATTTGTTAGTCTGTGCAGCAGGATGACAATGACACGCCCCCTGCTGCCTCTAACTGCCGCACGCTCTGTGATGGTGGATTTTGAAATTTTTCAGTTAGACTGGGGCTTGGGTAATGACGTAACTCGATTAACAGTTTTGTGCCTAACAGTTATGAGATGAATACATCAGGGGATGGCGGCCATTTTTACCCCATTATAACCAATGAAGAAAAGTCACTTTCAATAGTTTTCAATGGGGAATGGAATTTTCTTTAATAAAGTCAATTTCCAAGATTTTTCCTCCAAATTTTCACAGTTTCAGACTCCAATTACGGCACACAATACCCGGTGTATGGGCTGGCCCTATCCTGTTCGTGATGCCAGTTGTGATTCCCGGGAGACCGAGGTACTCAGCACCAGATCAATGAGGTCCATCTCTTGAGGGGGATGTCACTAGTGGCTTGACCTGGTGCTGTGGCCTCAGGCGATGCACAATGTAAGGGATATCATGAAGGAACAGACACTTACTTGATCAGCAGCAGGTCCTCTCAGCTGTGATGACCCCGATCCTGGATCGATGGCTATTGTCCAAATGAAAGACTGAGGCGCTGAAATGTTTAACCAGTTTACTTTAACAAAGAGGGATTTGCCACCAATACTGTCACCGGAGTCTGTTTAAGAACTCTGAATTACTTTGACCCTGTCAGGATTTCCACCTCTTATTATGCGCAGTTTCTGTATGGCCCTGCTGCTGTATGTGAACTGGCTGCCGACCCAATCTGTCTCTTCTGTACTCTGGTTCGACGGACAACCCGAGTCCTTTTTTGTCGGCTTACCCCCTCTGGGAGTACCGCTGAACTCTGTGTCTGTTGCTGCGTCTTACACTGGTGAAGCTGATATCACCTCACTTCCTTCCGGTTGCTGTATTATATATAATGAATATAGCCACGGATCCGGTATCCATCTCTGCGCCTATTCTGGGTAGAGGTTATTGCTACCCGGTTCTCACAATGTCCTTTTTCTCTATTCCTCTTTTCCTACTATGGGTATTACGGGCCTATCATCCGTTATAGGGCTGTTAGTTCAGTTATACGACCTCTCACTTTCAGCTCCTCAACCCAACTGCCCGTCCTTTTTTCAGACCAGAATAGATAAAGGGGAATCTCTGGAGCTCCCCCTTCTGGCCGGAGATGGTAGTGCAGTCTTGCTATTTTAATATTTGTATTTGGTGTCAATAACTATTTTTGTGGCAAATAACCCTAGGGGCGCCACAATAAAGTATATATAATGTGTGTACATGTATAGTGTGTATCTGTGTATATATTTTGCATATATAGTTCTGTAATTGTAGTGTCTCTATAATAGGAATCAGTAGTTTACCGTATTTTGTGGATTATAAAATGCTCCGGATTATAAGGCACGCCCCAAATTTAGAGAAAAGTAGGAAAAAAACCTTTTTTTAATAAAATGGTGGTGCTTCTTATAATCCATCAGTCTTATTGCTTACCAGGCAGGGGGTGGTGGTTGTGGTGAAGTGGGATCCCAGGGTCTCTGCTGGAGCATTGCTGCAGGCCACAGGCTGGGATGAGGCGTTTTCAGATATGCAGTGCGCCGCTGCAGGTGTTCGGTGCTGAGGGTGTTTGGTGCTGCGAGCCGCTGCCGGTGTTCATTGCTTTTGGGCTCTGCCAACATTTTGTGAAAGGCCAGAACCCCCACAGTTTATTTATTTTTACTCATTTATATAGCACTATTAATTCCACAGCTCGTTACAGACATTAGTGGCACTGTCCCCAATGGGGCTCACAATCTAAATTCCCTATCTTTGAAATGTAGGAAGAAACCTGAGTACCAGAGAAAACCCATGCAAACACGGGGAGAACATGCAAAATCCTTGCAGATATTGTCCTTGGTGGAATTTGAACCCAGGACCCCACCGTGCCGCCCCAGTTGCATGGCATGGTTTCCTATGCTGTGGACTCCTGGAAAAATGGCTGCCGGGGGTGGAACATGCGCAGATGGAGATCTCGGCACCAAGATCTCAGGTGATCTCAGCGCTGAAATCTCATCTCCTGAGATCTTGGTGCCGAGATTTCCATCTGCTCATGTGCCACCCCTGGCAGCCATTTTCCCGGAGTCCACTCCATAGGAAACTATGCAACCGCAGGGGCTCTGGCCTTTCACAAAATGTCGACAGAGCCCCCCCAGCACTGTACACCCGCAGCACCGAACACCCGCAGCAGTAAACCACACATGCAATCATCCATTCATTCCAGTCTGTGGCCTGCAGAGACTCTGGACCTTGCTCCACCGCAGCCGGTAAGGTATATCTGCATTATAAGATGCAGTCCCATTTTCTTCTAAAATTTTGTCTGAAAAATACTGTATGTCTAATGCCTGTGTCTTACATTAGGACCTGTTCACACTTTATTTACTGCTCCCGGTGCGTTCTGCCTGAATCCTGTATAGAACCATAGATTGCAATGACAGGAATGGAGTTCACATGAATTCCACATGTGATTTTTTTTTTCCAAACGTGTCGGTCTGTCCCAACAGCCACAGAAAAGTGGACACTTTTAAAAAACACAAACAGTCTCTGAGGGTAGTTGTACATGGTCACATTGGTCGGTAATCGCTGTGGTTTGGACACTGTTGTATACACTGGACACTGTACTTGTGCAGTATCCAGATGTTACAGCATAATGGATGGGAACTCAAGAAATCCGATGTCCACTATGCGTCCACAGACGCCTGAGGCTCCCCTGTGTAGACGTACATGCGGCTCATCTTTCCAGATGGCAACATGTCTATTTATCTAGCAGAGACGCGATAAATGTCACCCATACAATATATTGGACGTGGTGAATTCACACGGTTCAGTGGTCACATGTGGAATCACGTACGTTCAATAGCTGGCAGCGGACATGTGTTGCACCCAAAGCGCTGCCAATTCCTGATCGTGTGCACCTGGCCTAAGAAAATAAATCAGTCAATTTCAGAAAAAAAAATTCATTTTCCCTCTGCTTGTGCCAGTGCAGTCAGTGGTCCTGTCGGGGATTTATGTGAATCCTATCTGAGGCCGGTTTCACATGTCTGTGCCTCCAGTACGTGTAGTGACATTTTTCTCACGTAAATGAATGGGTGTATGCAGATGTCAGCGTGTTTTGATGGACGCCAAACATCCCGCACACATGCACATGGAGAACAGTGTACACTCTCCTCAATTGGCAAAGACTGCCACAGGGGAAGTAGCGCTACTGTAAGCTGCTTTTCCCCTGCGTTTGGTGCTGAACCTGCCTTTCATCCATTGCCCCCTGCTCTGTCGGCAGTGTGAGCAGGGGACAATGAATGAAAGAAAAAAAGGGTTCCCCCCTATATTTATAAAGCAACCCGGCAAAACCCACAGGTGTGGGCTGCTATTCTCAGGCTGGTATGGGGCCATGGATACGTTCCCCCAAGCCTAAAAAAGCAGCCCGCTTCTGCGCAGAAAAAGAATATCTATTAGATGTGCCAATTCTGGAGCTTTGCCTTGTTCTTCCCACTTGCCCTGTAGTGGTGGCAAGTGGGGTAATGAGGGGTTAATGTCTCCTTCCTATTGTATTGTAAGTGTCAATAAGGGGAGAATGGATGACAGCCAGCATCAGCACCACATACAGAGGAACAGTGCTTACTGTAGCACTGCTTCCAGGCGGCCGTCCGTGTGGTCCTGATATGGCACACAGGCAGCACATGGTTGCCACACATTTGCCACATGGATGTATCACACGGACACATGGACACGGATAGCTCCGATACCGTGTTTACCGGTGCTGGAAATATCAGGACTTGTGAAACCAGTCTTAGGAGGAATTCAGGCAGAGCCCCCAGATGCACTGCAGAAGCGCAGTGTGAGCAGTGCTTAATATACTATTGCGTGGAATAGTGCAGTCTACTATACTATTCCGCGCTCTCCCAGTACGCAGCCAGACATGGACAGCAGCCAGAAGACACTTTTTTTAAAAAAATCTATTGCTGTTGTCTTTCAGCATTTCTTTCCCTATTTCACTATTGCAGAGTGGGTTGGGGGACATGTAGGACTTTTTTTTAATCACTTTTTACTCTGCTGTTTGTGAGGTGGTATGTAGAAAAAGACGGCAATTCTGCTGTTTTCTATTATGTGACTGTACAGCCCCCTTCACACTACCTATCATGTTTTTCACAGATGCCACGTGTGCCCTATTTGACGTATGGTGCTGCACTCATGTTCTGGTTTTCCCAGCAGTACAGATGATAAGAGCCAATACAAGTCATCCGTGTGCCATAAGTGTGTCGTACGTGTAATGTACGGGTGCTGTATGTGTGCCGTCCACATGTCGTCTGTGTTTAACATGGAAAGTATATGAGAAGCTTTGTAATTTCATTTCCATTATCCATACCGGAAAAACACGATGGCACATGAATGGCACACTGATTGAAAACACTGGTGACACCGATATCGGTGTAACATGTACGTGTTTTATATGGACATATGGGCCACACTTTGAATTTTGCCTAGGGCCCCAATTTGTCTTAAACCGGCCCTGTATGTACTGCTGAGCTTTGAGAAGGAGTAGAGACATCAGTCTGAGAGCATACTATACAGGTATTCTGGTCATAAATATCTGACTGGGGTTGTTCACATGAGGAGCACATCCAGTGATGTGATTTTTGCTTCCTTTTGCCTTGCTTTTTTGGGCCTGGCCATCTTTGTCTACATAGCACATGAAGTACTGTATATATAAGCATGCACTAGACCAAATTAAGCCTGCTTGCATGGCTCTGCTTCAAAGCAGGACAACGTTACCTGAAGCTGGACAGCATGGCACACAACGTCAATAAAAAATGACCCCAATATGAGGCATTACTTCTGGCTGTATCAAGGCAGTGGGTCGGCAGGGTGAACCAAGGTGCAAACGTCATACATGGAATTTCAATTCCGCAGATTTAGCGATAACAAGGAAAACCTGTGCAGGCACAGAAAGCTGAAGGCTAACCATGTAGCATAAGAAAATTATGCTGGAACTACAAGCAATGTACTGGATTACAACAAGAAGGTAACTGCTAAAAGAAACCACTAGTGTTTGACGTAGTGCAATAGCTTCTGAAGTGGACAACCTCTTGATAACCAATCTCCACAGCAAAGGAACAGAGTTATGAAGGAAGATGTACCAAAAAGAAGGGAAGTGCACAACCCAAGATAAAATGAAGACTTTAATTAAAATAAATCAGATAAAAACAATATCTAGAGAAAATATGTGAATAATACAGCAGGGGGGTGAATAATCCTAAGCAGAGTGACCTCCAAGTAACCAATTACCATTCAATTGAAACAGATAAATACACACATGATATTAAAGAAAAATACTGTGAGTGAATTTATTATGTCAACCCAGTGGAAAAATTATTTTCAACACAGATACGGTATTTACAAAGACATATAGATATATGTGCAGCACCCCAGAGACCTGGTCGTTGCAGTAAAATCGCTCTGCCGCTAAGGGGAGTGATGGTACGTCTGATGGCACTAAAGGAGTTCACCTTACCAGGTATTACAGACAGCAATACACTTCATAGTCTGGCCTCCAGGGGGAGCTAAGGGCGCTATGTATTAGGCCACTCCTCACAATCTGGTAAAACTGGGGGTTAGATAGAAAGTTAGACAGAAAGCTGACTGGGTTGGAACCAGGCAACATCCTGTGGCAGAGGGTGTTGCAGGGGAAGATTCAGGGGGGTCCCTGTCAGGGGTGGTATCCTGACAGAGGCCTAGCGAACAGGAAAGAACATTAAGGAACCGCGCCTGCACTACATAGCGGCGGTATCTCAAGAATGGACAAGAAGCGAGGTTTATTGTGGAGAGTGAGAAACGAGATCAAAGCAAAAAGGAGATAACACCAGTAGGAGTCATGCTGTAAGATCGAGGCAACATCCTATTGAGGTGCGTAGCCGGTGGCCAGAACGCAGAGGAAGTATTAGGCTCCAAGCAATACTTCAAACAGAGGCAGGACAGTTGATTTTAGGTTGGCTGTCTCACCAAAATCACCTAATAAGACATAGGGGGCAACTGTGGGAGAGGGGCGACGCTAGGGTCCCGGAAGAACTCCAGGCCTTCCCGTCATACGGGTGCGTCCTATCCATATCATCTGGGGGACGGAGAAGAACATCAGAACAGACATAAGTTGTGGGAAATAACATCAGAAACAGACACAACAGTTGTGAGGACTATCCCGTGGTGCTCAGCAGGGAAGCAATACAACACACAGGCGCTAGAAGGTAGGCACAGATTTCCACCTGCAAAGGGAACTCTGGAGGTGCCATCGGACTGGCCGGTCTCAGACAGCCCTGTTAACCATACTCTGGATTGAGGACCTTGAAGCCTTCAGTAAAGAGGTAAAGAGACTGCAACCCTGTGTCCTCGTTATTCATCGCGACCTGCACCACGCACCACCACTTACAACTTTCATTGGACGCCCCTTATCAGGGTCACGGACCGGGTCTAGCCACCGTGACAACCCCAGGACTGAGACGGAGAGGCCCAGTGCCGAGTGTCTCCGCGGCCCTGCGTCTAGGGGCGCTCCATATGAGTGTGCTGGCAGTATATTGATGCAAGGTCTATGTGAATACCTGTTGAGTGTGGACTCATACAAAACTCGGGCAATAGGTTTAAAATATTGTATTGCACATGAAAAGGTAAGGGACAAATACGCCCAACAGAGTAAATGTATTAAGGTGCAAGTGCTTGAAAGTGCATAGAGACCATTGCAACAATGGGGTCACAGCAAAGAAGTTGCCAAAAGAAGTGCTGCCAGTCAGTACCTGTATAAGTGAAGGCGTTTTAGGAGGGAAAAACCCTTAGGCTAAGTTCACACGTTGCAGAATTGCCGCGGAAATTTCCGCAGCAATTCTGCGCCTCCTGCCGCGGGTATATCGCATGCAGAATTAGCATGCATATACCCGCAGAAAACTAGCGTTTTGCAAGCATAATTAGCTTGCAGAATGCTAGAGTTTTCCAAGCGATCTGTAGCATCGCTTGGAAAACTGACTGACAGGTTGGTCACACTTGTCAAACATAGTATTTGACAAGTGTGACCAACTTTTTACTATAGATGCTGCCTATGCAGCATCTATAGTAAAAGATCAAATGTTTAAAAATAATAAAAAAAATAAAAAACATGGTTATACTCACCTGCAGACCTCAGCGGCGTCCTTTCCTATAGCTGGTGTGGGGTGAAGGGCCTGTGATGACGTCGCGGCTTGTGATTGGTCGCGTGAGTCACATGAGCGGTCACGCGACCAATCACAAGACAGTGACGTCATCACAGGTCCTGAACCACACCATCTATAGGAACGGAAGAGAGATCATGCACCGGAGAGGCGGGAACACTTCGGGGGCCATCAGAGGGTTAGTATAGGACTATTTTTTATTTTAATTCTTTTTTTTTTGACCAATTATATGGTGCCCAGTCCGTGGAGGAGAGTCTCCTCTCCTCCACCCTGGGTACCAACCGCACATGATCTGCTTGCTTCCCGCATGGTGTGCACAGCCCTGTGCAGGAAGTAAGCAGATCAATGCACTCCTATAAGTGCAGAATCGCCGCGATTCTGCAATTTTAATGAACATGCTGCATTTTTTTCTGGAATGCGATTCCGCTCAGGAAAAAAATGCAGCATGTGCACAAAAAATGCGGAATGCATTCTATTAAATAGGATGCTTAATGTTAGTGTTTTTTTCGCGGTTTTATAGCATTTTTATAGCGAAAAAAACGCGAAAAATATGCTACGTGTGCACACAGCCTCACTCGCGTTTCACTGTCGCTTCTTTATGTAGGACGATGGACTTGGCACAGAGATCACTCATTGTTCCAGTTTGGTTTTCTTCTGTTTTTTTAACCTACAAGATCCACCATAAAATTGCGTAAAAGTAGGAGTTGAAACACATACTGTAATTTAACACGTGTCTTAAGGCAGAATTTAAAAAACACACTTGATTTAGTGGGTACATAGATCTTATAAGTATAATCATTTATACTCATATATATTTGCAGAAAGAAAAAATGGAATAAACTAGTCACTGAACAAATGAAATTAGTAAAATCAGAAATATTATACACAAATGAACATCCAAAGCCAGTATGAATTATGTGACAATTAGTGTTGAGCGATACCGTCCTGAAAGTATCGGTATCGGAAAGTATCGGCCGATACCGGCAAAGTATCGGATCCAATCCGATACCGATACCCGATACCAATACAAGTCAATGGGACTCAAGTATCGGACGGTATCCCTGATGGTTCCCAGGGTCTGAAGGAGAGGAAACTCTCCTTCAGGCCCTGGGATCCATATTAATGTGTAAAAGAAAGAATTAAAATAAAAAATATTGCTATACTCACCTCTCCGACGCAGCCTGCACCTCACCGAGGGAACCGGGAGCGTTCTTTGCTTAAAATTCGCGTGTTTACTTCCTTACGTGAAGTCCCGGCTTGTGATTGGTCGCGTGCCGCCCATGTGGCCGCGACGCGACCAATCACAGCAAGCCGAGACGTAATTTCAGGTCCTTCAGGATTTTAAAATTACGTTCTGGCTTGTGATTGGTCGCGTCGCGGCCACATGGGCGACGCGACCAATCACAAGCCGTGACGTCACGGGAGGCTGGACACTCACGCATTTTAAAATGCGCGCGTGTCCAGCCTCCCGTGACGTCACGGCTTGTGATTGGTCGCGTCGCCCATGTGGCCGCGACGCGACCAATCACAAGCCAGAACGTAATTTTAAAATCCTGAAGGACCTGAAATTACGTCACGGCTTGCTGTGATTGGTCGCGTCGCGGCCACATGGGCGGCACGCGACCAATCACAAGCCGGGACTTCACGTAAGGAAGTAAACGCGCGAATTTTAAGCAAAGAACGCTGCCGGTTCCCTCGGTGAGGTCCAGGCTGCATCAGAGAGGTGAGTATAGCAATATTTTTTATTTTAATTCTCTCTTTTACACATTATATTACATTAATGTTGTTTCGATACCGATACCACAAAAGTATCGGATCTCGGTATCGGAATTCTGATACCCGCAAGTATCGGCCGATACCCGATACTTGCGGTATCGGAATGCTCAACACTAGTGACAATGTCAGTTAGACAAAATTATATCGCAAATCTCTATATAGAAAAAAGTGCAAGTGCAAAGAACATTATCATAAGGTATAGCATTCAACCCTTTTTATATACAAATATGTACAATGTTGTCCTAAATTCTAAGCAAATAAAGTGACAAGTGCAGCAGAATTATACAATCAGTAAATATCAGAAAAAAAGTTGATGCAACACAAAAAACTTGGAAAATTAGAATTTTAGGCAAATGTATGTTTAACCCCTTAGTGACCAATCCAATTTTAGGCTTAATGACCAAGCCAATTTTTACAATTCTGACCGCTGTCACTTTGAGATTAGAGCTCTGGCATGCTTTAACGGAATCCACTGATTCTGAGAATGTTTTTTCATCACATATTGTACTTCATGTTAGTGGTAAAATTTCTTTGATATGACTTGCGGTCATTTATGAACAAAATGAAAATTTGGCCAAAATTTTGAAAATGTTGCAATTTTTATACTTTTAATTTTTGTGCCCTTAAATCAGAGAATTGTGTCACAAAATAGTTAATAAATAATATTTTCCATTTGTCAATTTTGGAAACATTATTTTTTTAGGCTGTTATAACAGTTAAAAGATGTCCAGCGATTTCTCACTTTTCCAACAAAATTTACAAAACCATTTTTTTTATGGACCACCTCACATTTGAACTGACTTTTGGAGGTCACTATGACAGAAAATACACAAACGTGACACCGTTCTAAAAACTGCACCTGTCAATGTGCCCAAAACCACATTCAAGAAGTTTATTAACTCTTCAGGTGCTTCACGAGAACTAAAGCAATGTGGAAGGACAAAATGAACATTTAACTTTTTTCACAAAAAATTTACTTTATACCCAAACTTTATTTTCACAAGGGTATCAGTAGAAAATTGACCTCCACATTTGCTGTGCAATTTCTCCTGAGTACGCCAATAGCCCCTACATGTGGGAAAGTCACTGTTAGGGCGCATGGCATGGCTCAGAAGGGAAGGAGCACCATTTGACTTTTTGAACTCAAAATTGGCTGGAATCGATAGTGGGCACCATGTCGCGTTTGTAGACCCCATGATGTGCCTAAACAGTCAAAGCCCCTCAATTCTAAATCTAACCCTAACACAGCTCTTACCTCAACCCCAACCCTAACTCTAACCCCAACACTGCAACCGTAACCCCAACACCACAACCGTAACCCCAACACAACCCTAACCCTAGCCCCAACCCTAACCCAAAGAATGGAAAAAAACACCATTTTTTAATTTTATTATTTTTATTGCTTTCTATTCTGATATTTATGAGGCAGAATGAACAAAAATCAGCAATTCACATATGAAAAATTATTGGTACCCCTTGTTTCATGACAGAAAAACTCACAATGGTCACAGAAATAACTTGAAACTGACAAAAGTAATAATAAATAAAAAAAATCTATGAAAAAGAACAAAGGCCTATTTTGTGAGTTTCCATGGAAACATGGTTGAAAAGCAATGTCTGACTTCCATTTGTTCATTTTCATCGATTTTTTGTTTATTACTGCATTTTTTGGATTATAAGATGTACTTTTTGATCCCTAAAATTAGGGGGGAGAATGGGGGAGTGTATTAAAAACCAAACACTGTTCTTACAGATGTTATGGACCCAGAGCTGGGGGGTGTTGCAGTTGTGGTGCGTCAATCCTGCGGTGTGCGGTGGTGGTTCGACAGGGAGCGGTGGTCCTGTGGTGGTGGTACAATGGTGAGCGGTGGTGGTACAGCAGTGAGTGGTGGCCTTGCGGCAGTGGCATATGGCGGCCGCCATTCTTCTTCCGAGGTCCTGCCTCCGGCTTCTCTGTTGGCGCTGGTGCAGATGGAGGAAAGCCGACATCTCCATCCACGCCTGCCTCTATGCGATGTCTCCTGGAAAATGGCTACGGATGTGGCGCAGGCACGGATAGAGCTCTCGGCCTGGCCACAATGATGTCACCGCTGGTCTATGATGCTGCGCTCACAGCAGCTCATTCACTAGTGTTTTTCAGCCTGTATGGTCACATCTTGGCACCGTCCAAGTTGAAAACTGTTTCTCCCCCAGACATGGATTATGGCATGGACAGGTATGGTATATTGTTGTTTTTTATATTTTACTTTTATTACAGAAGACTGAGGGCTTCAGTGGAATTAGGGAAGGTCGTAAGTATGGTTTAATTGAGATTATTAAAGGAGTCTGTGCCATTTTTCCAATTAAAAGACTTTATTATGGCTGTATCTTTATTTACAATACAACTGTAGGATTAGAAATGGAGAGATATCCTAAAGACACCTCTCCATTACTAAACCGTGGGTTTGAAGTCACCTGACAAAGGTGACATCAACCCCACAAATATGAACTTCACTTGCCACCACTACAGGGTAAGTGGGAAGACCCAGGCAAAGCACCAGAATTGGTGCATCTATTAGATATGCCTTTTCTGGGCAGCTGCAGGCTGATATTTTAATGCTGGGGGCAAATATCCATGGTCCTTTACCAGCCTGAGAATACCAGTCCCTAGCTGTAAGCTTTAGCAAGGCTGGTAGTCAAAAATGGGGGGGATCCCAAGTTATTTTTTAAATTAATTATTTAAATAATAAAAAATAAGGCAGGGGACCCCTCTATTCTTGATAAACAACCTTGCTGAAGCTGACAGCTGATGGTTGCAGCTCCCAGCTGTAAATTTTGCCTGGCTATAGATAATACAGGGGAACCTACGCCGGGCTTTTCATTCATTTAGTTATATTGCAGGCAGTGGGTGAGGAATACCCCATCATCTGCTCCTGCTGTCACTGTCATTAGCGGCAGCAGGTGTAGGTTGATGGGAGTAATAGTCCAAAAAGCCCCCTGTTAGTCATCGGGATTCTCCCACTGCGTGGAATAGATCCCAGGCATTGCCTAGTGCTGTGGTCTTCCGTTCTGGCCCAGCCACTGTGAGTGCTGCTTAGCACAGACATCGGTCCCAGCAACTTGCTCAGGCTCGAGATATTTGTGTGGTTACTACTGGCTCTTCAGCCAAGTCTGTGGTAATCAGCGAGAGGCAGGTGAAGCCTGACACTTGGGAGTCTAAGTCTGGAGTTCTCCAGACTGAGCATGTCTGTGATGTGGCATATGCTCATTGGTGGTCGGAAGTTTGCTGCTCTGGTGAGGTGGCAGTCCTGGATTGGTCAGCGAACAATGTGTCAGCCGACTGGACGTGACTGTTTGGGGTGAAGCCTAGTGTATAAAAAGCCTCCAGCGGCACATGCGGGCATGCTAGTGTCACTTATGTGAGTGGATACTTTATCACTCTGTTTGCACGTGTTGCTCTATACTCTGATAGTACTTATGTTGGCAGGTAGGGTTAGGACAGGATAACTACTTCTTGGCTTAGCATCTGTCTACTTCATGTGTGCGGTTAGCACAGTGGAGTTACAGAGCAAGTCCAACCCTCAGGCTACACCTTTCAGGGTGAGAGTCAGGGCTTTGCACCTTGCATCACATGAGTTCTTTCCCTTGACTTGGTATCTGATTTATCACATGTGTGCAGTTAGTCCAATTTACTTGCAGAGTGAGTACTACCCATGGGCTATTTCTCCTGTGACGTTTCTCAGGGTTTAGCATCTTGCTTACTTTCAGCAGTACCTTTCTGTGCAGTAATTGAGCTGGGCACGCTAAGTTCTATTCACACTGTGTGGCGTTTAACACAGAACGATTGTTTCCGAGCAGCAGTTATCCATCTCTGCATGGTGGACCCCGGGTTGCAATTGCACTTCATTATTTGTTTTTATTTAGCTCTGCTGACCTGGATGTTTTCATGACGACATCGGGTCACCATGGCAATGATCGGGACTCCGCGATGATGTCGCTGGGTCTCCGATCCAAGGGCAGAGGGGCTTTCTTCCCTCTGCCTTCTCCATAAATGCTGAAATCGAGTTTGATGGCAGCATTTGGGGGTAGGTAAAAAAGTGCTGGGAGCAGTGTGGGACCGCTCCTAGCACTGAGTGCTGGGCGTCAGCTGTCAGAATGCACAAAATCACTGGGACATATCCAGGCATCAATAAGTACAAAGTTACAGGGACGTACTGTATGTGTGTAGGAGTTTGGTATTATATAAACTAGTTAGAGCTAAAAACATATTTTCATTTTCCAAATACTGACAAGATGTAATATAGCTTGACCAACAATATATGTAACAAATAACTTGGAACATTTTTAGGCTTGTCATTTTGCATGTCCTCAAATAATCTGTCTGGTAGAAATTCAGTGGTACAGATGATGTTTTAAAAAAGATGCTATTTATGTCTCAGTTTCATAGGATGGAAAAAGCAGGTCAGTAATTGCCTTAGGTCTTGAACGCCACTTATCATAGGACTGACAGTCACACAAGTCACAGAAAAGTAAACTTTACTTTTTTCTGGAAGTCTTACTTTGTCATTTTTGATTATAGAAGTCAACACTCATTGTGACTAACCTACATTTAGATAAATTGATACTTCTGCATTTTCAAGAACTGTAGCATAGACTGTTTACTGTTGTGTACTAAAATATTGAAAGAGAAAAAAGCAATAAGCACTACTCACCACTCCCAACACTGACCTCCTGCATCCTTTTGGTGGTTATGCAGCATTACAAGACAGCTGGCATATACTGCTTAGGGTGGTTTCACACTTGCGTTTTTGTAAGCTGCGTTTTAGCGCTAAAAAACGCATGCGTTTTTCCCCTATACTTAACATTAAAAACGCATGCGTTTTTTCGCATGCGTTTTGACGCGTTTTCGGCAACGCATGCGTTTTTTGACGCGTGCGTACATTTGCAGAAATGCAACCTGTAATATTTTCTAGCGGCGTTTTTTTGCCGCGAAAAAACGCATGCGGTTTTTCGCGGCAAAAAAATGCATTGCTGTCTATGTAAACGCATGCGTTTTTAAGCACATGCGTTTGCGTTAAAAACGCATGCGTTTTTATAGAAAAAACCCAGAAAACAGACTGAAAAGCCACCCACCACCATCAAGGTGATAAAGGGATCCAAACCCTAACCCTAACTCTACCCCTAACCTCACCCCTAACCGTTTAATGAACATTTTCTGACAGTCATAGTGCCACGTATTTAAGTGCCACGTATTTAAGTGCCACTTATCACTTATTTCAGTGCCACGTATTTCAGTGCCACATATCACGTATTTCAGTGCCACGTATTTCAGTGCCACATATCACGTATTTCAGTGCCACGTATTTCAGTGCCACGTATCACGTATTTCAGTGCCACGTATCACGTATTTCAGTGCCACATATTTAAGTGCCACATATTTCAGTGCCACATACCACGTATTTCAGTGCCACGTATTTCAGTGCCACATATTTAAGTGCCACGTATTTCAGTGCCACGTATTTCAGTGCCACGTATTTCAGTGCCACGTATTTCAGTGCCACATATTTAAGTGTCACGTATTTCAGTGCCACGTGCCACGTATTTCAGTGCCACGTATTTCAGTGCCACATATCACATATTTCAGTGCCACGTATTTCAGTGCCACGTATCACGTATTTCAGTGCCACGTATTTCAGTGCCACGTATTTCAGTGCCACGTATTTCAGTTACGTTTAGGGGTTAGGGGTAGGGGTAGGGTTAGGGTTAGGGTGACCAGGACATTCTTCTAATAAAAAGCTACCCCTACCCCTAACCCTAACCCTAGCTAATTCTACTATTAGTGGATTTTCTAGTTGATTTTTTCATGGAAAACCCCCACATGTACTTATGCTGGCTAACATATGTAAATAATTCAGCTGCGGCAAGAAAAACTAAATCTCCGAGCACTAAAAAATACTCGCAGGACCCTCGGGCATGCTCAAGAAATCTCCAGTAACGAATACATTCGCTCATCACTATTAATACATGATTTTTTGGGGGGAAAAATGACGTGGGCTCCTGTGCAATTTTCCAAACCAGAGAGGGGAAAGCCAGCGACTGGGGGTAGATGTTTATAGCCTGGGAAGAGGGTAATATTCATGGAGCTTCCCAGGCCATTAATATCAGCTCCCAGCTGTATATTTAGCCTTTACTGGCTATTAAAATAGAGGGAACCCGAAACAAAATGAGGTGAGGTCCCACTATAATTAATAACCAAAAAAGGCTATGCAGACAGCTGCGGACTGATATTTATAGCCTAGGAAGGGCCATGGATATTCCCCCTGCTACAAACTCCAGCTCTCAGTCACCCCAGAAATGGCGCATCTCTAAGATGCTCCAGCTCCGGCAATTAGTCTCTCTCTTCCCACTTTCCCTGTAGCGGTGGCAAGTGGGGTAATAGTTGTGGGGTTGATGTCACCTTTGTTTTGTCTGGTGACATTAAGTTCATGGCTTAGTAATGGATAGGTGTCAAAATACACCTTTCTATTGCTAATCCTATTGTAGTTACAGGTTAAATAAAGACACAGCCAGAATTGAATTTATTGTACGCCTAATTCCTGCAACGCCCTCATTCTCCTGTTGTAAGCATAAAATTATAAAGCAACAATATACCCACACCTGTCCATCGCTGTGTCCCATGCCGTATTCCATGACTGCGCAACTTCAGTGACTAGCGGTGCCGTCACCTATGCTGCGCTGACTGAAAGTCTGACCTGCGCTGAACTCTGGAGCGTGGGAAAATGCCATTTCTATCTATCTATATTCATAAAAAAGGAACAGCACAACATTTCTACTTATCTCTGGGTGCAGAGCCTCCAGGCAACCTGTCTACTGGTTATCCAAAGTCCATAAAAATCAAAAAAGAAGGCAGCACTCCATTTTTCTTATTAAATGTGCAGGATTTTAATCAGACCCACATGTCTGTGCGACGTTTCGGCTCTAAGTAAGCCTTTCTCAAGCGATCTGACACTATATAGTGATGTCCCACCCAGGGACAAAGTAAAAAAGTAAAAAAAAAAAATTACATGTGTAAAAAATAAATAAATCCCAAATAAATAAAAAAAATATATATACATATATATTGTTCCAATAAATACATTTTTTTATGTAAATAAAAAAAGAACAACAAAAGTACAAATTTTTAGTATTGCCGCGTCCGTAATGACCTGACTTATAAAACTGTCCCACTAGTTAACCCCTTCAGTGAACACCTTAAAAAAAAACTATCCAAAAAACAATGCTTTAACATACCACCGAACAAAAAGTGGAATAACAAGCAATCAAAAAGACGGATATAAATAAACTTTGTACCGCCGAAAATGCCATCTTGTCCTGCAAAAAATGAGCCACAATACAGCATCATCAGTGAAAAAATAAAAAAGCTAAAGCCCTAAAAATAAAGCAATGCAAAAATAATTGTTTTTTCTATAAAATAGTTTTTATTGTATAAAAGCGCAAAAACATAAAAAAATTATATAAGTGAGGTATTGCTGTAATCGTACTGACCTGGAGAATAAAAATGCTTTATCAATTTTACCAAACGAGGAACGGTATAAAAGCCCCCCCAAAAGAAATTCACAAATTGCTGAGTTTTGCTCATTCTGCCTAACAAAAATCAGAATAAAAAGCAATCAAAAAAGTCATGTGCCCAAAAATGATACCAATAAAAACGTCAACTCGTCCCGCAAAAAACAAGACCTCACATGACTCTTTGGACCAAAATATGTAAAAATTATAACTCTCAGAATGTGGTAGCACAAAAAATATTTTTTGCAATAAAAAGCGTCTTTTAGTGTGTGACAGCTGCCAAACATAAAAACCTGCTATAAAACCCCAATATATACAGTAAATCAAACCCCCCATTATCACCGCCTTAGTTGGGGAAAAGTAATAAAATAAAAAAATGTATTTATTTCCATTTTCCCATTAGGGTTAGGGTTAGGGCTAAAGTTAGGGTTGGAGCTAAAGTTAGGGTTAGGGCTAAAGTTAGGGTTGGGGCTAGAGTTGGGGTTAGGGTTTGGTTTACGTTTATGGTTGGGTTAGGGGTGTGTCAGGGTTAGGGGTATGGTTAGGGTTGGGATTAGGGTTAGGGGTGTGTTGGGGTTAGGGGTGTTTTGGGGTTGTAATTATGGTTAGGGGTGTGGTTAGGGTTGGGATTGGGGTTAGGGGTGTGTTGGGGTTAGGGGTGTGTTGGGGTTGTAATTAGGGCTAGGGGTGTGTTCGGGTTAAGGGTGTGGTTATGGTTGGTATTAGGTTTAGGAGTGTGTTGGGATTAGGGTAGGAGTTAGAATTGGGAGGTTTCCACTGTTTAGGCACACCAGGGTGTTAGGGCTAGCAGAATGCACCAAATTATAAGAGAGATGGTATAAAGTGCGTTCGCAGCCCGGGGTCCACCGTGCAGAGATGGAACATGCTGCTGAGTAATGACGGACTATATGGTGGTACAATGTGGATTGTCAGGACTCTGAACATTTTTTACCTTTTGTGCATTACTGCCCTTTTCCAACATGGCGTCTTTGGTCTCATGTGCACTTGTCTTCCTGCTATAAAACTCCACCCCAGCCTTCAGTCTGTGCTAGATTATTCTGCTTTGCATCCAGCTCCTGATTACTCCCTGGCCTTCCACCTGCACCTGCTCCTGTGAACCTGTGTTGGAGATCCTGCCACTCTGCTCTGAGTTCCTGCTGCATACACCAGTGTTCAGTAATCCTCCTTCATCTGCTGCTCATGTTACTTCCATCTGCATTTGCTGGACATGTAAGCTGTTTCTGCTCTGCAAAACCTGAGACTATTAACCAGGCCTCAATATGATTTGAACTGCCTAATAGCATATCTATCTGTGTCTGGACTAAGTCAAGGATCTATTCGTGTCAAGTTTCCTCAAGTATAACTGTGATTCATAGACTTTCTGTTTGTTTGCATCTACCTCTGAAGTTTCCTATTGACTGCTAAGCTGCGTTTATTATTTGCAACAAGTGTTGTGGACTTGAGTTTCTCTCTGCACCTGCTTGAATCACCGTGTGATAATATAAACTTTACCACTTATAAAACTGTGTCCTGTTGTCTTGTTCCACGCAAAGAGTCTCCTGAATTATCCCCTATAATTATTACATGGATACACACACGGGTTAATTTCCTGGTTAACACACACGGGTTAACATCCACCTTACGCGAGCAGTCATACACAAGGGAGGGGATGATTAATGAGCGACTTTCACACATTAACGCACACACATTTCAAGTATACACTAGCGCATGGCCGTGCGGTCATGCAAACCTTTTATAGCTGCAGCAAGTACAGGACCTTCCCAGAAGGACCAATGGGAGGCTGCCACAGAAGTTGAGCACCTTCAGGACCTTCCTAGAGGACCAATCAGATTTGCTGCAGTATCTAAGCATGTGACCTTTGAACTCCAATGAGGGATCTTACCCTGGGCATGCTCAGTATGTGAAAAGCAGGACTTAGTCCCAGAAAGACCTGCTCACTGCTGAACATTGCTGGCTACAAGGACAGAGCCTGGAAGGGCAGTAGTAACCAGTCATCCAGTATCAGCCTGAGCTAGACGCTGGGACTGACGTCTCCACTGAGCAGACTCCACTGCGGCTGGAGAAGAATGGGAGACCACAGAGGAGATGGTTCGAGAGTCCCCCTGAGCAGAGGCAGGAACTCGACACCTAACACGAGGGGCTCTGCAAACTCAACATGACATCCAATCTCAATCCATACAATTCTGCATTGAAAAAGTAAAACGGTGCTCCTTTTCTTCCCAGCTCTGCCATGCATCCAAACACTGGTTTACCCCACATGTGGGGTATCAGTGTACTTTGGACAACAACTTTTGGCATCCAATTTCTCCTGTTACCCTTGGAAAAATACAAAACTGGGGGCTAAAAATCATTTTTGTGAAAAAAAAAAAGGATTTTTTTATTTTCATGGCTCTACGTTATAAACTTTAGTGAAACACTTGGGGGTTCAAAGTGCTCACCACACATCTAGATAAGTTCCTTGTGGGGTCTAGTTTCCAAAATGGGGTCACCTGTGGGGGGTTTCTACTGTTTAGGTACATCAGGGGCTCTGCAAACGCAACGTAATGTCCGCAGACCATTCCATCAAAGTCTGCATTCCAAAACACCACTTCTTCCCTTCCATGCTCTACCATGCACCCAAACAGTAGTTTTCTCCCACATGTGGGGTATCAGCATACTCAGGAAAAATTGCCCAACATCTTTTGTGGTCCAATTTCTCCAGATACCCTTAGGAAAATACAAAATTTGGTGCTAAAAGATCATTTCTGTGGAAAAAAAAGATTTTTTTAATTTTCACGTCTCTACATTATAAACTTCTGTGAAGTACTTAGGAGTTAACCCCTTCATGACCCAGCCTACTTTGGCCTTAATGACCTTGCCGTTTTTTGCAATTCTGACCAGTGTCCCTTTATGAGGTAATAACTCCGGAACGCTTCAACGGATCCTAGCGACTCTGAGATTGTTTTTTCGTGACATATTGGGCTTCATGTTAGTGGTAAATTTAGGTCGATAATTTCTGAGTTTATTTGTGAAAAAAACGGAAATTTGGCGAAAATTTTGAAAATTTTGCAATTTTCACATTTTGAATTTTTATTCTGTTAAACCAGAGAGTTATGTGACACAAAATAGTTAATAAATAACATTTCCCACATGTCTACTTTACATCAGCACAATTTTGGAAACAAATTTTTTTTTGCTAGGAAGTTATAAGGGTTAAAATTTGACCAGTGATTTCTCATTTTTACAACAAAATTTACAAAACCATTTTTTTTAGGGACCACCTCACATTTGAAGTCAGTTTGAGGGTTCTATATGGCTGAAAATACCCAAAAGTGACACCATTCTAAAAACTGCACCCCTCAAGGTGCTCAAAACCACATTCAAGAAGTTTATTAACCCTTCAGGTGTTTCACAGCAGCAGAAGCAACATGGAAATAAAAAATGAACATTTAACTTTTTAGTCACAAAAATGATCTTTTAGCAACAATTTTTTTATTTTCCCAAGGGTAAAAGGAGAAACTGGACCATGGATGTTGTTGTCCAATTTGTCCTGAGTACGCTGATACCTCATATGTGGGGGTAAACCACTGTTTGGGCGCACGGCAGGGCTCGGAAGGGAAGGAGCGCCATTTGACTTTTTGAATGAAAAATTGGCTCCAATCTTTAGCGGACACCATGTCGCGTTTGGAGAGCCCCCGTGTGCCTAAACATTGGAGCTCCCCCACAAGTGACCCCATTTTGGAAACTAGACCCCCAAAGGAACTTATCTAGAAGCATAGTGAGCACTTTAAACCCCCAGGTGCTTCACAAATTGTTCCGTAAAAATGAAAAAGTACTTTTTTTTCACAAAAAAATTATTTTAGCCTCAATTTTTTCATTTTCACATGGGCAACAGGATAACATGGATCCTAAAATTTGTTGGACAATTTCTCCTGAGTACACCAATACCTCACATGTGGGGGTAAACCACTGTTTGGGCACATGGTAAGGCTCGGAAGGGAAGGAGCGCCATTTGACTTTTTTAATGAAAAATTATCTCCATCGTTAGCAGACACCATGTCGCGTTTGGAAAGCCCCTGTTGCCTAAACATTGGAGCTCCTCCACAAGTGACCCCATTTTGGAAACTAGACCCCCCAAGGAACTTATCTAGAGGCATAGTGAGCACTTTAAACCCCCAGGTACTTCACAAATTGATCCGCAAAAATGAAAAAGTACTTTTTTTTCACACAAAATTTATTTTAGCCTCAATTCTTTCATTTTCACATGGGCAACTGGATAAAATGGATCCTAAAATTTGTTGGTCAATTTCTCCTGAGTACGACGATACCTCATATGTGGGGGTAAACCACTGTTTGGGTGCACGGCAAGGCTCGGAAGGGGAGGCGTGCCATTTGACTTTTTGAATGGAAAATTAGCTCCAATCGTTAGCGGACACCATGTCGCGTTTAGAGAGCCCCTGTGTGCCTAAACATTGGAGCTCCCCTACAAGTGACCCCATTTTGGAAACTAGACCCCCCAAGGAACTTATCTAGATGCATAGTGAGCACTTATAACCCCCAGGTGCTTCACAGAAGTTTATAACGCAGAGCCGTGAAAATAATAAATGTGTTTCCTTTCCTCAAAAATATATTTTAGCCCAGAATTTTTTATTTTTGCAAGAGTAACAGGAGAAATTGGACCCCAGAAGTTGTTGTCCAGTTTCTCCTGAGTACGCTGATACCCCATATGTGGGGGTAAACCACTGTTTGGGCATATGCCGGGGCTCGGAAGGGAAGTAGTGACGTTTTGGAATGCAGACTTTGATGGAATGGTCTGCGGGCATCATGTTACGTTTGCAGAGCCCCTGATATGCCTAAACAGTAGAAACCCCCCACAATTGACCCCATTTTGGAAACTAGACCCCCCGAGGAACTTATCTAGATGTGTGATGAGCACGTTCAACCCCCAAGTGCTTCACAGAAGTTTACAACGCAGAGCCATGAAAATAAAAAATCATTTTTCTTTCCTCAAAAAAGATGTTTTAGCAAGCAATTTTTTATTTTCACAAGGGTAACAGGAGAAATTGGACCCCAATATTTGTTGCCCAGTTTGTTGTGAGTACGCTGATACCCCATATGTGGGGGTAGACCACTGTTTGGGCATATGCCGGGCTCGGAAGGGAAGTAGTGGCATTTGAAATGCAGACTTTGATGGAATGGTCTGCGGGCGTCACATTGCATTTGCAGAGCCCCTGATGTGCCTAAACAGTAGAAACACCCCACAATTGACCCCATTTTGGAAACTAGACCCCCCAAGGAACTTATCTAGATGTGTGATGAGCATGTTCAACCCCCAAGTGCTTCACAGAAGTTTACAACGCAGAGCCGTGAAAATAAAAAATCATTTTTCTTTCCTCAAAAAAGATGTTTTAGCAAACAATTTTTTATTTTCACAAGGGTAACAGGAGAAATTGGACCCCAATATTTGTTGCCCAGTTTGTTGTGAGTGTGCTGGTACCCCATATGTGGGGGTAAACCACTGGGCGCATGTCAGGGCTCGGAAGGGAAGTAGTGACATTTGAAATGCAGACTTTGATGGAATGGTCTGCGGGCATCACATTGCATTTGCAGAGCCCCTGATGTGCCTAAACAGTAGAAACACCCCACAAGTGACCCCATTTTGGAAACTAGACCCCCCAAGGAACTTATCTAGATGTGTGGTGAGCACTTTCAACCCCCAAGTGCTTCACAGAAGTTTATAACGCAGAGCCGTGAAAATAAAAAATCATTTTTCTTTCCTCAAAAATTATGTTTTAGCAAATAATTTTTTATTTTTGCAAGGGTAACAGGAGAAATTGGACCCCAACAGTTGTTGCCCAGTTTGTCCTGAGTACGTTGGTACCCCAAATGTGGGGGTAAACCACTGTTTGGGCGCACGTTGGGGCTTGGAAGGGAGGGAGCACCATTTGACTTTTTGAACGCAAGATTGGCTAGAATCAATGGTGGCGCCATGTTGCGTTTGGAGACCCCTGATGTGCCTAAACAGTGGAAACCCCTCAATTCTAACTTCAACACTAACCCCAACACACCCCTAATCCTAATCCCAACTGTAGCCATAACCCTAATCACAACCCTAACCCCAACACACCCCTAACCACAACCCTAACCGCAACACACCCGTAACCCTAATTCCAACCCTAATCCTAATCCCAACCCTAACCCTAATCCCAACCCTAACCACAACTGTAACCCCAACACACCCCTAACCCTATCCGTAACCCTAACCACAAGCCTAATCTTAACCCTATTTCCAACCCTAGCCCTATTTCCAACCCTAACTCTAATTCCAACCCTAACCCTAAGGCTATGTGCCCACGTTGCGGATTCGTGTGAGATTTTTCCGCACGATTTTTGAAAAATCTGCAGGTAAAAGGCACTGCGTTTTACCTGCAGATTTACAGCAGATTTCCAGTGTTTTTTTGTGCGGCTTTCACCTGCGGATTCCTATTGTGGAACAGGTGTAAAATGCTGCGGAATCCGCACAAAGAATTGACATGCTGCGGAAAATACAACGCAGCGTTTCTGCACGGAATTTTCCGCACCATGGGCACAGTGGATTTGGTTTTCCATAGGTGTACATGGTACTGTAAACCTGATGGAAAACTGCTACAAATTCACAGCGGCCAATCCGCTGCGGATCCGCAGCCAAATCCGCTGCGGATCCGCGGCCAATCCGCTGCGGATCCGCGGCCAATCCGCTGCAGATCCGCGGCCAATCCGCTGCGGATCCGCAGCCAAATCCGCACTGTGTGCACATGCCATAACCCTACCCCTAACCCTAACCCTACCCGTAACCCTAACCCTACCCCTAACCCTAACCCTACCCCTAGTTCTAACCCTAACCCTAGTGGAAAACGAAAAAAAATATATATATATTTTCTTTATTTTATTATTGTCCCTACCTATGGGGGTGATAAAGGGGGGGGTTTATTTATTTTTTTATTTTGATCGCTGTGATAGAACCTACCACAGCGATCAAAATGTACTTGTAAGGAATCTGCCGGGTGGCAGATTCGGCGGGCGCACTGAGCATGCGCCCGCCATTTTGGAAGATGGCGGCGCCCAGCGAGGAGACGTACGGACACTGGGAGGATCGGTAAGTATGAAGGGGTGGTGGGGGGGTGGATCGGAGCACAGGGGGGGTAATCAGACCACAGGGGGGGTGAATACAAACAAGGAGGGAGCGGACAGGAGGACGAGGGAGCCGGCAGGCGGATGGAGGGGACCGGACCCCATAACGGAGGACTGGGGGGGCGATCGGTGGGTGTGGGGGGGTCACTTCAGTATTTCCAGCCATGGCCGATGATATTGCAGCATCGGCCATGGCTGGATTGTAATATTTCACCAGTTTTTTAGGTGAAATATTACAAATCGCTCTGATTGGCAGTTTCACTTTCAACAGCCAATCAGAGCGATCGTAGCCACGGGGGGGTGAAGCCACCCCCCCTGGGCTGAAGCACCACTCCCCCTGTCTCTGCAGATCGGGTAAAATGGGAGTTAACCCTTTCACCCGATCTGCAGGGACGCGATCATTCTGTGACACAGCATATGCGTCACAGGTCGGATTGGCACCGACTTTCATGACGCATACGCTGTGTCACAGGTCGGGAAGGGGTTAAAAGTACTCACCACACATCTAGATAAGTTCCTTAGGGGGTCTACTTTCCAAAATGGGGTCACTTTTGGGGGTTTCCACTGTTTAGGCACATCAGGGGCACTCCAAACGAGACATGGCGTCCCATCTCAATTCCAGCCAATTTTGCATTGAAAAGTCAAGTGGCGCTCCTTCCCTTCTGAGCCAAAGTGACTTCAAATGTGATGTGGTCCCTTAAAAAAAATGGTGTTGTAAAAATGAGAAATTGCTGGTCGAATTTTAACCCTTATAACTCCTTAACAAGAAAAAATGTTGGTTCCAAAATTGTGCTGATGTAAAGTAGACATGTGGGAAATGGTACTTACTAAGTATTTTGTGTGGCATATCTCTGTGATTTAAAGGCATGAAAATTCAAAATTCGAAAAATTGTGAAATTTTCAAAATTTTCTCCAAATTTCAGGTTTTTTTCACAAATAAACTGAAGTAATGTCAAGGAAATTTTACCACTAACGTGAAGTACAATATGTCACGAGAAAACAGTGTCAGAATCACCGGGACCCGTTGAAGCGTTACAGAGTTATTACCTCATAAAGTGACAGCGGTCAGAATTGTAAAAATTGTCCCAGTCAATAACATGCAAACCACCCTTAGGGTAAGGGGGTTAATAGTTAGTGTAGGTCTGCAACTGTTCAGTCCACATCTCCAGAGAAACCAACAGTCCTTTTTAGGGCTAATTCGGGGGTCCAGAGATTGCAGCTCTATGTAGGCAGGGGGAGTCTATGTGCACATGTCCACATCAGTGCAAGGCCTACAGGCACTGTATGTGAGTACATAGCTATCACTGCATAAATATAAAGGCTCCATTACTGTCTGCTGCTGTTTATGTAATACTAGATGGTGGCCCGATTGTAATGCATCTGGTATTCTAGAATATGTATAGTACTATATAGCACAGGCCACGTAGTATATAGCACAGCCCATGTAGTATATAACCCAGCCCACATAGTATATAATACAGCCATGCAATATATTGCCCAGCCACGCAGTATATTGCACAGCCACATAGTATATAACACAGCCACGTAGTATATAACACAGCACACGTAGTATATAACACAGCCCACGGAGTATATAGCACAGACAAGTAGTATATTGCCCAGCCACTGAGTGTATTGCACAGCCACGTAGTATATAGCACAGGCCACATAATATATAGCACAGAGACATACAATATAACACAGGCCACGCAGTATATAACACAAGCCACGCAGTATATAACACAGCCCATGCAGTATATAGCAATGTGGGCACCATATCCCTGTTAAAAAAAGAATTAAAATAAAAAATAGTTATATACTCACCTTACGTCGGCCCCCGGATCCAGGCCAGGTATTTAGCGATGATCCTCGTGACTCTCCGGTCCCAAGAATGCATTGCGGCAATAACATATGATGATGTAGCAAAGTCGCGAGACCGCTATGTCATCTCCTTTCATTGCCGAAATGCATTCTTGGGGCCGGAGCGTCACGAGGAGCGGGAAAGGCACTGGAAGGTGAGAATATAATTATTTTTTTTTTATTATTTTTAACATTATATGTTTTTACTATTGATGCTGCATAGACACCATCAAAAGTAAAAAGATGGTCACACAGTGTTACGGCTAGCGGAACGCACCGAATAAATAGAGATGTTTTTATTGATATTGGTGCGTTCGCAGCCCGGGGTCCACCATGCAGGAGAACCTGCTGCTAGCAACGGCGGCACAATATGGCGGTATGGGCTAACTCAGTTACTTCACCGAGTAGTCGTGAAAGAAAAGCACTGTGCCCTGTTAGGCGTCACAGAGGCACAGGCTAACTGCCCACACAGAGAGCAGTCAGTGGTCACGCATGCACACAAAACTCCTCGCAGGAGGTGCCAGCATTCTAGGGGCTTATTTCAGCCGGGTCCCTGAACACATTCAAACACAAACTCCTCGCCGGAGGTGCCAGCATTCTAGGGGCTTATTTCAGCCGGGTCCCTGAACACATACTCTCGTGACCACACTGGCGCAAAGCACTTAACATAGAACAATACTAGCGCATGGCCGTGCGGTCATGCAAACCTTAAATAGCTGCAGCATGTACAGGACCTTCCTAGAAGGACCAATGAGAAGCTACACCAGAGCGTGAGCACCTACAGGACCTTCCTGAAGGAGCCAATGACCTTAGCTGCAGTATCAGATCATGTGACCCTCGATCTCCACTGAGAGATCTTACTCTGGGCATGCTCAGAACGAGCAAAGCAGGACTTAGACCCAGAAGTGTCTGCTCGCCGCTGCCCAGCACCGACTTCAATGGCAGAAGCAGGAAAGACAGCAGTAACTCTTAGCACAGAGTCAGACTAAGCGAGACGCTGGAACCAACGTTTCCGCTGAGCAGGCTCCACTGCGGCAGGAGAAGAATGGGAGACCGCAGCGGAGATGGACCGAGATTCCCCCTTTGCAGAGGAGGGAACTCGACCCCTAACACACAGGGTTAATAGCAGCATTAACGGACTGCGCTACACTGCATTATGCCATGATGTAACTTAGTCCGTTTAACGGACTGCTCTAACCCTTTTATGACCGCTGACTGGAGGGGTGTATGGAGGGGGCACTGACTGGATAGGAGTAGGGAGGGGCCAATTTGTGGCCAGACTGTGCCTGTCGCTGATTGGTAGTGGCCAGCCGGCCGCGACCAATCAGCGACCCGGGATTTCTGCGACAGACAGACGCAAGTACCCCTTAGGCAATTATATATAGATACATCTAGCTGCAGTTTTCTGGCGCTTTTTTTTCTTCACCTTATACTTTCTCCTTTTATTCTAAAGCAATCCATAGCCCCCTTATTTCAACATTTATTTGCTCGGTCACGCTGTCTACTACAGCCAGGTTATTGTAATCGAAGAATGTGCAAATCTACCATTTTTTTTTTTGTCCCAGGCACCAGATGTGAATGCGCCAAAAAATGTTTGTTTTTTTTTAGTCATAGCCAACTTGTTGACACAATTTAGTTGTGCTCACAAAAAACAAGGCCACATTTAGATCAGTCTATTATCTGAGGCTGACTGCTGGTGTATCTGTGGTGGAAAAATCGTAGCTTTGTAGGCATAATGGTTTTGTAAATTGTGTTAAGAAAAATAAGAAATAGCTGGTCAACTTTTAACCCTTATAACTTCCTAACAAAAAAAAAATATGTCTTTCAAAAATTGTGTGAAGAAGACATGTGGGAAATGTTATTTATGAACTATTTTGTGTGACATAACTCTGAATTAAGGGCATAACAATTAAACATTTAAAATTTTCTAAATTTTCAAAATTTTTGCCAAATTTCCATTTTTTAACAAATAAATGCCAGTCATTTTGAAGAAATGTTTCTATTATCATGAAGTATAATACTTCATGAAAGAACAATTTCAAAATCAGTGGGATACGTTGAAGCGTTATTACCTCATAAAATAACACTGGTCAGAACTGTAAAATTTGGCCTGGTATTGAAGGTGCAAACATGTTACGGGGGGGTTAAAGGTTAAATTAAATAAATAAAAACAACACCACCTCTGGGCCTTTACCAAAAAGGTAGGTAGCTTAACATCTCAAATGCAAGCACCTGCAACAGTCCTACTGTATTTGTGTGGTGTGTTCATATAAAATATTACACTAATAAGACAAAATAGTGTGCAAAATTATTTATTTATTTATTTTTTAAAGCACAAAATCTGTGAATTACATAGTTGTGTTTTAATTTCTGGAATGTGAAGATTTTTCTTTTGTAACTAAAAAAATAAAAATTATGGCTTGCTATCTCAAGCTAGGAAGCACACTTTGTGCTATTCATAAATTTAGATTTTGGGATTTTTCCTTAGAGGTAAATCAGTTAAGAGATTTATTAAACTGCAATGTTTGGAAAAAAAATGATGATATTAAGATTTTTTTACTGGTGCATATCACAGGTCAATTAATTCGCGTCACACATCATCTCCTTATCACTTAAATCTTTGGATTATTATTGGATTACTATTCATAGACTGAGACTTCCATACCTATTATTAATATGCTTCTCTGCTATAGTTGTACACGACAAACAGATTATGGGCTTTTTCTATCCCTATGTCTAAAGAGCTGTGTGTGTTCTAATTGCCAATCCTTAGTGTATTAAATCCTAAATGGTGTTTTTTGGTTGACCTTCATTTTCCATAGTGGCTGTGATAGTCCTCCCTGATTGGCTGCGATAGACAATGTAATTATTCAACTTCACAGCGATCTGTGATTTTCAGGAAATTCTACTCAAATCAATCCTCACATCTTTAGGAAAACAAATTGGAACTACTGAATTTAAAAAGTGCATGACAGAATTAACTGGACTCAAAGTACTGAAAGTAAATAGGATATATAGTTGACAATCTTTTCTAAAATAATAACTGCTATAGCAGTAAGATACAAAACAGTGCTGATTATAACGTAATAAAGTCCTGTATTGTTAATCATAATAAACATTTGTTTTTTGATAATTTTTTATTAAATTAAATCAGTGTCATACAACTGTGCCTATGAATCTGCGTCATTGTTTGATCTAATCTTTATTGCTATACAGTCTTTACCAGCAAATCATTTTTCCTGAAAGATGCAGAACAATAAATAATTGAAAAGACTGGCCTAGAGGAAGTCATGTTTATTTGACTATGTTTGTAAGTACATCAATAAATGTCTACTGTAAATCTTGCCAGTAATATTGAACAGATCAGTGAGTCTAATAAAATATTCAGGCCTATCGCTATAATACTCCTACAAATCTTATACTTATCAGACTACGGTCAATATAAACTTCTAAATATCTATATTTTTCTGGGCAGAGGTTCAACTCCCGAGGAAAAGCTGATGTGGCATATTGTTATAAGAAGCAGAAATTCATTAACCACAAGTGTTCTCAGTTTTCTTTGCTGTATAATATGGATTACTGAAACAATTTTCCCTATCACATAGGGAGCATTATTGCCTACTTAGCCTATGGCTGACCCTAGAGGACCAAGAAGGAAAATAACAAGGGGAAATTGACTTTTTTTCTCTTGCATTTTAGAATATATTGACTGGTCCTTAAGACATTTTTTGTCAATATTTATCCGATAGATAATACTCCTTGATTTTTTTAGATTGAATAAATATATGAATAAACCTTTAATAAGTTTTTCAGATTTTCTGATAAATAGTGGTATACCTCTTTATGAACTATATGAGGAATGCATCACTCAAATAAGAAAAGGAAGGAGATCCAGCTCAACGATGTGGTGAAAAAAATCTGTACCTTTATTCACTTCAATTGATATAATGTGAAGGATAAAACATCAGCAGCAATAAGAATGAAACAAGATCAACGCGTTTCTGGTGACAAAGCACCCTTAGTCATGATATCTGTTATATGACTGGTCTCATACTTTTATACTGATATCCGGTGAACACACCGGTGTTACAATTAGTTGACTTAATTATCCGACAGAGTGGAGACACAAAGCAAACATGATTATAAAAACAAGGCAAATATTCTGGCTGGATGGAAATGCAGGAATAACATGGATACAAATATACAAAATTACATACAAAAATTTAGAAAGATTGGAGATTAGAGGTATGCAAAATTTAGTTGAATTCATACGATTATGTGGATCTGGAATATTCCAATGCAATAATCTGTCTGACAGAGAGGAAACTCGAATTAAATCTCAAATAACATGGGAATGGGAATCTAAAAACAATTTTGGACAATAATAAATTGGTTTATACCCGGTTTTAACCTATACCTATGCCATCAGAACAAATGATGGCAGGTATGATGTTATATACCATAATTTTCAATATAGGGAGGGAACAAAATGAATCATTCTATATATTCATATTTTTTAAATTAAATATTATTTGTTTTGTTTTATTTTGTTTAATTTATGTCAGTGAAACTGACAAACTCTCCAAAGAAAGCAACCTGAAATTAAGTAATATATGTAGATCCTTACAGATTGCGATATGAGCTCTCTTAGTTCAAAAATATTATATGTGGATCCTTACAAATTACAATATGGGCTCTCTTAGTTCAGGAATCACCCTTAAGATATCCATGGACTCATAGGTGAGAGAGCAGGACAGACGACGGCAAGACTCCGCAAGTCAAATGCTGTCACATCCAAAGTAGGTTCGAACACAGCCACGGGCACCGTCACAATGTTAGTACATCCAGTTGACGAAACAGAATACAGAGATAAATGAGTAAGTAAACCATAAATAGGTATATACGAAAGACCAGTGATACTAGAATAATTTTACCATGGCAAACTACCATGAAGAAAAACATATCGTTCCTATAAAATGAAACTATACAAAAAATGGTTAATTAAAACTAAATAATTAATTGGAAGAGCGCGAGTAATATAAACTGCGAGCTTAGTGACCAAATTTACAGGAAGAGAACCCAATACCAAAATGATGCCCAAAGGCTAGTAAAAAAGCATTATATCCTTCCTTTTATTTAAACCATATGGTGTTCTGGTTCCGAGTTTGAAAATCCACCAGGTTTCTCTATTTCTTAGGGTTACCTCAATATCTCCTCCTCTAAATGGTTTATGCGTTTTTTCAATCGCATAAACTCTGAGTGACTCAAGATTAGACTGATGTTGGTTGATGAAATGTTGTGAGACTTGTGATGTATTTCTATTAATATTGACATTCTCAACATCATAGATGTGTTCCCGAATTCTTGTTTTTAAGGAACGTATAGTGCTACCGACATATTTAAGGTGACAAGCTATACATTCCATGATATAGACTACATTTTTGGTATTGCAGTTCAGGAATGTCTTTATAGAGTATGTGTTCTGATTACCGGCATCAGTAAAGTCACGACATTTCAGCGAGAATTTACAGGTTTTACATGCTACAGCACCACATTTATAAAAGCCTTTGGTACTAAGCCAATTGGAAGGCTGTGCAGAAGGGACATTAAGAGAGCTTGGTGATAAACTGGAGCCCAAAGAAGGCGCTTTTCTAGACACAATTCTACATCCATTTTTCAGTATTTTGGCTATGTCAGGGTCCTCTTTCAGAATGGTAAGATTATTCCTGATTAGTTTTTTAATCGAAGCAAATTGATTACTAAATTGAAAAACCACGGTAATAGGATTTATAGAGCATGTACTTTGGTTTTGTTTAATTTGAAAACGTGGTCGTCGTTCGACGATTTTTTCTGCTCTTTGTAGATGCCATTTATTATAGCCTCTCTGTGTGAGTCTTTCTTTTATGCCCTCAACTTCTTGGAAATAATCTTCCTGTGTACTACAATTACGTTTTGCTCTCACCATCTCACCTACAGGAATGCTTTTAATTGTATGTTTGGGATGGTGGCTGTTAGCGCGCAATATCGTGTTTCCTGCTGTAGTTTTGCGAAAGGTGGATGTAACAATGGGAGTGTTAGGTGTGCCCCTAAGTTTTAGATCCAAGAACTCTATACAGATATGTTCTTGACGTGAAATGAAACTAAGATTAAAGGGGTTACAATTAAAATAATCAGTTAAGTCCTGTACGGTAGATACATCGGAATTCCAGATTATGATAATATCATCAATGTATCTACCATACCAACATATACAATCTTTGAATGGGTTCTCAACACTGTAAATATATGATTCTTCCCACCAACTCATTACCAAATTAGCGATGGATGGCGAGTATTTAGCGCCCATTGAGACACCGCTAATTTGCATATAATACATCTGGTTGAAACAAAATAAATTTGTGGTCATAAGAAAAGAGGTAACCTCTATGACATAGGACTGAAGGCCCACGGAGAAATCACTGTATTTTTGCATATGAAATTTAAGTGCGTGTAGCACTACCTCATATGGTATAGATGTATACAACGAGGCGCCTCGATGATATTATCATAACCTGGAATTCCGATGTATCTACCATACAGGACTTAACTGATTATTTTAATTGTAACCCCTTTAATCTTAGTTTCATTTCACGTCAAGAACATATCTGTATAGAGTTCTTGGATCTAAAACTTAGGGGCACACCTAACACTCCCATTGTTACATCCACCTTTCGCAAAACTACAGCAGGAAACACGATATTGCGCGCTAACAGCCACCATCCCAAACATACAATTAAAAGCATTCCTGTAGGTGAGATGGTGTGAGCAAAACGTAATAGTAGTACACTGGAAGATTATTTCCAAGAGGTTGAGGGCATAAAAGAAAGACTCACACAGAGAGGCTATAATAAATGGCATCTACAAAGAGCAGAAAAAAATCGTCGAACGACGACCACATTTTCAAATTAAACAAAACCAAAGTACATGCTCTATAAATCCTATTACCGTGGTTTTTCAATTTAGTAATCAATTTGCTTCGATTAAAAAACTAATCAGGAATAATCTTACCATTCTGAAAGAGGACCCTGACATAGCCGAAATACTGAAAAATGGATGTAGAATTGTGTCTAGAAAAGCGCCTTCTTTTCGCTCCAGTTTATCACCAAGCTCTCTTAATGTCCCTTCTGCACAGCCTTCCAATTGGCTTAGTACCAAAAGCTTTTATAAATGTGGTGCTGTAGCATGTAAAACCTGTAAAATCTCGCTGAAATGTCGTGACTTTACTGATGCCGGTAATCAGAACACATACTCTATAAAGACATTCCTGAACTGCAATACCAAAAATGTAGTCTATATCATGAAATGTATAGCTTGTCACCTTAAATATGTCGGTAGCACTATACGTTCCTTAAAAACAAGAATTCGGGAACACATCTATGATGTAGAGAATGTCAATATTAATAGAAATACATCACAAGTCTCACAACATTTCATCAACCAACATCAGTCTAATCTTGAGTCACTCAGAGTTTATGCGATTGAAAAAACGCATAAACCATTTAGAGGAGGAGATATTGAGGTAACCCTAAGAAATAAAGAAACCTGGTGGATTTTCAAACTCGGAACCAGAACACCATATGGTTTAAATAAAAGGAAGGATATAATGCTTTTTTACTAGCCTTTGGGCATCATTTTGGTATTGGGTTCTCTTCCTGTAAATTTGGTCACTAAGCTCGCAGTTTATATTACTCTTGCTCTTTCAATTAATTATTTAGTTTTAATTAACCATTTTTTGTATAGTTTCATTTTATAGGAACGATATGTTTTTCTTCATGGTAGTTTGCCATGGTAAAATTATTCTAGTATCACTGGTCTTTCGTATATACCTATTTATGGTTTACTTACTCATTTATCTCTGTATTCTGTTTCGTCAACTGGATGTACTAACATTGTGACGGTGCCCGTGGCTGTGTTCGAACCTACTTTGGATGTGACAGCATTTGACTTGCGGAGTCTTGCCGTCGTCTGTCCTGCTCTCTCACCTATGAGTCCATGGATATCTTAAGGGTGATTCCTGAACTAAGAGAGCCCATATCGTAATTTGTAAGGATCCACATATAATATTTTTAAACTAAGAGAGCTCATATCGCAATCTGTAAGGATCTACATTTATTACTTAATTTCAGGTTGCCTTCTTTGGAGAGTTTGTCAGTTTCACTGACATAAATTAAACAAAATAAAACAAAACAAATAATAATATTTAATTTAAAAAATATGAATATATAGAATTATTCATTTTGTTCCCTCCCTATATTGAAAATTATGGTATATAATATCATACCTGCCATCATTTGTTCTGATGGCATAGATATAGGTTAAAACCAGGTACAAACCAATTTATTATTGTCCAAAATTGTTTTTAGATTCCCATTCCCATGTTATTTGAGATTTAATTCGAGTTTCCTCTCTGTCAGACAGATTATTGCATTGGAATATTCCAGATTCACATAATCGTATGAATTCAACTAAATTTTGCATACCTCTAATCTCCAATCTTTCTAAATTTTTGTACATAATTTTGTATATTTATATCCATGTTATTCCTGCATTTCCATCCAGCCAGAATATTTGCCTTGTTTTTATAATCATGTTTGCTTTGTATCCATTCTCATGTGTCTCCACTCTGTCAGATAATTAAGTCAACTAATTGTAACACCGGTGTGTTCACCGGATATCAGTATAAAAGTATGAGACAAGTCATATAACAGGTATCATGACTAAGGGTGCTTTGTCACCAGAAACGCGTTGATCTTGTTTTATTCTTATTGCTGCTGATGTTTTATCCTTCATATTATATGAATTGAAGTGAATAAAGTTACAGATTTTTTTCACCACATCGTTGAGCTGGATCTCCTTCCTTTTCCTGTTTGTCCACGCCTTGACACAGCGGTTCCGTGCTCAGAGTCTCCAGGGATGTCGATTACGGTGAGCTGGACTCTGTTTTGCTCTATATCACTCAAATAACAATTGTAAATCATACAACCTTGAAAACAAACGTATACAGTCTCACCATGTGCCTGAAAGCATGTGTAATTATTTCGGACTTTCAAATAAATTCACACCTAAGACAATAAAAACAACACATATCCCAGAACCAGCTTCCAAAATTAAAGGGAATCTGCCACCCCCAAAATCGGGGGTGAGGTAAGCCCACTGGCATCAGGGGCTTATCTACAGCATTTTGTAATGCTGTAGATAAGCCCCCGATGTTACCTGAAAGAGGAGAAAAAGAGGTTAGATTATACTCATCCAGGGGTGGTCCCACTGCTGGTCCGGGTCCGGCATCTCCCATCTTTATCAGATGATGTCCTCTTCTGGTCTTCACGCTGCGGCTCCTGCGCAGGCGTACATTGTCTGCCCTGTTGAGGGCAGAGCAAAGTACTGCAGTGCGCAGGTGCCAGGCCTCTCTGACCTTTCCCAGCGCCTGCGCACTGCAGTACTTTGCTCTGCCCTCAACAGGGCAGACAAAGTACGCCTGTGCAGGAGCCACAGCGTGAAGACCAGAAGAGCACGTCATCTGATGAAGATGGGAGGCGCCGGACCCGGACCTGCAGCGGGACCGCCCCTTGGTGAGTATAATCTAACCTCTTTTTCTCATCTTTTAGGATACATTGGAGGCTTATCTACAGCATTACAGAATGCTGTAGATAAGCCCCTGATACCTGTGGGCTTACCTCACTCCTGATTTTGGGGGTGACAGGTTCCCTTTAATTAAAACCTCAGACAAGTTCTACACTCCATGCCACACCCCAAAGTAACTGAATCCACACTCACCCTGTTTGCTGCTCTCCTGTTATGTGACTCTTTGGTGAGATTTAGTCAAGAGAAGGAGAGAGGAAGTAAGAGGCAGGCTCATTGTCATAAGTAGGTAAATTGCGACTTCCGAGGCTTGGTTCCTGACATATGACTGCCCAGTAATCTTGCTTCACTAATGCTTAAGGTCTTGTTCATCTTACTGACTAGCACATCAGTAAATTTACAGTGGGACCATTGGGCAGTTACATCATCGCAATCTATTTGTTCCCCTGGAGATATGCTACAGATGTCTGGCAGTGGTTTTCTTTTCTTTGAGCACAGGAGCAAGTGAGCACTCCTGTGTATGGAAGTGCCATTCCATGTTGCTGCCGGCTGAGGCATCATTTGGTCAATAGACATGTGATGCGAATGATTTTCTTAAGATTGTCTTCCAACTCACCGCTCACAAATGATGTTTAGGGAGAGAATTGTCAGGCCTTTTAAATAAAAAAAAACAACAATTTATTTCAGAAAAGATAAGTCAATAAAAGACATGTCTGCTACATTATTCTCTTTCAAAATTAAAAATATATGAACATTCGATGGAACTAAGGGCTCATGTATACGAAGAAATAATGATAGCTATGGTTTTACTTAGCATTAATTCAACAGCTGTATTGCATGGCTTGCTCAAAAAGTTTGCCCAAAGAGGTATTGAATGGCTTGCACCAAAGAGTTGCCCTAAGATATTTGGAATAGCTGCCAAAAAGATGTAATGGTACAAAAAAAGACAGTATTCAGAAGGCCTCAGCATTTTTCTGATTGCAAACTACATTCATGATTTATATTAATTTTCTCATGGGTGGAACTGTACCATAGCAAAATGGCTAAAAGAGGGACTAGGACTGCAACAAGGGAAATCAATAATAGTCCAAAGGCTGTTCCTCAATTTTTGAGAGAACTGTGCAGCAGCACATGTCTCTCTCTTCCTGACCAACACTGATCTATCAATGCAGAACAGGAGAAGAATCTAAACAAGACATGCATAGATTATCCCATATCTGTAGGTCCTGAAATGCATACCAGTGGACAGGTGTTATCATTTTCAAGCTTATAAGGAAATTTTAATTATGAGTAATGTAATAAGAAGACAACTTACCATCTGGCACTGAACTACTGAATGAACCTCATGTAGGATGCAAGAATATAATAGATGCAGGATGCTTTCAGAGGGGTATAGAGGTTTGTGATTGTGTTTAGACATGCAGTAGATAAGGGGTGCACAACATTTTTTTGGTCGAAGACCCACATTGCCATACAGAGCCAATTCCAAGAGACGCAAAAAAAATGTAAAGGGGTACTTGTATGAATACATCACTAGAATCGCCATCAGTACATTAAAACATCTGAAGAATCAAGTTTTGAATATTTTAGGAGGATTTGAAGCATTTATGCTCCTCCCAAAAAATCAATATGCACACACATTAACTTAAACTAAGTTTTTGGAGCAGAAACTCATCAAATCCACCTCATAATCTCAATTCTCTGTTTTAAGGATTTTTAAGTTTTAACATTTCTACATGTGTACAAGATCAGAACCACCATCAGTACATTTAGGCGGTGCCAGAACCACCATTGGTACATGAATGCAGTACCATAACCACCATCAGTACATGAACGCAGCACCAGAATGACCTTCAATACATTAATTCAATGCCAGAACCATGGTCAGTACATGGACACATTGCCAAAACCACTGTCACTGCCCTCTAAATATAAATATTTCCAATGTTTTTCCCCTGAATATATAATTGACCCTCATTGTTCTTCTTGCACAAAATATCCCCTTTCAATAATGTCCCCCAACACTGCACCTCTCCTAATGACCCACATACAATGACTCTCTCTGCAATGTCACAATGTCCCCCACACACTGGTCCTCTCTATAATGCCCCTCCAAACTGCCCCTTTCCACAATATCACGAGGCAGGGACCCCACAAAGGTACGGGACAGGGTTTAACAGAAACACCAGACCAACTGCGCATTGTACGGTTTTGTGCATCATAAATATGTTCAGATAACCATTTGCACAGTGTTCTGGTGGTGCAACCAAGATATTGCACTCTGCATTTCTCACATGATTATCTCATGCTTTTTAAAGGTTTTTTTTATATCCAGAAATAATCTTTGGGATGTTGCTCCATAGCTTTTGATTTACATGTGATATGTGGCTTCTTATCTGTGGAGCGTACCTTAATGATTGGTATGTGTTCCAACATTGATTACTCATCAGCTGTTTCACAAATGTCATTTCCTCTGTTGAGCAGGATATAAAGTCAGGAACTTTGTTTTTTTACTCGTTATGATTAAGACCCACACTTGGGTCGAAACGATTAAAGTTTTATTCTCGTGGGACTAGCTATCCCTTTTTGCCTTGATTTCTAGCAATGTTTTAAGAAGATTTGAATAAAGATAAAGTTTTTTAAATCAAGAAGATGTGCTGGATTATCATGGATTAATTTTACATGAGGGCTTGTACGCTATTCCATGCACCCTCGTGGATAACTGCACCTGCTGTGGACAATTCAAGGGTGAGCTGATGAACTTTTCCTTTTATTTTATTTCCCCTACTGTATATACTGCAGACACATGTCTTCAGTTATTATTATACTGCAACCTTATGTCTCTTCCTGTGATGCTGTACTGTAGCTCCATGACCCCTGTGATGTCTGGACCACGGCCCAATATTTCCTCCTTTGATGTCTATAACGCAGTTCTATGTCTCCTCCTGTTATGTATACACCACCCCATGTATCCTCATGTGATGTCTGTACTGCAACCCTCTCTAAAACAAGAGGACTTCGGTATTCTGTTTACAAGTAAGCTAAGCAGCAGTACTCAATGTCAAGCAGCAGCTGCAATAGGAAACAAGATTTTACATTGTATAAAATTAGATATAAAATCACATAATCCAAATGAATTATTATTCCTCTTTAAGTCACTTTTAAGGCAGCATATAGTATATGGGATCCAGTTGTGAGCTCTGCATTTTAAGGCTACATTCACATGACCGTATTTTCGGTCCAAGTTCTGTCAAGGGGAAAATCTTAAATCTCTCAGACAAATATTATACATTTGAGCTGTTCAGATGACATTTTTTATTTACATGGATCAAATCTTGAAAAAAAAACATTGGAACATCCTCTAGTCTGTTGAGTACTTTGGATTAGAATTGTATATTGACTTTATGTGAACTCTAAGAAAAATTTTGTAAAGATAGAGCAACAGAATATTACATGGGATGGAAGGCCTCTCCTGTAATGAGAGATTAGAAAAATTAGGCTTTTTGAGCTTAAAAAAGACACTAATTAATATGTATAAATTTATGTCTGTCAATATAAAATACTATAATATGATTTATGTCTCCCAAGGACCTTAGAAAGGACCGAAGGACATTCATTACTTGGAGAGGAAAGGTGATTCCCGCAATTAAATAGAAAGGGTTTTTTTACAGTTAAAGTAGTCAGTCAGCAGACTGTTTTATCAGAAGAGGTTGTAATGATAGATACTATGACAGCATTTTAAATGGAATAGATGCTTTTCTCCCATCAAATGGCATTGTAGGTTGTAATCAATTGATGGCTTGTGTAACTATTTCAGTACTCTATATTTTAAAAAATTCCGTTTTAACCACCAGATAGAAGGCATGCAATACTTGTGGCAAGGCAACCTTTACCTCTCCCTATCAACTTTGATATAAACATACAGTAACTCTGAACTTCTGCTCAATAATATTCAATAAAAAGCTCAAAAGATATGTAGATGTGAAATTTCTTGGGTTGCAATACATTCTTTCAAATACTCCTTTTTGCACTTTTTATATAATCTCACTATCACTACCTAAAACCTTTCTTAATGGCGTGAATAGTATATTGTTAAGATTTTCCTGGGCATACAGCAGCAGACTCCGAACTGCTACACAATTACATGTTAGAAGCAAGTGGCTTGAGTCTATAATGATATAGATATACTGTATATGACTATATGTTAACACCAGATTCACAACTAATGCATTGCTAGCTTATGGATTTGCACAAACACTTTGCATATATAGAAAATATCCCCTTCAAGCATCAAGTTACTGTTATTCTCCAACCTTTAAAAACTTTCTCTTCTCTGAAATATCTCTCCAATCTATAAAATAGCTTTGAATAATTGTATTAAGTTTCATAACATGTCTAATCCCTTGAACAATGACTTACAAGTAAAAGACCCCTATGATACACTACTCTTGGCAATTACTGACGTGAATCTTTTGTTGTGCACTCTTACTAACATTGCATATACTGTAGTTCATAACTGTTTAAAGATATGAATTGTGAATTACAACAGTGTCATCCCAAGTTGACCTACATAAGGTGGAATTCTACAAATACTTACAGATGAAACACTTTCTCGTGGGAGTAGAAGGAAAAACTCCCTTTCAACAATTCCATATTTGATATTTTTATCAAAAGGAAAATTAGCCTAAAATAAGTTTATTGTTTGCTGCACAGTTACAACTTATTTAACAAATAACATTGTAAATGCTTATGACAAAGTGAATTAAATCATTGTTTATCCTTAAACGAGTAGACCTAGACTTTCTGGCAGGTCAAAAAATTGCTCAAATGTAGCTCACATTAAATTCAGCTGTAAAAATTATGTTACGTTGGTATTTCACTCCATTTTCATATTATTTACCTAAACATATTGAAATGCTTTTGGAAAGGTTGTGGAAAGAAAGGCACCGCTCCATATTCTTTGGGAATGCATTCTACTGATAGACTTTTCAGACAATGCTCTTCAGAATTATCAGGACACTTAGCACTTCTCTTTACTGGCCTGTATCCCTCCATAATCCCCAGTTTTTATAGGCAAATTGTTAACTGAAAAAAATAATTTCCTCAAAATTGCAAAAGCCCTCTAATTAGGGGAATTCACATTTGAAAATTTCACTAAAAGTTGGGAAGCATGGGTCCTTTATGAAAAATGCATAAAACTGATAAAATTCTTCATGACTGTAACCCTATCCTTAATGTTCTTGCAGGCCTTTCTTTGAGAATCCTATATACTTGCACTGATTTCGTAACTAACAGTTTTTCTGTAATTTTGCTTTCCTCCCTAATTGCCCCATCTTTGTCATAAGCACTCAAAGATACTCTAACTGTGTTATGCTATGTGATACTAAACCAATATCTGTCCTACAATATGCTATCCTATTTCAAACATATTACATACTATTATGTCATATATCAGGTTCTTGTTTTTGCAAGTTTAGGAACTGAGCTTGCTTCTTTCCTGGCAGATAATGGATGTGTAACATCATGAGCTTTTAACTATAAAAGGTGGAGATGAGCTGCTATTAAGCACTTAAATGATGTTGTGAATCTCTTACAGCACCATTTACACTTCACAGTCCATGGGGTGAACCATTATGAGTGCACATCAGCCCCCTTTGATAGGCTGCTTTGAATGCCAAAGGTCTACTAAAGAGCCTTCTGCATGCTTTGATGGTCCTCATAAGAAGACCAGCCTGTGACATTAATATGAGACCAATATTTCCACTGCATAGTGCACTGGGGAATGACCAAGCAGGGCCATTCTATGCTTTTGTAAGGTAGGAATAAAACGTTAAGCGTTCATAGCAAATTCACATAAGGACAGAAAATGACCCAAACTGAATTTTGTTGTTCTAATGTAGAATTGTTGAAACTATGTGGAAGATCATTGAAGATGAGAATGGTAGTCATTCTGTGAATCATAAACCAAAGATTTTAATGAGATAGGGAAGTGCTGTTGCTCCATAGTTAGTGTATCTAAATTAATTTATTTGTGATGTACTATAGTAACAAATCTGCTGTTTAATAACAAGATTTTTTTTAAATCTTCACACACTGCAATTGGCGGCTTTCCTACCTCGAGGCATCAGTTTTTGCTATGTCTTACATTCTGAGTAGTTTGGTTTTGCCACACCTGTCTAAATTGTTGACTTAAAGGGATACACTGAGTACGGAAATTATTCAGACCCCTTTAATTTTTGCACTCTTTGTTTCTATGCAGCCATTTGCTAAATTCAAAAAAGTTATTTTTTTTCTCATTAATGTACACTCTGCACCCCATCTTGACTGAAAAATAAACATAAATGTAGAAATTTTTGCAAATTTAATAAAAAAGAAATACTGAAATATCACATGGTCATAAGTATTCAGACCCTTTGCTCAGACACTCATGTTTAAGTCACATACTGTCCATTTCCTTGTGATCCTCCTTGAGATGGTTCTACTCCTTCATTGGAGGCCAGCTGTTTTTAAATAAACTGATAGGGCTTGATTTGGAAAGGCACACACCTGTCTATATAAGACCTCACAGCTCAAAGTGCATGTCAGACCAGATGAGAATCATGAGATCAAAGGAACTGGCCAAGAAGGTCAGAGACAGAATTGTGGCAAGACACAGATCGGGCCAAGGTTACAACAGAATTTCTGCAGTACTAAAGTCCCTAAGAGCACAGTGGCCTCCATAATCCTTAAATGGAAGAAGTTTGGGACCACCAGAAGTCTTCCTAGTCCTGGTCGTCCAGCCAAACTGAGCAATCATGGGAGAAGAGCCTTGGTGAGAGAGGTAAAGAAGAACCCCAAGATCACTGTGGCTGAGCTCCAGAGATGCAGTAGGGAGAAGGGAGAAAGTTCCACAAAGTTAACCATCACTGCATTCCTCCACATGTTGAGCCATTATGGCAGAGTGGCCTGACGGAAGTCTCTCCTCAGTAAAAGACATATGAAAGCCCACATAGAGTTTGCTAAAAACATATGAAGGACTCCCAGACTATGAGAAATAAGATTCTCTGGTCTGATGAGATGAAGAAAGAACTTTTTGGTGATAATTCTAAGCAGTATGTGTGGAGAAAACCAGGCACTGCTCATCACCTGCCCAATACAATCCCAACAGTGAAACATGGTGGTGGCAGCATCATGCTATGGGGGTGTTTTTCAGCTGCAGGGACAGGACGACTGGTTGTCATTGAAGGAAACATGAATGTGGCCAAGTACAGAGATATCCTGGATGTAAACCTCTTCCAGAGTGCTCTGGACCTCAGTCTTGGCCGAAGGTTCACCTTCCAACAAGACAATGACACTAAGCACACAGCAAAAATAAAAAAGGAGTGGCTTCAGAACAATTCTGTGACCATTCTGAGCCAGAGCCCTGACCTAAATCCAATTGAGAATCTCTTGAAAGACCTGAAAATGAAAATTAACCCATTAGGGTACTAGGACACTGAGTCAGTGGAAATGGAAATAAAAACTCAATTAATGAATGCTTTAAAGCCAATCTTGAAACAATAATAAAGAACTGGGTTCTATTAGCCATACCATATTATTAAATCCTGTCTTATATTGAGATATAGAAATGTTCTCCTTTGTAATTTAAAAATCCAGAAGGATTCCCTATTTCATAATATTCCTCTAATATCCCCCCACCCTCTAACAGGGTCTGGTGTCTTTATATTCCCATAACCACAAATGATTTAGTGTTTTCTCTGTGTGTCTGTACAAACTCTCTGGAAGCAGCTGATAAATTCAGTGCTGTTGTACTAATTATATCCAATAAATGCCTCCTTAGTCTTATCAAAGGAAAAGGTGGGATTCCTATTAATATCAGAATTGTGTTGTGATACAGAAATTAATGCAGGTTCCTCTATTTCATTGGAATTTGAAAAGTGGCATTTGAGTGTCAATTTTCTCACCAGTTTATTAACATCTAAAAAGGTTTTAAAGATGTCAAATTTCTTTATGGGGTAAAATGCTAACCCCTGTGAGTAGAGAAAAATTTGGGCAGATGACAATATATAGCTTGATAAGTTCCATACAGGACAGGTTAGTAATGGTTCCTGTGCTACAGGCTGTATCTTCTGCCGTTTATGTTTCCTGCTGACTCGTCTGTGTCGTTTTTTGGCTGATTGGAAAATATGCCAGAATTTAGTTTGTTTAACCCCTTTACCCCCAAGGGTTGTTTGCACGTTAATGACCGGGCCAATTTTTACAATTCTGACCACTGTCCCTTTATGAGGTTATAAAGCTTCAACGGATCTCGGTGATTCTGACATTATTTTCTCGTGACATATTGTACTTCATTATAGTGGTAACATTTATTTGATATTACCTGCATTTATTTGTGAAAAAATTGGAAATTTGGCGAAAATTTTGAAAATTTAGCAATTTTCCAACTTTTAATTTTTATACAATTAAATCACAGAGATATGTCACACAAAATACTTAATAAGTAAAATTTCCCACATATCTACTTTACATTAACATTTTTTGTTAGGGAGTTATAAAGGTTAAAAGTTGACCAGCAATTTCTCATTTTTACAACACCATTTTTTTTTTAGGGACCACATCTCATTTGAAGTCATTTTGAGGGGTCTATATGATGGAAAATACCCAATTGTGACACCATTCTAAAAACTGCACCCCTCAACGTGCTCAAAACCACATTCAAGAAGTTTATTAACCCTTCAGGTGTTTCACAGGAATTTTTGTAATGTTTAAATAAAAATGAACATTTAACTTTATACACAAAAAATTTAATTCAGCTCCAATTTGTTCTATTTTACAAAGGGTAACAGGAGAAAATGGACCCCAAAAGTTGTTGCACAATTTGTCCTGAGTATGACAATACCCCATATGTGGGGGTAAACCACTGTTTGGGCGCATGGCAGAGCTTGGAAGCGAAGGAGCGCCATTTGACTTTTCAATGCAAAATTGACTGAAATTCAGATGGGATGCCATGTTGCGTTTGGAGAGCCCCTGATGTGACTAAACATTGAAACCCCCACTAGTGACACCATTTTGGAAAGTAGACCCCCCAAGGAACTCATCTAGGTGTGTTGTGAGAGCTTTGAACCCCCAAGTGTTTCACTACAGTTTAACACGCAGAGCCGTGAAAATAAAAATTATTTTTTTTCCCACAAAAATTATTTTTTAGCCCCCAGTTTTGTATTTTCCAAAGGGAAACAGTGTAAATTGAACCCCAAAAGTTGTTGCCCAATTTGTACTAAGTATGCTGATACCCAATATGTGGGGGGGAACCACCATTTGGGCACATGGCAGAGCTCGGAAGGGAAGGAGCACCATTTGGAATGCAGACTTAGATGGATTGGTGTTGTGAATTCCGCTCCTGGGCTCCCTCCGGTGGTTGTAAGTGGCACTTTTGTGAGTTCTGCTCTTGGGCTCCCTCTGTTGGTTTTGAGTGGAATGGCTCCTTCTTGGATTTAGCATCAGCAGCTGCTTCCACTGGTCGTCTTTCTGGCTCAGCTATTTTAGTCTGGCCTTATCCCTCAGTCAATGCCAGTTGTCAATTGTTCCTGCTTGGAGTCCCAGCTCTTTTGGATTTCTCTGACACTCTGACCAGTTCAGCAAAGATAAGTCCTTGCTTGTCCTTTTGCAGTCCAACTTGTTGTGGACTTATTGTTCAGCACATTTTATGTTTTTTCTCTTTAGTCCAGCTTATCAGTATGGATCTATTCAGCTAAGCTGGAAGCTCTGGGCAGCAGATTTTGCCCTCCACACCTTTAGTCAGGTGTGGGGATTTTTACATTCTCTGCGGTGGACTTTTTCTAGTTTTTATTACTGACCGCACAGTGTTCTGTCCTGTACTATATGTCTAGCTAGTAGTGGCCTCCTTTGCTACATCTTGTTTCATTCTACGTATGTCATTTTCCCTCTCCACTCACAGTCATTATTTGTGGGGGGCTGTCCTATCCTTTGGGGATTTTCTCTGAGGCAAGATAGCTTTCCTGTTTCTACCTTCAGGGGTAGTTAGTTCTTAGGCTGTGACGAGGTGTCTAGGGAGTGACAGGAACATCCCACGGCTACTTCTAGTGTTGTGTTGAGATCAGGAACTGCGGTCAGCATAGTTACCACCTGCTCAGAGCTCGTCGCATGTCTCTCCTAAATCACCAGACCATAACAGTACAACTGGCCAAAGATGAGTTAAATGCATCTCAAAAGAAGGAGAAAAAAAAAGAGTTCTGAATAGTGTTGAGCATTCCGATACCGCAAGTATCGGGTATCGGCCGATACTTGCGGGTATCGGAATTCCGATACCGAGATCCGATACTATTGTGGTATCAAGTATCGGTATCGAAACAACATTAATGTGTAAAATACAACATTAATGTGTAAAATAAAGAATTAAAATAAAAAATATTGCTATACTCACCTCTCCGACGCAGCCTGGACCTCACCGAGGGAACCGGCAGCGTTGTTTGCTTAAAATGCGCGCGTTTCCTGCCTCCCGCGACGTCACGGCTTCTGATTGGTCACGTGCCGCCAATGTGGCCGCGACACGACCAATCACAGCAAGCCGTGACGTAATTTTGAGGTCCTGGAAGCCTAATTCTAGGCATTCAGGATTTTAAAATTACGTTCCGGCTTGTGATTGGTCGCGTCGCGGTCACATGGGCGACGCGACCAATCACAAGCCGTGACGTAATTTTAAAATGCGCGCGTGTCCTGCCTCCCGTGACGTCACGGCTTGTGATTGGTCGCGTCGCCCATGTGACCGCGACGCGACCAATCACAAGCCGGAACGCAATTTTAAAATCCTGAATGCCTAGAATTAGGCTTCCAGGACCTCAAAATGATGTCACGGCTTGCTGTGATTGGTCACGTCGCAGCCACATGGGCGGCACGTGACCAATCAGAAGCCGTGACGTCACGGGAGGCAGGAAACGCACGCATTTTAAGCAAACAACACTGCCGGTTCCCTCGGTGAGGTCCAGGCTACGTCGGAGAGGTGAGTATAGCAATATTTTTTATTTTAATTCTTTATTTTACACATTAATATGGATCCCAGGGCCTGAAGGAGAGTTTCTTCTCCTTCAGACCCTGGGAACCATCAGGAATACCGTCCGATACTTGAGTCCCATTGACTTGTATTGGTATCGGGTATCGGTATCGGATTAGATCCGATACTTTGCCGGTATCGGCCGATACTTTCCGATACCGATACTTTCAAGTATCGGACGGTATCGCTCAACACTAGTTCTGAACCATTTTTTTTTTCTTTGGTCTGTTTTGTCTATTTTCTTCCTCTTAATCTCTGGGTGGTTCAGGATTTTGGCGCGGGCATGGATGTTCAGGGTTTGTTTTCTCATGTGGATCAGCTTGCTGCAAGAGTACAGAGTATCCAAGATTATGTTGTTCAGACTCCGGCTTTAGAGCCTAGAATTCCTACTCCAGATTTGTTTTATGGGGATAGATCCAAATTTTTGAACTTTAAAATTAACTGCAAATTGTTTTTTGCTCTGAAACCCCGTTCCTCTGGTGATCCCATTCAGCAAGTTAAAGTAGTCATTTCTCTGCTGCGTGGTGACCCTCAGGACTGAGCATTCTCCCTTGAGTCAGGGGATCCGGCATTGCTTAATGTAGATGCATTTTTTTTAATCGCTCGGATTATTGTATGACGAACCTAACTCTGTGGAGTATGCAGAAAAAACCTTGTTGGCCCTGTGTCAGGGTCAGGAAGTGGCAGAATTATACTGCCAGAAATTTAGAAAATGGTCTGTGCTCACTAAATGGAATGAGGATGCTCTGGCAGCAATTTTCAGAAATGGTCTTTCTGAAGCCCTTGAAGATGTTATGGTGGGGTTCCCCACACCTGTTGGTTTGAGCGAATCTATGTCTCTAGCCATTCAGATTGATCGGCGCCTGCGCGAGCGCAAAGTGGTGCACCATATGGCAGTGTCCTCTGAACAGAGTCCTGAGCCTATGCAATGTGATAGGATTTTGACTAGAGCAGAACAGTGGGGATGCAGACGTCAGAATGGGCTGTGTTTTTACTGTGGCGATTCTGCTCATGCTATTTCTGATTGCCCTAAGCATATTAAGAGGGTCGCTAGATCTGTTACCATCAGTACTGTACAGCCTAAATTTCTCCTGTGTGTGACCCTGATTTGCTCATTGTCATCCTTTTCTGTCATGGCATTTGTGGATTCAGGTGCTGCCCTGAACTTAATGGACTTAGAATTCGCCAGGCGCTGTGGTTTTTCTTTGCAGCCTTTGCAGAGCCCTATTCCTTTGAAGGGTATTGATGCTACACCGTTGGCCAAGAATAAACCTCAGTATTGGACTCAGCTGACTATGTGCATGGCTCCAGCACATCAGGAAGATTGCCGTTTTCTGGTGTTGCATAATTTACATGATGTTGTTGTACTGGGTTTTCCATGGTTACAAGTACACAATCCAGTGCTGGATTGGAAATCTATGTCTGTGACTAGTTGGGGTTGTCAAGGGGTACATAGTGACGTTCCTTTGATGTCAATTTCCTCTTCCCCCTCTTCTGATGTTCCTGAATTTTTGTCAGATTTCCAGGATGTATTTGATGAGCCCAAGTCCAGTTCCCTTCCTCCACATAGGGACTGTGATTGTGCTATTGACTTGATTCCTGGCTGTAAGTTCCCTAAGGGCCGACTTTTCAATCTGTCTGTGCCAGAGCATGCCGCCATGCGGAGTTATGTTAAGGAGTCTTTGGAGAAGGGGCATATTCGGCCATCTTTGTCACCATTGGGAGCAGGATTCTTTTTTGTTGCCAAGAAGGATGGCTCCTTGAGACCCTGTATTGATTATCGCCTTCTTAATAAGATCACGGTCAAATTCCAATACCCTTTACCTTTGCTTTCTGATTTGTTTGCTCGGATTAAGGGGGCTAGTTGGTTTACCAAGATTGACCTTCGAGGGGCATATAATCTTGTTCGTATTAAACAGGGTGACAAATGGAAAACTGCATTTAATACGCCCGAAGGCCATTTTGAATACCTTGTGATGCCTTTCGGGCTTTCTAATGCTCCTTCTGTGTTTCAGTCCTTCATGCATGATATTTTCCGCAATTATCTTGATAAATTCTTGATTGTGTATTTGGATGATATTTTGATTTTTTCCGATGATTGGGAGTCTCATGTGAAGCAGGTCAGGATGGTATTCCAGATCCTTCGTGATAACGCCTTATTTGTGAAGGGGTCTAAGTGCCTATTTGGAGTTCAGAAGGTCTCTTTTTTGGTGTTTATTTTTTCTCCTTCGTCTATAGAAATGGATCCTGTTAAGGTCCAAGCCATTCATGACTGGATTCAACCCACATCTGTGAAGAGCCTTCAGAAATTTTTGGGCTTTGCTAATTTTTATCGCCGTTTCATTGCCAACTTTTCCAGTGTGGTTAAGCCCCTGACCGATTTGACGAAGAAAGGCGCTGATGTGACGAATTGGTCCTCTGTGGCTGTTGAGGCCTTTCAGGAGCTTAAACGTCGATTTACTTCTGCTCCTGTGTTGCGTCAGCCGGATGTTTCTCTTCCTTTTCAGGTTGAGGTTGACGCTTCTGAGATTGGGGCAGGGGCCATTTTGTCACAGAGGAATTTTGATGGTTCCTTGATGAAACCATGTGCCTTCTTTTCCCGAAAGTTTTTGCCTGCGGAACGCAATTATGATGTCGGCAATCGGGAATTGTTGGCTATGAAGTGGGCATTTGAGGAGTGGCAACATTGGCTTGAGGGAGCCAAGCACCATGTTGTGGTCTTGACTGATCATAAGAATCTGATTTACCTCGAGTCGGCCAAGCGGCTGAACCCTAGACAGGCTCGATGGTCCCTGTTTTTCTCCCATTTCGATTTTGTGGTCTCATATCTTCCGGGATCTAAGAATGTTAAAGCGGATGCCCTCTCTAGGAGTTTTTTGCCGGATTCTCCTGGAGTCCTTGAGCCGGTTGGCATTCTTAGGGAAGGGGTGATTCTTTCTGCCATCTCCCCTGATTTGCGGCGGGTGCTTCAGGAATTTCAGGCTGATAAGCCTGACCGCTATCCTATGGGGAAGCTGTTTGTTCCTGATAGATGGACAAGTAAGGTAATTTCTGAGGTCCATTGTTCGGTGTTGGCCGATCATCCTGAGATTTTTGGTACCAGAGATTTGGTTGCTAGGTCCATTTGGTGGCCTTCCTTGTCTCGGGATGTGCGTTCTTTTGTGCAGTCCTGTGGGACTTGTGCCCGGGCTAAGCCTTGCTGTTCCCGCGCTAGTGGATTGCTTTCGCCTTTGCCTGTCCCTGAGAGGCCCTGGATGCATATTTCCATGGATTTTATTTCGGATCTTCCTGTGTCCCAGAAGATGTCTGTTATCTGGGTGGTTTGTGACCAGTTCTCTAAAATGGTCCATTTGGTACCTTTGCCTAAATTGCCTTCCTCCTCTGATTTGGTTCCATTGTTTTTTCAGCATGTGGTTCGTTTGCATGGCATTCCGGAGAATATTGTGTCTGACAGAGGTTCCCAGTTTGTTTCTAGGTTTTGGCCGGCCTTTTGTGCTTGGATGGGCATTAATTTGTCTTTTTCTTCGGCGTTCCATCCTCAGACAAATGGCCAAACTGAGCGAACTAATCAAACCTTGGAAACCTATTTGAGATGCTTTGTGTCTGCTGATCAGGATGATTGGGTGGCTTTCTTGCCGTTGGCCGAGTTTGCCCTTAATAATTGGGCCAGTTCGGCTACTTTGGTTTCGCCTTTCTTTTGTAATTTTGGTTTCCATCCTCGTTATTCTTCAGGGCAGTTTGAGCCTTCTGATTGTCCTGGTGTGGATTCTGTGATGGACAGGTTACAGCAGATTTGGACTCATGTGGTAGACAATTTGACGTTGTCTCAGGAAAAGGCTCAACGTTTTGCTAACCGCCGTCGGTGTGTTGGTCCTCGGCTTCGGGTGGGGGATTTAGTCTGGTTATCTTCTCGTCATGTTCCTATGAAGGTTTCTTCCCCTAAGTTCAAGCCTCGGTTTATTGGTCCTTATAAGATTTCTGAGATTATCAATCCAGTGTCTTTTCGTTTGGCCCTTCCAGCCTCTTTTGCCATCCACAATGTTTTCCATAGATCTTTGTTGCGGAGATATGTGGTGCCCGTTGTTCCCTCTGTTGATCCTCCTGCCCCGGTGTTGGTTGAGGGGGAGTTGGAATATGTGGTTGAGAAAATTTTGGATTCTCGTTTTTCGAGGCGGAGGCTTCAGTATCTTGTCAAGTGGAAGGGTTATGGCCAGGAGGATAATTCTTGGGTTGTTGCCTCCGATGTCCATGCCGCCGATTTGGTTCGTGCTTTTCACTTGGCTCGTCCTGATCGGCCTGGGGGCTCTGGTGAGGGTTCGGTGACCCCTCCTTAAGGGGGGGGTACTGTTGTGAATTCCGCTCCTGGGCTCCCTCCGGTGGTTGTAAGTGGCACTTTTGTGAGTTCTGCTCTTGGGCTCCCTCCGGTGGTTTTGAGTGGAATGGTTGCTTCTTGGATTTAGCATCAGCAGCTGCTTCCACTGATCGTCTTTCTGGCTCGGCTATTTTAGTCTGGCCTTATCCCTCAGTCAATGACAGTTGTCAATTGTTCCTGCTTGGAGTCACAGCTCTTTTGGATTTCTCTGACACTCTGACCAGTTCAGCAAAGATAAGTCCTTGCTTGTCCTTTTGCAGTCCACATGTTGTAGACTTATTGTTCAGGACATTTTATGTTTTTTCTCTTTAGTCCAGCTTATCAGTATGGATCTATTCAGCTAAGCTGGAAGCTCTGGGCAGCAGATTTTGCCCTCCACACCTTTAGTCAGGTGTGGGGATTTTTACATTCTCTGCGGTGGAATTTTTCTAGTTTTTATTACTGACTGCACAGTGTTATGTCCTGTACTATCTGTCTAGCTAGTAGTGGCCTCCTTTGCTACATCTTGTTTCATTCTACGTATGTCATTTTCCCTCTCCACTCATAGTCATTATTTGTGGGGGGCTGTCCTATCCTTTGGGGATTTTCTCTGAGGCAAGATAGCTTTCCTGTTTCTACCTTTAGGGGTAGTTAGTTCTTAGGCTGTGACGAGGTGTCTAGGGAGTGACAGGAACATCCCACGGCTACTTCTAGTGTTGTGTTGAGATCAGGAACTGCGGTCAGTATAGTTACCACCTGCTCAGAGCTCGTTGCATGTCTCTCCTAAATCACCAGACCATAACAGATTGGTCTGCAGGCATCACGTTGCATTTGCAGAGCCCCTGATGTAACTAAACAGTAGAAACCCCCCATAAGTGACCCCATATTGGAAACTAGACCCCCCAAGGAACTTATCTAGATGTGTTGTGAGAATTTTGAACCCCCAAGTGTTTCACTACAGTTTATAACGCAGAGCCGTGAAAATAAAAAAAATATATATATATTTTTTTTTTACACAAAAAATATTTTTTAGCCCCCAGTTTTGTATTTTCCCAAGAGTAACAGGAGAAATTGGACACCAAAAGTTGTTGTCCAATGTGTCCTGAGTATGCTGATACTCCATATGTTGGGGTAAACCCCTGTTTGTGCACACGGGAGAGCTCGGAAGGGAAGGAGCACTGTTTTACTTTTTTAACGCAGAATTGGCTGGAATTGAGATCGGACGCAATGTCGCATTTGGAGAGCCCCTGATGTGCCTAAACAGTGGAAACCCCCCAATTATAACTGACACCCTAATCCAAACACACCCCTAACCCTAATCTCAACTGTAACCCAACCACACCCCTAACCCTAATCCCAACCCTATTCCCAACTGTAAATGTAATCCAAACCCTAACCCTAACTTTAGCCCCAACCCTAACTTTAGCCCCAACCCTAACCCTAACTGTAGCCCTAACCCTAGACCCAACCCTAACCCTAGCCCTTACCCTAATCCTAGCCTTAACCCTAATGGGAAAATGGAAATAAATACATTTTTTTAATTTTTAAATTTTTCGTAACTAAGGGGGTGATGAAGGGGGGGTTTGATTTACTATTTATAGCGGGTTTTCTAGCGGATTTTTATGATTGGCAGCCGTCACACACTAAAAGATGCTTTTTATTGCAAAATATGTTTTTTGCGTTACCACATTTTGAGTGCTATAATTTTTCCATATTTTGGTCCACACAGTCATGTGAGGTCTTGTTTTTTGCGGGACGAGTTGACATTTTTATTGGTAACTATTTCGGGCACGTGACATTTTTTGATCGCTTTTTTTTCCGATTTCTGTGAGGCAGAATGACCAAAAACCAGCTATTAATGAATTACTTTGGGGGGGGGGGGGGCGCTTATACCGTTCTGCGTTTGGTAAAATGGATAAAGCCGTTTTATTATTCGGGTCAGTATAATTACAGTGATATCTCATTTATATCTTTTTGGCGCTTTTATACGATAAAAACTATTTTATAGAAAAAATAATTATTTTTGCATCGCTTTATTCTGAGGACTATAACTTTTTTATTTTTTCGCTGATGATGCTGTATGATGGCTCGTTTTTTGCGGGACAAGATGATATTTTCAGCAGTACCATGGTTATTTATTTCCGTCTTTTTGATCGCATATTATTCCTTTTTTTTTTTCGGCGGTATGATAATAAAGCGTTGTTTTTTGCCTCATTTTTTTATTTACGGTGTTCACTCAAGGCGTTAACTAGTGGGACAGTTTTATAGGTCGGGTCATTATGGACACGGCGATACTAAATATGTGTACTTTTATTGTTTTTTTATTTCTATTTAGCTAAAGGAATGTATTTATTGGAACAATTTTTTTATTATTATTATTTATTTAGGAATTTTTTTTTTTTTTACATTTTTACTTTGCCCCAGTAGGGACATCACAGTAAAGTGTCAGATCGCCGATCTGACACTTTGCTGTGCACTGTGTCAGATCGGCGATCACACAGCACAGCAGGGAGGCTTCCCGGCGCCTGCTCTGAGCAGGCGCTGTGAAGCCACCTCCCTGCAGGACCCGGATGCAGCCCCGCAGCCATTTTGTATCCGGGGACTGCAGGGAGGAGACGCTCGGTACAAGGTGATCACATCGCCTTGTACCGATCGTCTCAGGGAAGCACGCAGGGAGCCCCCTCCCTGAGCGATGCTTCCCTATACTGCCGGCACACTGCGATCATGTCTGATCGCAGTGTGCTGGGGGTTAATGTGCCGGGGGTGGTCCGTGACCGCTCCTGGCACATAGTGCCGGTTGTCAGCTGCGATAGTCAGCTGACACCCTGCCGCGATCGTGCTGGACGTACTATTCCGTCCTTGGGAAGTAGGGCCCACCCCACATGGACGGAATAGTACGTCCGATGACAGAAAGGGGTTAAACCTCTATTTTGTGGAGTTGAAAGAGTTATCAATTTAGTCTTCTGATGAATAATAATTTGAGGAACCTCTAAACACGTCCAGATTGATGAAGCTGACTCTGCGATCACCTCTATATCCCTGGAACCTGTTGATAGTTTTATGTTTTAAGAAAGTATTTCTGTGGTTATGTTGTTTCCAGGTGTATATTTGGTTAATATCGTAGTCTTTGATGTCACTTTTAAATTTCTTTTTTTTTTTCATATCTGAAATTCAGCCTCCAGAATTTTTAGATATTTTTTTTTTTATTGATTTGGTGAATTCATCTGTGTTACAAAAAATCTGTAACAAAGACTGTATTTTTTATATCTTCTTTGACCTTTTTGGTCACAAATTTTGCATATTTAACAATTAATTCCATTAAATTGGTTGAAGCGGTAGAAAATATTTGGTTCCATTTACATTGGAATGTGCCTGATTATGAGTATATGGTGTTTTTGTTATGCCGCAGACCTCTGGGAACCTTTTTCTTTGGCAATTAGAATTTGAGCGATGTGGAGTCTAACCACAGTTTGACTTCCTTACATTTTTTTTTTTCAGTTGTCTTATCAATGTATCCAGAGAGTCACCTGATAAGTCAGTTTTGCCTTTCAGGGTTTCTGTGGTATGCCATTGTCCTTGCTTTTATGATGCTACAACAATAAATGTTAAGTTTTACTTACAAGATCAGAGCTGAAGATTTTCCTTCCCTTACCATTTGATTTGCACCCCGGACAAGGGCGGCTCCATGCAAGGCTCTACCCAGCTGTCAGTTTTGCTGGCTGGACATCAAAAATACAGGGGAACCCACACTGATTTTTTTTATTATTTATTTAGAGCACAGGTGCCGGCTGATGAATACTCCCATCAGTCGCTCTTGCTCTCACTGTTATTAGCTGCAGCAGGTGTCGGCTGATGGATGCAGTGGTCCCAACAGCTGATGTCAGTGACCGGAGGTGAACTTTATACCTCTGATTACATGTGTGGACTCACACTGTAATTTGACAGTGTGGGAGCAGTGGCTGCCTTACTGGCGGTAATGATTTTGCCTCAGATCAGAAGCAGTGTTTGCTGCGTTGTCATGCACATGACAGTGTGACAAATACAGTGTTCAGGGGCTGAATCTGAACAGTAATATGTAATTCATGGTGAAGTCTGTGCTCATTGTGCTTGCCCAAACAGAAGGTGTTAGGTACAGATGCCGAACTTTACAGTTCGGTTTCGAACATCTCTAGTTTTCACACAATTTTAGCAGAAAACCCAGTCCTCTTTGGCGTGAGAAATCCACTGGCTACGCTAAACACCTTCTCTGACATTACACTGGATGTTGGACATGACAGTACGCCTATAGCAAAAGTTTTAATAATTTTTGAAAAAAATTGAACATTTTTTAAAGTAAATTTCATTTATGAAATTCTAAAAATGTTTAGTGTTTAGACATTTGGGAAATGTTATTTATTAACTATTTTGTGTGATGCGACGCTCTGATTTAAGGGCATAAAAATTAAATTCTTGAAAATTGCAAAATGTTCAAAATTTTTGCCAAATTCCCAATTTTTTACAAATAACTGCATGTCATATCAAATAAATGTTACCACTATCATACAGTACAATTTGGTATGAGAAAAAATTTTCACAATCAGACGGTTCCATTGAAGCATTCCATAGTTATGACCTCATAAAGTGACAGTGGTCAGAATTGTAAAAATTGGCCTGGTCAGGAAGGTGCATCTCTACAAGAGAAATTGACATGCTGCTGCCTGGAATGACACACTGCATGTACATCTCCACGGGTGAGCCGCGGGCGTCTGTGGGCATGGGATCTCTTGAAATCCCATCGACTATGCTGTAACATCTGGATGCTGCGGGTTGGACGCTGCACAAGTACGTAGCATGCAACCCGCAGCGTTTACTGATCGTGTGCACGTACCCCAAGAGTTTTTTATTTGCAACTCTGCAAACAGATGTCCTTTCTGCATCTGACCTGTACACGGGAAACTTTATCTTACCCCAGATACATTTTGCAAAGGACCTTTACTATCACAAAACTGATTGAAAATCTTTCTTACTCAATTTATGGTTAGGGCTTGTTTCCACTTGCGAGAAACACGTCCGTGTCTCGCATGTGGAAACCAAGCTCTGGTGCCGGTACTCCAGAGCGGAGCGTGCAGCCACATAGGAACATATGGAGCTGCACGCTCCCCCCAATGTGCCGGCGCCAGAGCTTGGTTTCCACATGTAAGATACGGACATGTTTCTCTCAAGTGGAAACAAGCCCTTAGGGTCACATCTGTCCCACTTTCTGATACCAAGATCTATTGGGGATCATTTACACTATATTAAGGTGTGTTTTAAAAAAAAACCTATACATTCATACTCATCTTGCAATCTTGCAGTTTTTAATACTCATCATAAAAAATATATCTACTAATATTAATTAGTATCAATTAAAATTAATACTAATTATATTAACAAAAAAAAAACACATTCATTACCTTTTATGCCTTAGGCCACGTGCACACATTGCGGAAAGTCTTGCACATTTTTCCGGACTGATTTTGGTAAATCCGCAGGAAATCCGCACTGCGGATTTACTGCAGAATTAACGTGGACTTACCGAATTTTTTTGTGTTTTTTGTGTGGATTTCACCTGTGGTTTTACACCTGTGGACTCCTATTATGAAGCAAGTGTAAACCGCTGTGGAATGTGCATAAAGAATTGACATGCTGCGGAATAAACAACGCTGTGTTTCCGCGCGGGTTTTTCCACAGCATGTGCACTGCGGATTTTGTTTTCCATAGGTTTACATGGTACTGTACAACGCATGGAAAACTGCTGCGAATCTGCAGCGGCCAATCCGCTGTGGATCCGCAGCAAAATCCGCAGCGTGTGCACATACCCTTAATTTCTTTAAACCTTAATTTTCTTTCTGTGCCTGCCAGTTAGAACCTTATGATTGCTACATCTAAAGTTTGTGAGCATTTTGGAAGCATGCAACTAAACAGAGCTACACATGAAAGTTGCCATTTTCCCTATAAAAATAACTTGCACAATTCCATTTAAGCATATATACTTCTGTTTAAAAAAGAACAAAAGTGTGTGTATATATACACCTTAATTATTCTGTGTTTCTTTTAGTATTCAATTTAACTATTTTATTTTTCTGAATATACTGTAAAGGCCTGTACTATAATTTTCTTTAAATAAGCAGTTTTAATAGATTGACAAATTCGATAAAACTGCATTGATGTTTTTGTTCTGTGCTCATTTCTTTTAATTCTTATTTTTACAACATCCACCTTATGAAAATGATAATATTAAAATTATAGTTTACACTCATTCATTATCACTAAACACTTCATCTTGAAGCAGAGATATTTTATATCCGGTCTATCAGAGTGAGGTTAACCTGTGGGTACATAAATATCCATCGAGATTGCTTATCCAAATGCCATTCTTAAACATTTTATCACTGAATTATCTGCATGGCTCTGTAATTGTATTCATAAATGATAAAAAGAATAAGAAAGAGAGAGCGAGAGAGAGAAAGGACATAAATAATTTAGGAGGCGAGATACCTCGGAGTGACACAGACCTTTATGGAGGAACAAACAGCTTACATATTAATAGTGATATTACTATCCCGAGCAATCTTTAGCCTGGGATCTCATGACATGCTTGAGGCCTCAATAATTCAGGTTTCTGATGGCAAATCAATAGTCATGGCAACAATAATTATCCATAATAACGTGGCAGATTTCACAGTTTGCTTTATTCTCTAACATGCAATTTGTCTAAGTATGTCATTACGGTTACTGTACTTAACTATGGTACATACATTCTTAGGCCGGCGTCACACTCAGCGTATGTAAATACGGTCCGTTTTTTATGGCCGTAATACGCAGAAATGTTCCCAAAATAGTGATCCGTATGTCCTCCGTAGGCAGGGTGTGACAGCGTATTTTGCACATGGCATCCTCCGTATGTAATCCATATGGCATCCGTACTGCGAGATTTTCTCGCAGGCTTGCAAAACCGACATCTAATGGATTTATCTGCTCAAATGTTCGTTACAACATACATACAGTATATATATATATATATATATATATATATATATATATATATATATGTCATTGAGACACACACAAAGGCCGGGGACACACTTAACGTATAAAAAAACGGTCCGTTTTTCACGGCCGAGAATCGCACAAATGTTTCAAAAACAGTGATCCGTGTGCAGTGCGAGGATGCGATTTCCTCGCATCAAATGATCCGTGTGTCATCCGTATGGCATCTGTATGCCGAGATTTTCTCGCAAGCTTGCAAAACCGACATCTAATGGATTTATGTGCTCAAATGTTCGGGAAAACATATATACAGTATATATATATATATATAAGTATTATATATTATATAATTATTATTATTATAATAAGTAATTCAATTGCCGGCTTTTCATTTCTCCTTCCCAAACCCGACAGGATATGAGACATGGTTTACATACAGTAAACCATCTCATATCCCTTTTTTTTTGCATATTCCACACTACTAATGTTAGTAGTGTGTATGTGCAAAATTTGGGCGCTGTAGCTGTTAAAATAAAGGGTTAAATCGCGGAAAAAATTGGCGTGGGCTCCCGCGCAATTTTCTCCACCAGAGTGGTAAAGCCAGTGACTGAGGGCAGATATTAATAGCCTAGAGAGGGTCCATGGTTATTGCCCCCCCCCCGGCTACAAACATCTGCCCCCAGCCACCCCAGAAAAGGCACATCTGGGAGATGCGCCTATTTTGGCACTTGGCCACTCTCTTCCCACTCCCGTGTGGTAATGAAGGGTTAATGTCACCTTGCTATTGTAAGGTGACATTAAGCCAGATTAATAATGGAGAGGCATCAATTATGACACCTATCCATTATTAATCCAATAGTACTAAATGGTTAATAAAACACACAAACATGATTACAAAGTATTTTAATGAAATAAAGACACCGGTTGATGTAATATTTTATTAGACTCTTAATCCACCTGAAGACCATCGGCCTGAAACAAAGTTAAAAAAACAAACAACAATATTCCATACCTTCCGTCGTTATGTCCCACGATGTAAATCCATCTGAAAGGGTTAAATCATTTTACAGCCAGGAGCTGTGCTAATGCACTCGCTCGTGCCTGTAAACCCCCGGGTGCTGAATGGAAAGCTGGGTGATCTGTAGTTACCTTGAGTTGCGGTGATGCGCCCTCTGCTGGATGTCCTCATGAACTGGAGCCTTGAAAAAGTTCCCACGCTCGAGTTCATATGAGGAGCCCACGCCAGTTTTTTCCGCCATTTAACCCTTTATTTGACAAGCTACAGTGCCCAAATTTTGCACATACACACTACTAACATTAGTAGTGTGGAATATGCAAAAAAAAGGGGATATGAGATGGTTTACTGTATGTAAACCATGTCTCATATCCTGTCGGGTTTGTGAAGGAGAAATGAAAAGCCGGCAATTGAATTACCGGCTTTTCTCTAACACCGGTGCGTATTTCTCGCAAGTCACATTGCTGGCCCCGTGTGTAATCCGTATTTTTCTTTCCCCATAGACTTTCATTGGCGATTTTTTTGCGCATTACGGTGACAAACGCAGCATGCTGCTATTTTGTACGGCCGTAGAAGACCGTATAATACGGATCAGTAAAATACGGCTGATAGGAGCTGGGCCATAGAGAATCATTGGGTCGTGTGTTATGCGTATTTTACGGGTGTATTTTCTGCGCTCATACATCCGTAAACCTCGCCAGTGTGATGCTGGCCTTAGGATCTGTACTATTGGATTTAGGCTGATGAAACATGCCAGCTCATCAATATGAACCATGTTCCAGAATATAAATATTTGCTCCCATACTAAAAATATTCCGAATTATTACTTTTAAATAGGTGGTACCAGTATAAATATAAATGACAATATATTTTTTACATAGCCAGAAATTGCCCTTTAACTAGGAAAACAATAGAATACTATCCATTGCTCCAATTGCCCTGTTAGGGTACGTGTCCACGGTCAGGAAACGCTGCGTGTTTGATGCTGCACAGAGCTGCAGCGTCAAACACGCAGCGTCCAGATGTTCCAGCATAGTGGAGGGGATTTTCTGAAATCCCGTGTCCACTATGCGTGGAAACACGCATCTGGCTTCCCTGCGACTCCGAACATGCTGCGCGTCTTTTCAGATCGCAGCATGTCCGTTTACCTTGCGGGGACGCTGCGTCCCCGCAAGGCATAACACAGGGCCCTATGGCGAGGGGTGCGATGATCCCGGATGTGTACAATGAACACATCCGGCATCATCGCGTCCCAGAAGGGGGCGGGGCTTAGCGCCGAGCGGCCTTGCCGCTCCGACGATACCGCCGGCCATCCTGACCGTGGACACGTACCCTAAGTCTTCAGGGCGAATGTTGTACTTTGTGCTGCAGTTTTCCCCATCATAGCTTCTGGAGATAGATTCTTCTGGTCTTTGCCTTCTCTCAGACATCCACTGTGCATGTTCTTATTAGAAAAGAGAACACATTCCTTTATACCTCATGAACAGGGAGAGTCTCCAACTTTTAGTGAGAAGAGCTCAAAACGATATTTTAGCAAATTTACATGGTCAAGGTCTTTATTTAAGCAAACAATTAACTCTCTTGTGTCTTGACAACGGTGCAACTGTGTAAATCCTCAATGTCAACTGTGCTAACTTAGGCTACTTTCACACTAGCGTTGTACGACGCACGACGAATTGCGTCGTTGCGACGTACCGACGCAAGCAGTGAAAGTGCCGCACAACGGGGGCAGCGGATGCTGTTTTTCAACACATCAGCTGCCCCATTGTGATGTGCGGGGAGGCGGGGGCGGAGTTCCGGCCGCGCATGCGCAGTCGGAAAAGACTGTCTCGACGCACCAAAAAACGTTACATGCAAAGTTTTTTGGTGGCGACGGACCGACGCAACACGACGCAACCATCGCACGACGTGTGGTAATGCATCGCACTGCGTCGCTAATGCAAGTCTATGGAGAAAAAACGCATCCTGCAAGCACTTTTGCAGGATGCGGTTTTTCTACAAAACGACGCATAGAGACGTGCAGTGCACGACGCTAATGTGAAAGTAGCCTTAAAGGGGTTGTATGTTTTGAAGGGAATCTGTCAGGATTTTGTTTGCTGAGTAACCTGAGAGTAATATAATAAAGGAGAACAAAGCCTGATTCCAGTGAGATATCACTTACTGGACTTCTTGGTGTAGTTTGATCGAATTAGACAAATGCAGCAGTGCAAAGATGTTTGGACTGTACATAAACTCTGCCCTTAAGCCTGACTGGCAAGTTCCTGTGTACACTCAGAATTTTCAGAAGGCTGATTATCAAATGACACAGATTAGCCTGACTGCCTGGCACATGAGACGCAATCCTGTATTGTTAACCAATTAAGGACCAGGGGTATTTCCGTTCTTGTATTTGCATTTTTTGCTCCCCTTTTTCCTAAAGCCATAACTTTTTTTTTGTCAATATGGCCAATAGAGAGCTTGTTTTCTGCAGGACGGGTTGTACTTTTGAATGGTACTATTGATTTTACCATATCGTGTATTGGGAAATGGGAAAAAAAGTCAAAATGTGGTGAAATTGCAAAAAAAAGTTCAATTCCACAATTGTTTTTTGGATTTTTTTTACCATGTTCACTAAATGCTAAAACTTATCTGCCTTTGTGAGTCTCCGGGTCATTATGAGTTCATATAAACCAAACATGTCTAGGTTCATTTTTATCTAAGTGGTGAAAAAAAATTCCAAAGTTTGTAAAAAAAAAAAAAAAATGTTGACATTTTCCGAGACTAAAAGCATCTCTATTTTTCGGGATCTGCGGCCATGTGAGCAATTATTTTTGGTGCGCTGAGCTGACATTTTTAACCCCTTCACCCCCGGAGCTTTTTCCGTTTTTTCATTTTCGTTTTTCGCTCCCCTCCTTCCCAGAGCCATAACTTTTTTATTTTTCCATCAATTTGGCCATGTGAGGGCTTATTTTTTGCAGAACAAGTTGTACTTTTGAACGACATCATTGGTTTTACCATGTCGTGTACTAGAAAACAGGAAAAAAAATCCAAGTGCAGTGAAATTGCAAAAAAAGTGCAATCCCACACTTGTTTTTTGCTTGGCTATTTTGCTAGGTTCACTAAATGCTAAAACTGACCTGCCATTATGATTCTCCAGGTCAGTACGAGTTCATAGACACTTAACATGACTAGGTTATTATTCACCTAAGTGGTGAAAAAAAATTCCAAACTTTGCAAAAAAAAATAAAAATTGTGCCATTTTCCGATACTCGTAGCGTCTCCATTTTTCGTGATCTGGGTTCAGGTGAGGGCTATTTTTTTTGCGTGCCGAGCTGGCGTTTTTAATGATAGAATTTTGGTGCAGATACGCTCTTTTGATCGCCCGTTATTGCATTTTAATGCAATATCGCGGCGACCAAAAAAACGTAATTCTGGCGTTTCGATTTTTTTTCTCATTACGCCATTTAGCGATCAGGTTAATGCTTTTTTTTTATTGATAGATCGGGCGATTCTGAACGCGGCGATACCAAATATGTGTATGTTTGATTTTTTTTAATTGATTTATTTTGATTGGGGCGAAAGGGGGGTGATTTAAACTTTTATATTTTTTTTTATTTTTTTCAAATTTTTTTTTACTTTTTTTTCACTTTTGCCATGCTTCTATAGCCTCCATGGGAGGCTAGAAGCAGGCACAACCCGATCGGCTCTGCTATGTAGCAGCAATCATAAGATCGCTGCTACACAGCAGAATTGCAGGTGTGCTGTGAGCGCCGACCACTGGGTGGCGCTCACAGCTACCAAGGATCAGTAACCATAGAGGTCTCAAGGACCTCTATGGTTACCTTCCTGACACATCGCCGACCCCCAATCATGTGACGGGGGTCGGCGATGACGTCATTTCCGGCCGCCCGGCCGGATGCGGTAGTTAAATGCCGCTGTCTGCGTTTGACAGCGGCATTTAACTAGTTAATGGGCGCGGGCGGATCGCGATTCCACTCGCGCTCATTGCGCGCACATGTCAGCTGTACAAAACAGCTGACATGTCGCGGCTCTAAGGTGGGTTCGCCGCCGGAGCCCACCTTAAAGCAGGTGTTCTGCCAGCTGACGTACTATTCCATCAGCTGGCAGAAAGGGGTTAATTATACCATTTTGGTGCCGATATGATCTTTTGATCCCCCATTATTGCATTTTACTGCCATGCTGCAGCGACCATAAAAACCATAATTCTGGCATTTCAATTTTTTTTCTCACTGTCACTGTTTACCGATTGGATTAATTCTGTTCATAGATTGATAGATCGGGCAATTCTGAAAGCGGCGATAACAAATATGTGTATACTTGATTCATTTTATTGTTTTTTTTTAATGGGATGAAAGGGGGGGTGATTTGAACTTTTATATATTTTTTTATTTTTTTAACATTTTAAAAAACATTTTTTTTAACTTTTTACTTGCTTCATTATTCTCCATGAGAGACTAGAAGCTGCGGTCATCCGATCGCTTGTACTAAGCTGTGCTTCAGCCCTGCTCTATGTAGCGGAAATGTTCACTTGCTATGAGTGCCGACAGCTGGGCAGCACTCATAGCTCCAGCTATGATATCCACAGGGGTCTCCTGCTGACCATGGGTTGTCATGCCAACCCATCGGCGAACCACGGTCATGCGACATGGGAGGAAGCAATGATACCCTTCCTGCGCGTGCATGTTAAATGCCGCTGTCAGAGTTCGACAGCAGCATTTAACATGTTAACAGCCACGGGTAGATTGCGACTCCACCTATATCTGTTAGGGGCACATGACAGCTGATCAGATCAGCTGTCATGTGTTGGAAAAGGTGCGGGCTCATCGCCGGTGCCCGCACCAAACGGGGTGAGGTGTCCATTGTCAGGTATGTCTATCATTAGACGTTAAGCGATTGATTTTCTATAGATAAAACACTGATTGCATTGAAACTAAAATACTTAATAGGTGAGACTTTATTTTCATCAGGTTCTTATGCTCTATATTATGCTGCTCTCAGATTAAATAGCAAAAACAATCCCTTTAAATAAATATTGCTATAAAAACAGGTAATTGAATAAAATAAAAATGAGGCATATTCACTAGCATATAAACCCATTGCTCCAGTGTAGTTGTGACGCCAACCAGGGTTGTGGGGTACTTGGTCCGGGTCGGGCAGTTCTCCAGGGGGTTGTCTCGGCAGCAGAGACCCGGTCCATGGTCCTGGGAGCGCAATAAAAAAAATAAGGGAAAGTTTATAGGGGGATTGATTCATGACTCCACCTGTGGTGTACGGCAATTGATGGCCAACGCTGCTTAAGGGGACCGCTGGGGCCGATGGTGATGTAGCTGGGATGGTTCTGCTTCCCACAGGTGGAGCAGGGCCCCAGGGCTACCAGTACTGTTGTAAGGGAATGTGAACGTTGGAGTGCAGGACTGAGGGTGCGAGAATTGACTGGATGACACAAGGGCTGTAGTTTTCTTTACCTTTACTCGATGGCTGAAGGTGCAGTCCGGGGCATGGGTAATAGATGGTAATGGACACCTGGGCAGCCTGGAAGCTATTTAGTATCCACCCAGCCAAACACATTCTTTGCATTAGTTGCAGAATTTAGCAACACAATTGTTTGAATATTAACCGAAAAAGTAAATGTCAAGCTAATAAGAAGACATAATTGTCGAACATCACACATGCGGAGAAAAAGGCTTTGGAATCACTGAAGAAAAAGTCAAATTTGGTGATTAGAGAAGCAGACAAGGGGAGCAGGGTTGTGATCCAGAACAGGGAAGATTATTTAAATGAAGCATTCCGTATCTTGCCTGATGAAAAATATTATGAGAAACTAAATACCGATCATTCCACTCAATTCTCACTAGACTATCACACCATTATAGATGATGCCTATAAAAAAGGGATATTAAATATAAAAGAACATAGATTTCTTACCAACAAAGATCTAAATGTAGCATTTTATTACCACCTCCCGAAAGTCCACAAGGACACAAAAAATCCCCCGGGACGTCCGATAATTTCGGGGACAGGTTCCTTGACATCACATTTATCACAATTTATTGACCTGTTTTTACAAGATATTGTTTTGGGTTTACTCTCTTATCTTCAGGACTCCGCACAGTTCATCCAGGAATGTAAAGATATAGTATGGCAATAGGGTTATATTTTTATCACACTTGATGTAGTAGGTCTATATTCCAATATTGAATACCCACTGGGACAGTCAGCTGTGGATTTTTATCTCCAAGAAAACAAATACCATCCTCACAGAGGGAGTCTTTATTAAAAGGTTTGGAATTTAGTTTAAAACATTTTTGTTTTCTTTTCAGGATGTGATCTATCTACAGAGGCTCGGGACCGCAATGGGGGCGCGGGTCGCCCCAAGTTTCGCTAGTCTCTTCACGGGGCGATTCAATTCCCTATCTGCGCTATTTGAACCTTTTTTAAAGAAAAGATTCTGCTTTATAAATGCTATTTAGATGATCTGGTGATCATATGGAAGATGTCGGTAGATCAATCATGGGAATTAATTAACAAACTAAACACGAATGAATGGGGGATTACTTTTACTGCAAATTTAGATAAAAATAAATTCACTTTTCTAGATCTTGAAGTAAGACACAAAGACAGCCGCATAACGACAAAAACCTTTTTCAAAAAAGTGGTAGTAACATTTTTGGATTTCGTAGTGCACACTATTATAGACATCCTTGAAAAATGTTGGTACCTTTTAATTAAAGACCCCATCTTAAAGACTTTGTTACTGAAAAAACCTGGTATTACCTTTAAGAGTTGTCACACCATAAGAAATTTAATAGCGCCCAGCAACCCCCCAAAAAACATAGATTTCACTTGAGAGTTTTCAAAAGCTGTCTCTAGAAATTCATCTCCGGGAGTCAAATGTGGATTGAGGAATTGCTATACATGCAACATCTTACAACATGGGGCTTGCTCGATCACTTCATATTGTGCGGGTGAGGTCTTTGAGATTAAGCAACATCTATCTTGCGACAGTGACTATGCTGTTTACGTAATCACGTGTTGTTGCGGCCTCCATTATGTTGGCAGCACAACACCGTAAGAGCAAGAATGAATGGACACCGTCATAATACTAAAATTGGTTTCCTTCAGCATAGCTTATCATGGCACATGTTATTAATGCACAGCAAAAAATTCCAAATAACAGTTACACCAGTAGAAATAATACCTTCTGGAGTGCTTAATCGCAATCAAATATTACACAAGAAGGAATCTTTTTGGATTTTTCGGTTACAAACCCAGTACCCAAATTGTTTGAACAATGTGATCAAGAAAATTTAGAGATGTTATACCTATTGACATAGCGATTAGGTTTATTATAATTTTTTTTGTTGGTGGTGTTGCTGCTTTATTTATTTATTTTTTTGTGTTGTGTTTTTTTGCTTTATAATGGATTATTACCTTTCACTAGAGCATAACTTTTTAAGATATGTGAATTATATCTTTTATCCACCTGTGCTAAAGAGTTAAACCAATTAAGATTAGTATGCAAATTAAGTGAAGGATTGGTGCTAGTAACAAACACCCCTTCCTTTCCATTTGTAAAAAGAGTTTATATAGACATGGTTATTGTTACAGTATGGATGTATATTTTACCGGATGAAGGCTTTTTTAAGCCGAAACATGTTGTTTTTACTTGGTACATTTCAGAATAAAAATCTTTTTAATTTTTTACTAGACTGGATTTCTGTTCCTTTTACTTTTCACCTGCGGATGACTGAGGATTGCCCCGTTAACCTGGAGTCGTGCAGCAGACCCTGTATCTAGGACCTTGGTTTGGAACACTCCCCCAGGGCCGGTACACTGTTCCTTCAACCTCAGTTTGGTGAGTGCATCAACTTTGCACTTTTTTTTGTGACATTTTTAATATTGCGCTTAGATCCTGCGTGGTGCTGTCCCTTTTATATTCCCTATTCTCAGAGTACTATATGAAAATTGTTTTTCTTCTGAAATTCTCAATAAGTTTGATGTGTCACATGTCCTTCCCATTGAAAAAAATAAAGTTGGATCCAAAATGGCCGACTTCAAAATGGCCACCATGGTCACCACCCATCTTGAAAAGTTTTCCCCCTCCCATATACTAATGTGCCACAAACAGGAAGTTGATATCTCCAACCATTCCCATTTTATTTAGGTGCATCCTTGTAAATGGCCCTCCCTGTTTATATGCTTGAAACTATTTTCTGCTAATTTTAGAATGATTAAACAATGCTGTAAAGTGTTGCATTCAAAATAGTCTAAAAAGGTATTACAGACCACATGTAAGCCTTGGCATGCTTTATTGTCCAGGGGGGAAATACTTGTCTAACAGATACTAATCTGAAATTGGTATAGGAATAGTAGGTATGGTGTATGTTGGATTATCAGTGTTACATATTGGGAAAACAGAACTTTGTGTCAGTTATGAAATGGGAAAAGGGCATTTGACCTTTATGAATTTCTCCTTTATAAGCAAATTGTCTCTTCAGGGAGGAAGAGAACTAGGATTCTAGTGCCACCTATAGGAAATAGCAATCCTAAAAGTCAATGTTGACCCTTTAATGAGCCTTGTCACATGACTTAGGATAAAAGTTAAAAGTCAAAACCAGAATCTCAATTTCACCTCACCTTTCACACAGCCAAACTAGATCTCCACAGCCAAAAACAGTGTCTGCAAATCGAGATTCTGGTATTGGCTTTTATCCTAAGTCATATGACAAGGCTCGTTAAATGGTCGACATTGACTGTTAGGATTTCTACTTCCTATAGGTGGCACTAGACTTCTTGTTATTTTCCTTCCTCAAGAGATAATTTGCATATTTCCCAAAGGAGCATTGCGGCTTAAAGTTTCCTCATCTCACCATGCTTAGCATAGAAGAATAGGAGACAAAAAAGCGCATATAGGGTCTTATCCTCAGGAGTGCTCTTAAAGAATTATGAGAGAACTGCTCACCTGATGGTGCAAAGTAAAGTAAAGGCGTGCTTAGCATGTCACTCTCCGCAAGGAGAAACGTTACCCCTTGGATATCCTTCTTTTTTGGGCAACTGCACACTTTTTGTGAAATAGCCTTAAAATGTTACATTAGGACTGAATTCATCCCTGCAGTTTTCTACTGCTGTCTTTAAGCCAAATATAGAATGTGGTACAAAAGAGAAAAATATTTTTTTTTCAGTTTTTACTTTTTAAACACATTTCCGCTTTAGGCTTGAAGCAAAAGCAAAAAAAGTGCACAAAAATGTCATATGTAATTCCAACCTTGAAGGTTTGTTGTGACCATACGCCTTTTAGTGATAAAAGTTTGAACCATATTGTTAGATTAAGAGCATTTCACCATCCTTGAAGCGTGCTGTGTCGTACAAGCATAATATTACTGATTAATAGGGTACAAACAGGTGACAAAAAGTGTAATATCAAGGTAATGTAATAAAACTTTATAATAATTGCCAACATTAATATAAAATAAAGACAAGTAAAGTCCAGTGTGCAAATTTTGTGCCACTGCTGGTTCTTGTGTGAGACCATAACCAGCCTCTGTTTGAAAACTTCCATTGAAGGAGAACTCACCATCTCTCGTGGTAGCCTGTTCCACTCATTGATCACCTTCAATGTCAAAACGTTTTTTTTTTTCTAATATCTAATCTGTATCTTCTCCCTTTCAGTTTCATCCCATTGCTTCTCGTGTTTCCATGTGCAAATGAGAATAATGATGATCCCTCTACACCGTGAAATCCCTTCACTTGAATTCTGTATAAGATGTTTCTTTGGAAGTATAGTACGTGCTCAATGTATTTTTCAATAATGACTCTCTTAACATTTTGTTATGACATAGTAAAATGTAAAATAATATATCTTACTTTTATACTATGTTCTAAGTGCTAAGTAAGCTCAAATTTACAAAGTATCTATCTTAGACATCACATCTCTACCAAAATATTAATTGTAATGTTTTAGTTGGAACTGTTCCAGTAATACCATTTACTGAATTTTATATGCTAAATAAAGAATTTTAAAGTACTTGACCCAGCGCTGCACTGCAATTTTCACACACTAAATATTTAATAGACAACTATCGCTGTTAACATTTCACTTATATAAAGGTGTAAGAAAAAGAAAAGATCATAGCTTATCTCAAAGTTATAATACATTGTTCCTGAAATAATAAGGAAGTTTGTAATTGAATAAATTACATTAAAAAACTCTGTCATATAAAATAGTATGGGCAATGTATGTTCTACTAATTTGACATACTCATAACAGAATAAAGGGAACCTGTCATATAAAAACAATTTTAACCTGCAGATATGAGATAAATCTGCAGGTTAATAGCCTTCTGAAGCTGCCTGGTGCCTGCACTGAAAGTCCGGCTGCTGGGAAGAAATTAACTTTATTGTCCCTTGAAGTCTCGGACTTTCAGCCATAATGGTATACATGGTGCGGCATCAGTCACCGCTATGTGCATAGTGAGTGCCGGCTGTAACCACATTCTGGCACTGACAGCTGGCTTAATAATAATAATAATAATAATAATAATAATAATACATTTTTATTTATAACATATTCCACAGCACTTTATATTATAAAGGGGATTTGTACAGACAATAGACATTACAGCATAACAATAAACACAGATCAAAACAGATACCAAGAGGAATGAGGGCCCTGCTCGCAAGCTTACAAACTATGAGGAAAAAGGGGAGACACGAGAGGTGGATGGTAACAATTGCGCTTTCGTTGTTCGGACGTTCATATAATGCTGCATGAACCAGTTATCAGCCTTAGTATAAAACAGTACAGATACAGAGGGCTATTAAATACATAAAGCGTATGAAAACATGATTCAAGGAACCTGATTATGGTTAAAGTTTTTTGATTGCGCGACACAGGGATAGTTAGGTCATGCGTTGAGACGGTAGGCCAGTCTGAACAAATGCATTTTTAGGGCATGATTAAAACTGTGGGGATTAAAGGGAATCTGTCACCCCCCCCCCCCCCAAGTTGTTTCAAACTAAAAGAGCCACCTTGTGCAGCAGTAATGCTGCATTCTGACAAGGTGGCTCTTTTAGTTCGGGGTTCTGTAACTAGAGAAACAATCTGTTTTTTATTTTGTCAGATATACCTGGTCTTCAGTCAAGGAGGCCGGCGTTTCCCCCCTGCTTCAGACGCCACACAGCTGTCACTCACATCTTCTTGGCGCCGGGTGCCGCCTCCTCCTCACCGCTGTTTTGAATATAGCCGGCACCTGCGCTATTTTCCCCTGCCTGGTACAGGCGCAGTGAGCACTGCCTGTCTTTCCTCATATGCAGTCCAGCACCGGCTATTTTCAAAACAGAGGTGAGGAGGAGGCGGCACCCGGCGCCAAGAAGATGTGAGTGACAGCTGTGTGCTGTCTGAAGCAGGGGGGAAACGTCGGCCTCCTTGACTGAAGAAAAAGTATTTCTGACAAATTAAAAAACTGATTATTTCTCTAGTTACAGCACCCAGAACTAAAAGAGCCACCTTGTCAGAATGCAGCATTACTGCTGCACAAGGTGGCTCTTTTAGTTTGAAACAACTGGGGGGGTGACAGGTTCCCTTTAATCGTATTATTGCTTAGCATTAAATCAGTGACTGAATAAAGTTAATTTCCTCCTGGCAATGGGGATCTTAGTTGGTCACTGGGCAATTATATAATTCTATCAATCCATAGAGTAACCCCGTATCTCTAGGTTATTAGCATTTTAACATGACAAATTCCCTTTAAGAAATGTATATGGAAAATTAGCCTAATTGTTTGCTATCTATCTACAGAGAAGAAAATAATTATTTGATCCCTTGCTGATTTTGTAAGTTTGCCCATTGACGAAGACATGAACAGTCTATAATTTTAAGGGTAGGTTAATTTTAACATTGAGAGAAAGAAAATAAAAAATAAAATCCAGAAAATCACATTGTATAAATTATATAAATCCATTTACATTTTGCAATGAGAAATAAGTATTTGATTCCGCTGGCAAAAAAGACTTAATACTTGGTGGCAAACCACTTGTTGGCAAGCACAGCAGTCAGACTTTTTTGTAGTTGATGATGAGTTTTGCACATATGTTAGGATGAATTTTGAACCACTCCTCTTTGCAGATCATCTCTAAATCATGAAGATTTTGAGGCTGTCGCTTGGCATCTCGGAACTTCAACTCCATACATAAGTTTTCTAGTGGATTAAGGTCTTGAATCTTGCTAGGCCACTCCATGACCTTAACATGTCTCTTTTTGAGCCACTTCTTTGTTGCCCTTGGATGTATGTTTTGGGTCATTGTTTTGCTGGAAGATCTAGCCACGACCCATTTTTAATGTCCTGGCTGAGGAAAGGAAGTTGTCACTCAGGATTTTACAGTACATGGCTCCATCCATTCTCCCATTGATGCAGTGAAGTAGTACAGTTGCCCTTAGCAGAAAAACACCCCCAAAACATACTGTTTCCAACTCCATGCATGACAGTGGGGATGGTGTTCTTTGGCTCATAGGCAGCATTTCTCTTCCTCCAAACACGGAGAGTTGAGTTAATGCCAAAGACCTCAATTTTTGTCTCATCTGACTACAGCACCTTATCCCAATCACTCACAGAATCATCCAGGTGTTCATTGGCAAACTTCAAATGGGCCTGAACATGTGACTTCTTGAGCAGGGGGAACTTGAGGGCACTGCAGAATTTTAAACCTTTACAACGTAATGTGTTAGCAAAGTTTTTTTTGGTGACTGTGGTCCCAGCTACCTTGTAATCATTATCAAGTTCCCCCATGTAGTTTTAGGCTGATCTCTCACCTTCCTCATAATCAAGGATATCCCATGAGGTGAGATTTAGCATGGTGCCCCAGATCGATGTCAATTGACAGTCATTTTGTATTTCTTCCATTTTCTTACTATTGCACCAACAGTTGTCTCCTTCTCACCCAGTGTTAGGGGTCGAGTTCCCACCTCTGCACAGGGGGAATCTCGAACCATCTCCGCTGTGGTCTCCCATTCTTCTCAAGCCGCAGTGGAGCCTGCTCAGCGGAGACGTCGGTCCCAGCGTCTGGCTCAGCCTGGTATGGTGTGGATGGTTACTGTTGCCTTTCCAGGCTCAGCCATTGTACCCAGTACTGGTCAGGGGCGAGCATATGTCTCTGGGACTAAGTCCTGCTTTTCCCCTTCTGAGCATGCCCAGGGTAAGTCCTCTCATTGGAGGTTGGGTGTCACATGCTCAGGTACTACAGCAGCTCCCATTGGTACTCTATGAAGGTCCTGAAGTGGCTCAAGTACTGTAGCAGCTCCCATTGGTCCTCTAGGAAGGTCCTGTAGTTTCTGCAGCTATAAAAGGTTTGCATGGCCTTGCGGCCATGCACTAGTATCAACTAAGTTATGTGTTCTGCGCCAGGGTGGTCATATGTATGTGGTTTCAGGGATCAGCTGAAATAAGCCCCTAGAATACTGGCACCTCCGTTGAGAAGTTATGTGTGAGTGGATTCAGGGCCCGGCTGAAATAAGCCCCTACAATACCGAGACTTCCGGTGAGGAGTTTTGTGTGTGCTATTCTGACTGCATGACCACTGTTCGCTCTATTTAGTAGCTCTGTTCCTCTGTGAGGTTAACAGGGCACAGATTTCTCTTGTCTTAAGTGACTCTGTGAAGTAACAGAGTTTACTTATACCACCATATAGTACTGTCAGTTACTAGCAGCGGGTTTTACTCCTGCACGGTGGTCCCCGGGTTGCAAACGCACCTATTACTCTATAAATATATATTTGGTGCTTTCTGCCAAACCCTAACATAATACTAGCGCCAGGGTCTGGCTAGAAAATGGTGTATAAACAGCAACCTTTGCGGTGCATCCAGCAGCTGGAGGGTAGGTTGGTGGCTCTCGAGCGCTCAACTGTTGTAAATTCCGCTCTTGGGCTCCCTCCGGTGGTTGTAAGTGGCACTTTTGTGAGTTCTGCTCTTGGGCTTCCTCCTGTGGTTTTGAGTGGAATGGCTGCTTCTTGGATTTAGCATCAGCAGCTGCTTCCACTGATCATCTTTCTGGCTCGGCTATTTTAGTCTGGCCTTATCCCTCACTCAATGCCAGTTTTCAATTGTTCCTGCTTGGAGTCACAGCTCTTTTGGATTTCCCTGACACTCTGACCAGTTCAGCAAAGATAAGTCCTTTCTTGTCCTTTTGCAGTCCACTTGTTGTGGACTTGATTGTTCAGCACATTCTATGTTTTTCTCTTAGTCCAGCTTATCAGTATGGATCTATTCAGCTAAGCTGGAAGCTCTGGGCAGCAGATTTTGCCCTCCACACCTTTAGTCAGATGTGGAGATATTTGCATTCTCTGCGGTGGACTTTTTCTAGTTTTTATTACTGACCGCACAGTGTTCTGTCCTGTACTATCTGTCTAGCTAGTATTGGCCTCCTTTGCTACATCTTGTTTCATTCTACGTATGTTATTTCCCTCTCCACTCACAGTCATTATTTGTGGGGGGCTGTCCTATCCTTTGGGGATTTTCTCTGAGGCAAGATAGCTTTCCTGTTTCTACCTTTAGGGGTAGTTAGTTCTTATTCTGTGATGAGGTGTCTAGGGAGTGACAGTTACATCCCACGGCTACTTCTAGTGTTGTGTTAAGATCAGGAACTGCGGTCAGTATAGTTACCACCTGCTCAGAGCTAGTTGCATGTTGCTCCTAAATCACCAGTCCATAACAGTACAACTGGCCCAAAATGAGTTAAATTCATCTCAAAAGAAGGAAAAAAAAAGAGTTCTGAGCCATTTTTTATTTCTTTAGTCTGTTTTGTCTTTTTTTTCCTCTTAATCTCTGGGTGGTTCAGGATTTTGGCACAGGCATGGATGTTCAGGGTTTGTTTTCTTGTGTGGAACAGCTTGCTGCAAGAGTACAGAGTATTCAAGATTATGTTGTTCAGACTCCGGCTTTAGAGCCTAGAATTCCTACTCCAGATTTGTTTTACGGGGATAGATCCAAGTTTTTGAACTTTAAAAATAACTGCAAATTGTTTTTTGCTCTGAAACCCTGTTCCTCTGGTGATCCCATTCAGCAAGTTAAAATAGTAATTTCTCTGCTGCGTGGTGACCCTCAGGACTGGGCATTCTCCCTTGAGTCAGGGGATCCGGCATTGCTTAATGTAGATGCATTTTTTCAATCGCTCGGATTATTGTATGACGAACCTAACTCTGTGGGTCATGCAGAAAAAACCTTGTTGGCCCTGTGTCAGGGGCAGGAAGCAGCAGAATTATACTGCCAGAAATTTAGAAAATGGTCTGTGCTCACTAAATGGAATAAGGATGCTCTGGCAGCAATTTTCAGAAAGGGTCTTTCTGAAGCCCTTAAAGATGTTATGGTGGGGTTCCCCACGCCTGTTGGCTTAAGCGAATCTATGTCTTTAGCCATTCAGATTGATCGGCGCCTGCGCGAGCGCAAAGTGGTGCACCATATGGCAGTGTCCTCTGAACAGAGTCCTGAGCCTATGCAATGTGATAGGATTTTGACTAGAGCGGAACAGCGGGGATACAGACGTCAGAACGGGCTGTGTTTTTACTGTGGTGATTCTGCTCATGCTATTTCTGATTGCCCTAAGCGTATTAAGAGGGTCGCTAGATCTGTTACCATCAGTACTGTACAGCCTAAATTTCTCCTGTCTGTGACCCTGATTTGCTCATTGTCATCCTTTTCTGTCATGGCATTTGTGGATTCAGGCGCTGCCCTGAACTTAATGGACTTAGAATTTGCCAGGCGCTGTGGTTTTTCTTTGCAGCCTTTGCAGAGCCCTATTCCTTTGAGGGGTATGGATGCTACACCGTTGGCCAAGAATAAACCTCAGTACTGGACTCAGCTGACTATGTGCATGGCTCCAGCACATCAGGAAGATTGCCATTTTCTGGTGTTGCATAATTTACATGATGTTGTTGTACTGGGTTTTCCATGGTTACAAGTACACAATCCAGTGGTGGATTGGAAATCTATGTCTGTGACTAGTTGGGGTTGTCAAGGGGTACATAGTGACATTCCATTGATGTCAATTTCCTCTTCCCCCTCTTCTGATGTTCCTTAATTTTTGTCAGATTTCCAAGATGTATTTGATGAGCCCAAGTCCAGTTCCCTTCCTCCACATAGGGACTGTGATTGTGCTATTGACTTGATTCCTGGCTGTAAGTTCCCTAAGGGCCGACTTTTCAATCTGTCTGTGCCAGAGCATGCCGCCATGCGGAGTTATGTTAAGGAGTCTTTGGAGAAGGGGCATATTCGGCCGTCTTCATCACCATTGGGAGCAGTATTCTTTTTTGTTGCCAAGAAGGATGGCTCCTTGAGACCCTGTATTGATTATCGCCTTCTTAATAAGATCACGGTCAAGTTCCAATACCCTTTGCCTTTGCTTTCTGATTTGTTTGCTCGGATTAAGGGTGCTGGTTGGTTTACCAAGATTGACCTTCGAGGGGCATATAATCTTGTTCGTATTAAACAGGGTGACGAATGGAAAACTGCATTTAATACGCCCAAAGGCCATTTTGAATACCTTGTGATGCCTTTCGGGCTTTCTAATGCTCCTTCTGTATTTCAGTCCTTCATGCATGATATTTTCCGCAATTATCTTGATAAATTCTTGATTGTGTATTTGGATGATATTTTGTTTTTTTCCGATGATTGGGAGTCTCATGTGAAACAGGTCAGGATGGTATTCCAGATCCTTCGTGATAATGCCTTATTTGTGAAGGGGTCTAAGTGCCTATTTGGAGTTCAGAAGGTCTCTTTTTTTGGGTTTATTTTTTCTTCGTCTATAGAAATGGATCCTGTTAAGGTCCAAGCCATTCATGACTAGATTCAACCCACATCTGTGAAGAGCCTTCAGAAATTTTTGGGCTTTGCTAATTTTTATCGCCGTTTCATTGCCAACTTTTCCAGTGTGGTTAAGCCCCTGACCGATTTGACGAAGAAAGGCGCTGATGTGACGAATTGGTCCTCTGTGGCTGTTGAGGCCTTTCAGGAGCCTAAACGTCGATTTACTTCTGCCCCTGTGTTGCATCAGCCGGATGTTTCTCTTCCTTTTCAGGTTGAGGTTGACGCTTCTGAGATTGGGGCAGGGGCCGTTTTGTCACAGAGGAATTCTGATGGTTCCTTGATGAAACCGTGTGCCTTCTTTTCCCAAAAGTTTTCGCCTGCGGAACGCAATTATGATGTCGGCAATCGGGAGTTGTTGGCTATGAAGTGGGCATTTGAGGATTGGTGACATTGGCTTGAGGGAGCCAAGCACCGCGTTGTGGTCTTGACCGATCATAAGAATCTGATTTACCTCGAGTCGGCCAAGCGGCTGAACCCTAGACAGGCTCGATGGTCCCTGTTTTTCTCCCGTTTCGATTTTGTAGTCTCATATCTTCCGGGATCTAAGAATGTTAAAGCAGATGCCCTCTCTAGGTGTTTTTTGCCGGATTCTCCTGGAGTCCTTGAGCCGGTTGGCATTCTTAGGGAAGGGGTGATTCTTTCTGCCATCTCCCCTGATTTACGGCGGGTGCTTCAGGAATTTCAGGCTGATAAGCCTGACCGCTGTCCTGTGGGGAAGCTGTTTGTTCCTGATAGATGGTCAAGTAAGGTAATTTCTGAGGTCCATTGTTTGGTGTTGCAAAATAGGAACGTGTGCACTACCTGTAGAGGGTGCAATGGTAGGTTCCCACACCATACAGTATAAAAAATAAAAACCTTGCACTCAACTTATAAATGCTCAAGTGAGAAATTTTAATGTAGTACTTCACAAAACGTTTCGGTCCAAACATACAGGACCTTCATCAGTTACTACAACCAAAAGTGAGACACCACAAATAAGTACATGAAAATACAAACCATACAGAACAAAAAATAATACAGAACAAAAAACTAAAAAAAGGTATATACAATAGCTCAATAATAGATATGATGTCTCTGAGCAAAAAACAACATGTCATGATATGGACAATATAGGTACATTTGGACTCAACGTCCTGCATGAAGAGAGATACCAATAATATCTGGTGCCGATATAGGTGGAATGTGAATATGGAGAAATAAAAGGGGGAAGCTTAAGATCATACCGTACTGATAGAAAAGTAGTGGATGCACGCTATCAGCGTGTTACCGGGCATTGGTGTACACAGCGTCTATGGCGGACGGAAAAATGGGTGATGACTAGTGTTGAGCGATACCGTCCGATACTTGAAAGTATCGGTATCGGAAAGTATCGGCCGATACCGGCAAAGTATCGGATCCAATCCGATACCGATACCCGATACCAATACAAGTCAATGGGACTCAGGTATCGGACGGTATTCCTGATGGTTCCCAGGGTCTGAAGGAGAGGAAACTCTCCTTCAGGCCCTGGGAACCATATTAATGTGTAAAAGAAAGAATTAAAATAAAAAATATTGCTATACTCACCTGTCCGACGCAGCCGGGACCTCAGCGAGGGAACCGGCAGCGTTGTTTGTTTAAAATTCGCGCTTTTACTTGGTTACGTGAGGTCCCGGCTTGTGATTGGTCAGGGCGGCCATGTTGCCGGGACGCGGTCCAATCACAGCAAGCCGTGACGAAATTACGTCACGGCTTGCTGTGATTGGTCCGAGTCCCGGCAACATGGCCGCCATTAACCAATCACAAGCCGTGACGTCACGGGAGGCTGGACATGCGCGTATTTTGAAAAGCGCGCGTGTCCAGCCTCCAGTGACGTCCCGGCTTATGATTGGTCACGGCGCCATGTTGCCGTGACGCGGACCAATCACAGCAAGCCGTGACGAAATTACGTCACGGCTTGCTGTGATTGGTCCGCGTCCCGGCAACATGGCCGCCATTAACCAATCACAAGCCGTAACGTCACGGGAGGCTGGACACGCGCGCTTTTCAAAATACACGCATGTCCAGCCTCCCGTGACGTCCCGGTTTGTGATTGGTTAATGGCGGCCATGTTGCCGGGACGTCACTGGAGGCTGGACACGCGCGCTTTTCAAAATACGCGCATGTCCAGCCTCCCGTGACGTCACGGCTTGTGATTGGTTAATGGCGGCCATGTTGCCGGGACGCGGACCAATCACAGCAAGCCGTGACGTAATTTCGTCACGGCTTGCTGTGATTGGTCCGTGTCCCGGCAACATGGCCGCCCTGACCAATCACAAGCCGGGACTTCACGTAACCAAGTAAAAGCGCGAAATTTAAACAAACAACGCTGCCGGTTCCCTCGCTGAGGTCCCGGCTGCGTCGGACAGGTGAGTATAGCGATATTTTTTATTTTAATTCTCTTTTTTACACATTATTACATTAATGTTGTTGCGATACCCGATACCCGATATCACAAAAATATCGGATCTCGGTATCGGAAATTCCGATACAGCAAGTATCGGCCGATACCCGATACTTGCAGTATCGGAATGCTCAACACTAGTGATGACCACAAATACATGTGTAATTGTGCGCATGCTGGCAAAAAGTCAAAGGGGAGGCATACCTGTATAAGATATAGGAAGTGACCAGACCTTCAAAAGAGGAGGGTAAACACGAGCCATTAAGACTAGTTCTGTTACAATCTGCCGCGGCGTACCGCCGCCAGAGAAGTGCATCTCATTAGGGGATATTACCTGGTGTCCGTTGGTATGATGAAATGTGCCCAAGTTAGACGCGGAATCCCCCGCTCGTCTATAGTGTGTCGAGGGCGTGCGCACTATAAATAGAAAGAGGGCGTTCCTAGTAGTGCCTCTCGGCGTATAGGGGTATGCATTAAGATGGCGGAAGTGACGTAATGGGAAGCGCCAGTACCTGTCAATCAGGGCGCTGTGTGTAACACATCGGTGTCGCCCTTCCAGTGGAAGCAGTGGGTCCGGACGGTATGATGTCCGTGTGCTACCTCCATGTGGTGATACTAGTTCCGCCCTACAGGGGTAACGTTCATAGTATGAACTGCACAGAGGAGAAGTGCTAAAAGCAAGACGACACAGAAAAAGAAAAAGAGCAGTATGTAGATAATGCGGGTGCGTGAGGCACAGTAGGTGTGGGTGGACCGTGCCAGTGGACCCATATTCATGCGGAGGGGTGACAGCGAAAGTGGTGCACACCGAAGGCTTCAGTAGAGGCGGCTCTAGGATGAAAAGAACCATGTGTTAGAGGAAGGAACATGTAAATCAACCATATCTACACACATCTCCATTGAACATATACCAAAATAACATTTGTCCCATAGTTCCTAAGAGATGGTCCCCACAGGAGAATTTTGCTACACCAAGGAATTGGTACATTTGTAATGGAATATGCACCTTAATAATGTATGGCAATATATATTTATACTTATTGGAAGGTTCATATTAAAGAATTAAATCAATCAAAAAATGGTACAGTTGCCATGGATAAATGGTTAAAGATGAACTTATAATGAGATCTTACATAAACTGTGTATCTATCATGTTTATAGTTGAGACATACGATGTGCAGCTGTGGGGATGTGGTACCTGGATGTACAACGTGAGGTATAAGAATACTGGAGTCCAATCCTGCATCTGGAGCTTTAAGTGTAACATAATCAGAATATATATACTGTTACGGAAGATACGGACATTATTACAAAAAAGCTGCCAAGTCATAATCCCTATTGAGGCCCTTCGGGTATAATGTTTCCAGGGTATGAATCCAGAAGGCCTCCCTGCGCTTGAGTCGGTTTACCCTATTGCCTCCCCTTCTTGGTGGAGGTATGTGCTCCAAAACCTGAAATTTGAGTTGAGAAATGCTGTGACCTAGGGTGATGAAGTGTGAGGGGATGGGTAGGAGCAGTTGCTTGCAGCGTATAGTAGATTTATGTTTGGAGATTCGGTCGCGGATAGCCTGCGTTGTCTCACCCACATAGAGCAGACCGCATGGGCATTTGATTAGATAGACAACCCAAGATGAATCACAGGTAAAAAAGTCTGGGACCGGGAACGTTTTGCCAGAGTGTGGGTGGTGGAATGTAGGGCCCTTAAGGACGTTGTGACACTGTGAACAGTGAAGGCAGGGGAAAGTGCCTTTACGAGGGCTTTGTAAGAATCGTTGGCGAGGTATGGACTTGTTGGAACCTACGTCTGCTCTTACTAATGAATCCTTAAGATTGGGGGCTCGTCTGAAGCAAGGGAGAAAAGGCTCTCGGAATTCCGGGACCTCCGGATGGCCTTTAGTTAGTAAGTGCCAATGTTGGCGTATGGACTTGTGTAGTATGTAAGCGAAAGGGTGGAAGGAATGGACAAAAGGGACCCGATTGGAGCCTCTATTGGGTCTGGGTGGAGAGGGTACTAGCGCTTGTTGGAGTATTGCGGTGGGGTAGCCACGTTGAAAGAATTTAGACACCATCTCCTGTAGTCTGTTGGGACGGAGATCCGGATCAGACACTATCCTATTGACCCTATGGAATTGTGATTTAGGTATGGATTTTTTTGTGGAAGGAGGATGAAAGCTAGAAAAATGTAATAAGCTATTACGGTCTGTGCTTTTTGTGTACAGATCCGTGGCGATAGAACCGTCCGGTTTCAGTATCACCATTGTATCCAAGAAGTTTACCCTGTGTGGGTCATGTGACATAGTGAATGAAATGCCTGGCCAGGCCGTATTAAGCCACTCAAAAAAGGAAGCGAGGGCTTCCAATGAGCCCCCCCATATGCAGAAGATGTCATCTATGTAGCGTCTCCAAAGGAGAACGTTGGAGATGAAGAGTGGATTCTTGTAGATGGTACTCTCCTCAAAGTCCGCCATGTAACAATTTGCATAGGGGGGCACTACATTGGAGCCCATCGCGGTCCCGCGGATCTGGAGGTAAAAGTCATCCTGAAACATAAAGTGGTTGTATGTGAGAATGATGGTTAAGAGCTCAACACACAAGTTGACTTGATCCTCTAGTAGGCCCGAATGGGTAAGAAGCTTATGCACGGAATTGATACCCTCTATGTGTGGGATCGACGTATAAAGATCTTTGACGTCCATCGTGACAAGGAGCGCATTAGATGGGATGGAGGGCAGGTCCCTCAGAACACCTAGGAAAGCCCCTGTGTCAAGGATAAATGATTTGGATCCCTGTATGATAGGTGTGAGGATTTTCTCCAGATATACGGACAGAGGAGAGAGTATGGAGTCAGTGGAGGCCACTATGGGCCTCCCTGGTGGTTTTTCCAGGTTCTTGTGTATCTTGGGGATGGTATAAAAAACCGGAATGACTGGATTGGAGTTGGTAAGAAAATCGCATGTCTTAGTATCTAGGACGCCAAGAGACGTGTATCTCAGAAGAACATCTGAGATTTTAAGGCGTATAGATGCCGTGGGATCTCTTGTGAGTTTTTGGTAGATGGACGTGTCATTCAACTGTCGGGAAATCTCACTCAAGTAGTCAGTTCTGTTCATAACTACGAGGGCAACCCCTTTGTCAGCTGGTTTAATTATTATACTACTGTCCTCCTGAAGGCCCCGGAGTGCCTGTCGCTCAGTGGTTGTCAAATTCTGGGGGTAATAAAGCCTACCTCTATCTATATCCTCTCTTAGTTGAAGAAAGGAACCTTGGACAAAACTAATAAAAGCTTCCATGGTGTGTGAGCCCTGTGGGGGCCTAAAATGGCTTTTCTTATGTAACCCCAGACTCTGAGAGGACAGTATGTTGGAGCAGGTAGATGTAAGAGAGGACGACGGGATGGTGTCTGATGTAGTAGAAAAGTATGCTTTTAATCTAAGTGAACGAAAAAAACGTTGGAGGTCCATCTCCAAATCAAAGGTGTGACAACGGTATGTAGGACAGAAGGACAGACCCTTTTGTAACACCTTATACTCAGCTACCCCCAAAGTTCTGTCCGAAATGTTGATTACCAATAAATTGGTACCTGAGATCTCGTGATCCTCATTGGGTCTGGGGTTCGACCTGCGTCCATGGCCCCGCCTCGTTGTCTTCTTCGTGGAGGACGTTGCCGTAGACCTAAAAAACGGGGAGGGCCTGTTGAGGTTGCGCTCTGCTCCTGTTCTGAACCGGAGGTGGAGTAGTCGAAGGAAGTACGAGGAACAGGGCGAGATGGCTGTCGTCGAGTAGAAGAGTTGTCTTGCCATCTGTAGACCTGCTTGGCTTCGTAGTCCTCAGTGTCTCTATTAAATTTGACCCGTTTTCTCTCCTCTGTCTCCCGACGATGCTTATCGATGTTCCTAGAAATCTGTTCTTTTAGGGAGCGAAGTTCCTCTGGAGAGCCGGTCGATGTTAGCTGTGCCTCGATGGTTTTGATCTGCTCCGTGCTTGTCGTGATTGCTTTCTGTAAATGCTCAATTGTCAAAGTAATAATATCGAAAGAACATTTATTAAGTATTTGTTCATACTTGGTGCAGTAGTCAAGGTTGTCCCGAAAGAGTGTGGGATGAAGTGGTACCCGAAGACCCCTAGGGATACGCTGGACCCGAAGATATTCCGTGAGTGTGGCACAGTGAAGCTCGATATTTGTAAAATGACGGAGCTCTCGCTCAAGGTCTCGACCCCGTGTTTCCCTGGGTGGGGCTTTCAGGAAGTCACAATTTAGAGTGGATCGGGCCAAAATATTAGAGGTCTCTTCAGCATTATATGAAAAGGTGGACATGTCAAGATGGTGTGCTACACGTAAGGGGATACAACTGCAAAATAGGAACGTGTGCACTACCTGTAGAGGGTGCAATGGTAGGTTCCCACACCATACAGTATAAAAAATAAAAACCTTGCACTCAACTTATAAATGCTCAAGTGAGAAATTTTAATGTAGTACTTCACAAAACGTTTCGGTCCAAACATACAGGACCTTCATCAGTTACTACAACCAAAAGTGAGACACCACAAATAAGTACATGAAAATACAAACCATACAGAACAAAAAATAATACAGAACAAAAAACTAAAAAAAGGTATATACAATATCTCAATAATAGATATGATGTCTCTGAGCAAAAAACAACATGTCATGATATGGACAATATAGGTACATTTGGACTCAACGTCCTGCATGAAGAGAGATACCAATAATATCTGGTGCCGATATAGGTGGAATGTGAATATGGAGAAATAAAAGGGGGAAGCTTAAGATCATACTGTACTGATAGAAAAGTAGTGGATGCACGCTATCAGCGTGTTACCGGGCATTGGTGTACACAGCGTCTATGGCGGACGGAAAAATGGGTGATGACCACAAATACATGTGTAATTGTGCGCATGCTGGCAAAAAGTCAAAGGGGAGGCATACCTGTATAAGATATAGGAAGTGACCAGACCTTCAAAAGAGGAGGGTAAACACGAGCCATTAAGACTAGTTCTGTTACAATCTGCCGCGGCGTACCGCCGCCAGAGAAGTGCATCTCATTAGGGGATATTACCTTGTGTCCGTTGGTATGATGAAATGTGCCCAAGTTAGACGCGGAATCCCCCGCTCGTCTATAGTGTGTCGAGGGCGTGCGCACTATAAATAGAAAGAGGGCGTTCCTAGTAGTGCCTCTCGGCGTATAGGGGTATGCATTAAGATGGCGGAAGTGACGTAATGGGAAGCGCCAGTACCTGTCAATCAGGGCGCTGTGTGTAACACATCGGTGTCGCCCTTCCAGTGGAAGCAGTGGGTCCGGACGGTATGATGTCCGTGTGCTACCTCCATGTGGTGATACTAGTTCCGCCCTACAGGGGTAACGTTCATAGTATGAACTGCACAGAGGAGAAGTGCTAAAAGCGAGACGACACAGAAAAAGAAAAAGAGCAGTATGTAGATAATGCGGGTGCGTGAGGCACAGTAGGTGTGGGTGGACCGTGCCAGTGGACCCATATTCATGCGGAGGGGTGACAGCGAAAGTGGTGCACACCGAAGGCTTCAGTAGAGGCGGCTCTAGGATGAAAAGAACCATGTGTTAGAGGAAGGAACATGTAAATCAACCATATCTACACACATCTCCATTGAACATATACCAAAATAACATTTGTCCCATAGTTCCTAAGAGATGGTCCCCACAGGAGAATTTTGCTACACCAAGGAATTGGTACATTTGTAATGGAATATGCACCTTAATAATGTATGGCAATATATATTTATACTTATTGGAAGGTTCATATTAAAGAATTAAATCAATCAAAAAATGGTACAGTTGCCATGGATAAATGGTTAAAGATGAACTTATAATGAGATCTTACATAAACTGTGTATCTATCATGTTTATAGTTGAGACATACGATGTGCAGCTGTGGGGATGTGGTACCTGGATGTACAACGTGAGGTATAAGAATACTGGAGTCCAATCCTGCATCTGGAGCTTTAAGTGTAACATAATCAGAATATATATACTGTTACAGAAGATACGGACATTATTACAAAAAAGCTGCCAAGTCATAATCCCTATTGGGGCCCTTCGGGTATAATGTTTCCAGGGTATGAATCCAGAAGGCCTCCCTGCGCTTGAGTCGGTTTACCCTATTGCCTCCCCTTCTTGGTGGAGGTATGTGCTCCAAAACCTGAAATTTGAGTTGAGAAATGCTGTGACCTAGGGCGATGAAGTGTGAGGGGATGGGTAGGAGCAGTTGCTTGCAGCGTATAGTAGATTTATGTTTGGAGATTCGGTCGCGGATAGCCTGCGTTGTCTCACCCACATAGAGCAGACCGCATGGGCATTTCTCCATATTCACATTCCACCTATATCGGCACCAGATATTATTGGTATCTCTCTTCATGCAGGACGTTGAGTCCAAATGTACCTATATTGTCCATATCATGACATGTTGTTTTTTGCTCAGAGACATCATATCTATTATTGAGCTATTGTATATACCTTTTTTTAGTTTTTTGTTCTGTATTATTTTTTGTTCTGTATGGTTTGTATTTTCATGTACTTATTTGTGGTGTCTCACTTTTGGTTGTAGTAACTGATGAAGGTCCTGTATGTTTGGACCGAAACGTTTTGTGAAGTACTACATTAAAATTTCTCACTTGAGCATTTATAAGTTGAGTGCAAGGTTTTTATTTTTTATTTTTTACATTGTTTGGTGTTGGCAGGTCATCCTGGGATTTTTGGTATCAGAGATTTGGTTGCTAGGTTCTTTTGGTGGCCTTCTTTGTCGCGGGATGTGCGTTCTTTTGTGCAGTCCTGTGGGACTTGTGCCCGGGCTAAGCCTTGCTGTTCCCGCGCTAGTGGGTTGCTTTCACCTTTGCCTGTCCCTGAGAGGCCCTGGACGCATATTTCCATGGATTTTATTTTGGATCTTCCTGTGTCCCAGAAGATGTCTGTTATCTGGGTGGTTTGTGACCGGTTCTCTAAAATGGTCTATTTGGTACCTTTGCCTAAATTGCCTTCCTCCTCTGATTTGGTTCCATTGTTTTTTCAACATGTGGTTCGTTTGCATGGCATTCCAGAGAATATTGTGTCTGACAGAGGTTCCCAATTTGTTTCTAGGTTTTGGCGGGCCTTTTGTGCTAGGATAGGCATTATTTTGTCTTTTTCTTCAGCGTTCCATCCTCAGACAAATGGCCAAACTGAGCGAACTAATCAAACCTTGGAAACCTATTTGAGATGCTTTGTGTCTGCTGATCAGGATGATTGGGTGGCTTTCTTGCTGTTGGCCGAGTTTGCCCTTAATAATCGGGCCAATTCGGCTACTTTGGTTTCGCCTTTCTTTTGTAATTTTGGTTTCCATCCTCGTTTTTCTTCAGGGCAGTTTGAGCCTTCTGATTGTCCTGGTGTGGATTCTGTGATGGACAGTTTACAGCAGATTTGGACTGATGTGGTAGACAATTTGACGTTGTCTCAGGAAAAGGCTCAACGTTTTGCTAACCGCCGTCGGTGTGTTGGTCCTCGGCTTCGGGTGGGGGATTTAGTCTGGTTATCTTCTCGTCATGTTCCTATGAAGGTTTCTTCCCCTAAGTTCAAGCCTCGGTTTATTGGTCCTTATAAGATTTCTGAGATTATCAATCCAGTGTCTTTTCGTTTGGCCCTTCCAGCCTCTTTTGCCATCCACAATGTTTTCCATAGATCTTTGTTGCGGAGATATGTGGTGCCCGTTGTTCCCTCTGTTGATCCTCCTGCCCCGGTGTTGGTTGAGGGGGAGTTGGAATATGTGGTTGAGAAAATTTTGGATTCTCGTTTTTCGAGGCGGAGGCTTCAGTATCTTGTCAAGTGGAAGGGTTATGGCCAGGAGGATAATTCTTGGGTTGTTGCCTCCGATGTCCATGCCACCGATTTGGTTCGTGCTTTTCACTTGGCTCGTCCTGATCGGCCTGGGGGCTCTGGTGAGGGTTCGGTGACCCCTCCTCAAGGGTGGGTACTGTTGTGAATTCCGCTCTTGGGCTCCCTCCAGTGGTTGTAAGTGGCACTTTTGTGAGTTCTGCTCTTGGGCTCCCTCCTGTGGTTTTGAGTGGAATGGCTGCTTCTTGGATTTAGCATCAGCAGCTGCTTCCACTGATCATCTTTCTGGCTCGGCTATTTTAGTCTGGCCTTATCCCTCAGTCAATGCCAGTTTTCAATTGTTCCTGCTGGAGTCACAGCTCTTTTGGATTTCCCTGACACTCTGACCAGTTTAGCAAAAATAAGTCCTTGCTTGTCCTTTTGCAGTCCACTTGTTGTGGACTAGATTGTTCAGCACATTCTAAGTTTTTCTCTTAGTCCAGCTTATCAGCATGGATCTATTCAGCTAAGCTGGAAGCTCTGGGCAGCAGATTTTGCCCTCCACACCTTTAGTCAGGTGTGGAGATTTATGCATTCTCTGCGGTGGACTTTTTCTAGTTTTTATTACTGACCGCACAGTGTTCTGTCCTGTACTATCTGTCTAGCTAGTATTGGCCTCCTTTGCTACATCTTTTTTCATTCTACGTATGTCATTTCCCTCTCCACTCACAGTCATTATTTGTGGGGGGCTGTCCTATCCTTTGGGGATTTTCTCTGAGGCAAGATAGCATTCCTGTTTCTACCTTTAGGGGTATTTATTTCTGTGACGTTAGTTTTGTGATGAGGTGTCTAGGGAGTGACAGGAACATCCCACGGCTACTTCTAGTGTTGTGTTAAGATCAGGAACTGCGGTCAGTATAGTTACCACCTGCTCAGAGCTAGTCGCATGTCGCTCCTAAATCACCAGTCCATAACACTCAACCTCAGCAGTGGATGTTACCGCAGTTTCTGTTCAGGCTGCTAGCGTGGCTGCAGCAGCCTTGTCCAATGCCACCCCTGTTCCAACTCTTTCTCACCTCCCGCTGCCAGAGAAATTTTCTGGAGATAGTAAATCTTGTTGGGGTTTCATGAGCCAGTGCTCTATACATCTCGAGCTTCTGGCCACATGTTTCCCCTTAGAGCAGGTAAAGGTGGGATTTATAGTGTCTCTCCTGTTAGACAGGGCATTGGAGTTGGCTACGCCACGGTGGAAGCATGGTGGTCATGTGGTGCAGAGTGCTCCGCTGTTCCTGAGCACTCTTAAACAGGTCTTTTTAGGACCTCTAGTCACCCATGATCCGGCGCTCCAACTGTTGGCACTGACTCAGGGCTCGTCCTTGGTCATCCATTTTGCCGTCCACTTCTTCACCCTAGCATCTGAGCTGGAGTGATCGGATAAAGCCCTTATCCCTATATTTTGGAGGGGGCTGGCTGACCACGTGAAGGACACTGTGGCCACTGGAGGAGTTAATAACTGTGTCCACTCGTATTGACCTCCGTTTCCATGAGCGGAGGTTAGAGCGAGCCCAGTGTAGACAGAGGTTTTGGCTGGCTCCCATCTTCGCCAAAACTTAGGAATCTCACCTATTACTCTATAAATATATATTTGGTGCGTTCCGCCAAACCCTAACACCCAGCGTCTTAAGTATGGTTTTCTAGCTCATTCCAGCTTTGTGCAGGTCTATGATCCTGTCCCTAACATCCTTATATAGCTCTTTGGTCTTGCCCATGTTGTAGAGGTTAGAGTCGGACTGATTAAATGAGTCTGTAGACAGGAGTCTTGATTAGAAGTTGAGTTGATTAGGAGTGGCTAACTGGTGTGTAGGAGTCAGAACTCAATCATTGGTAGGGGATCAAATACTTGTTTCTCACTGCAAAATGAAAATAAATTTATATAATTTATACAATGTGATTCTCTGGATTTTATTTTTAATATTCTATCTCTCAATGTTAAAATTAACCAACCCTTAAAATTATAGACTGTTCATATCTTTGTCTGTTGGCAAACTTACAAAATCAGCAAGGGATCAAATAATTGTTTCCTTCATTGTATCTATCTATCTATCTATCTATCTATCTATCTATCTATCTATCTATCTATCTATCTATCTATTTATCTAAATGTAAAAGAAAGTTGAAAAGCAGCACTAGCAAGCAGTATGCGAAAAATGGGTGCAGGAGCACATATGAACTAATAAACAACTATATTTTTTCAAAGAAAGAGTGCTGGTGTAAGGAGGTGGCAGGTCCCTTTAAATGCACTCTCTCCCCCTTCTGTGTGGCTCCCTGTGCATCTCTTGTACATGGGTGATATGTTCCTTATTGCAATGCATGTGATGCACACAGTATACCGCCATATGATGCACCTACATGTTGTTGCAGTATTATTCTGTATTTGTACTGTTTATCCCTGTATTTGTAATGTACCATATTATTTCTATTGTGATATATTGAATTGTGAGTTTCCCTTTTAAGTACTGTTGCTAGTTCAGGGACAGTAAACTGTTAATATTGTGGGTCTGGCCAGCAGCAGCAACAGTGAGAATACACGAAGCTGCAGGTTTTCCCTCCAGAACTACCTGGGACCTTAGACAGGACAGTGGCATGTCGACACAGGGCAATCCCAGGCCTCCAGCAGCAGAGAGGGAACTGCTGCCCTGAATTAAGGACTGAACACTTAGGATTGCCAGAAAGGCCCCCGCTTCTGTATGGCTTTTTCCGGCATGAGGAATTCCTCTTAACTTGGACTACTGCAACTGCTGTGGGTGCAGTTGGAGAATGGAACCCAGGGAAAGAATGAGAAAACCAGTATTGTACTCTTGCCTTTGCTCCATTCCACTACTGTTCAATAAAAGTTATTTTCCCAGTTGGAGTACAGCGTGTCCCTGGAACATCTATCATCTGGACTGCTGTGGCACAAGGAGAGAAGGTAAGTGCACCTGGGGGAAAAAGCCTATCCATCCCATATTGCATGTACAAGGGGCCAGGGTGTTTTCAAACTGTATTTACTGGGCGAGCTCGGTCAGGACTACCACCCTAGTTTCCCCTTGTTACATTTAGTGTAGAGGTGGCAGAATGGACCCCCGCAGCCTTACAACAATGGGACTGATGGATTAAAGATATAACACGTGTGCATTGTTGTCTGATATAGAAGAGAAGGTGGCAGCTGACTGTGACTGTGACATTGAGCTATGTGATGAGCTGCCTGAATTAAAGTATATGGAGCTGTTGACTGACAGCGATCCTGGGAATTGTAACTGTGATTGTGAACCCAGTATTTACGTGCTGTGGCCCACTGTCATAGTGTTGAATGTGGCTGTTGGCGCGAATATTGAAAATGGCGCTGAAGAGGAAAAGATGGTACTGACCGCTAAAAAAATGGCTGCTGTTGGTGCCAAAAATGAAGACAATGCTGGGTGTCGTGGGCATCACCAAGACAATTTGGCACCAGGAGAAATTCGGCCGGACCCTGTTGCAGGAGATACCTTCCCAAAATTGGTGCGGGCTAAGACAGGGCTTCTGCCACCACAGCCAAACTTAGAGAAATATGTGGAGCCGCCAGAACTGACCCTTCAAATGAATGGGTGGATCAAAAGGAGAAAAATATGTACCACACTTACTGCCACAGATGCACCACATGCGTCCTTCAGGAACAGCTGATTAGTTGCTTAATGTTGCCACAGAGGGATCTGGGTGCTCAATCATGAAAAACAGTGCAGTCCCAAGTGACAAAGAAAGTTGAGAGCACTCACCATCCATACAATTTTTGATCCTTTATTGTGACATAAGAGTCAGCAGCAGGGAGACAAGGGAGAACGTGTACTGCAATCGGACGACGGCTGTTTTGCGCACCTGTGTTTAAACGGGTCCTGAATAGGTGGGACCCAGGAAAGATGGACTGTCTCCTAGAGGATGAGCAGCCATTATCGACTGACCTGGGAAGAAGTGACATGTCCTACCACAAAGGTCTAGGCCACCAAGATTGTAAGCGCTCTGGGATGCGTATAGAGGCAGGCCTTTAATATGAGGCCTGGTGGACTGAAGACTTAGAGCAGCGGCCTTTACCCCAGTGACTGCCACTGTTACCCACAGAGGTCAGAGACAACGAACATGAAGAGCCGGTGATGCCCCAACACAAGGCCGCAGGAGAAAAAGAGATGATGGAGGTGGCCGTGCAAGGCATCGTGTGGGCCGCGTTTTCCGAACTCGGTGGCCATGCCGGAGGACTACAACAGGCGTGGTGGTGAGTAAAGATCTCCCATCCGGTCATCTCACTGTCTACCCTGCAGCTCACCTGCTTCCTGTAGTCCAACCATCTGCACCTGCTGCCCTGATGACTGCTTCTAACGCCGTCCTCCCCAAAGCTGTGCCGTGGCCCTACATCAACATCTTTGGTGGTGGAGTTTTTGGCACTTCCTGCTGCCACACCCATTCCAGCCAATGCCCGTGCAGATGGTGAGAGGGAGCCCCTTGCAGCTGAGGAGTAGTCCTACGTGATGACGGCAGTCGAGTGGAAGCATGAGTGATCTGGGAGAAGAGGCGGCGGGAGCGCTGCATCTGCGAGGAATTACAGCACCCAGGCGGAGGAACAGCAGTGGGCCAGATGACCTGTGGCCTCATCAGGTACTTTGATCAATGCAGAGGCTACTGGTTTCTAAAGAGTTATGGACCAGGGCCAAGGTTTACCTAAATGCCCAGTCCCCTCTGTTCCACGGTTCCCTCTGCCAGTGCGATTATGTCTCCTTAACCAAGGAGCAAGGACCTCGGGGGCCCTATGCGGTGGACATGAGCCTGGCCTCGGATCTGGATGAGCATCCGCCCCAGGGGATCCCTGATGTGAAACGGTCAGCTTCTACAGGTGTAGCTGCCTGGCCAATGAGGAGCAAGCGGTGCCTCGGAGCAGTGAGACAGCCGCTGATGTTTTCACAGAGCCGAAGGCTCAAGGAGCTGTAGGACCACCATTGGAGGGAGTGCAGAGCCAAACAAACAGTAGGGACTCCTCCTTCTCCAGTGGGTCTGCATCAAATGTGCATGTGGTCATGCAATGGCCACATGCAGCCCATTATGCAACTCAGAGGCCGTCTATGGACTAAGCAGCCCCTTTAAGGAAAAAAATTGTTGCTTATGCCCGTTGCACTCTATGGAGCAACATTGAAGGACTGTTTTGCATCCCTAAAAGGACAATGGACCTGGCATAATGGCTAAGGACGATGCTGTTTGTAGAGGCCACCTGTTGATGGCCACATTTGTTTGTTTTTCTCCCCTCTCCCAGTTTTGTTGGCACCTGTTGGTGTCTCCCCTGCTGCATCACGGGACCAGGACCCCATGGGGATTATTGATGGTGGACTCAAGATGCAGCTGCTGGACTGCCTGCCCCTGAACTTTGCCACTTTTCTTGCCCCTGGACTGGCCCCATGTTTACAAGCAGCCCCCACTGACAAAAAGGGGCCTGTGAACAACTGAAGGGAAAGAGGGGGAGACTGTCTCCCAAAGGACGAAAGTCACATGGACCCCTACACAGGAAAAGGATGGTCGGGTCTGAAAGCGGCCCACTTCAAAAAACTGTGGCCGCCTGTGTTACATGGATAATCGGTCAAGACCAGACAGTGTATGCTTTATTGACTGTTTCTCATTATTGTTATGCTAAGGTTGCCATGGCCGGGGATGGACAATGTTTAAGGAGGGGGGAGAGTACGGAGATGTCAGGTCCGTTTAAATGCACTCTCTCCCCCTGCTGTGTGGCTCCTCGTGCATCTTTTGTAAATGGGTGATATGTTCCTTATTGCAATGTATGAAATTAAGGAGAGAGAGTGCACATAGGGTGATAAAAGTGATAATTTGGATGCACTCACCTTTAGAGGTTGTGAAAAGTCACAACCCCTTGCAGAATGTGAGAAGAAACAGTGGCCGCTGCAGACTCCTGTGGATACCAATGTGACAAAGAAGGAAGGAGAAGACCAGGTTTCTCAATGTATCTGCGCTGACCACACACGATGGAAATGTTCTTGAAAGCTTTATTGTGCTGACGCATTTTGTGGCAATCTGCCACTTCCTCAGGGCCAAAGATTTTACAGTGTCTGTTTACAGCAGTGGTTATTTACAGAATCTTCATGGCATCACAATTACAAACAAACCAACATCACTTCCTGTGGGAATGCCCCCCAGTGTCAGAATGTCATACACCAGTTACAATGACTTTATTTCAAAATCTAAACGCTGATGAAACACACTATCCACCTAAAACTTCAGTCTTTAATTTAAAAAAATATATAAAAAACAATGATCGCTGCATTTTTTTAATAAAAAATGGAGTTGGCTGGACTCAAACTCTCAAGTTTTGGGCAAGCCAGAACACTTAGGGTTCCCCATTACCATCATACTATCTGTCCACTTGTTGGGAATGGTTGAGGCTTTAGACAATAACCTTCATGACATCCCAAACAAACAAGCATCACTTCCTGCAAAAACGCCCCCTCCAATATCATGATGTCACACGACAGTCACAATATCTTTACATCAGTATTTAACCTGTGATAAAACACATTAAACATCTAAACAGTCAATTTTTGATTTAAAGCCATATATAAAACCTATAATCAAAATGTGTTAAGATTTTATAATAATAAGATGGCTAGACTCGAGCCCATAGGTTTTGGGCAAGGAAGAACACCAAACACTTCCCATTATAATTACACTAAATCTCCATTTCTGGGGAATGGATATGTGATTAGGAGATCCGCCGGGTCACTGGGGACAAGAAACCATAAAGGATGACTTATCAAAAAAGATCTACCAGCTCATTAAGATCTTTTGGATGAATAGTATCCAATTTGTATATCCCATACACTTCTCTCTCTTTTAGACACTCTAATCTATTTGGGATATCCGCTGGTACATGCTCTATAGGTGTAACTCATATGGGCGCTCTGTTCCCGTGTTTTTCAAAACAGTGTAGAGAAAAGTCATGTTTCAGATATCCCTTGGAGATGTTGTGTCTATGTGAGTTCATCCTTACATGTAGAGGCTGTGTGGTGCGTCCCACATATTGTTTCCCACAGCAACAATCAATTAGATAAATAACAAAACTGGATTGACATGTTAATTTAAAACTAATGTCATATACTCTCTCACTATCATCATTTGAGTGAAAAGTATTCACATTATCACTGATCCAAAGGCAACACAAGCATTTTTTATTTTTACATTTGAAGGAACCTCTTAGAGGCTTCGGTGAGGTGCTGATTCCTGCATAAGGGGCTTTTTTGACTCCCCCATCCCTTATTCTGCTGGGGCTTAAATGTTTTTCAGGGATGGTGTCCTCCTAAAGGTAACCACTGGTCTAGTTGGTAATACTTTCTGACAGACTGGGTCATTTAGTAGAAACTTCCAATGCTTCTGTATTATGTTCCTAATGGTGCTATTTTGGGAAGAGAAGGTGGTGATGAAATTGGTGGTATAAAATTCCTCTGTAGACTTTTTATTTTCTGTCCCATGTATTAAACTACTTTGTGAAATTCCCTTTGCCTCTGAATATGCTTTTTTTTGTTAGTTTTTTGGGGTATTCACGCTCTAAAAATCTCTCTCTTAGACATTTGCTTTGTTCCTTATAATCTTTTAATAAGGAACAATTTTTCCATATTCGTTGATACTGATTTTTTGGTACATTTGTGAGCCATTTCTTGTAATGGTTACTTTTGTAGTGTATATAGTTATTGGCATCAACTTTTTTGAAAAAATTATTTGTTATTATTTTACGTTTACCATCATGTTTTATCGTTAGATCCAAAAAGTTGATCTCCATCTTGCTAATCTCATGTGTTAGTTAAAATCCCCAATTGTTGCACATGATGTTCTCCAGGAACTCAAATACTGTGTTCCTATGGTTATTATAAACTATAAAAATATCATCTATAAACCGCTTATAGAGGATAATATCATCCCTGAAGGTATTATTGAAAACATGCCAGGACTCGAAGGTGGCCATGAATAAATTTGCATACGTAGGTGCCACCCTCAAGCCCATGGCCATGCCCCATTTCTGATGGTAAACCTTCCCCCCGAATGTAAAGTAATTGTTATTCAAAATGAAAGACATGCCTCTCATGATGAAATCCTTTTGAATTTCTGGGATCTTATTGTCACCAGCGACAAACAGTTCAAAACATTCTAGACTTATCACATGGTCAATGTTCGTATATAGTCCTGTTACATCCATGGATATAAATAAATAGGATTCCTCCCACCTAATGGTCTCAATGATTTGAATTAAATGTGTTGAATCACTTTAAAAACTTTTCAACTCACTAACTTTTGGGATTCATTATTCCATCTATATAAGCTGCTAGATTTGAGGTCAAAGCACCAATCCCGGAGATGATCGGGCATCCTGGGGGGGTTGGAAATATTTTGTGCAGCGTAGGGCGATGGTATAAGAATGCCATTGCTGCATCTTTCATGCACAAGAAATCCTTCTCATGTTTGTTTAAAATCCCCAATGCCGCTCCATCTTTGATTAACTCATTGTATGTGTGGATGGATTTATTATATATGTCCATATTGGATAGCCCATATGTGCTGGTATCTGAAAGTATGCAGTGTGCCTCTTTTAGATAGAAGTTTCTATCTTGGATGGACATCCCTCCTCCCTTATCGGCCGCTCTTATGATAATCTCCCTATTGTTTTTAAGGGTGGGAATAGCCTTCCATTCACACTCAGAGAGGTTACCACCAGATTTTATTATCTTTTTATGTTGTTTTTCTTCTAACTTTAGTCCCTTGAAGTCCTCTAGAACCAAATCAGTAAAGGTTTTGATATGGTGACCATGACTTTCAATTGGGTAAAATCTGGATTTCCCTTTCAAATCCACATGTATCATGGGATCCGGCTCTATGCTGGTAGAATCTTCATTGTTTTTATTCTTATTTTTATTTAGCTCAAAATGTCCTTTGAGGGTCAACTTCCGTATGAATTATTGGAAATTAATAAAAAGATCAATATCTGTACTATTATATTCCAGACAAAATGAAAGTTCTCAGCTCAAAACAGATTTCTCAGCCTCTGATAGCTTATACTTTGATGTGTTAAAAACATTTCCATGTCTGATGTCATGTTGTTTATCCTTTTCATTATCTCCTCTATCATTTATATTTGTCTCATTTTTTTCTGATTTCCGTTTTTTACCCCCTCTTCTCCCCTCCTACATTTTTTATTTTTCCTGCAATGTATGTAATGCACTCTGTATACCGCCATATGATGCACCTACATGTTGTTGTATTATTATGCTGTATTTGTACTGTATATCCCTGTATTTGTAATGTACTGCAATGTCTGTATTGTTCCTATTGTGATATAGTGTATTGTGAGTGTCCCCTTTAAGTACTGTTGCTAGTTCATGGACAGTAAACTGTTAATATTGTGGGTCAAGCCACCATCAGCAGCAGTGAGAATACAGGAGCATAGCTCCCAACCGTCCCTCATAGTGCGGGACTGTCCCAGTTTTCAGCTTTTGCCCCGCTGTCCAGCACTGGACGCTCTGCTTCCCGCATACAGCAGGACCAACACGCCCCCTTGTGTTAAGCCATGCCCCGGGTCCTTACCCTTCCGTACGGCTGCCTGCTTTCTGCGCACAGGACCTGTGATGAGGTCACAGGAGGGGAGGAGTCAGGGGTCACATGATCGGGACCTCCGTGGATTGCTGGACTTGGCTCTGTGCTGGTTGCCAACTTGCCACATGGTGCTGCAGGATGAGGTAAGTAATGCCTTGTGTGGGGTCAGGAGGTGTACAGTGTGGATGTAGCAGAGCCATGTGTGTACGAGGTATATGGAGCGGAGCCGTGTGTGTATGAGGTGTATGGAGCAGAGCTGTGTGTATGAGGTGTATGGAGCGAAGCCATGTGTATGAGGTGTATGGAGCGGAGCCGTGTGTGTATGAGGTGTAGGGAGTGGAGCCATGTGTGCAAAGTGTACGGAGCGCAGCCGCGTGTGTAGGAGTAGCTATGTGTGGCCATTATATGGTATGAAGTATCATGTGCGGCCAATACACAGTATGGAGCATCATGTGCGGTCATTATACAAAATGGAGCATCATGTGGACCCTTTATACAGTATGGAGCATCATGTGCGGTCATTATACAGTATTGAGCATCATGTGGGGTCATTATACAGTATGGAGCATCATGTGCGGTCATTATACAGTATGGAGCATCATGTGTGGTTATTATACAGAATGGGGCATCATGTGGGGCCATTATACAGTATGGAGCATCTTGTGTGGTCATTATACAGTATGGAGCATCATGTGCGGTCATTATACAGTCTGGAGCATTGTGTGGCCATTATATGGTACAAAGTATCATGTGCGGTCATTATACAGAATGGAGCATCATGTGCGGTCATTATACAGTATGGAGCATCATGTGTGGTCATTATACAGAATGGAGCATCATGTGGGGCCATTATACAGTATGGAGCATCATGTGCAGTCATTATACAATATTTAGCATCATGTGGGGTCATTATACAGTATGGAGCATCATGTGCGGTCATTATACAGTATGGAGCATCATGTGTGGTCATTATACAGTATGGAGCATCATGTGTGGCCATTATACAGTAATTAGCATCATGTGTGGTCATCATACAGTATGGAGCATCATGTGTGGCCATTATACAGTATGGAGCACTGTGTGGCCATATTTTTTTGTTTATAATTATTGTATATGAAACAGTGTGATCAGCAGTGCTAAATGGGTGTGGTTGGGACGTGGATATGGGTGTGACTAATTATGAATGGGTGTGGTCAGATGCGTGGCCTAAAATTTGCCGCGTTGCGCACTGCAAACTTTGTCCCTCTTTCCCATCTTCAAAAGTTGGGAGGTATGCAGGAGGCTGCAGGTTTTCCCTCCAGAACTGACTGGGACCTCAGGCAGGACATTCGAATGTGGACACAGGGCAATGCCAGGCCACCAGCTGCAGAGAGGAAACTGCTGCCCTGAATTAAGGACTGAACACTCAGAGTGAGACTTGCAATACGGGCCTTAGGATGGCCAGAAATACCCCTGCTTTTGTAGGGCTATGCCTGGTGCGAGGAATTCCTCTGAACTTGGACTACTGCAACTGCTGTGGGTGCCGTTGGAGAATGGAATAGGGAAAGAAAAGTAAAACCAGTATTGTACTCTTGCCTTTGCTCCATTCCACTACTGTTCAATAAAAGTTATTTTCCCCGTTGGAGTACAGCATGTCCCTGGAACATCTATCGTCTGGACTGCTGTGGCACAAGGAGAGAAGGTAACTGCACCTGGGGGAAGGAGCCTATCCATCCCATAGTGCATGTACCAGGGGCCAGGGTGTTCTCAGACTGTGTTTAGTGTGTGAGCTTGGTCAGGACTACCACTCTGGTATCCCCTTGTTACACTGTCTTCATCTTTTTTTGTACTATCTATCCCAAAACAGATAACATAAGCATACAAATAGACACCGTAACGATCGTAGTCCGGTCCAGCAGCCGACAACATCCGCGCTGTAGTGCAGTGTATTGCCACGCAGAGACCGACTCTCGGAACAGCAATACTAGTGTCAGCCATCGGCCTATCAGAGGCTAGCAGCTGACATCTGCGCATGGCAGTGACGTCATACGCCACTACGCAGATGTCAGCTGCTGGCCTGTGATAGGCTGACACTATTATTGCTGTGCCGAGAGCCGGTCTCTGCGCGGCAATACACTGCACTACAGCGCGGACGTCGGCGGCTGCTGGACCGGGCTGAGATAATTGAGGGGTCTATGTGCCTGCGGGCCACAGGAGCAGAAAGGACACCGAGGGAACGGAGCACAGGTGAGAAGAATCTTTTTTTTCTTCTCTGTTATGTCTATGTGAAAATGGGAGGGGACCTGGCTGGAGGACCTGTCTGCACTATATGGGGGGCCTGGATGGGGGACCTGTCTGCAATATGGGGGGCTGGATGGGGGACCTGTCTGCAATATGGCGGGAACTGGATGGGGGACCTGTCTGCAATATGGGGGGGCCTGGATGGGGGACTTATCTGCAATATGGGGGGCCTAGATGGGGGACCTGTCTGCAATATTGGGGGGCTGGATGGGGGACCTGCCTATTTTTGTTGGACCAGGTCCACATAGGTATTTGGACATACATCTTTGTGGGGTTTTTGCTTATGTGTCAGCCTAATATTGGGGCTTAGGCTTTCCAGGTACCTAGCATGCTCAGACAATACTGTTATTTAATGTATAGCTTTATATATCATCATGGGGTCTGTGCCTACATTCAAGCCTAACACTGTGATATGAATATTGGTATTTGGGCTTTCCAGGCATTGAGCATGCTTAGATAACACTGTTACTCATTATAGTCATGCCTATTTTATAGGGTTTCAATTATGCGTGTATATGTTTGCAGCACATTGTGTGTCATGACATTCTTTTTGTTTTGGTTCAATACTAAGAGATTTGACTTATTTAATCTATGAGCAAGAGACATTTTGTTATTTATATCTGTACAGCCTATTATATTATGCATATTTGCTTATAATTACAACTTTTTTTGGTTGTACTATACTTTATTTGTGATATATACGGGTGTCGCTTATCGGTCCTATATCTTAGGCCCTTTTAAATGGTTTTATCTGTGTCTGTCTTTTTTGAGGTGTAATAATACAAGTTTTCTGATTTTGTTTAAGTTTCGGGTGTGCATACCATTATTTCTCTAGTCTTTTCTCTTTTTTGCTGTATCTAGTTTACCTTACAGACTAGGTTTTGCACCCTATATCATCTTCAGTATAGGGGTGCACCCCTTTTACATATATTTACATACATATTATTGTATCTATGGTGCAATAATGGATTGGTGAACTAATATCTCTAAATTCCCCAATATGAGAAATTAAATATGTATCATAATGTATTGCAGGTAATGTCATTTAAGATTTTTTTGGAACTTGTGAAAGTTTTATTCATCTCCTAACTCTGCAATTTCTATTATGAAATATCAATAGCATCTAGCAATGCTCAGCTATTCAGCTGCTAACATAAAAGGATGTATAGCATTAGCTATTAATGCTTTCAACCACAATAATCTTTTTACTAGCAGAGTTATAATAAAAATGCAGTTTGTATTCTTGTCTAGGTGTTAACTTAAGAAGGTTTGCAGAATGCAAATCTCTAAGCTTGTTAATGAGCAGATCAGAAGAAAGAATTTAATCAAAAAGGATTTGTGGTTAGTAGATTCATTTATTACCTGTATTAATCACAGCATTAAGGGTCAGGATTTTCATTAGTGACTTTGATTAAAATACTATCTCTTACTTGGAATAAAATTAATTTGTTATAGTTTTACAATAAAGAAATTGAGCTAACAGGAAAATAAACATATTTCTGTTTAACCTAACTTTTAGAAGATTATTATTTTACTAGACGTAAATCACATAATATTTGCTGCGTTAGACATTTTGCTTTCCCTATAAAAAAAGGTACATGATGTCAAAATTAAAAGAGATCATTGTTCCATAAGTCACAAAAAAATATTTAAAAACACATTTTTACTTGGCAATTGTAATGATATTCCATTGGAGTGACCTATGGTGTTTTAAAGTAGACTTTATGTGCCAATTGCCTCATACAATACATTGCTAGCAAGTTATGCTAATTAAGGGAGTCTCATTTATAAGTAATATAAAGTTAAACACAAGATAAAGTGCATTGTGGCATTACAATTTAAAAACGTTTTATTGTATGGCTAGGAAAGTATGGGGATTCCTTGATATGTTTTGTTGTTTTGGTAAAAAAGGCATGATTTTTATTATCCTTGACAATCAATCTTAGAAAGAGATCTTTAGATATAAGCACACACACATACACTGCTAAAAAATAAAGGGAACACTAAAATCCCACACCCTAGATATCACTGAATAAAATATTCCAGTTGTAAATCTTTATTCATTACATAGTGGATTGTGTTGAGAGAACAATAAAACCTAAAAATTATCAACGTAAATCACAATTAATATCCCACGGAGAAGATGGAATGATGCTCAAAATAAAAGTGGAAAATGAAGTTACAGGCTAATCCAATTTCATTGGAAATGCCTCAAGACAAGGAAATGATGCTCAGTAGTGTGTGGCCTCCACGTGCCTGTATGACCTCCGTAAAATGCCTGGGCATGCCTCTGATGAGGCGGTGGATGATCTGAGGGATCTCCTCCCAGACCTGGACTAAAGCATCCACCAACTCCTGGACAGTCTGTGGTGCAACATGATGTTGGTGGATGGTGCGAGACATTATATCCTAAGATGTGTTCAATCAGATTCAGATCTGGGGAATGGGCGGACCAGTCCATAGCTTCAATGCCTTTATCTTGCAGGAACTGCCGATACACTGCAGCCACATGAGGTCTGGCATTGTCCTGCATTAGGAGGAACCCAGGGCCAACTGCACCAGCATATGTTCTTACAAGTGGTCTGAGGATCTCATCTCTGTATCTAATGGCAGTCAGGCTACATCTGGTGAGCACATAGAGGGCTGTTCGGCCCCCCAAAGAAATTCCACCCCTCACCATTACTGACCCACTGCCAAATCGGTCATGCTGAAGGATGTTGCAGGCAGCAGATCGCTCTCCATAGCGTCTGCAGACTCTGTCACATCTGCTCACCGTGAACCTGCTTTCATCTGTGAAGAGCACAGGGTGCCAGTGGCAAATTTGCCAATCCTGGTGTCCTGTGGCAAATGCCAAGCATCCTGCACGGTGTTGGGCTGTGAGCACAACCCCCATCTGTGGACGTCGGGCACTCAGACCATCCTCATGGAGTCCATTTCTAACCATTAGTGCAGACACATGCACTTTTGCAGCCTGCTGTAGGTCATTTTGCAGGGCTCTGGCAGTGCTCCTCCTGTTCCTCCTTGCACAAAGGCTGAGGTAGAGGTCTTGCTGCTGAGTTGTCACCCTCCTTGGCCTCCCTCCACATCTCCTGGTGTACTGGCCTGTCTCCTGGTAGCACCACCAGCCTCTGGACACTACACTAACAGACACAGCAAACCTTCCTGCCACAGCTCGCATTGATGTGCCATCCTTGATGAGCTGCACTACCTGAGCCACTTGTGTGGGTTGTAGAGTCCATATCATGCTACCATGAGTGTGAAAACACAATCAACATTCAAAAGTGATCAAAACATCAGCCAGAAATCATTGGTACTGAGATGTGGTCTGTGGTCCCCACCTGCAGAACCACTCCTTTATTGAGTGTGTCTTGCTAATTGCCAATAATTTCCATCTGTTGTCTATGCCATTTGTACAACAGCATGAAAAATTGATTGTCAAACAGTATTGCCTCCTAAGTGGACAATTTGATTTCACAGAAGTTTGATTTACTTGGAGTTATATTCTGTTGTTTAAGTGTTCCCTTTATTTTTTTGAGCAGTATATATATATATTATATATATTAAATCTTAAGCAGATGTGTAAGAAATGGTGCCAAGTTAGAATGATTTTAAAATGGTATTGTTGATACGATACTTTATTTTTATGAATTAACTTGCTGTAAACTGTAAAGTGATCAAAATAGAAATTAAATCAATATTGAGCATGACCACCATGCTCAATTAATTTTTAAAGTGGATATACAATTAAAAAGGAAGACAGGAGATAGTGTTAGTCGGTCATGGAATAAAATTGATTCATTATTCAGGTTGTCTAATACTTAATATACGACTTACAAAGTGTTCCATTACTTTGGCACAGTGAGACAGCATTTTAATATATTTGTGTATTCAAAATTAACTTTGTAAATAAAATGAATACCGGTAGTTATATTTTAATATTAGTACAATGGAGTAAGAAGTGAATTAATATATTAGTTTTGTTAAACACTCACAATATTTGTTAGTCAGTGAACTGTAAGCATCTGGGTATATTTTTGTCAAAGTTTCTGTAGGAATTTGGCATGGAAGTTGTTCCAAACATCTTGTTAACTAACAACAAATCTTGTGTGGATGTAAATCCTCCTATCACTTGATGTAGTCTTTGAAAAACTTGATGATGCTGAGATTAGGGGTCTGTGGGGGCTATATCATGTCCTACAGGACTTTTTTGCTCTTCTGTAGGCTGAATACAGTTCTTAATGATGATGGCTGTAAGCTTGGGCTTTTTGTCATGCTTCAGAATAAATATAAATCCAATAAGAAACATCCATGATGGTATTGCATCATGGATAAATATCTGCCTGTATTCCTCAGCATCAAGGATAAAATTAATCTTGATGAAATTTCCTGCTCCATTTCATAAAATACGGCTCCAAACTTGCAAGGAATATACTCTAGGCTTCATTGTTGCCTGCAGACACTCATAATTATTATACTGCTTTCCAACCCAAAGGAAAACAAATATTGACTCATCAATCCAGATTACCTGATGCCTTATTTGTGCAGTCCAATTTCTCTGTTTTCATGTATAGTTGAGTTGTTTCTTAGGCTCATTTCTATGTCGAAGGCATTACTTTTTGGTCACAATTCTTACCCAAAGGCTACCTTTGGTCAGACTTGTCTAAACATTAGATGGTACTGAGGTCAAAAAGTATCAAAATATCAACAATTTTATTATTAAAATCATCAGACACAGGTGAAAAATGTGAGATGTAGAACCACAAGTTGTAAAAATGCTACGCAGAAAAGGGGGAGCATACCCAGAACATCTAATACTAGATATACATAGTCTATAGTCTGTAACGTGTCTCAAAGTGGACATATTAAATCTAAGATCTAGAGAGACATAGTCAAATTATGTAAATAACCACTACTTAATGGGTGGCAAAATCCACCATCATCGCTCCTATGGCTCAATACGCCCTGGAGTATCTAATAGATAAACGGCATAACACGAAAATTATTTACCCATCAAAAAGTGCAGTCTAGATGTCCAGGAGATGCGCCTCCGCCCCAATGCGCGTTTCAGAAAACCACCTTCATCAGGGGGCATATAATTCTGAGTTGCAAGTGGATTAAAAAGGTTTTGACCTGGAAGTGTACAATGTACTTACTCTGGAACTTGTTGTTCGTTGTCATGACCACAGCTACGCCAGCAGGCGTCCACACTCACAGGCAGGTGGAGAGAGACCACGGGGCCCCACGTAATTGCAAACCACCCGACTCAAGTACGGAGGCCGGCGAGCGCAGCAGGGCAGGAGAACACACGTGCAGGTAAAGAATTATCCGTAATCCAATGGATCAGCACAAAGATTTACAATATACAATAAGGTTCAGAAGCAATCTATGAGTAATATATATAGCATATATAAAGCATATATTTAACTATTAAACACATATATCCATTCACACACTAATAACAAAAATAGATATTGCTAACCATGGACACTCAGGAAATGTGCACATATATTAAATGTCACTTATATGATGCCTAGATAGAAGCATATATATGTCCATCACAATATACACTCATATAATGGGTGACATACTTTGAAGAATCACATCAAAAAGGAACTTCAAACAAATAATAAAAGATCCAAGGTATCTGCGTCTGTGGCATATATATTGTAGGTCTGGACATCCCTGGTCGAAATTACTGTTATTGTGAACAGTTAAGCAAGTTGAACATGAGATGATCTCTAAAATACCTAAAGTTGAAGATGACACATTTCCTTTGTATTTTAGGCAACAAAGAAAAACAATTTTTCATCTTTTATATTTTAAAAATTACAAAAAGGAAAATGGGCCGATGTGAAAGTTTGGGCACTCTGCATAGTTAGAACCTAGTGGCACCCCCATTTTTCAAGTATCACAGCTTATAATTGCTTTCTGTGGCCAGACAAGAGTCTTTCAATTCTTGTTTGAGGGATTTTCATCCTTTCTTCCTTGGTAAATTCTTGCAGTTCTATGAGATTCCAAGGTCGTCTTGCATGAACTGCTATTTTGAGGTCTAGCCACAGATTTTCAATCATGTTCAGATAAAGGAACTGTATAAAACATTGTAAAGCCTTAGGGTATGTGCACACGCTGCGGATTTCGCTGCAGAACCACAGCGTTTCCGCAGCTGCGGGTCCGCAGCAGTTTCCCATGAGTTTACAGTACAACGTAAACTTATGGGAAAAGAAATCCGCAGTGCACATGCTGCGGAAAAAAAGCGCGGAAACGCAGCGGTTTATATTCCACAGCATGTCAATTCTTTGTGCGGATTCTGCTGTGGGTTTACAGCTGCTCCAATAGAAATCTGCAGGTGAAAACCCACAGAGGAAACCGCAATAGAAACCGCGATAAATCCGCAGTAAAAACCGCAGCTGTTTTGCACTGCGGATTTATCAAATCCGCTGCTGAAAATTCAGCAATGGAATCCGCAGCGTGTGCACAAGCCTTCAAGCTTGTTCCTTTTTAGGTAGTCTATTGTGGATTTTTAAGTGTTTAGGCTCATTATGCATTTGTAGAAGCCATCGTGTTTTAAACTTCAGCTTTTTTACAGATAGTGTTATTGCTGCATCAAGAATTTGTTCAAATTTCATTAAATCCATTCTTCCTTCTACATGTGAAATGATCCCAGTGCCATTGGGTGCAACACAGCCCCAAAGCATGATTGATCCAACCCCATGATTTATGGTTGTCGAGATGTTATTTTATTAAAATTCTGTGCCATTTTTTCTCTACACATACCTTTGGTTATTGTGGCCAAAGAGTTCTATTTTAACCTCATTGGTCCACACAACTTGTTTCCAAAATGCATCAAACTTGTTTAGATGTTCTTTTGCCTACTTCTGATGCTGAATTTTATAGTGAGAATGCAGGAGAGATTTTCTTCTTCTATGAAGGCCATATTTGTGCAGTAGAACCATGTACCACAATTCCAGAGTCTGCTACATCTTTCTGAAGGTCTTTTTCAGTGAAGAGGGAGTTCTGATTTACTTCCCTTATGATCATATGAGCAGTTCTCATTGAAATTCTGCTTGGTCTTCCGGACTTTATATTGACCTCCACTGTTCCTGTTAACTGTCATCTTTAACTTTAGGCCTTTTAGAGATCATTTAATCTTTAACTTGCTTAGCTGTTCACAATTACAGTAATTTTGACCAGGGGTGCCAACATTTTTACATGCCACTGTATTTACACACGTGTGAATAAATACAGTTCCAATTTCAAAAATGGGATGCTATGTAAAATATAAAGTGGAAATTTCTTATAGCCATATTTTAGTCACAACAGAACATAAAACACATCAGAAGTTTAATCTCTTTCCGTAATAATATGCCAATGTCGGACACCCTACCTTTGATGTGGGCTCTCGCGGTGAGCCCACATATTTTCCAGCACATGTCATCTGTTTTGAACAGCTGAAGTGTGCCGCTATCAGCTGCAGGAGGAATTGCAGTCCTCCCGCAACTGTTAACCCATTAAATGCCGCTGCCAAAGTCTGATAGTGGTATTTAACACGAGCCTCTGGCAAGCGTGCCAGAAGTACTGCCCATCGGCGCCTGTGTCACATGACTGTGGGTTGCTGATGGGTTGGCATGACATCCAGAGGTCTCCAGCAGACATCTAAGGTTATCACTGCCGGATTGCTATGAGCACTGCCCTGTGGTCGGGGCTCATAGCAAGTCAGCAATTCTGCTACATACAGGTGATCTGATCATTGCCTGTATGTAACATAGGTGATCGGGATACAGCAGCTTCTAGTCTCCCATGGACACTATCAAAGCATGCTAAAGGTAAAAAAAGTTTTTAAAAATCTAAAAAATAAAAAATATAAAAGTTCAAATCACCTACCTTTTGGCCCATTCAAAATAAAACAATAAAAAAATCATACATACACATATTTGGTATCGCCACATTCAGAATCACCAGATCTATCAAAATAAAAAAAGAATTAACCCGGTCGCTAAACGGCGTAATGAGAAAAAAGTCAAAATGCCAAAATTACTTTTTTTTGGTCACCGCAACATTGCATTAAAATGCAATAACGGCAACCAAAAGATTGTATCTTCACCAACATTATATCTTTAAACGTCAGCTCAGCATGCAAAAAATAAGCCCTCACCCAACCCGAGATCATGGAAAAAGGAGACGCTACGGGTATCAGAAAATGGCACAATTTTTTTTTAACAAAGTTTGGATTTTTTGAAAGAGTGAAAAAGACTGGGTTCTAATTCATTAGAAATTCATAGGTCTTCTGATTTTCTGATACATGGTGTACTTTTGATAAATGATGAAAACCCGAAAAACTCTCAATTACACATAGACACATATTTGTAGTAGTAGATTGTTTTCCATGTGCTAATTAAGTAGTTAGCTGTGGTTCGTGCTTCTGCTACTTTACTAGTGTTTAAGACATTATGTACTGCACTGACCAAGAAAAAAGAGCAAGCCTGCGATTAAAAGTTCAGAGGACCTTTTTTTTCTAGGCTAATCATCATGTTGTCTGCTAGTCTCGGCTACTAAGATCAGTGAATTATTATTCCCCTTTCTATAGTGCTTACAAAAAAGCTAGCATATTCTCATATTTCTTATTATTCTCATTCTGGACAATTTTGAACAGCAGAAAAACAAGGCAGCAACACTTACCTGCCCAGATCTTGGAACAAAGGCACTGCAGGGTGTAGCCAGCCCATAAAGCAAGATGTTAGCAACACAGGTGCACAATACCAGATCAACAGCCACTCACCACATACCCACTCCTGGAGGGGGTGACTGCCCAGTATACAAGTGCACAATAAAGGCCCACATAGAGCGTTTTTCACACAATGGTACTGCATAGTGTCTGGTTCACAGCCTATTAGTCACGCCCCTACTTTTTGATTAGGCGGGCTGGCCAGCACACTCTCAATGTATCCCAGTGTGAACACCCCTCCTGCGAGACCGAACGTGTTTGGGCTTGGCTGCACCCCGAAAAATATAGTGAGGTAAGTGTTGCTGCCTTTTTTTTTCTGCTGGCGTGGGTTACGAGCTTGCGTATTTTGGCCAAAATATCAACCAATACCTCACTATTTTTGTATATTTTTGCACTATATTTCTCGGGGTGCAGCCAAGCCCAAACACGTTCGGTCTCGCATGAGGGGGTGTTCACACTGGGATGCATTGAGAGTGTGCTGGCCAGCCCGCCTAATCAAAAAGTAGGGCCATGACTAATAGGCTGTGAACCAAACACTATGCAGTACCATTGTGTGAACAACGCTCTATGTGGGCCTTTATTGTGCACTTGTATACTGGGCAATAGCAATAAATCACTTGGCACTCAGAAGTTTTATGCAAGATGAAAATTAATACTTTGTTTATTTTGTGCATCCGATCCCGAGATTAACAGCAACCCCTGCCACCCAGCGCCACATACTTAGCAGCATCAGCGCCACTTCCCTTGCGACCTAGTTGCCCTGTTACGGCGTGTATCTCCTACTTCTCCAGGACTATAAAGGCACACCTTTCCGGGTATTATTTTTCGCTGGCTTTCTGGGCCCACAGAGTTTGCTGTTTTTTGGCTTCCAGTACATCAAAAGTGTTTCTGATGAAGGTCTTGTGATTAGACCGAAAACGTTTAAACATTTGGACTGGATGCACAAAATAAACAAAATATTCATTTTCATCTTGCATAAAACTTCTGAGTGCCACGTGATTTATTGCTATTGACTGACGGGTTGGAAACCTGACTTGTGCACCTCTAAGGAGCCTTGAGTGCCGTGGTCACTATCTCTACTTGTATACTGGGCAGTCCCCCCCTCCAGGAGTGGGTATGTGGAGAGTGGCTGTTGATCTGGTATTGTGCACCTGTGTCGCCAATATCTTGCTTTATGGGCTGGCTACACCCTGCAGTGCATTTGTTCCAAGATCAGGGCAGGTAAGTGTTGCTGCCTTCTTTTTCTGCTGTTGAAAATTTAATTTTTGTAGACCTTGAGTCTTTAGTGGCTTTGCTATTTAGTTCATTCTGGACAATAAATAATCTATTTGTTATGGTCTCTCAACCTTTGAACCTATAGCACCATTTGCTTAGAATAAGGCAAGGTCTATTCTCTCACCTTAATTAATGTATGCTCCAGAATTAATCTTAGCTGGATAATATCAACAATAGTTTGCCAAATGAAATAACTACATTAAAAATGTCCAAATGGTTTTGCAGACATCCGTGAACAGTATTGAACACCTGTGGGGAAATCCTAAAATTACTGTTGGGAGAAGGCACCCTTCAAATATGAGAGACCTGGAGCAGTTTGCAAAAGAGTGGTCCAAAATTCTAGTTCAGAGGTGTAAGAAGCTTGTTGATGGTTATAGGAAGTCATTGATTGCAGATATTTATTCCAAAGGGTGTGCAACCAAATATTAAGTTGAGGGTGCCAACAAATTTGCCCAGCCCATTTTGTGGGTTTTGTGTGAAATTATGTCCAACTTTCCTTTTTTTCTCTGTTTTTTCTTTGTGTTGTTCCAATACACACAAAGAGAATAAATATGTATGTAACAAAACGTGTAATTTCAATAGTTTTCTGGGAGAAATACTTTATTTTCTGGAACAATTTCAATGGTGCCAAAACTTTGGACCATAACTGTGTAAAGCTGCTTGATAATGATTCTTCCTATTAAAACTTTTTAAACATAATTTAAAAATGTTGAAAATAGGAATATGTGCTCACTATCTCTATCAGTATCTCCCTCTAATTGGCCAATTGTTAATTTCGTTATTTTGTCTTGGTAGCTATTTTGTATTAAAACAGTTTTAATATAAAAGTATTTCTAAAGAGAAAACTGAAATAAAGTTTATTTTGTCCTTTGTGAAATGTAGGAAGGAAGATCATCACACATTTTTGTATTCAGCAGACTGGAACTCATTAGTGTCCATCAAATTACAAGTTATCACTCTTTGTAGTCTCCCTTACAATAAGAGATCATTATGAGCAATGCTTATCAGTACAGTTGCTTTCTGGTTCATTCATAAAGAATAATTAGTTCCTATTTGGTAACCGTGGAGAGAATGTTTCACTATAGCTAATCTTTACATACCAGAGAGGATGTCAGTTGCCCGAAGATTATTTTTTTTTAAAGAAAAGATAAATCAGATTTGTTTTTCATCTGAATGTTAATCTTTAGTGACCAGCTTACAGCAAATCTAATTGCCATTTTCATGGGACCTTGATTACAACATTAGAAAAAAATAGAAAATGTGATGAAACCTTCTAAAATCATTATATGAGGATTTAACTAAACAAACAATTTAATTAAATATACAAAAAGTTTACATATTTTTTTAAAAATAGAGGTTTATTATGTGAAATCTTTTGTGTTTAATTATTGATAAAGGTTGCAGGCATTTGGTTTAGTTCACATATGCCCAGCACTGTTTGCTATAAGACTGTTCTCACCTGTCCAGTACATCACTTTTTCAACTGGAGAGGCACAGGTACAATTCTGGTTATCTGATCACAACATTGCATGCAACTTTGGCATCTTACACTGGACCAGCGCCTATGGTACATGGCAAAAAAGTCTAAAGGCAACTTATGCATATTTCCATTAATTTTCTATCAACTGTTATCTGTTTTCTTGCATTAAATATGGTCAATATTTTACATCAGTATTTTTAAGCCAAAACCAGGAGTCAGTGAAAAATAAAGAAATGTTGTTGTGTTTCTATTACACTTTTCCATTGATTGTTCCACTCCTGGTTTTGGCTTACAAATACCGATGTAGAATAGTGACCAATTACTGAACGTGTGTATGTGGTCTGAGGCTGAAAAAGTGAGTGTAATGCAGCAGGATATGTAACCGCAGCCAGAGTAAGTGTTTCATCCTATGTGCCCTTCATCAAAGGATTTTGCCTATGTTCCACTGTGCTGTTTCCACAGGTTAAATCTTGGAATACTACATTAGTATTGAAAAAATGACCAAAACTAATTTTAGCCTCCAAGATTGAAATAGTCTAAAAAGCTACATTTTATTTAATGGGTCTTTCTTATTCAGTTATTTTTTATTTAGAAGCAAATTACAGTTATTATTATTGTTTATTATTGCTACTAGTAATCTGTATTTTGAAATTTGTGCTTTCATAAAATGTATAAATTAAAAAAGTATTAAAAATGCAATATTGCATACTTGTAGTTTTCTTGGTTTCGATTTCAGATATTTGCAAGGATGTGTTCTGGTCACAAAATTGAAATTTAGCTCTTTGCCTTTCACACATGAACTATTAGAAAACCCTGTGGCACTAGTATATATAGAAATAGAATTCCCTATGCTGAGGAGTTAGAAGCATGCAGAGAAGGGCCTATCTACATCTCTGCATATCTTCTCTGTGCATACAGATCATTAGTGAAAAGGTCCATTTAGCTTGGAAGATAATATTGTAGTTTAAACAGAACGCCAATCACTTGACGAAAACACAGAATTCTTGTTCCTCTGTTCAATTGATGCTTTGTGCTGTACAAAGATCTTCCTTCTCAGCAGCACATTGTCCTGTGAAGACAAGGCTCACGCTGCTGATAAAAATGGCATCCTAGCAGTATTGAATGATCTATTACAAATATTTCAGTGTGCATAAGAAGCCAAGTTGTCCTGTGTTAAAAGGCTTATCAATGACCCCCAATCAGCAAACAAGATGTGTATCAGAGGCTGTTTAGTGCCCTATGCCTATCTACATAAATTGACCCTAATGGGATCCAGATCAGTGCAAGTGAGGAAGGGGTAATGTCACCCCAAAACATCACGTCACATGAGACTAGGGAGAGAGATACATAGCACTTCTGTTACGACTCTGTTGTCAGGCATCCCGTGACCAGGAGCTCCTTTCCTGTCCCTAAAACTAGGCGCATCCTAGCTTGCCCTATTCCCTGGATTACTCCTGATGGTGAAGACGTCAGGTCCACATGCCTTGCCTTAAGGCCCCGTCACACACAGCGACGCTGCAGCGATACAGACAACGATGCTGATCGCTGCAGCGTCGCTGTTGTGTCGCTGTGTGGTCGCTGGGGAGCTGTCACACAGACAGCTCTCTCCAGCGACCAACGATCAGGGGAACGACTTCGGCATCGTTGAAACTGTCTTCAACGATGCCGAAGTCCCCCTGCAGCACCCGGGTAACCAGGGTAAACATCGGGTTACTAAGCGCAGGGCCGCGCTTAGTAACCCGATGTTTACCCTGGTTACCAAAAAAAACAAACAGTACATACTCACCATCTGTTGCCCGTCAGGTCCCTTGCCGTCTGCTTCCTGCTCTGACTGAGCCGCCGTACAGTGAGAGCAGAGCGCAGCGGTGACGTCACTGCTGTGCTCTCACTTTACGGCGGCAGTCAGAGCAGGAAGCAGACGCCAAGGGACCTGACGGGCAACAGATGGTGAGTATGTAGTGTTTGTTTTTTTTTACATTTACGCTGGTAACCAGGGTAAACATCGGGTTACTAAGCACGGCCCTGCGCTTAGTAACCCGATGTTTACCCTGGTTACCAGTGAAGACATCGCTGGATCGGTGTCACACACACAGATTCAGCGATGTCAGCGGGACCTCAACGACCAAAAAAAGGTCCAGGCCATTCCGACACGACCAGCGATCTCACAGCAGGGGCCTGATTGCTGGTACGTGTCACACATAGCGAGATCGCTACTGAGGTCGATGTTGCGTCACAAAACTTGTGACTCAGCAGCGATCTCGCTAGCGATCTCGCTATGTGAGACGGGGCCTTTAGCTTCTGAATCCATCCTCAGTATGCACCTCTCCCCCACCCAGGGAAGAGGGGAGTAGTAGTGTACCATAATACACCAACCAGACTAACAAGGTAATGCAAACAAGGAAAAAGGAAAATACCAATCCTAAAAATATTCTCACACAAACAACAAATGTAAACACCAGGAAGTGAAGGATGGGGAAAAACCAAGGTAGGAGAAGAAGGGGATTATAACACATTCAAAACCTTGCAACAGTTTCAGATAAATCCAACAAAAATGCCTTAACAAACAATTACAACAAACCACCATCTCTTAATCATGCAGCATGAAGCTAGGTCTTAGTGCTTGCCAGGGCCCATAGTATATAATAGATGGGAGTGGCTAACAGTGAACAGCTGAGAGCCAAAAACTGTTAAAAAGACTGTCATGCATTCTAAGAGCCTTAAATATTTCAATTTTATATAAATAGAGTGGGCATTTTTTGTTAGATTATTACTATTAGTGATGAGCGAACGTGCTCAGATAAGGTGTTGTCCAAGTATGCTTGGGTACTAATCGAGTGTCTTCTGCATGCTCGGATAATATGTTTGAGACCCCGCAGAAGCATGTCTCGCAGCTGTTCAACAGCTGCAACACATGCTGTGATTGCATCTTTATACCCTATGCTATGCAAACTGTCAGCGCTGCACTGTCAAAGTTGCTTCATCATGCTCTGAGCATGATCAAGCAACTTTGCGTGCTCTGGTGACCCAGATTTTGTCATGACAACATCAGGTTGTCACGGGTTCTCCAATCCAAGGGCAAAGGATCTGTCTTCCCTCTGCCTACTGCTAAAATGCTGCAATTGAGTTCAATCTCAGCATTTAGGGGGATAAAAAGTATTGGGAGCGGTGCAAGACCTCTCGTGGCACTGAGTGCCGGGTGTCAACTGTTGGATATGTCTCAAGTGGCAAACGGGTTAATAAAGCAGAAGTTTTCCAATTTAGCAAGCAAAACAAATAATTTGTGTGCTTGAGATTTCTGAAATCTCATAGCTTTTGCAGATACTGTAAAAAACAAATTTAAAAAACAAATTTATATAACTTATACAATGTGATTTTCTGGATTTTATTTTTGATATTCTATCTCTCAATGTTAAAATTAACCTATCCTTAAAAGTATAGACTGTTCATGTCTTTCTCAGTGGGCAAATTTACAAAATCAGCAAGGGATCAAATACTTACTTCCCCCACTGTATCTACCAAATATAAAGAAGCAGAGAATAAATAGAATATTTATTCTAATATTCTACCCATACTTTTTAATTTTCCATGAACTTGTGTTCATGTCATGCTTCCTACATTCCCTTTTTTATATTTGCCTGTACCAATAAAATCATATTTGTAGATAATTTTGTGGTTATTCATTCTTTTTTTTTTATATTTTATATTAGTAAATACTTATTGTATGTTCTATATAGCATTAAAGAGGTTTTTCACCACTAATGTCACCCCCTTTCAGATGTCCTAACTCTTTCTAACTATTAATTTTCTAATAAACTCCTATTACCTGCCCTGCCTCTGTGAGCTCATCTCTATGTGGGTCACATAGTCTTCTATTGTGATTGTGGCACGGCGATTTCGGGTCCGAAATGTAGAATGTGATGAACTGGATAGCACAAGTGATTGCTGGGGCCAGTGCTACCTCTGTAAGTCACAGCAGTCTGAGCGTGCATGCTCAGATCAGACTTTACTCTGCTCCTCTGCACAGCTCCTGCCAAGGCAATTATAGTTTCCAGACCCGAAGAAGCAGAGCAAGAATGGCAACAGAAGTCTAGATGACCCGCTAATAAATGCGCTTACAAGAGCAGAGCAGGTAACAAGAGTATATTAGAAAACTGATAGGAAAAATAGGACATATGAAAGGGGCTGAAATTAGTAGTGGAATACCTCTTTAATACAGTACAAATTTCAAATATCCAATGTTTGCATTCATCGTAACTCCTTTACAACCTATACTTCATAGATAGCCTCACCGTCTTTGATGCAGGCTTCGGAGCTGAGCCCATATCTTTTTAGGCACATGAAAGCTGATTTGATCAGCTGTCATATACCCCTAACAGCGGCATGTGGATTTGCAATCCACTTGCAACTGTTATCATGGTAAATGCTGTCATCAATCTCTGACAGCGGCAATTAACATGCATGCGACTGAAGCAAATCACTAACCCCACCTATCAGTACCCTGTCACATGATTGCGAGACATCGATGGGTTGGCATTGCAACGGGGGTCTGCAGGAGACTCCAGAACTGCATTTTGTTTGGACACCACAGCATTGCAATAAAATGCAATAACAGGTGGTAAAAAGATCATATCTATTCCAAAATGGTATGGATAAAAACATAAGCTCAGCAAGCAAAAAATAAGCCCTCAACAGCCCCAGATCCTGAAAAATAAATGCTCTATGGGTCTTGGTAAATGTCGCCTTTTTTTTTCAGAAACTTTGAATTTTTTTACCACTTAAATAAAAAAGAACCTATGTATGATTCATATCTGCGTACTCGTAATGACCTGGGGAATCATAATAACAGGTCAGTATTAGCTTTTAATGAACAAGGTAAATAAAAAATCAAACAACTGTGGAATTGCACTTATTTTTGCAATTTCACCACATTTGGAATTTTCTTCCTGTTTTCCAGTACATTACATTTGTAAAAGCTATGATGACGTTCAAAAGTACAACTCATCCCGCAAAAAAACAAGCCCCCATATGTCCATTTTGGTGGAAAAATAAAGAAGTTATGGCTTTGGGAAAAAGGGCAGCAAAAAACAAAAATGCAAAAATGGAAAAGCCTAAAGCAGTGAAGTGAGCAGTGAGAGCTGCAATATTCTTTTTGTTTGAAAATATGCAGTTATAGCGGCTTGCACCTGTTCTCACTTGTTGTATTCTGTTTGTTTGTGCTAATTAATTTTTTAGTAGGCGTACAGACTGGCAGACATGAAGAGTAGACCAGTGATAGACCTCAGCTGTAACTCCATAACCATCCTTCAGGGGGTGAAGGTGAGATTACAGAATCAATGTGTTCCCTGCCCAACTGCTCTGAATAGACCTTAGCAATGAAGACAGAGTATGCCAATGAAAAGTGAAACACAATATCCCAATATAAATCCAAAATTGACATATAGGGTTAAAGCCCCTTTCACACATCAGTTTTTTGCCATCAGTCACAATCCGTTGGCTAGATGGATCGACAGATCCATTGCAGATTGTGAAAAACATGCGTTTTTTCAACGGTTCTGACTAGAGGATCTGGCTAATTGGATCCTAAATAAATTGGAACATGCTCAGTTAAAAAAAATAGAAACTGTTGCCGGATTCCATCATTTGATGGATCTGGCGCCCATAGGCTTCTATTCGAGCAAGCAACAGACGGCGACGGCGCTGTCCGATTTTTCAACTTACACAAAAAACGCTATTTTGTCCGTTGTCTCCGGCCACCAGACAAACAATTTTCAACGGATCCGGTGAACGATGGATGAAACGTGAAGCCATCCGTCGCAATCCGTCGCTAATACAAGTCTATGAGAAAATCGCAGGATTCTTTTTTTCAAAATTCGACAGATTGCGACTGATGGCAAAAAACTGATGTGTGAAAGGGGCCTTAGGGACCATTTCAGATGTTGATGAGTTCAAATGAAATTACCTTTTTGCAGTAAAATCTTATTGCCTGGAAAAGTGCTTGAAAGTATTCTGGTTACTTTTTTCCATCGTGGGTAGCCAGCTGGCTCTTCTAATGAGACCATTTGCTGAGTAACCTATTTTGAAAATTAAGTTTCAAGAGATCTTAAAAATTGTTTTTAGATTAACATTTAGCAATGATTAAATACCAACTATTCAGTTCTTATAGGTCATGTACTTTTGTCTGTGTACCTTTACTTTCATTAGTTCCAAAAATCAATATGCTCTAATGCTCTATTTTCTTGATTATTTGCAATAAAACCTGTGAATCTGAAAAATAAATTATTTGTTTTCTTATTAAGGAACAGTACTTATCTGCTAAAGAATATCATTTAGCATATTCCATAAAAATCTTGCTTTGTGTGGCCTCTGAATTCTATATTCACAAAATAGGAAAATCTTACCATTCATAGATGAAGAAAAGTAATAAAAGTGGACTATACAGACATCCAAGTACATTATCACAGGACTTACACGTTTAGCATGGATGTTATTAGGGGGAGGAATGGGATATAAGGCATGTGCCCTGGGCAGTAATTAACGGGAAAGAAAAGGAGGCACTGTAGATACAGTTTCCGTCACAGCAAAAGATTGCTGCTGCAGTTGCCAGATGGAGAGCCACTGTCAGCAGCAATCAGCTGCAACTAAGGCTACTTTCACACTAGCATCGGGCTCGGCCCGTCGCAGTGCGTCGGGCCGAGGTTACCGACGCTAGCGTTGTATACGCCGCACAACGGGGGCAGCGGATGCATTTTTCCAGCGCATCCGCTGCCCCATTGTGAGGTGCGGGGAGGTGGGGGCGGAGTTCCGGCCGCGCATGCGCGGTCGGAAAAAGCGGACCGTCGGCGGCAAAAAACGTTACATGTAGCGTTTTTTGTGCTGACGGTCCGCCACAACACGGCGCAACCTTTGCACGACGGTTGCGACGTGTGTCAATCCGTCGCAATACATCGCTTAATGTTAGTCTATGGGGAAAAAACGTATCCTGCAAGCACTTTTGCAGGATGCGTTTTTTCAGCCAAACGACGCATTGCGACGGATTGCAAAAAACGCTAGTGTGAAAGTAGCCTAATGGAGGTGCCCAGTGCCTCAGCAGCTGCAGCAGTGATCAGGGGAAAGGCAGAAGGTTCAATCTTGCTCCTTACAGATGAGTTTAGTCTAGTCTAGCTCCTGTGAGGGATAATGTCACCGGAAGGGGCAGAACCTCTCACATTACAGTGCAGGGCTCATACCAAGAAGCAGTTGATGTGAATGCACGTAGCTAAGAGGATAGATGTTCTGCAGAATGCAGCTGTATACAAGGGCTGAGATGAGCGATATACTGCAGAATTGGGCTGCACAAAAGGGCAGGAGTAATCTGCTACAGGAAAGGGCTGTATGTACATGAGAGGAATAATACACTGCAGAATTTAACTTGATATTGTACTGTAACATGTGACTGTATATATGAAAGGATTGATTTTTCTCCTTTTTTAACTTCTTATATTGTCTCATCATATTGTCTTCTCACCCAACAAGGGTGTTTACAAGGAATGGATATCATTGACCAGTTATAATATATCCTATATCAATAGATATTATTGTAATTATTGGTCCTTTAAAAAAAAGAAATACACAACATGGATATTTTGCTCCCTTTTGTGAAATGTTGCAGAACAAATGAGACAAGTACATAATTTTTTGCACTTTATTTGCCAATAGATCTATAAAGACATTATGCTAAAAGGGACATTATTGCCCATCTGGGAGGAAAATATGGCATGTTTAGTAATGAACACAGCCTCTCCATTTATTATTTATTTTTTTTAATTTTTTCTATTTTTTTATTTTTTATTTTTACGTTTTCTTTGCTTTTTTCACATGGGCAATGGGTGTATTGGGACATAATTTTATTGATTATAGGGATTCATAGGGATAGGAAGGGCGAGCCGCCGCGGAGTGGGGGCGCCTACCGCAGAAACTTAGGGTGCCAACCTCCACTGTTAGGCAGGGGTTAACCTAGAACTTTTATAGGGCCCAATAGGACACATGTTTGTTATTTTTCCCTGTGGTATCTATATGTAAATTGCTATCTATATACTTGTATTTTGCTGCTTGTCTCCAAATTTGGAACAGTTTTTAGCTTTATATATTAAAAGTTACATTTTAGGGATCCTGGTGTTCTTTCTCTTTTGGTTTTGTTCCTTGCATCTTGGCATGCTTTCCACAAGTCTTTCACACTGCTTTTGGTGCAAAAATGTAAGCAGTTCTTCTTTGTTTGATGACTTGTGACTAGTGTTGAGCATTCCGATACCGCAAGTATCGGGTATCGGCCGATACTTGCGGTATCGGAATTCCGATACCGGGATTCCGATACTTGCCGCGTATCGGATACCGGAATCGGAAGTTCCCAGATTCAAACTGCACAAATTCAGCCAATGAGAATGATTCCAAGTGTGGGCACATCCTGTTCAGCATGGAGGGCATGAAACTACTGGCAAGGCTGTGATTGGCTGCTGAAATGATGTCATGATGCAGTTTAAAAGTCGCTGGCGCCATTTTTCGCTCACTCTGCTGTGAATTCAGTTAGTGACAGGATGCTGTTTGCTGACTGAGGGCCAGTTTAGAGATAGCGATTTGCTTCTTTGTGCTTTTCCAAGGCTAATTTAGCAACCGCTGTGTTCACCTACTAATCACCTTGCTTTTGCCTTGTAGCGCTGTTTTCATAGCGATCTGCAAGGTCTGTGTGTGTGTGTGTGTGTGTGTGAGTGCAGCCCACTCTCTAGTCTGAGTGCAGCCACATAGGCCATCCATAGCTGGTTGTATTCAGGTCAGGGAGGGTGGTTCATTGCCTCATACTGTTCTTTTTTTTTTTTTCCAAGTAGTGTAGTCTGCTGCTAATTTTTTCAAAAAAATCCTATTAGTGTCTTTCCACCCGTCTCCAGCTAATTTGTGGAAAAACACTACATAGGATAACGTAGAGGAGGGTTTTTGGGCCTTGCAGCGCCGTTTACGGCTGTCTGCACGGTCTCCGTGTGACTGCAGCTCGCCCTGTAGTCTGTGAGCAGCCATAGCCTGGTTGTCTCCAGCTCAGGGTTCTTCACTGCGTCATACCGCAAAATCAATTTTCATTTTGTTTTAAGTAGTGCAGGCTGCTGCACATTTTTTCAAAAAATTCCTATTAGTGTCTTTCCACCCGTCTCCAGCTAATTTGTGGAAAAACACTACATAGGATAACGTAGAGGAGGGTTTTTGGGCCTTGCAGCGCCGTTTACGGCTGTCTGCATGGTCTCCGTGTGACTGCAGCTCGCCCTGTAGTCTGTGAGCAGCCATAGCCTGGTTGTCTCCAGCTCAGGGTTCTTCACTGCGTCATACCGCAAAATCAATTTTCATTTTGTTTTAAGTAGTGCAGGCTGCTGCACATTTTTTCAAAAAATTCCTATTAGTGTCTTTCCACCCGTCTCCAGCTAACTTGTGGAAAAACACTACATAGGATAACGTAGAGGAGGGTTTTTGGACCTTGCAGCGCCGTTTACGGCTGTCTGCACGGTCTCCGTGTGACTGCAGCTCTATCTGTTGTCAGTTCAGCCCCCAAAAAATAAATAAATAATAAAGTTCACCAAAACACACCAGTGACACCACTTTACATTTCTGTAGGCCACATTAGCTCATATTAAAGTCTAGTCCACACTTTAGAAAATTAGTGTTTCTTATACCTGTTAGGAGTTGTTCAGGAATAAGCACACAAAGCCGTTAGTACTTTTCTGCTTATCTTTATCAGTCAACCAAGATGAAGAAGGCAGTGAGTAAGGCACGTGGGCGTGGGCGCGGAGCAGGGAGGGGACGTGGGGATTCTGTGCCTGCTGCGGGCACCGGTGACTCATCAGCACCCACTTTCACCAGGGAACAGTCATTCATGCGCAGCTTTGTCGCAGAGCACCGTACACCGCTGCTGCGTGAAGAACAAATTGAAGCCGTTGTCGGATGGATGGCAGCTAATGCATCAACTTCAATTAGTGCCACATCCTCTCAGACACAGAGCACTGGAGAGCAGCCATCTGTCTCTTCACCACCTGCCAAATTGCCCAGGCAGACAGAGAGCCCAGGACAGGAGCCGTCTCTACTTCTGTTCTCTGAATCTCTTGGCTTGGAAACAGGGGGCCAGCCAAGCAGCATTGGAGAAATGGAAGAAGAGGCAGGGTGCAGTGATGCCCAACAGCTTTTTCTCTCTGAGTCTGAAGAGGCGGGTGGGCCAGTGGCTCCGGTCACCACATCGAAGGCCGCATCCGCTGATGATGACACTCAGGTGCCACTTTCTGGTGCGTGCTCTGCTGCTGAGACTACCCAGGAGGAGCAGTTGGGGGCAGAGGGTAGTGTAGATGATGAGGTCCTTAACCCATCTTGGCGTGAGGGACAGGAAGGTGGTGGGAGCAGCTCTGAGGAAGAGATTCCCCATACGGCCCAAAGAGGGAGAGGGAGGGGGAAGACTGCGGATCCTGCAGCCTCCGCTTTGGCACCCGTTAGGAGCATGTCTCTTCCAAAAGCCAAAAAGGGCGCTCCCAAGACTTGCAGTGCCTGGTCCTTTTTTGACACAGTTGCAGATGACATTTGCTATGTCAAATGCAAGGTGTGTCATCAAAAAGTCAAAAGAGGGAAAAATGTCAGCAACCTCAATACCTCCAACATGTGGAAACATGTGCGCAACAGGCACGCGGCGGAGTTAGAAAAACACACTGAAGAGCTAGGCCAACCAACAGCGGCAGCTACCACCTCTTCAGCTCGTGTTGCCTCTTCCTCCAGCTCACACGCAGCTGGTTCGGCTTCCTCCCAGGATCGCCGTGGAAGAACCTCTGGCCTTGTTGTCCAGAGACCCGCTGTAATTCCACCCGCAGCACCACTTTCCCAGTCATCCACACACTCCCAGCCCAGTCTACAGCCATCGGTAGTATAGGCATGGGAGAAAAGGCGGCCTTTCTCGTCAAACCATCCACGAGCACAGGCTCTGACTGCAGGCATTGCCAAACTTCTGTCATTGGAAATGCTGTCATTCAGGCTGGTGGAGACTGACAGCTTCCGTGACTTGATGTCATTGGCAGTCCCACAGTACAATGTGCCCAGCCGCTTTTACTTCAGCAGGCAAGCCGTCCCTGCCCTGCACAAGCATGTGGAGGGACACATAAAACACGCGCTACTGAATGCCGTCAGTAGCAAGGTCCACCTCACCACCGATGCGTGGACCAGTCAACATGGACAGGGGCGATACCTTTCCCTCACTGCCCATTGGGTTAATGTCGTTGAGCCGGGTACAGACCGTGCGAGTGGCGCAGGACGTGTCCTGCCCACTCCAAGGATTGCAGGAATCCATTCTGTACGCATTGACTCCTCCTCTTACACCAGTTCCTCAGAATTATCGCTGCAGGAGCCATCACAGTCCACCTCCACATGGACCCGTGAGGAACGTTTACCTGTAACGACCGACATGAGCACAGCCGTGGCCAAACGTCAACAGGCCATCTTGAAATTAATTTATTTGGGGAATCGAAGCCACACAGCGCAGGAGCTCTGGAATGCCATCAAGCAGGAGAGCGATGTGTGGTTTGTGCCAGCGAATCTCCAGCCAGGCATGGTAGTGTGTGATAATGGCCGAAATCTGGTGGCAGCTCTGGGCCTCGGCAACCTCACTCACATCCCATGTCTGGCACATGTGCTCAATTTGGTAGTGCAGAGTTTTTTGAGGGACTATCCGGATCTTTATGCACTGCTGCACAAGGTCCGCCTAGAGTGTGCTCACTTGCGGCGTTCCAGCACAGCAAAAGCGCGCATTGCGGCTCTGCAGCGCCGACACCGCCTGCCGGAACATCGCATCATATGTGACCTACCTACCAGGTGGAATTCCACGTTACATATGTTGGAGCAGTTGTGTGAGCAGCAGCAAGCTGTAATGGAGTACCAGCTGCATCAGGCGCAAAGAAGTCGCACTCCGCGCCGTACAGACTTCACATCCACAGAGTGGGCCACTATGAATGACGTCTGTCAGGTTTTGCGTCCCTTTGATTATTCCACGCGGATGGCGAGTGCAGATGATGCACTAGTCAGCATGACTGTCCCCCTTATCTGCCTGCTTGAAAAATCACTGCAAGCGCTAAGGGATGATGTTGTGGAAGAGGTGGAGGATGAGGATTCAGCATTTCCATCATCTTCTGGACAGTCAGCGCCACGTGGTTCCTCACAAACGCGTAGGCAGGGGACAGTTTGTGAGGAGGATGAGGAGGAGTCAATGGAGGAGGAAGACATCCGTCCAGAGGAGGGAGTTACACAATTGTCCAGTACTCAGTGTGTACAGCGAGGGTGGGGTGATGACGAGCGGGCAGAGATCACGCCTTCAGCAGGGGACAGCGTTTCTTGGGCAGTTGGCAGTCTGCAGCACATGGTGGATTACATGCTGCAGTGCCTGAGAAACGACCACCACATCGCCCACATTCTCAACATGTCTGATTATTGGGTGTTCACCCTCCTCGATCCTCACTACCGGGACAACGTAGAAAGCCTCATCACACCGTTGAACCGGGAGCGAAAAATGCGGGAGTACCAAGACACACTGGTGAATTCCATCATCTTCTCCATTCCAACTGAGAGAAGTGCTGCTAGTGCATTCCAAAGCAGCTCAGTGCGTCCAGGCAGTGGTGGAGGCTCTGCACAAAGAGGGAGCAGAAGCAGTGCCTCTGCCCAAGGCAAGACCAGTATGGCCCAACTGTGGCACAGTTTTCTGTGCCCGCCACAAAAGTCTACACCATCACAGACGGCTCCAGTCAGCAGGAGGCAACGGTTCCGTCAGATGGTGACATACTACATGTCTTGCCCTCTTGCTGTACTCCCAGACGGCTCTTCACCTTTCAAGTTTTGGGTCTCAAAGCTGGATACATGGCCAGAGCTAAGCCAGTATGCATTGGAGGTGCTGTCTTGCCCTGCGGCCAGTGTATTATCGGAACGTGTCTTTAGTGCTGCAGGTGGTGTACTAACTGACCGTCGCATGCGACTATCCTCCGATAACGTTGACCGGCTTACTTTCCTGAAAATGAACAAGGCCTGGATCTCACAGGAATTTGCCACTCCTCTTCCTGATTAAATAATTAGGTGACTGTCTACAGTATCCAGGTCTTCTGTTGTGTTCATCTTTCTACCACCTGAACTTTAATTCCTGGGCTCCAACACCGCCAGTTGAGGCTCAGAAGTGCCGTCTGCACAGTCAAAACATACGACCCAGTGTTATTGGGTTTCAGTAACGTCAGCTGATCCCCAGCTGTGTAGCCGGCAATGTGTCCTGCGACCGCCACGCTGACACAACAACTGAAATGTAAGGGAACCTGTCCCCCCCCCAAGGCGTTTGTTACTGAAAGAGCCACCTTGTGCAGCAGTAATGCTGCACAAGGAAAAGGTAGCTATTTTTGTTTAGCTCCTTGCACACGCAGAACTTAACACTTATAAAATGTGTCCACTGATACGGTAAAACCGACCCGGAGGTGGGACTTTCCTTCGTAATATGACGCAGCACAGCCGTCATTCCTACCCCCTTGGCGCCGTGCCCCGGCTCCTCAGTGTTGTTTGATTCCGTCCCGGAGCCTGCGCTGTTATGTTATCCCTTGGCCAGGCACACTTAACGCTGCCCATCTTCTGACATCACTTGGTGTCAGGCTGGCTGCGCCTGTGCGGCCGCGCTGGCCGAGAGCCCGCCTCGCAGTGTCTTCTGATTTAATCCCACTGGGGGCCTGAGATCCATGGACATGCGCAGTGCATATCTGAACCTCCGCCTCTCACTCATCTCCCTACACCTTCTTCAGACTGTGCGCCATCAGCTGATCCCTAATAGCATGCCACGGCCGTGACTCCGCACAGTCTGAAGAAGCCGTAGGGAGGGGAGAGAGAGGCGAGGATATGCACTGCGCATGGCCACGGATCCCAGGACCGCGGTGGGATTACATTAGACGACACTGCGAGGCGGGCTCTCGGCCAGCGCGGCCGCACAGGCGCAGCCAGCCTGACACCAAATTATGTCAGAAGATGGGCAGCGCTAAGTGTGCCTGGCCAAGGGATAACATGACAGCGCATGCTCCGGGACGGAATCAAACAACGCTGAGGAGCCGGGGAACGGCGCCAAGGAGGTAGGAATGACAGCTGTGCTGCGTCATATTATGAAGGAAAGTCCCACCTCCGGGACGGTCTCACGGTTTCAGGGGACACATTTTATAAGTGTTTAGTTCTGTGTTTGCAAGGAGCATGATGAAAAGAGCCACCTTTTCCTTTTGCATCTTTTGTGCTGCACAAGCTGGCTCTTTCAGCTACAAACGCCTTGGGGGGGGGTTAAAGGTTCCCTTTCGACTTTCTCCAATCAGGCTTCGGCTCACATTGTGTTCCTCTGCTTCTCCTGCTGTCCCTGGGCTCCAACACCGCTAGTTGTTGCTTGGTAGTGCTGTACGCACAGTCAACAGTCGCTCCTCTGTTATTGGGGTTCAGTAACGTCAGCTGTTCCCCAGCTGTGTGTGTGGCAATCCCTCCTATCTCCTAGACCTCCACCAACTCCTCCTGTCCCTGGGCTCCAACACCGCTAGTTGCCGTCCAGAAGTGCTGTCCGCACAGTCCCAACAGTCGCTCCTCTGTTATTGGGGTTCAGTAACGTCAGCTGTTCCCCAGCTGTGTGTGGCAATCCCTCCTATCTCCTCCACCTCCTCCTCCTGTCCCTGGGCTCCAACACCGCTAGTTGTTGCCTGGTAGTGCTGTACGCACAGTCCCAACAGTCCCTCCTCTGTTATTGGGGTTCAGTAACGTCAGCTGTTCCCCAGCTGTGTGTGTGGCAATCCCTCCTATCTCCTCCACCTCCTCCTCCTCCTCCTGTCCCTGGGCTCCAACACCGCTAGCTGTTGCCTGGTAGTGCTGTACGCACAGTCCCAACAGTCCCTCCTCTGTTATTGGGGTTCAGTAATGTCAGCTGTTCCCCAGCTGTGTGTGTGGCATTCCCTCCTATCTCCTCCACCTCCACCTCCTCCTCCTGTCCCTGGGCTCCAACACCGCTAGCTGTTGCCTGGTAGTGCTGTACGCACAGTCCCAACAGTCCCTCCTCTGTTATTGGGGTTCAGTAACATCAGCTGTTCCCCAGCTGTGTGTGTGGCAATCCCTCCTATCTCCTCCACCTCCTCCTCCTCCTCCTGTCCCTGGGCTCCAACACCGCTAGTTGTTGCCTGGTAGTGCTGTACGCACAGTCCCAACAGTCCCTCCTCTGTTATTGGGGTTCAGTAACGTCAGCTGTTCCCCAGCTTTGTGTGTGGCAATCTCTCCTATCTCCTCCACCTCCACCTCCTCCTCCTGTCCCTGGGCTCCAACACCGCTAGTTGTTGCCTGGTAGTGCTGTACGCACAGTCCCAACAGTCCCTCCTCTGTTATTGGGGTTCAGTAATGTCAGCTGTTCCCCAGCTGTGTGTGTGGCAATCCCTCCTATCTCCTCCACCTCCTCCTCCTCCACCTGTCCCTGGGCTCCAACACCGCTAGCTGTTGCCTGGTAGTGCTGTACGCACAGTCCCAACAGTTCCTCCTCTGTTATTGGGGTTCAGTAACGTCAGCTGTTCCCCAGCTGTGTGTGTGGCAATCGCTCCTATCTCCTCCACCTCCACCTCCTCCTCCTGTCCCTGGGCTCCAACACCGCTAGCTGTTGCCTGGTAGTGCTGTACGCACAGTCCCAACAGTCCCTCCTCTGTTATTGGGGTTCAGTAACATCAGCTGTTCCCCAGCTGTGTGTGTGGCAATCCCTCCTATCTCCTCCACCTCCTCCTCCTCCTCCTGTCCCTGGGCTCCAACACCGCTAGTTGTTGCCTGGTAGTGCTGTACGCACAGTCCCAACAGTCCCTCCTCTGTTATTGGGGTTCAGTAACGTCAGCTGTTCCCCAGCTGTGTGTGTGGCAATCTCTCCTATCTCCTCCACCTCCACCTCCACCTCCTCCTCCTGTCCCTGGGCTCCAACACCGCTAGTTGTTGCCTGGTAGTGCTGTACGCACAGTCCCAACAGTCCCTCCTCTGTTATTGGGGTTCAGTAACGTCAGCTGTTCCCCAGCTGTGTGTGTGGCAATCCCTCCTATCTCCTCCACCTCCACCTCCTCCTCCTGTCCCTGGGCTCCAACACCGCTAGTTGTTGCCTGGTAGTGCTGTACGCAGAGTCCCAACAGTCCTTCCTCTGTTATTGGGGTTCTGTAACGTCAGCTGTTCCCCAGCTGTGTGTGTGGCAATCCCTCCTATCTCCTCCACCTCCTCCTCCTGTCCCTGGGCTCCAACACCGCTAGTTGTTGCCTGGTAGTGCTGTACGCACAGTCCCAACAGTCCCTCCTCTGTTATTGGGGTTCAGTAACGTCAGCTGTTCCCCTGCTGTGTGTGTGGCAATCCCTCCTTTCTCCTCCACCTCCCCCTCCTGTCCCTGGGCTCCAACACCGCTAGTTGTTGCCTGGTAGTGCTGTACGCACAGTCCCAACAGTCCCTCCTCTGTTATTGGGGTTCAGTAACGTCAGCTGTTCCCCAGCTGTGTGTGTGGCAATCCCTCCTATCTCCTCCACCTCCACCTCCTCCTCCTGTCCCTGGGCTCCAACACCGCTAGTTGCCGTCCAGAAGTGCTGTCCGCACAGTCCCAACAGTCCCTCCTCTGTTATTGGGGTTCAGTAATGTCAGCTGTTCCCCTGCTGTGTGTGTGGCAATCCCTCCTATCTCCTCCACCTCCTCCTGTCCCTGGGCTCCAACAACGCTAGTTGTTGTCCAGAAGTGCTGTCCGCACAGAGCCAAACACCTCGCCAATGTGTTATTGGGGTTCAGCACCGCCAGCTGTTCCCCTGCTGTGTATACGGCAACGTGTACTGCGACCGCCACACAGGCACAACAAGTTAAATTTAAGGGAACCTGTCCCCCCCCCAGGCGTTTGTTACTGAAGGAGCCACCTTGTGCAGCAGTAATGATGCAATGGGAAAAAGTGCCTCTTTTCGTGGTGCTCCTTGCACATGCTGAACCTAACACTTATGAAAAGTGTCCCCTCCTACCGTGATACCGTCCGGTAGGTGGAACTTTCCTTTGTGATGTGACGCATCACAGCCGTCATTCTTACCCCCTTGGCGCCGTGCGCCGCCTCCTCAGCGTTGTTTGAAGCAGTCCCGGAGCCTGCACTGTTAGGTTAGCCCTTGGCCATGCACACATTTTGCGCTGCCCGTCTTCTGACATCATTTGGTGTCAGGCTGGCTGCGCCTGTGCAGCCGCGCTGGACGAGATCCCGCCTCGTAGTGTCTTCTGATTTAATCCCACTGGGGGCCTGAGATCCATGGACATGCGCAGTGCATATCTGAACCTCCACCTCTCACTCATCTCCCTACGGCTTCTTCAGACTGTGCGGTGTCAGCTGGTCCCTAATAGCATGCCACGGCCGTGACACCGCACAGTCTGAAGAAGCCGTAGGGAGGGGAGTGAGAGGTGAGGACATGCACTGCGCATGGCCACGGATCCCAGGCCCGTGGTGGGATTACATTAGACGACACTGCAAGGCGGGATCTCGGCCAGCGCAGCCGCACAGGCGCAGCCAGTCTGACACCAAATGATGTCAGAAGACGGGCAGGGCAAAATGTGTGCATGGCCAAGGGCTAACCTAACAGCGCAGGCTCCGGGACTGCTTCAAACAACGCTGAGGAGGCGGCGCACGGCACCAAGGGGGTAAGAATGACGGCTGTGCTGCGTCACATCACAAAGGAAAGTTCCACCTACCGGACGGTATCACGGTAGGAGGGGACACTTTTCATAAGTGTTAGGTTCAGCATGTGCAAGGACCATAATTAAAAGAGCTAAGTTTACCTTTTCCAGCATTAGTGCAGTACACGATGGCTCTTTCAGCTACAAACGCTTGGGGGGGGGGTTAAAGTTTCCCTTTCAACTTGCTCCAGTGCAGGCTTCGGCCTACACTCTGCTCCCTCTCCTCCTCCTGCTGACCCTGGGCTCTAACACCGCCAGTTGGGGCCCAGATGTGCTGGCTGCACAGAGCCAAACACCAGCCAATGTGTCAGTGGGGTTCAGCACCGCCAGCTGTTCCCCTGCTGTGTAGCCGGCAACGTGTCCTGCAACAGCCATGCAGACACAAGAACTGGAATTGAAGGAAACCTGTCCCCCCTCCCCCAGGCGTTTCTACGTTTTACAGCCACCTTGTACGACAGTAATGCTGCATGTGTGCAAGGTGGCTCAGAAACTTATTCTCCTTGCCCAGGTTGAACTGAACACGTCTAAAATGAGTCCTCTGCGACCATTAAAACGTCCCTCAGGTGTGATTTTCCTTTGTATTGACACGCAACAAGCTCCTTGGTAGCGCTGCCTGTCATGGTTCTCAACACACAGAGAACATAGTTGAGCATACAAAAAGGACTAGCTCTTGGAAGATGGGAACTCGAGCTGACCGTGAGCTAAACCTATCACAACAACTGAAAGTGGCCGGGTAGCGTGCCTACGTTTTATCCCTAGACGCCCAGCGCCAGCCGGAGAACTGACTGACCCTAGCAGAGGAAAATACAGACCTGGCTCACCTCTAGAGAAATTTTCCCCAAAAGGCGGACAGTAGCCCCCACAAATATTGTCGGTGATATTAGAGGAAATTGACATACGAAGTATGAAAATAGGTTTAGCAAAATTGAGGTCCGCTTACTAGATAGAAGGAAGACAGAAAAGGGGACTTCACGGCCAGCTGAAAACCCTATTCAAAATTCCATCCTGAAATTACTTTAGAACTCTAATATCAACTCATGACACCAGAGTGGCAATTTCAGTTCACAAGAGCTTCCAGTCTCAGAAATATTCAAACACAGAGAACTGGAACAAAAATGCAAACAAACTTAGGACAAAAATCCAACTTAGCTGAAAGTAGTCTAGGAGCAGGAACATGCAACAGAAATGCTTCTGGTAACATTGTTGGCCGGCATAGAAATGACTGAGGAGCAAGGCTAAATAGAAACTCCCACATCCTGATGGAAACAGGTGAACAGAGGAGATGACAAACCCACGTTCAGTACCACCAGTGACCACCGGGGGAGCCCAGAAACCAAATTCACAACAGCTGCCCGTCTTCTGGCATCATTGTTTGGCTGCCTGCGCCTCTGCGGCCGCCTTGCCCCACACAACGCCCCTCGGTGTCTTATTTATTTGGACTGCGAGGGTGTGATTGATGGGCATGAACGGTGCATTTCTTTGCCTGTCCCTAATCTCCTTCCGCCTTCTTCGGACTGTGCGTCTTCATGGCCGTGGCATGCGATAAGGGATCAGCTGACGCCGCACAGTCTGAAGCGGGTGTAAGAATCCTAGCGAGAGGCGAACATATGTACTGCGCCAGGCCATGAATCCCAGCCCCGCAGTGTTTTAACAATGTTAAGACACTGCGGGGCTGGGATTCATGGTCATCGCAAACCGCAACGGCCGACATTACATGATGTCAGAGGATGGGCAGCGCTAACAGCGCAAGGCCAAGGGATAACACAAAAAGCGCAGACTCCTGTGCAACAAATAACGATGCTCAGGAGGCCACGCAAAGCACCAAGGTGGCATTTTTGCCAGCTGTACTGCGTCTCTTTACGAAGGGAACTCACGCCTCAAAATTAGTTTGACTGTGTAAGGGCCTAAATGTTATACGTGTTCCTTTCAGCGTGTGCAAGGAGCAAAATTAAAAGAGCAACCTTTGACTTGTGCAGCATTACTGCTGCATAAGCTGTGGCTCTTCTACTTTTTAACACCTGAGGGGGGGTTAAAGGTTACCTTTGAAATTGGTTCAATTAGGCTTCGGCCTACACTCCGCTCCCTCTCCTCCTCCTGCTGACCCTGGGCTCTAACACCGCCAGTAGGGGCCCAGATGTGCTGGCTGCACAGAGCCAAACACCTCGCCAATGTGTCAGTGGGGTTCAGCACCGCCAGCTGTTCCCCTGCTGTGTAGCTGGCAACGTGTCCTGCAACTGCCACGCAGACACAACAGACCCAAAGCTGCCGCCAGTGCAGGCTTCGGCCTACACTCTGCTCCCTCTCCTCCTCCTGCTGACCCTGGGCTCTAACACCGCCAGTTGGGGCCCAGATGTGCTAGCTGCACAGAGCAAAACACCAGCCAATGTGTAAGTGGGGTTCAGCACCGCCAGCTGTTCCCCTGCTGTGCAGCCGGCAACGTGTCCTGCAACAGCCACGCAGACACAAGAACTGAACTTGAAGGGAACCTGTCCCCCCTCCCCCAGGCGTTTGTATGTTTTACAGCCACCTTGTACAGCAGTAATGCTGCATGTGTGCAAGGTGGCTCATAAACTTATTCTCCTCGCACATGTGGAACAGAAAACACGTCTAAAATGTGTCCTCTGTGTGACCATTAAAACGTCTCTGAGGTGTGACTTTCCTTTGTAATGACACACAGCAACCCCCGTGGTAGCACTGCCCGTCTTCTGACACCATTGTTTGGCTGGCTGCGCCTCTGCGGCAGCCCTGCCCGACACAACGCCCCTCGGTGTCTTATTTATTTTGACTGCGAGGGTGTGATTGACGGGCATGAGCAGTGCATATCTTCGCCTGTTGTCACTCATCTCCTTCCGTCTTCTTCAGACTGTGCGGCTTCATGGCCGTGGCATGCGATAAGGGATCAGCTGACGCCGCACAGTCTGTAGCAGGTGTAAGGACCCGAGCGAGAGGCGAACATATGTACTGCGCCAGGCCATGAATCCCAGCCCCGCAGTGTGAAATACTGTAAAGACACTGCGGGGCTGGGATTCATGGGCATCGCGAACCGCACCAGCTGACATGAAATGATGTCAGAAGATGGGCAGCGCATGGCCAAGGGATAACGTAACAACACAGACTCCTGTACAGCAAAATGCGATGCTCAGGAGGCCGCGCCAAGCACCAAGGTGTGATTTTTGACATCTGGGCTGCATCTCATTACGAAGGGAACTCTCGCCTCCAACACAGTTTGACTGTATAAAGGGCTTAATGTTATACGTGTTTCATTCAGCGTGTGCAAGGAGAAAAATTAAAAGAGCAACCTTTGACTTGTGCAGCACTACTGCTGCATAAGGTGTGGCTCTTCTAGTTTGTAACCCCTGAGGGGGGGTTAAAGGTTACCTTTAAAATTGGTTCAATTAGGCTTCGGCCTACACTCTGCTCCCCCTGCAGAGCCTTGGCTCTAACACCGCCAGTTGGGGCCCGGTACTGCTAGCTGCACAGAGAAAAACACCAGCCAATGTGTCGGTGGGGTTCAGCAACGCCAGCTGTTCCCCTGCTGTGTAGCCGGCAACGTGTCCTGCAACAGCCACGCAGACACAAAGCTGCAGCCAGTGCAGGCTTCGGCCTACACTCTGCTCCCTCTCCTCCTGCTGACCCTGGGCTCTAACACCGCCAGTTGGGGCCCGGTACTGCTAGCTGCACAGAGAAAAACACCAGCCAATGTGTCAGTGGGGTTCAGCACCGCCAGCTGTTCCCCTGCTGTGTAGCCGGCATCGTGCCTGCAAAAGCCACGCAGACACAAGAACTGAAATTGAAGGGAACCTGTCCCCCCTCCCCCAGGTGTTTGTATGTTTTACAGCCACCTTGTACAGCAGTAATGCTGCATGTGTGCAAGGTGGCTCATAAACTTATTCTCCTTGCCCATGTGGAACTGAACACGTCTAAAATGTGTCCTCTGTGACCATTTAACCGTCCCAGAGGAGTGACTTTCCTTTGTAATGACACACTGCAACCCCCTTGGTAGCGCTGCCCGTCTTCTGGCATCATTGTTTGGTTGCCTGCGCCTCTGCGGCCGCCCTGCCCCACACAACGCCCCTCGGTGTCTTATTTATTGGGACTGCGAGGGTGTGATTGATGGGCATGAGCAGTGCATATGTTCGCCTGTCCCTCATCTCCTTCCGCCTTCCTCAGACTGTGCGGCTTCATGGTCGTGGCATGCGATAAGGGATCAGCTGACGCCGCACAGTCTGAAGCGGGTGTAAGGACCCGAGTGTGAGAGGCCAACATATGTACTGCGCCAGGCCATGAATCCCAGCCCCGCAGTGTTTTAACTATGTAAAGACACTGCGGGGCTGGGATTCATGGTCATCGCGAACCGCACCGGCCGACATTAAATGATGCCAGAAGATGGGCAGCGCTAACAGCGCAAGGCCAAGGGATAAAACGACAGCGCAGACTCCTGTACAGCAAATAACAACGCTCAGGAGGCTGCGCCCAGCACCAAGGTGGGATTCTTGACATCTGTGCTGCGTCTCATTACGAAGGGAACTCCCGCCTCCAACACAGTTTGACTGTATAAAGGGCTAAATGTTATACGTGTTTCATTCAGCGTGTGCAAGGAGAAAAATTAAAAGAGCAACCTTTGACTTGTGCAGCACTACTGCTGCATAAGCTGTGGCTCTTCTAGTTTGTAACACCTGAGGGGGGGTTAAAGGTTACCTTTAAAATTGGTTCAATTAGGCTTCGGCCTACACTCTGCTCCCCCTGCAGAGCCTGGGCTCTAACACCGCCAGTTGGGGCCCGGTACTGCTAGCTGCACAGAGAAAAACACCAGCCAATGTGTCAGTGAGGTTCAGCACCGCCAGCTGTTCCCCTGCTGTGTAGCCGGCATCGTGTCCTGCAACAGCCACGCAGGCACAACAGACCCAAAGCTGCCGCCAGTGCAGGCTTCGGCCTACACTCTGCTCCCTCTCCTCCTCCTGCTGACCCTTTGCTCCAACACTGCTAGTTGGGGCTCTAGGAAGACAAGCTTGAATAGGTCCCCATCCTTGTTCCAGCACCGTTAGCTGGTTCCGGGCTGAGCCTTTGGCTGAGGTGCCTCCTTCTGGGTATCCGAGTTCCACCAACATCAGGTGGTCCTTGGTAGTGCTTTCAGGCATGGGTACCTCCTGCTTAGTAACCGGGTTCCAGTAACGTCAGCTGGTCCTCGGTAGTTCCATTGGCTCTTGGACCTTCGGCTACCCATCCGGGTTCCAGCACCGTCAGCTGGTTCTCGGCAGTGTCTTTTGCTCTTGTACCTTCTGCTTCCCATCCTGGTTCCAGAACTGTCAGCTGGTTCCGGGCAGAGCCTTTGGCTTAGGTGCCTCCCTCTGGGTATCCGAGTTCCACCAACGTCAGGTGGTCCTTGGTAGTGCTTTCAGGCACGGGTACCTCCTGCTTAGTAACCGGGTTCCAGTAACATCAGCTGGTCCTCGGTAGTTCCATTGGCTCTTGGACCTTCGGCTACCCATCCGGGTTCCAGCACCGTCAGCTGGTTCTCGGCAGTGTCTTTTGCTCTTGTACCTTCTGCTCCCCATCCTGGTTCAAGTACCGTCAGCTGGTTCCAGGCAGAGCCTTTGGCTTAGGTGCCTCCCTCTGGGTATCCGAGTTCCACCAACGTCAGGTGGTCCTTGGTAGTGCTTTCAGGCATGGGTACCTCCTGCTTAGTAACCGGGTTCCAGTAACGTCAGCTGGTCCTCGGTAGTTCCATTGGCTCTTGGACCTTCGGGTAGCCATCCGAGTTCCAGTTCCATCAGCTGTTTCTCGGCATTTTCTCAGCCTTCTTGTACCTTCTGCTACATTTCCAAGTTCAAGACCCTAAAGACGACGACCCGGAAGACCACCCCTAAGATGACGACGACACCAGAGACGACGACCACTGAGATGACGACGACCCTGGAGACGATGACCCTGAAGACCACCCCGATGACGACGACCCCGGAGACGACGACCCTGGAGACAACGACCCTGGAGATGACGACGACATGGGAGACCGAGAAGCAGAAGAACAAGAGGCTGCAGAACAAAGAGCAGAAGAACATTAAGCATAAGACTAAATATCAGAGCAAAAGATATTATCTAAATTATAAGCAGAAGAAGACTAAGCAGTGTATGGGGGTGAGTCCGTTCCTCCTCGTGGTGCCCCTTGATAAAGCCTGATGCTGCAGGCCAAATTGAACGCGGACAAATGTAACTGTTTTGTGACAGGCAGAACGGAAGATGTAATCTTCAAACTTTTATAGATAACAACTACGGGAATGCCTGTCACAAATAAGAATATGATGAAGAAGTTGAATATGAAAAAGATAATAGTTAAATAAAAAGAATATGAACAATGTAAAAAAAAAAAATATAGGTAGAAGAAGAAGAAGATGAATAAGGTGAAGATAGTTGATGTCAAAGAAGCTGATGATGAGGATAATGAAGAAGAAAGTGGGAGAAGTAAAAAAGAAGGTGAAGGACGTGGAAGTAGTGAAACATCAATATCTGAAAAAAAAAAAAAATAACATAGTCAAAATCTTTCTAACGCCGAACGTCATAAAAAAAAACTATAAAAACCTGCTATTCTATTTGTTTGGGCTAAACCTCTGTGCCTTTAATGTCTCCGCCACCTCCCCAATACATCCTACATTATTCTTAGTTGTTTTCCTTCATGTAGAATTTACCTACAAGGAAAGAAAGGGTTTATTTTAATTCCGATATTTTCGTCCCATTGACTTGCATTGGGATCGGGTATCGGTATCGGATTAGATCCGATACTTTGACGGTATCGGCCGATACTTTCCGATACCGATACTTTCCGATATCGGAAGGTATCGCTTAACACTACTTGTGACTATCCATCATCCTCTTGATTACAGTCCAGAGGTTTCCAATGGGGTTCAGGTCTGGAGAGTAGGCTGATCATGACAGAATTTAGATGCAGTGGTCTCTTAATTTGTGCCAGAGCTGTATATATACAGTACAGACCAAAAGTTTGGACACACCTTCTCATTTAAAGATTTTTCTGTATTTTCATGACTATGAAAATTGTACATTCACACTGAAGGCATCAAAACTATGGATTAACACGTGTGGAATTAAATACTTAACAAAAAAGTGTGAAACAACTGAAATTATGTTTTATATTCTAGGTTCTTCAAAGTAGCCACCTTTTGCTTTGATTTGCACACTCTTGGCATTCTCTTGATGAGCTTCAAAAGGTAGTCACTGGGAATGATCTTCCAACAATCTTGAAGGAGTTCCCAGAGATGCTTAGCACTTTTTAGCCCTTTTGCCTTCACTCTGCGGTCCAGCTCACCCCAAACCATCTCGATTGGGCTCAGGTCTGCTGACTGGGGAGGCCAGGTCATCTGGCGTAGCACCCCATCACTCTCCTTCTTGGTCAAATAGCTCTTACACAGCCTGGAGGTGTGTTTGGGGTCATTGTCATGTTGAAAAATAAATGATGGTCCAACTAAACGCAAACTGGATGGAATAGCATGCCGCTGCAAGATGCTGTGGTAGCCATGCTGGTCAGTATGCATTCAATTTTGAATAAATCCCCAACAGTGTCACCAGCAAAGCACCCCCACACCATCACACCTCCTCCTCCATGCTTCACAGTGGGAACCAGGCATGTAAAGTCCATCCATTCACCTTTTCTGCGTCGCACAAAGACACAGTGATTGGAACCAAAGATCTCAAATTTGGACTCATCAGACCAAAGCACAGATTTCTACTGGTCTAATGTCCATTTCTTGTGTTCTTTAGCCCAAACAAGTCTCTTCTGCTTGTTGCCTGTCCTTAGCAGGGGTTTCCTAGCAGCTATTTTACCATGAAGGCCTGCTGCACAAAGTCTTCCCTTAACAGTTGTTGTAGAGATGTGTCTGCTGCTAGAACTCTGTGTGGCATTGACCTGGTCTCTAATCTGAGCTGCTGCTAACCTGTGATTTCTGAGGCTGGTGACTCGAATAAACTTTTCCTCAGAAGCAGAGGTGACTCTTGGTCTTCCTTTCCTGGGGCGGTCCTCATGTGAGTCAGTTTCTTTGTAGCGCTTGATGGTTTTTGCCACTGCACTTGGGGACATTTTCAAAGTTTTCCCAATTTATCGGACTGACTGACCTTCATTTCTTAAAGTAATGCTGGCCACTCGTTTTTCTTTACTTAGCTGTTTTTTTCTTGCCGTAATACAAATTCTAACAGTTCATTCAGTAGGACTATCAGCTGCGCATCCACCAGACTTCTGCTCAACACAACTGATGGTCCCAACCCCATTTATAAGGCAAAAAATCTCACTTATTAAACCTGACAGGGCACACCTGTGAAGAGAAAACCATTCCCGGTGACTACCTCTTGAAGCTCATCAAGAGAATGCCAAGAATGTGCAAAGCAGTCATCAGAGCAAAAGGTGGCTACTTTGAAGAACCTAGAATGTAAGACATATTTTCAGTTGTTTCACACTTTTTTGTTAAGTATATAATTCCACATGTGTTAATTCATAGTTTCGATGCCTTCAGTGTGAATTTACAATTTTCATAGTCATGAAAATACAGAAAAATCTTTAAATGAGAAGGTGTCCAAACTTTTGGTAGTACTGTATATATATATATATATATATATATATATATATATATGTATATATATACCGTATATACTCGAGTAGAAGCCGACCTGAGTATAAGCCGACCCCCCTAACTTTGCCACAAAAAACTGGGAAAACTTATTGACTCGAGTATAAGCCTAGGGTGGAAAATGCAGCAGCTACCGGTGAATTTCAAAAATAAAAATAGATGCTCCATACCATTCATTATTGCCCCATAGATGCTCCATATAAAGCTGTGCCATATATAATGCTCCATACCATTGATTATTGCCCCATATATTATCCATATATAGCTGTGCCATATAGAATGCTCTGCACCATTCATTATGGCCCCATAGATGCTCCATATAAAGCTGTGCCACATATAGAATGCTCTGCACCGTTCATTATGGCCCTATAGATGCTCCATATAAAGCTGTGCCCCATATACAATGCTCTGCCCCGTTCATTATGGCCCTATAGATGCTCCATGTAAAGCTGTGCCATATATGCTCTGCACCGTTCAGTTTGGCCCCATAGATGTTCATTATAAATCTGTTCCCTATATGCTCTGCACTGTTCAGTTTGGCCCCATAGATGCTCCTAATATAGCTGTGCCCTATATGCTCTGCACCGTTCAGTTTGGCCCCATAGATGCTCCTTATAAAGCTGTGCCCCATATACAATGCTCTGCACCATTCAGTATGGCCCTATAGATGCTCCTTATAAAGCTGTGCCATATATAATGCTCTGCACCGTTCAGTATGGCCCTATAGATGCACCTTATATAGCTGTGCCCTATATGCTCTGCACCGTTCAGTTTGGCCCCATAGATGCTCATTATAAAGCTGCCCCATATGGAATGCTCTGCAGCGTTCAGTTTGGCCCCATAGATGCTCCACATAAATCTGTGCCATATATAACGCTGCTGCTGCTGCAATAAAAATAACAAAACACATACTCACCTCTCTTGCTTGCAGCTCCCCAGCGTCCTAGTCCGCACTGACTGATCAGGCAGAGGGCGCCGCGCACACTATATGCGTCATTGCGCCCTCTGACCTGAACAGTCAGAGCGGAGAGACGCCGGGAAGACAGAGCGGCGCCCGGCGTGTGGATCGTGGACAGGTAAATATGCAATACTTACCTGCTCCCGGCGTCCCGCTCCTTCCTCCGGACAGCTGGTCTCCGGGTGCCGCAGCCTCTTCCTCTATCAGCGGTCACCGGCACCGCTGATTAGAGAAATGAATATTCATTTCTCTAATGAGCGGTCCCATGTGACCGCTGTACAGGGGAAGAGCTGCGGCACCCGAAGACAGTGTGACGGGCAGGGGGAGCGTCAGGATCGCCGGGACTAGGTAAGTATGCCTCAGCGCTCTCTCCACCTTACCCGCCGACCCTGCCACAGACCGTGACTCGAGTATAAGCCGAGAGGGGCACTTTCAGCCCAAAAATTTGGGCTGAAAATCTCGGCTTATACTCGAGTATATATGGTATATATATATATATATATATATATATATATATATATATATATATATTTATATATATGTATATATATATATATATATATATATATATATATATATATATATGGTATATATATATATATATATATATATATATATATATATATATACACATACTGTATATATACACAGTGGGCTTGGAAAGTATTCAGACCCCTTTACTTTTTCACTCTTCACTAGTGTTGAGCATTCCGATGCTGCAAGTATCGGGTATCGGCCGATACTTGCTGTATCGGAATTCCGATACCGGGATTCCGATACTCTTGTGGTATCGGGTATCGGGTATCGCAACAACATTAATGTTAAAATGTGTAAAAGAGAGAATTAAAATAAAAAATATCGCTATCCTCACCTCTCCGACGCAGCCGGGACTTCAGCGAGGGAACCGGCAGCGTTGTTTGTTTAAAATTCGCGCTATTACTTGGTTACGTGAATTCCCGGCTTGTGATTGGTCAGGTCGGCCATGTTGCCGGGACGCGGACCAATCACAGCAAGCCGTGACGAAATTACGTCACGGCTTGCTGTGATTGGTCCGCGTCCCGGCAATATGGCCGCCCTGACCAATCACAAGCCGTGACGTCACGGGAGGCTGGACACGCGCCCATTTTAAAATGAGCGCGTCCAGCCTCCCGGCTTGTGATTGGTTGACCGCGGCGCAACCAATCACAAGCCGTGACGTCACGGAAGGCTGGACACGCGCCCATTTTAAAATGAGCGCGTGTCCAGCCTCCCGTGACGTCACGGCTTGTGATTGGTCAGGGCGGCCATATTGCCGGGACGCGGACCAATCACAGCAAGCCGTGACGTAATTTCGTCACGGCTTGCTGTGATTGGTCCGCGTCCCGGCAACATGGCCGACCTGACCAATCACAAGCCGGGAATTCACGTAACCAAGTAATAGCGCGAATTTTAAACAAACAACGCTGCCGGTTCCCTCGCTGAAGTCCCGGCTGCGTCGGAGAGGTGAGTATAGCGATATTTTTTATTTTAATTCTTTCTTTTACACATTTATATGGTTCCCAGGGCCTGAAGGAGAGTTTCCTCTCCTTCAGACCCTGGGAACCATCAGGGATACCGTCCGATACATGAGTCCCATTGACTTGTATTGGTATCGGGTATCGGTATCGGATTGGATCCGATATTTTGCCGGTATCGGCCGATACTTTCCGATACCGATACTTTCAAGTATCGGACGGTATCGCTCAACACTACTCTTCACTCTTTGTGTCATTACAGCCATTTGGTAAATTTAAAAAAGTTCATTTTTTTTTCTCATTAATGTACACTCTGTGCCCCGTCTTGACTGAAAAAAACAGAAATGTAGTATTTTTTGCAGAAATGTGTCATTTTACATTGAACAGGTTTTCACCTTTTTTGGATAACCAACATATGCTGTATAGTTATACAAGAAAGTCATTAATCCCAAACTAAATAAATGTAACTTTTTTAATCTTTCTTCGTATCTAATGTACTTCATCCCTTATCACTTTTGTGGCTTGTCATTGCACGAGTTCAGGGCACTTGCTCTATGAGTTTGTGCCAAGAAATGAATTGCATATTTCAGATGAAGCTTTGTAATGATAATGCTTTTGTAAAGCAGATATATTACATTCATGTCCCACAATTCAATGACAGTTTTAATGCATGGTAGTATCCTGCTGGCCTGTGAAGCAGCTGATTGACATTGTATGCTTTTAACTTGTCTATGACCTACATGTACACTCAGCTATTTCTCTTGAAGTGACTGTTTAAGTTTTAATACCTCTAAGGGTACCGTCTCACAGTGGCACTTTGGTCTCTACGACAGCACGATCCGTGACGTTCCAGCGATATACATACGATCTCGCTGTGTCTGACACGCAGCAGCGATCAGGGACCCTGCTGAGAATCGTACGTCGTAGCAGATCGTTTGAAACTTTCTTTCGTCGTCAAGTGTCCCGCTGTGGCGGCATGATCGCATCGTGCAACAAAGGTGTGCACGATATTGTATACGATGTAATGGGTGGAGGAGCTTGATACGTAGGAGCGCCAAATTCTCCACCTCCTGTGTGCTGATTGGGTGGTACAATACTGTGCGCTCATTCGACAGACGTAGTACTATTGTTCCCGACCGATAAAACCGGAGCTGTCGAGCGCTGTAAGACGCATGGTGCATTAAAGTGATAAGCACCCCCATGAAATCACAATTGTCAAGATGGCCTGTTATTTATGAGCATATTCTATGTACTGTAATATTCTACATTGATTAGTGGTAAGAATTAATGATGAGCTAGCACTAAAATGTTCGGGTACTTGTTAATCCAATCAAGCAAATTGTAATGCTCAGGTGCTCGACCCAAGCATGAGTAAAGTGTATAATGCAAGTCAAAGGGAAATTTGAGCATATTTCGAGCTCCTCCAACCCCCCCCCCCTCCCCCCGAGGTCTGGAGTGGGTCTAAAAATTGCTGCAAAAAAATGGAAATTTCACTTAAATAGCATGGGAAAAAAATGGGGATAACACCTGGAAGCATCGTTGCATCCCAGGTTGGTGTTTTGAACAATGTTGTCAGAGTATTACTCCACTTTTACTAACTATCAATAAACCATATAAAACTGCAGTAAATATGAATTTGACTGGAAAAAAAGTTAAGAAACAAAACATTCTTTTCAGGATATTTAATTTTATATAAGGCAAAATATATAAGATAAAAAAAAATGTTCCTCCACACCTTGGGCTAAGTTCACACGCAGTGCTTTTTTATCTTTCTTTTTGCACATTTGCATTGCTTTCAATGGTGAAAACAAAATTCAACAGGAAATGTCATTTTATTATTTTCATACCTTTTCTGGCCATGTGGTGTGTGAGACAGATTTTTTTGTATATGACAGCCACAAACTCTGGGAGAACGCAAGCAACCCTGCCAGCGTTAATGAATTTCTGAGTACAGATTACCATAACAAACATGAATGTCTATGAATGTATGTAAAAAAGCATCAGGAAAGGCAATAATCCATGACTAGAGTACTAGATGCCTGTCATACGCTATACCTAATGCTATGCCTCACCGTAGATGAAGTACAGATAAGAGCCTTATTTTTATAATTGAGTATAATCCATTTTAATGATCCCTGAAAAAAGTGATACATTTAACCCCCTTCACCCCGAAGCCTGTTTTCACCTAACTGACAGGGCCAATTTTTACAATTCTGACCACTGTCACTTTATGAGGTCATAACTCTGAAACGCTTCAACGGATCCTGGTGATTCTGAGACAGATTTCTCCGGACATATTGTACTTTATGATAGTGGTAAAACTTCTTCGATATGACTTGCATTAATTTGTGAAAAAAATGGAAATTTGGAGAAAATTGTGAAAACCTGACACAGTGCAGGAAGCTTGCCGATGCCTGCTCTATGCAGGCGCTCACAAGCCACCTCACTGAAGGACCCCGTGCCCATTTTGTATCCGGGGGTCTCCATGGAGACCATGAGACAAACGCGATCATATCGTGTTATTCTCATGTCTACTGACAGCGGCATCAGAGGGGTTAAATGCTCGCGATTGGTGCTAGCACCAATCATGGGCATTGCAGCGGGGTGTCAGCTGTCGCATGCAGCTGACACCCGCACCCGATCACCGCGGCGCTCAGCGTGAGACCGCGGTGATCGTGCGCTGTACTAGTACTGCGGCTGGAACAATTGCAGTTGCCGCAGCGCCTTGCTAGTACGGGGCATGGCACAAAGGGGTAATGTAGCCGCATCAAGAACTGTTACTTCACAAACATTGCTGTGAAATATAATGGAACATTTCACATCCACTTAAGTCATGATCATGATCTTCTGTTCTTACTATACTGTACAAACTCTCCTGTCCTGGCTAGGAAATCCTGTATGCAGTGTGAGATCTCCTTACGTGATGACCACCTGACAGCCAAAACAAGGCACTGGATCATAAAACTAATAGAACAAACTGGCTCTTTTGGTTTCCAACAATTTTCTCTCAACTTGAAGGTGGAGTCTCAGAAAAGCTTCTAATAGCAGTAACCATTGCTATGGAGTGGGTCTCCTACACAGGTAAAGCATATGCACTAAGTGCAAGGGAAGCCAAAAAATATAAAGAAGGAGGCACTCCAGTACCCTTTTGAAAAAAACGTAATGGAGGGCATCATAAAACAGTTTTTTTCCCATTATTAAATGGTGGGTATCTTGGACTGGTAATGTGGATGCACTAAGTGCATGGGCTGAAAAACATTTACCCCTGGGGGGTATACGTGCGAGGGGCAATAATTAAATATTTCCCCTGACCCACTTTTATTTATCACAGTATCCTGAAACTGCACATGTGTAATGATATGTCTCTATAGGTTATGTGCCAATTAGCAACTTAGAACTGATAACGGTCTTGATTTAACAGGTGCTGAAGTGATATGAGTTTGATAATGGAGCCAGTGGAACACATGGCAGTCATCAAGTTCCTTTACTTGAAAGGCTGCACACCAATGAGATGTTAGATGAGAAGAAAGAGGTTAATGGTGATGATTACCCATCAAATGATGTAGTCAAGAACTGGCATAGTCAATTCAAATGTGGTCAGACTTTGATACAAACAGCTCTAATTTCAGGGAGACCCCACTCTGCTATTGATGAATACACCATCCAGCAAGTGGAGGTTGCCATTTTGGAAAATCACAGGGTAACCATTTGCCACCTAGCCCAAAATGTCAAAACTAGTGTGAGGTCTGTGGAAAAAAAAAATCTAAGACCATCTTCACATGCTTAAGGTATGCGCTCGCTGGGTTCCCCAGGTGCTCACACTTTTCCAGAAGCAGGAAAGAGTCGAATGCTCTCAAGCTCCATTGATGATGTGCCATGGAAACCAGGAGGAATTTTTCAACAGACTGACCACAGGATGAAAGCTGGGTCCATCACTATGATCCTGAGACTAAAGTTCATTTGATGCAATGGAAGCATCATGACTCACTGCCTCCAAAGAAGGCATGTGCTCAACCCTTGGCAGGCAAGGTCATGCTCACAGTATTTATTTTCAGACCAGCATGGACTAGTATTGATGGATTTCCTAGAAAAGGGTACAATGATCACTGGGGCATACTGTGCTTCACTGCTGCAAAAATAGTCTGAGGCCATGAAAACAAAGAGACGTGGCTTGTTCACCACAGGGAAATTTTTAATAAAGGCCCCTCATGTATACCAAAGGATGTTCCAGGTAGGCCTCTAAAATTTGTTAATGTAGACATCATAAACACCCTTTAAAAAATTTATAGCGAGGGTAGCAGGATCACCCTGCTGATATGGTGGTGGCGAAGGAGAAGGGCGACACAAAAAATATGAAATCCTTGAGCATATACCCATGTTTGGGTGACAAGGTGTGCATGGGAACCAAAAAAAGCAAAACAAACACTGGATTTGAGCTTATGTTATGCTGCTATCATCCAGTGGTGTATAGAAGTCTGGCCCAATCCAGTCCTTGTTCATTTTGATAAGTGTCAGCCTGACAGCATATTTAGTTGACAGGCAAATGCACCTATCAGTTATAATACCCCAGGTGGCACTAAAAACCCACTCTGTCAAAATGCTAGCAGCAGGGAAGCTCAGGACTTCCAAGGCATAGACACTTCATGCCATGTATTTAGCTTGGAAACCAAATAGTTGGTTAGAGGTGAATCATGGAGGATGCTCGTTTGGTCAGCAAGGTACTCCTTCAGCATCTTCCAAAACGTTTCCCTCTTCGTCAGAGTACTCTGCACATCAAGGCCTGGGTGCTGGGAGGATCTAAGAAAACTGTTCCAGACCTTTTGAGAGTGTTCCCTTGCCTCTGCTGCATCTGGTGTGTGTCTCCTTGGTCTCCACTCCTTAAATGTCCAAGGAACTGTGACCTCTGCCAACAGTGTTGTCAGATGGAAATTATTTTAATAATTCTTTAACTAGGGCCCTCTGGCACTGAAACATTTTATTAGATCTCTCTACCACAGGAAGGAGAAATGTAAAGTTCTATTTGTACTGTGGGTCTAGAAGGGTGACCAACCAGTAATTAGTGTTGACCAAAATGCCTACAATGCGATGGTCACGGGAAAGGCAGTGGAACATAAACTCAGCTACATGTGCCAGACTGCAGACAGCCAAGACTTTCCTGTCCCCACCTAGAGGACAACTGTCCATGTTGTCCTCCTCATCCTCAATCTCCTCCTTATCTTCTATCTCATCCTTGTCTTCAGGCCATCCATGCTGAACAGACGAGATAAAGGTGGTGTGGGTACCACCGTCTATAGTGCAAGCAACCAGCTCCTATTCCTCGTCCTCATCCTCCTCATTATCACCCAATCCACATTAAAAAGATGAAATTAGGCTGGGCTGTGTAGCATGACTCAGTATAGTTTCTTGCTCCCTCTCAACTTGCTCTGCCTGCAAAGTCTCCTCTTTATTTGTGAGCAGTGAGCATTTCAGTAGACAGAGTAACGGGATGGTAATGCTGATTATGGCATCATTGCCACTTATCATCTTGGTCGAGTCCTCAAAGTTTTGTAGAACCCACACAGATGTTAGACATCCATGCCCACTCGCCAACTCTTATGTATGGAAGCTAACTGTGATACTGATGGGCATGGTGTAGCTGGTATTCAACTATTGCCCTCTGCTTCTCATAAAGCCGTGCCGACATATGTAACCTTGAGTTTCAATGCATGGTGACATCGCACACCAGTCAGCAAGCTGGAAGTTGCAAACACTGCTGCAGCACTGCCAGGGCAGCAACAGCTGTAGCTGACTTGCGGAAGAGGGCACACATGTGGCATACTTTGACAAGTAGCTCAAGCACCTCTAGGTACAGTAGGTTTTTATAAACTGTTGAACCACTAAGTTGAGCATGTGGGCCAGACTTGGTACATGTGCGAGGTTGCCAAGCTTCAGAGCCACCACCAGGTTGCGGTTACTGTCACATATGACCATACCAGGCTGTAGGTTTAGGGGCGAGAGCCACAGATCAGTCTGGTCTGTTAGAACTGTCAACAATTCCGCGGCAGTGTGTGGTTTGTTACTTAAGCAGATTAGCTTCAGCAGAGCTTGCTGACACATGGCCAAGGCAGTGCTGCAGTGCTTTCAGCTTGCGACTGATGTTGACATTTCTGAGAGGGAGGGTGAGGCGAAGCAGGTTCATGTGCTTCTGTAGAAGGTGGGGGCAACCCTAATTGAACCAGGGCCCTCAATCTTTGGTGTCAGTAACATGTGCTCCATCCCACGGTCCGACCGAGTCCCGGCTTCCACAAGGTTCACCCAGTGTGTCATCAGGGAAAAGTGACGTCACTGGACACAAGCACTTGGCCACGTGTCCATAGTTAAGTTGACCTTCCCAGTAACAGCATTGGTCAGATCATGGAAGATGTTATGAGACATGTGCTTGTGTAAGGCAGTGACGGTACACTGGGAGAAATGGTGCCGGCTGGAGACCAAGTGCCAAGGGAAGTCACCACCATGAGGTGGCATGGCAGATGTTGCAAATGGCCTTTTTTGGGTTAACTTGACTGTCTTTAAAAACCGTCTGTGCACTGCTGTCCTCACTCTGCATATCACCTTCCCAGTTTGGGTAACTAACTTCACCCTCTACCACCTCATCTTCCATTTTTTTTTTGAAAGCACAATAAATGCCATATACAATTTTACTACTGAGACAAAATTGCAGTACTACTATTGCAGAAAAAATTGCACACCTGAGATAGACTGGTTACACTGCAGGAGCAATATAGTTATGTTATTGAGATTCATCCAAGTCTAGCTGTATTCTTTTGACACACAATTGCCACAGTAAAAATGGTGCATAATATTTCCCTGCTCAGAACAATTTACAAGATTAAGAGCAAAAAGATTACTATTACTTCTGAGAATGGGTTTTGATATGAGTTGCAGGCTGCAGCATGAAGGATGTGCAATTCATCCTATCCTGTCCTACACAATCCCGTCAGCACAATCTTCCCCTAAGTGCTGCTACAGCAGTATTACTGTTGATTATAATTATCCCTAAGAAGGGCTGTTGTTGTATTTGAAAGAAATGTAAATGTGGTTGAATCCCTGCCTATAAGCAGCTACAATTCTTTCCCTGTTTGAGAAGCACCTCTGCCTGCTCTGCCTGTTTTCGGGGTACAGTGTGACCACTATAGTGTCATGGGTCTTATATAGACCAGATGACACTATGCGGCCAGCCAATCACAGTAATGTCACAACCAAGATGGCTACGGCATTACAGTGACTGGCAGGCAATCCCCACATGTTTATTGGCTGTCTATAAAGTGCCAAACATGCGGTGTGGGGACTCAAGCTCCCACTCGAGCATTAAAAAAACACTCGCTGAGTAACAAGCATCTTGAGCACACTGATGCTCGCGCAAGTAACGTGTAGTGACGAGCACGCTCACTCATCACTAGTAAAAATCCCATGTTTATTATTAATCATAAATAGGGTAGATACTGTTAGGTGTCGAGTTCCCACCTCTGCACAGGGGGAATCTCGAGCCATCTCCACTGCGGTCTCCCATCCTTCTCCAGCCGCAGTGGAGCCTGCTCAGCGGAGACGTCAGTCTCAGCGTCTGACTCAGGCAGAAACTCTGCGCCTGGTTACTGCTGTTCTTCCAGGTTCTGCCATTAAGACCATTGCTGGGCAGCGGCGAGCAGATGCTTTTGGGACTAAGTCCTGCTTTTCACCTTCTGAGCATGCCCAAGGTGAGATCTCTTATTGGAGGTCGAGGGTCACATGCTTTGATACTGCAGCAAAACCCATTGGTCCTCCAGGAAGGTCCTGAAGGTGCTCAGGCTCTGTGGTAGCCTGTCATTGGTCCTTCTTGGAAGGTCATGTACCTGCTGCAGCTATAAAGGGTTCGCATGGCTGCACGGCCATGCGCTAGTATCAAATCTGTTATGTGCATGCGCCAGTGTGGTCACATTTATGTGTGCTCAGGGACTCGGCTGAAATAAGCCCCTAGAATGCCGCCACCTCCGGCGAGGTGATTGTGTGCGTGGATTTAGGGCCCCAGCTGAAATAAGCCCCTAGAATACCGGCTCCTCCAGTGAGGAGATTGTATGTTTGCGTGACCACAGACTGCCTTCAGCTCAGCAGTTAGCTGTGAACTCCTGTGGGGTTAACAGGGCACAGCGTCTTGTTTCCGTGCAACTCTGTGAAGTAACAGAGTTCGCTTAAACCGCCATATAGTGCCATCATTTGCTAGCAGCAGGTTCCTCCTGCACGGTGGACCCCGGGCTGCGAACGCACCAATAATAACATCTATATTTACTTTGCGTTCCGCTAGCCCTAACAGATACTAATACTTACAGAACTAAACTTAACATGCTTCACAAGTAGGGAGGGACCACTCTAGTCACCATCACTCTCTGAAGATCATGCTTGAGCCAAAATTGATATGTCATTACAGATCATACTTTCAAAGCAAAGACATTTTAGTTTACCCATTATGTAACCCTAAAGTACGGAATAAAATTAAATCATGAAGTTCAGCAATACATCAATAGACTCCACATCCTTCTGCCCTAACTTCTACAGGTCTCTTAAAATTACAAATTCCAGTAACTTTGACATTGTGTTTTCACGGTAAATGCATGTTAGCTTTCACTAACAACATTATCTTCCACATTCTCTGATTTATAGTCCTTTATGAGTCCCTTAAATATTTGTTTCAAATAATAAAGATAAGATTTAAGATTTATATTTTTCACTGTTACAGTATTATATAGGTATAATTGCAAATCTATATGCCATGTCATAGTTATAATAGTGAATACTGAAGCAAAGCTCTATTAAATTTTACATGACACTTTAACTGTGGCTGAGGCCCCTCTAAGGGTACCGTCACACATTGAAATTTTCATCGCTGCGACGGCACGATTCGTGACGTTGCAGCGTCGTATAATCATCGCTCCAGCGTCGTAGACTGCGGTCACACTTTGCAATCACGGCGCTGGAGCGATGCCGAAGTCCCTGGGTAACCAGGGTAAACATCGGGTAACTAAGCGCAGGGCCACGCTTAGTAACCCGATGTTTACCCTGGTTACCAGCGTAAACGTAAAAAAACAAACAGTACATACTCACCCGTCGGTGTCCTTCAGGTCCCTTGCAGTCTGCTTCCTGCTCTGAGTGCAGCCGTACAGTGAGAGCAGATCGCAGCACCGCTGCGCTCTGCTCTCACTTTCCGGCCGGCACTCAGAGCAGGAAGCAGACGGCAAGGGACCTGAAGGACACCGACGGGTGAGTATGTACGGTTTGTTTTTTTACGTTTACGCCTGGTAACCAGGGTAAACATCGGGTTACTAAGCGCGGCCCTGCGCTTAGTTACCCGATGTTTACCCTGGTTACAAGCGAAGACATCGCTGGATCGCTGTCACACACAACGATCCAGCGATGTCAGCGGGTGATCAAGCGACGAAAGAAAGTTCCAAACGATCTGCTACGACGTACGATTCTCAGCAGGGTGTCTGATCGCAGTAGCGTGTCAGACACAGCGATATCGTAACGATATCGCTAGAACGTCACGAATCGTAACGTCGTAGCGATGGAAATTTCAATGTGTGATGGTACCCTAACACCCTTCTTTGCAAACAGGTAATTAATGAGGATCCTCTAATGGATAGCAGATGCAGTCCCATCTCCAGCTTGTGTAAGAATGCAAAATGTGACAAACCTAGCACCTCTTGTAGCAGCTTTGAGCAGAAAAGTATTCCACTCATCAGCCTATCACAGCATGATTCTACCTACCCATATAAATGTAGTATTTCAGCCCAGTAGAGGTGTCATATTAGGCTGGGTTCCCAGCAAAGAAGGTCGCCTTGTCGATGGCTGTTGAGCACACATGGATTGGTCAATATGTGAGCTAAATATTTTCATTTTAACTTTTTTTCTAGAGCAGCAATGCAGTTCTAGTTTTACATATTTCACGTTTGCATACCATAGCGTTACAGAGTGCAGCCTTAATTTGTAAGCTAGGAATAAAGACTTTGAAAGTGCTTTGCCACACCTAAATAACTTAAACCCTGTTTACATATGAGTTAAAATAGTGTTTTATTCAGTTAGAGAGAGAAATAAGACTTAAAAAAACCCTGAAGATTACATCTTTCAATGAGTAACATGACTATACAAACAGTTTGGGGGTGGATTTTTTGTGACCTTCTCCTTCAGTTTCATAAAGGTGATTTGTAAATTTTATGATCAAATTTTTGATGTTGGTTTATGACACATGGATCTCCTACTCACTGTTCATTTGCTTTTGTCAGCTTTGTAAACCTCTTTAAAATCTAGATTAATTCTCTGTGCCAACAGATTCATCCCATCATAAACACTTTTATTATCACTAAAAAAGACTAACTGTATTTTTTACCATGATTGCTTGTTTTTTTAAGTGAAAAATATTGATTACATTCCATATTGAATATTGGTTAGTTTATACAAACAATTTTTAAATACAACTTTGATTATTGATGTACCTGTATGTTATTATTTCAATTTTGTTATAAATCATTGTTCAAATACACACAAAATAAACTATTTCTAATCCATCAGATTTGTTTTAATCTAAGGTTTAATAAAATGTAACAACTTTTTTTTTCCTGAAGCAGAAGGTCATTTGATGTAAACAAAATGCCCCTAGCTAGAGCATAAGTAAATTGCTCACCACAGGGTTAGATTTTAGATGAATTTATCTGAAGCTAAAGATAAATAGCATTGATTTGCAAAGAAAAGGTAACAAACTTTAGTGTAAAACTGTTACTTGTAAAACAATGATAATAAAACTGCACATTGTCTTACAGTGGCATATAATTATTAATTACATATTTGGGAATCTGATTTATTTATTTATTGTGAACAGTTAAGCAAGTTGGAGATAAAATGATCTCTAAAAGACCCAAAGTTAAACATGACACTTTTATTTTGTATTCTAGGGAAAAAATATACTTTTCCATATTTTACATTTTAAAAATTACAAACTTGAAAATTGCCGATGCAAGCGTTTGGTCACCCTTGGAAATTTGTGTGCTCAGACAAGTTTTACCAAGGTTTCAGACATTAATTAGCCTGTTAGCGTTATGGCTTGCTCACTATCACCATTAGGAAAGGCCAGGTGATGCAAATGTCCCAGCTTTATAAAAATCCTGCCTCCTTTAACCTTGTGCCAAAAAAGCAGCAATGGGTTCTTCTAAGCAGCTGCCTAGCACTCTGAAAATTGAAATGGTGGAGGCCCACAAAGCAAGAGAAGGCCATAAGAATATAGCAAAGCATTTGAAAGTTGCCCTTCCTCAGTTCGAAATGTAATTAAAAAATTACAGTTAACAAACAGTAGAGGTCAAAATAAGGTCTCAAAGACCAAGTAATGTTTCAGTGATAGCTGCTCATAGGATAACTGGAAAGGCAAATAAGACTCGCAGCTTGACTGCAAAAGAATTTCAGAAAGATTTAACAGACTTTGGACTTGTGGTACATTGTTCTACTGTTCAGAGACACCTGTACAAATATGGCCTTCTTGGAAAAGTCATCAGAAGACAACATCTCCTGTGCCCTCACAATAAAATTCAGCTTCAGAAGTATGCAAAAGAACATCTTAATAAGCCTGATACATTTTGGAAACAAGTCCAGCTGACCGTTGAAGTTAAAATAGAACTCTTTGGCAACAATAATCAAAGGACTGTGCGAAGAGCAAAGGGCACAGCATTTAAGGAAAAGAACATCTTGCTAACTATTTGGCACAGGGGTAGATGAATCATGCTTTGGGGTTGTGTTGCAGCCAATGACGTGAGAAACATTTCTGGTGTAGATGGAAAAATGAATTCAATTAAATTTCAACAAATTCTTGATTCAAACATAGCATCATCTATAAAAAAAAAAGCTGAAGTTGAAAAGAGGATGACTTCTACAAATGGATAATGATCCTAAACACACATTGGAATCCACAATAGATTACTACAAAAGGCACAGGTGAAGGTTTTACAATGGTTCTCACAGATCCCTGATCTGAACATCATTGAAAATATGTTGCTAGACCTCAAAATAACAGTGCATGCAAGAAGACCCAGGAAACTCACAGAACTGGAATAATTTTCCAAGGAAGAAAGGATAAAAATTGTTCAAACAAAAATTGAAAGACTCTTGGCTGGCTACAATAAGCGTTTTCAAGCTATGATAATTTCAAAAGAGGGTGCTACTAGGTACTAACTACGAAGAGTGTCCAAACTTTGGCATCTGCCCATTTTCCTTTTCACAATTTTCAAAATGTGAAAGATAAATATATATATACAGCGCTGGCAAAAATTAAGAGACCACTGCAAAATGTTAAGTTTGTCTGATTTTTCTTTTTATAGGTATATTTTTGAGTAAAATATAAATTGTTCTTTTATTCTATAAACGCCTGAAAACATGTCTCCGAAGTTCCAAGCAATACATTTTGTATTTATTTTCTGAAAATGAGAAATGGTCAAAATAACAAAAAAATGCATTGCTTGCAAACCTCAAATAATGCAAAAACAGAACAAGTTCATAATCATTTAGAAAAAAACAATACTAATGTTGTAATGATTTAACTCAGGAAGAGTTCAGAAATCAATATTTTGTGGAATAACTATGATTTTTAATCACAGCTTTCATGTGCCTTGGCATGTTTTCCACCAGTCTTTCACACTGCTTCTGGTGCAAAAATGTAAGCAGTAGGGTTAAGCGACTTTTATTTTTATAGGATCGGGTCGGGTTTCACGAAACCCGACTTTCTCAAAAGTCGGGTCGAGTGAAATCGGCCGATCGTATAAAAAAGTCGGGGTCGGCCGAAACACGAAACCCAATGCAGTGCAATGGGATACTATGGTTCCCAGGGTCTGAAGGAGAGGAAATGAGGAATGAGGAATTTAGGACCTGAAAATTACGTCACGGCTTGTGATTGGTCGCTGAGCGGTCACGTGGGCCGCCGCGACCAATCACAAGCCGTGACGTCATCGAAAGGTCTTTCAAGCGCCATTCTTAGGAACGGAAGATGCCGGTTACCAGCGGCGATGTCCAGGCTGCGTCGGATAGGTGAGTATATCAATATTTTTTATTTTAATTCTTTATTTTACACTTAAATGTGGATTCCGATACCGATTTCCGATATCGCAAACATATCGGAACTCGGTATCGGAATTCCGATACCAGATTCAGAAGATCGCCGACCTCATGGCCGACCCCACACAGGGGTCGGGTTTCATGAAACCCGACTTTGCCAAAAGTCGGTGACTTCTGAAAATGGCCGACCCGTTTCGCTCAACCCTAGTAAGCAGTTCTTTGTTTGATGGCTTGTGGCTATCCATCATCCTGTTGATTACATTCCAGAGGTTTTCAATTGGATTCAGGTCTGAAGCTTGGGCTGCCCATGACATGGTTTTAACCCCTTAATCCCATATGATGTACTATCCCGTCAAGGTGACCTGGGACTTAATTCCCAGTGATGGGATAGTACATCATATGCGATCGGCCGCGCTCACGGGGGGAGCGCAGCCGATCGCAGCTGGGTGTCAGCTGACTATCGCAGCTGACATCTAGCACTATGTGCCAGGAGCGGTCACAGACCACTCCTGGCACATTAACCCCTGGCACACTGCGATCAAACATGATCGCAGTGTTCCGGCAGTACAGGGAAGCATCGCGCAGGGAGGGGGCTCCCTGCGTGCTTCCCTGAGACGATCGGTACAAGGCGATGTGCTCACCTTGTACCGAGCATCTGTCACTATACAGTGATGTCCCCCTGGGACAAAGTAAAAAAAAATTTTTAAATGTGTAAAAAAAAAAAAAAATCCCTAAATAAAGAAAAAAAATATATTGTTCCCATAAATACATTTCTTTATCTAAATAAAAAAAACAATAAAAGTACACATATTTAGTATCGCCATGTCCATAACAACCCAACCTATAAAACTGGCCCACTAGTTAACCCCTTCAGTGAACACCGTAAAAAAAAAAAAAAAAAAAAAAAAAACGAGGCAAAAAACAACGCTTTATTATCATACCGCTGAACAAAAAGTGAATAACATGCAATCAAAAAGATGGATATAAATATCCATAGTACCGCCGAAAACGTCATCTTGTCCTGCAAAAAACGAGCTGCCACACAGCATCATCAGCAAAAAAATAAAAAAGTTATAGCCCTCAGAATAAAGTGATGCAAAAATAATCATTTTTTCTATAAAATAGTTTTTATCGTATAAAAGCGCCAAAACATAAAAAATTATGTAAATGAGGTCTCGCTGTAATTGTACTGACCCGAAGAATAAAACTGCTTTATCCATTTTACCAAACGCAGAATGGTATAAACGCTCCCCCCAAAAAGAAATTCATGAATAGCTGGTTTTTGGTCATTCCGCCTCACAAAAATCGGAATAAAAAGCGATCAAAAAATGTCATGTGCCCAAAAATGGTAGCAATAAAAACGTCAACTTGTCCTGCAAAAAACAAGACCTCTGTTATTGTAGACCAAAATATGGAAAAATTATAGGTCTCAAAATATGGTAATGCAGAAAATATTTTTTTGCAATAAAAAGCGTCTTTTAGTGTGACGGTTGCCAATCCTAAAAATCCGCTAAAAAACCCGCTATAAAAGTAAACCAAACCCCCCTTCATCACTCCCTTAGTTAGAGAAACATATTTTTTTTTAAAAAATGTATTTATTTCCATTTTTCCATTAGGGCTAGGGTTAGGGTTAGGGCTAGGGTTAGGATTAGGGTTAGGGCTAGGGTTAGGGCTAGGGTTAGGGTTAGGGTTAGGGCTCAGGTTAGTGTTAGGGATAGGGTTAGGGCTAAGGTTAGGGCTAGGGTTAGGGCTAGGGTTGGGGCTAGGGTTTGGGTTAGGGGTGGGGCTACGGTTAGGGTTGGGGCTAGGGTTAGGGCTACAGTTAGGGTTAGGGCTACAGTTAGGGTTGGGGCTAAAGTTAGAGTTAGGGTTGTGGCTAAAGTTAGGGTTAGGGTCGGGGCTAAAGTTAGGGTTGGGGCTAAAGTTAGGGTTAGGATTTGGATTACATTTACAGTTGGGATTAGGGTTAGGGGTGAGTCAGGGTTAGGGGTGTGGTTAGCGTTATGGTTGGGATTAGGGTTAGAGGTGTGTTTGGGATAGGGTTTCAGTTAGAATTGGGGGTTTCCACTGTTTAGGGACATCAGGGCTCTCCAAACACAACATGGCATCCGATCTCAATTCCAGCCAATTCTGCATTGAAAAAGTAAAACAGTGCTCCTTCCCTTCCGAGCTCTCCCGTGCGCCAAAACAGGGGTTTACCCCAACATATGGGGCATCAGCATACTAAGGACAAATTGGAAAACAAATATTGGGGTCCAATTTCACTTGTTATCCTTGGGAAAATAAAAATTTGGGGGGCTAAAAAACATTTTTGTGGGAAAAAAATAAATTTTTATTTTCACGACTCTGAGTTATAAACTGTAGTGAAACACTTGGGGTTCAAAGTTCTCACAGCACATCTAGATAAGTTCCTTGGGGGGTCTAGTTTCCAATATGGGGTCACTTGTGGGGGATTTCTACTGTTTAGGTGCATCAGGGGCTCTACAAATGCAACGTGATGCCTGCAGACCAATCCATCTAAGTCTGCATTCCAAATGGTGCTCCTTCCCTTCCGAGCTCTGCCATGCGCCCAAACGGTGGCTTACCACCACATATAGGGTATTGGCGTACTTAGAACAAATGGCACAACATCTTTTGTGGTCCAATTTTTTCCCTTACCCTTAGGAAAATAAAAAATTTGGGGCGAAAAAATTATATTTGTGAAAAAATATGATTTTTTATTTTTACGGCTCTGCATATAAACTTCCGTGAAGCACTTGGTGGGTTAAAGTGCTCACCACACATCTATATTAGTTCCTTAGGGGGTCTACTTTCCAAAATGGTGTCACTTGTGGGGTGTGTCCACTGTTTAGGCACATCAAGGGCTCTCCAAAAGCAACATGGCATCCCATCTCAATTCCAGTCAATTTTGCATTGAAAAGTCAAACGGCGCTCCTTCCCTTCCGAGCTCTGCCATGCATCCAAACAGTGGTTTACCCCCACATATGGAGTATCAGCGTACAACAACTTTTGCGGTCCATTTTCTCCTGTTACTCTTGGTAAAATAAAACAAATTGGAGCTGAAATAAATTTTTTGTGAAAAAAAGTTAAATGTTCATTTTTCTTAAACATTCCAAAAATTCCTGTAAAACACCTGAAGGGTTAATAAACTTCTTGAATGTGGTTTTGAGCACCTTGAGGGGTGCAGTTTTTAGAATGGTGTCACACTTGGGTATTTTCTATCATATAGACCCCTCAACATGACTTCAAATGTGATGTGGTCCCTAAAAAATATTGGTGTTGTAAAAATGAGAAATTGCTGGGCAACTTTTAACCCTTATAACTCCCTAACAAAAAAAATTTGGTTCCAAAATTGTGCTGATGTAAAGAAGACATGTGGGAAATGTTACTTATTAAGTATTTTGTGTGACATATCTCTGTTATTTAAGGGCATAAAAATTCAAAGTTGGAAAATTGCAACATTTTCAAAATTTCCTTTTTTTTCCACAAATAAACACACGTTATATCGAATAAATTTTAACACTATCATGAAATACAATATGTTACGAGAAAACAAAAGTCGGAATCGCCAAGATCCGTTGAGGCATTCCAGAGTTATAACCTCATGAAATGACAGTGGTCAGAATTGTAAAACGTGGCCCAGTCATTTTCGTTCAAACCACCCTTGGGGCTTAAGGGGTTAAAGCAGTGGTCTCTTAATTTTTGGCCGAGCTGTATATATATATATGTAAATATATATATATATATATATATATATATATATATATATATATATATATACAGTACAGACCAAAAGTTTTGACACACCTTCTCATTTAAAGATTTTTCTGTATTTTCATGACTATTAAAATTGTACATTCACACTGAAGGCATCAAAACTATGAATTAACACATGTGGAGTTATATACTTAACAAAAAAGTGTGAAACAACTGAAAATATGTCTTATATTCTAGGTTCTTCAAAGTAGCCACCTTTTGCTTTGATGACTGGTTTGCACACTCTTAGCATTCTCTTGATGAGCTTCAAGAGAAAAATCTTTAAATGAGAAGGTGTGTCCAAACTTTTGGTTTATATATATATATATATATATATATATATTGCATAAAATACAAAGGAAGTGTGTCATACTTAACTTTAGCCCTTTTAAAGATCAACTCATCTTCAACTTGCTACACCCCTTAACGTCTAATGTCAGACATAGTCATTGGACGCCTCCCCCCATTTTGGTGCGGGCTCTGGCAATGAGTCCACACCAACCTTTTCCTGCACATGACAGCTGATCTGATCAGTTAACATGTGCCCCTAACAGCTGCGAGTAGAATTGCGATACACGGGAGTCTGTTAACATGTTAATTGCCACTGTAAACAGCAGCATTTGACATGTATGCACAGGAAGCACATCATTAACTCCTCCCATTGTCACATTACCGTTGGTTGCCAATGGGTTGGCATGACAACCAGAGGTCTCATAAAGACCTCTATGGTTGTCACTGCTTTGATTGCTATGAGCGCCGCCTGGTGGTCGGCGATCATAGCAAGTGTGTAATCCTGCTACATACAGGTGATCTGATCATCGCCTGTATGTAGCAGAGCCAATCGAGTTATGGCATATTCTAGTCTCCCTTGGAGACTATTGAAGCATGTCAAAAGTGAAAAAAATGTTTTTAAAAATATTAAAAAATTAAAAAAATATAAAAGTTCAAATCACCCCCCTTTCGCCCCATGCAAAATAAAACAAAAAAAATCAAACATATGCATATGAGTTATCGCCGTGTTCAGAATAGCACGATCTATCAATAGAGAAAAAGAAAAAAATTGTTAAACGGCATAGCAAGAAAAATGTCAAAATGCCAGAATTGTGGGGTTTTTTTTAGCCGTAACATTGCATTAAAATGAAAAGATGACATCTGCACTGAAATGGTATCATTAAAAACATCAGCTCAGCGCACAAAAAATAAGCCCTCACCCAAGACAGATCACAAAAATGGAGACGCTATGGGTATCAGAAAAAGGGATTTTGTTTTTTTTAACAAAGTTTGGAATTCTTTTTCACCGCTTAGATAAAAAAGAACCTAGACATGTTTGGTGTCTATGAACTCATAATGACCTGGAGAATCATAATGACTGGTCAGTTTCAGAATTTAGTGAACCTAGCAAAAAAGCCAAGCAAAAAACCAGTGTGGAATTGCACTTTTTTGCAATTTCACCGCATTTGGAATTTTTTTCCCGTTTTCCAAGTACAAGACATATTAAAACCAATGGTATCGTTCAAAATTACAACTCATCCCACAAAAAATCAAGCCATCACGCAGCCATTTTGACCAAAAAATAAAAAAGTTATTGCCATGGGAACGAGAGCAAAAAAGTGAAAATGCAAAAACGGAAATACCCCTGGTCCTTAAGGGGTTAACTCTTCACAATAAGAGCAGTTTCAATCAGGGGTGCCCAAACGTTTACATAATAACATTGCAATTACATTGTAATTGTTTAAAATAATGTTTTCATTCTGTGAAGGTCTCTGCATTAAAATCAATGTTAAAGGGCCACTGTCACCCCCTCCGGCCGTTATAAACTAAAAGAGCCACCTTATGCAGCAGTAATGCTGCAGTCTAACGAGGTGGCTCTTTTAGTTTTTGATTAAGTTATTACCTCAATAAAGCATTTTAAAAATTGGCCACAAATACCAGATATTGTACCAGGAGGCGGTCCGAATCGTCCTCTATCAATCTTCCAACTGCCGTCACTCTTCTCTTCAGGGCCGATGGTACCCGCCCCCTTCGCGTTGTTGCTTCTTAAATCCGGCGCCTGCGCTGTGCGTGCCTGCCTGGGGCCTGCGCAGTCTTCATTGTCAGTCACATCTCAGATGCCGGGTGCCTGACTGCGCCTGTGCATGCAGTGTGCCCACCCTGTTCCTGAATCCCCGCTCCGCACTGTGTTATTCATTATGCACAGTGCGGGGCTGGGGTTCCTGGGCATGCGCACTACGCTTGTCAGACACTCCCCCGGTCCCCCGCCTTCCAGCGTTGTTCTTTGTGGCTGTTCAAAACGTCGGCAATGAAACCTGTATATTCCGGCAATGCTGGAAGGCGGGGGACCGGGGGAGCATCTGACAAGCACAGTGCGCATGCCCAGGAACCCAAGCCCCGCACTATGCATAATGAATAACACAGTGCGGGGCGGGGATTCCTGGGCATGCGCACTGCGCTGTTCAGGCGCTCCCCCATCTCGGACGCTGTCCCATCTCTGACGCTCCCCCTGCTCCCCCGCCTTCCGGCATTGTTATTTGCGCCTGCCCCAGGCAGGCACGCACAGCGCAGGCGCCGGATTTAAGAAGCAACAGCGCTGAGGGGGCGGGTACCATCGGCCCTGAAGAGAAGAGTGACGGCAGTTGGAAGATTGATAGAGGACGATTCGGACCGCCTCCTGGTACAATATCTGGTATGTGTGGCCAATTTTTAAAATGCTTTATTGAGGTAATAACTTAATCAAAAACTAAAAGAGCCACCTTGTTAGACTGCAGCATTACTGCTGCACAAGGTGGCTCTTTTAGTTTATAACGGCCGGAGGGGGTGACAGTGGCCCTTTAATCACACTCATTCCTCTGTAATTCAAATACAATAATAGTGAAAAAATACATGCGCATCTGCTTACATTGTCACTCTATTTGATTCATTGTTTGTTTCCAGTTTTAAGACTAAAGTGATACATTTTTAAAGATTTATTGCATTATTTGAGCAACAGTATTATTTTAAGATCTATTTATTCTGTGCTTGTTCAGTATATTTGTGGGGCACATGTGGACCACCGTTCCTTTCATTGGCTTAGGAACTGCTCATAAGTGACTGAGAGTAGGTGAGAACATGAACCCTTTATTTTTCTGTTGGCTGTGAGGTGTGGTTCCTGCGATCAGACTATTTTGTAGAGATTCCACATATGCACTTTTTGCCCAATTCCTCAACAGGCCCATTTTCGTGTTTTGTCGAACATGCACTATAAAAATAAGCTAAAATGGGAATTATAACTTACCATGTAGATGTCTCCACCACCATTTCTATGTTTACAGAGTTCCATAAAGCCCATCGGCCGAGGTAGGCAACATAGAGTCAAAAGAAAACTTGGTATCTCTGTTAAAAATGAATTATATATTTATTTGTAATCTTGACATGTTTTTCTTAGAAAAAAATAATTCATCAGACCAGGCCAATTTCTACGATTACTCCATTTCCCAATTCTTTTGCCCAGGTCTCCATGGTAAGTGCTTTAGGAGGTGGACAAGGGGTAGAATGAACATTTTGGTCATTTATTTTCTATGTATATAATTTTGATGTTTTACAGTTTATCAAAGAGTCAAAAAAAAAGTTTAAAGGGGTTTTGAGATTGTATACAGCAGTTTATTACTTAATGAATTTGTGCTTGGTGAAAATAATGCAAGATACTCTACGAGGGTCTTTTTTTATTATTTTGGTTCTAATAAGTTTTTATTGATAAATAACAGTTACAAATAATTCAAGTAATAAATATTATTTTTATAATACAAAAATTAATACAGTAACAATCAACCTGGGAATGAGAAAGAGAGTAAGGGTATGTGCACACGTCAGGATTTCTTGCAGAAATTTCCTGACAAAAACCATACATTTCCGCCAGAAATCTGCATGCATTTTTTTCTGGGTTTTTTTTCACGTTTTTAATGTGTTTTTTATGCTTTTTTTGTGCGTTTTTTTGTGCGTTTTTTCCCAATGCATAGAATAGCGGGAAAAATGCGAAAAATCCCCAAAATTAATGAACATGTTCATTTTTTTACCGCAATGCGTTTTTTTTCACGGAAAAAAATGCATCATGTGCACAAAAATTGCGGAATGCATTCTAAATGATAGGATGCATATGTATGCATTTTTTATGCTTTTTTATAGCGTCTTTGTCGTGAAAAAATGTGAAAAAAATGTGAAAATTACTGAACGTGTGCACATACCCTAAGGACTACAGAAAGGATAAATCTAGAAGGTATAAAGAGTTCAACTAAGAATCAAGTTCTAGGTACGGTAGTTTAAAAGGAGTATATTGCTACTGAAAGTGTCAAGAAATATAAGAGAGAACAATGCATCTTGTCTGTTTGGTATAATCTATAATAAATTCAGATGATGGAGATTAGTTAAGTTGGGACATCGGGGAATGAGAGATATTCTAACAGCTTTGAGAGGTAGGATTGCGGAAACAACTTGTATCATGGGCACCAGATTGAGTAAAAGTTCAACTGTAACTATGGTAAGCTCAAAAAACGAGTGGGTCAATGTTTTGTTTATTACCTCTGTTATGGATGGGAGAATCCCTGATCTCCATTCGGCTGAGATTAGGGATTTAACATCTGAGAAAATTTAGCTGTATGCACTATGTGTAATGGTACCTTTCTTTGCACAGGACTTTATATTTGGAATTGTACTATGCCACTTTAATATTTACTTGTGCAGGAAAGATATATATCTTGGTACCGTGTTAGCCAGTGATTAGAAAAATATTTAGAATTGAGAGTCCTCAGTAGTTGATACCTTTTAATGGCTAACTGAAAAGATGCAAATTGCAAGCTTTCGAGACTACACAGGTCTCTTCATCAAGCATAGACTAAAAGAAATTCTGGAGAATCACATATTTATGCACAACACATCATAGAAAAAAAAAACAGAAAAAAACATGGATAATACAGGTGACATGAAGCAGAATTACCGTGAGTGATTAACAGTTATGTCCATAAATATTGGACCAGTTCTTAGATAAGGAGTGTTTTATTGTCCTCTGATTGGGGTCTGGTTCTGTTGTGATGACCCCACATGGTCTCCTGAGCAATAAGAACATAAAGGATTATCTCAGTTTTGCCAGAAAACATCTTTATGAACCCCAAAACTTTTGGGAGAATACTCTGTGGACTGACGAGACAAAAGTTGAACTTTTTGGAAGGTGTATGTAACATTACAGCTGGCGTAGAAGTAACACAGCATTTCAGAAAAGGAACATCATACCAACAGTAAAATATGGTGGTGGTAGTGTGATGGTCTGTGGCTGCTTTACTTCAGAAACTGGAAGACTTGCTGTGGTAAATGAATCCATAAATTCTGCTATCTATCAAAAACTCCTGAAGGAGAATGTACAGCCATCTGTTCATGTCCTCAAGCTGAAGCACACTTGGGTTATGCAGCAGGACAATGATCCAAAACACACCAGTAAGTCCACCTCTAAATGGCTTAAGAAAAACAAAATTAAGGCTTTGTAGTGGCCTAGTCAAAGTCCTGACCTTAATACGATTTAGATGCTGTGGCATTACCTTAAAAAAGTGGTTTTTGCTCCGAAACCCTCTAATGTGGCTGAATTACAACAATTCTGCAAATACGAGTGGGCCAAAATTCCTCCAGAGCATTGTAAAAGACTCATAGCCAGTTATTGAAAACATATGATTGCAGTTGCTGTGGGTGGCCCAACCAGTCATTAGATTTAGGGGGCAATCACTTTTTCACACAGGGCCTGCCCTTCATTTAGAAACTGCATTTTGTGTTTACTTGTGCTTTCTTTGTCTAATATTTAAATTTGTTTGGAGATCTGAAACATTTAAGTGTGACAAACCTGCAATAGAAAAGGAAATCTGGAAGACACAAACACGTTCTCACACAACTGTATGTAGAAGGCAGGAGGAAAGGTAACATCTTCTCCAACACTCATTTGAATTCAAGGTAAATAATTTGTGTAAGTAGGGAAAGGCACCATCTAGAGAACAATTGAAAGTGTATTTCTTGTAGTAGCACTCATGAATAGTGTTGAGCATTCCGATACCGCAAGTATCGGGTATCGGCCGATACTTGCGGTATCGGAATTCCGATACCGGTATTCCGATACTTGTCGCGTATCGGATACCGGAATCGGAAGTTCCCAGATTCAAAATGCACAAATTCATCCAATGAGAATGATTCCAAGTGTGGGCACATCTTGTTCAGCATGGAGGGCATGAAACTACTGGCAAGGCTGTGATTGGCTGCTGAAATGATGTCATGATTAGTGTTGAGCATTCCGATACCGCAAGTATCGGGTATCGGCCGATACTAGCGGTATCGGAATTCCGATACCGGGATTCCGATACTTGCCGCGTATCGGATACCGGAATCGGAAGTTCCCAGATTCAAAATGCAGAAATTCAGCCAATGAGAATGATTTCAAGTGTGGGCACATCCTGTTCAGCATGGAGGGCATGAAACTACTGGCATGGCTGTGATTGGCTGCTGAAATGATGTCATGATGCAGTTTAAAAGTCGCTGGCGCCATTTTGCGATCACTCTGCTGTGAATTCAGTTAGTGACAGGACGCTGTTTGCTGACTGAGGGACAGTTTAGAGATAGCGATTTGCTTCTTTGTGCTTTCCAAAGGCTAATTTAGCAACCGCTGTGTTCACCTACTATTCACCTTCCTTTTGCCTTGTAGCGCTGTTTTCACAGCGATCTGCAAGGTCTCTCTGTGTGTGTGTGTGTGAGTGCAGCCCACTCTCTAGTCTGAGTGCAGCCACATAGGCCATCCATAGCTGGTTGTATTCAGTTCAGGGAGGGTGGTTCATTGCCTCATACTGTTCTTTTTTTTTTTTTTTTTTTGAAGTAGTGCAGGCTGCTGCACATTTTTTCCAAAAATTCCTATTAGTGTCTTTCCACCCGTCTCCAGCTAATTTGTGGAAAAACACTACATAGGATAAAGTAGAGGAGGGTTTTTGGGCCTTGCAGCGCCGTTTACGGCTGTCTGCACGGTCTCCGTGTGACTGCAGCTCGCCCTGTAATCTGTGAGCAGCTATAGCCTGGTTGTCTCCAGCTCAGGGTTTTTCACTGCGTCATACCGCCAAATCAATTTTCTTTTTTTTCAAAGTAGTGTAGTCTGCTGCTAATTTATTTTAAAAAATCCTATTAGTGTCTTTCCACCCATCTCCAGCTAATTTGTGGAAAAACACTACATAGGATAAAGTAGAGGAGGGTTTTTGGGCCTTGCAGCGCCGTTTACGGCTGTCTGCATGGTCTCCGTGTGACTGCAGCTCGCCCTGTAGTCTGTGAGCAGCCGTAGCCTGGTTGTCTGCAGCTCAGGGTTTTTCACTGCGTCATACCGCCAAATCAATTTTCTTTTTTTTCAAAGTAGTGTAGTCTGCTGCTAATTTATTTTAAAAAATCCTATTAGTGTCTTTCCACCCGTCTCCAGCTAATTTGTGGAAAAACACTACATAGGATAAAGTAGAGGAGGGTTTTTGGGCCTTGCAGCGCCGTTTACGGCTGTCTGCACGGTCTCCGTGTGATTGCAGCTCTATCCGTTGTCAGTTCAGCCCCAAAAAAATAAATAAATAATAAAGTTCACCAAACACACCAGTTACACACCACTTTACATTTGTGTAGGCCACATTAGCTCATATTCAAGTCTAGTCCACACTTTAGAAAATTAGTGTGTCTTATACCTGTTAGGAGGAGTTGCTCAGGAATAAGCACACAAAGCCGTTAGTACTTTTCTGCTTATCTTTATCAGTCAACCAAGATGAAGAAGGCAGTGAGTAAGGCACGTGGGCGTGGGCGTGGGCGCGGAGCAGGGAGGGGACGTGGGGATTCTGTGCCTGCTGCGGGCACCGGTGAGTCATCAGCACCCACTTTCACAAGGGAACAGTCGTTCATGCGCAGCTTTGTCGCCGAGCGCCGTACACCGCTGCTGCGTGAAGACCAAATTGAAGCCGTTGTGGGATGGATGGCAGCTAATGCATCAACTTCCATTAGTGCCACATCCTCTCAGACACAGAGCACTGGAGAGCAGCCATCTGTCTCTTCACCACCTGCAAAATTGCCCAGGCAGACAGAGATCCCAGGACAGGAGCAGTCTCTACTTCTGTTCTCTGAATCATCTCTTGGCTTGGAAACAGGGGGCCAGCCAAGCAGCATTGGAGAAATGGAAGAAGAGGCAGGGTGCAGTGATGCCCAACCGCTTTTTCTGTCTTCCTCTGAAGAGGCGGGTGGGCCAGTGGCTCCGGTCACCACCTCGCAGGCCGCATCAGCTGATGATGACACTCAGGTGCCACTTACTGGTGCGTGCTCTGCTGCTGAGACTACCCAGGAGGAGCAGTTGGGGGCAGAGGGTAGTGTAGATGATGAGGTCCTTGACCCATCTTGGCGTCAGGGACAGGAAGGTGGTGGGAGCAGCTCTGAGGAAGAGATTCCCCGTACGGCCCAAAGAGGGAGAGGGAGGGGGAAGACTGCGGATCCAGCAGCCTCCGCTTTGGCACCCGTAAGGAGCATGTCTCTTCCAAAAGTCAAAAGGGGGGCTCCCAAGACTTGCAGTGCCTGGTCCTTTTTTGACCCAGTTGCAGATGACATTTGCTATGTCAGATGCAAGGTGTGTCATCAAAAAATCAAAAGAGGTCAAAAAGTCGCCAACCTCAATACCTCCAACATGTGGAAACATGTGCGCAACAGGCACCCGGCGGAGTTAGACAAACACACTGAAGAGCTAGGCCAACCAACAGCGGCAGCTACCACCTCTTCAGCTCGTGTTGCCTCTTCCTCTAGCTCACACGCAGCTGGTTCGGCTTCCTCCCAGGATCGCCGTGGAAGAACCTCTGGCCCTGTTGTCCAGAGACCCGCTGTCATTCCACCCGCAGCACCACTTTCCCAGTCATCCACACACTCCCAGCCCAGTCTACAGCCATCGGTAGTACAGGCATGGGAGAAAAGGCGGCCTTTCTCGTCAAACCACCCACGAGCACAGGCTCTGACTGCAGGCATTGCCAAACTTCTGTCACTGGAAATGCTGTCATTCAGGCTGGTGGAGACTGACAGCTTCCGTGACTTGATGTCATTGGCAGTCCCACAGTACAATGTGCCCAGCCGCTTTTACTTCAGCAGGCAAGCCGTCCCTGCCCTGCACAAGCATGTGGAGGGACACATAAAACACGCGCTACTGAACGCCGTCAGTAGCAAGGTCCACCTCACCACCGATGCGTGGACCAGTCAACATGGACAGGGGCGATACCTTTCCCTCACTGCCCATTGGGTTAATGTAGTTGAGCCGGGTACAGACCGTGCGAGTGGCGCAGGACGTGTCCTGCCCACTCCAAGGATTGCAGGAATCCATTCTGTACGCATTGACTCCTCCTCTTACACCAGTTCCTCAGAATCATCGCTGCAGGAGCCGTCACAGTCCACCTCCACATGGACCCGTGATGAACGTGTACCTGTTACGACCGACATGAGCACAGCCGTGGCCAAACGTCAACAGGCCGTCTTGAAATTAATTTTTTTGGGGAATCGTAGCCACACAGCGCAGGAGCTCTGGAATGCCATCAAGCAGGAGAGCGATGTGTGGTTTGAGCCAGCGAATCTCCAGCCAGGCATGGTAGTGTGTGATAATGGCCGAAATCTGGTGGCAGCCCTGGGCCTCGGCAACCTCACTCACATCCCATGTCTGGCACATGTGCTCAATTTGGTTGTGCAGAGTTTTTTGAGGGACTATCCGGATCTTGATGCACTGCTGCACAAGGTCCGCCTAGAGTGTGCTCACTTGCGGCGTTCCAGCACGGCAAAAGCGCGCATTGCGGCTCTGCAGCGCCGACACCGCCTGCCGGAACATCGCATCATATGTGACCTACCTACCAGGTGGAATTCCACGTTACATATGTTGGAGCGGTTGTGTGAGCAGCAGCAAGCTGTAATGGAGTACCAGCTGTATCAGGCGCAAAAAAGTCGCAGTCAGCGCCGTACAGACTTCACAACCACAGAGTGGGCCACTATGAAGGATGTCTGCCAGGTTTTGCATCCCTTTGATTATTCCACGCGGATGGCGAGTGCAGATGATGCACTAGTCAGCATGACTGTCCCCCTTATCTGCCTGCTTGAAAAATCACTGCAAGCGCTAAGGGATGATGTTGTGGAAGAGGTGGAGGATGAGGATTCACCACTTCCATCATCTTCTGGACAGTCAGCGCCACGTGGTTCCTCACAAACGCGTAGGCAGGGGACAGTTTGTGAGGAGGATGAGGAGGAGTCAATGGAGGAGGAAGACATCCGTCCAGAGGAGGGAGTTACACAATTGTCCAGTACTCAGTGTGTACAGCGAGGGTGGGGTGATGACGAGCGGGCAGAGATCACGCCTCCAGCTGGGGACAGCGTTTCTTGGGCAGTTGGCAGTCTGCAGCACATGGTGGATTACATGCTGCAGTGCCTGAGAAACGACCGCCGCATCGACCACATTCTCAACATGTCTGATTATTGGGTGTTCACCCTCCTCGATCCTCGCTACCGGGACAACGTAGAAAGCCTCATCACACCGTTGAACCGGGAGCGAAAAATGCGGGAGTACCAAGACACACTGGTCAGTTCCATCATCTTCTCCATTCCAACTGAGAGAAGTGCTGCTACTGCATTCCAAAGCAGCTCAGTGCGTCCAGGCAGTGGTGGAGGCTCTGCACAAAGAGGGAGCAGAAGCAGTGCCTCTGCCCAAGGCAAGACCAGTATGGCCCAACTGTGGCACAGTTTTGTGTGCCCCCCACAAAAGTCTACACCATCACAGACGGCTCCAGTCAGCAGGAGGCAACGGTTCCGTCAGATGGTGACAGACTACATGTCTTGCCCTCTTGCTGTACTCCCAGACGGCTCTTCCCCTTTCAAGTTTTGGGTCTCAAAGCTGGATACATGGCCAGAGCTAAGCCAGTATGCATTGGAGGTGCTGTCTTGCCCTGCGGCCAGTGTATTATCGGAACGTGTCTTTAGTGCTGCAGGTGGTGTACTAACTGACCGTCGCATGCGACTATCCTCCGATAACGTTGACCGGCTTACTTTTCTGAAAATGAACAAGGCCTGGATCTCGCAGGAATTTGCCACTCCTCCTCCTGATTAAATAATTAGGTCACTGTATACGTTATCCAGGTCTCCTGTTGTGTTCATCTTTCTACCACCTGAACTTAAATTCCTGGGCTCCAACACCGCCAGTTGAGGCTCAGACGTGCCGTCTGCACAGTCAAAACATACGACCCAGTGTTATTGGGTTTCAGTAACGTCAGCTGATCCCCAGCTGTGTAGCCGGCAATGTGTCATGCGACCGCCACGCTGACACAACAACTGAAATGTAAGGGAATCTGTCCCCCCCCCCCCCAAGGCGTTTGTTACTGAAAGAGCCACCTTGTGCAGCAGTAATGCTGCACAAGGAAAAAGGTAGCTATTTTGGTTTTGCTCCTTGCACACGCAAAACTTAACACTTATAAAATGTGTCCACTGATACCGTAAAACCGTCCCGGAGGTGGGACTTTCCTTCGTAATAGGACGCAGCACAGCCGTCATTCCTACCCCCCCGGCGCCGCGCCCCGGCTCCTCAGCGTTGTTTGATTCCGTCCCGGAGCCTGCGCTGTTATGTTATCCCGTGGCCAGGCACACTTAGCGCTGCCCGTCTTCTGGCATCATTTGGTGTCAGGCTGGCTGCGCCTGTGCGGCCACGCTGGCCGAGAGCCTGCCTCGCAGTGTCTTCTGATTTAATCCCACTGGGGGCCTGGGATCTATGGACATGCGCAGTGCATATCTGAACCTCCACCTCTCACTCATCTCCCTATGGCTTCTTCAGACTGTTCGGTGTCAGCTGGTCCCTAATAGCATGCCACGGCCGTGACACCGCACAGTCTGAAAAAGAAGCCGTAGGGAGGGGAGTGAGAGGCGAGGATATGCACTGCGCATGGCCATGGATCCCAGGCCCCCAGTGGGATTACATCAGAAGACACTGCGAGGCGGGCTCTCGGCCAGCGCGGCCGCACAGGCGCAGCCAGCCTGACACCAAATGATGTCAGAAGATGGGCAGCGCTAAGTGTGCCTGGCCACGGGATAACATAACAGCGCAGGCTCCGGGACGGAATCAAACAACGCTGAGGAGCCGGGGCACGGCGGCGGGGGGGTAGTAATGATGGCTGTGCTGCGTCATATTACGAAGGAAAGTCCCACCTCCGGGACGGTTTCACGGCTTCAGGGGACACATTTTATAAGTGTTTAGTTCTGTGTTTGCAAGGAGCATGATGAAAAGAGCCACCTTTTCCTTTTGCATCTTTTGTGCTGCACAAGCTGGCTCTTTCAGCTACAAACGCCTTGGGGGGGGGGTTAAAGGTTCCCTTTCGACTTTCTCAGGCTTCGGCCTACATTGTGTTCCTCTGCTTTTCCACCTGCCCCTGGGCTCCAACACCGCTAGTTGCCGTCCAGAAGTGCTGTACGCACAGTCAACAGTCGCTCCTCTGTTATTGGGGTTCAGTAACGTCAGCTGTTCCCCTGCTGTGTGTGTGGCAATCCCTCCTACCTCCTCCAACCTCCTCCTCCTCCACCTGTCCCTGGGCTCCAACACCGCCAGTTGCCGTCCAGAAGTGCTGTACGCACAGTCAACAGTCCCTCCTCTGTTATTGGGGTTCAGTAACGTCAGCTGTTCCCCTGCTGTGTGTGTGGCAATCCCTCCTACCTCCTCCAACCTCCTCCAACCTCCTCCTCCTCCACCTGTCCCTGGGCTCCAACACCGCCAGTTGCCGTCCAGAAGTGCTGTACGCACATTCAACAGTCCCTCCTCTGTTATTGGGGTTCAGTAACGTCAGCTGTTCCCCTGCTGTGTGTGTGGCAATCCCTCCTACCTCCTCCAACCTCCTCCAACCTCCTCCTCCTCCACCTGTCCCTGGGCTCCAACACCGCCAGTTGCCGTCCAGAAGTGCTGTACGCACAGTCAACAGTCCTTCCTCTGTTATTGGGGTTCAGTAACGTCAGCTGTTCCCCTGCTGTGTGTGTGGCAATCCCTCCTACCTCCTCCAACCTCCTCCAACCTCCTCCTCCTCCACCTGTCCCTGGGCTCCAACACCGCCAGTTGCCATCCAGAAGTGCTGTACGCACAGTCAACAGTCCCTCCTCTGTTATTGGGGTTCAGTAACGTCAGCTGTTCCCCTGCTGTGTGTGTGGCAATCCCTCCTACCTCCTCCAACCTCCTCCAACCTCCTCCTCCTCCACCTGTCCCTGGGCTCCAACACCGCCAGTTGCCGTCCAGAAGTGCTGTACGCACAGTCAACAGTCCCTCCTCTGTTATTGGGGTTCAGTAACGTCAGCTGTTCCCCTGCTGTGTGTGTGGCAATCCCTCCAACCTCCTCCAACCTCCTCCTCCTCCACCTGTCCCTGGGCTCCAACACCGCCAGTTGCCGTCCAGAAGTGCTGTACGCACAGTCAACAGTCCCTCCTCTGTTATTGGGGTTCAGTAACGTCAGCTGTTCCCCTGCTGTGTGTGTGGCAATCCCTCCTACCTCCTCCAACCTCCTCCAACCTCCTCCTCCTCCACCTGTCCCTGGGCTCCAACACCGCCAGTTGCCGTCCAGAAGTGCTGTACGCACAGTCAACAGTCCCTCCTCTGTTATTGGGGTTCAGTAACGTCAGCTGTTCCCCTGCTGTGTGTGTGGCAATCCCTCCTACCTCCTCCAACCTCCTCCAACCTCCTCCTCCTCCACCTGTCCCTGGGCTCCAACACCGCCAGTTGCCGTCCAGAAGTGCTGTACGCACAGTCAACAGTCCCTCCTCTGTTATTGGGGTTCAGTAACGTCAGCTGTTCCCCTGCTGTGTGTGTGGCAATCCCTCCTACCTCCTCCAACCTCCTCCTCCTCCACCTGTCCCTGGGCTCCAACACCGCCAGTTGCCGTCCAGAAGTGCTGTACGCACAGTCAACAGTCCCTCCTCTGTTATTGGGGTTCAGTAACGTCAGCTGTTCCCCTGCTGTGTGTGTGGCAATCCCTCCTACCTCCTCCAACCTCCTCCAACCTCCTCCTCCTCCACCTGTCCCTGGGCTCCAACACCGCCAGTTGCCGTCCAGAAGTGCTGTACGCACAGTCAACAGTCCCTCCTCTGTTATTGGGGTTCAGTAACGTCAGCTGTTCCCCTGCTGTGTGTGTGGCAATCCCTCCTACCTCCTCCAACCTCCTCCAACCTCCTCCTCCTCCACCTGTCCCTGGGCTCCAACACCGCCAGTTGCCGTCCAGAAGTGCTGTACGCACAGTCAACAGTCCCTCCTCTGTTATTGGGGTTCAGTAACGTCAGCTGTTCCCCTGCTGTGTGTGTGGCAATCCCTCCTACCTCCTCCAACCTCCTCCAACCTCCTCCTCCTCCACCTGTCCCTGGGCTCCAACACCGCCAGTTGCCGTCCAGAAGTGCTGTACGCACAGTCAACAGTCCCTCCTCTGTTATTGGGGTTCAGTAACGTCAGCTGTTCCCCTGCTGTGTGTGTGGCAATCCCTCCTACCTCCTCCAACCTCCTCCAACCTCCTCCTCCTCCACCTGTCCCTGGGCTCCAACACCGCCAGTTGCCGTCCAGAAGTGCTGTACGCACAGTCAACAGTCCCTCCTCTGTTATTGGGGTTCAGTAACGTCAGCTGTTCCCCTGCTGTGTGTGTGGCAATCCCTCCTACCTCCTCCAACCTCCTCCAACCTCCTCCTCCTCCACCTGTCCCTGGGCTCCAACACCGCCAGTTGCCGTCCAGAAGTGCTGTACGCACAGTCAACAGTCCCTCCTCTGTTATTGGGGTTCAGTAACGTCAGCTGTTCCCCTGCTGTGTGTGTGGCAATCCCTCCTACCTCCTCCAACCTCCTCCTCCTCCACCTGTCCCTGGGCTCCAACACCGCCAGTTGCCGTCCAGAAGTGCTGTACGCACAGTCAACAGTCCCTCCTCTGTTATTGGGGTTCAGTAACGTCAGCTGTTCCCCTGCTGTGTGTGTGGCAATCCCTCCTACCTCCTCCAACCTCCTCCTCCTCCACCTGTCCCTGGGCTCCAACACCGCCAGTTGCCGTCCAGAAGTGCTGTACGCACAGAGCCAAACACCTCGCCTATGTGTTAGTGGGGTTCAGCACCGCCAGCTGTTCCCCTGCTGTGTATACGGCAACGTGTACTGCGACCACCACGCAGGCACAACAAGTTAAATTTAAGGGAACCTGTCCCCCCCCCCCCATGCGTTTGTTACTGAAGGAGCCACCTTGTGCAGCAGTAATGATGCAAAGGGAAAAAGTGCCTCTTTTCGTGGTGCTCCTTGCATATGCTGAACCTAACACTTATGAAATGTGTCCCCTCACAGCGTTCAACCGTCCGGTAGGTGGAACTTTCCTTTGTCATGTGACGCAGCACAGCCGTCATTTTTACCCCCTTGTCGCCGTGCGCCGCCTCCTCAGCGTTGTTTGAATCTGTCCCGGAGCCTGCGCTGTTAGGTTACCCCTTGGCCATGCACACATTTTGCGCTGCCCGTCTTCTGACATCATTTGCTGTCAGGCTGGCTGCGCCTGTGCGGGTGCGCTGTCCGAGATTCAGCCTCGCGGTGTCGTCTAATGTAATCCCACCGCGGGCCTGGGATCCGTGTCCATGCGCAGTGCATATCCTCGCCTCTCACTCCCCTCCCTACGGCTTCTAATGACTGTTCGGTGTCAGCTGGTCCCTAATAGCATGCCACGGCCGTGACACCGCACAGTCTTTAGAAGCCGTAGGGAGGGGAGTGAGAGGCGAGGATATGCACTGCGCATGGACACGGATCCCAGGCCCGCGGTGGGATTACATTAGACGACACCGCGAGGCTGAATCTCGGACAGCGCACCCGCACAGGCGCAGCCAGCCTGACAGCAAATGATGTCAGAAGACGGGCAGCGCAAAATGTGTGCATGGCCAAGGGGTAACCTAACAGCGCAGGCTCCGGGACAGATTCAAACAACGCTGAGGAGGCGGCGCACGGCGACAAGGGGGTAAAAATGACGGCTGTGCTGCGTCACATGACAAAGGAAAGTTCCACCTACCGGACGGTTGAACGCTGTGAGGGGACACATTTCATAAGTGTTAGGTTCAGCATCTGCAAGGACCATAATTAAAAGAGCTAAGTTTACCTTTTCCAGCATTAGTGCTGTACACGATGGCTCTTCCAGCTACAAACGCCTGGGGGGGGGGGTTAAAGGTTTCCTTTCAACTTGCTCCAGTGCAGGCTTCGGCCTACACTCCGCTCCCCCTGCTCCTCCTGCTGACCCTGGGCTCTAACACTGCCAGTTGGGGCCCAGATGTGCTAGCTGCACAGAGAAAAACACCTCGCCAATGTGTCAGTGGGGTCCAGCACCGCCAGCTGTTCCCCTGCTGTGTAGCCGGCAACGTGTCCTGCAAAAGCCACGCAGACACAACAGACCCAAAGCTGCCGCCAGTGCAGGCTTCGGCCTACACTCCCCTCCCCCTGCTCCTCCTCCTCCTGCTCCTCCTCCTGCTGTCCCTGGGCTCTAACACACCGCCAGTTGGGGCCCAGATGTGCTAGCTGCACAGAGAAAAACACCAGCCAATGTGTCAGTGGGGTCCAGCACCGCCAGCTGTTCCCCTGCTGTGCAGCCGGCAACGTGTCCTGCAAAAGCCACGCAGACACAAGAACTGAAATTGAAGGGAACCTGTCCCCCCTCCCCCAGGTGTTTTTACGTTATCCAGCCACCTTGTACAGCGGTAATGCTGCATGTGTGCAAGGTGGCTCAGAAACGTATTCTCCTCGCACATGTGGAACTGAAAACACGTCTGAAATGTGTCCTCTGTGTGACCAGTTAACCGTCCCGGTGGTGTGACTTTCCTTTGTAATGACACGCTGCAACCCCCTTGGTAGCGCTGCCCGTCTTCTGGCATCATTGTTTGGCTGGCTGCGCCTCTGCGGCCGCCCTGACCCACACAACGCCCCTCGGTGTCTTATTTATTGGGACTGCGAGGGTGTGATTCATGGGCAGGATCAGTGCATCAGTTCGCCTGTCCCTCCTCTCCTTCCGCCTTCTTCGGACTGTGCGGCTTCATGGCCGTGGCATGCGATAAGGGATCAGATGACGCCGCACAGTCTGAAGCGGGTGTAAGGACCCGAGTGTGAGAGGCCAACATATGTGCTGCGCCAGGCCCTGAATCCCAGCCCCGCAGTGTTTTAACAATGTTAAGACACTGCGGGGCTGGGATTCATGGTCATCGCGAACCGCACCGGCCGACATTACATGATGCCAGAAGATGGGCAGCGCTAACGGCGCTAGGCCAGGGGATAACACGACAGCGCAGACTCCTGTACAGCAAATAACAACGCTCGGGAGGCTGCACCCAGCACCAAGGTGGGATTCTTGACACCTGTGCTGCGTCTCATTACAAAGGGAACTCGCGCCTCCATTACACAGTTTGACTGTATAAAGGGCTGAATGTTATACGTGTTCCATTCAGCGTGTGCAAGGAGAAAAATTACAAGAGCAACCTTTGACTTGCGCAGCACTGCTGCTGCATAAGCTGTGGCTCTTCTACTTTGTAACCCCTGAGGGGGGGGGTTAAAGGTGACTTTTGAAATCGGTTCAATTAGGCTTCGGCCTACACTCTGCTCCACCTGCAGAGCCCGGGCTCCAACAACGCTAGTTGCTGTCCGGAAGTGCTGGCTGCACAGAGCCAAACACCTCGCCAATGTGTCAGTGGGGTCCAGCACCGCCAGCTGTTCCCCTGCTGTGTAGCCGGCAACGTGTCCTGCAAAAGCCACGCAGACACAACAGACCCAAAGCTGCCGCCAGTGCAGGCTTCGGCCTACACTCCCCTCCCCCTGCTCCTCCTCCTCCTGCTCCTCCTCCTGCTGACCCTGGGCTCTAACACACCGCCAGTTGGGGCCCAGATGTGCTAGCTGCACAGAGAAAAACACCTCGCCAATGTGTCAGTGGGGTCCAGCACCGCCAGCTGTTCCCCTGCTGTGCAGCCGGCAACGTGTCCTGCAAAAGCCACGCAGACACAAGAACTGAAATTGAAGGGAACCTGTCCCCCCTCCCCCAGGCGTTTTTACGTTATCCAGCCACCTTGTACAGCGGTAATGCTGCATGTGTGCAAGGTGGCTCAGAAACGTATTCTCCTCGCACATGTGGAACTGAAAACACGTCTGAAATGTGTCCTCTGTGTGACCAGTTAACCGTCCCGGTGGTGTGACTTTCCTTTGTAATGACACGCTGCAACCCCCTTGGTAGCGCTGCCCGTCTTCTGGCATCATTGTTTGGCTGGCTGCGCCTCTGCGGCCGCCCTGACCCACACAACGCCCCTCGGTGTCTTATTTATTGGGACTGCGAGGGTGTGATTCATGGGCAGGATCAGTGCATCAGTTCGCCTGTCCCTCCTCTCCTTCCGCCTTCTTCGGACTGTGCGGCTTCATGGCCGTGGCATGCGATAAGGGATCAGATGACGCCGCACAGTCTGAAGCGGGTGTAAGGACCCGAGTGTGAGAGGCCAACATATGTGCTGCGCCAGGCCCTGAATCCCAGCCCCGCAGTGTTTTAACAATGTTAAGACACTGCGGGGCTGGGATTCATGGTCATCGCGAACCGCACCGGCCGACATTACATGATGCCAGAAGATGGGCAGCGCTAACGGCGCTAGGCCAGGGGATAACACGACAGCGCAGACTCCTGTACAGCAAATAACAACGCTCGGGAGGCTGCACCCAGCACCAAGGTGGGATTCTTGACACCTGTGCTGCGTCTCATTACAAAGGGAACTCGCGCCTCCATTACACAGTTTGACTGTATAAAGGGCTGAATGTTATACGTGTTCCATTCAGCGTGTGCAAGGAGAAAAATTACAAGAGCAACCTTTGACTTGCGCAGCACTGCTGCTGCATAAGCTGTGGCTCTTCTACTTTGTAACCCCTGAGGGGGGGTTAAAGGTGACTTTTGAAATCGGTTCAATTAGGCTTCGGCCTACACTCTGCTCCACCTGCAGAGCCCGGGCTCCAACAACGCTAGTTGCTGTCCGGAAGTGCTGGCTGCACAGAGCCAAACACCTCGCCAATGTGTCAGTGGGGTCCAGCACCGCCAGCTGTTCCCCTGCTGTGTAGCCGGCAACGTGTCCTGCAAAAGCCACGCAGACACAACAGACCCAAAGCTGCCGCCAGTGCAGGCTTCGGCCTACACTCCCCTCCCCCTGCTCCTCCTCCTCCTGCTCCTCCTCCTGCTGACCCTGGGCTCTAACACACCGCCAGTTGGGGCCCAGATGTGCTAGCTGCACAGAGAAAAACACCTCGCCAATGTGTCAGTGGGGTCCAGCACCGCCAGCTGTTCCCCTGCTGTGCAGCCGGCAACGTGTCCTGCAAAAGCCACGCAGACACAAGAACTGAAATTGAAGGGAACCTGTCCCCCCTCCCCCAGGCGTTTTTACGTTATCCAGCCACCTTGTACAGCGGTAATGCTGCATGTGTGCAAGGTGGCTCAGAAACGTATTCTCCTCGCACATGTGGAACTGAAAACACGTCTGAAATGTGTCCTCTGTGTGACCAGTTAACCGTCCCGGTGGTGTGACTTTCCTTTGTAATGACACGCTGCAACCCCCTTGGTAGCGCTGCCCGTCTTCTGGCATCATTGTTTGGCTGGCTGCGCCTCTGCGGCCGCCCTGACCCACACAACGCCCCTCGGTGTCTTATTTATTGGGACTGCGAGGGTGTGATTCATGGGCAGGATCAGTGCATCAGTTCGCCTGTCCCTCCTCTCCTTCCGCCTTCTTCGGACTGTGCGGCTTCATGGCCGTGGCATGCGATAAGGGATCAGATGACGCCGCACAGTCTGAAGCGGGTGTAAGGACCCGAGTGTGAGAGGCCAACATATGTGCTGCGCCAGGCCCTGAATCCCAGCCCCGCAGTGTTTTAACAATGTTAAGACACTGCGGGGCTGGGATTCATGGTCATCGCGAACCGCACCGGCCGACATTACATGATGCCAGAAGATGGGCAGCGCTAACGGCGCTAGGCCAGGGGATAACACGACAGCGCAGACTCCTGTACAGCAAATAACAACGCTCGGGAGGCTGCACCCAGCACCAAGGTGGGATTCTTGACACCTGTGCTGCGTCTCATTACAAAGGGAACTCGCGCCTCCATTACACAGTTTGACTGTATAAAGGGCTGAATGTTATACGTGTTCCATTCAGCGTGTGCAAGGAGAAAAATTACAAGAGCAACCTTTGACTTGCGCAGCACTGCTGCTGCATAAGCTGTGGCTCTTCTACTTTGTAACCCCTGAGGGGGGGTTAAAGGTGACTTTTGAAATCGGTTCAATTAGGCTTCGGCCTACACTCTGCTCCACCTGCAGAGCCCGGGCTCCAACAACGCTAGTTGCTGTCCGGAAGTGCTGGCTGCACAGAGCCAAACACCTCGCCAATGTGTCAGTGGGGTCCAGCACCGCCAGCTGTTCCCCTGCTGTGTAGCCGGCAACGTGTCCTGCAAAAGCCACGCAGACACAACAGACCCAAAGCTGCCGCCAGTGCAGGCTTCGGCCTACACTCCCCTCCCCCTGCTCCTCCTCCTCCTGCTCCTCCTCCTGCTGACCCTGGGCTCTAACACACCGCCAGTTGGGGCCCAGATGTGCTAGCTGCACAGAGAAAAACACCTCGCCAATGTGTCAGTGGGGTCCAGCACCGCCAGCTGTTCCCCTGCTGTGCAGCCGGCAACGTGTCCTGCAAAAGCCACGCAGACACAAGAACTGAAATTGAAGGGAACCTGTCCCCCCTCCCCCAGGCGTTTTTACGTTATCCAGCCACCTTGTACAGCGGTAATGCTGCATGTGTGCAAGGTGGCTCAGAAACGTATTCTCCTCGCACATGTGGAACTGAAAACACGTCTGAAATGTGTCCTCTGTGTGACCAGTTAACCGTCCCGGTGGTGTGACTTTCCTTTGTAATGACACGCTGCAACCCCCTTGGTAGCGCTGCCCGTCTTCTGGCATCATTGTTTGGCTGGCTGCGCCTCTGCGGCCGCCCTGACCCACACAACGCCCCTCGGTGTCTTATTTATTGGGACTGCGAGGGTGTGATTCATGGGCAGGATCAGTGCATCAGTTCGCCTGTCCCTCCTCTCCTTCCGCCTTCTTCGGACTGTGCGGCTTCATGGCCGTGGCATGCGATAAGGGATCAGCTGACGCCGCATAGTCTGAAGCGGGTGTAAGAACCCAAGCGAGAGGCGAACATATGTACTGCGCCAGGCTATGAATCCCAGCCCCGCAGTGTTTTAACAATGTTAAGACACTGGGGGGCTGGGATTCATGGTCATCGCAAACCGCAACAGCCGACATAACATGATGTCAGAGGATGGTCAGCGCTAACAGCGCAAGGCCAAGGGATAACACAAAAGCGCAGACTCCTGTGCAACAAATAACGATGCTCAGGAGGCCGCGCAAAGCACCAAGGTGGCATTTTTGCCAGCTGTACTGCGTCTCTTTACGAAGGGAACTCACGCCTCAAAATCAGTTTGACTGTGTAAGGGCCTAAATGTTATACGTGTTCCTTTCAGCGTGTGCAAGGAGCAAAATTAAAAGAGCAACCTTTGACTTGTGCAGCACTACTGCTGCATAAGCTGTGGCTCTTCTACTTTGTAACCCCTGAGGGGGGGTTAAAGGTTACCTTTGAAATTGGTTCAATTAGGCTTCGGCCTACACTGTGCTCCCCCTGCAGAGCCCGGGCTCCAACACCGCCAGTTGGGGCCCGGTACTGCTAGCTGCACAGAGAAAAACACCAGCCAATGTGTCAGTGGGGTTCAGCACCGCCAGCTGTTCCCCTGCTGTGCAGCCTGCAACGTGTCCTGCAACTGCCACGCAGGCACAACAGACCCAAAGCTGCCGCCAGTGCAGGCTTCGGCCTACACTCTGCTCCATCTCCTCCTCCTGCTGACCCCGGGCTCTAACACCGCCAGTTGGGGCCCGGTACTGCTAGCTGCACAGAGAAAAACACCAGCCAATGTGTCAGTGGGGTTCAGCACCGCCAGCTGTTCCCCTGCTGTGTAGCCGGCATCGTGTCCTGCAAAAGCCACGCAGACACAAGAACTGAACTTGAAGGGAACCTGTCCCCCCTCCCCCAGGCGTTTGTACGTTTTATAGCCACCTTGTACAGCGGTAATGCTGCATGTGTGCAAGGTGGCTCATAAACGTATTCTCCTCGCACATGTGGAACTGAAAACACGTCTGAAATGTGTCCTCTGTGTGACCATTTAACCGTCCCGGAGGTGTGACTTTCCTTTGTAATGACACGCTGCAACCCCCTTGGTAGCGCTGCCCATCTTCTGGCATCATTGTTTGGCTGCCTGCGCCTCTGCGGCCGCCCTGACCCACACAACGCCCCTCGGTGTCTTATTTATTGGGACTGCGAGGGTGTGATTGATGGGCATGAGCAGTGCATCAGTTCGCCTGTCCCGCATCTCCTTCCGCCTTCTTCAGACTGTGCGGCTTCATGGCCGTGGCATGCGATAAGGGATCAGCTGACGCCGCACAGTCTGAAGCGGGTGTAAGGACCCGAGTGTGAGAGGCGAACATATGTGCTGCGCCAGGCCATGAATCCCAGCCCCGCAGTGTTTTAACAATGTTAAGACACTGCGGGGCTGGGATTCATGGTCATCGCGAACCGCACCGGCCGACATTAAATGATGTCAGAAGATGGGCAGCGCTAACAGCGCTAGGCCAGGGGACAACACGACAGCGCAGACTCCTGTACAGCAAATAACAACGCTCAGGAGGCTGCACCCAGCACCAAGGTGGCATTCTTGACATCTGTGCTGCGTCTCATTACGAAGGGAACTCGCGCCTCCAACACAGTTTGACTGTATAAAGGGCTAAATGTTATACGTGTTTCATTCAGCGTGTGCAAGGAGAAAAATTAAAAGAGCAACCTTTGACTTGTGCAGCACTACTGCTGCATAAGCTGTGGCTCTTCTACTTTGTAACCCCTGAGGGGGGGTTAAAGGTTACCTTTGAAATTGGTTCAATTAGGCTTCGGCCTACACTCTGCTCCCCCTGCAGAGCCCGGGCTCCAACACCGCCAGTTGGGGCCCGGTACTGCTAGCTGCACAGAGAAAAACACCAGCCAATGTGTCAGTGGGGTTCAGCACCGCCAGCTGTTCCCCTGCTGTGCAGCCGGCAACGTGTCCTGCAACTGCCACGCAGGCACAACAGACCCAAAGCTGCCGCCAGTGCAGGCTTCAGCCTACACTCTGCTCCATCTCCTCCTCCTGCTGACCCCGGGCTCTAACACCGCCAGTTGGGGCCCGGTACTGCTAGCTGCACAGAGAAAAAAATCAGCCAATGTGTCAGTGGGGTTCAGCACCGCCAGCTGTTCCCCTGCTGTGTAGCCGGCATCGTGTCCTGCAAAAGCCACGCAGACACAAGAACTGAAATTGAAGGGAACCTGTCCCCCCTCCCCCAGGCGTTTGTACGTTTTACAGCCACCTTGTACAGCGGTAATGCTGCATGTGTGCAAGGTGGCTCAGAAACGTATTCTCCTCGCACATGTGGAACTGAAAACACGTCTGAAATGTGTCCTCTGTGTGACCATTTAACCGTCCCGGAGGTGTGACTTTCCTTTGTAATGACACGCTGCAACCCCCTTGGTAGCGCTGCTCGTCTTCTGGCATCATTGTTTGGCTGCCTGCGCCTCTGCGGCCGCCCTGACCCACACAACGCCCCTCGGTGTCTTATTTATTGGGACTGCGAGGGTGTGATTGATGGGCATGAGCAGTGCATCAGTTCGCCTGTCCCGCATCTCCTTCCGCCTTCTTCAGACTGTGCGGCTTCATGGCCGTGGCATGCGATAAGGGATCAGCTGACGCCGCACAGTCTGAAGCGGGTGTAAGGACCCGAGTGTGAGAGGTGAACATATGTGCTGCGCCAGGCCATGAATCCCAGCCCCGCAGTGTTTTAACAATGTTAAGACACTGCGGGGCTGGGATTCATGGTCATCGCGAACCGCACCGGCCGACATTAAATGATGTCAGAAGATGGGCAGCGCTAACAGCGCTAGGCCAGGGGACAACACGACAGCGCAGACTCCTGTACAGCAAATAACAACGCTCAGGAGGCTGCACCAAGCACCAAGGTGGGATTCTTGACATCTGTGCTGCGTCTCATTACGAAGGGAACTCGCGCCTCCAACACAGTTTGACTGTATAAAGGGCTAAATGTTATACGTGTTTCATTCAGCGTGTGCAAGGAGAAAAATTAAAAGAGCAACCTTTGACTTGTGCAGCACTACTGCTGCATAAGCTGTGGCTCTTCTACTTTGTAACCCCTGAGGGGGGGTTAAAGGTTACCTTTGAAATTGGTTCAATTAGGCTTCGGCCTACACTCTGCTCCCCCTGCAGAGCCCGGGCTCCAACACCGCCAGTTGGGGCCCGGTACTGCTAGCTGCACAGAGAAAAACACCAGCCAATGTGCCAGTGGGGTTCAGCACCGCCAGCTGTTCCCCTGCTGTGCAGCTGGCAACGTGTCCTGCAACTGCCACGCAGGCACAACAGACCCAAAGCTGCCGCCAGTGCAGGCTTCGGCCTACACTCTGCTCCATCTCCTCCTCCTGCTGACCCCGGGCTCTAACACCGCCAGTTGGGGCCCGGTACTGCTAGCTGCACAGAGAAAAACACCAGCCAATGTGTCAGTGGGGTTCAGCACCGCCAGCTGTTCCCCTGCTGTGTAGCCGGCATCGTGTCCTGCAAAAGCCACGCAGACACAAGAACTGAAATTGAAGGGAACCTGTCCCCCCTCCCCCAGGCGTTTGTACGTTTTACAGCCACCTTGTACAGCGGTAATGCTGCATGTGTGCAAGGTGGCTCATAAACGTATTCTCCTCGCACATGTGGAACTGAAAACACGTCTGAAATGTGTCCTCTGTGTGACCATTTAACCGTCCCGGAGGTGTGACTTTCCTTTGTAATGACACGCTGCAACCCCCTTGGTAGCGCTGCCCGTCTTCTGGCATCATTGTTTGGCTGCCTGCGCCTCTGCGGCCGCCCTGACCCACACAACGCCCCTCGGTGTCTTATTTATTGGGACTGCGAGGGTGTGATTGATGGGCATGAGCAGTGCATCAGTTCGCCTGTCCCGCATCTCCTTCCGCCTTCTTCAGACTGTGCGGCTTCATGGCCGTGGCATGCGATAAGGGATCAGCTGACGCCGCACAGTCTGAAGCGGGTGTAAGGACCCGAGTGTGAGAGGCGAACATATGTGCTGCGCCAGGCCATGAATCCCAGCCCCGCAGTGTTTTAACAATGTTAAGACACTGCGGGGCTGGGATTCATGGTCATCGCGAACCGCACCGGCCGACATTAAATGATGTCAGAAGATGGGCAGCGCTAACAGCGCTAGGCCAGGGGACAACACGACAGCGCAGACTCCTGTACAGCAAATAACAACGCTCAGGAGGCTGCACCCAGCACCAAGGTGGGATTCTTGACATCTGTGCTGCGTCTCATTACGAAGGGAACTCGCGCCTCCAACACAGTTTGACTGTATAAAGGGCTAAATGTTATACGTGTTTCATTCAGCGTGTGCAAGGAGAAAAATTAAAAGAGCAACCTTTGACTTGTGCAGCACTACTGCTGCATAAGCTGTGGCTCTTCTACTTTGTAACCCCTGAGGGGGGGTTAAAGGTTACCTTTGAAATTGGTTCAATTAGGCTTAACTCTGCTCCCCCTGCAGAGCCCGGGCTCCAACACCGCCAGTTGGGGCCCGGTACTGCTAGCTGCACAGAGAAAAACACCAGCCAATGTGTCAGTGGGGTTCAGCACCGCCAGCTGTTCCCCTGCTGTGCAGCCGGCAACGTGTCCTGCAACTGCCACGCAGGCACAACAGACCCAAAGCTGCCGCCAGTGCAGGCTTCGGCCTACACTCTGCTCCCTCTCCTCCTCCTGCTGACCCTGGGCTCCAACACCGCCAGTTGGGGCTCTAGGAAGACAAGCTTGAATAGGTCCCCATCCTGGTTCCAGCACCGTCAGCTGGTTCCGGGCAGAGCCTTTGGCTTAGGTGCCTCCCTCTGGGTATCCGAGTTCCACCAACGTCAGGTGGTCCTTGGTAGTGCTTTCAGGCACGGGTACCTCCTGCTTAGTAACCGGGTTCCAGTAACGTCAGCTGGTCCTCGGTAGTTCCATTGGCTCTTGGACCTTCGGCTACCCATCCGGGTTCCAGCACCGTCAGCTGGTTCTCGGCAGTGTCTTTTGCTCTTGTACCTTCTGCTCCCCATCCTGGTTCCAGTACCGTCAGCTGGTTCCGGGCAGAGCCTTTGGCTTAGGTGCCTCCCTCTGGGTATCCAAGTTCCACCAACGTCAGGTGGTCCTTGGTAGTGCTTTCAGGCATGGGTACCTCCTGCTTAGTAACCGGGTTCCAGTAACGTCAGCTGGTCCTCGGTAGTTCCATTGGCTCTTGGACCTTGGGGTAGCCATCCGAATTCCAGTTCCATCAGCTGTTTCTCGGCATTTTCTCAGCCTTCTTGTACCTTCTGCTACATTTCCAAGTTCAAGAGACTAAACACGATGACCCGGAAGACCACCCCTAAGATGACGACGACACCAGAGACGACAACCACCGTGATGACGACGACCCTGGAGACGATGACCCTGAAGACCACCCCTATGATGACGACCCCGGAGACGACAACCATCGTGATGACGACGACCCTGGAGACGATGACCCTGAAGACCACCCCGATGACGACGACCCCGGAGACGACGACCCTGGAGACGACGACGACCTGGAAGACCGAGAAGCAGAAGAACAAGAGGCTGCAGAACAAAGCGCAGAAGAACATTAAGCATAAGACTAAATATCAGAGCAAAAGATATTATCTAAATTATAAGCAGAAGAAGACTAAGCAGTGTATGGGGGTGAGTCCGTTCCTCCTCGTGGTGCCCCTGGATAAAGCCTGATGCTGCAGGCCAAACTGAACGCGGACAAATGTAACTGTTTTGTGACAGGCAGAACGGAAGGTGTAATCTTCAAACTTTTATAGATAACAACTACGGGAATGCCTGTCACAAATAAGAATATGATGAAGAAGTTGAATATGAAGAAGATAATAGTAAAATAAAAAGAATATGAACAATGTAACAAAAAAAATAATAGGTAGAAGATGAAGAAGAAGATGAATAAGGTGAAGAAGTTGATGTCAAAGAAGCTGATGATGAGGATAATGAAGAAGAAAGTGTGGGAGAAGTAAAAAAGAAGGTGAAGGGCGTGGAAGTAGTGAAACATCAATATCTGACAAAATAAAATAAAAAAAAATAACAGTCAAAATCTTTCTAACGCCGAACGTCATAAAAAAAAATAAAAATCCTGCTATTCTATTTGATTGGCCTAAACCTCTGTGCCTTTAATGTCTCCGCCACCTCCCCCAATACATCCTACATTATTCTTAGTTGTTTTCCTTCATGTAGAATGAACCTACAAGTTTATAAAGGGTTTATTTTAATTCCGATATTTTCGTCCCATTGACTTGCATTGGGTTCGGGTATCGGTATCGGATTAGATCCGATACTTTGACGGTATCGGCCGATACTTTCCGATACCGATACTTTCCGATATCGGAAGGTATCGCTCAACACTACTCATGAAGATAATTTAGATAACCACAACATGGGAAAAACAATTTTCTTTAAAAAAAAAAAAGATTTTGGGAGCTCGTATTCCCAATTAAGGATATTGGACCAAATATAGAAAAGACCGAATATAGGTCAAGAAAAAAATAGTAAAAATAAATGATGAATGAAGGGAAATTACATTAAAAAACCTTTATTTAAGATACATGGTGAAGTGGTGGCAGAACTGACGGGAGCCTACACATACAAACAGCAAAAGGTCATGAGAGTCATGTCCAATATAAGTAGATTTTTTTTAAAGTGTTACAGCAAGATAAAAGCCAGACAATATACAAAACAGTTATAAGACCATCTCCACAGACCTTGGTATCCCAGTTTCAACACTGTGCAATGTTATTTAGAAGTTTGCCAAGCATTGAACCATCAAGAACCTCACTGGACATAGAGGAAAGAGGAAAATTGACAAGAGATCTCTTTGAAGGTTGATGCGAATGGTGGTAAAAACACCACGTTAACATCCAAAGACCTGAAGGCCAACCTATTATGTCCTGTTGTTTTGCTCTCAACAAGTACCATATGCCACACACTAAACCAAGCAGAGCTTTATGGGAAAAGTCAAGGGAAGAAACCATTACTGAAGAAAAGACATAAAAAAGAATGAGTGATATTTGATAAAGTACCTTGACAAACCACAATCCTTCTGGGAAAATATTCTGCAGACATATGAAACAAAAATAGAGCTTTTTGGTAATGTAAAGCTACAGTTTGTTTACTGACAGTGCAATGAAGCTTATAACGAATAGAACACCCTACCAACACTTAAGGAGGATCCATAATGCTCTCAGGTTGCTTTGCTGCATCTGGTATTGACTATATCACATGAATCTTGAAATCCGTGAATTATCAAGAGATTTTAAAATGGATTAAAATGGACAGTGTAAGAAAGCTTGGTTTGAGTCGAAGACCATGGGTCCTCTAGCAAGACAATGACCCAAAGCACACATCCAAAAGTACACAGGAATGGTTGAAAAAGAAAACATTACTGTTTTAAATTGGCCAGCAATGAGTCCTGACCTCAATCCCATTGAAAATCTTTGGGTTGAGCTGAAATCTGCCAGTGGGAAAAAGAACCCTGCAAACATTCAAGAGCTTGAAAAAACTGCAAAAGAAAAGTAGGAGAAAATACCAGCTGAGAAGTGCAAAAAGCTTATAGATGGCTACAAGAAATGTTTTGGGGGCTGTCATCATGCCGAAGAGTGTGCAACCAAGTATTAATTAGGGGTTCCTTTATAGCTGCACAGGCTGTTTGTTATGTTTCTACTTTGAAATTGCTACATTACCATTTATTTCTGAAGATATTGTACAGTCTATGAAAAAAATGAAGGGGTTTTAATAACAATGAGCAGGACTATATGCACTACAGAGCCAATCTAGCTCCTTCATCAGACTTGTATAAAACAGATAATGGTGGCTAGTTTTTAAACCTTAGAGATAAAGCAAAAATCGGGGAGGTCAAAATGACAAACCCAAATACTTTGCTATGATTCATTGGACTGTATAGCAATGAATGTGAACATAAAACTTAACTTTTACTCAAATTATTAAAAAAGCAAATATCCTAATATTAAAAGCATTCCAGTAGTTTATACACATATAACAATCATAAAGACAAAAAAAGTCCACATCCCTGTTTGAAAACATTTTGACAGTGGTCAAAAAGAAAACACTATTGATATCAGTTAAGACTTTTGAAAATAGCACAATTATATCCTAGCACAAACCATGTAACTAGACTCTATGACCAATATCACAGCAAATGATAGTGCTTTTTAAATGAAGAGAATAAAAAAGGAACAATCTTACATTTCTTGTAGAATTTGTAGTTGTCAAGAAAAGGCATTGTGCTCAGTTACTTCCTGTCGCCAATTCAAGAGGAGTCTGGGTTTTTACCCAATCATTCCCTGGTCAAGCAGACTGACCCTGGTAATCGCAAAGACTCTGCCTCAAAATGTGTTTCTTCAACATGATTCACCAGTGGAAGTATCACTAGTTATGTCATCAGGAAACAGAGCAAAGCACCCCTTACCAGGGATGTGAAAAAAATAATGGCACCATGCTAGTGAACTCTTGGGTTAAGAAACGTGCACAATCAAGGATTAAGTCCAAACACATTACATTTGTAAATGAGGACTTACTCCAAGTCAGTCTTGATTCCATACACACAATAAGCATCTAATGCACATGATGTGGATGGTTCCCTGTGTCTTGGAATGCACGCTTAGACTTGAGAAGCACAGCACTAGACCAATCATTGGCATCTAGTGAGAAACACCCTCCATTACTCTGTGCATTGCTATGCATGACATTTCCAGGAGTTTGGACAGCACACGTGTTCCACAATATGCAATGCTGACATTTTTTATGTCACTTCCAGTCTCCTAGCACGTCCCACCAGCTTTGCATTTGAGGAACAGATGTTTTGAAATGCAGACGCATTCAAACAGATCAAACCAGATCTCCACTTTGCACTGACGAGGGGCAGTACCCTGAAACACAGTGTCTGCAAATTGAGATTCTTTTTTGGCTATTATTTTAAGTCATGTGACAAGGCTCGTTAAAGGGTTGACATTGACTTGCAGGATGGCTACCTTCCAATAGGTGGCACTAGAGTTCTAGTTCTCTTCCTCTCTGAAGAGACAATTTGTACAACCAGAGAAGATGCCCATAATCTCATTGTAGTTTCTGGTGACATAATACACTATGGTAAATATGTAAAGTAATATGCAGTCATGTGACATAAAGCTTGGTAAATCGGTGACATTTCTCCTTCAGAATTTAAATTTAATGTCAAATTCTGCAGATATATATCCTGCTATCAACAATGGAAAATATCTCCATAACTTTAAAAAATGATGTCTCATGATTAGATAATGACTGTTTCATATGCTACCTTCATTCCTACTTGCACCAAAGGTCCACTCAAAAGTTTTTGTGCCATTGTACTTAATTACAGCAAATGCTACTGTCCAGCAATGGTGCCCGTGCTTGCACAATTGAAATTGTTGGGTTTTTATAACATGAAAATGGTATTTATGCTGCAGTTTCCTGTATGGCTTCCTGCAGTGGTAACTTTTCACATATTCTTTAGGTTTCCTTCCCTTATGTGCAGAAGTCATTGTGCTATTCTTTAAAGCTGCAAAAAGCAAGCAGCATACAAGCAATTATCAGGTCAATGTGCTTGGCTGCGTACTTGTTCTAAGGAACTGTTAATTGCTATATGTAGCATGGAAATGATAGTGTATACTTACAGTACATTTCTTCAGAATGGCAGGTTCGATCACTTGGTATTGAACTACTGATTGAAATGATATCAAAATGTTTGATGAATTGAGTGGGTGAATCAACCAAAGAATAAAGTGATAAATGAAATTGTAAATCAAAAGCGGTATCACTTGGGGAATCAATGGGGGTAATGAACTGATACATGAAATTAATGTTATAAATGAACATGGGATAAAATAAGAAATAAATTGGAAAGATGGTGAAAAAGGGATTCTACGGACAGGCTTTGCTCAAGGCACTCCATCAAGCAGATTCCAAGAAAACTCTGGCCTTCATCCCTAGATAGGTATCTGGACACTTATTCAGGGCCCCCTGGTTGAAACCACAAAGTGGCTGCTAATTAGAAGATTATGCTGGCAGAGAATAGTCAGTATGCCTAGTCAGTATCAAAAGGTCAAAATCAGGAACAGAAGCATAAGATAGTAAAGTAGTCAAAACACAAGGCGATGTAAATGATGGAATAAACAGACTAAAGGCCCCGTCTCACATAGCGATTTACCAACGATCACGACCAGCGATACGACCTGGCCGTGATCGTTGGTAAGTCGTTGTGTGGTCGCTGGGGAGCTGTCACACAGACAGCTCTCTCCAGCGACCAACGATCAGGGGAACAACTTCGGCATCGTTGAAACTGTCTTCAATGATGCCGAAGTCCCCCTGCAGCACCCGGGTAACCAGGGTAAACATCGGGTTACTAAGCGCAGGGCCGCGCTTAGTAACCCGATGTTTACCCTGGTTACCAAAAAAAACAAACAGTACATACTCGCCTTTCGGTGTCCCTTGCCGTCTGCTTCCTGCTCTGACTGAGCCGCCGTACAGTGAGAGCAGAGCGCAGCGGTGACGTCACTGCTGTGATCTGCTCTCACTTTCCGGCCGGCAGTCAGTCAGAGCAGGAAGCAGACGGCAAGGGACCTGACGGACATCAGATGGTGAGTATGTAGTGTTTTTTTTTTTTTACATTTACGCTGGTAACCAGGGTAAACATCGGGTTACTAAGCGCGGCCCTGCGCTTAGTAACCCGATGTTTACCCTGGTTACCAGTGAAGACATCGCTGGATCGGTGTCACACACACCGATTCAGCGATGTCAGCGGGACCTCAACGACCAAAAAAAGGTCCAGGCCATTCCGACATGACCAGCGATCTCACAGCAGGGGCCTGATCGCTGGTACGTGTCACACATAGCGAGATCGCTACTGAGGTCGCTGTTGCGTCACAAAACTAGTGACTCAGCAGCGATCTCGCTAGCGATCTCGCTATGTGAGACGGGGCCTTTAGTCAGAGCAGTATGACAGGAGATAATCAGAGGAAGTGTTACCTACAACTGGCAACTGGAAACAGATTGCTAAGGGTATGTTCCCCCGGTCAGTAAACCCTGCGGGTTGGATGCTGCAGTAAGGCTAGGTGAACATCTATCCTGCGCTCTGCGATGAGCGCTTACTCTGGGGTTTCCATGTAAATCTTTGAAATACGTGATTCAGAGGGAACCCTCAATGAAAGATTCCCCATAATTAGGTGGATGGAGGCACTGTGGATGCCATAGGACCTGTGATCCGGTGGTGCCCGTCTTTGTAGGATTACATACAAGTGCTGTTGGCCACAGTTTTGTGCACTTCTGAAAAGAAGGACACCGCTGAACAGAGGCCAGATGGACTCCAGAGTAACTTTGCTGCCTCATTATAGTGAATGGATCCTTAGGGGTTTCATCTGAATCACATCACTTAGAGATTTAGATGGAAACCTGAAAGTAAGGGCTCAGTATAGAGCGTGGGATAAATGTGATCCCAAATATTATGTAAATTGTTTAGTGATGAGCGAATATATTCTTTACTCGAGATTTCTCGAGCACGCTCAGGTGTCCTCCGAGTATTTTTTAGTTCTTGGAGATTTAGTTTTTCTTGCTGCAGCTAAATGATTTACATCTGTTAGCCAGCATAAGTACATGTGGGGGTTGCCTAGTTGCTAGGGAATCCCCACATGTACTTATGCTGGCTAACAGATGTAAATCATTCAGCTACAGCAAGAAAAACTAAATCTCCGAGCACTAAAAAATACTCGGAGGACACCCGAGCGTGCTCCAGAAATCTCGAGTAACGAGTATATTCGCTCATCACTAAAAATGTTCCCAATAAAGGCTTTTATTCAATCCACAAAAAAGCAAGTCCCCCTTCAGGTCTGTCATCGAGTAATGAAGATACAGGAGGCTTCCACATTACTGGTAGTACAAAGGCTCTGGAAAAGCGAAATGGCTCCTCACCCTCCAAAACAAATTCAGCAAATTATTTGCTTCCAAATCCAAATGACCCCCCTCCCTTCTGAGCCCCACAGTGCACTTAAACCACATATCGTGACCATGTTGGCATTTTTGAAGCGATGAGTGCTCGCTTAACTTAAGGGTGCATGTCTCCAGAAGCGCGGGCTGAGCAAAACATACTTGTCACTACAGCGTTCTAGTCACTATAATGGCAGTTTGAAATTTTCACTCTGCAACATTCATTGCTGCTTATTTCTGGAAAATACCCATGGAGTAAAAATCGACACTATACCAGTAGATAAATTCCCAAAGAGATATAATGTACAAAATGGTGTCAATTAGGGGAGATTCTTCTCTTTCAGCAATTAGGAGGTCTGTATATGGAGTCCTCAAACTGTTCTAGGAAAATCTGCACTCCAGGAAGCAAATAGCGCTCCGTCTCTCCCAAGTCTCTCCGTATGACTAAGTAGTAATGCACAGCCACATATGGGGTATTGCCACGTTCAGTAGAAATTGTGGGACAAATTTTGGTGCCATTTTTACCAAATTCTTGCGTGAAAATGTAAAATATGGGGCTAAAACAAAATTTTGGTGGTAAAAATGTAGTTATTTTCCTTTACTGCCCAATGGTATAAAATTTGTGACACACTCATGGTGTCAAAATGACCACTGCACCTACAGGTGAATTAATCGACAGGCGTAGTTTGTAAAATGGGGTCATTTATGGGGGTTTCTGCTGTTCTGGCACCTCATGGGGTCTCCCAGTGGGTCATGACACCTGCATGCCATAACAATAAAATCTGGCACTCCTTGCCTTCTGAGCTTTACACTGTGCCTGAAAAATATTTCCCGCGCTCAGGAAAAAATTGACCTCAGTTTGCTGTAGAAAAAATTCCTGCTAGCTCTTAGAAAAATTAAAAACTTGGGGCAGAAGCAACATTTTAGTGAGTTTCTGTGTAAATCTCTGAAATACGTGATTCAGATGGAACACTCGACGAAAGATTCCCTATAATTGTAATTTATTATTTTTTAATCGCAAAATGGTATAAATTTCTGTGAGGCACATGTGATGTCAAGTATGATCACTGCACCCCTAGATGAATTCATTGGGGAGTGTAGTTTGTAAAATGAGTTCACATATAGGAGGTTTCTGTTGTTCTGGCACTTTAAAGAGTCTGCCATTGTGACATGGCACCCTCAAACTAAACGAGCAAAATCAAACACCAATATGGAGCCTCTTCACAACTGAACTTGGCACTGTCCTCAGACGGCAGTTTTCTCCCTCGTATTTGACATCGCCATACTCAGGAGAAATTGCACAACAAATGAAAATGCTAAATTTGGGGCCAAAATTTATGTGGGGAAAAGGTGGGGTTCAAGGAGCTTACCACATATCTAAATTATTTCCTTGAGGGATCTAGTTTTCCAAAATAAGGTCACTTGTCTGGGGTTTCCACTGTTTAGACATATCAGAGGCTCTCCAAATGGGACATGACGTCCGCTAATGATCCAGGAAATTTTACATTCAAAAAGTGAAATGACGCTCCTTCCCTTCCGAGACCTGCCGTGTGCCCAAACAGTAGTTTTCTCCCTCATATGGGGTATCGGCTTACTCAGAGGAATTTGCACGACAAATTGTATGGTGCAATTTATCCTGTTAACCTTGTGAAAATGCAACATTTGGGGCTAAAAACATATTTGTGGGGAAAATGTGATTTTTCTTTTTCACGGCTCATGTTATAAATTTCTGTGAAGCACCTGAGGGTTCAATATGCTTACCACACATTTAGTTCATTTCCCTGAGGGGTCTAGTTTCCAAAATGGTGTCACTTATGGGAGATTTTCACTTTTTAGGCACATCAGAGACAAATCAAACGCAAAATGGAGTCCATCAATTGTTCCAGCAAATTTTGCATTCAAAAAGTGAAATGCGCTCTCTCTTCTGAGCTTGGCTGTGTGCCCAAACAGTGTTTTTCTCCCTCATTTGGGGTATCGGCGCACTCAGGAGAAATTACACAACATGTTTTGGGTCCACCTTTTCCTGTTACCTTTGTCAAATTAAAATAATTTGGATCTGAAATACATTTTTTGTGAAAAAAGTGAAATGTTCATTTTTTTTCCACATTCCAAAGATTCCCGTGAAGCACCTGAAGGGTTAATAAACATCTTTAATGTTGTTGTGAGCACCTTAAGATATGCAGTTTTTAGAGTGGTGTCAGATTTTGGCATTTTCTATCATTTAGAACCTTCAAAGTACCGTAACTTTAAATGTGATGTGGTCCCTTAGAAATATGGTTTGCAAATTTTGTTTTAAATTTAAAAATCGCTGGTCAAAGTTTAACCCCTATAACTTCCTAACAGAAAAAAAATTGGTTCCAAAATTGCACTGATGTAAAATAGACTTGTGTTAAATGTTATTTATTAACTTTTTGTGTGACATACAGTGGGGCAAAAAAGTATTTAGTCAGTCAGCAATAGTGCAAGTTCCACCACTTAAAAAGATGAGAGGCGTCTGTAATTTACATCATAGGTAGACCTCAACTATGGGAGACAAACTGAGAAAAAAAAATCCAGAAAATCACATTGTCTGTTTTTTTATCATTTTATTTGCATATTCTGGTGGAAAATAAGTATTTGGTCAGAAACAAACAATCAAGATTTCTGGCTCTCACAGACCTGTAACTTCTTCTTTAAGAGTCTCCTCTTTCCTCCACTCATTACCTGTAGTAATGGCACCTGTTTAAACTTGTTATCAGTATAAAAAGACACCTGTGCACACCCTCAAACAGTCTGACTCCAAACTCCACTATGGTGAAGACCAAAGAGCTGTCAAAGGACACCAGAAACAAAATTGTAGCCCTGCACCAGGCTGGGAAGACTGAATCTGCAATAGCCAACCAGCTTGGAGTGAAGAAATCAACAGTGGGAGCAATAATTAGAAAATGGAAGACATTCAAGACCACTGATAATCTCCCTCGATCTGGGGCTCCACGCAAAATCCCACCCCGTGGGGTCAGAATGATCACAAGAACGGTGAGCAAAAATCCCAGAACCACGCGGGGGGACCTAGTGAATGAACTGCAGAGAGCTGGGACCAATGTAACAAGGCCTACCATAAGTAACACACTACGCCACCATGGACTCAGATCCTGCAGTGCCAGACGTGTCCCACTGCTTAAGCCAGTACATGTCCGGGCCCATCTGAAGTTTGCTAGAGAGCATTTGGATGATCCAGAGGAGTTTTGGGAGAATGTCCTATGGTCTGATGAAACCAAACTGGAACTGTTTGGTAGAAACACAACTTGTCGTGTTTGGAGGAAAAAGAATACTGAGTTGCATCCATCAAACACCATACCTACTGTAAAGCATGGTGGTGGAAACATCATGCTTTGGGGCTGTTTCTCTGCAAAGGGGCCAGGACGACTGATCCGGGTACATGAAAGAATGAATGGGGCCATGTATCGTGAGATTTTGAGTGCAAACCTCCTTCCATCAGCAAGGACATTGAAGATGAAACGTGGCTGGGTCTTTCAACATGACAATGAATCAAAGCACACCGCCAGGGCAACGAAGGAGTGGCTTCGTAAGAAGCATTTCAAGGTCCTGGGGTGGCCTAGCCAGTCTCCAGATCTCAACCCTATAGAAAACCTTTGGAGGGAGTTGAAAGTCCGTGTTGCCAAGCGAAAAGCCAAAAACATCACTGCTCTAGAGGAGATCTGCATGGAGGAATGGGCCAACATACCAACAACAGTGTGTGGCAACTTTGTGAAGACTTACAGAAAATGTTTGACCTCTGTCATTGCCAACAAAGGATATATTACAAAGTATTGAGATGAAATTTTGTTTCTGACCAAATACTTATTTTCCACCAGAATATGCAAATAAAATGATAAAAAAACAGACAATGTGATTTTCTGGATTTTTTTTTCTCAGTTTGTCTCCCATAGTTGAGGTCTACCTATGATGTAAATTACAGACGCCTCTCATCTTTTTAAGTGGTGGAACTTGCACTATTGCTGACTGACTAAATACTTTTTTGCCCCACTGTATCTCTGTAATTTAAGGGCATGAAAATTAAAAGTTTGAAAATTGCAAAATTTCCAAACAGTTTTCCTTTTGGAAGATGACAGGTTAGTAATGAAGTCCATGGGAATAAGTGTCCAAATATCTTTAAGAGTAGTTAAAGACTGAAGAAGTTCATTGTGAGTGGTATGGGGTAATTAGGACCAGGGACAGATATCACATGCAATCACCAAATATTTCTTGTTACTAGTCAGATAGTGTCATAAAACCCAGGGAAACATGTGTTAGGGCTAGCGGAATGCACTGAATGAATATAGAGATTTTATTATAATAGATGCGTTCACAGCCCGGGGTCCACCGTGCAGGCGAACCTGCTGCTAGCAAACGGCGGAACTATATGGCGGTATGAGCTAACTCTGTTACTTCACAGAGTAGCCGTGAACTCAAAGCACTGTGCCCTGTTAGACTTCACAGAGGCACAGGCTAACTACCCAAATGAGAGCAGTCAGTGGTCATGCACGCACACAAAACTCCTAGCTGGAGGTGCCAGCGTTCTAGGGGCTTATTTCAGCCAGGTCCCTGAATACACAAACACACAAACTCCTCGCCGGAGGTGCCAGCATTCAAGGGGCTTATTTCAGCCGGGTCCCTGAACACAATCATACATGACCACACTGGCGCAAAGTACATAACTTAGAACAATACTAGCGCATGGCCGCGCGGCCATGCGAGCCTTAAATAGTTGCAGCACATACAGGACCTTCCTAGAAGGACCAATGAGAGGCTGCCACAGAGCGTGAGCACCTACAGGACCTTCCTGAAGGACCAATAGCCTAAGCTGCAGTATCTGATCATGTGACCCTCGATCTCCACTGAGAGATCTTACTCTGGGCATGCTCAGAACGAGAAAAGCAGGACTTAGTCCCATAAGCATCTGCTCGCCGCTGCCCAGCACTGACTTCAATGGCAGAAGCAGAGAAAGCAGCAGTAACTCTTTGTACAGAGTCAGACTGAGCAAGACGCTGGGACCGATGTCTCCACTGAGCAGGCTCCACTGCGGCAGGAGAAGAGTTGGAGAACACAGCGGAGATGGACCGAGATTCCCCCTGTGCAGAGACAGGAACTCAACCCCTAACATTACCCCCCCTCCTAGGGCCCCCCCCTCCTTGGGCCTCACTACGTTCGAAGGCAGCAATGAGCTGCGGAGCCCGAATGTGCTCAGCAGGCTCCCAGGACCTATCCTCAGGACCGTAACCCTTCCAGTCCACCAAATAAAATTTTTTGCCACGAACCACCTTGCACCCCAAAATAGCGTTCACCTCGTAATCGTCCGTAGACAAACCCGATGTCCCGGCAGATGACTCAGAATACCGGGACATGTATACGGGCTTAAGGAGGGACACATGAAAGGTGTCGGTGATACCTAGGTGTGGAGGAAGGGCTAGATGGTAGACCACAGGATTAACCTGGTCGAGGACCTTGAAGGGACCCAAGTAGCGAGGTGCAAACTTAGCGGACTCAACACGCAGCCTGATGTTACGAGCGGAGAGCCACACTAAGTCGCCAGGAGCAAAGGTCGGGGCAGGGCACCAATGTGCATCAGTGGAGGACCTCATTCTCTCCTTGGAGGCCCGGATAGCATCCTGAGTGCAGTCCCAAATGTCTCGTGCCTCCACTGCCCTTTCTGCCACCCTGGAATTAGCAGAGGACATGGGCATGGGCACAGGAACCCGTGGATGTTGGCCATAATTAAGGAGGAAAGGAGTCTGGCCGGTGGAGTTGGCTACAGCATTGTTAAGAGCAAACGCAGTCCACGGTAACAAGCATGCCCAGTCATCCTGCCTGGCAGAAACAAAATGTCATAAATTAGTGACCAGAGTCTGATTGGCCCTCTCAACCAACCCATTCGTCTCGGGATGATAAGCAGAGGAGAGATTTAACTCAATACTGAGTAGATGACAAAGCTCCCTCTGGAATCGAGACACAAACTGGGGACCCCAGTCACTGACAATATTGTCCGGCATACCGTGTAAGCAAAAGATATGCTTGATGAACAAGGATGCCAGAGCCCGTGCAGAAGGTAGCCATGGAAGAGGCACTAAATGAACCATTTTGGAAAAATGGTCGGTGATCACCCAGATAATGGTGCAGTTACAAGACTTGGGTAAGCCCACCACAAAGTCCATCCCGACCATCTCCCAGGGCCTGTCTGCCACCGGCAGAGGGTAAAAGCAACCCAGCTGACCGTTGCCGAGGGGACTTGTTCTTGGCGCAAGAGACACACGCCCGAACATAGTCTGTGACATCACAAGCCATATGCGGCCACCAGTATGTCCTCGACAGTAACTCAGATGTCCTTTTGGAACCAAAATGTCCACCCACCCTGGACGAGTGTGTCCAAGAGAGAACCTCCGGTCGCAAATTGGATGGTACAAAAGTCTTGCCCGGAGGCAAAGACTCTAGTGAAACTGGGGCCACAGTTCTCAGGCTCTCATTGGGGACAATAAGCCGAGGCTCCTCTTCCTCCTCCACAGATGACACAACGGAGCGAGAGAGAGCATCGGCACAAATGTTCTTCTCCCCAGAAAGAAAATGGAGGGTGAAATGGAACCGGGAGAAGAACAAGGACCATCTGGCCTTGCGAGAATTTAACCACTGGGTTGTCTGCAGGTACACCAAATTTTTATGATCTGTGTAGACTTGGAAGGGAAAACGAGCTCCCTCCAAGAGATGTCTCCACTCCGAGAAAGCCAACTTCATGGCTAGCAACTCCCTGTCCCCGATGGAATAATTCCTCTCTGCTGGTGAGAAGGTCTTAGAAAAGAAGAAGCAAGGATGCTTCCGACCTTGAGCATCCTTTTGGAAGAGGACTGCTCCAGGACCAACAGATGAGGCATGCGCCTCCATGATAAATGGCTTATCAACATCGGGGCGATGTAAAATGGGAGCACTAGCGAAGTGTGACTTAATGGAGTTAAAGGCCTTGGAGACCTCCTCAGACCACAATTTGGGATTTGCTCCCTTCTTGGTGAGAGCAACCAAGGGAGCTACCAAAGTTAAGAAGTGCGGAATGAATTGGCGATAATAATTAATGAACCCCATAAAGCGCTGCACCGCTTTAAGAGAATGGGGTTCCTGCCAGTCCATCACAGCCTGTAGTTTGTCAGGATCCATAGCCAATCCCTGGGCGGAGATGATATAGCCAAGGAAAGGCAAAAAAACCCATGTGACAAAGAGTAAGCTCCACATTGGGGAAAAAAATTCCTTCCCGACTCCACATACGGCAATCAGACTAGTTCCCTGGATGAACGCCCTATCAAGGAATCTAGTGTATATACCCTGTAACATTATACTTTTCAAGAAAGGCATCCAGTCCCCTCTTAAATATAAGTAATGAATCACTCATTACTAGTGTTGAGCATTCCGATACCGCAAGTATCGGGTATCGGCCGATACTTGCGGGTATCGGAATTCCGATACCGAGATCCGATACTTTTGTGGTATCGGGTATCGGTATCGAAACAACATTAATGTAATAATGTGTAAAAGAGAGAATTAAAATAAAAAATATTGCTATACTCACCTCTCCGACGCAGCCTGGACATCAGCGAGGGAACCGGCAGCGTTGTTTGCTTAAAATTCGCGCGTTTACTTCCTTACTTGAAGTCCCGGCTTGTGATTGGTCGCGTGCCGCCCATGTGGCCGCAACGCGACCAATCACAGCAAGCCGTGACGTAATTTTAGGTCCTTCAGGATTTTAAAATTACGTTCTGGCTTGTGATTGGTCGCGTCGCGGTCACATGGGCGACGCGACCAATCACAAGCCGTGACGTCACGGGAGGCTGGACACGCGCGCATTTTAAAATGCGCGCTTGTCCTGCCTCCCGTGACGTCCCGGCTTGTGATTGGTCGCGTCGCCCATGTGACCGCGACACGACCAATCACAAGCCAGAACGTAATTTTAAAATCCTGAAGGACCTAAAATTACGTCACGGCTTGCTGTGATTGGTCGCGTCGCGGCCACATGGGCGGCACGCGACCAATCACAAGCCGGGACTTCAAGTAAGGAAGTAAACGCGCGAATTTTAAGCAAACAACGCTGCCGGTTCCCTCGGTAAGGTCCAGGCTGCGTCGGAGAGGTGAGTATAGCAATATTTTTTATTTTAATTCTTTCTTTTACACATTAATATGGATCCCAGGGCCTGAAGGAGAGTTTCCTCTCCTTCAGACCCTGGGAACCATCAGGGATACCGTCCGATACTTGAGTCCCATTGACTTGTATTGGTATCGGGTATCAGTATCGGATTGGATCCGATACTTTGCCGGTATCGGCCGATACTTTCCGATACCGATACTTTCAAGTATCGGACGGTATCCCTCAACACTACTCATTACAACATCATATGGCAGAGAGTTCCATAGTCTCACTGCTCTTACAGTAAAGAATCCGCGTCTGTTATTATGCTTAAACCTTCTTTCCTCCAGACGTAGAGGATGCCCCCTTGTCCCTGTCTCAGGTCTATGATTAAAAAGATCATCAGAAAGTTCTTTCTACTGTCCCCTCATATATTTATACATTAAAATAAGATCACCCCTTAGTCTTCGTTTTTCCAAACTAAACAGACCCAAGTGTAATAACCTATCTTGGTATTGAGGACCCCCCAGTCCTCTAATAACCTTGGTCTCTCTTCTCTGCACCCGCTCTAGTTCAGCTATGTCTTTCTTATACACCGGAGACCAGAACTGTGCACAGTATTCTAAGTGTGGTCGAACTAGTGACTTGTATAGAGGTAAAATTATGTTCTCCTCATGAGCATCTATGCCTCTTTTAATACATCCCATTATTTGATTTGCCTTTGTAGCAGCTGCCTGACACTGGCCACTGAATATGAGTTTGTCATCCACCCATACACCCAGGTCTTTTTCATTGACGGTTTTGCCCAGAGTTTTAGAATTAAGCACATAGTTATACATCTTATTACTTCTACCCAAGTGCATGACCTTACATTTATCCCCATTAAAGCTCATTTGCCATTTATCAGCCCAATCTTCTAGTTTACATAAATCATCCTGTAATATAAAATTTTCCTCCCCTGTATTGATTACCCTGCAGAGTTTAGTGTCATCTGCAAATATTGAAATTCTACTCTGAATGCCCCCTACAAGGTCATTAATAAATATGTTAAAAAGAAGAGGGCCCAATACTGACCCCTGTGGTACCCCACTGCTAACCGCGACCCAGTTCGAGTGTGCTCCATTAATAACCACCCTTTGTTTCCTATCCCTGAGCAGCTCTCAACCCACTTACACATATTTTCCCCTATCCCCATTATTCTCATTTTATGTATCAACCTTTTGTGTGGCACCGTATCAAAAGCTTTTGAAAAGTCCATATACACTACATCTACTGGTTTCCCTTGGTCCAGTCCAGAACTTACCTCTTCATAGACGCTGATCAAATTAGTCTGACATGAACGGTCCCTAGTAAACCTGTGTTGATACTGGGTCATGAGGTTATTCCTCTTCAGATACTCCAGTATAGCATCCCTTAGAATGCCCTCCAGGATTTTACCCACAGTAGAAGTTAAACTTACTGGCCTATAATTTCCGAGTTCAGTTTTTGTCCCCTTTTTGAATATTGGCACCACATTTGCTATACGCCAGTCCTGTGGTACTGACCCTGTTATTATGGACTCTTTAAAGATTAAAAATAATGGTCTATCAATGACTGTACTTAATTCCTGCAGTATTCGGGGGTGTATCCCATCCGGGCCCGGAGATTTGTCAATTTTAGTGATTTTTAGATGCCGCCGTACTTCCTGCTGGGTTAAGCAGGTGACTCTTAATGGGGAATTGTTGTTATCACTGATCATATTGTCTGCCATGGGATTTTCTTGTGTAAATACTGTTGAAAAAAAGTCATTTAGCATATTGGCTTTTTCCTCATCCTCATCCACCATTTCCCCCAGACTATTTTTAAGGGGGCCAACACTTTCATTTTTTAGTTTCTTACTATTTATGTAGTTAAATAATATTTTGGGATTATTTTTACTCTCTCTGGCAATGAGTCTCTCTGTCTCAATTTTTGCTGCCTTGATTTGCTTTTTACAGAATTTATTTAATTTTCTGTATTTATTTAGTGCCTCATCACTACCTACTTCCTTTAATTCTCTAAATGCTTTCTTTTTGTCACTTATTGCACCCCTTACAGCTCTATTTAGCCATATTGGTTTTCTCCTATTTCTAGTATGTTTATTCCCACACGGTATATACTGTGCACAGGTCCTATCCAGGATGCTAATAAACGTCTCCCATTTTCTTTGTGTATTTTTATGTCTCAGGATATCGTCCCAGTTAATTGCACCACGATCATCTCTCATCCGTTGGAAAATTGCCCTCCTGAAGTTTAGTGTCCTTGTCACCCCTCTACTACACATCTTATTAATGGATACATGAAAACTTATTATTTTGTGATCACTATCACTATTAGTGTTTCACTAAAGTTTATAACACAGAGCCATGAAAATAAAAAATCTTTTTTTCAACAAAAATGATTTTTAGCCCCCAGTTTTGTATTTTTCCAAGGGTAAAAGGAGAAATTGGACCCCAAAAGTTGCTGTACAATTTGTCCTGAGTATGCTGATACCCCATATGTGGGAGAAAACTACTGTTTGGGTGCATGGCAGAGCTTGGAAGGGAAGAAGTGGCGTTTTGGAATGCAAACTTTGATGGAATGGTCTGCGGGCTTCACATTGTGTTTGCAGAGGCCTTGATGTACCTAAACAGTAGAAACCCCCCACAAATGACCACATATTGGAAACAAGACCCCCAATGAACTTATCTAGATGTGTTGTGAGAACTTTGAACCCCCAAAGTGTTTCACTAAAGTTTATAACTCAGAGCCGTGAAAATTAAAAAAAAAAAAAATTCCACAAAAATGATTTTTAGCCACGAGTTTTGTATTTTCCCAAGGGTAACAGGAGAAAATAGACCCTAACAGTTGTCCAATTTGTCCTGAGTACGCTGATACCCAATATGTGGGGGTAAACCACTATTTTGGCGCATAGCAGAGCTCAGAAGGGAAGGAGCACTGTTTTACTTTTACAACGAAGAATTGTATGGATTGAGATTGGACGTCACGTTACGTTTGCAGAGCCCCTGGTGTGCCTAAACAGTGGAAACCTCCCAATTCTAACTACAACCCTAACCCCAAAACCCCCCTAACCTTAATCCCACCTCTAACCTCTAAGCACACCCTGAACCCTAATCCCAACCCTAACCATACCCCTAACCCTGACACACGCCTAACCTAACTGTAAACGTAATCCAAGCCCTAACCCAAAATCTAGCCCCAACACTAACTTTAGCCCCAACCTTAACGTTAGCCCCAACCCTAACCCTAACTTTAGCCCCAACCCTAACCCTAATGGGAAAATGGAAATAAATACATTTTTTTATTTTATTATTTTCCCTAACTAAGGCGGTGATGAAGAGGGTTTTGATTTACTATTTATAGCGAGTTTTTATGTTTGGCAACTGTCACACACTAAAAGATGTTTTTATTGCAAAATGTATTTTTTGTGTTACCACATTTTGAGAGCTATAATTTCCATATTTTAGTCCAAACAGTCATGTGAGGTCTTGTTTTTTGCGGGACGAGTTGACATTTTTATTGGTACCATTTTCAGGCACATGACATTTTTTGATTGCTTTTTATTCTGATTTTTGTTAGGCAGAATGAACAAAAACCAGCAATTCGTGAATTTCTTTTGGAGGGCGTTTATACCGTTCCACGTTTGGTAAAATTGATAAAGCCGTTTTATTCTTCGGGTCAGTATGATTACAGCGATACCTCATTTATATCATTTTTTTTGTTTTGGCACTTTTATACAATAAAAACTATTTTATAGAAAAAATAATTATTTTTGCATTGCTTTATTCTGAGGGCTATAACTTTTTTTTTTTGCTGATGATGCTGTATGGTGGCTCGTTTTTAGCGGGACATGATGACGTTTTCTGCGGTGCCATGTTTATATATATCCATGTTTTTGATCACGTGTTATTCCACTTTTTGTTCGATCGTATGATGATAAAGCATTGTTTTTTGTCTCTTTTTTTACGGTGTTCACTGAAGGGGTTATCTAGAATGTGTTTATTGGAATGACTAGCTGCTTCCAGCCAGCTAACGCTCAGCATGCTCATTGCTATCTAATTAACGCTGCTAGTGATTAAACTAAAGTAAATAATGACAACATTCAATAGCGCTTACGCAGGTGGTAAATTAACTTAATATGAAGTTAATAACAATAATAATAATTAAAAATCTGAATAATACTAATACATTTTATTCACAGTGTAAAATGAAAAGCAAACTGGATTTGTGTGGTAATGTGTGGGGACGCAGCCTCATGTGGTAATGTGTGAGGACGGAGCCTCATGTGGTAATGTGTGGAGACAGAGCCTTGTGTGGTAATGTGTTGGGACGGAGCCTTGTGTGGTAATGTGGAGGGACGGAGCCTCGTGTGGTAATGTGTGGGGATGGAGCCTTGTGTGGTAATGTGTTGGGACGGAGCCTCATGTGGTAATGTGTGAGGACGGAGCCTCATGTGGTAATGTGTGGAGACAGAGCCTTGTGTGGTAATGTGTGGGGACAGAGCCTCATGTGGTAATGTGTGAAGACAGAGCCTCGTGTGGTAATGTGTGGGTACGTAGCCTCGTGTGGTAATGTGGTGGGGGCGGGATTATCTGTGGTAATGTGGTGTTGGGCAGGATTATGTGTGGTAATGTGGTGGGGGGCGGGATTATGTGTGGTAATGTGGTGGGGGGCGGGATTATGTGTGGTAATGTGGTGGGTGGTGGGATTATGTGTGGTAATGTGGTGGGGGGCGGGATTGCGTGTGGTAATGTGGTGGGGGCAGGATTATGTGTTGTAATGTGGTGGGGGGCAGGATTGTGTTGTAATGTGGTGGGGGGCAGGATTGTGTTGTAATGTGGTGGGGGACAGGATTATGTGCGGTAATGTGGTGGGGGGGCAGGATTATGTGTGATAATGTGATGAGGGGTGGGATTGTGTTGTAATGTGGTGGGGGGATTGTGTTGTAATGTGGTGGGGGGTGGGATTATCTGTGGTAATATGGTGTGGGGCGGGATTATGTGTGGTAATGTGGTGGGGGTGGGATTATGTGTGGTAATGTGGTGGGGGGTGGGATTATGTGTGGTAATGTGGTGGAGGGCGGGATTATGTGTGGTATTGTGGTGGGGGTGGGATTATGTGTGGTAATGTGGTGGGGGGCGGGATTGCGTGTGGTAATGTGGTGGGGGCCGGATTATGTGTGGTAATGGGGTGGGGGGCGGGATTATGTGTGGTAATGTGGTGGGGGGCGGGATTATGTGTGGTAATGTGGTGGGGGAATTATGGGTGGTAATGTGGTGGGGGGGCGGGATTGTGTTGTAAAATGGTGGGGGGCGAGATTGTGTTGTAATGTGGTGGGGGGCGGGATTATGTGTGGTAATGTGGTGGGGGGGCAGGATTATGTGTGATAATGTGGTGAGGGGTGGGATTGTTTTGTAATGTGGTGGGGGATTGTGTTGTAATGTGGTGGGGGGCGGGATTACGTGTGGTAATGTGTTGTGGGCGGGATTGTGTTGTAATATGGTGGGGGGGCGGAATTGTGTTGTAATGTGGTGGGGGACAGGATTATGTGTGGTAATGTGGTGGGGGGGCAGGATTATGTGTGATAATGTGGTGAGGGGTGGGATTGTGTTGTAATGTGGTGGGGGGATTGTGTTGTAATGTGTTGGGGGGTGGGATTATCTGTGGTAATGTGGTGTGGGGCGGGATTATGTGTGGTAATGTAGTGGGGGTGGGATTATGTGTGGTAATGTGGTGGGGGGTGGAATTATGTGTGGTAATGTGGTGGGGGGCGGGATTATGTGTGGTATTGTGGTGGGGGTGGGATTATGTGTGGTAATGTGGTGGGGGGGTGGTATTATGTGTGGTAATGTGGTGGTGGGCGGGATTGCGTGTGGTAATGTGGTGGGGGCAGTATTATGTGTGGTAATGGGGTGGGGGGCGGGATTATGTGTGGTAATGTGGTGGGGGGCGGGATTATGTGTGGTAATGTGGTGGGAGGCAGGATTATGTGTGGTAATGTGGTGGGGGGCGGGATTATGTGTGGTAATGTGGTGGGGGGAATTATGGGTGGTAATGTGGTGGGGGGGCGGGATTATGTGTGGTAATGTGGTGGGGGGAATTATGGGTGGTAATGTGGTGGGGGGGCGGGATTTTGTTTTAATGTGGTGGGGGGCGAGATTGTGTTGTAATGTGGTGGGGGCGGGATTATGTGTGTTAATGTGGTGGGGGGCAGGATTGTGTTGTAACGTGGTGGGGGGGCGGGATTGTGTTGTAATGTGGTGGGGGATGGGATTATGTGTGGTAATGTGGTGGGGGGCAGGATTATGTGTGATAATGTGGTGAGGGGTGAGATTGTGTTGTAATGTGGTGGGGGGAGGGATTGTGTTGTAATGTGGTGGGGGGCAGGATTATGTGTGGTAATATGGTGGGGGCGGGATTGTATGTGGTAATGTGGTGGGGGCGGGATTGTGTTGTAATGTGGTGGGGGGCGGGATTACGTGTGGTAATGTGTTGTGGGCGGGATTGTGTTGTAATATGGTGGGGGGGCGGAATTGTGTTGTAATGTGGTGGGGGACAGGATTATGTGTGGTAATGTGGTGGGGGGGCAGGATTATGTGTGATAATGTGGTGAGGGGTGGGATTGTGTTGTAATGTGGTGGGGGGATTGTGTTGTAATGTGGTGGGGGGTGGGATTATGTGTGATAATGTGGTGGGGGGAATTATGGGTGGTAATGTGGTGGGGGGGTGGGATTATGTGTGGTAATGTGGTGGGGGGAATTATGGGTGGTAATGTGGTGGGGGGGCGGGATTGTGTTGTAATGTGGTGGGGGATGGGATTATGTGTGGTAATGTGGTGGGGGGCAGGATTATGTGTGATAATGTGGTGAGGGGTGGGATTGTGTTGTAATGTGGTGGGGGGAGGGATTGTGTTGTAATGTGGTGGGGGGCAGGATTATGTGTGGTAATATGGTGGGGGGCGGGATTGTATGTGGTAATGTGGTGGGGGCGGGATTGTGTGGTAATGTGGTGGGGGGTGGGATTGTGTGTGGCAATGTGTTAGGGGGTGGGATTGTGTGGTAATGTGGTGGGGGGTGGGATTATGTGTAATAATGTGGTGGGGGGGCGGGATTGTGTGTGGTAATGTGGTGGGGGCGGGATTGTGTGGGTAATGTGGTGGGGGGGTGGGATTATGTGTGGTAATTTGGTGGGGGGGCAGGATTGTGTGGTAATGTGGTGGGGGTGCGGGATTATGTGTGGTAATGTGGTGGGGGGCAGGATTGTGTGGTAATGTGGTGGGGGGTGGGATTATGTGTGGTAATGTGGTTTTGGGCGGGTATATGAGTGGTAATGTGGTGGGGGGGCGGGATTGTGTGGTAATGTGGTGGGGGGCAGGATTGTGTGTGGTAATATGGTGGGGGCGGGATTGTGTGTGGTAAAGTGGTAGGGGTGGGATTGTGTGTGGTAATGGGGTGGGGGGTGGGATTATGTGTGGTGATGTGTGGGGGCGGAGCTACTATGCAGGGGGCGGGATTAGCGAGTAATCACGATGCCTCACATATATATATATATATATATATATATATATATATTTATTTCGTTTTGTTTTTTTTTACACATGTAAATATTTTTTTTACTTTTTTACTTTGTCCCAGGACCCGGAAGGCCCACTGTGGCCATCTTGGAGCTGGGGCCTGCAGGGAGGAGGACAGAGGAGACGCTCGGAACAACACAATCACATCGTGTTGTTCCTAGGGTCTCAGGGAAGCATGCAGGGAGCCCCCTCCCTGCGCGATGCTTCCCTATGCCGGAGGAACGCTTCGATCATGTTTGATCACAGTGTCCATGACCACTCCTGTCAAATAGTGCCAGATGTAAGCTGTGATAATCAGCTGACACCCGGCCTCCCTCCCCCCGTAAGCGCAGCTGATCGGTGATGACGTACTATCCCATCGGTGGTCATAGGGGCCCAGACCACCTCGACAGGAGAGTATGTCTGAAGTCAGAAAGGGGTTAACAAATTAAGTACCACTTGTAAATTCCACCACTAGAGATGAGAGCACCAGTTAAAGCTTGGGTACTGGTACCCGACCTGAACTTTAGACCAAAGTTCGGTTTGGGTACCAGAACTGTACCCAACCTTGAACAAGAACCTGAACCCTATTGAAATTTATGGAGAGCCTAATTTTGGATCTGGAAAAAATGAGGCATTGCTGAGAGAGGAGCCCACATTCACCCAGGAATTCAGACATCAGCCTAAGAGAGGTATTCAGATTGGAGATGGACCCATCATTGTTTTCTGAGACCACCTTGATGATGGTTGATGGGCAGAGATAACTTGGCCAAACTGTGTGCAAAGCGTCTCTTTTTTTCTAGAATTCAGAAACCATATTATAGCTATTCATATTTCATATATTTCATATTCACATGCTATAGCAACTTTTTTTGTATATTGTACATGGAGGTAGCTGCTCCTAAGTTAGCACCTATTCACACTAGCTTGGATGTGCCAGTCAGTTTTTTGTTATGTCCTTTACTTGGTCATAAAGTCCAAAACACAAGTAATGGTGAAGGGCAATGTCATTCTATTAAGAGTCTATGGCCCAGCACCGAAACTCAGTATAATATTCCTTAGAGGAGTCTTCCTTTCTCCAACATTCTTTCTCAATATGTAATAGGTCTAAAAATCATAATATTAGCAAATATCTCAAATTAGAAATGTAGTATAGTTTTTCTGGTTTGCTATGTCTGTGTATTCATGGTTGAGTCGACTGATATAATGATAGTTATTTAGCTAGTTGCTAATGGTCGTAACCATGGATACCTAAGGTCATGCAATGCCTGCAGATGACAAAACTGACATAGCACAGATTGTCGGTGTTGTTGCAGGGTGTCAGCTGTCATATAGATCTGACACCTGCATTTGATCACTCAGCGTGAGCCATGTAATCATCACACTATATATATGCATTGGTTTGCTTGAATGCAGCTCACGTAGCACCATACATATAAAGCGCATGTCGTGAAGGGATTAAATGGGTTGTCTGGACTTTTTTGTATAATTTGTGTGTACCTAGAATGCAGAATGCGACAGTTTGTAATATACTCTCTGTCAGCATTCTGCATTGTGCCCTAGATAGTACACCTAGTCATGTGATCAGTTCTTTCCTGATTCTGGAGGAGCTTTTCACTCTCCGACTAGAGTTTTGCTTTCTGGCAGAGACGGCTCAGAGCTGACAATGAATTAAGGCTTGCAAGAGATGTCAAAAGCAATAAAAATGGATTTTGGGGATATGTCAGAAGTAAAAGAAAAGTCAAAGATGCTATAGGATTTTTACAGGATGAAAATTATGAAATGGTAAGAAGGATGTTGAGAAGGCCGAACTTGTAAATTCCTATTTTGCATCTGTTTTTTCTCAGAAAGGAAATGTAACATCAACTGATCTTCACTGTCGTATTAAAGCAATTGAAGAATCCAGGATATCTAAAAACATTAAGACAGTGAGGAAACACTTAGCTAACATAAATGAATTCAAGTCTCCGGGTCCAGATGAATTACACCCCAGAGTACTGAAGGAGATAGCAGAAGAAATGTTTGAACCACTCTCCATAATCTTTGAAAATTCTTGGAAAACAGGAGAGGTCCAGAAGACTGGAGAAGTGCAAATGTTGTTCATATCTTCAAAAAAGAGGAACAAGATGGACCCAGGGAACTATTGGCTGGTGAGTCTGACTTCTATACCAGGAAGGATCTTTGAACAAATTATTAAACAACATTTACAGTATGTAAGTACCTGGATAAGAATGAACCAGAGTTAGCATTGGTTTGTAACTAATAAGTCATGTCAGACTAACTTAATTTCCTTCTATGACAAAATCACTGACTGGGTGGATCAGGGAAATGCTGTAGATATAGTATATCTTGAATTCAGCAAAGCATTTGACAAAGTATCTCACGCCATCCTTATAGAAAAAATGACTAAGTATGACATGGACAAGGCAACTGTTGGGTGGATTCATAACTGGCTTAGTGATCAAAACAAACAGTGGTCATAAATGGCTGCACATCCAGTTGGAAGAATGTCTCAAGTGGGGTACCACAGGGTTCTGTCCTGGGCCCTGTATTGTTCAACATCTTTATCAATGATTTAGATGAAGTAATTGAGGATACACTGATTAAATTTGCAGATGACACAAAGCTAGGAGGGATAGCTAATACTAAAGACAGAGGAATCAAAAAAATATAAATAAACTGGAGCAGTGGGCAGCAAATAACAGAATGGTTTTTAACAGGGAAAAATGCAAAGTACTACTTCTGGGCAATAAAATTAAAAAAGCATATACAGAATGTGAGGAATAGGGCTAAGCAACAGCGCATGTGAAAAAGACTTGGGTATACTAATAGATCATAACCTGAACATGAGTCAATAGAGTGATGCAGCAGCAAAAAAGGTAAATGCAATTCTGGGATGTGTTAACAGACACATTCAGTCTAGATAATGTGAAGTCATTATTGCCCTCTGCTCCTCTTTGGTCAAACCTCATCTGGAATACTGTGTCCAGTTTTGGGCACCACATTTTAAAAAAGATATCAACAAACTGGAGCAAGTTCAGAGAAGAGCGACCAGAATGGTGATCGGTCTGCAAACCATGTCCTATGAGGAGCGGTTACAGGGTTTGGCAATGTTTAGCTTCCTAAAAAGAAGACTGAGAGGAAACTTAATAGCTGTCTACAAATATCTCAAGGGCTGTCACATTGTAGAAGGATCATCTTTATTCTCGTTTTCACAAGGAAAGACTAGAAGCAATGGAATGAAACAGAATGGGAGGAGATTAGATATTAGAAAAAACTTTTTGACAGTTAGGGTGATCAATGAGTGGAACAGGCTGCCATGAGAGATGGATGAGATCTCCTTCAAACAGAGGCTGGATAGACAACTGTCTGGAATGATTTAGTGAATTCTGCTTTGAGCAGGGGGTTGGATCATCAGATGACCCAGGAGGTCACTTCCAAATCTACCATTCTATGATTCTATGTCCCAACATACACCACCCTCAGTCTCTGCCAGGCTCTCCCCCTGCCTCCTGCTCCAGCCTCCCCATGCAGAACACAGTCTCAGACAGTAGGGAAGAGACTCAGCTTATTGGACTAACCAAGAAGTAAAAGGATTTTACATAGGTGAGTATAATGTGCTGTGTGCATCCACCCCTTTCATCCATCCATTCATTCATCTATCTCTCATGCATGCATCCCACATCAAACCCTCTCTCCTTCATCCATCCATCTCTCCCTCCCTCATCCATCCCTTTCTCCCTTATCCATCCCTCCCTCATCCATCCCTCCATCTCTCATACATCCATCCCTCCATCTCTCATACATCCATCCCTCCCCTATACATCCATACGTCATCAATCCCTCCCTCATCATCCATCCCTCATCCATCCCTTCCTCTTCCATTCTTCCATCCGTCTGTTCGTCTATCCATCCATCCATATATCCTTCCCCCATCCATCCCTCCATCATTCATCCATCCCTCATGCATCCCTCCCTCATCCATCCATTCCTCATCCATCCCTCCCTCATCCATCTATCCAGTGTAGAGTTGCCAAGTTACGCGCAGTTCGACCCCTAAGTGGCTGCTGTCAAAGTCTATGGAGTGTCATAGCGAGGCTACAAAGACTTTGTCAGATTCGGTAAACTGGGGCCAGACTTGCAAGGGATTTTTTAATTTTAAATAAAGCTGTGAACAAGGGAGTATCGAGGCATGTTTATTTCAATAAAGTATATTTGCGTGTTTTTCTTTTTATTACTTGGCTAGAATCTGGAATTACACAAGGCACCTTGGTGTTATGCCGGTGCTGCCAGCTCTGCCCACTCATACTCACCTGTCTTCGGCGTTCCGGCATGCCTCCTCTCCTGCGGCGTCTTCCTCCCTGCGCTCGCTCCCGGCCTCTGATGTTCGTCGGGCGCACGCATGCCAGATTCAGCACTGCGCGTGTGCACTTCTGAGCTTCCTGCCGGACGCTCCTTCTCGTCCTCTCTATCTTCCTGGAGGACTGTTACCCAGAAGTGTTCTTCACGCCGGTATGTATACCGCTTCCTGCCGCCCCTCTGTGCCTGATGATCATATCTGCTTTCATGTGCTCTTGGTCGCCCGTGGTCCCCGTGCATTCTATGCTCTCTGACTTTGGGTCTCATCTTTCCCCACAGTATCCCGCCAGTTCCAGCATCTCTGTGGTGTTCCCGTCTGTCTCTGTGTCTCTGCGGTACCGAGCCAATTCCTCTGTCTCAGCTGTATCCCCGTCTGTCCCTGTGTCTCTACGGTACCTCGTCTGTTCCTGTGTTTCTGGCATGTTCTCGCTGCTGCACAGGGGGAATCTCGAGCCGTGTCTGCTGTGGTCTCCCATTCTGCATTGGCCGCAGTGGAGCCTGCTCAGTGGAGACGTCGGTCCAAGCGTCTCACTGAGTCTCATACTGTGCAAAGGGTTACTGCTGTCTCTCCAGGCTCTGCTATTGTACCCTGCACTGATCTGCGGCGAGCAGGCTTTTCTGGGACTAAGTCCTGCTTTGCACACACTGAGCATGCCCAGGGTAAGATCTCTCAGTGGAGATCAAGGGTCACATGCTCAGGTACTGCAGCAACTTCCATTGGTCCTCCAGGAAGGTCCTGTACCTGATCAAGTTCTGTGGCAGCCTTCCATTGGTCCTTCTTGGAAGGTCCTGTAGGTGCTACAGCTATATAAGGTTCTCATGACCGCACGGCCATGCGCTAGTGTCAAATATGTATGAGCTCAGTGCCAGTGTGGTCGTGTGTGTGGTCAGGGACCCAGCTGAAATAAGCCCCTAGAATGCTGGCACCTCCGGCGAGGAGTTTTGTGTATGCAGTCAGGGACCCGGCTGAAATAAGCCCCTAGAATGCTGGCACCTCCGGTGAGGAGTTCATGTGTGAATTCAGGGCTGGCTAATAGCCGATAGAATTCCGGCTCCACTGGAAAGGAGCGGCGTATTGGTTGGACTGCATGACCACTGTCGGCTCTACACAATAGATGTGTCCCCTGTGAGCTAAACAGGGCACAGCGTTCTCTTTACTACGGGCTCTGTGAAGTAACAGAGTTTGTTTATTGTAATTTGCTTCGCCGCCTTACTTAGCAGCAGGTTCTTTCCTGCACGGTGGATCCCGGGTTGTGAACGCACCTATCCCATCTAATAAATATATTCGGTGGGTTCCACCAACCCTAACACCACCTATCCTAAATCCCCTCCGCTCCTGCCAGTCTGTTTTCTCATCCATTTTCCATCTTGGTCCCCCAGCTTCCGTGGCGATAGTCCCTTGCGGTCCTGCCACTAACTCTCCCTGTATAGGGGGTGGTCTATCTGGCTAGCTCGTCCATGAGGGGATCGGCATCACGGTCCAGAGGCTCCACTTTTGTTTTTGTACGGATCGTCACAGTATGATCAGGCCATGGACCCCGCTGGTGTCTCCGCCACTCAAAAAGAGTTGCTTTTTTTGTGAGAGAACCAAATGAGAATCTTATCCTTTCTTAAAAACATGGAGACCCATCTCGCAGCTTTACAGTCTTCCGACCCAAGTAACGCTTCACAGCTGGTGACTCTCCAGCAGGAGCTTAGCCAACAACGGGACACTCAGTCTCATATTTTGAATTTTATGGCCTCTGTTGACAATCGACTTCTCTCCCTTCAGGGTGCTGTCTTTGCTCCAATCCAGGCCTCCGCTCAACAGCCCTCACCTCGTCTGGCCAGACCTCCTTGCTATGGTGGAGATCCTAAATTGTGTCGAGGGTTTCTCAATCAGTGTCAGTTACACTTTGAGTTGTCCCTGCTGCTATACCCTACGGACCGAGCTAAAGTAGCTTTTGTGGTTTCCCATTTGGAAGGTGAGGCTTTGGCCTGGGTTAACCCCCTTTGTCTTCCGGAATTAAAGATGAGCTGGTGGGGTGTCACACTCCTACTAATGATCTAATTTTCTTGGCAACCTCGCATTGATTTCCGATTCCAGGAGCACTCTCGTGAGGTTGTCAGAGAAAGGAGATCCCCTCGCTTGTCTTCTGCTACTCGGGGTGCTTCTTTCCCTCAGAGCACTACGGTAACAACCTCTTCTCCTGAGCCCATGCAGATAGATCGTCTCAAGCCTGCCGAACAATGCCACAAGGAGAGACTTGCACAGGGTTTATGCTTCTATTGTGGCAGTTCCTCGCATCTTCTACGTTCCTGTCTTCTCAAGCCGGGTAACGCCTCCACCTAGGACAGGTAAGAGAGGTCTTCCTAGGTAGCTCTGATTCCTCTCCACCTCTGATTCTGTCTGTGATTTTACAATTGGGGTCTTCTCGCTTCTCTCTTGAGGCTTACGTAGATTCAGGTGCTGCTGGGAATTTTGTCCAACTCGAGGTTATTAAAAGACATGGGATTCCTGTCAGATCCTTGGACGTTCCTAGGCAAATAGTTTCTGTTGATGGTCAGCCTTTGCGGGAGTTTATTTATTTAGTCACCGAGGAGGTCGAGATTCAAATTGGAGCTCTTCATCATGAGAAGTTGGCTTTTTATGTTCTGCCGTCTTTATCCCATTCATTTCAACTCGGTCTTCCCTGGTTAAGAAATCATGAACCTACCCTAAACTGGCGAACTGGAGACGTTTTAAGTTGGGGACAGTCTTGACTGAATAGGTGCCTACTTCCAGTCAAGCCTACTTGTTCTTCTCCTTCTGTTCCTGAACTAGCAAACCTGCCCTCAGTTTATTCTGCATTTTCAGACGTCTTCAACAAGAAAGAAGCAGAGGTCCTACCACCGCATTGTCCTTATGATTGTCTAATTGATCTTGTTCCTGGTTCTACTCCTCCCAGGGGTCGTATATATCCTCTGTCTCCCTCCGAGTCTCAAGCCATGTCCGAATATGTCCAAGAGAATTTGGCCAGAGGCTTCATTCGGAAATCTTCGTTGCCTGCAGGAGCTGGGGTTTTTTTGTTAAGAAGAAGGATGGTTCCCTTCGACCCTGCATAGATTATCGTGGCCTCAATAACATCACTATTAAAAATAAGTATCCTTTTCCTCTCATCCCGGAACTCTTCGATCGTCTATGAGGAGCACACATCTTCACTAAACTGGATCTCAGAGGAGCTTATCATTTGATAGTTGTGCTTTCTCAGAGGTCCTCTTCTGGTCGCCTTGTGCCTTGTGGCTTCTTCTCCAAGATCTTCTCCTCTTCTGAAAGAAATTATTCCATTGGTGATAGAGAACTTTTGGCCATCAAATTGGCACTGGAGGAATGGAGGTATCTGCTGGAGGGAGCTCTAAATCCCTTTGTAATCTATAGGAATCATAAGAATTTGGCATACATTCGTTCTGCGCACCGACTGAACCCCCGACAAGCCAGGTGGAATTTATTTTTCGCCCGATTTGACTTTGAACTCCACTTTTTGCCTGGTGAAAAAAACTTCAAGGCTGACGCCTTATCCAGATCCTTCTCATCGGTAGATGATGAGGAGGAGACCGCGCACATCATTGATCCAACCAGACTCATCACGGTTGCTCCAGTCTCTCTGGTCTCTTTACCTCCAGGTAAGTCCTTTGTTTCTGAGAAGGACAAGAGATACGTTTTACTTTGGGGACATGCCTCCAAGCTGGCAGGCCATATCGGCTTCAAGAAAACCTTCAATCTCATATCCCGCTACTACTGGTGGCCGACTCTTTTGAAGGATGTCCGAGGTTTTGTCGAGTCATGTCCATCCTGTGCTAAGAACAAGGTTCCTTGGCGGTTGCCTTCAGGTCTTCTGCATCCTCTTCCTGTGCCTTCTGCTCTGTGGCAACATATTGCAGTAGATTTTATTACTGATCTGCCTCGTTCTTCTGGTTGCACCATCATCCTCGTGGTAGTTGACCGTTTCTCTAAATTGGCTCATTTCATTTCTCTCTCAGGTTTGCCATCGGCTCCTGTGTTGGCGAAGATTTTTGATCAACATATTTTTAGCATTCATGGTCTACCACAGCATATAGTTTCTGATCGAGGAGTCCAATTCACCGCTCGTTTCTGGAGGTCTCTCTGTAAGTCGATGAACATCTCGCTTGACTTTTCTTCGACCTATCATCCACAATCCAATGGCCAAGTGGAGCATACTAATCAAATTCTGGTGACTTATCTGCGGCATTTCTCCAACACTCATCAAAATGATTGGTCTGACTTACTAACATGGGCCGAATTTTCTTATAAAAATCATACCAGTGAAGCCTCTACCAATTCTCCCTTTTTTATCTTTTATGGACAACATACTGGACTTCCTCTACCGGTTCCTCCTGTCTCTTCTGTGCCAGCGGCAGATCTTCTGTCTAGGGAATTTTCCAGGGTCTGGCAGGAGACCATGTCTGCTCTTGAAGTAGCTCAGCTTAGGATGAAGAGACATGCGGATAAAAGGCATCTCGATTCTCCTGTATTCCATCCTGGAGACAAGGTCTTGCTTTTGTCTAAATTTATTTGCCTTAAAATTCCTTCGCACAAACTGGGTCCTCGCTACATTGGTCCTTTTGAGGTCTTGGCACATATTAACAATGTTTCTCACAAACTTAAGTTACCTGCCTCTCTTTGTATTCCCAATTCTTTTCATGTTTCTCTCCTTAAACCTGTGGTTTTTAATCAGTTTCATGCCGTGAACTTGTCTTCACCCTCACCTGTTTCTGTGGATAATATTTTTGAGGTAAAGGATATTTTGGCCATGAAAAGGTGTAGAAGTAGAACTTTGTTTTTGGTGGACTGGAAGGATTTCGGGCCTGAGGAGAGGTCCTGGGAGCCTCGGGAAAACATTCAGGCTCCTCGTATTTTAGCTAGGTTTCTTTCCAGCCTTAAGGGTAAGGGGGACGTAAGGACGGGGGTACTGTTATGCCGCTGCCGCCAGCTCCGCCCACTCATACTCACCTGTCTTCGGCGTTTCGGCACGCCTCCTCTCCTGCAGCGTCTTCCTCTCTGAGCTTGCTGCCGGCCTGTGCTGTTCATCGGGAGCGCGCGCGCACGTCAGATTCAGCACTGCGCATGCACACTTCTGAGCCTCCTGCCGGACGCTCCTTCTCGTCCTTTCTATCTTCCTGGAGGACTGTTACCCAGAAGTGTTCTTCACGCCGGTATGTATACCGCTTCCTGCCGCCCCTCTGTGCCTGATGATCATATGTGCTTTCATTTGCTCTTGGTCGCCCGTGGTCCCCGTGCATTCTATGCTCTCTGACTTTGGGTCTCTTCTTTCTCCACAGTGTCCTGCCAGTTCCAGCATCTCTGCGGTGTTCCCATCTGTCTCTGTGTCTCTGCGGTACCGCACCAATTCCTGTGTCTCACCTGTATCCTCGTCTGTCCCTGTGTCTCTACGGTACCTCGTCTGTTCCTGTGTTTCTGGCGTGTTCCCGTCATTCCCTGTGTCTCGGCATACCTGGTTAGTCCCTTGGTCTCTGCAGTGCTCCCTCAGTCCCACTGTTGTTGCTGTATCCACCTATTCTAAATCCCCTCTGCTCCCGCCAGTCTGTTTTCTCATCCTTTTTCCGTCTTGGTCCCCCAGCTTCCATGGCAATAGTCCCTTGCGGGCCTGCCCCTAACTCTCCCTGTATAGGGGGCAGTCTATCTTCCTAGCTCATATATATAAATGTAACCATAAGCCTCACAATACACTTGTTGCTGAGGGTAAATAACCCTCCCTGGATACCTCAAACGGGTCCAATACAAAGGACAACTCCGAATAAATATGAAACACAAGGTAAGGAGTATGAAAGTCCAAATCATCATTTAAAACAGAAACAAACCTTTATTAATTAAATAACAGACGATTTAAAATACACATATCATAATCATATATAGTATGCAATAAAGCAGAGAAATCAAGAGGGAGACTTTGAAGGTAGCCGGGTCAGATGCACACTGCAACATACATCCCAGACCTGAGTATTAGTGCAAAAAGTGGGAAAAATTATCTATGCCAGCTAGGACGCACTCATAAATAGTGTAAACCACTATGTCCACTGTCCATATAAGGCGCTGCATACATAGCCCACCGTTATAGTATCCAAATAGTCATAATTGCACACTTACCCATTGGTAATTTTAGTGGGGAGCAGTCAGCATTTCACCCGGCGGCCCCTGGGATGTATGTTGCAGTGTGCATCTGACCCGGCTACCTTCAAAGTCTCCCTCTTGATTTCTCTGCTTTATTGCATACTATATATGATTATGATATGTGTATTTTAAATCGTCTGTTATTTAATTAATAAAGGTTTGTTTCTATCTTCCTAGCTCGTCTGTGAGGGGATCGTCGTCACGGTCTAGAGGGTCCACTTTTGTTTTTGTACAGATCGTCACACTTGGGTTCAAGCCACATAGTGGCTGACAGCCAATGGAGCTTGCTGGCAGAGGATAGTCAAAATGCAGAGTCAGTATCGCAAGATTAGAAAAAGGAATAAAATTATAAGGTAGTAGGGGAGTCAGAATTCCTGGTCTGTACTAAGAGGTAAGGATCAGGAACAAAATCTTAAGGTAGTAGCGTGGTCAGAATACAAGCTAAGATCAAGGACAGAATAAATAGGCTGTCGGAAACGTGAAACAGGAGAAATTGAGAGCAAGTATCAGCTATGACATGCAATGGGAAACAGACATTTGGGAGTTTAAATAGTCTATAGCTAACGCTCAAAGCAAGGTACTAATCAGAAAATAATGTTCAAGAATTAACCGCCAAGCTCCCTGCCTGGACAGCAAAACAAGTCCCAGAGTGCTAAACAGAATTTTGTGCTTCAAACTCTAAGACTAGGCTTTGGGTGTAACTGTGCATTGCAAAGTTCTGGTGTACGTTACAATGAACATTATCATGGCATAGATGAGTCTCCCCGCCAGGGCCATGGGGTACCTGAGTTCACAGGGGGATGTCATGGTGGCAACCTGGTCCATGGCCCATGGCACCCATGTAAAAGGGAAAGGTCTTTAAAGGGAATAAAGTTTATGTTCGTGACATCACCTCTGGTCTTCGATCAGTGTGGACTGACACTGCTTTAAGGGGTCCTCTGGGGTGATGTTATGGCAGCTAGATGGTATAAATTCCCACAGGTGAAGTGTATCCCCAGGGCTCCCGGTGTGTAGATGGAAGATGGTGAATGGCGCAGTAAAGAAAGAGGACACAGGCTTGCAGTCTCTTTACCTTGTTTACTGAAGTCCGTGGCAGCCACAGTCCTGGGAACCAGATCATAGGGCAGGCAGGGTCCGGCCGGTGTGGAAGCGAATCCAGAGTCCCCCTTTTCCAGGTGGAGGTAAAAGCCTTCCTATAGCGCTGTGGTGTTGTAGTTTCTTACTGCCTATGGCTTCACATAAGGTCCTCACAGATGTTCACTCTCTGTCCCCGTATAGGATACAACAATAACCCATATGACTAGTGACTTGAGCCTGTTTATAGGGACTCTAGCATGCCCCGGGCTCTAAGGGTGTCATCGTGCCTCCTGGGTATTAAGGCGGACAGGTAACTTGCAGTTCAGCTGTCCTGCCGATTTCTGCTGTAAGTCGTAAAGATCCTTACAATCTCGGTGTTCTGGCTAATGGATAACTGCGCTTCAGAGGGAGGCAGCCTGCTCTTAGCTGGTCTCCCCTGATATCACTCTCCTGTGCTTCGCTCTCCTGCACACTCACTGAACAATGTTCGGATTTCTGTATGTCTCTTTCCAGAAGCTGTGGTACTTCAGACCACACGGCCCCCTCAGACGTTCTGACCTTCTAAGTCCATCTGCTCTCTTCTGTCTCACTGACAATCTGATCTTTCTTTCCCTCCAAACCACAATTTATATAGGGGAGTCACCTAGTTAAAAGGATCAAAAGCTCCCCCTTGTGGCCTGGAGTGTGAACATGTTGTGCGCATTATGATTATCTGGTGAGGGTTATCTTTCATCGCCTCCGAACGTAACATCACTCTCCCCATGAAGAAAGCAATGCTACTGTGATGACCAGGACCCTGGGGCGCCACATTATCATGATGCACAGTGACCCCATAGTACTGGTCACGATCAGAGCTCCCTGGCTTATAGTGAAGAACAGACAGACAAGCTGAAATAAGAGTCTCTGAGGACTGGCCGGCAACAATGGGGTGACTGGAGAAGTGAACTGTGAGGTGACCATTAGGGTTTTTTAAAAAACATTTGCCGGCCACTTACAGTTCACCAAAATGGCATTGTTTGTGTTTTCTCAAATCACAAATTGTTACATAATGTTTGATATCTAGTGAAACCACACATTTTAGGAAATTTGATTCAAACTCAATCCTCTACAGAATGATCAGCTTATCTTTATTTGCATGAATCTAAAATATATTTAAAATATTTTGTTAAGCTATTTCAGTTTTATCCAAGTTTGTCTCTATATTTCATGGTAGCATAACATTTTGTAGTGGAAAAAGTATGATTCTCCATTCCAAAAAGCAAAGAAAAGTTCTAAAAGTCTTGCTGTTATATTTTATTGTTAGAGAATGCTTTGTCTTTGATGAATTACACAAGCAGATGCTGTAGTAAACAGTTACTACATTTTATTTGTGTTTAAGCATTGAGCATAGTAACACCTGCTGAGGATTTGCTGGATAATGGCATTTAGTCAAGTATTTTATATTTGCAGTATAGAATGAGCACGTAAGTAATTTTCTTAGCTATACAATCAAAATGTTGATGCAAGCTGTAAGACAGTTTGAATGCTGTAAACCGTTCAAATCTTATAGGAATTTTTTTTTCTATTTGTTAGAACCCCTTGAGGACACAAACTATATGTCCTGATAAAATTCTAATATGTTCTCTTAACAGAACAATTACATTGCCTTGGGGGAGAGTAGAAACTTTAAACAGATGATTTGCTGATGGAAAAGTGTAATATATAAGCAGATACACTGCCATGGGGCTGTAAAATGCGTAATGCAAAAATGTTGCAAACTCTGGTTTAATGTCACATAAACTACTCACTTTATCTTCAAGCCAATATGATAAAAATTGTCTTTTCTCCTTTGTTTTTTAAGGTATACAAGCTAAGGCCATTTTTTCTAGAAAAAATATGTGACTCCTTTATTCTTGAATAAATTAAACAATAAGAGTGTTAGAACAGTCAGAAACTTACTAATTTATAAGTGATAGCAACCAGTTAGCGGGCTTTATTCCCATAATAAGGCGTCTCATTGCATCTAAATATATACTTTACATCATCAAAAAAGTAACCCCTAAAACAGTAACCCCCAAAATGTAACTTTTTTTAGTTAAAGGTCAAATTACCCATATATTAGGGTCAGAGGGATGTAATAAACACATTCTTATCCTTAATAGAAAAGATTATCTAAGGGGGAATTAAACTCTCCCTACCTTACCCTACTTTGCCTCGTAGGTTGGCACCCTAAAAGTTCTATCCTAAGCTGTCATTATGGAATGCTGCTCATTATTGTAACTTCCCATCTACAAGATTTCTTCATCCCCTGATGAACCCTGGTGTATTTTTCTTGGGGAAACATGTCGGGATGGGCCTATATCATTGCATTGAAAGAGTACATCCTTCGTTAATTACTGCAATCTTTTGATCACTCTCATGACTCTTCTGGATCAACTTTTTGCATTTCCTGTATCTAACTGAACTTTTTTTTTATAAAACAAGGAGTTTTCCTTACTGTCTATTTCATATTTATGCATCATAAATGCCATGGGTATGAATTAGGCATTGCGCTTGATTACTTTATATGTTAAAAAGGTTCCTTTCAACTGTTGGTGACCCAGATCTTGTGTGGGTCGGAACCCCTGTTTTGGCTTATTATTGGGGCTATCTGACAAAAAATTACCAATAGTTTATTACTTTCCGCTATAAACTTATATGGTATCTTTTTTACTGATACCATAGAAAGTATATAATGGCAAGAACAATTTTCTGTATGAAGAAATGAAAACTTGAGGGCACTACATAAATTCTGAAGGGGATCACTGACCACACACAGTATAAGATACCAATGAAGAGCAGAAAAAAGCAGTGTGTAAAATGGTCATGATGACCCATATAAATTTGAAACAAAAAAAAATTTAAACCACAAATTATGTATGACAAATTTTATTCAACACAAAAAGACACTAAACAAGCACAATTGGTTAAAAACAATTAAAAAAGCCAAAAATTGGCCATTTGAAAAAAAAAACACACTAGTGGTCCGTGTAAGGACCAAAGTGAGCCTCCTCCAAAGTTCTAGCTACAAATGCAGAAAAATGATGAAATATAGATCTTAGACTATATATAAGGTTTATCAAAGTCATTCAATATGATATAAAATAATGCTCTAACTCCACTGTGCACAGATTAATACAGAAATCATGATATATGCACATATATAAAGGAGATCATCCTAATATAGAACAAACAAGCAAATAATACATGACCTAAACAATTGATGACCCCATGAAACAAAAAAACACAGCTTTGCAAGATGATGCAGCTAGTTACAGCACAGAAAAATATATATGAGCATTAAGCCTCATATCTAGTGTTGAGCATTCCGATACCGCAAGTATCGGGTATCGGCCGATACTTGCGGTATCGGAATTCCGATACCGAGATCCGATACTTTTGTGGTATCGGGAATCGGAATTGGAAGTTCCCAGTGTATGGTTCCCAGGGTCTGAAGGAGAGGAAACTCTCCTTCAGGCCCTGGGATCCATATCCATGTAAAAAATAAAGAATTAAAATAAAAAATAGGGATATACTCACCCTCTGACGCGCCCTGGTAGTAACCGGCAGCCTGCTTTGCTTAAAATGAGCGCGTTCAGCACCTTCCATGACGTCACGGCTTGTGATTGGTCGCCTGGCGGTCACATGAGCGGCACGCGACCAATCAGAAGCCGTGACATCATGGAAGGCCCTAAACGCGCTCATTTTAAGCAAAGAAGGCTGCCGGTTAACAGCGGTGAGGTGCAGGGGCCTCAGGAGAGGTGAGTATATCAATATTTTTTATTTTAATTCTTTATTTTACACATTAATATGGATCCCAGGGCCTGAAGGAGAGTTTCCTCTCCTTCAGACCCTGGGAACCATCAGGATACCTTCCGATACTTGGTGTCCCATTGACTTGTATTGGTATCGGGTATCGGTATCGGCGATATCCGATACTTTTCGGGTATCGGCCGATACTATCCGATACCGATACTTTCAAGTATCGGACGGTATCGCTCAACACTACTAATATCATTAATGAATCAAATAACTGCACATTATTGCAGCAAGATGTTTTGTGAAGGTAAAAATCCACATGAGAAACAAACGTGCTGATGATAAAATGAAAGATGAGGAAAGAGGTCTAGATGAGAGTGGTAAGTAATCAAAAGAAAGATGATGAAACACCAATCAAGAGGGAAAATGCCCCATCAGGTAGTCAAAACAAATTTAAACCTGCTGCCATCATAATAGTAAGGAGGAGGAGGACCCCACGCCTATCGCCACCTTGGAGCGTGGCTTCTTCAGGAGAGAGAAAGTGGACTTATTGTCCAAATTAGTGTCTTACATACACATTATCTACTATATAATTGTCTAATTCTGTTTGTTTGTCTGTAACGGAAATCCTGCGTCGCTGATTGGTCGCCACATAATTCACTCACGTTTACTGAACAAGTTCAGTCAGTCACAGTGCTACGTAGTTCACTCACGTTTACTGAACAAGTTCTGTCAGTCACAGTGTGATGTAGTTCAGTCACATTTACTGGACAAATTCTGTTAGTCACAGTGCCACGTAGTTTAGTCATGTTTACTGAACAAGTTCTGTCACGTCACAGTGCGACATAGTTCACTCACGTTTACTGAATAAGTTCTGTCAGTCACAGTGTGATGTAGTTCAGTCACCTTTACTGGACAAGTTCTGTTAGTCACAGTGCCACATAGTTCAGTCATGTTTACTGAACAAGTTCTGTCCGTTACAGTGCGACATAGTTCACTCACGTTTACTGAACAAGTTCTGTCAGTCACAGTGCCACGTAGGTCAGTCATGCTTACTGAACACGTTCAGTCAGTCAATGTGGTGTACAAAAATATTTTGGGTTGATATTGTTTATAGTGATGAGCGAATATACTAGTTACTCGAGATTTCCCGAGCACACTTGGATGTCATCCTAGTATTTTTTAGTGCTCAGAGATTTAGTTTTCATTGCTGCAGCTGAATGATTTACATCTGTTAGCTAGCATGAGTACATGTGGGGGTTGCCTGGTTGCTAGGGAATCCCCACATGTACTTATGCTGGCTAACAGATATAAATCATTCAGCTGCGGCAATAAAAACTAAATTTCCGAGCACTAAAAAATACTTGGAGGACCCACGAGCATGCTCAGGAAATCTCAAGTAATAAGTATATTCGCTCATCACTAATTGTTAACAAATATATTATAGTGTTGATGTACTTCTTTCGTCTGATTTAACCCCTTTCTGCCATTGGACGTACTATTCCATCCATGTCGGGTGGGCCCTACTTCCCAAGGACGGAATAGTACGTCCAGCGCGATCGGCCGCGCTCACGGGGGGAGCGTGGCCGATCGCGGCCGGGTGTCAGCTGCCTATCGCAGCTGACATCTGGCACTATGTGCCAGGAGTGGTCACGGACCGCCCCGGGCACATTAACCCCCCGGCACACCGCGATCAAACATGATCGCGGTGTGCCGGCGGTACAGGGAAGCATCGCGCAGGGAGGGGGCTCCCTGCGGGCTTCCCTGAGACCCCCAGAGCAACGCGATGTGATCGCGTTGCTCCGAGGGTCTCCTACCTCCTTCCTCACTGCAGGTCCCAGATCCAAGATGGCCGCGGCATCCGGGTCCTGCAGGGAGGGAGGTGGCTTACCGAGTGCCTGCTCAGAGCAGGCGCTGGTAAGCCTGCAGTGCTCTAAGTCAGATCGGTGATCTGACAGAGTGCTATGCAAACTGTCAGATCACCGATCTGTGATGTCCCCCCTGGGACAAAGTAAAGAAGTAAAAAAAAAAAATTTCTACATGTGTAAAAAAAAATGAAAAAAAAAATTCCTAAATAAATAAAAAAAATAATAATAATTATTCCCATAAATACATTTCTTTATCTAAAAAAAAAAAAAAATCAAACAATAAAAGTACACATATTTAGTATGGCCGCGTCCGTAACGACCCCACCTATAAAACTATATCACTAGTTAACCCCTTCAGTGAACACCGTAAAAAAAAACAAAAACGAGGCAAAAAACAACGCTTTATTCTCATAATGCCAAACAAAAAGTGGAATAACACGCGATCAAAAAGATGGATATAAATAACCATGTTACCGCTGAAAACATCATCTTGTCCCGCAAAAAACGAGCCACCATGCACCATCATCAGCGAAAAAATAAAAAAGTTATAGTCCTCAGAATAAAGCGATGCCAAAATAATTTTTTTTTCTATAAAATAGCTTTTATCGTATAAAAGCGCCAAAACATAAAAAAAGATATAAATGAGGTATCGCTGTAATCGTACTGACCCAAAGAATAAAACTGCTTTATTAATTTTTCCAAACGCGGAACGGTATAAATGCCTCCCCCAAAAGAAATTCATGAATAGCTGGTTTTTGGTCATTCTGCCTCACAAAAATCGGAATAAAAAGCAATCAAAAAATCTCCCGTGCCCGAACATGTTACCAATAAAAACGTTAACTCGTCCCGCAAAAAACAAGACCTCACATGACTCTGTGGACTCAAATATGGAAAAATTATAGCTCTCAAAATGTGGTAACGCAAAAAATATTTTTTGCAATAAAAAGCGTCTTTCAGTGTGTGACGGCTGCTAATCATAAAAATCCGCTAAAAAACCCGCTATAAAAGTAAATCAAACCCCCCTTCATCACCCGCTTAGTTACGGAAAAATTAAAAAAAAAAAAAAGTATTTATTTCCATTTTCCCATTAGGGCTAGGGTTAGGGCTACGGTTAGGGTTAGGGCTAGGGTTAGGGCTAGGGTTAAGGTTAGGGCTAGGGTTAGGGCTAGGGCTAGGGTTAGGGCTAGGGTTAGGGCTAGGGTTGGGGCTAGGGTGGGGGCTAGGGTTAAGGCTACAGTTAGGGTTGGGGCTAAAGTTAGGGTTAGGGTTGGGGCTAAAGTTAGGGTTAGGGTTTGGATTACATTTACGGTTGGGAATAGGGTTGGGATTAGGGTTAGGGGTGTGTCTGGGTTAGAGGTGTGGTTAGGGTTACTGTTGGGATTAGGGTTAGGGGTGTTTTTGGATTAGGGTTTCAGTTATAATTGGGGAGTTTCCATTGTTTAGGCACATCAGGGGCTCTCCAAACGCGACATGGCATCCGATCTCAATTCCAGCCAATTCTGCGTTGAAAAAGTAAAACAGTGCTCCTTCCCTTCCAAGCTCTCCCGTGCACCCAAACAGGGGTTTACCCCAACATATAGGGTATCAGCGTACTCGGAACACATTGGAGAACAACTTTTGAGGTCCAATTTCTCCTGTTACCCTTGGGAAAATACAAAACTAGGGGATAAAAATATTTTTTGTGGAAAAAAAATAAATTATTTGCATGGCTCTGCGTTATAAACTGTAGTGAAACACTTGGGGGTTCAAAGCTCTCACAACACATCTAGATGACTTCCTTAGGGGGTCTACTTTCAAAAATGGTGTCACTTGTGGGGGGTTTCTACTGTTTAGGTACATTAGGGGCTCTGCAAACGCAATGTGACGCCTACAGACCAATCCATCTAAGTCTGCATTGCAAATGATGCTCCTTCCCTTCCGAGCTCTGCCATGTGCTCAAATGGTGGTTTCCCCCCCACATATCAGGTATCAGCGTACTCAGGACAAATTGGACAACAATATATAGGGTCCAATTTCTCCTGTTACCCTTGGAAAAATACAAAACTGGGGGCTAAAAAATAATTTTTGTGGAAAAAAATATATTTTTTATTTGCACGGCTCTGCGTTATAAACTGTAGTGAAACACTTGGGGGTTCAAAGCTCTCACAACACATCTAGAAGAGTTCCTTAGGGGGTCTACTTTCCAAAATGGTGTCACTTGTGGTTTTTTTTAGTGTTTAGGTACATTAGGGGCTCTGCAAATGCAATGTGACGCCTGCAGACCATTCCATCTAAGTCTGCATTCCAAATGGCGCTCCTTCCCTTCCGAGCTCTCCCATGCGCCCAAACAGTGGTTTACCCCCACATATGGGGTATCAGCGTACTCAGGACAAATTGTACAACAACTTTTTTGGTCCAATTTCTTCTCTTACCCTTGGGAAAATAAAAAATTGGGGGGCGAAGAGATCATTTTTGTGAAATAATATGATTTTTTATTTTTACGTTTCTGCATTATAAACTTCTGTGAAGCACTTGGTGGGTCAAAGTGCTCACCACACATCTAGATAAGTTCCTTAGGGGGTCTACTTTCCAAAATGGTGTCACTTGTGGGGGGTTTCAATGTTTAGGCACATCCTAATAGGAATATACTCACCCTCGGACGTGCCCTGCTTCTATCCGGCAGCCTTTCTTCCTAAGAATGAGCGCGTGAAGGACCTTAGATGACGTCACGGCTTGTGATTGGTCGCATGACCGCCCATGTGACCACTCACGCGACCAATCACAAGCCGCGACGTCACCGCAGGTCATTCACGCGCTCATTCTTAGGAAGGAAGGCTGCCGGTTAGTACCAGGGCGCGTCCGAGGGTAAGTATGTCAATATTTTTTATTTTGATTCTTTATTTTACACATTAATATGGATCCCAGGGCCTGAAGGAGAGTTTCCTCTCCTTAAGACCCTGGGAACCATAGTATCCCATTGCACTGCATTGGGTTTCGTGTTTCGGCCGACCCCGACTTTTTTATAGGATCGGCCGATTTCACTCAACCCGACTTTTGAGAAAGTCGGGTTTCGTGAAACCCGACCCGATCCTATAAAAATAAAAGTCGCTCAACCCTAGTGGGCACCACAAAGTATCAAACAGTTCATATCCTTGGAGCAACCAATCTGCTAAAACAGTAAGAACACAGACAAAGAAAGAAGAAGCACAAGAACAGTGCACACAGGAAGCTTAATCAATAATAAAGGCTTTATTAAGACAACAAATTGCCAAGAAGAATAGACATCTAAAAACAATTAAAAACAATAGTATGAAAAACAGATGGTGAGCAGGCTGAAAATATTCTCTATGTACAATACAAGATGTAATAATATTAGGTGAAGAGACCACCACCAAAGGGATCACAATTAAGGGATGGCAAATTATGTGATCAATGCAAGAATGAGAGGACTAGTAAGGCCTCCTGTAAAATCCTACAGGACATGCAAGGTTCCCCTGTTTACACAAACCCATATCTAGACCATTTGAAGTTTGTCAATGACTATCTAGATGATCAAGTGGAGGCATGGGAGATGGTCATGTGGTCAGATGAGACCAAAATAGAACTTTTGGAATCAATTCCATTTGCCATGTTTGGAGGAAGAAGGATGAGTACAACCCCAAGAACACTGTTCCAGCCATGAAGTATGGTGGATGAAGCATCATACTTTGGGGGTGCTTTTTACAAAAGGGATATGATGATTTCACCATATTGAATAGCGAATGGATGGAGGATGAATTGTAACAAATATTTATTTCATACAAAAAAATGCTAATCAATCATGTAAAAATTATGCAGTGTGATTTTCTCGATTTTTTTAAGATTCTGTCTCTCACAATTGAAGTGTACCTACAATAAAAATTACAGACCTCTCAATTCTTTGTAGGTGGGAAAAATTGCAAAAATAGCAGTGTACCAAATACTTTTTTTCCCCAATGCATATATATATATATATATATATATATATATATATATATATATATATATATATATACACCATTGTGCTCAAAAGTTTACATATCCTGGCAGAAGTTTTGCTTTCTTGGCCTTTTTTTCAGAGAATATGAATGATAACACCAAAACTTTTTCTCCACTCATGATTAGTGGTTGGGTGAAGCCATTTATTGTCAAACTACTGTGTTTTCACATTCCCCATTTCTTAATACCCTGTATTGCCCCCTCTAACATCAATGACAGCTTGAAGTCATTTGTGGTAGTTGTAGATGAGGTTCTTTATTTTCTCACATGGTAAAGCTGCCCACTCTTCTTGGCAAAAAGTCTTCAGTTAATGTAAATTCCTAGAATATCTAGCACGAACTGCGTGCATGAGAATTCTCCAGAGTGGCTCAATGATATTGAGGTCAGGAGACTGAGATGGCCACTCCAGAACATTCACTTTGTTCTGCTGTAGCCAATGACAGGTCGACTTGGCCTCGTGTTTTGGATCGTTGTCATGTTGGAATGTGCAAGTACGTGCCATGCGCAGAATCCTGGCTGATGAGTGCACGTTTGCCTCCAGTATTTGCTTATAAGGTGCTGCATTCATATTTCCTTCAACTTTGATTACGCTTCCTGTGCCTTTGTAGCTCATACATCACCAAAACATCAGGGATTCACCTCCATGCTTTACAGTAGGAATGGTGTTCCTTTTATCATTAGGCCTTGTTGACCTCTTTCCAAATGTAATGTTTATGGTTGTGGTCAAAAAGTTCAATTTTGGTCTCATCACTTCAAATTACCTTGTTTCACAAGTATTGAGGCTTGTCTCTGTGCTATTTTGCATATTGTAGATACTTTGTGGCATTTGCGCAGTAATCGCTTTCTTATGGTGACTCGACCATGCAGCCCATTTTTCTTCATGTGCCTCCTTATTGTGCATCTTGAAACAGCCACACAGCTAGTTTTCAGAGAGTCTAGTATTTCAGCTGATGTTATTTGTGGGTTTTTCTTGCATCCCAAACAATGTTCCTGGCATCACATTGCGTCATTGTCCTGATGGAAGCACAGGGAACTCATTCCCTGCGCGATTCTCCTTTATGTCACTGTTACCACTAACAGCGGCATCAGAGGGGTTGAAAGCCTGTATTTGGTGCTAGCACTGATTGCAGGCATTGCTGGGCGGTGTCAACTCTCACACAGAGCTGACACCCTTAACTGATTGCCGCAGAGCAGTACATGTACGGCGCATATTGGAAATGGGTTAATAGATATTGGATTAATAATATTTTTCACAATTGAATGTTCCTGTGCCAAGATAATCTTATAAATATCCTCCTGCTGTGTACTGTGTAATGTCTCTATCTGACCGGGCAGGAACATGGTCTGATCATGCAACATTTCCTGGTCAGGAGAGGAAGCAAGACTATAAAGACATTACAGCTCAGGATCACAGCCAATTCTGTTTGTGAGGCAAAACATTTCACTGCCTTTTACCCCAGAGAAAGAATCAGCGGCGATCCCCTGCTGTGCTATCTGTTTGCTCTCGTTTTTTTAAACACATCCAATTGTGGAACTTATTATTATTCCAAGTTCTATTGATTAAAATGTTGATTAAAATTAACTTTGTTTGTGGGAAAACCCTTTTAAGCCTTTAGACCTAATTTTCCTACTGCAAAAAAAGCTGAAACAAGGGTATGTCTGTCAAAAAAGTTTGCCTTGTGGCATGTAAGAAGAAGAAAGCAAAGCAATATCAGTTTTTTTATTTTATTTGCATTTCTTGCAAAAGATTGTTTTTTAAATAAAATAAAAATCTCAACATTTCAGAAATTGAAATGGAAGCATGCACCTCACAAAGTGAGCATGTCTTAATAAAATGTTACATTTTGTATACCAGTTATAATTGTGCTATAACACACAATTATACACCACCAAAATACATTGGCTTATTGCAGGTTCTTGCTTTTGAGATTAAAACCTACCTAGCTTTCCTTTATTGTTTTCTTTTTGGTAAAAACCACAGAGGAAGGAGAATATAAATAAAAAATATAAAATAAAAATTATGTATAAATATAAAAAATACAACAAAACATAACATATTACAAAGCTATTTTATAAATGCAATTTAACAACTCTATGAATTAGGGATGAATGGACCCATGTAAGCTCAGATCCAGAGGTTTGGCCGAACTTGAGTAAAAAGTTCAGTTTGGGTAGCAAAACTTGACCCAAACTTGACCCAGGACCCAAACCCCATGTAAGTCAAACGAGACCTTAACTTTGGTGCTGAAAAATGATTGTAGTAAGAGCTAGGGGGCTGTAAAAGGAAGGAAAATGGAAATAGGAGTGGGACAATGGCCCTGCAAACAAATTTGGAGAGGAAAATTACTTAAAATAACTTAATTTTGTACCAGGAAGTGGAGGTCCAAGTAAAGGAGTGGAGCAGTGACTTGGGTGTGTATTTTACTGTACTTGTTTTTAAGTAAATGAATAAATGAGTAAAACAATGTGCCTACCTATTTTTAATAACCAGCCAAGGGAAAACAGACAACTGTACCCGGTGTCATTATTCTGGGAAGGGGCCTATATCCATAAAGGATCCCAGCCTATTAATATCAGCTCACAATTGTCTTTAGCCTTTAATGGTTATTAAAAAGAGGGGACCCCAAAACTGATGTGGGATCACCATAATTTTCATAACCAGCAAAGGCTAAACAGACAGCTGAGGGCTGATCTTAATAGGCTGGGAGGGAGCCATGAATATTGTCCCCCTCCCATGCTAATAACTAAAGCGCTCAGCTGCCCTGGAATGAGGCATCCATTGGATGAGCCAATTCTGCTGTTTAGCCTCTGCTTTTCCCACTTGTCCAGGTGCATTGGCAAGCAGCGTAATTGTTTTTGGGGTTGATGTCAGCTGACATCAAACCCATAGGTAAGCAAAAAACCCATAGGTTAGCAAAAAAAATACACACACAGGTTAAAACAATTTATCTGAATAAATACTCCCCCACGCATTCCCTAGTTTACCTAATTATTAATAAAGAAAAATTATCCGCAGATCCAATGACATCCATCTAGATTTCACATTATCCACTGATTTTCTCACAGGTGATTGTAATCAGTAATGTCATTGTTTGTGAACCATGACCGTGAGAACGAGAGTGCAGAGGTTATTCAAAGTATTTTCTCCCAAGATCTCGACTCATGAGATTTAAATTTACACATGCTTTGAAATGCTTTTTGCTTCCTGAAGAAGTGGGCTACACTTTGAAATGCATAGAAAAATGAAAATAAAACCTTTTTTTATTATCTCTGGTATTTGATGTTTCTTCATCACGTGGCAGCGTGGATACAGACCACAAATCTTCCATTTGTTACAATCTACACATTCGCAGCTTTTTGTGGCCATTTTCCCAAAGTCCATCGCAGAGTAAATAATCAGAAGTGCGGCGACTCCACTGACATTTTCTGCCAGCCCGAATCCTGTTGCAGCCTTACACTACATCATACCCTCTCCTCCCCGACTGTGGCTCATATCATTGCCACACTCCTGCCATCTCCACCAGCTTCCTGCCTCCTGGGACCCCACTGCTCCACAGCCACCCCCATCGGTAAGCTGCCGTAATTGTGGACTGTGCACCACCATTTTATTGAAATATTTTTTTTCCCCAAAAATTTGGAATGCATCTTATGGTCAGGTGAGTTTATAGTCGGCAAAATACGGTAATCTCTTTAACCAACAATGTAAAAATAAATTATTACAATAAACCAAGACTTTTAACTCTGTAGGTCTGTTTTGGCACACTTTTTTAAGTTGTCAGATTTTATATACATACATGCCACATCGAAATTATATACAGGCTGATGTTACGTTATACGTTTTGCTTGTCACATACTTTACATAGCATTTCTTGTTAATTCTATATTTTAGGGTTGGATAAGTGTGGTTAAACACTGGCAGTGGCAACAGACATGTAAGAAAAAAACATGGTATAGCTAGTAATGTGGAAGCTGCTGGCAGCAGCAACAAGCCCAGCGCTACTGGCACCAGCGGCACCTTCAGTAGTAGTATCAATTGCAAGTCACATGTTACCTAAATGTTTAGCACTGCTGGGGTCTTGGGTTTAAATATCAACAAGGACAACATATGCAAGGATTTTGTGTGTTCTCCCCATGCTTGTGTGGGTTTCGCTCCACACTCCAAAGAAATACTAGTAGGCAATTTATATTGTGAGCTCCATTGGCAACAGTGATGATGTCGTTGTTAAAACGCTGTGGACTTAATGGTGCTATAAAACTGAATACAATAAATAATTGAATACAGTATATATGACATCCTTTGTCTCAGTTACGGCAACATGATTTTACTATTGACAATAAAAGCATAAGCCTAAGTAAGTGTTTTGGTTTGTCCACCTCCTATGCTGCCCTAACACTTATAATTGTTATACATAGTAGATTTTTTATTCCATCAATTACACCTGTTTCTATTCTGTCATTATTACATTGTGGTCTGTGGAAGATATTTCACCAGAAAAAGGTCTTCAAGGTTATTTATTTGAAGATAAAAACAAGCAGCCTTTGTACTTGGATGATATGGGTAGAAGCTGGAGGACATGTTTCAAATGCCCAGCTGTGTTGCTGGATCTGTGACCCAATGATAGTAGAGTTATAGATTGTGGTTGTAGCTTTCCCAGCTATCCTCTTTCTCCATTGCTTCACCAGAAAGTCATTCCTGATTGTGTGTTGAGTGAACATGCGTATACTCTCAAGGTACCGTCACTAGGGTTGAGCGACTTTCATTTTTTAAAGATCGAGTCGGGTTTTGTGAAACCCGACTTTGTCCAGAGTCGAGTCGAGTGCAGTCGGCCGATTATCGCTAAAAGTCGGGGATCGACCGAAACACGAAACCCAATGCAAGTCAATGGGGAAGCATAGTCGACAGTGAGTGGAGGCCAGTAAAACACCTACAGTGCCCATTTTAATGTTTTGGCGGACCGTCGGCACAAAAAACGTTACATGTAACTTTTGTTGTGCGTAGAGTCCGCCATTTTCGACCTCGCATGCGCGGCCGAAACTCCGCCCCCTCCTCCCCGGAACTCACAATGGGCAGCGGATGCGTTGTAAAACTGCATCCGCTGCCCACGTTGTGCTACATTTAGCACACTGTCCGTCAGTACGTCGGGCGAACGGTTTGCGACGGCCCGTACCGACGGACTAGTGTGAAAGTAGCCTTAAAGTGATTTTTACCTAAGTGGCTTGAAGAGAATGAATGCTAACCAACAGTAAACAGCTGTATTCAGAGGACATGTACAGGTTTAATATTCAACAACAAAGAAGTGTTAAAAAAATGGAAAGTTTTCACAACATGAACTCCTTTTGAGGCCCACAACTGATTTTACATTTCTCGATTCTGCATATTTGTGATTTAGTAATCATTAGGGTTGAGCGACTTTCATTTTTTTAAGATCGAGTCGGGTTTTGTGAAACCCGACTTTGTCCAGAGTCGAGTCGAGTGCAGTCGGCCGATTATCGCTAAAAGTCGGGGATCGACCGAAACACGAAACCCAATGCAAGTCAATGGGGAAGCATAGTCGGCAGTGAGTGGAGGCCAGGAAAACACCTACAGTGCCCATTTTAATGCCAAACACATCCATTCTTGTTTCTGAAGCTTGTCAATCTTAATTAACTTTATAATAATAGTTGTTCAATGGAACTTGGGGGTCATTTGGCAAAAGTTGTGGGGGGTAGGGCTGGTTCAAGGTTTTAGTGGGCCCAGGAATCGTGGACTACGTCACGGCGGTGGAGCAGGGAGAGGTAAGTATTTCAACGTTGCAAGTGCTGTGATCCTGAGCAAGCAGGGGGGCACACTCATTCGCATTGGCACTGGCACAGGGCCCCTCAAAGTACAGCGGTGTGTTTGCACGGCGGGGGCGCCTCCCACCAGCAGCGACACTTTTGTGTACTCTGAGGGGCCCTGTGCCAGTATTGTCGCCAACGAGTATGCCCCCCCACCTGATGAAGGAACCTGCACTTTCATCTGCACCTTCCTCTTTGTCCCTGTGTAAGGTGGTATAACATGCGGGAAGGGGAACCTTACTTTCAGCAGGGTCAGATTCTGGCTGTGTAGAGTGCAAGGGGAATGTAGTGGTCTAGGTCAATGTACCAGCAGACTCATCTAGCAGTGGCTGGGCAATGGGCAGGATGAGGAGGAAACAGATATAGGGCCAAAGAATAAAGTAGGCTAAATGCAGTTCAAAATTGGTAACAGGACTAAACAGGCGGCATTGCTTTGTTCAGTGGAGTAGCAAACCCAGGAGCAGCAGACACTGTTTTAAGGGCCCAAACACTAATAGGCCAAATGCAGTTTAATATCTGATACTTTAGGCCAAAAGCCTAAGACTGAAGCTCAGCTTTATTCAGTTGAGGACAAACACCAGGGAGGGGCAGACACCGTTAGTAGGCCGTAACCAAAGTTGAAGGCCAAATGCAGTTTAATATCTGATACTATAGGCCGAAAGCCAGATGGTGGAAGCTCAGCTTTATTCAGTTGAGGGCAAACACCAGGGAGGGGCAGACACCGTTAGTAGGCCCTAACCACCAATTTTTAAAAACACAGCACTTAATGAGAGCCAGAAGGTTGAAGCTCAGCTTTATTCAGTTGAGGACAAACACCAGGCAGGGGCAGACACCGTTAGTAGGCCGTAACCAAAGATGAAGGCCAAATGCAGTTTAATATCTGATACTATAGGCCGAAAGCCAGAAGGTGGAAGCTCAGCTTTATTCAGTTGAGGGCAAACACCAGGGAGGGGCAGACACCGTTAGTAGGCCCTAACCACCAATTTTTAAAAACACAGCACTTAATGAGAGCCAGAAGGTTGAAGCTCAGCTTTATTCAGTTGAGGACAAACACCAGGCAGGGGCAGACACCGTTAGTAGGCCGTAACCAAAGTTGAAGGCCAAATGCAGTTTAATATCTGATACTATAGGCCGAAAGCCAGAAGGTGGAAGCTCAGCTTTATTCAGTTGAGGGCAAACACCAGGGAGGGGCAGACACCGTTAATAGGCCCTAACCACCAATTTTTAAAAACACAGCACTTACTGAGAGCCAGAAGGTTGAAGCTCAGCTTTATTCAGTTGAGGGCAAACACCAGGGAGGGGCAGACACCGTTAGTAGGTCCTAACCACCAATTTTTAAAAACAGGCAGCATTGTGGTCAGTGGAGGAGTATTGCAGGTAGGGGCCGCAGACAGGCTATCAAAGGCCTAAGATAACAAACAATAGGCAGGCATGGCAGTTTTAAATCGGTTACATGGATACACAGGCAGGCACTTCAGGCAGCATTTTGTTCAGTGGAGGAGTATTGCAAGTAGGGGCCGCAGACAGGCTATCAAAGGCCTAAAATAACAAACAATAGGCAGGCATGGCAGTTTTAAATCGGTTACATGGATACACAGGCAGGCACTTCAAGCAGCATTTTGGTCAGTGGAGGAGTATTGCAAGTAGGGGCCACAGACAGGCTATCAAAGGCCTAAAATAACAAACAATAGGCAGGCATGGCAGTTTTAAATCGGTTACATGGATACACAGGCAGGCAGCATTGTGGTCAGTGGAGGAGTATTGCAAGTAGGGGCCGCAGACAGGCTATCAAAGGCCTAAAAGAACAAACAGTAGGCAGGCATGGCAGTTTAAAATCGGTTACATGGGTACACAGGCAGGCACTCCAGGCAGCATTTTGGTCAGTGGAGGAGTATTGCAAGTAGGGGCCGCAGACAGGCTATCAAAGGCCTAAAATAACAAACAATAGGCAGGCATGTCAGTTTTAAATCGGTTACATGGATACACAGGCAGGCAGCATTTTGGTCAGTGGAGGAGTATTGCAAGTAGGGGCCGCAGAAAGGCTATCAAAGGCCTAAAATAACAAACAATAGGCAGGCATGGCAGTTTTAAATCGTTTACATGGATACACAGGCAGGCACTCCAGGCAGCCTTTTGGTCAGTGGAGGAGTATTGCAAGTAGGGGCCGCAGACAGGCTATCAAAGGCCTAAAATAACAAACAATAGGCAGGCATGGCAGTTTTAAATCGGTTACATGGATACACAGGCAGGCACTCCAGGCAGCATTTTGGTCAGTGGAGGAGTATTGCAAGTAGGGGCCGCAGACAGGCTATCAAAGGCCTAAAATAACAAACAATAGGCAGGCATGGCAGTTTTAAATCAGTTACATGGATACACAGGCAGGCACTCCAGGCAGCATTTTGGTCAAGGAGGAGTATTGCAAGTAGGGGCCGCAGACAGGCTATCAAAGGCCTAAAATAACAAACAATAGGCAGGCATGGCAGTTTAAAATCGGTTACATGGATACACAGGCAGGCACTCCAGGCAGCATTTTGGTCAGTGGAGGAGTATTGCAAGTAGGGGCCGCAAACAGGCTATCAAAGGCCTAAAATAACAAACAATAGGCAGGCATGGCAGTTTTAAATCGGTTACATGGATACACAGGCAGGCAGCATTTTAGTCAGTGGAGGAGTATTGCAAGTGAGGGCCGCAGACAGGCTATCAAAGGCCTAAAATAACAAACAATAGGCAGGCATGGCAGTTTTAAATCGGTTACATGGATACACAGGCAGGCACTCCAGGCAGCATTTTGGTCAGTGGAGGAGTATTGCAAGTAGGGGCCGCAGACAGGCTATCAAAGGCCTAAAATAACAAACAATAGGCAGGCATGGCAGTTTAAAATCGGTTACATGGATACACAGGCAGGCACTCCAGGCAGCATTTTGGTCAGTGGAGGAGTATTGCAAGTAGGGGCCGCAGACAGGCTATCAAAGGCCTAAAATAACAAACAATAGGCAGGCATGGCAGTTTTAAATCGGTTACATGGATACACAGGCAGGCAGCATTGTGGTCAGTGGAGGAGTATTGCAGGTAGGGGCCGCAGACAGGCTATCAAAGGCCTAAAATAACAAACAATAGGCAGGCATGGCAGTTTAAAATCGGTTACATGGATACACAGGCAGGCACTCCAGGCCGCATTTTGGTCAGTGGAGGAGTAATGCAAGTAGGGGCCGCAGACAGGCTATCAAAGGCCTAAAATAACAAACAATAGGCAGGCATGGCAGTTTTAAATCGGTTACATGGATACACAGGCAGGCACTCCAGGCAGCATTTTGGTCAAGGAGGAGTATTGCAAGTAGGGGCCGCAGACAGGCTATCAAAGGCCTAAAATAACAAACAATAGGCAGGCATGGCAGTTTAAAATCGGTTACATGGATACACAGGCAGGCACTCCAGGCAGCATTTTGGTCAGTGGAGGAGTATTGCAATAGGGGCCGCAGACAGGCTATCAAAGGCCTAAAATAACAAACAATAGGCAGGCATGGCAGTTTAAAATCGGTTACATGGATACACAGGCAGGCACTCCAGGCAGCATTTTGGTCAGTGGAGGAGTATTGCAAGTAGGGGCCGCAGACAGGCTATCAAAGGCCTAAAATAACAAACAATAGGCAGGCATGGCAGTTTAAAATTGGTTACATGGATACACAGGCAGGCACTCCAGGCAGCATTTTGGTCAGTGGAGGAGTATTGCAAGTAGGGGCCGCAGACAGGCTATCAAAGGCCTAAAATAACAAACAATAGGCAGGCATGGCAGTTTTAAATCGGTTACATGGATACACAGGCAGGCAGCATTGTTTTCAGTGGAGGAGTATTGCAGGTAGGGGCCGCAGACAGGATATCAAAGGCCTAAAATAACAAACAATAGGCAGGCATGGCAGTTTAAAATCGGTTACATGGATACACAGGCAGGCACTCCAGGCAGCATTTTGGTCAGTGGAGGAGTATTGCAATAGGGGCCGCAGACAGGCTATCAAAGGCCTAAAATAACAAACAATAGGCAGGCATGGCAGTTTAAAATCGGTTACATGGATACACAGGCAGGCACTCCAGGCAGCATTTTGGTCAGTGGAGGAGTATTGCAAGTAGGGGCCGCAGACAGGCTATCAAAGGCCTAAAATAACAAACAATAGGCAGGCATGGCAGTTTAAAATCGGTTACATGGATACACAGGCAGGCACTCCAGGCAGCATTTTGGTCAGTGGAGGAGTATTGCAAGTAGGGGCCGCAGACAGGCTATCAAAGGCCTAAAATAACAAACAATAGGCAGGCATGGCAGTTTTAAATCGGTTACATGGATACACAGGCAGGCACTCCAGGCAGCATTTTGGTCAAGGAGGAGTATTGCAAGTAGGGGCCGCAGACAGGCTATCAAAGGCCTAAAATAACAAACAATAGGCAGGCATGGCAGTTTTAAATCGGTTACATGGATACACAGGCAGGCAGCATTTTGGTCAGTGGAGGAGTATTGCAGGTAGGGGCCGCAGACAGGATATCAAAGGCCTAAAATAACAAACAATAGGCAGGCATGGCAGTTTAAAATCAGTTACATGGATACACAGGCAGGCACTCCAGGCAGCATTTTGGTCAGTGGAGGAGTATTGCAAGTAGGGGCCGCAGTCAGGCTATCAAAGGCCTAAAATAACAAACAATAGGCAGGCATGGCAGTTTTAAATCGGTTACATGGATACACAGGCAGGCAGCATTGTGGTCAGTGGAGGAGTATTGCAGGTAGGGGCCGCAGATAGGCTATCAAAGGCTTAAAATAACAAACAATAGGCAGGCATGGCAGTTTTAAATCGGTTACATGGATACACAGGCAGGCAGCATTGTGGTCAGTGGAGGAGTATTGCAGGTAGGGGCCGCAGATAGGCTATCAAAGGCTTAAAATAACAAACAATAGGCAGGCATGGCAGTTTTAAATCGGTTACATGGATACACAGGCAGGCAGCATTGTGGGCAGTGGAGGAGTATTGCAAGAAGTGTCTGACACAGTTAGTACTCCCAAAAAATAAATAGATGTTAATGTCTCGCAAAACAACTATAAATAAAAAAAAGGGTGGCATGCTTAGGTACAGGGGTTGGCTCATCTGCAGAGTTTATGACAAAGTAATTTGGCAGTAAATTAGTATTTACTGGTGTCAATATAGGACACTGACCCAGACTACTTTAACTATCATCATAGATGTCAACAAATTGGTATTGATTGTCAGTGCCAGGCATTGAATGATGTCAGCGCATAGACTAAACATTGGTGGAGCTGTGCGAGATAATTTCGCACGTGGTAGAGCACAGTTTGAGCTGGGGGGGGAACTCTCTTGTGGCCGTCGGTACCGCCCCAGGGCCCCTCATGTTACAACGGTGTGTCTGACGTTGGGTGCGCACCACCACCGCCAGAGACACTACATTGTACTATGAGGGACCCAGTGGCAGTGCCGTCGACCAAAAGCGAGCACACCCACCTCTTCTGACAAACAGCACTGTAACTAACGGGTGCTTGCGCCAAGTGTCGAGAGTGAGACAACGGCCCCGTGGGGGGAGTTTTCCCATTGGGGGAGGTGTAAACATGTCGTATGCTGGTCAAACAGCTGCTGCAAATTAAGAGATTTTAACACTCAGTAAGACCAGTCCACAAGCAAGACCTTTTTATAGGAAAGCTAGGTGTCAGCCGGGAAAGGTGGGGCAAAATAATTTGAAATCCAGGAGTGGTTCATTTTAATGAAGGTGAGATCATCCACATTTTGGGTAGCCAGACAAGTCCTTTTTTTGGTTAATATTGAACCAGCAGCACTGAATACTCTTTCTGATAGCACACTAGCTGCTGGGCAAGCAAGCTCCTGCAACGCATATTCTGCCAATTCAGGCCAGGTGTCTAATTTGGATGCCCAGTAATCAAATGGGAATGACGGTTGAGGGAGAACATCAATAAGGGCTGAAAAATAGTTAGTAACCATACTGGACAAATGTTGTCTCCTGTCACTTTGAATAGATGCTGCAGTACCTGTCCTGTCTGCGGTCATTGCGAAATCACTACACAACCTGGTCAGAAAACCCCTCTGTTCAACGCCACTTCTGATCTGTGCACCTCTAACACCTCTGCCCTGTAGCCCCCTGCAGCTCGTGTGAGAACCATCACCGGCGCTGTGTGCTGGGAATGCCTGAATCAAACGGTCTACAAGAGTAGCTTGTTTGGTTGCTAATATTTGTTCGAGGTTCTCATGTGGCATAATATTTTGCAATTTGCTTTTATAGCGAGGGTCAAGGATGCAGGCCAACCAGTAATCGTCATCGCTCATCATTTTAATAATGCGTGGGTCCTTTTTGAGGATACGTAAGGCATAATCCGCCATGTGGGCCAAAGTTCCAGTTGGCAAATCTGCGGTTGTGCTGGTTTGAGGGGCAGTTACAGGCAAATCTACGTCACTTGTCTCCCTTACAAAAACAGAACCCGGCCTTGCAACGCCACTAATTTCTGTTGGCCCAGGAGAAGCTTCCTCATTAAAAAAGTACTCATCCCCATCATCCTCCTCGTCCTCCTCCTCCTCTTCGCCCACTACCGCGTCCTCTACACGGCCCTGACCAGACAATGGCTGACTGTCATCAAGGCTTTCCTCTTCCAAGGCTGCAGACGCCTGCTCCTTTATGTGCGTCAAACTTTGCATCAGCAGACGCATTAGGGGATGCTCATGCTTATTATTGCATTGTCTGCACTAACCAGCCATGTGCATTCCTCAAAACACTGAAGGACTTGACACAGGTCTTGTAGCTTCGACCACTGCACACCTGACAACTCCATGTCTGCCATCCAACTGCCTGCCCGTTTATCCTCCCACAAATACATAACAGCACGCCTCTGTTCGCACACTCTCTGAAGCATGTGCAGTGTGGAGTTCCACCTTGTTGAAACGTCGATGATTAGGCGATGCTGAGGAAGGTTCAAAGAACGCTGATAGTTCTGCATACGGCTGGAGTGTACAGGCGAACGGCGGATATGCGAGCAAAGTCTGCACACTTTGAGGAGCAGGTCGGGTAACCCCGGATAACTTTTCAGGAAGCAATGCACCACCAGGTTTAAGGTGTGAGCCAGGCAAGGAATGTGTTTCAGTTGGCAAAGGGCTATGGCAGCCATGAAATTCCTTCCGTTATCACTCACTACCTTGCCTGCCTCAAGATGTACAGTGCCCAGCCATGACTGAGTTTCTTTCTGCAAGAACTCAGACAGAACGTCCGTGGTGTGTCTGTTGTCGCCCAAACAATTAATTGCCAATACAGCCTGCTGACGCTTGCCACTAGCTGTCCCATAATGGCACACCTGGTGTGCAACAGTGGCAGCTGCGGATGGAGTGGATGTGCAACTGCGGTCTGTGGACGAGCTCTCGCTTCTGCAGGAGGAGGAGGAAGAGGAGGAGGGGGGGCGAACGCCTACAGCCAACTCTTTCCTTGACTGTGGGCTAGGCAGAACTGTCCCAATATTGCTGTCCCCTGTGGAGCCTGCATCCACCACATTCACCCAGTGTGCCGTGATGGACAGGTAACGTCCCTGGCCATGCCTACTGGTCCATGCATCTGTTGTCAGGTGCACCTTTGTAGTCACAGACTGCCTGAGTGCATGGACGATGCGGTCTTTAACATGCTGTTGGAGGGCTGGGATGGCTTTTCTAGAAAAGAAGTGCCGACTGGGTAGCTCATAGCGTGGTACAGCGTAGTCCATCAGCGCTTTGAAAGCTTCGCTTTCAACTAACCGGTAGGGCATCATCTCTAATGAGATTAGTCTAGCAATGTGGTCGTTCAAACCCTGTGTACGCGGATGCGAGGATGAGTACTTCCTTTTCCTAACAAGAGTCTCATGCAGGGTGAGCTGGACTGGAGAGCTAGAGATCGTGGAACTAGCGGCGGTGCCGGTGGACATGGGTGAGTGAGAGAGGGTTGGAGATGGTATTCTTGCCGGTGCCCTACATGCAGTGTTTCCTACTACTAACCTGGTGATTCCCTGACTGCTTTGGCCTGGCGACAAAAGCTGCACAGATACTGCAGGTGGTGTGGGAAATGGTCGGCTTACAGGGAGGGAAGGGATGTAGCGTTGCTGACTAGCTTCATTGGCCGAGGGTGCTGCAACCTTTAGGGACGTTTGGTAGTTAGTCCAGGCTTGCAAATGCATGGTGGATAAATGTCTATGCATGCAACTTGTATTTAGACTTTTAAGATTCTGACCTCTGCTTAAGGTAGTTGAACATTTTTGACAGATGACTTTGCACTGATCATTTGGATGTTATTTAAAAAAATGCCAGACTGCACTCTTTCTACTATCGGATACCTTTTCAGGCATTGCAGACTGAGCTTCTTTAACCAGATGGCCACGCTGTCCTCCAACTGGTTTTGGTTTTGCCACGCGGTTTTGGCCAGATACGAACCCGATAGATGGAACCTGTTGTGATGTTGATGCCTGCTGCGGCTCCTCCTCCTCCGCTTCAGAACTACTGCCGCCTGCACCCTGTTCCCCCAATGGCTGCCAATCGGGGTCAACAACTGGGTCATCTATGACCTCCTCTTCTATCTCGTGTGCAACTTCGTCTGCGTCACCGTGTAAGCCGGTGGTATAGCGGTCGTGACGGGGCACCATAGTCTCAGCTGGGTTTGATTCTGGCTCAGTACACTGCGAGGGCAATGTTCTGGTCTGAGTCAAAGGAACAGCATAGTAATCTGGCTGTGGCTGTGCATCTGTGCACTCCATGTCCGATTCAACTTCTAATGGGCATGGCCTGTTAACTGTTTCACTGGCCTGGCCTGTTTCACTGTGTAACCCAGGAACGGTATGTGTAAAGAGCTCCATGGAGTAACCTGTTGTGTCGACTGACGCATCCTTCACTGTTGTTTTTAGTGAAGGACACAAGGAAGCGACTTGTTCCTGACTGGGAGCATCCACTGATGATGCACTGCTCTGACATTTGGCACTTTCCGAGGAGGAGGCGAAAGAGTTAGAGGCAGAGTCAGCAATGAAAGCCAATACTTGTTCCTCCTGCTCCGGCTTCAAGAGTGGTTTTCCTACTCCCAGAAAAGAGAGCGTTCGAGGCCTTGTGTAGCCAGACAACGAACCTGGCTCAACAACTCGAGACTTAGGTGCTGTACTGCTTTTACGACGACCACCTTATGCTCCACCACCACTACCATCATTACCAGCTGACAATGACCACCCACGGCCACGACCTCTTCCACTAGACTTCCTCATTGTTTGCAAAACGTAACCAAAGTAACGCTATTTGTTACTGTAAAACAACTTATCAGGTGAACTCAAACTTCTGTAGGATTTATATATACCTTTATAGGTGCCTGACACTGAAAGGAAAATCAGGCCCAATGTTACACACTAGGTTTTCTGTGCCCCAATAATTTGAGACAGATGGCACACACAGGACCAGCACTCAAGCAGAAATGCCAATCTTAATCTCCCACTATTTTTTTTTTTTTTTCTGGGAGAATTTACCCTAAAAAAAAAAAAATGGCCAAGTATTACACAGTGTTTTCGGTGCCACACAATGAGAGACAGATGCCACACACAGCAATGGCACGGAGGCAGACTTGCCAATATTTATCTCCCACTAATTTTTTTTGGGGAAAAGGGAGAATTTAGCAAAAAAAAAAATGGCCAAGTATTACACAGTGTTTTCGGTGGCACACAATGAGAGACAGATAACAGACACAGCAATGGCACGGAGGCAGACTTGCCAATATTTATCTCCCACTAATTTTTTTTTTGGAAAAGGGAGAATGTAGCAAAAAAAAAAAGGGCCAAGTATTACACAGTGTTTTCGGTGCCACACAATGACAGACAGATGCCACACACAGCAATGGCACGGAGGCAGACTTGCCAATATTTATCTCCCACTAATTTTTTTTTTGGAAAAGGGAGAATGTACCCCCCCCAAAAAAAAAAAAAAATAGCCAAGTATTACACAGTGTTTTCGGTGGCACACAATGAGAGACAGATACCACACACAGCAATGGCATGGAGGCAGACTTGCCAATATTTATCGCCCACTAATTTTTTTTGGAAAAGGGAGAATGTAGCAAAAAAAAAAAAAAAAAAGGGCCAAGTATTACACAGTGTTTTCGGTGGCACACAATGAGAGAGAGATACCACACACAGCAATGGCACGGAGGCAGACTTGCCAATATTTATCTCCCACTAATTTTTTTGGGGGAAAAGGGAGAATGTAGCAAAAAAAAAAAAAAGGGCCAAGTATTACACAGTGTTTTCGGTGGCACACAATGACAGACAGATGCCACACACAGCAATGGCATGGAGGCAGACTTGCCAATATTTATCTCCCACTAATTTTTTTTGGGGAAAAGGGAGAATGTACCCCCCCCCCAAAAAAAATGGCCAAGTATTACACAGTGTTTTCGGTGCCACACAATGAGAGACAGATGCCACACACAGCAATGGCACGGAGGCAGGCTTGCCAATATTTATCTCCCACTAATTTTTTTTTAGGAAAAGGGAGAATTTAGCAAAAAAAAAAAATGGCCAAGTATTACACAGTGTTTTCGGTGGCACACAATGAGAGACAGATGCCACACACAGCAATGGCACGGAGGCAGACTTGCCAATATTTATCAACCACTAATTTTTTTTTTTGGAAAAGGGAGAATGTAGCAAAAAAAAAAAAAATGGCCAAGTATTACACAGTGTTTTCGGTGGCACACAATGAGAGACAGATACCACACACAGCAATGGCACGGAGGCAGACTTTCCAATATTTATCTCCCTGCAGTTATCTCAGAAAAGTATGGCAGGCAGCTATAAAAAGGACTGCTGCACACAAAAGTGTGGACAAACACACAAGATAGCTGTGCAGAAAGGAAGGAAAAACAGGATTTGTGCTTTGAAAAAAGCAGTTGGTTTGCACAGCGGCATACACACAGGCACAGCAACGCAGCTATCAGGGTCAGGGAGCCTTCTAGTGCAGCCCAATGAGCTACAGCGCTGAGGAAAAAAAAATGTAGCTTCCACTGTCCCTGCAATCAAAAGGTGGTGTTGGACAGTGGAAATCGCTACAGCACAAGCGGTTTGTAGCTTTATGTACCCTGCCTATCACTATCCCTGCTTCCGAAGAAGCTGCAGCAACCTCTCCCTATGCTCAGATCAGCAGCAGTAAGATGGCGGTCGGCGGGAACGCCACTTTATAGCCCCTGTGATGCCGCAGAAAGCAAGCCAATCACTGCAATGCCCTTCTCTAAGATGGTGGGGACTGAGATCTATGTCATCACGCTGCCCACACTCTGCGTCCACCTTCATTGGCTGAGAAATGGCGATTTTAGAGTCGTTGAAACGCGACTTTGGCGCGAAAGTCGCGTACCGCATGGCAGACCCCACACAGGGATCGGCTCGGTTTCATGAGACGCCGACTTTGCCAAAAGTCGGCGACTTATGAAAATGAACGATCCGTTTCGCTCAACCCTAACCGTCACATTAAGCGACGCTGCAGCGATATAGACAACGATGCCGATCGCTGCAGTGTCGCTGTTTCGTCGTTGTGTGACAGCTCTCCAGCGACCAATGATGCCGAAGTCCCCGGGTAACCAGGGTAAACATCGGGTTACTAAGCGCAGGGCCGCGCTTAGTAACCTGATGTTTACCCTGGTTACCAGTGTAAATGTAAAAAAAAAAAACACTACATACTTACATTCCGGTGTCTGTCGCGTCCCCCGGCATCCGCTTCCCTGCACTGTGTAAGCGCCGGCCCTAAAGCAGAGCGGTGACGTCACCGCTGTGCTCTGCTTTACGGCCGGCACTGACACATTCAGTGCAGGAAGCTCTGAGCAGCAGCGCGGACGCCGGTGGATGTGACAGACACCAGAAGGTGAGTATGTACTGGTTTTTTTTTTACTTTTACAATGGTAACCAGGGTAAATATCGGGTTACTAAGCGCGGCCCTGCGCTTAGTAACCCGATATTTACCCTGGTTACCATTGTAAAACATTGCTGGCATTGTTGCTTTTGCTGTCAAACACAATGATACACGCCGATCTGACGACCAAATAAAGTTCTGGATTTCTAGCTCCGAGCAACGATATCACAGCGGGATCCTGATCGCTGCTGCGTGTCAAACACAATGATATCGCTATCCAGGACGCTGCAACGTCACGGATCGCTATAGTTATCGTTGTTAAGTTGTTCAGTGTGAAGGTACCTTCAGTCACCTGCTTGTGAACCAATTAAACTGTTACCTGATCAAGTTGTTGGTGTTGCAATCACTTCCATGCCACTTACTCCATTTGGATGCTATTTTAAAAGTTATGGTGCATGTGAAAAATATTGGACAGATATTTTCATGCCAATCATTTGAATCCTTTCTGGCATGGGATTCTAAAACCCACTTCAATATGTAGCTAGCACTTCAGGGGGGACAAGCATCAAAGGCTATGAGTGACAGATCTCACACCTTGAGTAAGCTCAAAGCAGAACAAAAGGATTGCTTGACATGTGGAGCCAAACCACGCAGTCTAACTGTTTTGTTACGTCAACTATGATTTCAAAAAGAGAATAAGGACTTACCTTATGTCCTGGCCACTCTGCAGTTATATTCTTGAGATCCCCAGAAACATGGCGAGCGCTGGGTCTCGACATGTTCTAGCATCCAGGGATATAGACATACATATAATAGCCAGTAGAAACCATATAGCAAAGCTGTGTTTGGTCTTAACGTTTGTCAGGAACACGGTTGGATCAGATGGCACCAGAACCACCACCATAGGACAGTCCAGAAAGGAGTTATGATCCTTCATAGATTTTGGAGTTTTGACGTGCAGAGGAAAGGGGAGGGGATTTCGGCTCAGCCCAGAGCTCAGGAGGAGAGTGACCCAAAGGGGATAAAGGCTAGTGTAGAGCCATGTGGTCCCTCTCTCTGTAATGCATTTGGTTCACTTCAGAAGTGGGAGCCGCATTGAGTACTGTGCTGAAAAGGTACCAAGGAGACAGCTGGCAGCTCATGCCCCTTGTGGCCCAGTGCCCTCATGATGATCTAACATTACCCATTAAATTACATATATTCTACTTATATCTTTAGTCCTACCACTAGTTGTATTTGCATATCTGACCATTGTATACTGTATGTGCAATAATGGTGTATATAGTGTGTCTAATGTGCCCTTAAAGGGAACCTGTCACCCCCCCCAGGCGTTTGAAACTAAAAGAGCCACCTTGTGCAGCAGTAATGCTGCATTCTGACAAGGTGGCTCTTTTAGTTCTGGGTGCTGTAACTGCAGAAATAATCTGTTTTGTAATTTGTCAGAAAATACCTTTCTTCAGTCAAGGAGGCAGGCTTTTCCCCCCTGCTGCAGATGCCACACAGCCATCACTCAAGTCTTCTTGGCTTTTGGCACCACCTCCTCAGCACTGTTTTGAAATGATCCGGTGCCTGCGCTCTTTTCTCCTGCTTTGGGCAGGCGCAGTGAGCGCTGCCCATCTGTCTTCATATGCAGTCTAGCTGACTACGCCTGTGCGGCCACACTGCCTGTGAATCCCAGCCTCGCAGTGTCTTCTGATTTATTCACATTGCAGGGCTGGGATTCACAGGCAGGGCAGCCGCACAGGCGCAGTCAGCTAGACTGCATATGAGGACAGGCAGCGCTCACTGCGCCTGCCCAAGGCAGGAGAAAAGAGCGCAGGCGCCGGCTCATTTCAAAACAGTGGAGAGGAGATGGCGCCCGGCGCCAAGAAGATTTGAGTGACGGCTGTGTGGCGTCTGCAGCGGGGGAGGGGAAAGGCCTGCCTCCTTGACTGAAGAAAGGTATTTTCTGACAAATTACAAAATGGATTATTTCTGCAGTTACAGCACCCAGAACTAAAAGAGCCACCTTGTCAGAATGCAGCATTACTGCTGCACAAGGTGGCTCTTTTAGTTTGAAACGACTGGGGAGGGGTGACAGGTTCCCTTTAAGGTGATTAAATATATAATTTAAACTTGGGCTGCTCTTTTTTATCTCAATCTATGAATTTATAAGTCCGTTTCTCGGTTTAACGTTCCATGTACAGTACCTTGGTTAATTTCTGGCCCGATATAATCCCGTTAACACCCGTTCTTATATCTAAGGAGGAACTGGTGGAAGTGCTACTGGACTGGCAGCATTCTGTTTCACTTATGCTAGTGATAGGGGCTTCTCAGTCTGTTAGGGTTGTGAGCGAGTGTGGTGCTACCTCAGTGACTACGTGGGCCACATAATCTCACTTCCTGTGCCTCCCTGAACCTGTGTATGTGAAAAACTGCACCAAGTTAACCTTTCATGTCCCCAGGGGGTGCGCAATGTCACATTGGTGCAAGTGAGGAGACCATAACATCTGATCTGGCTGTCATAATAGTGACGTCAGGCAGGGTGACAAGGTGCGGGTTCGTCACATGTGGTGGCAGCGGAGGGATTCTGCATGATCTCTCTGGTGTCATCCTTCACAGTGTGCATTCAACCTCACTGGAAAATATCCAGCCACCATTTTTTCTCACTGAAATTAGGTACCCACTCTGTGGTCTGATAAGCAGGAGTAAATGGGCTAATCCCACAAATTTGAGATCCAAGGGGTACTGCACAATAAACATTAGGGACAGAAACTGTGGGCAGGCTAAATATGTGACTTTCACAACCTATTGGGTGAATGTTTGTAGCTTCAGCTTTGCACCAATGCCACAGAGACAGATGATGAAGCCTCCATGAATGGCACCTAAATCTCTTTCTACCACCAGGCAATGGTTTTCTATATCCTTTTCCATCTCCACTTGATCCTACTCAACAGACATGACCCAATACACAACAACCACAAGGCACACCACTGATTCCATACATTCCTAACTTTCCTCCATGCAAGGTAACACACTGCTCAGCAATGAAGCATGAAGGATAAAAGCATTATATTGGATGAGTTGCTGCTGTGCATCTATCACACACTGGCTGGAACCCCATCATCTGAGACTGGCAATGTAAATGGCAATGCCTGCTAAATTTAGCTGTCTTATGATTCAACAATGTAACTCTCTGCATGGCACACATCCTGATTTTAATTGTGAAGCATCTCTTTCAGAAGTGTATTCGCTTGAGGAATGTGGTGGTACGGTCAGGAAAGTGGCAGCTCATTTCATTCTTTCATGGCAAATAACTTCCTCCCGCATGGTTTTTCAAAAACAGACCAGTTTGTATGAGTACCTCCTGATTTGCTATACAGGATCCTACTAGAATTTGATGCTGCATATATTGGAGCATCTGTAGAAGCACTGTGAAGTGGCTTCAGCCAAACAGGAGCACTGATTAATTTGAGACTTGTCATTGACAGTTGATGAAAGATGCATGTAACCTACTAAAGACATTTGAAGAGGCAATCAAATTTGTCAGTAGGGACAATTATGGCTTAAATTATATCATCACCTCTTTTTCGTCCTGGATGAAAACAATTATTGTAGAATGCAACAGGAGATGGTAAAAGAAAGGCAACTTACAGAAGTTCATCATTACCATGCGGCTGTTGGAAGTCATTAATGTCCATTTTAGAATCAGCTGAATGAGTAAGAGGAAGTGGAGAAGGAGGAGAAAGAAGAAGATGTGGTTCAGCATCTGGTGTTTGTGGAGAGACATTGAGTTTTTACAGACAGAGGATGGGGTGTGTCAGAGTAAAAATTATAAAAACAACTACACTGGTCATCTTGACCAATGGTTGCTCAGTCAGTGATGGTCATAAAAAGCTGTCTGCTAGAGTGCTTGTGAAATTATAAGCATATTGTTACCATCAAGAAATCATATGACTACAAAATTATTTTTTTTTCCTCAGCTTTTGAAAGGGAGTCCAAATTAAAGTATTAACAGGAAAAACTGTGGTACCTGCATGGCGAAGCTTCTACCAAGCGTATCAACTTATGGTTGATCAGGATTCCCCTATTTTCTCCACATAGTGACATTGCTTTATCACCTTTGTGAGCACTAGAGCTACAACAAGTAGCTGAGGTAAGAGCTGCAAAATTACTATAAATACTGTATATGTACTATATTTGACATGATGGGCTAGTTGTTTTATCTGCCATTACAACAACCAGATCACTCGAGCAATCAGAGGCACAGTGGCTGCCAGATATATTCGTATGGCCTTCCGGCCTGCTGGGTCAGTAGATTGGACAATTGGCAAGATGTTACTCAGTTTGCTATGATAGGAAAAAAAAAAAAATATGTATATGGACAATAAAAAAAAGAAGGGGGACGGGTGTGCAGAAAATAAACAATTAAATTATAATATAATATATAATTATTATAATTAGCCATATGTTGCAATAGAAATCAGGTATAAATCAAATGAAGTTAGAAAGGGACACCCTGACGAAGTGGTGCAAAATGTGCAATGGGGTTTGTGAAGGCGGACGTTATGTGCTCCATTGATGCTAGTATGTATTGGTCATCTGTCAGGCTTATTATACAGGTTTATAATGGTCCACTGTATTTTACATTTGATGGCATCTCTGTGTCTGTATTTGTTTTTTCACCTTATGTGATTACATTTTCTAATTGTTTGTATTTGGGTAGCATGCAATTGGGCTATGCTAGTTAATTTCTGATCAGTTGCTTAATACTAAACAATCCCACTGGGTATGAATTTGTTTACTAATATTATTTATCATCTGATCAGATCATATATAACAATTAAATGCTTGCACAGAGCTCCTTTTCATGATCCCATCATGCTTTAGATTGTATACAGTGGTCCCTTTCTAAATTCATTTGATTTATACCTGTTGTATATTATTGCATTATATGGCTAATTATGGTATATTATATTATCATTTAATTGTTTATTTTCTGCACACTCGTCCCACCTCTTTTTAGTTATTGTCCATGTATATATAACCTGCTCAATAAAAATAAAGGGAACACTAAAATCCCACATCCTAGATATCACTGAATGAAATATTCCTGTAGTAAATCTTTATTCATTACATAGTGGAATGTGTTGAGAACAATAAAACCTAAAAATTATCAACGTAAATCACAACTAATATCCCACTGAGGTCTGGAGTTGGAATGATGCTCAAAATCAAAGTGGAAAATGAAGTTACAGGCTGATCCAACTTCAGTGGAAATGCTCCAAGACAAGGAAATCATGCTTAGTAGTGTGTGTGGCCTCCACGTGCCAGTATGACCTCCCTACAATGCCTGTGCATGCTCCTGATGAGGTGGCGTATGGTCTCCTGAGGGATCTCCTCCCAGTCCTGGACTAAAGCATCTGTCAACTCCTGGACAGTCTGTGGTGCAATGGGACAATGGTGGATGGTGTGAGACATGATGTCCTTGATGTGTTCAATCGGTTTCAGGTCTGGGGAATGAGCGGGTCAGTCCATTGCTTCAATGTCTTCATCTTGCAGGAACTGCTGACACGCTCCAGCTACATGAGGTCTGGCATTGTCCTGCATTAGGAGGAAACCAGGGCCAACCGCACCAGCATAGTGGTCTGAGGATCTCATCCCGGTACCTAATGGCAGTCAGGCTACCTCTGGCGAGCACATGGAGGGCCTCCAAAGAAATGCCACCCCACACCATTAACTGACCCACTGCCAAACCGGTCATGTTGAAGGCAGAAGATCGCTCTCCACAGCATCTCCAGACTCTGTCATGTCTGTCACGTGCTCAGTGTGAACCTGCTTTCATCTGTGAAGAGCATAGGGCACCAGTGGCGAATTTGCCAATCCTGGTGTTATGTGGCAAATGCCAAGAGTCCTGCATGGTGTTGGGATGTGAGCACAACCCCCATCTGTGGATGTCGGGCACTCAGACCATCCTCATGGAGTCAATTTCTTATGGTTTGTGCTGGAGATCATTTGCAGGGCTCTGGCAGTGCCCCTCCTGTTCTTCCTTGCACAAAGGCTGAGGTAGCGGTCCTGCTGCTGGGCTGTTGCCCTCCTACGGCCTCCTCCATATCTCCTGGTGTGCTGGCCTGTCTCCTGGTAGCGCTCCCACCCTCTGAACACTACGCTGACAGACACAGCAAACCTTCTTGACACAGCTTGCATTGATGTGCCATCCTGAAGGAGCTGCACTACCTGAGCCACTTGTGTGGGTTGTAGAGTCCGTCTCATGCTACCACGTGTGTGAAAGCACAACCAACATTCAAACATGACCAAAATATCAGCCAGAAAGCATTGGTACTGAGATGTGGTCTGTGGTCCCCACCTGTAGAACCACTCCTTTATTGAGTGTATCTTGATAATTGCCAATAATTTCCACCTGTTGTCGATTCCATTTGCACAACAGCATGTGAAATTGATTGTCAAAACAGTGTTGCTTCATAAGTGGACAGTTTGATTTCACAGAAGTTTGATTTACTTGGAGTTATATTCTGTTTAAGTGTTCCCTTTTTTTTCTTGAGCAGTGTATATTATTTTCCTAATTGTCTCTTCAGAGAGGAAGAGGACTAGAACTCTTGTGCCACCTATTGGAAGTAGCAATCCTAACAGTCAATGTCGACCCTTTAATGAACCTTATCACATGACTTAGGATAAAAGCTAAACAAGAATCTCAATTTGCAGACACTGTATTTTGGGGTACTGCCCCTCGTCAGTGCAAAGTGAAGATCTGGTCTGGCTGATTGAGAGGCGTCTGGCCGTGATCCAAGAAGTATCATTTCTCCTTGCGGAGAGTGACATGTTAAGCATGTCGAGGTGAGGAGACTTAAAGCTGCAATGCTCCTCTGGGAAATATGTAAACTGTCTCTTCTGAGAGGAAGAGGACTAGAACTCTAGTGCCACCTATTGGAAGTAGCAATCCTAACAGTCAATGTCGACCCTTTAACGAGCCTTGTCACATGACTTAGGATAAAAGCCAAACCAGAATCTCAATTTGCAGACACTGTGTTTTGGGGTGGAACTCTAGTGCCACCTATTGGAATTAGCATTGTTTTCCTAATTTTCCTATTTTTTTCTTATTTTTATGCTGCTATGTTTTAAATATTGTACCAATAAAATTCAATTTATTTTGTTTAAATATTAATTGTTGCTGCCTAATTTTTTCACAATTTTTGAAGGTTTTCGTACAGGGTCTGATCATGCCACAGCTCCTGAGCAGGGGTGAATGTAAAAGAGTATACTGAGAAGACATCAAGGGATCATACCTGATTATTTTTGTGAGGTAAACATTTCCCTACTTGTTTTTAAGCATTTTTTTTAGCTCAACAAAAGAATCAGCTGTGATCCCGTGCTGTCCTGTTTCTATACTTTTTTGCTTCCTCTCTGCCCAGTAGCTGTGGTATGATCAGACCATGTCCCTGCATGGTCACACACAACCATTACACAGCACACAGCAGGGGCACATGTATAAGATTATCTCAGCACAGGAACATTTTTCCTAAACACATCCAATTGTGGAATTTAGCAATTAATCAATAGGGGGTGCTGCGTTTCTGACCCCATCTTGAATTAATAACCTATCTTAAAAATAAATCATCAATATCACAGCAGTGGAAAACCATCTGGCTACTTTCACACTAGCGTCGTGCACTGCAGGTCGCTATGCGTCGTTTTGCAGAAAAAAACGCATCCTGCAAAAGTGCTTGCAGGATGCGTTTTTTCTCCATTGACTTGCATTAGCGACGCAGTGCAACGCATTGCCACACGTCGCAACCGTCGTGCGACGGTTGCATCGTGTTGCGTCGGACCGTCGCCACCCGTCGTTCCCGTCTTTTCTGACTGCGCATGCGCAGCCGGAACTCCACCCCCGTCTCCCCGCACCTCACAATGGGGCAGCGGATGCGTTGAAAAACAGCATCCGCTGCCCCCGTTGTGCGGCGCATTCACTGCTAGCGTCTGTACGTCGCAATGACGCAATTCGTCGTGCGTCGTCCGACGCTAGTGTGAAAGTAGCCTTAGTTTTAGGATTACAGACTTGTGAATCCTCTTAGCATACGCACTATGCACTGTGAGGGTTCGCAGTTCTCTTCCCTGGGAGCAGAGGTCAGGCATGCAATATGCATACACTTGGGAAGAACCCTTCTAGTGCACATGACCTTGCTCAATACACTTGTATTAAGTGAGGATCTACTCACTAGATGGGTTCTGCCTGGGATTATGCATGCCACATACCTGATCTCTGGTCTCAGGGCAGAGAATGGAGAATCCTTGTATCCCACAGTGCATATGCTGGGAGGATTCATAAATTTGCAGTCAAATAGAGTGACTGCAGACATTTCATTTTATACTGGACAACCCCTTTAATTGTAAAGGTAAAGCCATCAACTTATATGTTATCACCGCCTTTACACAAAATTGTTGATAAACTCCACAACAAATAGCGCTCCAAGGGGAAACCAAAATAATTAGAAAAGAAAAAGCAACAAAGATCTGCTCACCCCCTCTCAGTCTCAGCGCGCGGATCATGCAGTGCTGCTAGTAGTATGAAGGTGAAGCAGAAGTCCAGCGTTGGTGATGTCCATAAAAAATACCTTTTATTCCATTTTCATTAAAAGCACATAAGTCCAAAATCCATCTTTATATCTGGAGACACAAAAACGGGTGATTCATACTAAAGACAGTCACAGGCTTAAAGTGCATTAAATTCATACGCGTTTCAACAGTTGTGTCGCCTTATCACAATGACTAAGGGGGCACAACCGTTTAAACACGTATGATTTTAATGCACTTTAAGCCTGTGACTGTCACTGGTATGAATCACCTGTTTTTGTGTCTCTGGATATAAAGATGGATTTTGGACTTATGTGCTTTTAATGAAAATGGAATAAAAGGTATTTTTTATGGACATCACCCATGCTGGACTTCTGCTTAACCAAAATAATTACTCTCATGCTATGCTCACCATAGACTTTTGTGATTATCTACAAATAAGATAATGGTCACATAGTGTATATTATAGTGGCACTGTTTGTTGGAAACATAATTTTAATCCATTATAGTGTATATTATAGTGGCACTGTTTGTTGGAGACATAGTTTTAATCCAGTGGTATGATAAGGCTGTGTGCACAAGTCGCTTTTTTTCGCGTTTTTTTCATGTTTTTTTGCTATAAAACCATGAAAAAGATGCTAACATTAAGCATCCTATTTAATAGAATGCAATCTGCATTTTTTGTGCACATGCTGCGTTGTTTTCCTGAGCAAAAATGCTTTCCAGAAAAAAACGCAGCATGCTCATTAAATTTGCGGAATCGCGGGGATTCCGCACACCTAGGAATGCATTGATAATAATAATCTTTATTTTTATATAGTGCTAACATATTACGCAGTGCTTTTACAGTTTTGTACACATTATCATTGCTGTCCCCTATGGGGCTCACAATCTAAATTCCTTATCAGTATGTCTTTGGAATGTGGGAGGAAACCGGAGTGCCCGGAGGAAATCCACGCAAACACGGAGCGAACATACAAACTCTTTGCAGATGTTTTCCAAGGTGGGATTAGAACCCAGGACTCCAGCGCTGCAAGGCTGCTGTGCTGACCACTGCGCCACCGTGATGCCCACCATGTGGGAAGTAAGCAGATCATGTGCGGTTGGTACCCATGGTGGAGGAGAGGAGACTTTCTTCCACGGACTGGGCACCATATAATTGGTAAAAAAAGGAATTAAAATAAAAAATAGTGATATACTCACCTTCTGATGGCCCCCGGAGTCTTCCCGCCTCTCAGTGGTGCACGCAGCCGCTTCCGTTTCTATAGATGCTTTGTGTGAAGGACCTGCAATGACGTCGCGGTCACGTGACCGTGACGTCATCGCAGGTCCTGCACACAAAGCATCTATAGGGACGGAAGCCGCCGCATGCAGAGGAGATCGGGGGCCATCAGAAGGTGAGTATAACCATTTTTTAAATTTTTTTATTATTTTTAACATTATATATGTTTAATATTGATGCTGCATAGGCAGCATCAATAGTAAAAAGTTGGTCACACTTGTCAAACACTATGTGTACAAGCGTGACCAACCTGTCAATCAGTTTTCCAAGCGATGCTACAGATCACTTGGAAGACGCTAGCATTCTGCAAGCTAATTATGCTTGCAAAACTCTAGGAATATGCATGCCAATTCCGCATGCGATATACCCACGGCAGGAGTTGCAGAATTGCCGCAGAAATTTCCACGGCAATTCTGCGACGTGTGCACTTAGCCTAAATGTTCCTTAACCCCTTCATGACCTTGGGATTTTCCATTTTCCCGTGTTCGTTTTTCACTCCCCTCTTTCCCAGAGCCATAACTTTTTTACTTTTCCGTCAATTTGGCCATGTAAGGGCTTATTTTTTGTGGAATGAGTTGTACTTTTGAACAACATCATTGGTTTTACCATGTTGTGTACTAGAAAACAGGAAAAAAATTCCAAGTGCAGTGAAATTGCAAAAAAAGTGCAGTCCCACACTTTTTTTTTGTTTGGCTTTTTTGCTAGGTTCACCAAATGCTAAAACTGACCTGCCATTATGATTCTCCAGGTCAGTACAAGTTCATAGACACCTAACATGACTAGGTTATTTTTCACCTAAGTGGTGAAAAAAAATTCCAAACTTTGCCAAAAAAAAAAAAAGTGCCATTTTCCGATACTCGTAGCGTCTCCATTTTTCATGATCTGGGGTCAGGTGAGGGCTTATTTTTTGCGTGCCGAGCTGTCGTTTTTAATGATAGCATTTTGGTGCAGATACGTTCTTTTGATCGCCCGTTATTGCATTTTAATGCAATGTCGCGGCGACCAAAAAAAGTAATTCTGGCGTTTCGAATTTTTTTCTCGTTACACCGTTTAGCGATCAGGTTAATGTTTTTTTATTGATAGATTGGGCGATTCTGAATGTGGCAATACCAAATATGTGTAGGTTTGATTTTTTTTTAATTGATTTATTTTGATTGGGGCGAAAGGGGGGTGATTTAAACTTTTATAAATGTTCCTTAACCCCTTCATGACCTTGGGATTTTCCATTTTCCCGTGTTCGTTTTTCACTCCCCTCTTTCCCAGAGCCATAACTTTTTTATTTTTCCATCAATTTGGCCATGTAAGGGCTTATTTTTTGTGGAATGAGTTGTACTTTTGAACAACATCATTGGTTTTACCATGTTGTGTACTAGAAAACAGGAAAAAAATTCCAAGTGCAGTGAAATTGCAAAAAAAGTGCAGTCCCACACTTTTTTTTTGTTTGGCTTTTTTGCTAGGTTCACCAAATGCTAAAACTGACCTGCCATTATGATTCTCCAGGTCAGTACAAGTTCATAGACACCTAACATGACTAGGTTATTTTTCACCTAAGTGGTGAAAAAAAATTCCAAACTTTGCCAAAAAAAAAAAAAGTGCCATTTTCCGATACTCGTAGCGTCTCCATTTTTCATGATCTGGGGTCAGGTGAGGGCTTATTTTTTGCGTGCCGAGCTGTCGTTTTTAATGATAGCATTTTGGTGCAGATACGTTCTTTTGATCGCCCGTTATTGCATTTTAATGCAATGTCGCGGCGACCAAAAAAAGTAATTCTGGCGTTTCGAATTTTTTTCTCGTTACACCGTTTAGCGATCAGGTTAATGTTTTTTTATTGATAGATTGGGCGATTCTGAATGTGGCAATACCAAATATGTGTAGGTTTGATTTTTTTTTAATTGATTTATTTTGATTGGGGCGAAAGGGGGGTGATTTAAACTTTTATATTTTTTTTATTTTTTTTCACATTTGTTTTAACTTTTTTAAAAACTTTTGCCATGCTTCAATAGCCTCCATGGGAGACTAGAAGCAGGCCCAGCACGATCGGCTCTGCTACATAGCAGCGATCTGCTGTTCGCTGCTATGCAGCAGAAAATCAGGTGTGATGTGAGCGCCGACCACAGGGTGGCGCTCACAGCTGCCGGAGATCAGTAACCATAGAGGTCTCAAGGACCACTATGGTTACCATTCTGAAGCCTCGCCGACCTCTGATCATGTGAAGGGGTCGGCGGTGATGTCATTTCCGGCCATCCGGCCGGATGCGGTAGTTAAATGCCGCTGTCTGCGTTTCACAGTGGCATTTAACTAGTTAATAGGCGCGGGCAGATCGCGATTCGAGCCTATTGCGGGCACATGTCAGCTGATCAAAACAGCTGACATGTCCCGGCTTTGATGCGGGCTCACCGCCGAGCCCTGCATCAAAGCAGGGGAGCTGACCTCGGACGTCCTATTCCGTCCGAGGTCAGTAAGGGGTTAAATTGTCAACCCTTGCACTTGCTGTATTGAAAACTTTATGAAAATTGCTATATGGGAAAGGTAAGAAAAATGAAGCTCTTGAGGCAGCATTATATTTCTATTTTCCAGGTCAGGAAAAAACTCCTGAATACAGTAGATTGCAACAATAGGCTTGGACCACTATTAAAAGATTAATGGATATAAAGACATTTATTGATTTTACATTATTATGGAATTTGTCTCCTTCCAGACATTCACTTTAGAGATAATTTAATGTCACAAGATTATCAAATTTAATAATTAAACAACATTTAGGCAAGATTCAGACCAGAGTATGGAAAATAGTTTGTTTTTCATCCAGAAAAAATGAATGATTTTCATCCATATGTCACTCACATGCCCATTTTCATAACTATGTGGTTATATGGCTGTAGTGCAGCAGGGTTGGTGCAGTGTGACAGACAAGCAGTGACCCAGTGTTAGGTGTCGAGTTCCCACCGCTGCACAGCGGGAATCTCGAACTACACTCACTGGCCACTTTATTAGGTACACCTGTCCAACTTCTTGTTAACACTTAATTTCTAATCAGCCAATCACATGGCGGCAACTCAGTGCATTTAGGCATGTAGACATGGTCAAGACAATCTCCTGCAGTTCAAACCGAGCATCAGTATGGGGAAGAAAGGTGATTTGAGTGCCTTTGAACGTGGCATGGTTGTTGGTGCCAGAAGGGCTGGTCTGAGTATTTCAGAAACTGCTGATCTACTGGGATTTTCACGCACAACCATCTCTAGGGTTTACAGAGAATGGCCCGAAAAAGAAAAAAAATCCAGTGAGCGGCAGTTCTGTGGGCGGAAATGCCTTGTTGATGCCAGAGGTCAGAGGAGAATGGGCAGACTGGTTCGAGCTGATAGAAAGGCAACAGTGACTCAAATCGCCACCCGTTACAACCAAGGTAGGCCTAAGAGCATCTCTGAACGCACAGTGCGTCGAACTTTGAGGCAGATGGGCTACAGCAGCAGAAGACCACACCGGGTACCACTCCTTTCAGCTAAGAACAGGAAACTGAGGCTACAATTTGCACAAGCTCATCGAAATTGGACAGTAGAAGATTGGAAAAACGTTGCTTGGTCTGATGAGTCTCGATTTCTGCTGCGACATTCGGATGGTAGGGTCAGAATTTGACGTAAACAACATGAAAGCATGGATCCATCCTGCCTTGTATGGAGCATCTTTGGGATGTGCAGCCGACAAATCTGCGGCAACTGTGTGATGCCATCATGTCAATATGGACCAAAATCTCTGAGGAATGCTTCCAGCACCTTGTTGAATCTATGCCACGAAGAATTGAGGCAGTTCTGAAGGCAAAAGGGGTCCAACCCGTTACTAGCATGGTGTACCTAATAAAGTGGCCGGTGAGTGTATGTCCACTACAGTCTCCAATTCTCCTTCAGCCACAGTGGAGTCTGCTCAGCAGAGACATCGGTCCCAGCATCTGGCTCAAGCAGATACTGTGTGTTTGGTTACTGCTGTCCTTCTAGGCTCAGCCATTGTAACCAGCATTGATCAGAGGTGGGCAGACGTTCAAGGGACTAAGTCCTGCTTTTTTTCTACTGAGCATGCCCATGGGACGACCTCTCATTGGTGGTTGGGGGTCACATGCTCAGGTCCTGTAGCGGCTCCGATTGGAGCACTAGGAAGGTCCTGGAAGGCTACAGATATAAAAGGTTCGCTTGGTGTCACGATTCACACCGTGACTGTCAAGATCCCTTAGCCGCTGCCCACAATATGTCACGGATTGGGGTGACTTTAGACCAACAGACGGCTATCACATATGCAGGGGGCTTATCCTAGTTATCCCACCGCTGCCACCAATTGTCACGATTCACACCGTGACTGTCAAGATCCCTTAGCCGTTGCCCACAATATGTCACGGATTGGGGTGACATTAGACCAACAGACGGCTATCACATGTGCAGGGGGCTTATCCTAGTTATCCCTCCACTGCCACAATGTGATAAAAAAAAACACACACGAGGCTATTGACCTCTTGGTTACAGCAGGGGCTTATTTTAGGTATCCCACTGCTCTTCAGTATACCATGAACTGCAGGGATTTAGGTGTATCCCGCTTACAGTTCCACTTAAACCTTGCAGCTCTCTGGCGCCCCCCTTACTGTCAGGTCAGATTAGGTACTGCACCAAGGGTAATTATTCGCCAGAAAGGCTGCCTGCTATGTACTGGCTATTGGGCGCGCTGCAGCGATGCGATAACTACTCCCGCTCAGGCAGGAACAATAATTATCAAGCCGCAGTCGCTGTAATGTCACCCAAAGGCCTGCACACGGTAGTGCCGCCACCAGCTCCGATTAAACGGGTCCGGAGCTAACCCAAAACAGTAGCGTAATTCCCTTCAGAGACAGGGTACGGTTTAGGGCAGGAAGAACAAACTAGTATTAAATATTATACCCCATAAATAATTTTTAGGCAGTGTTTATAAAATATTTTACAAAGATGTTACAAATGAGACAATTGCAAATATGTACAAGGTAATTATAAAAATACAAGGATTAAATGAAGAAAAGGTAACACTCACATATTCTCAGATCATTGCATTGCAGGCAACAGGCTAGGAGAACTTTCCATCTATCCCAGTGCATTTGCACTCGCAGTCTGGTCGCTTCAGGTAAAAACTCACAACTCCCCCCTGGAAGCCTGCCAGCAACTTTATAACCTACAGCCTGTGACCTCACAGAAAGGGCTGGTTTTTCCAACCCCTCCTCTCTCGTCAGGGTTGCTCACTGTGCATTAAATATATCTGATGCCCGTAACTTCGCTCCAGAACATGTCATACACGTACCATACCCAGCATTCATCTCGGATTAATGTTGGCTTTCTAATGAGATCAAATATGCCCTTTCTGGGATACATATTTACAGAGAAATCCCTACTTCTTCACCAGATGGAGTTAGACGCCCGTATTTAGAGTGATGCGTAGATCCTCCAAGTGTGATTATGACGATATATTTTGGTGTTCGTATTTTAAATCGTTCGCCTAATATCTTACAAAAATGGAACAAAGAACTTCCATGTGTTCTAGAAGTTTCCATTCCAGTGATAGCTGGACAAGAGCTTACCCGGCAGGAAATGCCGGTCGTAAATTCCTTTCTTCAATAAAACTCCCCTCTCACATACATTGGCACGGCAAGCTCAACTCTGAAGTAAAAGACAAGGGGGGTTTCTTAGCCCACATCCTGGGCTGACAAGAGAACTAAACTTATGATATTTCATACCATATCGTGACACTTGGCTTCTCGACCATGCGCTAGTGTAAATCAGTTATTTTGTGTGTGTGTGTGTGTGTGTGGATGTGTGTGTGGATGTGTGCGTGGATGTGTGCGTGGATGTGTGCCTGTTCTGGTGAAAGCTCCGAATCATTCCCGTCCCTAGTGTTGATGAATGCTCGCGAATGTTGGAGCTGTCTAGTGCCAGTTAGTGCCATCCAGCACCAGTTAGTGCCATCCAGCACAAGGCACAACCTATAGCATCTAACAGCAGCGCTAGCCAGTGGGGCACCGTGCGCAACCAGTGCGCTTACCTGTCCCTAGTTAGGGCGGTTAGTGGTGTTTGCCAGAGCGGTGCTGCACGCACTCAGTGCAGTAAATCATTATTTAGGCTTTTCCCTGGCACTGCAGTTGCGGCGCCGAGCGCTAGTAGTCTAGAGGGACTCTAACCCCGAGTCCTTGGGGCAGAGTCCTGTGACCCAATACTAGCGTTCACTCTGCGGTATTGCAGCCATGTGATGCAACAGGGTTCACTTCATTATATACCGGGTGAAGCTAACCCATGTGTGTTCACATTATACTGCCATATACTTTCCACCATTACCGAGCAGCAGGTGTCATCTCTGCCCGGTGGACCCCGGGCTGCGAACGCACCTTATACCATCCTTATAATTATTTGGTGCGTTCCGACAGCCCTTACACATTCAGCGTCCTCACAAACAAAAAACAAATGTCATCCTCTGGATCACAGCCGGGAAACAAGACAGTCTGTATCTGAGACAGGTTGCAGGAGGGGACTGCACCGCCATGTACTCTGAGGGGTACCAAACCTTTTGGCTCTGATTTTCTCTGTGTTACTTCACACAGGCTGAAGTTCTGCAGAGCACCTGATCTGCAGTTTGCAAACCAAGACTGACACACCCAACCTTTTGCTGCAGTTTTTTTAGGAATATGTAGCCATATGCCACTTGTAAGATCTGGCCATGAGGAAGTGGACCGCCCCACTACCATCCTGTAGTCCGCTCCATAAATAAGAGTCCATAATAGGTTTTCTTAAATCTGCCTTGGGCAAATAGCTTTCCCAAGACCAAAACTTTTATTTTGCACTGCAATCACAGCTTTGCCTGTGACTGCAATGAACTCCCGTGGCCTCAATCTGCTTTCATGCGCATCCTGGGAGACACATAGTGACCCTCGCATATAACACTGGTCACTCACTGCCTCCCAATGGCATTAAATACCAAAAGTTAAAAAATGTACAAGACCAAATACAGCTTTCTATGTTAATAATTGCAGTGTATCTGTTAAAGATGGATGCAATATAGAAAAACTGTATTGAATCTAGGTTTTTTTTTTGCTGCATCCTTAGACTTGAATAGATAACTCTCATCCAAAAAAAGAGAGGCTAGTGCATGCTGCATTCTTTTTCTCACTCGGTCCAGTGAAAACACTCTCAAGTGAACAGCCCTATTGAGCAGCATTGGTCTATGTGCTGTCAGCGTAAGATCCAATTTTTTGATGAAAGGCACATCAAGATATAATATACTCTTGTGAATGAAGCCTAAAGTCATGTTAGGGCCTGCAATTATTATGTAATGTCCTTGTAAATAGATTACATGGAAATATGTAAAGCTTTACCATGCTTATAATTGAGCTACAAATAGAAATTGAGTATCGCAGTAATTAACACTTTAGAATAGTTACACGAGAAATATGAAAAGGGTGAAATCTTTCTTACATAAATTATTAGGCTGTTATACTTCGAAATGAACAATTTCTAATTTCATAACATGATTTACTGCTTAAGAGCAGTACAAGGAAGGCAGTTGTTAGTATAGTTGCTATACTTTAGTTACTTGACATATTAGTCAGCGGAGAGAGATTTTCTGCATAGTTCTGTAACTTTATGAGCTTTTTATATGACATAAAATTTCATACTAATATCTGGTTTTAAAATAATCTGCAAAGCTGAAATGATCCTTCCAATCACCTCCAGAATAAAATCAAACATTTAAATAAATTATGTTTTGGCAAGTTTCTTCTAGTAATAAAGAATGTAATGCAGAATGATGTACGGAGAACATAATTAAATGTAGAAATAGAAAAGTTTTATTTATTTGAAAAGCACAGATTTGTCCCTTGATGTTGTTATCTCACATTAAAGTCCATGCATCGTTACTTTCATTTCAAGCTCTCCTGTAACATTTTTTTTGCTAACTAAAGGAAAATGTTTTAAACATGTAATTAAATCAGAAGGATACAATTTTATCAGCGCTGCCAGGCTAATATTGCTTTGATAGAATGAATATTGCCTTATGTTTTTAAGCAGGAATATTTTATGTAAATGAACATTGGAACCTCCGGCGGTCAATTATATATAATACATGTAATCGAGTCATACATATAGCTCCCACAGCATGACCCATTGACCTGGACTATGTCTAGAGGCTAGATCACAGACTTTATTGTAGGATGTAGAGACGATTGAATCGATCTACTGCAAATTGACTTTGAGTCAAAATTATTGAAATTTACAGGACCTGGCAAATGTGAACAATTAGCAGTTCTGCTCAAGTGGATTACAAAATAAAAATGCCTGGTACCATTTCAAATATTGCTGAATAGAGTGCAGGCTCACAAAACATCAGGTGCGGCTGTGCGAAATTCCTTATCACATGATCAAGCGCAGCCAATCAAGGGGCATTATCACAGGCAAAAAAGTAGATATTCACAAGGAAAGGCATGGTCATTTGGGTGCCTTTACAGCCTAGGTATAAGACGCTATAGCTCACAGCTCATAAATACCTATTGTTTAAGAATCGAATAAAAAATTGCCAATTTTCATCCGCCTCCAAAAATAGGATAATTTTTCATCTGTATTGTAGTCAGTAAGCCATATTTATGCAATTCAATTGGCATATGTTTGGCATCCAGTTTTATACATCAGCAATGAATAAAATGATCAAGTCCAAACACAGTTTCCAATGTAAAGAATTACAATATGTCCACTAAAATATGATGCTATATGGTTGATCTGTATGAGATTCGATCTTATTTTCTGCACTCTCATAGCCTTGACTAGACGAGTATTTTATGAAATACGGAAGAGACTACAACCTTTCTCATCCATATATTTGATCCATGAGACCAAAACTGTGTATTGCACAACAAAATTGAATAACATTTTTCTACTGCTGTCACTGTGATATGAGTTTTTTCCCATACATATAACTAGGACAAAAAACGGTCATAGATAGACAGACCTCAGTTGGAGGGTGAGATACTATAGCAACGCTGAAAAACTGTGAAAATGGCAAAATGGGGGTAGTAGTCCTAGTCTGTGAATAACGATACACAGAGTACAATGAGGTGTGGGACCTGCAAAAACAAAACTGTCAGTTTACGTTCCCTCAGTGATATTTTTTGCACGGAGGAAAAATACAGAAACTAAGGCTCATCTATAAGAAAATGTGCTCCTTTGCTTGTGTTACAGGCAAGCCTTAAGAGATATAATGCTTTTATTTTCTTTTGTAATTTTTTTTTTTTGGTAAATACAATGTTTTTGGGGGGTTTTAAAGTCAAAGTAAAAATCTCAAAATTATAGAAATCTAAACGCATCAGTATGGGAACTTTAGAATTGTAATATCTAGCACTCATGTTAGACACCAAGATTTCCCTGGAACATGGGATTAGTAAAATGTCAAAGAAACTCAAACTACAATATAGACACTACCAAACCCCAACAAGCTGAGTCAAGCACAAAAAGGGTCAGAGAGTATATTAGACTAGGTACATAAATGTTATTAATAAATCATTACTTATCATAAAATACAAACAGAGCACCACTATCTAAGCAAGCAAAAGAGGTGGTCCAAATATTAGAATGTACTGTCAAAACTTACATATATGACTGAGCAAAAAACTTTTTTTAAGGTGTAAAATAAGTGAATGGCGGCACACTATGAAAAAATATAACGTATATACTCGAATATAAGCAGACCCGATTATAAGCTGAGACCCCTAATTTTGCCACAAAAAAATGGGAAAACTTAATGACTCGAGCATAAGCCTAGGGTGGGAAAGGTTGCAGCTATTGGTAAATTTCAAAAATAAAAATAGATACTAATAAAAGTAAAATTAATTGACATCAGTAGGGTAAGTGTTTTTGAATATCCATATTGAATCAGGAGCCCCATAAGATGCTCCATACAAAAAATATGCCCCATATATTGCTGCATAAAAGGTTAATGATGGCCCCATAAGATGCTCCATAGAATAATATGCCGCATATGCTACTCCATAAAAGTTGATAGCCCCTTAAGATGCTCCATAGGATAATATGCCGCATATGCTACTCCATAAAGGTTGATGGCCCCTTAAGATGCAAGATGCTCCATAGAATAATATGCTGCATATGCTGCTCCATAAAGGTTGATGGCCCCATAAGATGCTCCATAGAATAATATGCCGCATATGCTACTCCATAAAGGTTGATGGCCCTTCAAGATGCTCCATAGAATAATATGCCACATATGCTGATCCATAAAGGTTGATGGCCCTATAAGATGCTCCATAAAATAATATGCCCCATATTAGCTGAATATTTTTCAGAAGACCCAACAAACAGGTCTGGGAACAGCATGGAGAAGATGACTGCATGCCTTTCTGACTCGCATATAGTGTTAGGGTTGGCGGATTGCGCTAAATAAAATAAATTAATAAAGTGCAATCGCAACCCGGGGTCCACCATGCAGAGATGGAAAACTGCTGCTAGAAAGCAATGATGGAACACTAGGCAAGCTTGCACACACTGAGTTAAACGCCGCTCAGTGTTAACAGCGCATGGACTGAACTCGCACTGAGAAACAAAACAGATGCACTGCAACTGAGCTGTGTCACTCGCACACAGCAATGGAACAGGTGCTCTGCAACTGAGCTGTGTGTCAGGACTCTGAACATTTTTTACCTTCTGTGCCTTTTTCAAGATGGCGTCTTTGGTCTCATGTGCACTGTGTCTCCTACTATAAAACTCCACCCCAGCCTTCAGTCTGTGCTAGAGTATTCTGCCTTGCATCCAGCTCCTGACCTCTGATTACTGCCTGGCTATACACCTGCTCCTGTGAACCTATGTGGTGATCCTGCTACTCTGCTCTGAGTTCCTGCTGCATACACAAGTTTCCAGTAATCCTCCTTCATCTGCTGTTCGTGTTTTACTTCCATCTGCATTTGCTGGTCATGTAAGCTGTTGCTGCTTTGCAATAACCTTAGACTATTAACCAGGCCTCCCTGGTTGAGCTAAGATGTGATTTGAACTGCCTAATAAGCATATCTATCTGTGCCTGGACTAAGACAAGGATTTATTTGTGTCAAGTATCCTCAAGAATAACTGTGCTTCATAGACTTTCTGCTTGATTGCATTTTCCTCTGAAGTTTCCTATCGACTGCTGAGCTGTGTTTATTATTTGCACCAAGTGTTGTGGACTTGAGTTTCTCTCTGCACCTGTTTGAATCACCGTGTGATAATATAGACTTTACCACTTATAAAACTGTGTCCTGTAGTTGTCTTGTTCCACGCAAAGAGTCTCCTGAGTTATCCCCTATAATTATTACACTGTGTCACTCGCACACAGAAATGGAATAGATGCTATGCAACTGAGCTCTGTCACTCGCACACAGGAAAGAAAAAGGTACGGCACTAGATATGACCCCTGTTAACCTTACAGGGGAAAATAGCCTGCTAACAGGGTAAAAAGCAAACAGTGGTCACACAATTAGCAAATGCAGTCAGGCAACTCCTCTCCTGAGGTGTCGGAATTGTAATGGCTAGACGCCAGCCCTGAATTCACACAGACAATCTCCTCTCCGGAGAACCGAAATTATAACGGCTTACCGCTGACCCTGAGCACATGCTGGAAAGGACCATACTGGTGCAATGTCCCATGCACACACGTAAGGATAATGATACTAGCATGCCCGCAAGTGCCTCTGAGACCCTTTTATATGTTTGGCACATGTCCAGTCGAACAGGACCTTGCTCGAGGACCAATCCGGAGCTAGCACATCACCAGAGCAGCTGACGACCGACCACCAATGAGATGCCGCTGCATCATGAGCATACTCAGTAGGGTGATTTCTGGACTTAGCCTCCAGAGTGTCCGTTCGCCACTGCTTACCGCTGGTTACCATAGTACTTAAGCCAGTAGTAACAAGATGAAAAGCACAAACCTGAGCAAGATGCTGGGACCAAAGTCTATGCTCAGCAGCACCTGCAGTGGCTGAAGCTGAATGGGAGACCACAGATGCAGACAATGCTTGGGATTTACTCCAAGCAGTGAGAGAATCACTGAGCCTAACATATGGTATCTGGGAATAATCTTGTCAGACTATTGCGCCAGTTTGACAGATTTTTAAAAAGGCATACCAAACAAACCATTTTTTCAAAAGAGAAAAATGCTATGAAACATTATTTCCTTCATAATTAGATGTACATAAAGCAAAAGAAAAAAAATATTCCTGTCCTTTAGCATATGTCCATATTTGGCTTTATTTTTTACTTCAATTAACATTTGCAAGGGCTCTTACTCCTACATTTAGGAGGACCTTCTTTCATGCCAAATATTTAGCAAGGTAATGGAACACATATTCCCCATCCCTTTTCAATGCCATTTCAAACATGCCCATTTGAATTTTAGGCATCGCCCTTCGCCACCACCATATCCACCTCCATGTCATTATGCGGCCCTCGCTGAAAATTAGCAGAGTGCCACCTGTGTGAAATCTGTGTTTTGTAAGGTCCACAGTTCATTTTTGCCACCGGATCCCAATGGAACAATTGTCATAACAGGTGAAGGTGCTAAAAAGTGAATATAATGCAGGAGTTGGGTGAGCTGTTTGATCAATATAAGTAAATTGGATTCTACCAGACACCAAGAGCATTAGAATTAAATTCAGAAAACAGTGTATGCAAGTGAGGGTCTGTATAGTGGTCAGTCTGTCAGTCCTGAAACCTATGTCAGGAACATGTACAAGCCTCATTTTACTTGGATCAGCTTCCTCAAGGGAAAGAGCCAGGAGTGCCATTGACTAATTGGAGGATATTTCCCAGAGAGTGTCGAGGTTTGTGGAGTGTATTACTCAGGTGACAGGCAGTGCTACAGCGCTCAGGTAAAGGCCTTAATGTGGCAATGACCATGTTCCAATATGTGTAACGCTGTGGCCTGAATAGGTCTGTGGAGCATATTTACCCAGTCTCTTAGACATGATTAAAATGTACAGAAACTAGCCAATATCCCATCACCATTTTTTTAAAGACTCAAATGTAGAAAATGTAAGGGAAGCGACAGTTTAATAAAGAGACAAAAGTCTCATTTAGAAACCTGGAAAAGTCAGCAATGGTCATTGTCCAGCACCGGACAATGTAAAGTGCTAACGAATATGTATGCCCTTTTTAACAAAAAATTTGTTAACAGACATATGTGCTGACACGGGACAACTTAATGCTGCGCTGGGACAACGAACTGGACGATGTTGATGACTGTTGTTTCTGTGCAACTGCAGATTGTGAACTGGAGGACTCAGCCTACCTTTCATGGACAGCAGAGCAGGAGTGACGTAACACAGGGGAAGGGCCAGAGGTTTCACCATCAGACACAGATTTTGCAACCAGGCATGCAGCCCACCTACTGAGGTGCTGCGTATATGAGCAGGATGTGGCATATGCTAACAGAAGCATTATGTCAAATTTCCCTTTACAAAGGGATGTGTGAGTAAGATTTTTGAACTAGCAGCATATTTATAGAGCATCTTTCATTACTCATATTATTATTCTGTGTAAGTCTGAAACCTGAAGAATTGTCTGCAGCATATTAATGCATTTATGTTCCAAAATGTCCAAGTGCAAACCTAAAAATCAACATCAGGCTACCAGATACATGCTTAAACAGTCCGTGAGAAGGGCAACACAATAAAAAAGATAATACTAGGATGTATAGAGATTGAGAGTAGAAATTTGATTATCGTACAATATACAAATGTTTCCAAAAATTATCCGAGTGGGTCTATATCATACACTTTGAAAGATACCATCATGGGGACAGCACAATACACTTTACAGATATTTCAAGAGGTACAGATAGAGAGTACAAGTTTTACTAAACTATTGCACAATGTGCAAAGGTTTCCAAAAATTACGCAAGGGGTCTATATCACACACGCTGAAAGACACCGTCATGAGGACATCACAATACACTTTGCAGTTATTACAAGAGGTTGAGATAGAGAGTACAAATTTCACTGTTGCACAATGTGCAAAACATTCCAAAAATTAGCAAAGGGGTCTCTCTCTGACCAGCTGAAAGATGTCATGAAGGGGAAATCACAATACACTTAGAAGTATTTACATGAGGTAAATATAGAGAGTATAAGTTTCACCATTGCAAAATGTGCAAGGGATTCAAAGATTACAAAACAATACTCACATGGGGTACACATAGATGAACACTAAGTATTTGTTTCAGAAGCAGGAGGAGGAGGTGATTTTGGATGGTAATGGATGGTATTGGTATGGATCGACATTAAGACAACTTCCCAAGAAAAAAAACATTTGGCCTGAATTTACATAACATTGCTGTCATCTGTAGGGCTTAAAAAGTAGGAGGAAATCCAGGCAGGGGCGGATTATCAGAGGGTCAATATGGGCGGTAGCCCAGGGCCCAGTGGCTTGGGGGGGCCCTGGGCCACCGCAGATTGACCCTCTGATAATCCGCCGGAGTGTGACGGAATGCTCGGCCCGCCGGCATTTATGTGCCCCGCCCCCCGGACCCGGTGGGCAGAGAGAGGGGGTCCGCATCGGGCCCCTTCTCATCTGCTCACCGGGCCCCTTCCGGCGCTGTGGCGCTTTCCTATTGAGGTGCGGGCGCTCGCCCGCACCTCAATAGTTAACAACAGCCGCCAGCCAGCCAATTGGAGGCTGGCAGTTGAAGTCGGCCGCAGCTCACACGTCGCCGGCGTCTGACGTCATTGTCAGTCGCCGGCGAGTGTGCGCGGCTGGAGGGAGCTCGCCGCGTGGAGCGCTGGTAAGGTGGAGGAGACTGTTTTTTTTTTTTTTTCTTTTTTTTTTAATAAGCTAACGGTGGACAGTGGACACATTGGGGGCAATGCTGGAGACACTTGGGCAGATTGCTGGAGACACTGGGGCAGATTGCTGGAGACACTGGGGGCAATGCTGGAGACACTGGGGCAGATTGCTGGAGACACTGGGGCAGATTGCTGTAGATACTGGGTCAGATTGCTGTAGACACTGTGGCAGATTGCTGTAGACACTGGGGCAGATTGCTGTAGACACTGGGGCAGATTGCTGTAGACACTGGGGCAGATTGCTGGACACACTGGGGGCAATGCTGGAGACACTGGGGCAGATTGCTGGAGACACTGGGGCAGATTGCTGGAGACACTGGGGCAGATTGCTGGAGACACTGGGGCAATGCTGGAGACACGGGCAGATTGCTGGACACACTGGGGGAAATGCTGGAGACACTGGGGCAGATTGCTGGAGACACTGGGGCAGATTGCTGGAGACACTGGGGCAATGCTGGAGACACTGGGGCAATGCTGGAGACACTGGGGCAATGCTGGAGACACTGGGGCAGATTGCTGGAGACACTGGGGCAGATTGCTGTAGATACTGGGGCAGATTGCTGTAGACACTGTGGCAGATTGCTGTAGACACTGTGGCAGATTGCTGTAGACACTGGGGCAGATTGCTGTAGACACTGGGGCAGATTGCTGGAGACACTGGGGCAGATTGCTGGAGACACTGGGGCAGATTGCTGGAGACACTGGGGCAATGCTGGAGACACTGGGGCAATGCTGGAGACACGGGCAGATTGCTGGACACACTGGGGGCAATGCTGGAGACACTGGGGCAGATTGCTGGAGACACTGGGGCAGATTGCTGGAGACACTGGGGCAATGCTGGAGACACTGGGGCAATGCTGGAGACACTGGGGCAATGCTGGAGACACTGCGGCAGATTGCTGGACACACTGGGGCAATGCTCGAGGACACACTGGGGCAATGCTCGAGGACACACTGGGGCAGATTGCTGGACACACTGGGGCAATGCTGGAGGACACGCTGGGGCAGATTGCTGGAGACACTGGGGCAGATTGCTGGAGACACTGGGGCAATGCTAGAGACACTGGGGCAGATTGCTGGACATACTGGGGCAGATTGCTGGACACACTGGGGGTAATATGCTGGAGACAATGGGGCAGATTGCTGGACACACTGGGGGCAATGCTGGACAATTGGACATACTGGGGCAGATTGCAGGACACACTGGTGGTAATATGCTGGACACACTGGGGCAATATACTGGACATACTGGGGCAGATTGTTGAACACACTGTCTGGGGGCAATATGCTGGAGTCAGACACTGGAAAAAAGAAAAAAGACAAGGCGCCCCCAATGTGTCACACTGTTTAAAAAACACACATACAATCCTTTGTAGGGAATGTGCTCACCTATTGAAGTTGTGAAACTAGGTCACAACTCCCAAGAAGGCATAATCGTAGCAGCAGGTCTCCACAAGAATCCAAAAGGATGCTGGAAGTAATAGTCTTAGGCGAACTGAAGACCGCGCACACGAGGTAGATTTAAGGTGGTTTATTGAAGCCTACGCGTTTCAAGAGCTATCTTGCTCTCTTCTTCAGGGCATGTAGTGACACTGGGGCAGATTGCTGGACATACTGGGGCAGATTGCTGGACACACTGGGGGTAATATGCTGGAGACAATGGGGCAGATTGCTGGACACACTGGGGGCAATGCTGGACAATTGGACATACTGGGGCAGATTGCAGGACACACTGGTGGTAATATGCTGGACACACTGGGGCAATATGCTGGACATACTGGGGCAGATTGTTGAACACACTGTCTGGGGGCAATATGCTGGAGTCAGACACTGGGGCAGATTGCTGGAGACACTGTCTGTGGCAATCCTGGACACACTGGGGCAGATTGCTGGTTACTGGGGCAATATGCTGGACATACTGGGGCAGATTGCTGGACACACTGGGGGTAATATGCTGGACACACTGGGGCAGATTGCTGGACACACTGGGGGCAGGACTGGAGGCATGGGCAGAATGTAGAGATGGGGCAGAATGAAAGACATGGGGCAGGATTGGATCATGGGGCAGGAGAATACGATGGAGACAGATGGGGCAGGATGGGGAGATCATATGGTGTAGAATGGATACTCATGAGTGCAGGATGGGAGAACATATGGCAGGAGCCAGGAATGAGACACACGGGGTCAGGGTGGGGAATATTATTGCCATAGGGGCTAATTAAGGGATATTATTACTGCAGTGATGTATTTATTTTATTTTTTGAGTATACTGTTTTAAATGGGGGGGGGCGGTCCTGTTACTGTGCAGAGTGATACTATGTCTATGTCGCCTTTTTTTCTACATGTGTAATGTAGAAGTTGTGAAAAATTAAGTAATGTGTTCTGCAAGCAGAGCTCGAGATAACTGTGTTATTTCCTGCAGAAACGAGTCCTGGCTGGAAGAAATGATGGCGGTCTGTGCTGGATGAAAGATGAAGGACTTCACCTAGAGACGTCATTGGTGAGTCAGTGTTACCTACACATTGACACTATACACTATACTATATACAGAGCTCCTGTGTATAATGTCACCAGTGATCTCTGTATTACCTCTACACAGACACTGCATACTAAGTATAGATCTCCTGTGAATACTGGCACTTATGGTGATAGTATTGTGTTTTGTTTTTTTTATTATTACTGATCAGTATTGTAGTATTCAGTCACTATGTGGTGGTAATATGTGGTCTGGAAATGGTGTTGTGGTATTTGTCCCTTGAATGTGCTATTTGGTCACCAAGTGGTGGTAATATGTGGTCTCGACATGGTGCAGTGGTATTTGTTCCTTGTATGTGATATTATTCGATCACTGTGTTTGTAATTTGTGGTCTGGTCATGGCGCGGTGGTATTTGTTCCTTGTATGTGATATTATTGGTCAAAATATACCTAAATTATATTGCAGATTTTAACAAATATTTAATAGGTTACAGTAGAGTAGGGCCCGGCCATTTTTCTGGAATAATCTGGTTCGGGTATAATATGACCCCCCCCCCATCACATGACCCCCCGTCACATGACCCCCCCGTCACATGACCCCCCGTCACATGACCGGGGGGCCCACAGTGTCTGAACAGCCCGGGGCCCTGGCTACCCTTAATCCACCCCTGAATCCAGGCCTTGTTCAATTTTAGAAGAGTCAGCCTGTCTGCATTTTCTGTTGACAAGCATGTGCACCTATCCATTATTATTGCATCTGCAGAACTAAAAACCCGCTCAATCAACACACTCGTGGCAGCGCATGGCAGCATCTCCAAGGTGTACAAGGAGAGGTCAGGCCAAGCGTGCAGCTTGGACAACCAATAGTAAAAGTGCAGTAAAGGATCAGGAAGGACGGTGGTATGGTCACTTAAGTAGTCCTTCACCATCTTGGTCAACTTCTCCTCATCATCATAGTTACACGCACAGATAGGCCTTGCTGATGGGACAGTGTAATGAAAATTGCCCAGTTGGTGGACATTTCTCCCGTTTCCTGAGTTGCACCTTGTGTTTGTGGCCCTCCCCTGTAATCCTCATGGGTGAAAAGAGCTGGTACCTCTGCTTTCAGCATTGTCTGGGGTAATCTTTTGAGCAAGTCTTCTACTATGGCCCTCTGGCATGCATGCACTGAAAATGACACGTCTGCCTCTGACATTAGTGAAGCAAATTTTACTACAAAGGGTCAAACGTTCAATGTTCTCACAGGGAGCTACACTAACCATCCTCTCCTAATCAAGATACATAGCCTTCTTCTCCTCTTCAGGCCATCCATGCTGGACAGGCATATAGCTAGGATTGGAAGTCATCACTGTAGCTCAGAGCAAAAATCCTGTTCCTCCTCCTCCTCCTCATCATCATCATCATCATCATCATCATCATCATCCTCCTCCTCCTGTTCCTTGTCATCACCCAATTTGGCCTGAGAATACTGTCTGAGGCATGGTTGTGTGGTATCAGCCACTGTACAATCTTGCTCCATAGCAACCTGCTCGGCATTCAAAGCTTCCTCTTTCAGATTCTGCAGTGAACGGTTTAATAGACAGATCAGTGGCATGGTTACGCTCATAATAGCATCATCAGCGCTCACCATCTTGGTGCAGTGCTCAAAGTTTTGAAGAACCTCACATAGGTCAGAGATCCGCACCCACTCGATCGTTGTTATATGTTGCAGCTGAGTGTTATACTGATGGGCAGTGAGAAGCTGGAATTCAGACACTGCCCTCTGCTACTCACAAAGCCTTGCCAATGTATGGAAAGTTAAATTCCAGCGTGTGGGCAGGTCACAAATCAGTCAGTGACGAGTAGTGTTGAGCGATACCTTCCGATATTTGAAAGTATCAGTATCGGATTGGATCGGCCGATAACCCAAAAATATCGGATATCGCCGATACCCGATACCAATACAAGTCAATGTGACACAAATATCGGAACGTAATAGGGAGCGATCCTGGATGGTTCCCAGGGTCTGAAGGAGAGGAAACTCTCCTTCAGGCCCTGGGATCCATATTCATGTAAAAAATGAAGAATAAAAATAAAAAATATGGATATACTCACCCTCGGATGGCCCCTGGCTCTCAGCGGTGCAACCGGCAGCCTCCGTTCCTAAGAATGCAGTGAATGAAGGACCTTCGATGACATCACGGTCACATGGGCGGTCACATGAGCGGTCACGCGACCAATCACAAGACCGCGACGTCATCGCAGGTCCTACACTCACTGCATTCTTAGGAACGGAGGCTGCAAGTTGCACCTCTGAGAGCCAGGGGCCATCCAAGGGTGAGTATATTTTTTATTTTTATTCTTTATTTTTTACATGAATATGGATCCCGATTCCGATTTCCGATATCCCAAAAATATTGGAACTCGGTATCGGAATTCCGATACAGCGAATATTGTCCGATACCCGATATTTGCAGTATCGGAATGCTCAACACTAGTGACGAGGCAAATTAAAGTGCTGCTGCAACTAAGCTAGACCGCCAAAATCCTGAGATGATTTTAAGAAATGTGCTCTGACACAGTGTACCTTGGCAAGTAGGTCAGGCAAGTCAAGGAATGTTTTTCAAAAACTGCTGTCCAAACAAGTTTAGCACGTGGGCCATGCATGCAACGTGTACCAGCTTGCCAAGCTTTAAAACTGCCACCAAGTTATGCCTATTATTGCACACAACCAGACATGGTTGGAGGTTCAGTGGGGAGAGCCACTAATCAGTCTGTTCTTATACCCATTTCAATAGCACGGCTGAATTGTGAGCTTTATCACCTAAACAGATGAGCTTCAGCAGAGCATGCTGCCGCTTTGCTAAGGTAGTTCTGAAGATTTCCCAGCTGGGGAGTGATGGGGAGGCTAGTTCCACTGAGGAGGAGGAGGAGAGACAGGAAGTGGAATGCGAGGAGACTGAAACCCTAATGGAAGTTGGGACCGCTATTCTTTGTGTGGGGCAGATGTGTGATGTCCCAGCCTCTGACTCTATCCCAAACTCCACCAGGTTTACCTAGTGTGCCGTCAAGGAAATGTAGCATCCCCATCCACAAGAACTTGTCCACATGTCTGTGGTTAGATCTTCCCTGTGACTGCATAGGCCAGAGCACGACAGATATTGTGTAACACGTGTTTATGTAACGTGAGGATGGCACAAAGGGAAATCTAATGTCGGCTGGGAGTCGAGTACCTTGGGTTTGCCACCGCCAAGAGATCACAGAAAGACTCAGTTCCCACAAGTCAAACTGGCAACATTTACAGGGCTAGAAATCTGGTAATGTGGGTGTTTAGCATTTGGGCCTGTGGGTGGGTTGATGGATATTTCTGATTTTTAGTAAATGTCTGGGGAAGGGAAAACTGAACACTGTGCTGGGACAATGAAGTGGATGTGGTTGCTGACTGTTGTGTGTGTGCAACCGCTGGTTATCGGCAGGAGACATCAGCGCCTGCTTCCTGGTCAGCAGAGTGGGAAGGCCATAACATAAGGAAAGGGGCAGTGGTTTGCCCCAGAGACACAGATTTGGACTCAGGTGTTCCACTCACCAACTGGGGTGCTTGTTTGCCATGTACTTTTGCATGCTGGTGGTGTTTAGGTTGGCAGTGTTCTTGCCTCTTCTTAGCTTGGTTTAGAAGATGCTGAAAACTACAGTTGTTGTATCTGAAGGACTTTCAGAAAAACCTGCAATACAGGGAAACAATGCACCCTTGACCTGCTATCTAGCTTAGTGGGGGGGCTCTGTGGAACAGTTGACCGTGTTCTACCTCTGGGAAAACCACTACCTCTTCTTGCTTGTTTTATTGCTACAGATCCATCCCTCTCTGCACTGCTGTGCTCATTAGGCATGCCACCATGCCAGGTTGGATCAGAAGCCTCATCATCAACCATGTCAGCTTACAATTCCTCAGTCTGATCCTCCTTCTGAGCTGCAATTTAAGGCTGACCTGATCTCAACTGTACCTCATAATTATCCTCCACCTCTTCGGACATCAATCGACCTTCCCCAACATGGCTTTCTCCTGGCCGTGGGTGCTCAAATGTTTGGGCATCATTGCTCTCCACTTCCTCATGACCCTTTTTAACGGTGCACTTTGAGAGGCCTGACAAATTACAAGGGAACAGAAAAAACTCCTCAGAGTGGCCAGCATTGTGGTCATAAGTCTCCTGGGACTCTTGATGGTGGGAGGACGAATGACCGGATTGAGGATTCTGAGGCCCAGCCTTTCAGCTACTGAGACTGAACTGTGTGGAAGACTTTGTGGTGCTTCTTATCAACACACTGGAGCCTTTGTCTGCCATCCAACCCACAACATCTTTGCAGTTGTCTGGGTTTATTAGTGGTGTAGCTCGCTGAACATATTTTGACAGGAACCTAGTTCAACATACAGTCACCTTCAGATCTGTCACACGGACTTGGAGGGCACCACCACATCCACGACCCTAAACGTCACCCTTTTGCATCTTGAATGCGTTATGCTTATGAAACCAAAAATACTGGCTTTATTTTTCACAAGTACTCTTTTAAAGGTCTTATGTACGAATTCACTGTATCTAGCAAAGTGTGGCTATTTTTTTGGAGATCGTCTTGCTGACACACTCCAAATGCAGAGTAATGAAGATTATTGCCCCTGCTAAATTGTCATGGATGCTTATCTGTAGCTGTATTGGTAGATAAAGATAAGCTATGTTTTAGAACAATAGAAAAATAAGATTTTTTTTCAATCGGCTTGCTCTAAGAGTACCGTTACACCGTGCAATTACGATCGCTACGACGGCACGATCCGTGACGTCGCAGCGTCGTATGACTATCGCTCCAGCGTCGTAGACTGCGGTCACACTTTGCAATCACGGCGCTGGAGCGATGCCGAGGTTCGCTGGTAACCAGGGTAAACATCGGGTTACTAAGCGCAGGGCCGCGCTTAGTAACCCGATGTTTACCCTGGTTACCAGCGTAAAAGTAAAAAAAACCAAACCGTACATACTCACCATCTGATGTCCGTCAGGTCCCTTGCAGTCTGCTTCCTGCTCTGACAGTGCCGGCCGTACAATGAGAGCAGAGCGCAGCGGTGACGCCACTGCTGTGATCTGCTCTCACTTTCCGGCCGGCGCTCACAGTCAGAGCGGGAAGCAGACTGCAAGGGACCTGACAGACATCAGATGGTGAGTATGTACGGTTTGTTTTTTTTTACTTTTACGCTGGTAACCACGGTAAACATCGGGTTACTAAGCGCGGCCCTGCGCTTAGTTACCCGATGTTTACCCTGGTTACCAGCGAACTCATCTCTGGATCGCTGTCACACACAACGATCCAGCGATGTCAGCGGGTGATCAAGCGACGAAAGAAAGTTCCAAACGATGTGCTACGACGTACGATTCTCAGCAGGGTCCCTGATCGCTGCTGCGTGTCAGACACTGCGATATCGTAACGATATCGCTAGAACGTCACGAATCGTACCGTCGTAGCGTTCAAAATTGCACTGTGTGACGGTACCCTAACACTGCAAATGTGGAGTAATGAAGATTATTTCCCTTGCTAAATTGTCATGTATGATTATCTCTACCCCTATTGCGCCAGTCACAACTGCTAGACAAATATTAGGTATTTTAAATGGAAAATAGCAGAGAGCTTCAGCATGTAATTGCAATGATCAGAACACCCAGGTGCCTGCCTGCCTTTCACCCACCCTCCCTCTCTCCCTGCTACTAAATCTCCACCTAACAAACAAAAAAAAGTAATCTTGACAGTCATAAGCTCTTAAAAGGGCTTTTTGGAATAAATATAAACTCCTATCACTTTCCCTACACTACTTTCATTTTCCCTATGCTCAAACTACGCTCTTTATACTCTGTTTCCTGCTGCAATGTGTGCAAGGTGGAGCCAGCAGCTTTTAAATAGTCCCTATGATGCTGCCAGCCAATCACAGTAATGTCACACGAAAGATGGCGCCAGCATTACTGTGATTGGCAAGTCGGCCCAGCATGTTCATTGGCTGCAAATAAAGCACCAAATATGCTGGGGGGGACACTCAAATATCAAATATACGGAAGCAAATACCAAATTACTCACTCATCACTATTTATAAATAATAATCTTAAATAAATGAATAATATAAATAAACACAAATGACCTATAATTACCACTAACATAAAGTACTATGTGTAAGGAAAAAAATGTCTTGGAATCACTGGGATTTGTAAAAGCATTTTTAAAGTTTTAAAGTGACTTGTCACATTTGAAAATTGGAGCATGGTCAGAAAGGCTAAGTCAATAATATATTTAGTTTTCAAGGAGACACACCAATTAAAATTAGAATCGAATCGTGATAATTCAGGAAATCAATCTGATTGCTGTATTTGGAGTAAAGGATTAATTCTTACACTAATATGGTAAAACATAAATCTATGAGAATATGTATTTCTTTTTTTTCGATTTTATAAAAAGTTTTTTTTTACCAATTTCAAATTCTACTATTTCATAATGATTTTAGTAATCTTGGATTGTTTTCTAAGGACACGTTACTTGACAGTGCTCTTTAAAGTGTATCAGGAGTTAGTATGCCCATATTGACCTTTATCAAATGATTCATAGCTTAATTGGCACTATGTCCTAGAACAATGAAAAAGAAAGGCAGCCAGCCTATGACATTTCCCATCTTGGCATATATTATTAAACATTTCTCTAAAAATATGTGGCACACTTGAATGCACTGATGTTACGGCTAGCGGAACGCACCGAATAAATAGAGATGTTTTTATTGATATTGGTGCATTAGCAGCCCGGGGTCCACCGTGCAGGAGTACCTGCTGCTAGCAACGGCGGCACGATATGGCGGTATGGACTAACTCAGTTACTTCACCGAGTAGTCATGAAAGAAAAGCACTGTGCCCTGTTAGGCTTCACAGAGACACAGGCTAACTGCCCACACAGAGAGCAGCATGCACACAAAACTCCTTGCCGGAGGTGCCAGCATTCTAGGGGCTTATTTCAGCTGGGTCCCTGAACACATACTCTCGTGACCAGACTGGCGCAAAGCACTTAACAAAGAACAATACTAGCGCATGGCCGTGCGGTCATGCGAACCTTAAATAGCTGCAGCACGTACAGGACCTTCCTAGAAGGACCAATGAGAAGCTACACCAGAGCGTGAGCACCTACAGGACCTTCCTGAAGGAGCCAATGACCTTAGCTGCAGTATCAGATCATGTGACCCTCGATCTCCACTGAGAGATCTTACTCTGGGCATGCTCAGAATGAGCAAAGCAGGACTTGGACCCAGAAGCGTCTGCTCGCCGCTGCCAAGCACCGACTTCAATGGCAGAAGCAGGAAAGGCAGCAGTAACTCTTAGCACAGAGTCAGACTGAGCGAGATGCTGGGACCGACGTCTCCGCTGAGCAGGCTCCACTGCGGCAGGAGAAGAATGGGAAACCGCAGCGGAGATGGACCGAGATTCCCCCTGTGCAGAGGAGGGAACTCGACCCCTAACAACTGATATGTAGTACTAAGTTTAAAGCTTCAGTACTGTGAATGGCACAAGAATGGTTTGTCTTCACAGTAAAACTGGCTAAAATGTAATATTGGAAGTAGATGATACAGCTGATTCTCACCTTTCGGAAGTTTGCTGCTATCCAGCTGCTCAAATTTCTCCTTTCTCTTCAGTCTCTAATTCACTGAAAAGGCTTACAAGAAACAATGGCCTGGCACAGCTTCATAATATCATGGGGGTGTTTGAATGAAACATAAGGACACTTTCTCTATAGCTAATTGGGGCAGCTCATTTTAGTTTTTCTTCTAGACAGTATGAAAAGATGCCAAATGTAGACTATACCAATATAATTATTAACATTATTCTATCAATTCTGAAGGTTTTTTTTATAACTAAATTACTGTAAAAACAACTGCTTTGCTCTTTCATTTGTAATTGAAATATGTAAAAAAAATGACTCAACCAAAATATTAAAATTAAATTCTTTTTTAGTTTGTGTTGCTTCAGATTTCATGTGTGCATGTAAATTAAACTGATTGCTTATCCATCCATCTGTACAATGAAATGCAGATGCACTTTGAATTAATTTCAGTTTGTATTGCTTGAAACACATGTTAATAAAGAAGATCAAAGACTCGCTCTATTCACTAGCATTACGGCTAATTTTGTGAAACCTACTTTACTTGCCATTATTTTTTTTTCCTCTGTAGAGTTACATCTATTGTTGATTTCATGAACTGTATTCATTTCTAGACTAACCTTTAGGGGAATTATAATGTTGTGTGGTCTCCCTTTTAATGTTGGATGAGTTGCCATGTGATGAAAGCTAAACAAAGTTTCTTTTGATATTACTTTTTCTTTTATTGTGAATATTCTCATTTCCATTAAAATGAACTTACATGTTCCCTAAGAAAGCAAATTACCCTAGATATAGAAAATACAGAAGGGCAATAAACCCTTTTGTCCTCCAATTTAAAAAGATGTATTTTATTTTTTAAACTATATTTTACTTCCATTTTTCCACAATTTATAAAATTTAGTTTTATATCTCATCTTTTGTGAAAATAAGACTGTATTCAAGGATTCTTATGGTTTTTAATTTTCTGCAAATAAATTAAATACTAGTTACTGTATATACTTGAGTATAAGCCGACACAAGTATAAGCCGAGGCACCTACTTTTGCCACGGAAAACTGGGTAAGCTTATTGACTCGAGTATAAGCCGGGTATGCATTGTCCTCCTCATCCCTGTCCTGCTATGCGTAGGTCCAGTCCTGGTATGTAGCTCCCCTGTCTTGTGCGGGTATGTGACTCCCCCTGTCCTGTCCTGCTATGCGTGGCTCCCCCTGTCCTGTCCTTGTATGTGGTTCCCCCTGTCCTGTCGTTGTATGTGGCTCCCCCTGTCCTTGTATGGGGCTCCCCTGTCTTGTGCTGGTATGTGCTTCCCCCTGTCCTGTCCTGGTATGTGGCTCCCCTGTCCTGTCCTGGTATCTGCCTCTCCCATCCTGTTCTGGTATGTGGTTCCCCCTGTCCTGTCCTGGTATGTGGCTCACCCATCCTGACCTGGTATGTGGCTTTCCTTGTCCTGTCCTGGTATGTGGCGCTCCCTGTCCTGTCCTGGTATGTGTGGCTCCCCCTGTTGTATGCATGACTCCCCGATCCCGCATTGCTTAGCTCCCCCAGTCCACATGGCTTGACTCCCCCATCCCACATGGCTCGGCTCCCCCATCCCCCATGGCTCAGCTCTCCCCATCCCATGGTTGTATCCATGGCTCACATCCCCCCTCCCACCCCCATCCTACTCACCCTTCTCGTGACTGCATCTCTGTCCCTGCATTTCCATTGACCCAGCACCGGTAGCTCTTTTCTCCTCATCTCAGCAGTCACGTGGTACCACTAATTAAGTTAATGAATATGAACTCCACACCTAGGGGAGTGGAGAGGCGTTCATATTCACTACCTTAATGAGCGGTACCACGTGACCGCTCAGCACAGGAGAGGAGAGCTGCCAGCGCCGGGACAACAGAGATGCAGGGACGGAGATGCAGCAACGGAGGGTGAGTATGATGTCTTCTTTAGCCGGTGGCTGCAGCTGCAGCTATCACTATGCCACAGCCACCGGCTCCTGCTGCTGCTATGCCGCTCCCCCTCCCCTGCCATCGTTCTGGACAATTGACTCATGTATAAGCCAAGGGGGTGAATTTTCAGCACAAAAAATTGTGATAAAAATCTCGGCTTATAAATGAGTATATACGGTATATGAATGTATCCTAGAGAATAATCTTACAAAAAATTGGAGAACTCTATTTAAAATGATAATTGACAAATCTTTATTACACACAAAAACAATTCATTCACATAAAAACAGAAGGGTTCTAAGGTAGCACATAATGAGACAACACATGGTACATTTAGGTAAAGAAGTGTTGTCAATTCATACAATAGCAAAGTTTTTTTTATTATTACATCATATAAACAGGTTATTCTCCTCATAAAAATTATGTCTTTAGAGCATATATATGGAACTTCAATGCATTATAAAGATGCTCAAAATAGCGCAGGCAGCCCTCACCGCAAAGCGCATATAGATCTTAAACAGGTTTACCACAAATTCAGCACCAAGGCTCTACATGTGGAGATCCCCTTAAAGCGCGTTTAGCGTTTGCGTCTTCCGAGGGGGTATACCCTGCACTATTTTAGGATAGTGTTCCTTTATTTGTCACTAAATAGTGGTGCAACAAAAATTTGCTGTCTGGTTTATCTTTGCTTGTTATCAAAAATAGGGGGCCAAACATCTTTTTTTTGTAAATTATTTAATTGAATAATAAAAAAATGGAGTGGGGTCCCCCCCATTTTTGAGCTATAGCAGTCAACTGGGGCTGGTATTCTCAGGCTGGGAAAGCCCATGGATATTTGACCCTTTCCAGCCTAAAAATAGCAGCCCACAGCCTCCCCAGAAAAGGAACATCCAATAGATCCAATTCTAGCACTTTGTCAGGCTTTTCCTTCTTACCCTGGTGCTTTGGCAAATGGGCAGTATTTTGGAGTTGATATCAGCTGTGTAATGTCAGCTGACATCAAGCCCAAAGGTTAATAATGGGACAGTGTCTTTCACACACAACAATTATTAAAAACAAAAGGAAAAAAGAAAAAAACACACAGAAAAAAAATCTTTATTTGAAAAAAAACTTCCCAACAATTTCTCTCTTTCCCCTGTTTATTTAAAAAAATAAATGAATAAATAAAATACACACCAGACCGCTGTATTCCAAATAGAGTTCCCACTAGAGATGAGCAAACTTTTCAAAGGTTCTGTTCAGCTTCGGCAAACAGCACGATGTTCACCAAACTGTTCACCGAACAGTTGATCCACCATATCCCAACCCCACTGAATTCAATGGGACCTTAGATGATGTCGCGGTCTGTGATTGGTCGCGTGAGCGGTCACGTGACCGCCACGCGACCAATCACAAGCCGCGACGTCATCTAAGGTCTTTCAAGCGTGGCGGTCACGTGACCGCTCACGCGACCAATCACAGGCCGCGACGTCATCTAAGGTCTTTCAAGCGCTCATTCTTAGGAACGGAAGCTGCTGGTTACATCGGTAAGGTCCAGGCTGCGTCGGAGAGGTGAGTATATCAATATTTTTTTATTTTTATTCTTTATTTTACACATTAATATGGATCCCAGGGCCTGAAGGAGAGTTTCCTCTCCTTCAGACCCTGGGAACCATACAGGATACCTTCCAATACTTGGTGTCCCATTGACTTGTATTGGTATCGGGTATCGGTATCGGCGATATCCGATACTTTCGGGTATCGGCCGATACTATCTGATACCGATACTTTCAAGTATCGGACGGTATCGCTCAACACTAGTGCTGTTCCTTTTACATTTACTACATTCTTAAAAAAACTTTTTGTCTGAAGTAATGCTATGATGATGCAGTTGAATATGAGTTTTCTCCATGCTATCCATGCCTTCAATGTCTATATTAAATATAATATACATACTGTTAGTAGTTTATTGTATTTTTCTGGGAAACATGAGTATGAAATGGAATTACCTAATCCTAGCTAGTCATTAATTTATATATAAATCAAAGAAAAACATTTTCCATAGTACTTACCTTAGATGAAGTGCTCATGTCACTGCTTTGTGGCTAAACTCTGAATGAACTTTGCACACAGAATTCAAATATACTGAAATATTTTCTTTTTTTAATGATTCTGTCACTGGATAAGAGTGAGTTTTATATAGAAAGTGTATGTTTGTTTCCTTTTTTCTTTATTAATGTAAGGAAAAATGTATTAGATATAAAGTAGAAATATATACATGTTTCTAATTAATGCTTTTTAACACTTTTTCATACATATGAAATTGCTGTTGCTGTGTTTCTCTTTTTATTACAATCTTTTTTACTAATAAGGCATTCAACATGTAAAATGGCTGGATAATTTATTAATTTAATGGAAAAACCATGGTTAGAATTGTGAAATATTTTTGATCATTAACTACCGTAGTTTGCGGGCTATAAGACGCACCGGACCATAAGACACACCCAAAATTTTGGGAAGGGAAATAGGATTTTTTTTTTTTTAGAAATTGGTTGTAGGTCTTATAGTTTGAATTGATGGTACCTTACTGGGGTGGGAACGAGAGCACTGGAGAGGTGTCACAGGAGTCAGGGTTGCTGCAGCAAGAAGCTGGTGTCAGCAGCAGGACTGAGATGATGCTGTGGGCATCGGGGTGGGAGAAGGTGTTGTCCCAAAGGTGTGAGGCTGTGTACCCTGGGCTTAAATAAGATGTCATTCGTGAGGCAGGAACGGAGTCCCCGCTCTGCCCATTGTTTTCTTTACTGTGTGCTTCAGTAAAATGTCCTCCAGAGATGATGCATGTTCAGATTTAGATCTTAAACCACTTTTATTGCTGCCTGCAGCAGCTACCCTCCCTTCTGTGACCCTACTGCACCATCGCCGCACTCCTCCGATAAGCTACATTCGGACTATAAGACGTACCCCCATTTTCCTCCCAAATATTGGGTAAAAAGTGAGTCTTATTGTCTGAAAAACAAGGTACTGTATCTATAGTGTTGCCTTGTTTTATTTACTATTACATTTCTGTACCATGCATACTGTTTGTTTGTGATATAATTGCTATGCACCTGTTTTTTATAGATATTTAGATTACTGTAAATAGTAGGTGATTTATGGAATGTTATCTACAAGAATTGGCAAATAAACAAATATACTGTCACATAAATCAAAATTGCCACCTAAAAAATACACTTGTGAAATGCTTTAAAAATAATATCTTTATTAAAAAACTTCTAAACCAAAAATAAAACAGTGTGAGGAACTGAGTAAAGAGAGATCAATGCATATAAATATAGACTCCTATGCATACATGAAGCTAAATATGCTAGGGATAAGTAACCTGTGGTCAGAAATACCTGAGTAAATGCTATAAAGAGGAAGTGCATGTAAATAGTAGCACCACTATCCTCCTTTGAAGGCCAATTGGCTGGTTAATGTATCAATGCTCTGGGAAAGTGAAGAGCTGTATTTCTATGCACAGAATAGTTTACCTTAGGTACAGTGGGGAAAAAGTATTCAGTCAGCCACCGATTGTGCAAGTTCTCCCACTTAAAAAGATGAGAGAGGCCTGTAATTGCCATCATAGGTAGACCTATTAGAGTCAAAATGGAGGAAATAAATCCAGAAAATCACCTTCTCTGATTTGGCAAGATTTATTTTCAAATTATGGTGGAAAAAAAGTATTTGGTCACTTAAAACATGCAAGATTTCTGGCTCTCACAGACCTGTAACTTCTTCTTTAAGAGGCTCCTCTGTCCTCCACTCATTACCTGTAGTAATGGCACCTGTTTGAACTTGTTATCAGTAGGGTTGAGCGAAACGGGTCAGCCATTTTCAGAAGTCGCCGACTTTTGGCAAAGTTGGGTTTCATGAAACCCGACCCGACCCCTGTGTGGGGTCGGCCTTGAGGTCGGCGATCTTCTGAATCTGGTATCGGAATTCCGATACCGAGTTCCGATATGTTTGCAATATCAGAAATCGGTATCGGAATCCACATTTAAGTGTAAAATAAAGAATTAAAATAAAAAATATTGATATACTCACCTCTCCGACGCAGCCTGGACATCGCCGCTGGTAACCGGCATCTTCCGTTCCTAAGAATGGCGCTTGAAAGACCTTTCAATGACATCACGGCTTGTGATTGGTCGCGGCCACCCACGTGACCGCTCAGCGACCAATCACAAGCCGTGACATAATTTTCAGGTCCTAAATTCCTCATTCTAGGAATTTAGGACATGAGAATTACGTCACGGCTTGTGATTGGTCGCTGAGTGGTCACGTGGGCGGCCGCGACCAATCACAAGCCGTGACGTCATCGAAAGGTCTTTCAAGCGCCATTCTTAGGAACGGAAGATGCCGGTTACCAGCGGCGATGTCCAGGCTGCGTCGGAGAGGTGAGTATATCAATATTTTTTATTTTAATTCTTTATTTTACACTTAAATATGGATCCCAGGGCCTGAAGGAGAGTTTCCTCTCCTTCAGACCCTGGGAACCATAGTATCCCATTGCACTGCATTGGGTTTCGTGTTTTGGCCGACCCCAACCCCGACTTTTTTATAGGATCGGCCGATTTCACTCGACCCGACTTTTGAGAAAGTCGGGTTTCGTGAAACCCGACCCGATCCTATAAAAATAAAAGTCGCTCAACCCTAGTTATCAGTATAAAAGACACCTGTCCACAACCTCAAACAGTCATATTCCAAACTCCACTACAGTGAAGACCAAAGAGCTGTCGAAGGACACCAGAAACAAAATTGTAGCCCTGCACCAGGCTGGGAACACTGAATCTGCAATAGGCAAGCAGCTTGGTGTGATGTAATCAACTGTGGGAGCAATAATAAGAAAATGGAAGACATACAAGACCACTGATAATCTCCCTCGATCTGGGGCTCCACGCATGATCTCACCCCGTGGGGTCAAAATGATCACAAGAACGGTGAGCAAAAATCTCAGAACCACACAGGGGGACCTACTGAATGACATGCATAGAGCTCAGACCACCATAACAAATGCTACCATCAGTAATACACTACACTGCCAGGAACTCAGATCCTGCAGTGCCAGACGTGTCCCCCTGCATAAGGCTGGTTTCACACTTGCGTTTTTGAACGCATGCGTTTTTAAAAAAACGCATGGTGCAAAAACGCATGTAAACGCTGCATTTTTTGACGCATGCGTTAAACGCGTGCGTCAAAAAAGCGCAGCGTTTACACGCGTTTACATGCGTTTTTGCATGCGTTTGCGGTTTTTTAAGCATTTCCCCCCCCAAAAAAAAATACAAAAAAAAGGTCACCAGACACAACCAATGGGAATAGAGAGGGCGTATATGATTGTCTCTCAATATATTGACCCTAGGGGTACAGAAATTTTCACAGCTTGCTACTGTTTCCGGTGTCATGATGGATCTTTCAATGGAGAGCTTTTATTTCAAACTGGAGTTCAGCTTCAAAATTTTCCTTGCCTGTGTTTTTGCTTGGGAGCAAGACCGAAACCGCCAAAGATGGAGAAGGAGACAGCGTCAGCATTTTTGGAGGCACCCCATCATTGAAGTGCGTGAGACCCGTGGAGCATATCACACGCTCTATGCGGAGCTGAATGCCAACCCGGAGAAATTCCAGGATTACACGAGAATGTCTCAAGAATCTTTCCGGGATTTACTGTCTCGTGTCGAAGGATCCATATGGCGACAGGACACACGGCTCCGTAGAGCAATTCCACCCGAGGAACGTCTGTTAGTGACATTACGGTACGTTCCAAAACTAAACCAATGACAGTCCAAATTTTTTGTTATGACATGTATTTTATGTTGTTTTTTTCTTTTTCTTATTTTTAAACACACCATTCAAAGAGCCGATTTTAAATGTTTTTTTTTGTTTCTTTTTCTTCTAGATTTCTTGCCACAGGAGAGAGTTTATCTTCCCTGCACTTCCAATACCGCCTTGGAATATCAACCCTGTCCGGAATTGTTGTGGACACCTGTCGTGCGTTATGGAATGTACTCCGTGAGGAGTTTATACCCGTACCCACCGTGGACATGTGGCGGGAAATTTCAAATACATTTTTGAACGTGTGTGATTTCCCCAACTGTTTAGGGGCGGTGGATGGAAAGCACATCCGCATTGTCAAACCTGCCAGAACTGGATCTGAGTTTTATAATTATAAAAAATATTTTTCGGTAGTGCTCATGGCAATTGCGGATGCGGAGTGTCGCTTCATCGCCGTGGATATTGGAGCTTTTGGCCATGGCAATGATTCCCAGACCTTCAAGAGCTCGGATATGGGCCGTCGGGTGTATGGCAACAATTTTAATTTTCCCCCTCCACAGTCTCTCCCCAACACTCAAGGCCCACCGCTGCCATTTGTTATGGTTGGGGATGAGGCCTTCCAGATGTGTGAAAATCTCCTGAAGCCCTATTCTAGTAGGGACTTGGACCACACTAGAAGAATATTCAACTACAGACTGACCAGGGCCAGAAGAACCGTAGAGTGCAGCTTTGGCATTCTGGTTGCTAAATGGCGCATTCTTGCAACCGCCATCAATCTAAAAGTGGAAACAGTGGACGAGGTGGTCAAAGCCTGTGTGGTTCTACACAATTACCTCATTGCTAAGGAGCGACCCCACATTGAACTTGATGAACCAGTTTCACACCCATTGCCTGATTTTCAGCATCACCCGATGCGGTCAACTGCAGCCGTTGGTCTTATGCGGGACCAATTTGCGGCCTATTTTGTTTCCGATATTGGACGGGTGTCATGGCAGGACAATGTTGTGTAAATGTCCTGTTGTATGTTTATCGTTACCAATTATTAAATACTGATACAAATTTTTCAAATTAATAAACTTTAGTGTTGGTTGTGTTGACCATGTCTCCTATCTTTTTCCTCTCTAAACAAAGGTTGACAAAGATGGGCAGTAGATATGTATATCATATTTTGTAATCCAAAACCAGGAGTGGGAGATAGATGATGAGGTAATAATTTTTTTTTTTTTCATCATAATTGACCTCTTATATTGTTGCACTCCCTATTTTGGTTTACAAAGAATGATATAAAACACAGGCCGCATACTTATAATAATGGAACAAAATTTTGATTTATTTATTGGTAATCTTCTTGACGTCATTGCTTCAAGACTGTCACGCTCTCTATACCCATCAAGTCAAGTGTAAGAAATAATGAATTCATGATAAACATATACATGATCATGAATTCACAATTTCTTACACCTGGCCAGGTGAGCATAGATATGTAGCGTGTGACAACCATTGTCCCATCAGTTTGACAACCATTGTCACATAATGTGCTATATAGAATATGGTGAATATACAAGGCAGTAATCAACTAAATAGGTCAGGTGTCTATTTTGACATCTGACCGGTTCAGTTGAGTTCTGAACTTGATTTCCACCATTTTCTCTTTGTACAGTGACACTACACTAGGTACAAAAATAAGAGTATGGAAATAACTACTATTTTTTGGCCAACTCATATCTGTATACTAAAGAAACACATATAGATGTAGTCTTGTATTTTATACTACTGGAGATATGTTTTGGCCAAAAGAATAAGTGTGTGGCGAAGTTTATTGGTGTGTATTGAGAGCGGTGAAAGACACAATAAACCAAGCATAATTGTTGCAAATAAACTTTTTTTTTATTGAGTAAAAACAAACAAATTTGTTTTTTGTACCGCGACGGGTTGTACCGCGCCGGCTTGGGGTAGAGTGACGTAACTGGGGGGTGTTCAGAAATGAAGCCTGGCTCACCGTGGAGGAGGCAGAGGTGGCAGGAGAAGGGGCAATAAAACTGGAAGGATCTGGAAGTTCGGGGATGGGGCTTAAAAGATGAGGGGCTTGAGACACACTGGAAGGGTGAGACACAACAGACAACAGAGACACATCGGTAGGTGATGGGGGAGGAATACTCAGAGTTTTCTGTTTTTTATGTGTTTTGGCGGTTTTCCTTTGGGTTTTCCTGGTAGGGGGATGTCTTCTTGGGCTAATAGGATGTTGAGTGTTGGCGGGAGACACGTCAGGATCCGGCTCCACAATAACACAGTCCGTCTCCATTGTGGAGCGCTCGGCAACATCAGAGTCCAATAGCATCGTAGTGGGGGGGAAAGATAAAGCCCTGCCTGGGTCCTGGTGCATCGTTGGGGTGGGGGAACATAAAACCCTCCCAGGGTCCTGGTGCATCGTTTGGGGGGGGGGAACATAAAACCCTCCCAGGGTCCTGGTGCATCGTAGGGGGGGAACATAAGCCCATACCAGGGTCCTGGTGCATAGTTGGGGGGGACCTAAACCCCTCCCAGGGTCCTGCTGCATTGCTGGTGGGGGGGAACATAAAGCCGTGGCAGGGTCCTGCTGCATCGGGGTGGGTCCTGCCCGGAAAGTTATGGCTTGGTCCTGCTGCATCATGGGGGGGCCGGTGCGATACGCCATGCCTGGGTCCTGCTGCATGGGGGGGCCGTCCTATATGCCTGGCCTGGGTCCTGCTGCATCAGGGGGTGTCCTGCCCGGAGAGCAATGCCTCGGTCCTGCTGCATCGGGGGGTGTCCTGCCCAGAAAGCAATGCCTCGGTCCTGCTGCATCGGGGGGGGGGGCCGGTCCGATATGCCATGCCTGGGTCCTGCTGCATCGGTAGGGGGCCGGGCCGATAAGCCATGCCAGGGTCCTGCATCATCGTGGTGTCAGCGGAGGAGGTCCAAGCCGGAGCAGCGGTTGTCACGGTGGTGGCGGTGGGATGTCCAACAGCACTCGTCATCGTGTTGGCGCTGTAGTGGAGTACACCTGTGGATGGAATTGAGGTGGCCATGCAGTGGTATGCAGCAGAGGTAGGAATGGTGGTTAATCGTGACACTGACGGCACAGTTGGATAGGCCGCCACTGTCTGCTGTAAATTGCGACTCTGACTCTGCTGCATAGCCTGCACAAAAGCAACATTGCAGGCCTGCATCACACTCAGCTGGAGATCAGGGCTAAGTTGTTCCGACATGCCCTGTTGTATTTGATTAAAAAAATGATGAGCTGGCTTCTGGAGGTCGGCTTTCACTTGATCAACGCTTTTGGCGACATCCTGGATGCGGCAATCTAAGAGGTTATGGGACACATCCATTCTGTCACCTAAAGCCTTGATTGCTTCGTGTAAAACCGAGCTCAAGTGCAAAAACTCGGGCATGAGGGACCTATCCGAAGCCCTCTGTCGCTGCCGGGATGAGCCCGCAAAAATGGGTGCAGTGAAAGAGGACTGCGAAAGGGGAAGACCTGATGGGCCAGCCCCTGGTCTCCAGTGAGTGTGGAAGACCCACCTGGTGCTGCGCTGCTGGATGGCTGGGATGGGTCCGTGGCTGCCGGCTGAAGGACCGCTCCAGAACCTGTTGTGACAGTCGTGCAGTGTGTGCTGTGAAAAAAGAAAACAGAAAATTAATACCAAAATATAACAAGACGGTACATCCTGTGGAATTTAAAATTACAGATTATGTCAATGCAATACAACCGGAAGCATGTGAGAAATACTTACGTTCTCATGAGAAGGACCGGTCTTAGAAAGGCCAGCACACGGTGATATTTGTACAGCCGGTGCCTTGCTCCGGAACCACTTGCTGCACGATTCTCTGCACGAAGGTCCTTGTTGAAGCGGTCCTTCATGGAACGCCAACGTGTTCTTATTTTGTCCACTGTGAAATAACAAAAACATATAATGGTCAGAAAAAGTACTTTTGACCGTGCTCTCTTGACTGTGTATGATGACAGAAACTCCGAAAAGTTTCTTTCATCACACACAGTCAAGAGAGCCCGGCCAAGGTCTCTGCTGCTTCACACTGCAGTGCAATACTTACCAAATGCATTATGGACCCGTGGCGGGGCATTCTCCCAGCCATCCCACAACGCTTGGGCCACCTCACTCCACAACCGACGTAGCATACTATTGACTGCGTGCTGTGGATCCCGGCTGTCCCACAACGGGACTCGCTCCTGGACCAGGGTGATCAGGAGGTCATTATCGATCCGGTCGTCGTCCCGTTGTGAAACCTAAAAGTAAAAGGAAATCATTTAAGTTTGCTCAATCACATTGGTAAAAAAAAATTAAAAAAAGAGGAGAGAAGCAATGTAATAAAAAACGTAGAGTTAGGACTGCCCCATTATGAGATTGCCGTGAAGTGGCGGGGTAGCTCAAAGAATTGATCAATTATTTGCTAAATATCTCATATTTGAAATACAGTCAGAATTTATTATGTGCATGTGCACCTTGGATATTGCGTTTTGACCTTCAGCAGTGCTGGCTTCTCTTCTTTTTGCTTTTGTAAAAAAAAATACCAGAAGATGAGAAAGGGCAGGAATATGAAAGTCAACTTTCAGAAAAGGATCATACAAGAAAAATTAAAAGAAAATCAAGGGTACAGAAAGGAAGATTCAAGAATATTACAATGAGGACAGTCTGCCTTGTATACATACCCGCTGCCGTCTTCTCACCGGACCTCGACTCCGCTGCTCCGTCCCTCTCTGTCCCTCAGTTGAAGTGCTCTTTAAAAAACAAATCAAATTGTCTCATGTGTCGATGTGACAGTCAATACTTACCAAGCTGAAGGACAAAAAACTAACCTCACTCACATGATCCACTTCTGACTGACGTGGCTGGAACTCCTCATCAGATGAAGACTCCGTAGAAGACATTCTGATGCATGTTGAAAGAAAAAAAAAGAAGAAATTAGGACAGGTAGATCCAAAAAATTTAAAATAAATGCATTGGCTAGGATATACTCACATTGCTCTGGGTCTTGTCCACCAATGCGTCCGGGCAGGGTCTTGTCTTCTTTGGAGTCTGATGAGAAGTGACCAGATACTTCCCCCAACCTTCCTTTTATAACCCTGCTGCTATGGGGGAGGCTTATCAGTGTCTAGACAACCTTATCTACAGTCTATTCAACCTTTGTTAAAAAAACGCATGCAAACGCATGTACAAAAAAACGCATGCGTCCCCATTGACGCCAATGCACATGTCCAAAAAAGCCCCTCAAAAATACTACAAGTTGCATTTTTGAAAATGAACGCATGCAGTAAAAAAACGCATGCGTTCAGAAACGCATGCAAACGCGTACACCCAAAAACGCATGCGTTTTCAATGTTAAATATAGGGGAAAAAACGCATGCATTTTTTGTGCAAAAAACGCTGCAGACAAAAGCGCAAGTGTGAAACCACCCTAAGCCAGTACTTGTCTGGGCCCATCTGAAATTTTAAAGAGTATTGGGAGAATGTCATATGGTCTGATGAAGCCAAAATAGAACTATTTGGTAGAAACAAACTCGTCGTGTTTGGAGGAGACAAAATGTTGAGTTGCATGCAAAGAACACCATACTTACTGTGAAGCATGGGGGTGGCAAAATCATGCTTTGGGGCTGTTTCTCTGCAAAGGGAGCAAGACGACTGATCTATGTACATGAAAGAATGAATGGAGCCATGTATCGTGAGATTTTGAGTTCAAAACTCCTTACATCAACAAGGGCTTTGAAAATGAAACATGGATGGGTCTGTAATGTGTCGAGTTCCCGTCACTGCACAGGGGGAATCTTGAACCATATCCTCTGCGGTCTCCTATTTTTCCCCAGCCACAGAGAAGCCTGCTCAGCAGAGATGTTGGTCCCAGCGTCTGGCTCACTCTGATGCTGAAAGTCTGGTTACTGCTGCTATTCCAGGTTCAGCTTCAGTAACCAGCATTAAACAGTGGCGAGCAGATGCTCCAGGGACTAAGTCCTTCTTTTTGTCAACTGAGCATGCCAGTGGGATGACTCCTCATTGGAGTTTGGGGGTAACATGCTCAGGTCTTGAAGCAGCCCTGATTGGACCACTGGACCCAGAAGGATGCAGCTATAAAAGGTTTGCATTGCTTCTCGGCTATGCGCTAGTATAAATCCAAAATCGTGGAGGTGTGGATGTGTGTATGCAATCTGATAAAAGCTCCTAATTGATCCCCTTCCCTAGCATTGTTGACTGAGTGTGGGTGATTGGAGATAACTAGCACCAGATTATGCCATCCAGCACAAGGCACCTACAGCAGGCGTCTACAGCAGCATCTAATAGAGCAGCACTGTGTGCAAATAGTGCACTTTCCTGGCCCAAGCTTAGGGTGATTAGTGGCGTCCTCCAGAGCGGCACTGTACGCACATATTGCGGTAAATTTTTAAGTTAGTTTTTCCCTGGCATTGCAGTAGCGGCTCCGAGCGCTAGTGTGTCTAGAAGGACTCTAACCCCGTGTCCTGGGGCAGGGTCCTGTGACCAAAACACTAGCATTTACTCTCCTTTATTGTTGCCCTGTGATGCAACAGGGTTCGTCTCCACATACCGGGTGATGTTAACCCGCGTGTGTTTGTAGCTCCCTTGTTAGCCCTCACCAAGAAGGGAGTAAATCCCAAATTGTGGTCGGAGGAGGTCTCCAAGGCCTTCCTCTCTATCAAGTCTCACTTAGGTAGCGCTCCCATTCTACATCGCCCCATGCAGATAAACCATTTATAATGGAGGTGGATGTCTCATCCGTCGGTGCTGGAGCAGTCTTCTTTCAAATGGATGCTCAAAGTCAGAAGTATCCTTGCTGTTTCTGTCCAAGACCTTCACACCGGCGGAGAAGAATTATTCCATCAAGGACAGGGAATTGCTAGCTATGAAGTTAGCCTTCTTGGAGTGGAGACACCTCCTGGATTGGGCTCGTTTTCTCTTCCAAGTTTACACCGACCACAAAAATTTGGTGTGCCTACAAACTGCCAAGCAGCTAAATTCTCACCAGGAAAGATGGTCCCTGTTCATCTCCCGGTTCTATTTCACCCTCCATGTTCTCTCCGGGGAGAAGAACATTCATGCCGATGCTCTCTCCTGCTCTGTAGTGTCATCAGAGGAGTAGGAGCCTCGGTTAATTGTTCCTTCCGAGAGCCTGAGGACCATGGCTCCGGTTTCGCTTGAGTCTGTGCCCCCGGGCAAGACTTTTGTGCTACCTAATTTGTGACCAGAGGTTCTCTCTTGGGCTCACTCTTCTAGGTGGACATTTTGGGACCAAAAGGACATCTGAGCTTCTGGCGAGGACGTACTGGTGGCCGCATATGGCCCATGACATTGGAGACTAAATTTGGGCGTGTGTCTCCTGCGCCAAGAATAGGTCTCCTCAAAAACAGACTGCTGGGCTACTTAACCCCCTGCCGGTGGTGGGCAGGCCCTGGGAAATGGTCAGGATGGACTTTGTGGTGGGCTTACCCAAGTCCCGTAGCTGCACCATTATCTGGGTAGTCACCGACCATTTTTCCAAAATGGTGCACTTGGTGCCTCTTCTGCGGATACCTTCTGCATAGGCCTTGGTGACGTTATTCATTAAGCAAGTTTTTTGCCTACACGGTATGCCTGGCAAAATTGTCAGTGACCGAGGTCCCCAGTTCACGTCTTGGTTCTGGAGAGAGCTTGGCCCAAACATATGGGGCATCAGCGTACCCAGGAAAAATTGCACAACAACTTTGTGGGTCTAATTTCTCCTGTTAGCCTTGGGAAAAATTGGGGGTTAAAAAATGATTTTTGTGGAAAAAAATGATTTTTTATTCTCACGGCTCTGCGTTATAAAATCCTTGTTTTTTTTTTTTCCAAAACGGGGTCACTTGTGGGGCGTTTCTAATGTTTAGGCAGATCAGGGGCTCTCCAAACGTAACATGATGCCCGCAGACCATTCCATCAAAGTCTGCATTTCAAAACGTCACTACTTCCGTTCCGAGCCCCTACCTGTGCCCAAACAGTGGTTCCCCCCACATATCAGGTATCAGCGTACTCAGGACAAACTGGACAACAACTTTTAGGGTCCAATTTCTCATGATGCCTTTGTGAAAATAAAATTTGCGGGCAAAAAACCATTTTTTGAGGAAAACAAATGATTTTTTATTTTAACGGCTCTGTATTATAAACTTCTGTGAAGAACTTTGGTGTTCAAAGTGATCACTATGCATCTAGATAAGTTCCTTGGGGGGCTTGTTTCCAAAAAGGGGTTACTTGCAGGGAGTTTCCATTGTTTAGGCACACAGGGGCTCTCCATACACGACATGGTGTCCAGTAACGATTGGAGCTAATTTTCCATTCTAAAAGTCAAATGGCGCTGCTCCTTCCCTTCCAAACCCTGCCGTGCGCCCTAACAGTGGTTCCCCCCACATGTGGGGTTTCAGCATACTCAGGACAAATTGGACAACAACTTTTGGGGTCCACTTTCTCTTTTTACCCTTGGGAAATTAAAAAAATAGTTGCTAAAATTTCATTTTTGTGACTAAAAAGTTCAATGTTCATTTTTTCTTTCCATGTTGCTTCTGCTGCTGTGAAACACCTGAAGGGTTAATAAACTTCTTTAATGTGGTTTTGATCAGCTTGAGGGGTGCAATTTTTAGAATGCTGTCACTTTTGGGTATTTCCTGTCATATTGACTGCTCAAAGTCACTTCAAATGTGATTTGGTCCCTAAAAAAATGGTTTTGTAAATTTTGTTGTAAAGATGACAAATAGCTGGTCAACTTTTAACCCATATAACTAAAGAAAAAAATGGTTTCCAAAATTGTGCTTATGTAAAGTAAATATGCTGAAAATGGTATTTATTAACTATTGTGTGTCACATAACTCTCTGGCTTAACAGAATAGAAATTAAAAATTTAAAAATTGCACAATTTTCTACATTTTCGCGAAATTTCCAATTTTTTAAACCCAAAAATTATCACTAACATGAAGCCCAATATGTTGGCCAGGTCATTAAGGTCAAAATAGGCTGGGTCATGAAGGGGATAAGTAAGCAGCTAGAGGGATGAAAAGCTATATAGTATCTGTGCTGACAAGGTTTTTTACTAAAATAACTAAAAAGAGCTGTTTCGATAAATAATTCTTACTGGATCATGCTAAAGACTTTGGACCTTATCTATGTATGATGGTCCTGAACAGAGTACTGCCCTGCTCTAGATACTCATATCTAGTAGAGTCATGGAGCTACCATCACTGTTGGACACAGAGAGGAGAAGGCCTCTGTACAAAAACAGTACATGGGCCTTTTGCTGTCCAGTAACTCAAGATCATGTACAATTTCACCAGCTTTGAGGGTAGAAATCAACCCCTTTACCTTTAGGACCCTCATATAGCTGTCCAGGTTGGAAAAATGATATGTCCACCCCTGGTTGCCACATTGAAAGCTACCAAATTACTTTGTTCAAGAAAAGTATAACATTTTTTTTCTAACGCTTAATAGCAGAATAAGTTACTATTTAAGTTGAATATTGTCTACTAAACAGCAACTCCTATACTTAGTAGCATAATCATGTAAAACTCTTTATTATCTAGTAAATAAGAAATGTTAATTATGATTTATTTTATTAAACCTGTGCACTTTCATGTGTGTGTCTGACTGATGAGGTGTAGCAAGTAAACTTTAGATTTGACCATACCAATAAACTAAATCAAAAGACTTTGTGGTTAACCAACCATCCTTTGCACAGACTTGGTATACTGATCCAATTTATTAAGTCTCTTAGGAATGAAAAATATGATCTATTACAAAGCTCTACCTCTAATTGCATCACTGCTGACATTTATAGCCCCAAGTGCTGAAAGAAAGCTTCTCTTCTATATAGAGTATAGTTTAAATTGCAAAAGAAAATCAATAAGGCATTGAATTGAAACCTTTTAAGTTTATATTGTACAATATGCGCTCACTTTGGAAAGGGTTATGATGTATTACAGCATCTGACCTATACACATTAAGGTCATTTATGCTGCTAACAGCTGAACCAAACTACATTACTATGAACAAGCTAGAAGGAAAAGGGGAATTATGTAAAGAAAGGTGAAGCTTGGTATAAAAATTAACAGGCCAGAAGAATTGATTAATAAAATGTAATACCAGACAGGGTGCTGACTCAGCAGGCTTTAACGAACACAACTACAGCAAATCTAGTTCACAACTGACAACGATACATCATTATTGATATAAAAAATACAACCAGGAAAACAAAATGTTCCTTCTACCACATCAGTTAAAATCTACACATACTCACTAAATGAAATGAAATGGATGCACCTGTGGGAAAACATTTCTCTGGACAAGAATACAGATTTAAATTATGTGAAAAGTCTTTTTAAGAGTGACATAGGTAGGAAAAGCTAATGTGTCCAAGTTTTTGGAAAAAGTACTCAATCTATGGCTCTGCTCAAAAATAGAGTTTTAACATACTTTCCAAGGCTCCTTAAGGGCGTGTGTCCAAAGCTCTATAGTGAGCAGCATACTTGATTACATCTTAGATCTTGCATCCAATAGGTGTACAAAGACAAAAATTAGGTCCAACAGAGCATACTATGTCTCCATATGCATCCTTATAGTCAATGGCCTTGTCAGCACATGTTGTTAGGGCTAGCGGAATGCACCAAATAATTAGAGAAAAGGAATAAGGTGCATTCGCAGCCCGAGGTCCACAGTGCAGAGATGGAACCTGCTGAACCTGATGGAACTATATGGCGGTACAATGAGGATACACACACAGTTTAGCTTCACCCTGTGTGAAAATAGTGAACCCTGTTGTGTCACAGGGCCACAGTACCGCATGTAACAGAAATAATAATAAAGTAGCACGAGAGTGCATGCAGTGCCGCTCTGGCTGTCACAGAAAATAGACGCTGTTTGTGTACTAGTGTTGGTAACAAGTCGGGCGCTAGATTACAATCATCCTCCTTACTCGAGCATTCAAACACAAGGGAGGGGATGTTTAAAGAGCGACTTTCACTCAAAACACACACACACATAAACAAGTGTATACTAGCGCATGGCCGTGTGGCCATGCTAACCTTTTACAGCTGCAGCAAGTTCAGGACCTTCCTAGAGGACCAATAGGAGCTGTTGCAGTACATGAGCATGTGATCCCAGACCTCCACTGAGAGGTCTTCCTTTGGGCATGCTCAGAAGGGAAAAAGCAGGACTTAGTCCCAGAGACGTCTGCTCGCCGCTGATCAGTAAAGGCTACAAAGGCAGAGCCTGGAAAGGCAGCAGTAACCCTTTGCACAGAATCAGACTGAGCGAGACGCTGGGACCGACGTCTCCACTGAGCAGGCTCCACTGTGGCTGATGCAGAATGAGAGACCACAGCAAACATGGTTCAAGATTCCCCCTGTGTAGCGGCGGGAACACGACTCCTAACACATGTGCACAAATTTTGCTGGACTTTAGACTTTAGCTTCTACAGAACCATTGAACATACTGTGTGCTAAACAGGTAATGAATGGAGGACAGAGGAGCCTCTTAAAGAAGAAGTTTCAGGTATGTGAGAGCCAGAAATCATGCATGTGTTTAGGTGACCAAATACTTATTTTCCCAAATAATTTGCAAAATAAATCTTGCCAAATCAGACAAGGTGATTTTCTGGATGTTTTCTCATTTTGACTTTCATAGTTTTGGTCTACCTATGATGTCAATTACAGGCCTCTCTCATCTTTTTAAGTGGGAGAACATGCACAATTGGTGGCTGACTAAATACTTTTTTCCCCACTGTAGCTGATATATGCTAAGCTCCTAATTACTAGTGATAACTGGATCAACACATGGGGGATTTGTTTCCAGTTTAAATTCCTGAAATTTTTAGAAAATGTAAATGAGTCGCCCGTGAGGGCCATGGGGTACTCAGCACTGGGTCCGGTACTTAAAGGGATGTGTCACAGGGGCAGTCACTCGGTCCCTGGCCCTGGGCACCAATGTTAAAGGTAAATTCTTTTTAAAAGGGTTTTGAAATAAAGTTTGTGATGCCACCTGTGGTATTCAGTCAGAGGTGACCAGTGCTGCTAAAGTGGTCCTCTGGGGTGATGTTATGAAAGCCAGATGGTATAACTTCCCACAGGTGAAGTAGGTCCCCAGGGCTCCCGGTGAATAGATGAAAGATGTTGAGTGTTGCAGTAAGGAATGAAGGACGCAGTTGTGCAGTCTGTTTACCTGGTTTACTTATGGTAGCAGGCAGCCACAGTCCAGGGCTCCAGACCACTGGTATATGCAGGGTCCGGCCAGATTGGAAGCGAGTTCAGAATTCAGCTTTACCAGATGGAGTTAAAAGCCTTCCTTCTAGTGCTGTGGTGTAGTTCCTTACAGCCTATGGCTTCTTAGCAAGGTCCTCTCAGTTATATCTGTCCTTTATTGAAGTGGGACACAAACCCATATGACAGGTGACTCAAGCCTTTTTTCAGGGTCCCTATCATGGCCCAGGCTCTATGTGTCACTGTGTCTCCTGGGCATTAGAGTGGACAGGTTATGTGTAACCTAGCTGTACTACCAGTTTCTGCTGTGCCTCCTAGAGTATGACACAACCTTGGTCTTCCAGTTACCGGTATCTGCGCTCTATCAGGGAGGTAGCCCTCTCGCAGCTATTCTCCCTTGTTGTCACTCTCCTGTGCTTCGCTCTCTAGCACATTCACTAAAAGCTGTTCTTCCTTATGTATATCACTATCCAGGGACTACAGAACTTCAGGCTGTACAGCCCCTCACTCATCCTTCTGCCTTAGACTGCTCCAGTCTGCTGTGTGACACCAACTGTCTAATCCTTCCCAACTGCCTAGCAACTGCCTAGCAACTAACTCCTCCTCCCAACCAGAGAGAGCAGCTCCCCTGAAGTCAGGTGTAGAGCTCCCCCTTCTGGCCTGGAGTTAGAACAGTTTTGTGTGCTTTGTGGTTACCTGATAAAAGGAATCCCTCATCGCTTCCAAGCGTGACATCACTATCCCCGTGAGGAAAGCAATGCCACTGTGACAACCAGGATTTAAAAAAAAACTTTAAAAAATTGTCTGGCACCATTGTTCACACTGCTGAAGTATGGACTAACATCATCACAGTGCGGACTAACATTATTTTGCATGGCGGAACAAGCTTCCCCATAACGCCCTGTGGCTACAGCATTTCATGGATTATCATACTTATCATACCCTTAACAATCTCAGAGGGGTTCATTATCTTTCTCCTCTCCTCCAGATGCATTTCCTGAGCAAATACAAGCTTTCCAATATTGAAATTGATGCAAAATTATTTGCTGCACAACCCATCTCTTTACTATTTTGTAAAAGAAAAAGAAAAACATTATACCAAAAAGCACAGATAATTCAAGTGGCGTAAAAAATATAATTATTAATGACCAGGTGATAACAAAATATTACAGAAAAAATACCAAATAACAAAATAACTGTTAATAAAACAGTTTTTCATGTTTACATGCTATAGCACTACAGTGTGCACCTTTATTTGTGAATTATGTATAGAGATGGCTACTCTTAGTTTTCACCTGTACATACCAGTTTGCTTTTTGGAAGTGACAGTCTTTTGTTATTTGACCAAGAACTCCACCCATCAGCCATTGGCAATTTTAATTGTAGCAGGGCCCTTCATACCCATATAAATATAGACTGCAGCTTACGAGAGGATTCATATTAGAATACACCCCAGCAACAGTAGAACTCCTTGTCGCTGGCTGATGGACATGCATGAATTGACCTCATTATGTGCTAAGTGTCTCAATTTTTTTCTATTATATACAGCAGTTATGCAATTCATATTTCACATATTTCATTTTTACATGCTATAGCAATACAGACTGCAACGTTATTTGTTAAGAAATATGTAATAGCACTTCCAAACATTTCATGGAACTTCTTATTTGGCTTAATACTAAGACACTCACTGAAGTGGATCAAAAACTTGATGACATGTATATAAGTTCCAAGTTTGAATTATATACTGATATTCTTCAATCCATAAATTTTCAAATGGAAAAAGTGGAGGCTTTGGTTAAAAATGTACATGAGACTCGAATTAGTAAATATAGTAGAGTTATTTCAACTCAAAACTGTTTATCAGTGGAAAAAGACACAACAATTTGGGAATCACATGACTAGTACACCTTCCACATCGTCAATTACATCAACCAGAGATACCTCTGATATATCTTTCTATGCAATGTTAACAAGCTTTGGAACTAGACCAAAGTATAATCGTGAAATTTGTCAATTTTCCAACAGAACCAGAAAGCAATAAATGAGAATTGAAGGTATTTAATCTTAGCTTAAATATTCTTTCAAACATGTATCTGCAAGTGCTAACAAAGGTTCTGACGGCTCTAAACGAAAATTTTGACATGATCATGGCTGTCAAAAATCTGCATATTTTTGAAAGTTGATTACTTTTCAAAAAAACATTTTCATGGCAATTCTATTTATATGTTTCCTAAAGAGACAGAGCACAAGGTGTTAAGAGATTTAAAAGAGCTAGCCAGTGAACATGGTGCTCCAGAAGCTGGTAAGTTATGTCCCTGCATTTTACCTAAATCCAAGAAAGGTCCTGCCCTATCTACATGTTCCAATGTGGACTTATTTGTACAAATAGTCTCCAAGGATTTTAAAAAAAGCTCAAATAGAATATCCCATGATAATCTCAATAGAGGTGAATGCATTATGAATGTTATTACAAAAGATACAAAATCTTCAGGATTTGGTAACAAAGCCCGCAGACAAGGGCGAAATGTTGTTATTTAGTCGAAATCCTTATATAAGGCAGAGGCATGTTGTCAACTTAAAATTGTGAATTGCAATGAAAATCTTTCCTTCAATTATTATACCAATTTCAGTTCCCAATTTGACAAATTGCTTCAAACAGTAAAATTTATGTCAACATAACAAAAGAATTACACTCTGACCTTAAAATGTCTGAACCTACTCTACCCCCACTGTATCTACTGCCAACAACACACATAAACAAAGAGATACTGCCAGTGAGACAAATTCTCTCAGGATATGGCAACTAGAGATGAGAGAACTTTTTCAGAAAATGTTTGACAACCTCACATTTAGTGCAAATGTAACAAATTCGGATTCGTGTTAGGTTTCCCGAGCATTTTCAGTAGTCATTAAAATTCTGTCACAGGTCAGTAAATGATCGTTTTTCCACAAATTCTTTTGTTTTGACTTTGTCTAGGATAGTGGTGCTATAAGATGAGTGGAGGCACTTGTTTGATGAGGGGAGGTGGTGTGTCTAGGTCAGAGGAACGGCGGAAAGTAATATTTTTTTTGTTCTGTCATAGCTTAATGTGTGTACATTCTCACATCCAATCAAAGTACAATAACCATGCACAGCACCATGAAGCAAGGTCTTCTGTGTCTAGCTGCTGAAGTCACATGTCCCTATCCATATAAAGACATATTGTTAACATCAATGACAGTCATTGATGTTAGAGGGGGCAATACATGGTATTAAGAAATGGGGTATGTGAACTTTGGATCAGAGTCATCTGGATGTTTTGGCATGTCATTATGATTTAAAAAGAGAAAACACAGTGAGTTTGACAATAAATGGCTTCACCCAACCACTAACCGTGAGTGGAAAAAATGTTTTGGTGCTATCAATCATATTCTCTGAAAAAAGGAAAAGAAAGCAAACATTTTGGCGGGGTATGTAAACTTTTTAGCACAACTGTAGGTTATGTGTTAATATTAATGAAAGCTCAACTGAACAAATACAGTCTCGTCCTATGCAGACACCACTGACAACATCTGTTAATGGACAGGTACTCCACTCCCTTTGTTTCTCAGCCGCACAGCAGTATGCCTTGTAGATGAGGGTCAGAAAGAGTATGCACTAGAATGGATGGCAAGCGCTGCATCAAGTGGCCCCTTCTCCTCTTTGTCCACCTTAACATAACTCACAGTACAATAATCAGAGGTGGCACCCCAATCACCTTTGTTTCTAACCCACATCACAAATTTCCAAACATCCAACTGACTGTGGCGAACCACAGATTGGCCATTCTACAGAATCGTACACAAATTCTATTCCATGGGAATCAGAGGTCTGTTCCAAATATTCACAGAATCCTGAGGAGTGAAGCATCAGCGCCGATGTCCAAAATTTTTTCATGTGGAGGCTAGACAAAGTAGGGTCCTAACAGAATCCAGACCCTCATCACTAGACACTAACCACCGAGGGTGGAATTGATCCAGAAGAGACTCAGATACCAGAGGCGCATGCAGACTGTACTGTGGTATTAGGACAAGAAGAGGAGGAGGGTGACTTTCAGGGTGATGAGTGGGAGAATAGAGAGGATGATGGTGATTTTATAGATCCCATTTGGTGTGAACCCAGAGGTACACAGCTGATTAGTTCAGAAGAGGAGATGGAGGAGGAGAAATATGAGGAGGATACATTGAAGCTTCCTGCGCTGACACGATGCAACCATGACAAGCATTGCATCCTCAACCACAACTCTGGCTTTGGCCAGCACGTGTTGTGAGTCTGCAGTTCGCAGGGGCAACAAGGGTTGCCTAGCCTGGGCTTTTTTGAGACTGCAAAGCATGACCCAACTCACTTTATCTGCCAAATTTGCAAAAAAATAACTCAATAATGGCAAAGATTGCAATAATTTGACAACTATATGCATGAACACACATTCCCCCAGTACAAGTTGCCCAATCACCATTACTTCTCTAAGAAAGCATTGCCTGACTACACCAGCATGTCGCAGATAACATTACCTATTCCCTGAAAAAATACACACCCGCTAGGGTACATTTCAGCACTGACATGTAGATGAGGAAACATGGGCACAGCACTACATGTCACTCACTTGGCACTGGGTGACTATGGTGGCTGTGGGGTCAGGTGGTAAAGGGGCTGCTCCACAAGTCTTTGAATCCCCAAGGTATATGGGACAAACCTCTGTATCTAACACTTCCTCCACTGCTTCTGGCTCTTCCACCTCCTCCATGGCGTCCACCTGTGTCCTCCACCTCTCACTTAATCAGACAAGCTGTCATGATCAAGGATGGGGCTGTTCTTCCTTCCCATCCTGGTTAGGTCTTGGTTAATTTTATCCGCCTCTCTTTGGCTCTGGGGTGGCTATTTAATGCTGTCTCTGCCTAGGTCCGGTGTCGGTGATAGTTCCGGTCTCTTGGCTTCAGCAGCTGACCTAGGTTTATCTATATGATTCTTCTCTTCCCTCATTTTCATGTGTGGTGTCTGTCCTGCTCCCACTGTGCCCATGTCCTACGTCTCTGTTTATGTTTTACTCCCACGTTTATGACTAGGCTCGATTTTTAACTTGTCTTCACGTCTTCTGATTTGGTACGTCTCTGTCCTCTCTGGCTTCTGACCGGTCTGCTTGCTCATGACTAGGGTTGAGCGACTTTCATTTTTTTAAGGTCGAGTCGGGTTTTGTGAAACACGACTTTGTCCAGAGTCGAGTCGAGTGCAGTCGGCCGATTATCTCTAAAAGTCGGGGATCGACCGAAACACGAAACCCAATGCAAGTCAATGGGGAAGCATAGTCGGCAGTGAGTGGAGGCCAGGAAAACACCTACAGTGCCCATTTTAATGCCAAAAACATCCATTCTTGTTTCTGAAGCTTGTCAATCTTAATTAACTTTATAATAATAGTTGTTCAATGGAACTTGGTGGTCATTTGGCAAATTTGTGGGGGGTAGGGCTGGTTCAAGGTTTTAATGGGCCCAGGAATCGTGGACTACGTCACGGCGGTGGAGCAGGGAGAGGAAAGTATTTCAACGTTGCAAGTGCTGTGATCCTGAGCAAGCACGGGGGCACACTTGTTCGCATTGGCACTGGCTCAGGGCCCCTCAAAGTACAGCGGTGTGTATGCACGGCGGGGCCGCCTCCCACCAGCAGCGACACTTTTGCGTACTCTGAGGGGCCCTGTGCCAGTGACATCGCCAACGAGTATGCCCCCCCACCTGATGAAGAAACCTGCAGTTTCATCTGCACCTTCCTCTTTGTCCCTGTGTAAGGTGGTATAACATGCGGGAAGGGGAACCTTACTTTCAGCAGGGTCAGATTCTGGCTGTGTAGAGTGCAAGGGGAATGTAGTGGTCTAGGTCAATGTACCAGCAGACTCATCTACTAGTGGCTGGGCAATGGGCAGGATGAGGAGGAAACAGATATAGGGCCAAAGAATAAAGTAGGCTAAATGCAGTTCAAAATTGGTAACAGGACAGGACTAAACAGGCGGCATTGCTTTGTTCAGTGGGGTAGCAAACCCAGGAGCAGCAGACACTGTTTTAAGGGCCCAACCACACTAGTAGGCCAAATGCAGTTTAATATCTGATACTATAGGCCCAAAGCCAGAAGGTTGAAGCTCAGCTTTATTCAGTTGAGGGCAAACACCAGGGAGGGGCAGACACCGTTAGTAGGCCCTAACCACCAATTTTTAAAATAACAGCACTTAATGAGAGCCAGAAGGTTGAATCTCAGCTTTATTCAGTTGAGGAAAAACACCAGGCAGGGGCAGACACCGTTAGTAGGCCGTAACCAAAGTTGAAGGCCAAATGCAGTTTAATATCTGATACTATAGGCCCAAAGCCAGAAGGTTGAAGCTCAGCTTTATTCAGTTGAGAGCAAACACCAGGGAGGGGCAGACACCGTTAGTAGGCCCTAACCACCAATTTTTAAAATAACAGCACTTAATGAGAGCCAGAAGGTTGAAGCTCAGCTTTATTCAGTTGAGGAAAAACACCAGGGAGGGGCAGACACCGTTAGTAGGCCCTAACCACAAATTTTTGAAAACACAGCACTTAATGAGAGCCAGAAGGATGAAGCTCAGCTTTATTCAGTTGAGGACAAACACCTGGCAGGGGCAGACACCGTTATTAGGCCCTAACCACCAATTTTTAAAATAACAGCACTTAATGAGAGCCAGAAGGTTGAAGCTCAGCTTTATTCAGTTGAGGAAAAACACCAGGGAGGGGCAGACACCGTTAGTAGGCCCTAACCACAAATTTTTGAAAACACAGCACTTAATGAGAGCCAGAAGGTTGAATCTCAGCTTTATTCAGTTGAGGAAAAACACCAGGCAGGGGAAGACACCGTTAGTAGGCCGTAACCAAAGTTGAAGGCCAAATGCAGTTTAATATCTGATACTATAGGCCCAAAGCCAGAAGGTTGAAGCTCAGCTTTATTCAGTTGAGGGCAAACACCAGGGAGGGGCAGACACCGTTAATAGGCCCTAACCACCAATTTTTAAAATAACAGCACTTAATGAGAGCCAGAAGGTTGAAGCTCAGCTTTATTCAGTTGAGGAAAAACACCAGGGAGGGGCAGACACCGTTAATAGGCCCTAACCACCAATTTTTAAAATAACAGCACTTAATGAGAGCCAGAAGGTTGAAGCTCAGCTTTATTCAGTTGAGGAAAAACACCAGGGAGGGGCAGACACCGTTAGTAGGCCGTAACCAAAGTTGAAGGCCAAATGCAGTTTAATATCTGATACTATAGGCCCAAAGCCAGAAGGTTGAAGCTCAGCTTTATTCAGTTGAGGGCAAACACCAGGGAGGGGCAGACACCGTTAATAGGCCCTAACCACCAATTTTTAAAATAACAGCACTTAATGAGAGCCAGAAGGTTGAAGCTCAGCTTTATTCAGTTGAGGGCAAACACCAGGGAGGGGCAGTCACTGTTAGTAGGCCCTAACCACCAATTTTTAAAATAACAGCACTTAATGAGAGCCAGAAGATTGAAGCTCAGCTTTATTCAGTTGAGGAAAAACACCAGGCAGGGGCAGATACCGTTAGTAGGCCGTAACCAAAGTTGAAGGCCAAATGCAGTTTAATATCTGATACTATCGGCCCAAAGCCAGAAGGTTGAAGCTCAGCTTTATTCATGTGAGGGCAAACACCAGGGAGGGGCAGACACTGTTAGTAGGCCCTAACCACCAATTTTTAAAATAACAGCACTTAATGAGAGCCAGAAGGTTGAAGCTCAGCTTTATTCAGTTGAGGAAAAACACCAGGCAGGGGCAGACACCGTTAGCAGGCCGTAACCAAAGTTGAAGGCCAAATGCAGTTTAATATCTGATACTATAGGCCCAAAGCCAGAAGGTTGAAGCTCAGCTTTATTCAGTTGAGGGCAAACACCAGGGAGGGGCAGACACCGTTAGTAGGCCCTAACCACCAATTTTTAAAATAACAGCACTTATTGAGAGCCAGAAGGTTGAAGCTCAGCTTTATTCAGTTGAGGGCAAACACCAGGGAGGGGCAGACACCGTTATTAGGCCCTAACCACCAATTTTTAAAATAACAGCACTTAATGAGAGCCAGAAGGTTGAAGCTCAGCTTTATTCAGTTGAGGGCAAACACCAGGGAGGGGCAGACACCGTTAGTAGGCCCTAACCACCAATTTTTAAAATAACAGCACTTAATGAGAGCCAGAAGGTTGAAGCTCAGCTTTATTCAGTTGAGGGCAAACACCAGGGAGGGGCAGACACCGTTAGTAGGCCCTAACCACCAATTTTTAAAATAACAGCACTTAATGAGAGCCAGAAGGTTGAAGCTCAGCTTTATTCAGTTGAGGAAAAACACCAGGCAGGGGCAGACACCGTTAGTAGGCCGTAACCAAAGTTGAAGGCCAAATGCAGTTTAATATCTGATACTATAGGCCCAAAGCCAGAAGGTTGAAGCTCAGCTTTATTCAGTTGAGGGCAAACACCAGGGAGGGGCAGACACCGTTAGTAGGCCCTAACCACCAATTTTTAAAATAACAGCACTTATTGAGAGCCAGAAGGTTGAAGCTCAGCTTTATTCAGTTGAGGGCAAACACCAGGGAGGGGCAGACACCGTTAGTAGGCCCTAACTACCAATTTTTAAAATAACAGCACTTAATGAGAGCCAGAAGGTTGAAGCTCAGCTTTATTCAGTTGAGGAAAAACACCAGGCAGGGGCAGACACCGTTAGTAGGCCGTAACCAAAGTTGAAGGCCAAATGCAGTTTAATATCTGATACTATAGGCCCAAAGCCAGAAGGTTGAAGCTCAGCTTTATTCAGTTGAGGGCAAACACCAGGGAGGGGCAGACACCGTTAGTAGGCCCTAACCATCAATTTTTAAAATAACAGCACTTAATGAGAGCCAGAAGGTTGAAGCTCCGCTTTATTCAGTTGAGGGCAAACACCAGGGAGGGGCAGACACCTTTGGTAGGCCCTAACCACCAATTTTTAAAATAACAGCACTTAATGAGAGCCAGAAGGTTGAAGATCAGCTTTATTCAGTTGAGGAAAAACACCAGGCAGGGGCAGACACTGTTAGTAGGCCGTAACCAAAGTTGAAGGCCAAATGCAGTTTAATATCTGATACTATAGGCCCAAAGCCAGAAGGTTGAAGCTCAGCTTTATTCATGTGAGGGCAAACACCAGGGAGGGTCAGACACCGTTAGTAGGTCCTAACCACCAATTTTTAAAATAACAGCACTTAATGAGAGCCAGAAGGTTGAAGCTCAGCTTTATTCAGTTGAGGAAAAACACCAGGCAGGGGCAGACACCGTTAGTAGGCCGTAACCAAAGTTGAAGGCCAAATGCAGTTTAATATCTGATACTATAGGCCCAAAGCCAGAAGGTTGAAGCTCAGCTTTATTCAGTTGAGGGCAAACACCAGGGAGGGGCAGACACCGTTAGTAGGCCCTAACCACCAATTTTTAAAATAACAGCACTTAATGAGAGCCAGAAGGTTGAAGCTCAGCTTTATTCAGTAGAGGGCAAACACCAGGCAGGGACAGACACCGTTAGTAGGCCGTAACCAAACTTTAAGGCCAAATGCAGTTTAATATCTGATACTATAGGCCCAAAGCCATAAGGTTGAAGCTCAGCTTTATTCAGTTGAGGGCAAACACCAGGGAGGGGCAGACAACGTTAGTAGGCCCTAACCATCAATTTTTAAAATAACAGCACTTAATGAGAGCCAGAAGGTTGAAGCTCCGCTTTATTCAGTTGAGGGCAAACACCAGGGAGGGGCAGACACCGTTAGTAGACCCTAACCACCAATTTTTAAAATAACAGCACTTAATGAGAGCCAGAAGGTTGAAGATCAGCTTTATTCAGTTGAGGAAAAACACCAGGCAGGGGCAGACACTGTTAGTAGGCCGTAACCAAAGTTGAAGGCCAAATGCAGTTTAATATCTGATACTATAGGCCCAAAGCCAGAAGGTTGAAGCTCAGCTTTATTCATGTGAGGGCAAACACAAGGGAGGGTCAGACACCGTTAGTAGGTCCTAACCACCAATTTTTAAAATAACAGCACTTAATGACAGCCAGAAGGTTGAAGCTCAGCTTTATTCAGTTGAGGAAAAACACCAGGCAGGGGCAGACACCGTTAGTAGGCCGTAACCAAAGTTGAAGGCCAAATGCAGTTTAATATCTGATACTATAGGCCCAAAGCCAGAAGGTTGAAGCTCAGCTTTATTCAGTTGAGGGCAAACACCAGGGAGGGGCAGACACCGTTAGTAGGCCCTAACCACCAATTTTTAAAATAACAGCACTTAATGAGAGCCAGAAGGTTGAAGCTCAGCTTTATTCAGTAGAGGGCAAACACCAGGCAGGGGCAGACACCATTAGTAGGCCGTAACCAAAGTTGAAGGCCAAATGCAGTTTAATAGCTGATACTATAGGCCCAAAGCCAGAAGGTTGAAGCTCAGCTTTATTCAGTTGAGGGCAAACACCAGGGAGGGGCAGACACCGTTAGTAGGCCCTAACCACCAATTTTTAAAATAACAGCACTTAATGAGAGCCAGAAGGTTGAAGCTCAGCTTTATTCAGTTGAGGGCAAACACCAGGGAGGGGCAGACACCGTTAGTAGGCCCTAACCACAAATTTTTAAAATAACAGCACTTAATGAGAGCCAGAAGGTTGAAGCTCAGCTTTATTCATTTGAGGAAAAACACCAGGCAGGGGCAGACACCATTAGTAGGCCGTAACCAAAGTTGAAGGCCAAATGCAGTTTAATAGCTGATACTATAGGCCCAAAGCCAGAAGGTTGAAGCTCAGCTTTATTCAGTTGAGGGCAAACACCAGGGAGGGGCAGACACCGTTAGTAGGCCCTAACCACCAATTTTTAAAATAACAGCACTTAATGAGAGCCAAAAGGTTGAAGCAAAGCTTTATTCAGTTGAGGAAAAACACCAGGCAGGGGCAGACACCGTTAGTAGGCCGTAACCAAACTTTAAGGCCAAATGCAGTTTAATATCTGATACTATAGGCCCAAAGCCATAAGGTTGAAGCTCAGCTTTATTCAGTTGAGGGCAAACACCAGGGAGGGGCAGACACCGTTAGTAGGCCCTAACCACCAATTTTTAATATAACAGCACTTAATGAGAGCCAGAAGGTTGAAGCTCAGCTTTATTCAGTTGAGGAAAAACACCAGGCAGGGGCAGACACCGTTAGTAGGCCGTAACCAAAGTTGAAGGCCAAATGCAGTTTAATATCTGATACTATAGGCCCAAAGCCAGAAGGTTGAAGCTCAGCTTTATTCAGTTGAGGGCAAACACCAGGGAGGGGCAGACACCATTAGTAGGCCCTAACCACCAATTTTTAAAATAACAGCACTTAATGAGAGCCAGAGGGTTGAAGCTCAGCTTTATTCAGTTGAGGAAAAACACCAGGCAGGGGCAGACACCGTTAGTAGGCCGTAACCAAAGTTGAAGGCCAAATGCAGTTTAATATCTGATACTATAGGCCCAAAGCCAGAAGGTTGAAGCTCAGCTTTATTCAGTTGAGAGCAAACACCAGGGAGGGGCAGACACCGTTAGTAGGCCCTAACCACCAATTTTTAAAATAACAGCACTTAATGAGAGCCAGAAGGTTGAAGCTCAGCTTTATTCAGTTGAGGAAAAACACCAGGGAGGGGCAGACACCATTAGTAGGCCCTAACTACCAATTTTTGAAAACACAGCACTTAATGAGAGCCAGAAGGATGAAGCTCAGCTTTATTCAGTTGAGGACAAACACCAGGCAGGGGCAGACACAGTTATTAGGCCCTAACCACCAATTTTTAAAATAACAGCACTTAATGAGAGCCAGAAGGTTGAAGCTCAGCTTTATTCAGTTGAGGAAAAACACCAGGCAGGGGCAGACACCGTTAGTAGGCCGTAACGAAAGTTGAACGCCAAATGCAGTTTAATTTCTGATACTATAGGCCGAAAGCCAGAAGGTGGAAGCTCCGATTTAGACAGTGGAGGACAATTTGAATTAGGGACTGCAGACAGACTTAGTAGGCTGTCCCCTGTGGATCATGCATCCAACACATTAACCCATTGCGCCGTAATGGACACGTAATCTTCCGTGGCCATGCCTACAGGTCCATGCGTCTGTTGTCAGGTCCACCTTTGTACTCACAGATTGCCAGAGTGCATGGACAATGCGGTCTTTTACATGCTGGTGGAGGGTTGGGATGGCTTTTCTCGCAAAAGAAGTGTCGACTGGTTAGCTTGTAGCGTGGTACAGCGTAGTCCATCATGGCCTTATTAATAGTAAATAAAATATATAACTAGGCTCTATGAACTTTTAAATAGGTTCCAGGGGTACACGGGCAGCATTGGTGTGGTCAGTGGAGGAGTATTGCAAGTAGGGGCTGCAGACAGGCTCACAAAGGCCTAAAATAACAAACAGTAGGCAGTCATGGCAGTTTTACATCGGTTACATGGATACACAGGCAGGCACTCCAGGCAGCATTGTGGTCAGTGGAGGAGTATTGCAAGTAGGGGCCGCAGACAGGCTCACAAAGGCCTAAAATAACAAACAGTAGGCAGTCATGGCAGTTTTACATCGGTTACATGGATACACAGGCAGGCAGCATTGTGGTCAGTGGAGGAGTATTGCAAGTAGGGGCCGCAGACAGGCTCACAAAGGCCTAAAATAACAAACAGTAGGCAGTCATGGCAGTTTGAAATCGGTTACATGGATACACAGGCAGGCAGCATTGTGGTCAGTGGAGGAGTATTGCAAGTAGGGGCCGCAGACAGGCTCACAAAGGCCTAAAATAACAAACAGTAGGCAGTCATGGCAGTTTTACATCGGTTACATGGATACACAGGCAGGCAGCATTGTGGTCAGTGGAGGAGTATTGCAAGTAGGGGCTGCAGACAGGCTCACAAAGGCCTAAAATAACAAACAGTAGGCAGTCATGGCAGTTTTACATCGGTTACATGGATACACAGGCAGGCAGCATTGTGGTCAGTGGAGGAGTATTGCAAGTAGGGGCCGCATACAGGCTCACAAAGGCCTAAAATAACAAACAGTAGGCAGTCATGGCAGTTTTACATCGGTTACATGGATACACAGGCAGGCAGCATTGTGGTCAGTGGAGGAGTATTGCAAGTAGGGGCCGCAGACAGGCTCACAAAGGCCTAAAATAACAAACAGTAGGCAGTCATGGCAGTTTGAAATCAGTTACATGGATACACAGGCAGGCAGCATTGTGGTCAGTGGAGGAGTATTGCAAGTAGGGGCCGCAGACAGGCTCACAAAGGCCTAAAATAACAAACAGTAGGCAGTCATGGCAGTTTGAAATCGGTTACATGGATACACAGGCAGGCACTCCAGGCAGCATTGTGGTCAGTGGAGGAGAATTGCAAGTAGGGGCCGCAGACAGGCTATCAAAGGCCTAAAATAACAAACAATAGGCTCATGGCAGTTTTACATCGGTTACATGGATACACAGGCAGGCAGCATTGTGGTCAGTGGAGGAGTATTGCAAGGAGTGTCTGACACAGTTAGTACTCCAAAAAAATAAATAGATGTTAATGTCTCGCAAAACAACTATAAGTAAAAAAAGGGTGGCATGCTTAGGTACAGGGGTGGGCTCATCTGCAGAGTTTATGACAAAGTAATTTGGCAGTAAATTAGTATTTACTGGTGTCAATATAGGACACTGACCCAGACTACTTTAACTAGCATCATAGATGCAAACAAATTGGTATTGTTTGTCAGTGCCAGGCATTGAATGATGTCAGTGCATAGACTAAACATTGGTGGAGCTGTGCGAGATAATTTTGCACGTGGTAGAGCACAGTTTGAGCTGGGGGGGGGACTCTCTTGTGGCCGGCGGTACCGCCCCAGGAACCCTCATGTTACAACGGTGTGTCTGACGTTGGGTGCGCACCACCACCGCCAGAGACACTACATTGTACTATGAGGGACCCAGTGGCAATGCCGTCAACCAAAAGCGGGCACACCCGCCTCCTCAGACAATCAGCACTGTAACGGGTGCTTGCGCCAAGTGGCGAGACAACGGCCCCGTGGGGGGATTTTTCCCATTGGGGGATGTGTAAACATGTCGTATGCTGGACAAACAGCTGCTGCAAATTAAGAGATCGGAACACTCAGTAAGACCAGTCCACAAGCAAGACCTTTTTATAGGAAAGCTAGGTGTCAGCCGGGAAAGGTGGGGCAAAATAATTTGAAATCCAGGAGTGGTTCATTTTAATGAAGGTGAGATCATCCACATTTTGGTTAGCCAGACGAGTCCTTTTTTCGGTTAATATTGAACCAGCAGCACTGAATACTCTTTCTGATAGCACACTAGCTGCTGGGCAAGCAAGCTCCTGCAATGCATATTCTGCCTATTCAGGCCAGGTGTCTAATTTTGATGCCCAGTAATAAAATGGGAATGACGGTTGAGGGAGAACATCGATAAGGGAAGAAAAATAGTTAGTAACCATACTGGACAAATGTTGTCTCCTGTCACTTTGAATAGATGCTGCAGTACCTGTCCTGTCTGCGGTCATTGCGAAATCACTCCACAACCTGGTCAGAAAACCCCTCTGTCCAACGCCACTTCTGATCTGTGCACCTCTAACACCTCTGCCATGTAGCCCCCTGCAGCTTGTGTGAGAACCATCACCGGCGCTGTGTGCTGGGAATGCCTGAATCAAACGGTCTACAAGAGTAGCTTGTTTGGTTGCTAAGATTTGTTTGAGGTTCTCATGTGGCATAATATTTTGCAATTTGCTTTTATAGCGAGGGTCAAGGATGCAGGCCAACCAGTAATCGTCATCACTCATCATTTTAGTAATGCGTGGGTCCTTTTTGAGGATACGTAAGGCATAATCCGCCATGTGGGCCAAAGTTCCTGTTGGCAAATCTGCGGTTGTGCTGGTTTGAGATGCAGTTACAGGCAAATCTACGTCACTTGTCTCCCTTAAAAAAACAGAACCCGACCTTGCAACGCCACTAATTTCTGTTGGCCCAGGAGAAGCTTCCTCATTAAAAAAGTACTCATACCCATCATCCTCCTCGTCCTCCTCCTCCTCTTCGCCCGCTACCGCGTCCTCTACACGGCCCTGACCAGACAATGGCTGACTGTCATCAAGGCTTTCCTCTTCCTCTGCTGCAGACGCCTGCCTGCTCCTTTATGTGCGTCAAACTTTGCATCAGCAGACGCATTAGGGGGATGCTCATGCTTATTATGGCGTTGTCTGCACTAACCAGCCGTGTGCATTCCTCAAAACACTGAAGGACTTGACACAGGTCTTGTAGCTTCGACCACTGCACACCTGACAACTCCATGTCTGCCATCCAACTGCCTGCCCGTGTATGTGTATCCTCCCACAAAAACATAACAGCACGCCTCTGTTCGCACAGTCTCTGAAGCATGTGCAGTGTGGAGTTCCACCTTGTTGAAATGTCGATGATTAGGCGATGCTGGGGAAGGTTCAAAGACCGCTGATAGTTCTGCATACGGCTGGAGTGTACGGGCGAACAGCGGATATGCGAGCAAAGTCTGCGCACTTTGAGGAGCAGGTCGGGTAACCCCGGGTAACTTTTCAGGAAGCACTGCACCACCAGGTTTAAGGTGTGAGCCAGGCAAGGAATGTGTTTCAGTTGGGAAAGGGCTATGGCAGCCATGAAATTCCTTCCGTTATCACTCACAACCTTGCCTGCCTCAAGATGTACAGTGCCCAGCTATGACAGAGTTTCATTCTGCAAGAACTCTGACAGAACTTCCGCGGTGTGTCTGTTGTCACCCAAACACTTCATTGCCAATACAGCCTGCTGACGCTTGCCACTAGCTGTCCCATAATGGCACACCTGGTGTGCAACAGTGGCAGCTGCGGATGGAGTGGATGTGCGACTGTGGTGAGTGGACGAGCTCTCGCGTCTGCATGAGGAGGAGGAAGAGGAGGAGGGGGGGGCGAACGCCTATAGCCAACTCTTTCCTTGACCGTGGACTAGGCAAAACTGTCCCAATATTGCTGTCCCCTGTGGACCCTGCATCCACCACATTCACCCAGTGTGCCGTGATGGACAAGTAACGTCCCTGGCCATGCCTACTGGTCCAGGCATCTGTTGTCAGGTGCACCTTTGTAGTCACAGACTGCCTGAGTGCATGGACGATGCGGTCCTTAACATGCTGTTGGAGGGCTGGGATGGCTATTCTAGAAAAGAAGTGCCGACTGGGTAGTTCGTAGCGTGATACAGCATAGTCCATCAGCGCTTTGAAAGCTTCGCTTTCAACTAACCGGTAGGGCATCATCTCTAATGAGATTAGTCTAGCAATGTGGGAGTTCAAACCCTGTGTACGCGGATGCGAGGATGAGTACTTCCTTTTCCTAACAAGAGTCTCATGTAAGGTGAGCTGGACTGGAGAGCTGGAGATCGTGGAACTAGCGGTGGTGCCGGTGGACATGGGTGACTGAGAGAGGGTTGGAGATGGTATTCTTGCCGGTGCCCTACATGCAGTGTTTCCTACTACTAACCTGGTGATTCCCTGACTGCTTTGGCCTCGCGACGAAAGCTGCACAGATACTGCAGGTGGTGTGGGAAATGGTCGGCTAACAGGGAGGGAAGGGATGTAGCGTTGCTGACTAGCTTCATTGGCCGAGGGTGCTGCAACCTTTAGGGATGTTTGGTAGTTAGTCTAGGCTTGCAAATGCATGGTGGATAAATGTCTATGCATGCAACTTGTATTTAGACTTTTAAGATTCTGACCTCTGCTTAAGGTTGTTGAACATTTTTGACAGATGACTTTGCGCTGATCATTTGGATGTTGTTTAAAAAAATGCCAGACTGCACTCTTTCTACTATCATATACCTTTTCAGGCATTGCAGACTGAGCTTCTTTAACCGGATGGCCACGCTGTCCTCCAACTGGTTTTGGTTTTGCCACGCATTTTTGGCCAGATACGGGCCCGGTAGATGGAACCTGTTGTGATGTTGATGCCTGCTGAAGCTCCTCCTCCTCCGCTTCAGAACTACTGCCGCCTGCACCCTGTTCCCCCAATGGCTGCCAATCGGGGTCCACAACTGGATCATCTATGACCTCCTCTTCTATGTCGTGTGCGATTTTGTCTGTCACCGTGTAAGCCGGTGGTATAGCGTCCGTGACGGGGCACCATAGTCTCCGCTGGGTTTGATTCTGCCTCAGTACACTGCGAGGGCAATGTTCTGGTCTGAGTCAAAGGAACAGCATAGTAATCTGGCTGTGGCTGTGCATCTGTGCACTCCATGTCCGATTCAACTTCTAATGGACATGGCCTGTTAACTGTTTCACTGTCTAACCCAGGAACGGTATGTGTAAAGAGCTCCATTGAGTAACCCGTTGTGTCTCCTAATGCATCCTTCTCTCTTGTTCTGGGTGAAGAAGACAAGGAAGCGACTTGTCCCTGACCGGGAGCATCCACTGACGATGCACTGCTCTGACATTTGGCACTTTGCGAGGAGGAGGCGAAAGAGCTAGAGGCAGAGTCAGCAATGAAAGCCAATACTTGTTCCTGCTGCTCCGGCTTCAAAAGTGGTTTTCCTACTCCCAGAAGAGAGAGCGTTCGAGGCCTTGTGTAGCCAGACAACGAACCTGGCTCAACAACTCGAGACTTAGGTGCTGTACTGCTTTTACCACGACCACCTGATGCTCCACCACCACTACCATCATTACCAGCTGACAATGACCGCCCACGGCCACGACCTCTTCCACTAGACTTCCTCATTGCTTGCAAAACGTAACCAAAGTAACACTATTTGTTACTGTAAAACAAATTATAAGGTGAACTCAAACTTCTGTAGGATTTATATATACCTTTATAGATGCCTTACACTGAAAGGAAAATCAGGCCCAATGTTACACACTAGGTTTTCTGTGGCCCAATAATTTGAGACAGATGGCACACACAGGCCCAGCACTCAAGCAGAAATGCCAATCTTAATCTCCCACTATTTTTTTTTTTCTGGGAGAATTTACCCTAAAAAAAAAAAAAAATAGGCTCAGTATTACACAGTGTTTTCAGTGGCACACAATGAGAGAGAGATGCCACAGACAGCAATGGCACGGAGGCAGACTTGACAATATTTATCTCCCAATATTTTTATTTTTTTTTAAAAGGGAGAATGTACCCCCCCAAAAAAAATGGCCAACTATTACACAGTGTTTTCAGTGCCACACAATGAGAGAGAGATGCCACACACAGCAATGGCACGGAGGCAGACTTGACAATATTTATCTCCCACTAATTTTTTTTTTGGAAAAGGGAGAATTTAGAAAAAAAAAAAAAAAGGCCAAGTATTACACAGTGTTTTCGGTGCCACACAATGAGAGAGAGATGCCACACACATCAATGGCACGGAGGCAGACTTGCCAATATTTATCTCCCAATATTTTTATTTTTTTTTAAAAGGGAGAATGTACCCCCCCAAAAAAAATGGCCAACTATTACACAGTGTTTTCAGTGCCACACAATGAGAGAGAGATGCCACACACAGCAATGGCACGGAGGCAGACTTGACAATATTTATCTCCCACTAATTTTTTTTTTGGAAAAGGGAGAATTTAGAAAAAAAAAAAAAAAGGCCAAGTATTACACAGTGTTTTCGGTGCCACACAATGAGAGAGAGATGCCACACACAGCAATGGCACGGAGGCAGACTTGACAATATTTATCTCCCACTAGTTTTTTTTTTTGGAAAAAGGGAGAATTTAGAAAAAAAAAAAAAAGGCCAAGTATTACACAGTGTTTTCGGTGCCAAACAATGAGAGAGAGATGCCACACACAGCAATGTCACGGAGGCAGACTTGACAATATTTATCTCCCACTAATTTTTTTTTTGGGAAAAGGGAGAATTTATGAAAAAAAAAAAAAAAAGGCCAAGTATTACACAGTGTTTTCGGTGCCACACAATGAGAGAGAGATGCCACACACAGCAATGGCACAGAGGCAGACTTGCCAATATTTATCTCCCACTAATTTTTTTTTTGGGAAAAGGGAGAATTTATGAAAAAAAAAAAAGGCCAAGTATTACACAGTGTTTTCAGTGCCACACAATGAGAGAGAGATGCCACACACAGCAATGGCACGGAGGCAGACTTGACAATATTTATCTCCCACTAATTTTTTTTTTTGGAAAAGGGAGAATTTAGGGAAAAAAAAAAAGGCCAAGTATTACACAGTGTTTTCAGTGCCACACAATGAGAGAGAGATGCCACACACAGCAATGGCACGGAGGCAGACTTGCCAATATTTATCTCCCAATAATTTTTTTTTTTTTAAAAGGGAGAATGTACCCCCCCCAAAAAAAAATGACTAAGTATTACACAGTGTTTTCAGTGCCACACAATGAGAGAGAGATGCCACACACAGCAGTGGCACGGAGGCAGACTTGACAATATTTATCTCCCACTAATTTTTTTTTTTGGAAAAGGGAGAATTTAGGAAAAAAAAAAAAAGGCCAAGTATTACACAGTGTTTTCGGTGCCACATAATGAGAGAGAGATGCCACACACAGCAATGGCACGGAGGCAGACTTGCCAATATTTATCTCCCAATAATTTTTTTTTTTTTTTAAAAGGGAGAATGTACCCCCCCCAAAAAAAATGGCCAACTATTACACAGTGTTTTCAGTGCCACACAATGAGAGAGAGATGCCACACACAGCAATGGCACGGAGGCAGACTTGACAATATTTATCTCCCACTAATTTTTTTTTTTGGAAAAGGGAGAATTTAGAAAAAAAAAAAAAAAAAAAGGCCAAGTATTACACAGTGTTTTTGGTGCCACACAATGAGAGAAAGATGCCACACACAGCACTGGCACAGAGGCAGACTTGCCAATCTTTATCTCCCTGCAGTAATCTCAGGAAAGTATGGCAGGCAGCTATAAAAAGGACTGCTGCACACAAAAGTGTGGACAAACACACAAGATAGCTGTGCAGAAAGGAAGGAAAAACAGGATTTGTGCTTTGAAAAAAGCAGTTGGTTTACACAGCGGCGTACACACAAAGCAACACAGCTATCAGGGAGCCTTCTAGGGCAGCCCAATGAGCTACAGCGCTGAGGAAAAAAAAATGTAGCTTCCACTGTCCTGCAAACAAAAGGTGGTATTGGACAGTGGAAATCGCTACAGCACAAGCGGTTTGTGGCTTTATGTACCCTGCCTATCACTATCCCTGCTTCCGAAGAAGCTGCAGCAACCTCTCCCTACGCTCAGATCAGCAGCAGTAAGATGGCAGTCGGCGGGAACGCCCCTTTATAGCCCCTGTGACGCCGCAGAAAGCAAGCCAGTCACTGCAATGCCCTTCTCTAAGATGGTGGGGACTGAGATCTATGTCATCACGCTGCCCACACTCTGCGTCCACCTTCATTGGCTGAGAAATGGCGCTTTTAGCGTCATTGAAACGCGACTTTGGCGCGAAAGTCGTGTACCGCATGGCAGACCCCACACAGGGATCAGCTCGGTTTCATGAGACGCCGACTTTGCCAAAAGTCGGCGACTTATGAAAATGAACGATCCGTTTTGCTCAACCCTACTCATGACATTGGTTTCCATCTCATCCTCGTATCTCTACACTCCCACCTGGTTCCCAACCTACCTGGCTTGTTTCTTATTCTGCTTCCGTCTCTCCCTCTCGGCCGTCACGCACGCCCGTAGGACTCTGGCATCTATGTTCTTGTTGGGCACTGCTCTCATTCTCGGTTCAGGTCCCAGACATCTGCGCATTCCTCACTGACTGGGTCGAGTCCCGAACAACAGCGCTCTCCTCACCGGCAGGGTCGCGCCACTACTTACAGCATCGGTCCTGCTTCCCGACAGGTCCAAGTTCCATAGATCTTTTCTCCATAGACCTCAAGGACACAGCCCTCTCCTGGTTCTCCTCCTACCTCTCTGACCGCTCCTTCACTGTATCTTTTGCCGGCTCCTCTTCCTCTCCTCATCCCCTTACTATCGGGGTTCCGCAGGGCTCAGTCCTAGGCCCCTTCCTCCTCTCTCTATACACGGCTCCTATTGGACAAACAATCAGCAGTTTTGGGTTCCAGTATCATCTCTATGCGGATGACACCCAATTATACACTTCTTCCCCTGACATCACCCCTACCCTAATTCAAAATACCAAGGATTGTCTGTCTGTTGTCTCTAACATCATGTCCTCCCTCTATCTGAAAATAAATCTCTCCAAAACAGAATTTCTTGTGTTTCTCCCTTCTACTAACCTCACTCTACCCAACATCAAAATTACCCTGGAGGGTTCAACCATAACTCCGAAGCAGCATGCCTGCTGTCTTGGGGTCATATTCGACACCGAACTTTCCTTTACATCCCTTTATCCGATCACTCACTCGCTCTTGTCACCTGCATCTTAAAAACATCTCCAGAATCCGACCTTTTCTCACCTTTGAAACTGCTAAGACTCTTACTGTCGCTCTTCTTCATTCTCGTCTGGACTACTGCAACTCCTTTCTGATTGGTCTCCCTCTTACCAAACTTTCCCCTCTCCAATCCATCTTGAATGCAGCAGCCAGAGTCATATTTCTGTCTAGCTGCTTCACTGATGCCTCCATCTTGTGCCAGTCATTACACTGGCTACCCATTCGCTGCAGGGTCCAGTATAAACTCATCTCTCTCACACACAAAGCTCTCCACAGTTCTGCACCGCCTTATATCTCCTCTCTCATCTCTGTCTATCGCCCTACACGTGCCCTCCGTTCTACAAATGACCTAAGGCTAACATCCCCCGTAATCCGAACCTCGCACCTCCGTCTCCAAGACTTCTCTCGTGCTGCGCCAGCTCTCTGGAATGCACTTCCCCAGACGATCAGACTGATACCTAGCCCCGACCTATTCAAGCGCGCTGTGAAAAACCATCTCTTCAAACAAGCCTACCATATCAACTACTCAGTAAACTAACTTTGCCCTGTTCCCTCCTTCCAAATATTATTCTGAATCTGCACCCTACTATTCATCTGTCTCCACACCCTCCATGCACATGATAACTGCACTTGATACTTGACTATTGCACTTAACACACAGGCTGATGACCGGATCAAGCAGCTTTATATGAAAATCCCTATTTATTATAATTGCTAGACCTGAAATATCAAGCACTTTTCACCTATTGTATCCCCCCATGTCCTTGTAGATTGTAAGCTTGCGAGCAGGGACCTCACCCCTAATGTCACTGTTTAAATTGTCTTAACTTGTACTGAATATATTGTCTGTACATGTGCCCACTTAATTGTAAAGTGCTGCGGAATATGTTGGCGCTATATAAATAAAAAATTATTATTATTATCTTCCAGAACCGCCGTACCACCTAGTGGTCACTGCAGTATCGTGTCCTGCGCGATGTGACACATGCGTTCCAACAGTGCAAATAGAATCCACTTTATCTTTGTACTGTATACTGTATAGCCATGGCTCACAGCAATCAGGAAGTGTTCAAATTAATGTGCCTTGGAGATTACAGTCACACAGCTGAAGATTTGTGAACAGCTACCAAGGCCGACTTAGAGCAATTGCTGGCTCCACTGGACCTTGAGCCAGATAAGGACATGTGTAATAAACGGTGCAAAACTGCTGGCAGCTCTACGCTGGGGCAACCTCACACACATGCCTTGCATGGCTCATGTATACAACCTGGAGGTACAGCAATTTCTCCCCCACTCTCACGGCCTCGATACACTGCTGCTTCAGAAAGCATGGTCATTTTGTGCTCACTTCCACCGATTTCACTCCACTATTCATCAACTTGCACCTCTACAGAGGTCTTTCGGCCTATTGGTTAACCATTTGATTTGCAATGTTCTGACACAGTGGAATTCCACTCTGCACATGTTGCAGTGACTGTGGCAGCAGCGATGAGCCCTAGTGCAATATGTCCTTTTGCATAGGCTTGGCCAATGCAGGACAGATGTGGTGCAAATCAGGCTTGCAGAGTGGGCACAGATGAAGGACCTCTGCACCCTTCTGCACAGTTTTGACATGGCTACAAAGATGGTAAGTGCTAATGATGAGAAAAGCAAGGTGATGCAAAATCAACAGTCAGAAGATGAAGAGAATAATGATCCCCTCTCTTTTGTCTGTGGTTGGTGGGAGGTAACGAAGGAAGCAACATTGAGTGGTACTCCACCTCTAGCAGACAATGCACTTGCACCTCATGGAAGCGCTCAAAACATAAGCACTTTCTTGCTGCACTATCTTCAACATGATGCCCACATTCTTACAGCTAGAAATAGTGCTGATCGATTTGCCTTTAGTAGAAGTTGTGTCAGAGGCATATTATACTGTTTCTACTGTGTTGAAATTGATGCCACTTTAGTGGTGTGTGACAATATTTTTTTGAAATTTAGATAGTTCAAGTTAGGTCTCCATCTGGAGGTGTGCCTGTACTAGAAAGTTTGTCAGAGGCTTATTATACCGTTTATTTTCTGTGGAAATTGATACCACATTGGTGATGTGGTAACAATTTTTCAAATGTGGAGATTCCAAGTTGGGTTTCTATTTGATGAGTTGCCTATTGTGGTAAATGTGTCAAAGGCCTATTATAATATTTCTACTCTATGGAAATTGATGCCACTTTAGTGGTGTGTGACAATAATTTCATGAAATGTGTATACACCAAGTTGGAAATCCATCTAGTGGGTTGCCTATGTACTTGTAAGTAGGTTTCCCAGGCAGGCAGGCCAGCACTTACTTTCAGTGAACTTGCTACTTTCCTTACAGTTTTACACCTATATTACTGCTTGAAACTGATGTTAGGCCTCGGGATTCTTCCCCTGCATGGGATAGATCCAAGGCCTCATCTGTCTCTCCGGTCTTCAATTCAGGTTCGGCTGCTGCGGGTGCTGCTGAGCATAGATGTCAGATGCTCAGGCTTGTGCTCTTCGTTTGGTTATTGCCGGCTTTCCAGCCAAGCACTTAGTAACCAGTAATAGTCAGGTGCAGTCCAGCACTCTGGAGTCTAAGTCCAGAGATCACCGTACTGAGCATGTCCGTGAGGTGGCATCTTCTCATTGGTAGTCAGACGTCAACTGCTCTGGTCATGTGGCAGTGCCAAATTGGTCCAAAGGCAAGTTCCTGTCTGACTGGACATGAGCCTAGCGTATAAAAGGTTCTCAGAGGCACACATTGGTGTGCTAGTATCACTTTATGTACAGCTATGTGAGTGGAGTCTCTACCACTCTGTCTGCAAATGTTAAGTATCTGTCTAGTTTGAGACGGTGCATGTAGGCAGGCAGCTAGCATCAGTGGGGGTAATTAGCCGTTGGCTTAGCATCTGGTTCCTAAATGTGTGCAGTTAGCACAGTTTAGTTCCAGAGCAAGCACAACCCTAGTCAGGGTATTAAGCACAGAGCATCTGTTCTGTTTCTGTGTGCGAGTGACACAGCTCAGTTGCAGAGCAGCTTTTTCATTTCTGTGTGCAAGTTCTGTACACGTGCTTGTCCTGTGCCGTCTAACAGGACAAAGCACTTAGTACTCGCTAAGTAATCCATCATTATTAACTAGCTGCCGTTTTCCATCTCTGCACAGTGGACCCCGGGTTGCGATTGCGCTTTATCATTTATTTTATTTACCGCATTCCGCCAACCCTAATAACTGATGTTTGTGTCATCTGAGTATGGCTGGAAAAAAAATGGAGGTGTTGCATCAGGTATTAAGGCTCCCAGCTAAAAAGGCTTAGATTGCTCCCTTATAAAAGGTCCTACTGTAGGTCAATTGATCGGTTAACAATGTGCGTTACTTTCCTTACATTTTTCTACCAATAGTACTGCATGAAACTGTTGTTTGTACCATCTGAGTGAATGGAAGAAAATAAAATTGGTGGTGTTGGATGAGATATCAGGGCTCTCATCTAAGAAGCCTTACACCTTTCCCTTAATCACCAGGTCCTCATTGAAACTTTAATTCCAAGCTGTAAAGCTGGGCCAGACCCTGATACCTCATGCATGGCCCATGGTTAACTGCTTTTGTGTCAGTATAAAAGGTTCTAATTTGGCTTATTTGATCAGTCAACGATCTATGTTACATTACTCACATATGAAATTGATGTTTGTGCCATCTGAGTGTGGCTGGAATAAAAAACTATTGGAGGTATTGCATGAGGTATCATGGCTCCCACCTAAGGTTTACACTGCTCCACTTACCACCAGGTCCTCATTAATGCTTCAATTCCAAACTGTCACTGCTGGGTTAGACCCTGATACCTCATGTATGGTCCACGTCTGATTGCTTCTGTGGAATAATAAAAGGTTCTACTGTGGTCAATTGATCAGTCAACAACCTCTGCTACTTTCCTTTAATAATAGTACTGTATGAAACTATTGTTTGTGACATCTGAGTGTAGCTGAAATAAAATAAAATGAAGGTGTTGCATAAGGTATCAGGGCTCCCACATAAAAAGGCTTAAACCACTCCCTTAACCACCAGGTTCTCATTGATATTTCAAATCCAAGCTGTAAATGCTGGGTCAGACCCTGATACCTCATGCATGGCATATGATTGACTGCCTCTGTGTCATTATAAAAGGTTGTATTGTGAGTCAATTGTTCAGTCAACAACCTGTCTTACTTTCCTTACATTTTTCTACCAATAGTAGTTTGTGCCATCTGAGTATGGCTGCAAGAAAAAAAAATATTGGAGTTGTTGCATGAGGTATCAGGGCTCCCAGCTAAGGGGTTTAGAGAGCTCCCTTAACCACCAAGACCTCATTGAAACTTCAGTTAAAAAGTGTTAATGCTGGGCCATACTCTGATACATCATGCATGGCCCATTGCTGACTGCTTCTGTGCCATTATAAAAATGTTCTACTGTAGGTCAATTGATCAGTCAACAACCTGTGTTACTTTCCTTACATTTTTCTACCCATAGTACTGTATGAAGCTGGCTGTTGTTTGTGCCATCTGAGTGTGGCTGGAAGAAAAAAATGGAGGTGTTGAATGAGCTTTCAGTGTTCCCAGCTAAGAAAGCTTGCAATGCTCCCTTAACCACCAGGTACTCATTGAAACTTAAATTTCAAGCTGTAAATGCTGGGCTAAACCCTGATACCTCATGCATGGCCCATGACTGACTGCTTCTGTGCCATTATAAAAGATTCTACTGTGAGTCAATGTATCAGTCAACAACCTGTGTTACTTTCCTTACATTTTTTGTCAACAGCACTTTATGAAATTGATGTTTGTGCCATCTGATTGTGGCTGAAATAAAAGAAAAAAATTGGAGGTGTTGCATGACATATCAGGGCTCCAGCTAAGAAGACTTACATCACTCCCTTAACCACCAGGTTCTCATTTAAACATCAATTCCAAGCTGTAAATGCTGGGACAGACCCTGTTACCTTATGCATGGCCTATGAATGACTGCTTCTGTGCCATAATAAAAGGTTCTACTGTGGGTCAATTGATCAGTCAACAGCCTGTGTTACTTTCCTTACATTTTTCTACCAATAGCACTGTATGAAACTAATGTTTGTGCCACTTGAGTGTGGCTGGAAGAAAAAAATATTGGAATTGTTGCATGAGGTTTCAGTGTTCCCAGCTAAAAATCCTACAATGCTCCCTTTACCACCAGGTCCTCATTGAAAGTTCAATTTCAAGCTGTAAATGTTACACCAGAAACTGATACCTCATTAATGGTCCATGGCTGACTGCTGCTGTACCATTTGCAAACTTCTACTATTAGTCAGCTTATGCCACTTTTCATAGTGTCTACCCTTAATTGTAGCTGTTTGGGAAGCATTTTTGTCAGCCCTTAAGTTGTTGTGTATATGTTTGGCTTGGTCTATCACTGAATTTAATGGTGTTCGAGTACATTCGTCGAACATGTTTGGCGAACGTCTTAATGTTTGGTGTATTGAGTCCAATCTTGAGAGGTTCGCTCACTTCTAGTTGCCACTACTGAACCGCTAAAACTATTAATGCTGGAAAGCTCAAGCTGCTCACAACTGAGCAGTTTAACTCCTGCACTGCTAGTAGAAACCTGCTCCATCTAAAATAATGGAGAGGTGCTACTGATCAGTGCAGGAGTGTGAGAAATCAGATGTTGCGGTCTTCTGGCACCTTTTTGTCTCAGTAAACTGTGACAGTACCCCCCTTATAAGAAGGTCTTCCAGAATCTCTTGGCTGGTTCTACCAGGTTGTGCCACATGAAAGGAACAGATCAACCTGACTGCATGAATATCAGATGCTGGTACTCATATTCTGTCTTCAGGACAGTAACCCTTTCAGTGTACCAGATACTGAAGAGACCGCCAATGCAAACAAGACTCAATAATCTTGGTAATGTGAAATTTCAAATTTCCATCAATAATGGTCGGTGATGGAGGTGGTGATGGTTCAAATGACTCAACATATTTTTACAGTTGATACCTGTGAGACACATTATGAATCTATAAAGTAAATGGCAATACAAAGCAAAATGCTACAGGATTGAAGATGGTCACAATCTTAAAAGAACCAATGAACCTTGGACCAAGTTTCCATGAAGGAACCTTCAACTTAATGTTCATCGATGACAACCACACTGAAACATTGAACCACCAGCTCACAAGTCCAGACCCACCAAACATCTCTGATAATCAACAGTATTGAATTTGGACCCCATTTTATTCAAGTTAATAATAACCCCTGGCTACACAGAAGTAATAGATGACAAAAACTGTTCAGGCATTCTTGAAAAATGATTCCTTTTAAAAGAGCTAAACTGAGGATGAAAAATGGGGACTTACCAGTAGACTCATGACAATGGTTATTCACCATGAATTCAGCTAGAGGTAAGTAAGTAACCCAATCCTCTTGATTTTCAAACAAAAACACCTAAGATAAGTCTTGAGATTCTGGCTAATACATTCATTTTGTCCATTAGAATGTGGGTGAAAGGTTGAGGAAAGCAAGAGATGGATCACCAAAAGAGTGCAGAATGCTTTCCAATATTTGGAAACAAATTGCACTACCTGATCTGAAACAATATCAGTAAGAATTCCATGTGATTTTAAGATTTCATTAATGAAATCTTAATTAATCTTCATCTTCATTAAGATTTAATTAATGAAACTTTGTGCCAAGGTCTTGGCGGATAGAGCAATGAAATGAAACATATTGCTGAACCTGTCCAGCACCACCAAAATAACTGTATTACCTTCAGATAAGGGTAGATCAGTGAGGAAATCCACTGATAAATAAGTACACAGTCAATTGTAAACCACCAGTGGCTGGAAAAAAACAAGATGAGCATGATGGCTCTTAGAATGCGCAAACACACTAAAGGCAGCTTCATGCTCCAGAAAGCCCTGATTCATCCCAGTCCGCCAAAAACGCAGAGTAAGGAAATCTTTGGTTTCTTTGCTACCAGTGGCTCAAAGGTTTAGAGTCAAAGGCTAGGCCTGGACTAACCTAGCATTTATCAAATTAATATAAAAGCAACTGGATCCGCGCTACAGTGATAGTGAAACATGTAGGAATATACACTGAGTATATAACAAAATAACTTCAAAGTACTCTGCTCAAATCATGCGCAATGTAACAGTGTAATACGGATAAATGTTGTACTCCCCAGCACAGCACAGAACCACAGCAAACCGACCTCCGCTGATCCAGACCATGGACCTAAAACCAGGGATGTAAGTATGCCTAGAAAGCCAGTGACAGTATGTAGATTGTGGACTCACCGTGATGCCAATGTAGCTCGGTGTGCAGTGATGGATGTGGTCCGGTCCAGATGGTGGGATCCGTCGGGTGGGCGTGCAGGCAGACAAACGGGCAAGCAGAGGAGAACAACCGCAGAGCAGCATGCAGAACAGAAGCTGCGTAGAGCCAGGGACAGCTCCGGCTGGTAGCGTCCCTGGATACGAGCGGGAAAGGACAGAGGGAGGAGCTTGCTGGCACAGGGCTCAGCGTGTGACGTCACGGAGCTTGTGGATCGTACGGGGTAACACAGAGACCAAAAGACCGATGCGTTTCGAAGGAGGGACGTCCTTCTTCATCAGGGTTACCGATCACTGGAGGTGCCCCGATATTTAACCTCCCAGGTTGTCACTCAAAGTACACGGCCTGCACGTCTAGCTCGCTGCTGGGATGGTTGCTCATGATAATGCCAGACGTCCTGGCGATATAAGATATAGCCAGAAATGATGGAGAGTGTGACCCATAAACAACCATGTATTGAATAAAGTGATATATGTCATAAAAGTACAAGAAACGTACAGGCTGTATCAAGAAAACCTCTCTGTGCTTGGCTTCTCGGTCAGATTGGTGGGACAGAACTGCCAAAGTAGAAGTGAGTAAAATAGATAAAAACTAACCTTTAATATATAATTGATTAAAATTAATAAACACAGTGGGTAAACAACGAATAAAAAGCAGATAAAAAAAGGAGGGGGGTACAGGTCACTTCCATGCCAATCCTTGATTAAAAAATAGGTAAAACCAATTGGAGACTAAGATAGTAAGACGGGGTAATAGCGGACTACCCAAATGCAACATGGCCCCATACGGGGAATGGGAAAAGAAGGGGAGGGGGGGAAGGGAAAGCTTAAAAAGCAAATATTTCGAGCCCATGATTAAGGCCTTTGGGGGCAAGACTGTTCAGGGAAAAAATCCATTGGGATTCGGCCCTGGACATGGCCTTTATTAAGTTGCCCCCTCTTAGATTTGGTTTTATATTTTGAATTCCCAAAAATACGATGCCCCTAGTAGATTTACCATGTCTTTCACTGAAATGCCGAGAAAGTGGGTGGCCCATGAAACCTTTTTGGATATTAGTAAAATGTTCCTTAACCTGGACCATCAGGGGCCTCTTGGTGCGACCAACATAGAGTTTTCTACATGGGCACTCAATGGCGTATATAACCTTCGGGGTAGAGCACGTAATGTTGTCCCTGATGTTGTATTCATTCCTGTCATCAGAGTCAGTAAAAGTAGAGCGGCATGTTTTCTGAAAGGATGTGTGCCGGAACCCATAACAAAATCCGCAAGGTGCGAACCCTGCCTTACTACTAGCAGGAATATCCGCTATTTGTTTGAACTTGGACGCTTGTTTTGTGGTGGGGGCTATAATGCTGCCCAGAGATTTTGCCTTCTTGAATACAAATCTTGGAGCAGATGGCAAAAGTTCCCCTATAATTTTGTCCCCTTGAAGCACAGACCAGTGCTTGTGGATGATGGACCTAAATTTGGTATGCCCCGCGTGGAATTGGGTAATGAATGGTAACTGGCGAATTTGGTCCTGAATATTCATTGGCTGATTGGTGGGTTTCACTCTGTGTAACAGAGCATCCCTGGGTATCTCCATAATGTGCTTCTTAGCTTGTTCCAACAGTACCCTGGGATAACCCTTGTCTAGAAATTGTTGGGTAAGAAAGGCAGAGTCCTTATTGTAGTCCTCCAAAGTGGTGCAATTCCATCTGATTCTTGTGTACTGGCCCTTGGGAATGTTTGTGAGCCAGACTGGTAGATGGCAACTAGTCATACCAATAAAAGTATTGGAGTCCACCTCCTTACGATGACACTTGGTGAATATCTGGTTGCTCTCTACGTAAATGCTGAGGTCCAGGAAATTAATGCTTGTCATGCTGATTGTGGGTGTAAACTCCAGTCCAAAGGTATTGTTGTTTAGACTAGATATGAAAGATTCCAGCTCGAACTTGGGGCCATTCCACCCACTATCTTCGGGTGGAGCAGGTGTAGATTCTGGAAATGCGCAAGACGATAAACCCCAACGCACCTCCCAGCAGGCCACCCATCGAGTCACATCCACACAAATTACCGCGATGAGGAAGGTGCTCACTCTTAGGATCTGAGGTGCCTTTCACCTGGACACAGTTCCCCGGTCCTCCGTTCGGACACCGTTCTCATGTGGTATTTCTGAATTCAGTGGTTTTCATGCCCGGCTTCATATATCAGCAAAGGGACATTTAATCTCTTGAAAAAGGCTTTTTTAGCCGAAACGTTGAGAATGAAACTGTATATGTCCTAAACAAGATGTATTGAAGAAGCATTTGCGTTTACTTTTTGGAAACCTTACAATCTGAATAAATGGGAAAACCCTATTACCTGACTTGACCATGTCGAAAATAAATTTTTGAAAATTTTCAATTGTAGTGTGCCGGAGTTTTTCTTATATATTATCCACACAAATTAGACCTATGGAGAAAAAATCTGGGGGTCCAACCGCAACATCTATTGGAAGTATGTGCGGCAATCCATCCTTTGGACCCAACAGAAATACCATCCTCAGGAATGGACACAGGTCCACCCTACCCAATAAAAACAAGGGTGCCAGTGTAACACTAAAACATTCAGCTAAGTCCAAGGTCCGCCCACCGGTGAACCAGGATTTTTTCCGGGTAAGGTCCACAAAACTAAGAGGGGCAGGAGGGGGAGGAAACTCACCAAAACTAAAATAAATCCATTGATCAAGAACCCGCAAAAAATATTCAATTTAAGTTCACACAAGCTAGCTAATAATGAGATATCCCTTTTACAAAAGGGGCTGAAATATGCACCCACCTCCATGGGGAAACCATTTTTTCTTTATATAAGTATGAAGAAATATTTGAGGAATTTAGCATTGAAAAAATTTTTCCTCAAAAAGGACAAATTATCCACAGGAAACATCAACCTTAATCCCGATACCTATATCCATACCACATTGGCTAATCCCTCTTCCTTTAACCCTATACATGAACAATCGGAGGCATTTCTAACCTTTGACAAATTAGTCACGAACGATATTAGGAAACTGAAAAGAGGGAAGTCCAGATTCATTCCCTGCAATTTAACTAATGCTGAGAAAAAAGCAATCAAAGATATACAGAATAATAATAACATCATCATTCGCCCTGCGGATAAGGGAGGGGGCATTGTCATTCTGGATCAAGTCATGTATCATGAAGAATCAGTTCAATTGCTCAGTGACACTACCACCTATAGAAAACTGAGAAGTGACCCCACACCTCAGTTTATTTATAAACTGAAATCTCTGTGCCTCAAAGGCCAATCCCTGGGTATACTGAATAAAAAGGAATTTGGTTTTGTATTCAATAAAGATCCAAGTCTAGCCATCTTCTACCATATCCCCAAGATACATAAAAGTGAGACATGTCCTCCAGGCAGGCCTATTATCTCGGGGATCAACAGCCTGACAGCAAATCTGTCCCGGTATGTGGACATGCACCTTCAGAAGTGCATGCAACTCATACCAGCCTACCTCAAGGATACGGGTCACATTCTTCGAATCCTGGAGAAAGTCAAATGGGAACCCAATTACTTTCTAGGCACCCTGGACATAAAATCACTATACACAGTGATCGACCAAAAAATGGGTTGCCAAATTGCAGGGCAGTATCTTCAAACCCTGGGAATATATCCAAACACCCAGGTCACCTTCAATGAAGAGTGCATTCGATTAATTCTACAGCATAATTATTTTTGGTATGAAGGTGACTTTTTCCTGCAGACCTGTGGCACTGCCATGGGCACACGGTTTGCCCCCTCCTATGCCAACTTGTTCGTGGCCAAGTGGGAGGAGTCCTGCATTTTTCCATCTGGCAACCTTCGTGCGGGTCTGGTCCTTTGGCGTCGCTTCATTGACGACGTGCTTTTTGTCTGGAATGGCACCAAGGTCGAGCTGGACTCTTTCATATCTAGTCTAAACAACAATACCTTTGGACTGGAGCTTACACCCACAATCAGCATGACAAGCATTAATTTCCTGGACCTCAGCATTTACGTAGAGAGCAACCAGATATTCACCAAGTGTCATCGTAAGGAGGTGGACTCCAATACTTTTATTGGTATGACTAGTTGCCATCTACCAGTCTGGCTCACAAACATTCCCAAGGGCCAGTACACAAGAATCAGACAGAATTGCACCACTTTGGAGGACTACAATAAGGACTCTGCCTTTCTTACCCAACAATTTCTAGACAAGGGTTATCCCAGGGTACTGTTGGAACAAGCTAAGAAGGACATTATGGAGATACCCAGGGATGCTCTGTTACACAGAGTGAAACCCACCAATCAGCCAATGAATATCCAGGACCAAATCCGTCAGTTACCATTCATTACCCAATTCCACGCGGGGCATACCAAATTTAGGTCCATCATCCACAAGCACTGGTCTGTGCTTCAAGGGGACAAAATTATAGGGGAACTTTTGCCATCTGCTCCAAGATTTGTATTCAAGAAGGCAAAATCTCTGGGCAGCATTATAGCCCCCACCACAAAACAAGCATCCAAGTTCAAACAAATAGCGGATGTTCCTGCTAGTAGTAAGGCAGGGTTCGCACCTTGCGGATTTTGTTATGGGTGCCGGCACACATCCTTTCAGAAAACATGCCGCTCTACTTTTACTGACTCTGATGACAGGAATGAATACAACATCAGGGACAACATTACGTGCTCTACCCCGAAGGTTATATACGCCATTGAGTGCCCATGTAGAAAACTCTATGTTGGCCGCACCAAGAGGCCCCTGATGGTCCGGGTTAAGGAACATTTTACTAATATCCAAAAAGGTTTCATGGGCCACCCACTTTCTCGGCATTTCAGTGAAAGACATGGTAAATCTACTAGGGGCATCGTATTTTGGGGAATTCAAAAGATAAAACCAAATCTAAGAGGGGGCAACTTAATAAAGGCCATGTCCAGGGCCGAATCCCAATGGATTTTTTCCCTGCACAGTCTTGCCCCCAAAGGCCTTAATCATGGGCTTGAAATATTTGCTTTTTAAGCTTTCCCTTCCCCCCCCCTCCCCTTCTTTTCCCATTCCCCGTATGGGGCCATGTTGCATTTGGGTAGTCCGCTATTACCCCGTCTTACTATCTTAGTCTCCAATTGGTTTTACCTATTTTTTAATCAAGGATTGGCATGGACGTGACCTGTCCCCCCCCTCCTTTTTTTATCTGCTTTTTATTCGTTGTTTACCCACTGTGTTTATTAATTTTAATCAATTATATATTAAAGGTTAGTTTTTATCTATTTTACTCACTTCTACTTTGGCAATTCTGTCCCACCAATCTGACCGAGAAGCCAAGCACAGAGAGGTTTTCTTGATACAGCCTGTACGTTTCTTGTACTTTTATGACATATATCACTTTATTCAATACATGGTTGTTTATGGGTCACACTCTCCATCATTTCTGGCTATATCTTATATCACCAGGACGTCTGGCATTATCATGAGCAACCATCCCAGCAGTGAGCTAGACGTGCAGGCCGTGTACTTTGAGTGACAACCTGGGAGGTTAAATATCGGGGCACCTCCAGTGATCGGTAACCCTGATGAAGAAGGACGTCCCTCCTTCGAAACGCATCGGTCTTTTGGTCTCTGTGTTACCCCGTACGATCCACAAGCTCCGTGACGTCACACGCTGAGCCCTGTGCCAGCAAGCTCCTCCCTCTGTCCTTTCCCGCTCGTATCCAGGGATGCTACCAGCCGGAGCTGTCCCTGGCTCTACGCAGCTTCTGTTCTGCATGCTGCTCTGCGGTTGTTCTCCTCTGCTTGCCCGTTTGTCTGCCTGCACGCCCACCCGACGGATCCCACCATCTGGACCGGACCACATCCATCACTCCACACCGAGCTACATTGGCATCATGGTGAGTCCGCAATCTACATACTGTCACTGGCTTTCTAGGCATACTTACATCCCTGGTTTTAGGTCAAGGTCTGGATCAGCGGAGGTCGGTTTGCTGTGGTTCTGTGCTGTGCTGGGGAGTACAACATTTATCCGTATTACACTGTCACATTGCGCATGATTTGAGCAGAGTACTTTGAAGTTATTTTGTTATTTTGTTATACACTCAGTGTATAGTCCTACATGTTTCACTATCACTGTAGCGTGGATCCAGTTGCTTTTATATTCATTGTTTCTTCTATTTGACAGTAGCAGCTCCTACCTGTCCTGTTTCCTGCGGCTTAGTGATTCTGGTGAGATAGCGCTGGTGTATTCTTTTATATCATTTATCAAATTAAACCCTGTCCCACTTTCCAGAAATGCAGGCATGAATACCTTATATTTGCCAAGATGGATCTTGGTTGGTAGAAAAAATTGTGACCTACCTACGAAGGAAATAAGTACATTCGGGTTGCATTCCAGGCTCCCTAGTTTTCCGGTGGCTGTTTACTATGTGATATGGAAGGATAAATACCCACAAAATTACCCATTCCACCACAGAAGAAACATACTCCCCTTTATGTCGAAATACAGTTGATCCAACAATATGTGTCAGCCTATCCAACTGCATGAGCTCCTTGGTTGACTCAGGCTCTGTTTCCTTTGACCCCAGGCCATCTGCAAATTGAAGTATTTCCTTATGTCTCTGATGAAGATAGTGGTCCATATGGATGACCAGAGGCATGGCTGCCTCAAGACTGAACAGCTGAGACCATCAACTCTGGAAAGCTCTAGCAGCTCTCCACTGAACAATTTAACCTCTGCACTGTTAGCAGAAACCTGCACCATTTAATATGATGTTGAGGTGCTTCTTATTAATGCTGGAGTGTGGGAAATCAGATGCTATGGTCTTCTGGAACCTCTCTGTTGTGGTAAACCCATAACAGATTACCTATCCTGATGATGGGTCATTAATGAAAAAGTAGTGGTCAACTTCTTTAAGAAATGCTACCAGAGATTTTTGAGCTACTAAGTGGTAACAATATTCTATCCATACATTGGTTGGGTAATTTGCAACTAAACTCTAAAACAGACCTGTCTCGAGGTGTATAAAAACTTTATGACTACATGACATTAACAGTTATGGTTACTTATAACTGGATATAATTAGATAAAACTAACTTATTTATACAGATTACATATACAGAGGAGCACAGTCAAGAAACAAGACTCCAAAGCAAGTCTTAGACCACACATCTAACAGATTAGGCCTTGCTAATGTGTCTCTAAATTGGTCTTTCATATATGAATCATTATAAAGATCAACAGAAAAAAATTCTTAATCGAAGGGATTACTAGTTAGATATCACCTCTCTGAAACAGACAGCATGCTCCCTTCCAAATTTGCAAAATCTTATGAGTTGTCATCAAATAAATTACTCTACCTTACAATACTCAGTTATTTCTGGTATTTACTATCCATAAACTGTGCTCACAGAAAAAATGGTTAAGATATAAATATGTTACTAAAGGTGGGTCTTACCCTCTTAATAACCCGTACCTTCTAAAGGAGGTTTTCACCCTAGGGTCATGATGGTGTCGCCCCCACTCGACTCTCCCTGGTAATCCATTACCTGACAAATAACAAGATAAAATCAAAGTATAGACTTTGATCAGATTGTTTAGGGGTAACTGTCATATGTCTCAGATACCATTCCTTCATGTATTATAGAAAGTTCATCCAAATCTGTACATCTCACCATTACTGGTTTTTCTAGAACTAGAATCACAGGAAGTGTGAAGGAGGCCAAACTGTACATTGTTTATTATTTCCTCCTACCTAAGGGTGTATTGCCAGTCATCCTCCCAGCAAACACAGGCGACACTAAATTACCATTTGCACATTCCTTGTTTTTATGTATTAAAGGTTGAACTTAATGTACCTAGGTCTTTTTTCAACCTATGTAAATATGTAGCTATGTAATTAACATCACAGTTATTGTAATGGGCAATTATGATATTACATCTAGCGATGTCAGTGTCTCATGATTTTCAATGCATTTAGTACACTCTTTGGAGACTAATTTGGTTATCCATTTGCAAAATCTGTATATGCTTAGAGGTTTTTTTTTACTGGCATTAACACTTTACATTGCATTTCACTTTAAATAGGAAAACTGTTATAATTGTTCATTGTTTCTTTTTTCCTCCTATCTGGGGTGTATTGCCAGTCATCCTCTCAGCAATCACAGGTGACACTAACTTAAAATTTGGAAATTGTGCATATTCCCTTTTTCTTATATATTATCACAGTTATTGTAATCGTCATCACTTTAACCTGTTATTTGTTACCATAATCCTGTGATGTGGGATTTCCATTTCAATTTCATTGGTACTTGTCTTAGATGTAATCAGCCACCTTTTTTTTCATACAGTATGTGATGTTAATATGTGGTCTGCTCATAGTGTAGTGGTACTTATCCCTTTTTTACTGGCATACTTTGCAAAGTGGTCTTGTTATAGCAGATTTTTTTTCAATAACATGATGGTGGTTATTTTCAGACACTATGTTGTGACAATGTAAGGTTATGGTGTGGCAGTACTTATCTCCTTTATGTGGTTTATTATTGGTATAATAGATTTGGTGTAACGGGCTTGTTCAGGAACAATATGGTGATTTTAGTTATTTGGTAATTGTATGACTATTTATTGGTGTGTTCTCTATGACATTTATTTACTACATCTCTATTTTTTTTAATAAGGGGGATCAAACACTTTACAGGATTTAGAAAGCAACAGGTGCTCATACATCTGACTAACATTCTGGTGAGTACCCAAGTCCAAAATTTGCACCATAGCCCATAGGATTGTAGTAACTGCATTACAATAAGTTATTTTAGGGGGTTCCTATATTTTTTTGCAGAAATCACTATTCTTGTCAAAATCTTTACAGAATATGAAAATGCTCATGTGAACACATCTGGACTTCATTTAATTGAACTAAACAAAACTTGAATTACCTTTGGGTTCCAATGTAAAATGTTCCCATATTGTGGATTTCTAATAGTGACAACAAATACTAAATCACACTGGCGCTCTCCACTCGGTGGGTCGGCTGTCACCAGAGAGGGATTCCTACAAAAAGAAATTCAATGTTAACTTCCTATATTATGGTCTGGGGTCTCTATAGTTCCCAGAGCATAATAAACATAATGTCACAATTCCACCCCTCAGTGCATCTGGGATACAGTTACTGATGGCTCAGCCGTCCAAACTGGCACAGGGGCATGCTGAAGCTGTCGGTGTTTTGATTGACAGTTCAGTCTTCACTTTGATGCATGGACTTAAGAGGTGCTTGGCTATCACCAGGTGTTTATTGTCTCTTGTGATTGCCTTACTATTTAGCTGGTCTATTAATCCTAGACCTCTGCCAGACATAGCACCAGCTAAGTGTAGTTGGTTTTCTCTGTGCCTATTGTTTTTCTTGATGATCTTTCATTACCTGACCTTGGACCTTGTTCTGACTCTCTGTCTGTTTACCCCCTTTGTTCTGATGTGCTATCCTCCTGGCATTTTTGTTGTTAATTCTTTATTTTTGGAAGGAAAAATGCAGGGAAAGAGTAAACATGCCAAACATTGCAAACCTCATATAAACAGTTAGCATTAAATTGACATGAAGGATGAGGAGGAGGGAGGAAGGAAAAGAAGGTAGGGGAGTGATTAGGAGAATGGTAGGGGTTAAGCTGAGAAGGAAAACAGGGGAAATAGGGAGGAGAGGTGAGGGAATGGGAACCAAACAGAACAAGCATTGGTATAAGTGCAAATATCAAAACTTCAAAGAGTAAATTATACGGAGAATTTGTGAGTTATATGAGAGGGACGAGAACATGCACCAAAACTTTATAAAGCCTTATCTTCCTGAAGTTTTTTCCAGGGTGCCCAGATTTTTATGTATAAGTCATGGTTATATATTTCCCAGCTTGAAAGTTCCTCAAGGCGGGAAATTTGGCTTACTTTGGAGGACCAGTCTAGCAGAGTATGAGGGGACTCATCTTTCCAATGCATAGTGATTAAATGTTTTGCAGCGCTGACCATGAGTGGAATAAGACTATGTTTCTTTAGTTTAAAATTTTTTGACGGGCGTGAGAGAAGGGCTTCAGAAGCCTGAAGATTTATCTTAATCACCTGTAATTTTTTAAGAATGAGATTAATGTCATCCCAGTATTTCCTTATTTTTGGGCAATCCCAAAACATGTGAGCATGATGACCTAATGAATTATGACATCGCCAACAAACATCAAAGTCAGAAAGCCCTAATTGATTGGTTTTGCTTGGGTCAGATGTCATCTTGTTAATATTTTGTAAGAGTTTTCTTGGAGCAGAATGCATCTGGAGAAGCCACGTGCATAAGTTAATATTTTAGAAATGTGATCCTCTGAGAAAGTAACATTGATTTCTGATTCCCAAGAGCATATAAAAGAGGGTTTGAGTTTCAAGGGGGAGGCAATAAGACGGGAGTATAGACGAGATATATTTTTTAGTCTCGGAAGTGGAAATCTAGTCAAAATGTCTAGCCAAGACCAAGTAGACCTGGCCGGGTGTTGCTGCCTGAATTGTAGAAGAGTTCGTCTGACATGTTGTATTTGGAGGAAATTCTTTGGTTGAGCCAATGCATTTATAGGCCAAACCCCATATTTAAATTTGTTTCCATTTTAGAAACTATTCAAAGTTGCTTTGGGTAGATTAGACCAAAGATTATATGGGTCACAAAATCTAGGGTCAGCCAAGAATGGTATAGTGCAAATAGGTGCCAATGTAGAAGGAAAGGATTCTGGTGGGAGATCGTTAATTAATAGACATTTAATTAGTAGGGTAGTCAAAGTCACTTCATCGAGTCTAAGGGCGACAGGTGGCCTTGCCCTGGACCAAAGGAAAGATACTCCGCCAGGACCCAATAAAGCCAAATCAACACTATCCTCATCTCCCCTCTCGTAACTAGACACAATCTTCAGCCACCTGCTTAAATGTATAGCCTTGTAATAAAGTAGTGGATCAGGAACCCCCAATCCATCCTCCTGGCATTTTGACCTAGAATTGTTACCTGACTAAGCCTTTGTCTCTTCCCTTTGTTTATGACGTACCATCCTGACTTTTGACCACGGACTTCTGGATTATTTTGACTCATGGCTTGTCTGTGAGATGTGACTCAGTTTCATATATAATATGAAAAAAAAAATTGTCTCATCTAACTGCTTACCTGTTCGGGCCCTTTGCTATTCATTCCCATCCGGTTTTCTCTCCACCTTCAGATCCCTTGCCAGTCAAGGTAGAATCTTAATGTCTACTGCACTGTGCAGATACTTCCAGGTGTCATGGTGTCCTGGATAGTTTTGCTCACATGTGCATAGAAGGATCGGTGTTTGATGTCTTTACAGAGTTCATGACCTCCCATTTATGTGTATAGAAATGTGACAGGCTCCCTGACATCCAGAAGTCCTGCAACACTGTCGGAGACACAAAGATTCCAGCATGAGCAGTGGGGGATCTGAAGATGTAGGGAGGAATGGAGGGAGTTGAGTAGCAAAAGGGTAATAGAGATCAACAGTGTGGTAAGTTTAACAATTTTTTTAACCTTTCGATGGCTCAATATGATTCAGAAAAATGGTGACCGCTGGCTTGCTTCCAGGGGCGGATTATAATAGGGTCAATCTGGGTGGTAGCCCAGGGCCCAGTGGAGTGGGGGGGGCCTGGGCTACCGCTCAGATTGCCTGCCGCCATCAGTTCACACCCGCAAGTAAATAGTTAACAACAGCCGCAGCCAATTGGAGGCTGGCAGCTGAAGTCGGCCGCAGGCGCAGCGCACACATGTCGCCAGCGTCTGAAGTCATTGTCAGTCGCCGGGGAGTGCGCACTGCTGGAGGGATCTTCGCCGCTGGAAGGATCTTCATCGCTGGAGCGATCTTAGCCACTGGGGCGCAGGTCAGGTGAGGAGAACTCGTTTTTTTTTCTTTTTTGCAAATGGCCAGAATGCTGGACACTATCTGGGGGCAATATGCTGGAGTCTGACACACTGGGGCAGATTGCTGGACACACTGGGGGCAATGCTGGAGAGGAGACACTGGGGAAGATTGCTGGACACACTGAGGGCAATATGCTGGACACACTGGGGCAGATTGCTGGACACACTGGGGGCAATATGCTGGACACACTGGGGCAGATTGCTGGACACACTGGGGGGAATATGCTGGACACACTGGGGCAGATTGCTGGGCACACTGGGGGCAATATGCTGGACACACTGGGGCAGATTGCTGGACACACTGGGGGCAATATGCTGGACATACTGGGGCAGATTGCTGGACACACATTGTTAGGGTTGGCGGAACGCACCAAATATATTTTTTAGATTGGATTGGTGCGTTTGCAACCCGGGATCCACCGTGCAGGAAAGAACCTGCTGCTACGTAATTGGCAGCACTATATGGTGGTATGAACCAGCTCTGTTAGCTTCACAGAGCGGCCGAGAAAGCAAAGCTCTGTGCCCTGTTAGACTTTCACAGAGGCACAGGCTAACTACCCAAATGAGAGCAGTCAGTGGTCATGCATGCACACAAAACTCCTCGCCGGAGGTGCCAGTGTTCTAGGGGCTTATTTCAGCCAGGTCCCTGAATACACACAAACACATGACCACACTGGCGCAAAGCACATAACTTAGGAAGATACTAGCGCATGGCCGTGCGGCCATGCGAGCCTTAAATAGTTGCAGCACGTACAGGACCTTCCTAGAAGGACCAATGAGAGGCTGCTACAGAACCTGCGCACCTACAGGACCTTCCTAGAAGGACCAATAGATTTGGCTGCAGTACCTGAGCATGTGACCCTTGATCTCCACTGAGAGATCTTACCCTGGGCATGCTCAGTGTGTGCAAAGCAGGACTTAGTCCCAGTAAAGCCTGCTCGCCGCAGATCAGTGCAGGGTACAAAGGCAGAGCCTGGAGAGGCAGCAGTAAACCTTTGCACAGTGTCAGTCATAGTGAGAAGCTGGGACCGACGTCTCCGCTGAGCAGGCTTCACTGCAGAGACCGCAGCAGACACGGATCGAGATTCCCCCTGTGCAGCAGAGGAAACTCGACTCCTAACACACTGAGGGCAATATTGAACACACTGGGGGCAATATTGGACACACTGGGGGCAATATGCTGGAGACACTGGGGCAGATTGCTGGACACACTGGGGGGAATATGCTGGACACACTGGGGGCAATATGCTGGACACACTGGGGCAGATTGCTGGACACACTGGGGGCAATATGCTGGACATACTGGGGCAGATTGCTGGACACACTGGGGGCAATTTGCTGGACATACTGGGGCAGATTGCTGGACACACTGGGGGCAATATTGGAGACACTGGGGCAGAATGCTGGACACACTGGGGCAGATTGCTGGACACACTGGGGGCAATATGCTGGAGAAACTGCGGCAGATTGCTGGACACACTGGGGCAGATTGCTGGATACACTGGGGCAGATTGCTGGACACACTGGGGCAGATTGCTGGATACACTGGGGCAGATTGTTGGACACACTGGGGCAGATTGCTGGACACACTGGGGGCAATATGCTGGACATACTGGGGCAGATTGCTGGACACACTGGGGGCAATTTGCTGGACATACTGGGTGTTAGGGCTAGCGGAACGCACCAAATAATAAGAAAGATAGAGTAAGGTGCGTTCACAGCCCGGGGTCCACTGTGCAGAGATGGAACCTGCTGCCAAGTAATGATGGACTATATGGCGGTACAATGTGGATACACACACGGGTTAACTTCACCCTGTGTGAAGGAAGTGAACCCTGTTGCGTCACAGGGCCACGGTACCGCACCAAGAGCGCAAACAAGGAGTCTCAGAACTCAATCCCAAGACACCGGATTTGAGTTCATATAGACCTCTTGCGCTCGACACCGCAACTGGGGTGTCAGAGTGAAAGAAATAATAATAAAGATGCACGAGAGTGCGTGCGGTGCTGCACTGGCGGATGCCACTAACCACCCAGGCTTGGGTCAGGAAAGCGCTGTGAAAGCGCACGCCACCGCACTGGCGGTCACAGCAATTAGATGCTGTTTTGTGTGTTACGTGCTGATGGCTAAGTCGGGCGCTAGATAGCAATCATCCACCTTACGCGAGCAGTCATACACAAGGGAGGGGATAATTAATGAATGGTTTTCACACATCAACACACACATGTTTACAAGTTTACACTAGCGCATGGCCGTGCGGTCATGCGAAAATTTTATAGCTGCAGCATGTACAGGACCTTCCCAGAAGGACCAATGGGGGGCTGCCACAGAAGTTGAGCACCTTCAGGACCTTCCTGGAGGACCAATGGGATCTGCTGCAGTATCTGAGCATGTGACCCTCGATCTCCAATGGGAGATCTTGCCCTGGGCAAGCTCAGAAGGGGAAAAGCAGGACTTAGTCCCAAAAGCGTCTGCCTGCCGCTGCCCAGCACTGGCTTCAATGGCAGAAGCTGGAAAAGCAGCAGCAACCCTATGCACAGAGTGAGACTGAGCAAGACGCTGGGACCGATGTCTCCGCTGAGCAGACTCCACTGTGGCTGGACATGAATGGGAGACCGCAGCAGACATGGTTCGAGATTCCCCCTGTGCAGCAGCGGGAACTCGACTCCTAACATTACTCCCCCCTAGGGCCTCCCCCTCCTTGGGCCTTGCTACGCTCAAAGGCTGCAATGAGCAGCAAAGCCCGAATGTGCTCTACAGGTTCCCAGGTCCTGTCCTCAGGGCCGTGGCCCTTCCAGTCCACCAGATAGTATTTTTTGCCACGTACTACCTTGCACCCCACGATAGCATTCACCTCGTACTCATCCGTGGATGAACCCGATGTCCCGGCAGATGACTCAGAAAACCGGAACATATAGACAGGCTTTAAGAGGGAAACGTGGAAGGTGTCGGTGATACCAAGGCGCGGAGGAATAGCCAAATGGTAGATTACAGGGTTAACCTGTTCCAGAACCTTTAAAGGACCAATATAGCGAGGCGCAAACTTACTGGACTCAACTCGCAGCCTGATGTTACGGGCAGAGAGCCACACTAAGTCGCCAGGCGCGAAGGTCGGAGCGGGGCGCCAATGAGCATCTGCAGAAACCCTCATTCTCTCCTTGGAAGCCCAAATGGCATCCTGTGTGCGGTCCCAAATGTCATGTGCATCCACTGCCCAGTCTGCCACCCTGGAATCAGTGGATGACATGGGCATGGGCACAGGGACACGCGGATGCTGGCCATAATTAAGAAGAAAAGGAGTCTGCCCAGTGGAATCGGCCACGGCGTTGTTCAGAGCAAATTCTGCCCAAGGTAGCAAAGATGCCCAGTCATCCTGCCTAGCAGAGACAAAATGTCGCAAATATGTCACCACAGTCTGGTTGGCCCTCTCTACCAACCCATTCGTCTCGGGATGATATGCAGAGGAGAGATTTAGTTCTATGCTGAGTAAATGACAGAGCTCTCTCCAAAACCGAAACGCGAACTGGGGACCCCGGTCACTGACAATTTTATCAGGCATGCCATGTAAACGGAAAATATGTTTAATTAACAATGCCGCCAAGGCCTGTGCAGAAGGTAACCGTGGAAGCGGCACCAAGTGCACCATCTTAGAGAAATGATTGGTGACAACCCAGATAACGGTGCAGTTACGAGACTTGGGTAAACCCACCACGAAGTCCATCCCGACCATCTCCCAGGGCCTGTCTGCCACCGGCAGGGGGTAAAGTTGTCCAGCAGGCCATTGCCGAGGAGACCGATTCTTGGCGCAGGAGACACAAGCCCGAATATAGTCCCTGACATCACGGGCCATATGTGGCCACCAATACGTCCTCGCCAAAAGCTCAGATGTCCTCTTGGTCCCAAAATGTCCACCCACCCTGGACGAGAGAGCCCAAGAGAGAACCTCCGGTCGCAAATTAGATGGAACGAAAGTATTGCCTGGGGGCACAGACTCTAGCAAAACCGGAGCCACAGTTCTCAGGCTCTCAGAAGGGACAATAAGCTGAGGCTCCTTCTCCTCAGATGACACTATGGAGCGAGAGAGAGCGTCGGCACGAATGTTCTTCTCCCCGGAGAGAAAATGGAGAGTAAAATGGAACCAGGAGAAGAACAGGGACCATCTAGCCTGGCGAGAATTCAGCCGCTGGGCCGTCTGTAAGTACACCAAGTTCTTGTGGTCTATGAACACTTGGAAGGGAAAGCGAGCTCCCTCCAAGAGGTGTCTCCACTGTGAGAAAGCCAACTTCATGGCTAGCAACTCCCTGTCCCTGATGGAATAATTCCTCTCTGCTGGTGAAAAGGTCTTAGAGAAGAAGAAGCAAGGATGCTTCCGATCTTGAGCATCAATTTGGAAGAGGACTGCTCCAGCACCAACGGATGAGGCATCCACCTCCATAATAAATGGCTTATCTACATCGGGGCGATGTAGGATGGGAGCGCTAGCGAAGTGTGACTTAATCAAGAGAAAGGCATTGGAGACCTCCTCTGACCACAACTTGGGATTTGCTCCCTTCTTGGTGAGGGCAACCAAGGGAGCTACCAAAGTTGAGAAGTGGGGAATGAATTGGCGATAGCAATTAATGAACCCCATAAAGCGCTGCACCGCTTTGAGAGAATGGGGTTCCTGCCAGTCCATCACAGCCTGTAGCTTGGCAGGATCCATAGCCAACCCCTGGGAAGAGATGATATAGCCAAGGAAAGGCAAGGACTCCTGCTCAAATACACACTTCTCCAACTTGGCATAGAGGGAGTTAGCCCATAGGAGGTCAAAGACCTTGCAAACATCTCTCCGGTGGGAGTCTATATCTGGAGAGTAGATGAGAATATCATCCAGATAAACTATGAACAAGGTGTAAAGCATATCCTGGAAGATGTGGTTTACAAAGTATTGGAAAACAGCTTGGGCATTACAGAGCCTGAAGGGCATCAAAAGATATTCATAGTGCCCATCCCTGGTGTTAAAAGCCGTCTTCCATTCGTCCCCCTCACGGATGCGAATCAGGTTGTAAGCACCCTGCAGATCTAATTTAGTAAATACCCTTGCTCCCCATAGCCTATCAAAAAGCTCAGATATCAGGGGTAGTGAGTACTTATTTTTAACGGTGATGGCAATAAGACCCCTGTAGTCTATGCATGGACGCAGTTCTCCACTCTTCTTCTGTACGAAGAAGAACCCAGCCCCTGCAGGTGACACTGACTTCCTAATGAATCCTCTTGCCAGATTCTCTCGGATATACTGTGACATTGCCTCCATCTCCGGGAGAGACAAAGGATAGACTCGACCCCGGGGAGGCTCAGCACCAGGCAAGAGGTCAATAGGACAGTCATAGGGGCGATGAGGAGGAAGGGTCTCCGCAGCCCTTATGGAGACGACGTCCGCATAAGGCCAATAGAGAGAGGATAAATCTGCGAGTACCTCAGTAGTAGCAACCTGAATGCTCTCCCTCTGACATCTACCTCCACAAGATTCACCCCATCCTAAAATTGTGCCTGTGGACCACTCGATATGAGGAGAGTGATACCGTAGCCAAGGCATCCCTAACAGGATCGCATCAATTCCCTCAAGAATGATGAGCAGAGATATAATCTCCTGATGAGATGGCGACAAGGACAGAGTGAAAGGGATAGTCTGGTGTGTTATCTGTGAGGGCAGTGTTGACCCATTCACCACTCGTACAGTTACTGGTTGAGCTAGCATTACCAGGGGTATTGCGTGACATTGGGCGAAGGCAGAAGACATAAAATTGCCCTCCGCCCCAGAATCCGCACAGAGCTCTACCGAGTGAGTGAATGAGCCTATTGTAATTGTCCCCTTAATGGACAATTTGGAGGCAAACGTCGCCGTGTCTAGTGTACCTCCACCTACTACCACTAGACGCTGATGTTTCCTCGACCTCTGGGGACATCCGGTGGCAAGATGTCCTGACTGCTGGCAAACATGACAAACCTGGAGTGCACGAGCGGACCGGGACTTAGATCCCGCTCGTGACACTTCCATGGCCTCATATGACTCAGGAGCCTGAACTGGAGATTCCAAAGGTTTGGCGAAGGTGAGAGCCAGCCGAAACCTCTCCCTACACTGGGCTCGCTCTAACCTCCGGAGGTCAATACGAGTGGACACTGCTAATAACTCCTCCAGTGTGGCGGGAATCTCCCTAGTGGCCAGGGCGTCCCTCACATGGTCAGCCAGCCCCCTCCAAAATATCGGAATAAGGGCTTTATCCCACCGCTCCAGCTCAGATGCTAGGGTGCAGAAATGGATGGCAAAATGGCTGACCAAGGACGAGCCCTGAGTCAATGCCAACAGTTGGAACGCCGTATCATGGGTGACACGAGGTCCTAAAAAGACCCGTTTCAGAGTGCTCAGGAACAACGAAGCACTCTGCACCATATGATCGCCACGCTCCCACAGCGGCATAGCCCACTCCAACGCCCTGTCCGACAGGAGAAACACAATAAACCCCACCTTAGCCCGCTCTGTAGGGAAACAAGAGGCCAGAAGCTCGAGATGTATAGAGCACTGACTCACAAAACCCCTACAAGACTTACTATCACCAGAAAAAATTTCTTGCAGTGGGAGGCGAGATAGAGTCGGTACAGGGGTGGCAGTGGACAAGGTGGCTGCAGCCACGCTAGCAGCCTGAACAGCAACTGCGGTTACATCCACAGCTGGGGTTGCGCGCTCGAGAGCCGCCAACCTACTCTCCAGCTGCTGGATGTACCGCAAGAATTGCTGTTTGTCCATCATTACTAGCCAGACCCTGGCGCTAGTGTAATGTTAGGGCTAGCAGAACGCACCAAAAAATAAGAAAGATAGAGTAAGGTGCGTTCGCAGCCCGGGGTCCACTGTGCAGAGATGGAACCAGCTGCCAAGTAATGATGGACTATATGGCGGTACAAAGTGGATACACACATGGGTTAACTTCACCCTGTGTGAAGGAAGCGAACCCTGTTGCGTCACAGGGCCGCGGTACCGCACTAAGAGCGCAAGCAAGGAGTCTCAGAACTCAATCCCAAGACACCGGATTTGAGTTCATATAGACCTCTTGCGCTCGACACCGCAACTGGGGTGTCAGAGTGAAAGAAATAATAATAAAGATGCACGAGAGTGCGTGCGGTGCTGCACTGGCGGACGCCACTAACCACCCAGGCTTGGGTCAGGAAAGCGCTGTGAAAGCGCACGGTGCCGCACTGGCGGTCACAGCAATTAGACGCTGTTTTGTGTGTTACGTGCTGATGGCTAAGTCGAGCGCTAGATAGCAATCATCCACCTTACGTGAGCAGTCATACACAAGGGAGGGGATAATTAATGAACGACTTACACACATCAACACACACACGTTTACAAGTTTACACTAGCGCATGGCCATGCGGTCATGCAAACATTTTATAGCTGCAGCATGTACAGGACCTTCCCAGAAGGACCAATGGGGGGCTGCCACAGAATTTGAGCACCTTCAGGACCTTCCTGGAGAACCAATGGGATCTGCTGCAGTATCTGAGCATGTGACCCTCGATCTCCAATGGGAGATCTTGCCCAGGGCATGCTCAGAAGGGGAAAAGCAGGACTTAGTCCCAAAAGCGTCTGCTCGCCGCTGCCCAGCACTGGCTTCAATGGCAGAAGCTGGAAAAGCAGCAGTAACCCTATGCACAGAGTGAGACTGAGCAAGATGCTGGGACCGACGTCTCCGCTGAGCAGACTCCACTGTAGCTGGAGAAGAATGGGAGACCGCAGCAGACATGGTTCGAGATTCCCCCTGTGCAGCGGTGGGAACTCGACTACTAACACTGGGGCAGATTGCTGGACACACTGGGGCAATATTGGAGATACTGGGGCAGATTGTTGGACACACTGGGGGCAATATGCTGGACACACTGGGGTAGATTGCTGGACACACTGGGGGGAATATGCTTGACACACTGGGGCAGATTGCTGGACACACTTGGGGCAGATTGCTGGACACAATGGGGGCAATATTGGAGACACTGGGGCAGAATGCTGGACACACTGGGGGCAACATGCTGGACACACTGGGGGCAGGACTGGAGGCATGGGCAGAATGTAGATACGGGGCATGATTGGAGACACGGGGCAGAATGAAAGACATGGGGCAGGATTGGACCATGGGGCAGGATGGATACAATGGAGGCAGGATGGGGAGATCATATGGGTTGATCATATGGGGCAGGATGGGGAGATCATATGGGGTAGAATGGATGCTCATGAGGGCAGGATGCGAGAACATATGGCTGGAGCCAGGAATGAGATACACGGGGCAAGGATGGGGAATGTTATTACCATAGAGGCTAATTAAGGGATATTATTACTGCAGTGATGTATTTATTTTATTTTTTGAGTATACTGTTTTAAATGGGGGGGCGGTCCTGTTACTGTGCAGAGTGACACTATGTCGCCTTTTTTTCTTCATGTGGGGTAATGTAGAAGTTGGGAAAAATTAAGTAATGTGTTCTGCAAGCGGAGCTCTAGATAACTGTGTTATTTCCTGCAGAAACAAGCCCTGGCTGGAAGAAATGATGGCGGTCTGTGCTGGATGAAAGATGAAGGACTTCACCTAGAGACGTCACTGGTGAGTCAGTATTACCTATACACTGACACTATACACTGTATACTATATACAGAGGTCCTGAGTACAATGTCACCAGTGATCACTGTGTTACCTATACATTATAAACAGCACTCCTGTGTATAATACGACCAGTGATCTCTGTATTACTTCTACACAGACACTGCATACTAAGTACAGATCTCCTGTGAATACTGGCACTTATGGTGATAGTATTCTGTTTTTGTTTTTTTTTAATTACTGATCAGTATTGTAGTATTCAGTCACTATGTGGTGGTAATATGTGGTCTGGAAATGGTGTTGCAGTATTTGTCCCTTGTATGTGCTATTTGGTCACCATGTGGTGGTAATATGTGGTCTTGACATGGTGTAGCGGTATTTGTTCCTTGTATGTGATATTATTGGTCGTTTTAAAAATTGAAAAATAAATCAAAATATACCTAAATTGTATTGCATATTTTAGCAAATATTTAATATACAGTAGAGTAGGGCCTGGCCAAAAGTGTCTTCCCTGTTATGGTTGCGGCTTACAAAATCTTTGTAACATGACACACATGACCCCGTCACATGACCCCATCACATGACCCCGTCACATGACCGGGGGGGCCCACAGTGTCTGAACAGCCCGGGGCCCTGGCTACCCTTAATCCACCCCTGCTTGCTTCATTCACATGAATGTGAGTTGTAAAAAAAATATGCATTTTAGGAAATGCAGAGTTTTTAAAAAAATAAAGTAGAATTCAATTCCGTTTGAATTTAATTGTTCATTCTAGTTTTTTGCTTATTAAGTAGTGATTCATGTAAGGTAAGTTATACCCTTGCCATTATACAGTTTATTATTTTTCTGCTATTTTTGCATGATAAAAATGTAATTACAGAATTACACAAACTTTTGAGATTCACTACTTATTTTATATCTAAGATTGTTTGGTATATTGATATTTACCAATAATACTTCTGTCATGTAAACATAATTACTGTTTGTATCCTCTCACATTTTACTATGCAGGAAGAGATTAGACTATCCATATAAATACATCCTACTCATTTCAAATGCATAAAATTTCTCCCTGGGCTTAATTTTCATTCACAAGCTGTAGGCATTCCAAGTGCTGGTCATCATTTGCATTGCATAAATTGACAAATAAACATTCAGCAAATCAGTGGGAATGTGAAAATCAATTAACTAAGCAATCCATGCATAGCACTCTACAAATACAGATCCAACGACATTTGCAGGAATTTCCATGCTTCATATTTGCCTACTTTGATAATAAAAATCTTACATAGGAATATAGTTGCAGTGTGTATATATATATATATATATATATATATATATATATATATATATATATATATATATATATACAGTGAATACAGGAAGTATTCAGACCACTTTAAATTTTTCATTCTTTCTCATTTAATAAATTTGCAAAAAAATTTACATTTCTGTTTTTTTTTCAGTCAAGATGGGGTGCAGAGTGTACATTAATGGAAAAAAATGAACTTATTTGAATTTACCAAATAGCTGCAATGAAACAAAGAGTGAAAAACTTAATGGGGTCTGAATACTTTCCGTACCCACTGTATACTGTATATGCACATGTGGCAGAACTGTGTGTGTCTATATTGGAATATGTAGCACAGCTGTTTGTGTCCGTAAAAGTCTATATGTAGTAAAGCTACATGGGCATGTAACAGAGCTTTGTATGTCTATATGTGCATGTGTAGCAGAGCTGTCTGTATGTATATGTTCATATGTAGCAGTTATGTATCTACATACGCATATGTAATGGAGCTGTGTGTGTCTATATGTGCATGTAGCAGAGTTATGTGTGCTTAAATATGCATGTAGGAGAGTTGTGTGTCTACCTGTGCATGTAGCAGAGCTGTGCGTGCAAGTAAATGTAGATATGTAGCAGAGCTGTGTGTGCATAATACACACTACAGAAAGACACTTACAATAGATCTATTATCTCCATGTTATTTCATAGTATCATAAAATTAGTGAATATGACCCCCTCCAATTTTTACCACCAGGGAAGTTTTAACTAAAAGGAAAAAAAAATGTTTTGTCATATTTTCTTCTGTTTAAACCTGGGTTGCATCTTATGGTGAGTTGCTGTCACAATGTGATCGAAGTGGTCTGACACGACCTCACTATTGGTCTGTCTCTAGAAGGCACAACACACCAGGGGACACCAGGTAAACTTTAACAACGGTGGACCTTGTCAGTAGGGAACGAGGAATGGACACCTCCTACACTCATCTGAGGATGTGCCCTGCTCTTACTAATGTCCCTATATGAGTTCTTTCAAACCGTCGCCGACCAGGATACCTAAACCCTCACTTGCCTTGCTCCTATCCCTAAGTAGGGAATTGGCAAGTGAGAACACTGGTCTCACCACTGCACAAAGACAACACAAGGTAAGGTAAGACAGACACTGAAAGAGATATTTAAAATACCACTCTTAGCTTTCTGCTGTAAAGCACTGTACAACAAGATAACAAAGCAAAAAAAAATGAACACAGCTGTAGAACCACTGCTCCCAGAAAGCTCCTTCTCCCAGCATGGCCCCTCCAGAATGAACTAACACTGACAGTCAGCTGATGCATCAGGTGACCTCTTGAAGGATGGTGGGAGTGGTCACCACCCACATCAGCTGACCCAGCAGCAATGCAATTACACCAGCTGGCCACTGGGGAAAAACTGCATTAACCCCCGATAGCCTGAAAGGAAAAAAAAATTTAATCTGAGAGGCCAGATCTGCCACATATCCAAAAATGAATCGTGACAGTACCCTCCTTTCAATGAGGGGCCTCTTGACCCTCATCACTGGATCTCACCACAAAACAACCTATGGTGAGGATGTCTCAATTCACCAGAGTTCACCTCGGCTGTCAACTGAGCCTCAGGTTTACGGCGAATACAGCACGATGGAGATGACAACGTAGGAGCAACAAATCTCCAGAGAGCTGACCTGTGGAATGAGTTGTGTACGGGCTTCACTGGGGGTAACTCCTGCTGGTAAGTCCCCGGGCTGAGAATGGCTGACACCCGATATGGCCTAAGTACCCTAGAGCTCCAGATTCCAGTACCACACTTCCACCTGATGCTTTTGGTGGACATCCAGACGTATTCATTCACACACAGGTCCAGACCCGAATGTTTATTTTCACGCATGCATCTGCCACAAGATGGTGAACTCTTTACAGAACCAACAAAGGAAGTGTCCCCCTGTGTCACCAAACTCACACCCCCACTATGCACAGAGGAAACCACCACCCTCCCCTGACCCCTCCTCCTAAGAAGACTCTGAAACATCTTCTGTTGCCCCCACCAGAGAAGAAGGAGTAGGTTGTAGAAGGATGGCAGAAATTGTAGTTCCCGGGGAGCAGTCCTTACATGACTGACTTCAGCTGACTACTTCCCTGGACCGCCAATCTATGACTGGGTTGTGTTTTTCAACCAAGGGAGTCCTAAAACCTTGGGAGTTGGCATGCCCTCCAAGACATAGCACGACTTTGACTCTTAATGCAAGCCCCTATACGCAGATGTATATTGTCTACAACTTGGGTAACCCTCCCCGGGCTGAGCAGGGCAGAGTCAATGGCCTGGACACTTAGGGGTCTCGCTAGCGTCCTACTCATCAGGCCATGGATCTCAACAAAATGAGCATCCACCAAATTGACTCTTGCACCACTGTCCACCAGCACCGGAATATTCTCAGTTACCACACCGAAAACCACCTCAGCAGGTAAGGTGCACTGAGACCAGAAAATGGAGAAAATATACACATCCTGAATGTCTCCCTCCACATGACCAGGGGGACGCGGCTCTTTAGATGGAGCAGGTACTTTGGCGCGTACTGGGCAGACATTGATAAAATGACCGGTCTGCCCACAGTGAAAACATGCCCCCACTCTATGGTGAATCGCAGGCAACCCCGTTTGGGAACCAACTCCTCCCACCGGCATGGGTTCATCCACCTGCTCAGGTGTGTCCTCCTCCCTAGCAAGGACTATAGGGGGCACATTTGGTATATGCCTCTCCCTCAAGTGTCTATCCACCCGGATGGCAAGGGACATGGCAGCCTCCAATGACCTGGGGGCAGCATACTGCACAAAAGTATCCTGCAACTTTGAGGACAGACCCTGCATAAAATGGCTTCTAATGGCAGGGATTCTGCCAGGGAGATGCCATCAGGATCACCATACAAAAGCACCAGAGCTGCAAAAAACTCATCTACTAACGTAGAGATGGAGAACCGGTCAGCAGGGAGAAGGCCCAGGATTGGGAATCACCCTTAAGAAAGAAAACGATGATCCCCACCCAGTGTTCCTCACTCCCTAATGAACGAGGGCAGAGCCTGAGGTATAGCTTGCAGGCCTGCTTAAAAACCAAAAATGAATAATGTATCTCTCCCTCCAGAGAATCTGTCAGGGAGAGATATTATGGGTTCTGGATGAGCCTGTACCTGAGTTGAGGCCAGAACCCCAACAACTGCTGCAGCTTCTGTACCACCTCACCACACAGCTCCTTAAGCTCACTAGAAAGAGAGTCTGGAGCAGTTGGGCAAAGGCCTGCATTTGGACCATAGCTCACCAGAAAAAAATGTGTCAGTCGGTGTTAATCTCACGATGTGACCGACCTCACAATTGATTGGTCACCAGATGGCACAACACACCAGGGGACACCAGGGAAACTTTAACAATAGTGGGCCCTGTCGGTAGGGAATGGGGAATGGACACCTACTGCACTCACCTGAGGATGTGCCCTGCTCTTACTAACATCCTTTACTGGTTCTTTCAAACCATCACTGACCAGGATACCTAAACCCTCACTTGCCCTGCTCCTATCCCTAAGTAGAGAATTGTCAAGTGAGAACACTGGTCCCACCACTGCACTAAGACAACACAAGGTAAGGTAAGACAGACACTGAAAGGGGCAGGGTATTAAACATACCACACTTAGCTTTCTGTTTTAAAGCTCCGCACAGCAAGATAACAAAACCAGATAAACCAAACACAGATGTAGAACTACTACTCCCAGAAAGCTCCTTCTCCCAACAAGGTCGCTGCAGAATGAACTAACACTGACAGTCAGCTGATGCATCAGGTGACCTCTTGAAGGATGGTGGGAGTGGTCACCACCCAAATAAGCTGACCCAGCAGCAATGCAATTACACCAGCTGGTCCCCGGGAAAAACTGCATTAACCCCCATTAGCCTGAAAGGAAAAAAGTTTTAATCTGAGAGGCGAGATCTGCCACTGATCCAAAAATGGATCGTGACAGTTGCGTTTTATTGTCCGAAAAATAAAGTACATCCGTATCCTGAGGACACAGATACAGTTTAAGCTGGGCCTTCATAGGACAACAGAATAGCCCTGCAAATTTTGGGAAGGCTTGCTAGATTCCGTACAGTTAAGAGGTATGAAACTCTATACAAATTACTAATATATTTTAATTTATAATGGTGCCCTCATCTTTATATATTAGCAATGGTTCTGGTTTCTGACAGCTTCCTTTCTGAGTCTCCTTGCAATATGAGCTTAGAATTAAATCTCCCATTTATATAGAGATGCTTTTAAAGTGATGGTGCTTGAAGTATAAAGTCTAGTAAATCTACAAGACCTTAAGTACGGGGTAGCTTGGAATGAGTAGTGTCACTTGAAACACGTAAAGAGAGAAGAGAGTGAAGTATGTTGAACTATTTGTTACATGAAAATATTGACATGTAAGTAATACTGACTTCTGAGTGCAGTCTTGACCCATATCTGCCAATTTGTTGTTAATACTTGAAAATAAAGACCCTTGGGGTCCTCGTGATTCCAGCTTGTTTCACTTTTCACTTCTTATGTCTTACAACTCCTTGATTCATCAACTTCAGACTCCTGAGCATTTAAGTTCTGAAGGCCAATGATGCTGGAAAGTACATGTCTTTTAAATGGTTATGGTAAAGAGAGATCCATGATAAGTCTGTACATTCAATTATTTATTGGGATATTTGCGGCTTCTACACTATAATGAGTGTATTCCTATTTTTCACTTGATCAATCTATCTATTGCTCTTTCTTTATTTGATCTGCCTATACACACATGCAAGATAGCATAAATTTTGCTGCACACAATCACATAAAGTGTTCAACCAAAGTGGGCTCACTATTTTATTTAGAAATGTTCAATAAAACATGTTTGTTCCCAATTTAATTTTAAATGGCTTTCAAAAACACTATGATTTCTTGAGTGCATTCCTCAATGAGCCTTTTTTACTGTAATGAAAAAAATAATTCTGATGTGATTTTTTTTCTTAGAAAATGTGTAAGCTCTTCTGTATTTAACATGAAGCACCTGTTCTAAAAACTTCCATTTTCATTATAATTCACCATTTAATTTATTTAATGCTTCAGTTAGTCTAACATTTGACGCTGGAATGGCTAATTGGGCACATGGTGGTGCAGTACACCTGCTTAGCTCTTTTTTTATTTTCCTACAAAGATAATGGCATTCTTTATCTTTACCAAAGTTAGGTACAGTACGTCATTACTTCATTTTCTCGAACAATTTCTTGCCAACACTTTCCACCATGATTGTATAATTTTGTACAAAATAGAATTAAGTGATGTTAAGACTACATCTTTCTCAGTCGTTTTCTGAGAAGGTTCATTCACAAAACCCCCAGAAATGGCACTCACAAAATTGTCCCTTTCATGTGTATGGAAATATGTCCTGCTGTTCATATGCTTAGGCATTTAAATACTTTACACTTTCAAATATGCCAAACGTTTCAAATAAGTAACATAGATTCTTCAGGCATTTTCCACTAGGAAGAACTCACTAATGCTCACTACTACTTTAGAGTGCAAGTTCTGGAGAAGGCTAAAACAGTTCGCCAGCTTTTTTTTTAGTATTTTATAGGCATTTAGTGTACGCCTGGAAAAAATCATTATTGTTTTATGGATTAAAAAATTGTCCAGATAACATAATTAAAAAGATGGCCCAAAGTGACCAAAAAATTCAGCGCCCATTGACAAAGTGACCAAAAAAATTCAACATAATGTGCTTCAGAATTACAAAACACCACAGAGAAGGAGCAATTTCTGAAGGAAATTCTGCTTGAAAAAAGGACATTTTGGACTGCCAGATTTTAAAAACTATCCTAAGGCTAGATTCCGACAATGAGTATTTGGTTAATTTTTGCATTTGTTAAGAAAAATATTTTGCCTACATTTATTAATTTTGTTTTTAATGAGGCAAATTTGGCCCCTTTTTGGTATGTCATGTTTTAAATAAAGCTTCTTTGTTTTTGATACATTTGACAAAACTTTATTGACATGGTCATGTAGAATTAAATGCACATTTAATTTGTATCATGGGAAAGTTGGAAAATAAATGACACATCTATATTCCTTAAATGAATCTTCTTTATTAAATATCCATAATTTAGTACATACAAATAAAATACACAAAAGAACTGGCACAATTTATTTTTTTCAAACCAGTATTATCTTATAACTTTTTTTGAGAAAATCACAGACATGGTAATCCAATGGACTTTTTTTTATATATGCATTTTTAGTTTACTTTCATAGCGGACATGCACTAAATATTGAGGGAAGTTAACCATAGGGTAAAGTCAGCTGCATACAAGGGTATAAAAAATTGTCTGAGTTTCATCTAGAAGGTTTGAACAATTTTCATCAAATTTTCATTCAGTTTTCATCCATGTTCCATTCATGTGTACTTTTTGATGTCCATGTGTCATCAGGGTGACATCTCTTCTGATATACACAAGAAAGTAATGCATGCTAATATCTCTCCTATGGACTGTCAGACTGAGAAAAAATCGTTCTTCTGAATAGCGCTATTGAATAATATTGGATTGAATAGCACAGTCTGCAAATGATTGTCTGCATGAGCCCTAAAAACAACAATATAATCAAATACAAAAAGTTACAATAAGGGCTGTAGCATCAATCAGAGTGCGATTCAACAAAACGTTGAATTGCACCTGAATCAATGTTGTGCTATGGGGCCATATCAAGGTCTGATTTTTTGATTGGACAAAACTAGTCTAGGGAAAAAATTGAAGCATGCATGATTTGCATCTGAGATTTCGATTGCACTCGGCCATGCAAGTCAATGAGCATCTGGAAAACATAGGAATCCAATTGGATTACACTTCAGTGCAGTCTGATTTCCATAGACTTACAGAATGAAAAAGATTGAGAATTTTTTTCTCCATCTTCTCATCCAAGAGAATAAGATCATGCTATACTCACACTCAGATCAGACTCTGATCAAAGTGTGATTAATACAATCAACCTGATTCTGTCAGATCAGAGAATACATGGTTGTCTGCATCTAGCCTAACTCGAATGTCATCTGAGTACAGTCCAATTTGAATGGACTGACAAAATGAGTGAAACAAATCCTACTGTGCTCATAAACTGATCACACTCTGATCAGTTTGGTTACAGTGTGTTTTGAATAACTGATCCGATTCTCTCGGAATAAGAGAATACATGGTTATCTGCACATAGCTGAAGACAAATTTGCAGATGTAACCCCTTAACCCCCAAGGGTGGTTTGCACGTTAATAACCAGGCCAATTTTTACAATTCTGACCACTGTCCCTTTATGAGGTTATAACTCTGGAACGATTCAATGGATCCTGGTGATTCTGACAAAGTTTTCTCGTAACATATTGTACTTCATGATAGTGGTAACATTTCTTTGATATTACCTGCATTTATTTGTGAAAAAAATGGATATTTGGTGACAATTTTGAAAATTTAGTAATTTTCCAAATTTGAATTTTTATGCCCTTAAATCACAGAGATATGTCATGCAAAATACTTAATAAGTAACATTTCCCACATGTTTACTTTACATCAGCACAATTTTGGAGCCAATTTTTTTTTTTGTTAGGGAGTTATAAGAGTTTAAAGTTGACCAGCAATTTCTCATTTTTACAACACCATTTTTTTTTAGGGACCACATCTCATTTGAAGTCATTTTGAGGGGTCTATATGATAGAAAATAACCAAGTGTGACACCATTCTAAAAACTGCACCCCTCAAGGTGCTCAAAAACACATTCAAGAAGTTTATTAACCCTTCAGGTGTTTCACAGGAATTTTTGGAATGTTTAAAAAAATGAACATTTAACTTTTTTTCACAATAAATTTAATTCAGCCCCAATTTGTTTTATTTTACCAAGGGTAACAGGAGAAATTGGACCCTAAAGTTTGTTGTACAATTTGTCCTGAGTACGATGATACCCCATATGTGGGGGTTAACCACTGTTTGGGCACATGGCAGAGCTCAGAAGGGAAGGAGCGCATTTGATTTTTTCAATGCAAAATTGACTGGAATTGAGATGGGACACCATGTTGCGTTTGGAAAGCCCCTGATGTGCCTAAACATTGCAACCCCCACAAGTGACACCATTTGGAATGTAGACCCCCTAAGGAACTTATCTAGATGTGTGGTGAGCACTATGACCCACCAAGTGCTTCATAGGAGTTTACAATGCAGAGCCATAAAAATAAAAAATCATATTTTTCACAAAAATTATATTTTCACCCCCAATTTTCTATTTTCCCAAGGGCAAGAGAAGAAATTGGACTCCAAAAGTTGTTGTGCAATTTGTCGTGAATATGCTGATACCCCATATGTGGGGGTAAACCACTGTTTTTGCGCATGGCAGAGCTCGGAAGGGAAGGAGCGCCGTTTGACTTTTTAGTGCAAAATTGACTGGAATTGAGATGGGACACCATTTTGTGCTTGGAGAGCCCCTGATGTGCCTAAACAGTGGAAACCCCCAATTTTAACTGAAACCCTAACCCAAACACACCCATAACCCCAACCACACCCCTAACCCCAACACACCCCTAACCCTAATCCCAACCCTAACCACACCCCTAACCCTAATCCCAACCATAACCCTAACCACACCCCTATCCCTGACACACCCCTAAACCTTATTCCAACCGTAAATGTAATCCAAACCCTAACCCTAGCCCCAACCCTAACTCTAGCCCCAACCCTAGCCCTAGCACTAACCCTTACGCAAGCCCTTGCCCTAACTCTAGCCCTAAACCTAGCACTAACTCTAGCCCTAACCCTAGCCCTAACCCTAACCCTAGCCCTAGCCCTAACCCTAGCCCTAACCCTAGCCCTAACCCAAAAGAAAAATGGAAATAAATACATTTTTTTATTTTTTTAAATTTTCCCTAACTAAGGGGGTGATGAAGGGGGGTTTGATTTACTTTTATAGCAGGTTTTTTAGCAGATTTTTATGATTGGCTGCCGTCAAACACTAAAAGACACTTTTTATTGCAAAAAATATTTTTTGTGTTACCACATTTTGAGAGCTATAATTTTTATATATTTTGGTCCACAGAGTCATGTGAAGTCTTGTTTTTTGCGTGACGAGTTGATATTTTTATTGGCAACATTATCGGGCGCGTGACATTTTTTGATCGCTTTTTATTCTGATTTTTGTGAGGGAGAATGACCAAAAAACAGCTATTCATGAATTTCTTTTGGGGGGACCTTTATACCGTTCCACGTTTGGTAAAATGGATAAAGCAGTTTTGTTCTTCGGGTCAGTACGATTACAGCGATACCTCATTTATATTTTTTTTATGTTTTGGCGCTTTTATACAATAAAAACTATTTTATAGAAAAAATAATTATTTTTGCATCGCTTTATTCTGAGGACTATAACTTTTTTATTTTTTTGCTGATGATGCTGTTTGGAGGCTTGTTTTTTTGCAGGACAAGATGACGTTTTCAGCGGTACCATGGTTATTTATATCCGTCTTTTTGATCGCGTGTTATTCCACTTTTTGTTCGGCGGTATGATAATAAAGCGTTGTTTTTTGCCTTGTTTTTTTTTTACGGTGTTCACTGAGGGGGTTAACTAGTGATACAGTTCTATAGGACGTGTCGTTACGGACACGGTGATACTAAATTTGTGTACTTGTATTGTTTTTTATTATTTAGATAAAGAAATGTATTTATGGGAAAAAATATATTTTTTTTTCTTAGGAATTTTTTTTATTTATTTTTACACATCTGAATATTTTTTTTTTACACTATAACATTGCCCCAACGGGGACATCATGTTATAAGGTCAGATCGCTGATCTGACACTTTGCAGAGCACTGTGTCAGATCAGCGATCTGACATGCAGGGCTGCAGGCTTACCAGCGCTTGTTCTGAGCAGGCGCTGGTAAGCCACCTCCATGCAGGACCCAGATGCAGCCCTGCAGCCATTTTGGATCCGGGGCCTGCAGGCAGAAGAAGGTAGGAGACCCTCGGAGCAATGCGATTACATTGCGTTGCTCCGAGGGTCTCAGGGAAGCCCGCAGGGAGCCCCCTCCCTGCGCGATGCTTCCCTATACCGCCGCAACACTGCGATCATGTTTGATCGCAGTGTGCCAGGGGTTAATGTGTCGGGGGCGGTCCGTGACCGCTCCTGGTACATAGTGCCGGATGTCAGCTGCGATAGTCAGCTAACACCCGGCCGCGATCGGCCGCGCTCCCTCCGTGAGTGCGGCCGATCGCTATGATGCACTATCCCGTCGGTGGGCATACGGGCCCACCTCGACAGGATAGTACGTCTAATGTCAGAAAGGGGATATGGAACATCCATAGAAAATACAACTGTGAAAAAGGTGGTGACTAATTTTCAAAATATTAGCTATATTAGACAGCTCAGAAAGTAATGATTGAGGTGCAAAGTGGTATCAAAATAGTGGCATAAAGTATCTACAGTATTCAGGGCACAAAACATCTGTTTTGGGGTTTGGTGATTGATTAATTTTTATGTTGGTTATTGAAAAACATCAATTTTGGTGTTGTTTGGGTTACTGAATTTCTGTTAAATTACACATTGCACGTATTGAATGGGACAAATGGATAGAGAATGTTCTTAGTACATAACCTTTTTTGTTTTAAGATAATGAGGTTAAAAAGTATCCACTTTAACTGGACTGGTTATACTCCTAAGCCTGTCTTTGATGAATAACTTAGCCATTATTGAAAAAAAAACATAACCTCTGAAATAAGTAAAGTAGAGTGGAGTTTGTATGAAAGAAAAATTAAATTTTTCCAATCTGTAGAAATGGGATTATCAATACATTTTGAGATTTGACCTAGACTAAAGGTACCTTCACACTGAACAACTTAACAACGATATCGCTAGCGATCCGTGACGTTGCAGCGTCCTGGATAGTGATATCGTTGTGTTTGACAAGCAGCAGCGATCAGGATCCTGCTGTGACATCGTTGGTCGGAGCTAGAAGGCCAGCACCTTATTTCGTCGCTGGATCTCCCGCAGACATCGCTGAATCGGTGTGTGTGACGCCGATTCAGCGATGTCTTCACTGGTAGGGTTGAGCGACTTTCATTTTTTTAAGATCGAGTCGGGTTTTGGGAAACCCGATTTTGTCCAGAGTCGAGTCGAGTGCAGTCGGCCGATTATCGCTAAAAGTCGGGGATCGACCGAAACACGAAACCCAATGCAAGTCAATGGGGAAGCATAGTCGGCAGTGAGTGGAGGCCAGGAAAACACCTACAGTGCCCATTTTAATGCCAAAAACATCCATTCTTGTTTCTGAAGCTTGCCAATCTTAATTAACTGTATAATAATAGTTGGGCATAGGGAATTGGGGGAAAGTTGTGGGGGGAGTAGGGCTGGCTCAAGTTTTTCGTGGGCCCAGGAAATGCGGACTACGTCACGGCGGTGTTGCAGGGAAAGGTAAGTATTTAAACGTTGCAAGTGCTGTGATCCTGAGCAAGCAGGGGGGGGCCCACTCGTTCGCATTGGCACTGGCACAGGGCCCCTCAAAGTACGGCGGTGTGTTTGCATGGCGGGGGCGCCTCCCACCAGCAGCGACACTTTTGCGTACTCTGAGGGGCCCTGTGCCAGTGACGTCGCCAACGAGTATGCCCCCCCACCTGATGAAGGAACCTGCACTTTCATCTGCACCTTCCTCTTTGTCCTTGTGTAAGGTGGTATAACATGCGGGAAGGGGAACCTTACTTTCAGCAGGGTCAGATTCTGGCTGTGTAGAGTACAAGGGGAATGTAGTGGTCTAGGTCAATGTACCAGCAGACTCATTTAGCAGTGGCTGGGCAATGGGCAGGATGAGGAGGAAACAGATATAGGGCCAAAGAATAAAGTAGGCTAAATGCAGTTCAAAATTGGTAACAGGACTAAACAGGCGGCATTGCTTTGTTCAGTGGAGTAGCAAACCCAAGAGCAGCAGACACTGTTTCAAGGGCCTAACCACACTAGTAGGCCAAATGCAGTTTAATATCTGATAGTATAGGGCGAAAGCCAGAATGTGGAAGCTCAGCTTTGTTCAGTTGAGGACAACACCAGGGAGGGGCAGACACCTTTAGTAGGCCGGAAAAGCCTATTGCATTTTTTAAAATGGTAATTTGGAGCAGAAGGTTGAAGCTCAGCTTTATTTAGTTGAGGACAACACCAGGCAGGGGCACACAGACAGACACCTTTAGTAGGCCGGAAAAGCCTATTGCATTTTTTAAAATGGTAATTTGGAGCAGAAGGTTGAAGCTCAGCTTTATTTAGTTGAGGACAACACCAGGCAGGGGCACGCAGACAGACACCTTTAGTAGGCCGGAAAAGCCTATTGCATTTTTTAAAATGGTAATTTGGAGCAGAAGGTTGAAGCTCAGCTTTATTTAGTTGAGGACAACACCAGGCAGGGGCACACAGACAGACACCTTTAGTAGGCCGGAAAAGCCTATTGCATTTTTTAAAATGGTAATTTGGAGCAGAAGGTTGAAGCTCAGCTTTATTTAGTTGAGGACAACACCAGGGAGGGGCAGAAGCCGTTAGTAGGCCCTAACCACCATTTTTTTTTTAAAAAACCACTTAATGAGAGCCGGAAGGTTGAAGCTCAGCTTTATTTAGTTGAGGACAACACCAGGCAGGGGCACACAGACAGACACCTTTAGTAGGCCGGAAAAGCCTATTGCATTTTTTAAAATGGTAATTTGGAGCAGAAGGTTGAAGCTCAGCTTTATTTAGTTGAGGGCAACACCAGGGAGGGGCAGAAGCCGTTAGTAGGCCCTAACCACCATTTTTTTTTTTAAAAACCACTTAATGAGAGCCAGAAGGTTGAAGCTCAGCTTTATTTAGTTGAGGACAACACCAGGCAGGGGCACACAGACAGACACCTTTAGTAGGCCGGAAAAGCCTATTGCATTTTTTAAAATGGTAATTTGGAGCAGAAGGTTGAAGCTCAGCTTTATTTAGTTGAGGGCAACACCAGGGAGGGGCAGAAGCCGTTAGTAGGCCCTAACCACCATTTTTTTTTTTAAAAACCACTTAATGAGAGCCGGAAGGTTGAAGCTCAGCTTTATTTAGTTGAGGACAACACCAGGCAGGGGCACACAGACAGACACCTTTAGTAGGCCGGAAAAGCCTATTGCATTTTTTAAAATGGTAATTTGGAGCAGAAGGTTGAAGCTCAGCTTTATTTAGTTGAGGACAACACCAGGGAGGGGCAGAAGCCGTTAGTAGGCCCTAACCACCATTTTTTTTTTAAAAAAACACTTAATGAGAGCCGGAAGGTTGAAGCTCAGCTTTATTTAGTTGAGGACAACACCAGGCAGGGGCACACAGACAGACACCTTTAGTAGGCCGGAAAAGCCTATTGCATTTTTTAAAATGGTAATTTGGAGCAGAAGGTTGAAGCTCAGCTTTATTTAGTTGAGGGCAACACCAGGGAGGGGCAGAAGCCGTTAGTAGGCCCTAACCACCATTTTTTTTTTTAAAAACCACTTAATGAGAGCCGGAAGGTTGAAGCTCAGCTTTATTTAGTTGAGGACAACACCAGGCAGGGGCACACAGACAGACACCTTTAGTAGGCCGGAAAAGCCTATTGCATTTTTTAAAATGGTAATTTGGAGCAGAAGGTTGAAGCTCAGCTTTATTTAGTTGAGGGCAACACCAGGGAGGGGCAGAAGCCGTTAGTAGGCCCTAACCACCATTTTTTTTTTAAAAAACCACTTAATGAGAGCCGGAAGGTTGAAGCTCAGCTTTATTTAGTTGAGGACAACACCAGGCAGGGGCACACAGACAGACACCTTTAGTAGGCCGGAAAAGCCTATTGCATTTTTTAAAATGGTAATTTGGAGCAGAAGGTTGAAGCTCAGCTTTATTTAGTTGAGGACAACACCAGGGAGGGGCAGAAGCCGTTAGTAGGCCCTAACCACCATTTTTTTTTTTTTTAAACCACTTAATGAGAGCCGGAAGGTTGAAGCTCAGCTTTATTTAGTTGAGGACAACACCAGGCAGGGGCACACAGACAGACACCTTTAGTAGGCCGGAAAAGCCTTTTGCATTTTTTAAAATGGTAATTTGGAGCAGAAGGTTGAAGCTCAGCTTTATTTAGTTGAGGACAACACCAGGCAGGGGCACACAGACAGACACCTTTAGTAGGCCGGAAAAGCCTATTGCATTTTTTAAAATGGTAATTTGGAGCAGAAGGTTGAAGCTCAGCTTTATTTAGTTGAGGGCAACACCAGGCAGGGGCACACAGACAGACACCTTTAGTAGGCCGGAAAAGCCTATTGCATTTTTTAAAATGGTAATTTGGAGCAGAAGGTTGAAGCTCAGCTTTATTTAGTTGAGGACAACACCAGGGAGGGGCAGAAGCCGTTAGTAGGCCCTAACCACCATTTTTTTTTTTAAAAACCACTTAATGAGAGCCGGAAGGTTGAAGCTCAGCTTTATTTAGTTGAGGACAACACCAGGCAGGGGCACACAGACAGACACCTTTAGTAGGCCGGAAAAGCCTATTGCATTTTTTAAAATGGTAATTTGGAGCAGAAGGTTGAAGCTCAGCTTTATTTAGTTGAGGACAACACCAGGCAGGGGCACACAGACAGACACCTTTAGTAGGCCGGAAAAGCCTATTGCATTTTTTAAAATGGTAATTTGGAGCAGAAGGTTGAAGCTCAGCTTTATTTAGTTGAGGACAACACCAGGCAGGGGCACACAGACAGACACCTTTAGTAGGCCGGAAAAGCCTATTGCATTTTTTAAAATGGTAATTTGGAGCAGAAGGTTGAAGCTCAGCTTTATTTAGTTGAGGACAACACCAGGCAGGGGCACACAGACAGACACCTTTAGTAGGCCGGAAAAGCCTATTGCATTTTTTAAAATGGTAATTTGGAGCAGAAGGTTGAAGCTCAGCTTTATTTAGTTGAGGACAACACCAGGGAGGGGCAGAAGCCGTTAGTAGGCCCTAACCACCATTTTTTTTTTTAAAAACCACTTAATGAGAGCCGGAAGGTTGAAGCTCAGCTTTATTTAGTTGAGGACAACACCAGGCAGGGGCACACAGACAGACACCTTTAGTAGGCCGGAAAAGCCTATTGCATTTTTTAAAATGGTAATTTGGAGCAGAAGGTTGAAGCTCAGCTTTATTTAGTTGAGGGCAACACCAGGGAGGGGCAGAAGCCGTTAGTAGGCCCTAACCACCATTTTTTTTTTTTTAAAACCACTTAATGAGAGCCGGAAGGTTGAAGCTCAGCTTTATTTAGTTGAGGACAACACCAGGCAGGGGCACACAGACAGACACCTTTAGTAGGCCGGAAAAGCCTATTGCATTTTTTAAAATGGTAATTTGGAGCAGAAGGTTGAAGCTCAGCTTTATTTAGTTGAGGGCAACACCAGGGAGGGGCAGAAGCCGTTAGTAGGCCCTAACCACCATTTTTTTTTTAAAAAACCACTTAATGAGAGCCGGAAGGTTGAAGCTCAGCTTTATTTAGTTGAGGACAACACCAGGCAGGGGCACACAGACAGACACCTTTAGTAGGCCGGAAAAGCCTATTGCATTTTTTAAAATGGTAATTTGGAGCAGAAGGTTGAAGCTCAGCTTTATGTCACGGTACCCGGGTATAACTGCTGCTGGGGAAACTGCTTCCAGCAGAAACAGAGCTGGACCAGAAAACCGGGAAACTAACATGAACACCAACAGGACCTTTCACATGAGACAGAATGACTAAGTAGAGCAAAAGGACCTACGATCATGTGACAGAGTGGGAGGCGGCCAGGGGGCGGAGCCAAACGCTGGGGAAACAGGGAAGGGATAAGCATAAAAGAATAGTGAAACAAGCCGAAGTCGTACCAGGAGATTACAAGATACCAACAGGGAGAATCAGAGAATAGTCAGAAGCCAGGCCAGGGGTCAGTAATCCAGGAAAGCGAATAAAGCAGGTAACAGTAAGACACGAAGCAAGCCAGCACACACTACAAAGGTCAAGCATACAGACTGCAGAAAACCTATAGCTGACAGGGACACCACGTTAGGAGCGAGTATAAATAGCCCTCCCATGCTGAAAGAGAGGCTGAGAACATTTAACCCTGAGAGTACAAGACATAATCTTGTCCTAACCATGACAGTACCCCCCCTTTAATGGGAGGCCACTGGACTCCCAGGCTTCTCAGGGTACCTGGCATGAAAAGCCCGCACCAGTCGATCAGCATGCACAGAACTGGCCGGAACCCATGACCGATCCTCAATAGAATAACCCTTCCAATGAATTAAGTACTGAAGCCTTCGACGCATCCACCGTGAATCAATGATGCGCCCTACCTCATACTCTGGCTGACCCTCTACCAACACAGGCAGAACATTATGTGAGGAATCTTCTCTAACCGTCCCCACAGGTTTTAATAGGGACCTGTGAAAGACATTAGATATTTTGAAGGAGGCGGGCAACTGTAATCTATAGGCCACCGGGTTGATCACCTCTAATACCTTGTATGGACCTATAAATCTGGGGCCCAACTTCATGGAAGGTACTTTAAGTTTGATGTTACGGGTAGACAACCATACCTTCTCCCCCACTGTCAGTGTAGGAGCTGACCCCCTCCTTCTGTCTGCAAAATGTTTGTACCTCCTTTGAGCTTTGGAGATATTACCCTGAACCTCCCTCCAAAGGGTTCTTAACTGTTGCACCAGACCCTCAGCACCAGGGCAACCAGAATCCATGCGGGAAAATTCTCCAAATTGCGGAACAAATCCATAGTTAACCTGAAAAGGAGATTTGCCAGTAGACTGATTAATATGACAGTTGAATGCAAATTCTGCCATGGGTAATACCTCACACCAGTCCTCCTGTCTGGAAGAGGCAAGACATCTTAAAATCTGCTCCAACGACTGGTTGGTGCGTTCAGTCTGACCATTAGATTCCGGGTGATAAGCAGAGGAGAAAGACAACGTAACCCCCAACTTTTTACAAAAAGCCCTCCAAAATCTAGCAACAAATTGCACACCCCTGTCAGACACCATATTCACAGGGACTCCATGCAACCGAACTATATGCTGAATGAACAAACGAGCTAAGGTTTCAGCAGAAGGCAATGTAGATAATGGCACAAAGTGGGCTTGTTTAGAAAATCTATCAACTACTACCCAGACTACAGAGTTGCCCTTTGAAGGAGGAAGATTAGTGATAAAATCCATGGACAGGTGTGTCCAAGGTTTATCAGGAATTGGCAAAGGTACCAATTCCCCGGCCGGCCGGACCAGAGAGCTCTTAGAGCGAGCACACACCCCACAAGAATTCACAAACTTTTTAATATCAGTACCCATAGAAGGCCACCAAAAATTCCTAGCTACTGCCCCCCGGGTAGCTGCAATCCCAGGATGTGCACTCAACACAGAGTCATGAAATTCTTGCAGAAGTGTGAGACGGAAATGATCAGGTACAAACAATTTACCTTGGGGTTTATTCCTGGGAGCTTGTGACTGTGCTTCCAAAATCTCTCTCTGTAACTCAGATGAGACTTCAGCCACAACCACTCCAGGTTGAAGAATGGAGGAAGGAGGTTCTGGAGGGGACACACTATCAAAACTCCGGGACAAGGCATCCGCCTTTACATTTTTAGACCCTGGTCGGAACGTAATGGTAAAATGAAACCGAGAAAAAAAAAGTGCCCACCGAGCCTGTCTGGGGGTCAATCTCTTAGCAGACTCGATATAGGCCAAATTTTTGTGATCCGTGATGACTGTAACGGGATGTACAGCCCCCTCCAAAAAATGCCTCCATTCTTCAAAGGCCAATTTAATTGCCAACAATTCCCTGTTGCCGACATCATAATTTCTCTCAGCTGAAGATAATTTTTTAGAGAAAAAGGCACAGGGTTTAAGGTTAGTGAGGGTAGACGGGCCCTGAGACAACACTGCCCCCACCCCTACCTCCGATGCGTCAACCTCCACGATAAAAGGTCTCGACGGATCGGGTTGTATCAACACAGGGGCTGAAATAAAACATTTCTTCAGGGTCTGGAAGGAATTTTTTGCGGCCTCGGACCAATTTTTTACCTCCGCCCCTTTGAGTGTGAGGTCCGTTAAGGGTTTTACCACCTGCGAAAACCCTTTAATGAACTTCCTATAATAGTTAGCGAAGCCCAGAAATCGCTGCAACCCCTTCAGATCATGAGGCTGCACCCAATCTGAAATGGCCTGAACCTTCCCCGGATCCATGCGGAACCCATCCCCAGATACAATTAATCCCAGAAAAGACAGTTCTTGCATAAAGAATGAGCACTTCTCCAATTTAGCGTATAAATGATTCTCCCTGAGTCTCACAAGAACTGTCTGAAGATGGTGTAAGTGAGACTAACTGTCCTCAGAGTATATCAAGATGTCATCCAGGTAAATGACAACATAGCGCCCAATCAGGTCAGAAAAAACAACATTAATGAAATTCTGGAACACCGCAGGGGCGTTAGTGAGACCGAAGGGCATAACCAAATTTTCAAATAAGCCCTCGGTAGTCAGAAACGCTGTTTTCCATTCATCTCCCTCTCGAATCCTTATCAGGTTATAAGCCCCTCGTAAGTCAAGCTTAGAAAACCATTTGGCCCCAGTAAGTTGATTACATAAATCAGGAATCAGAGGAAGAGGATACGTGTTTTTCACAGTAATCTTATTAAGTTCCCGAAAGTCGAGGCATGGTCGCAAACCACCATCTTTTTTCTTCACAAAGAAAAACCCCGCAGCGACGGGTGAAACAGAAGGCCGAATATGCCCCTTGCGGAGACTCTCAGTGATGTACTCTTTCATGGCTTGGCGCTCAGGCCCAGACAAATTGTACAGACGAGCCTTGGGCAATTTGGCTCCTGGGATTAAATTAATAGCACAATCACCAGGTCGATGTGGTGGAAGCGCCTCGGCCCCACTTTCGGAAAACACGTCTTCGAAGTCTTTCAGGTACTCCGGAATACCCTCCAGACCGACAGACGACACAGATACAGACTTTATCGGGTTAACAAAAGGTCCCGGGTTACAACACGGACCATTACTTTTACATCTCCATTGAGTAATCTCCCCCGCCCCCCAATCAATGGCAGGATTGTGGCGTTGCAGCCAGAGCATTCCCAGGACCAGTCCTGCAGGCAGATTATTCAATACAAAACAACTTAATTGCTCCACGTGAGTGGAACCCACTTTCAGAGAAAAAACATCAGTCCTGAAACAAATTCCATCCCGGGTAAGAGGAGATGAATCAACAGCCACAATTTTAACAGGGTTTCTTAACCTAACTGTCCCTATCTTATTACGAGTCACAACTTGGGCATCAATCAAATTAACGGAAGAACCGCAGTCAACAAAAGCCGTTGTCACCACAGGACCACCAGCAAGTTCCAATTTCACTTGGAGCACAAGTTTTGTATGTGAGAAAAAATGTACCTGGGAGTCTGGACAACCTCCTCGATTGTTGCCCAGACTCAGTCGTTTCTCAGATGGTTTCACAGAAGGGCAGGATGGACAATTCCTTTTCCAATGACCAGAGGCTCCACAGTAAAAACACAGTTGATTGTCCCAGCGGTGTCTTCTCTCTCTCTCAGAGACCGAGACTGACCCAATCTCCATGGGCTCAGATACAGGTGCAGCGTCACATAATTTAGAGAACAATGAAGTCTCCTGTTGCATCATTCCTCTAGCACGGAGTCTCCGATCCATACGAACTGCCTGTGTCATGGCGTCCTCCAGGGTATCAGGAGGAGGATGAAGTGCCAAAGCATCCTTCAGACGGTCAGACAGACCCATGCGGAATAACCCCCTCAGGGCTGCATCGTTCCAAGAAACTTCAGCTGCCCAGCGCCTAAACTCTGAGCAGAACCATTCAGCGGAGTGCTTCCCCTGTGTCACACTCATCACCATATCTTCTGCAAGACGCACTCTATCAGGCTCATCATAAATGAGCCCCAGGGACTCAAAAAACAGATTCACAGACATACGCTCAGGAGCAGAGGGAGAGAGAGAGAAAGCCCATGCCTGCGGGGAACCCCTTAATAAAGACATAACTACCCCCACCCTCTGCCTTTCATTTCCAGAGGCCCGGGGACGTAACTCAAAAAACAACTTACATCCCTCCTTAAAGACCCTGAACAATTGTTTATCTCCAGAAAAAGTGTCGGGTAATTTTACCGGCGGTTCAGGGTCTGCTAAGGATACATCAAAGGGACCCCCCTCCCGGGACCGAAATGGAGCAGACACCTGTAAAGCACCTGCCACATCTCTCTGCACCTGTTGGTGCGAGTGGACCAGGGCTTGCTGTTCCACAGACAGCTTCTGCAAAAGCTGAGAAAGCTCATTAACCTGTGCCGTGAGATCCTGTACCGGGTCCATGGTATACAAACACCACCCCCCACACCAGGGAGAAATCTATCAGGTCAGCTATAATGTCACGGTACCCGGGTATAACTGCTGCTGGGGAAACTGCTTCCAGCAGAAACAGAGCTGGACCAGAAAACCGGGAAACTAACATGAACACCAACAGGACCTTTCACATGAGACAGAATGACTAAGTAGAGCAAAAGGACCTACGATCATGTGACAGAGTGGGAGGCGGCCAGGGGGCGGAGCCAAACGCTGGGGAAACAGGGAAGGGATAAGCATAAAAGAATAGTGAAACAAGCCGAAGTCGTACCAGGAGATTACAAGATACCAACAGGGAGAATCAGAGAATAGTCAGAAGCCAGGCCAGGGGTCAGTAATCCAGGAAAGCGAATAAAGCAGGTAACAGTAAGACACGAAGCAAGCCAGCACACACTACAAAGGTCAAGCATACAGACTGCAGAAAACCTATAGCTGACAGGGACACCACGTTAGGAGCGAGTATAAATAGCCCTCCCATGCTGAAAGAGAGGCTGAGAACATTTAACCCTGAGAGTACAAGACATAATCTTGTCCTAACCATGACACTTTATTTAGTTGAGGACAACACCAGGGAGGGGCAGAAGCCGTTAGTAGGCCCTAACCACCATTTTTTTTTTTAAAAACCACTTAATGAGAGCCGGAAGGTTGAAGCTCAGCTTTATTTAGTTGAGGACAACACCAGGCAGGGGCACACAGACAGACACCTTTAGTAGGCCGGAAAAGCCTATTGCATTTTTTAAAATGGTAATTTGGAGCAGAAGGTTGAAGCTCAGCTTTATTTAGTTGAGGACAACACCAGGGAGGGGCAGAAGCCGTTAGTAGGCCCTAACCACCATTTTTTTTTTTAAAAACCACTTAATGAGAGCCGGAAGGTTGAAGCTCAGCTTTATTTAGTTGAGGACAACACCAGGCAGGGGCACACAGACAGACACCTTTAGTAGGCCGGAAAAGCCTATTGCATTTTTTAAAATGGTAATTTGGAGCAGAAGGTTGAAGCTCAGCTTTATTTATTTGAGGGCAACACCAGGGAGGGGCAGAAGCCGTTAGTAGGCCCTAACCACCATTTTTTTTTTTTAAAACCACTTAATGAGAGCCGGAAGGTTGAAGCTCAGCTTTATTTAGTTGAGGACAACACCAGGCAGGGGCACACAGACAGACACCTTTAGTAGGCCGGAAAAGCCTATTGCATTTTTTAAAATGGTAATTTGGAGCAGAAGGTTGAAGCTCAGCTTTATTTAGTTGAGGACAACACCAGGGAGGGGCAGAAGCCGTTAGTAGGCCCTAACCACCATTTTTTTTTTTAAAAACCACTTAATGAGAGCCGGAAGGTTGAAGCTCAGCTTTATTTAGTTGAGGACAACACCAGGCAGGGGCACACAGACAGACACCTTTAGTAGGCCGGAAAAGCCTATTGCATTTTTTAAAATGGTAATTTGGAGCAGAAGGTTGAAGCTCAGCTTTATTTAGTTGAGGACAACACCAGGCAGGGGCACACAGACAGACACCTTTAGTAGGCCGGAAAAGCCTATTGCATTTTTTAAAATGGTAATTTGGAGCAGAAGGTTGAAGCTCAGCTTTATTTAGTTGAGGGCAACACCAGGCAGGGGCACACAGACAGACACCTTTAGTAGGCCGGAAAAGCCTATTGCATTTTTTAAAATGGTAATTTGGAGCAGAAGGTTGAAGCTCAGCTTTATTTAGTTGAGGACAACACCAGGGAGGGGCAGAAGCCGTTAGTAGGCCCTAACCACCATTTTTTTTTTTAAAAACCACTTAATGAGAGCCGGAAGGTTGAAGCTCAGCTTTATTTAGTTGAGGACAACACCAGGCAGGGGCACACAGACAGACACCTTTAGTAGGCCGGAAAAGCCTATTGCATTTTTTAAAATGGTAATTTGGAGCAGAAGGTTGAAGCTCAGCTTTATTTAGTTGAGGACAACACCAGGCAGGGGCACACAGACAGACACCTTTAGTAGGCCGGAAAAGCCTATTGCATTTTTTAAAATGGTAATTTGGAGCAGAAGGTTGAAGCTCAGCTTTATTTAGTTGAGGGCAACACCAGGCAGGGGCACACAGACAGACACCTTTAGTAGGCCGGAAAAGCCTATTGCATTTTTTAAAATGGTAATTTGGAGCAGAAGGTTGAAGCTCAGCTTTATTTAGTTGAGGACAACACCAGGGAGGGGCAGAAGCCGTTAGTAGGCCCTAACCACCATTTTTTTTTTTAAAAACCACTTAATGAGAGCCGGAAGGTTGAAGCTCAGCTTTATTTAGTTGAGGACAACACCAGGCAGGGGCACACAGACAGACACCTTTAGTAGGCCGGAAAAGCCTATTGCATTTTTTAAAATGGTAATTTGGAGCAGAAGGTTGAAGCTCAGCTTTATTTAGTTGAGGACAACACCAGGCAGGGGCACACAGACAGACACCTTTAGTAGGCCGGAAAAGCCTATTGCATTTTTTAAAATGGTAATTTGGAGCAGAAGGTTGAAGCTCAGCTTTATTTAGTTGAGGACAACACCAGGCAGGGGCACACAGACAGACACCTTTAGTAGGCCGGAAAAGCCTATTGCATTTTTTAAAATGGTAATTTGGAGCAGAAGGTTGAAGCTCAGCTTTATTTAGTTGAGGACAACACCAGGCAGGGGCACACAGACAGACACCTTTAGTAGGCCGGAAAAGCCTATTGCATTTTTTAAAATGGTAATTTGGAGCAGAAGGTTGAAGCTCAGCTTTATTTAGTTGAGGACAACACCAGGCAGGGGCACACAGACAGACACCTTTAGTAGGCCGGAAAAGCCTATTGCATTTTTTAAAATGGTAATTTGGAGCAGAAGGTTGAAGCTCAGCTTTATTTAGTTGAGGACAACACCAGGGAGGGGCACAAGCCGTTAGTAGGCCCTAACCACCATTTTTTTTTTAAAAACCACTTAATGAGAGCCGGAAGTTTGAAGCTCAGCTTTATTTAGTTGAGGACAACACCAGGCAGGGGCACACAGACAGACACCTTTAGTAGGCCGGAAAAGCCTATTGCATTTTTTAAAATGGTAATTTGGAGCAGAAGGTTGAAGCTCAGCTTTATTTAGTTGAGGACAACACCAGGCAGGGGCACACAGACAGACACCTTTAGTAGGCCGGAAAAGCCTATTGCATTTTTTAAAATGGTAATTTGGAGCAGAAGGTTGAAGCTCAGCTTTATTTAGTTGAGGGCAACACCAGGCAGGGGCACACAGACAGACACCTTTAGTAGGCCGGAAAAGCCTATTGCATTTTTTAAAATGGTAATTTGGAGCAGAAGGTTGAAGCTCAGCTTTATTTAGTTGAGGACAACACCAGGGAGGGGCAGAAGCCGTTAGTAGGCCCTAACCACCATTTTTTTTTTAAAAAACCACTTAATGAGAGCCGGAAGGTTGAAGCTCAGCTTTATTTAGTTGAGGACAACACCAGGCAGGGGCACACAGACAGACACCTTTAGTAGGCCGGAAAAGCCTATTGCATTTTTTAAAATGGTAATTTGGAGCAGAAGGTTGAAGCTCAGCTTTATTTAGTTGAGGACAACACCAGGCAGGGGCACACAGACAGACACGTTTAGTAGGCCGGAAAAGCCTATTGCATTTTTTAAAATGGTAATTTGGAGCAGAAGGTTGATGCTCAGCTTTATTTAGTTGAGGGCAACACCAGGCAGGGGCACACAGACAGACACCTTTAGTAGGCCGGAAAAGCCTATTGCATTTTTTAAAATGGTAATTTGGAGCAGAAGGTTGAAGCTCAGCTTTATTTAGTTGAGGACAACACCAGGGAGGGGCAGAAGCCGTTAGTAGGCCCTAACCACCATTTTTTTTTTTAAAAACCACTTAATGAGAGCCGGAAGGTTGAAGCTCAGCTTTATTTAGTTGAGGACAACACCAGGCAGGGGCACACAGACAGACACCTTTAGTAGGCCGGAAAAGCCTATTGCATTTTTTAAAATGGTAATTTGGAGCAGAAGGTTGAAGCTCAGCTTTATTTAGTTGAGGACAACACCAGGCAGGGGCACACAGACAGACACCTTTAGTAGGCCGGAAAAGCCTATTGCATTTTTTAAAATGGTAATTTGGAGCAGAAGGTTGAAGCTCAGCTTTATTTAGTTGAGGACAACACCAGGCAGGGGCACACAGACAGACACCTTTAGTAGGCCGGAAAAGCCTATTGCATTTTTTAAAATGGTAATTTGGAGCAGAAGGTTGAAGCTCAGCTTTATTTAGTTGAGGACAACACCAGGGAGGGGCAGAAGCCGTTAGTAGGCCCTAACCACCATTTTTTTTTTAAAAAACCACTTAATGAGAGCCGGAAGGTTGAAGCTCAGCTTTATTTAGTTGAGGACAACACCAGGCAGGGGCACACAGACAGACACCTTTAGTAGGCCGGAAAAGCCTATTGCATTTTTTAAAATGGTAATTTGGAGCAGAAGGTTGAAGCTCAGCTTTATTTAGTTGAGGGCAACACCAGGGAGGGGCAGAAGCCGTTAGTAGGCCCTAACCACCATTTTTTTTTTTAAAAACCACTTAATGAGAGCCAGAAGGTTGAAGCTCAGCTTTATTTAGTTGAGGACAACACCAGGCAGGGGCACACAGACAGACACCTTTAGTAGGCCGGAAAAGCCTATTGCATTTTTTAAAATGGTAATTTGGAGCAGAAGGTTGAAGCTCAGCTTTATTTAGTTGAGGGCAACACCAGGGAGGGGCAGAAGCCGTTAGTAGGCCCTAACCACCATTTTTTTTTTTAAAAACCACTTAATGAGAGCCGGAAGGTTGAAGCTCAGCTTTATTTAGTTGAGGACAACACCAGGCAGGGGCACACAGACAGACACCTTTAGTAGGCCGGAAAAGCCTATTGCATTTTTTAAAATGGTAATTTGGAGCAGAAGGTTGAAGCTCAGCTTTATTTAGTTGAGGACAACACCAGGGAGGGGCAGAAGCCGTTAGTAGGCCCTAACCACCATTTTTTTTTTAAAAAAACACTTAATGAGAGCCGGAAGGTTGAAGCTCAGCTTTATTTAGTTGAGGACAACACCAGGCAGGGGCACACAGACAGACACCTTTAGTAGGCCGGAAAAGCCTATTGCATTTTTTAAAATGGTAATTTGGAGCAGAAGGTTGAAGCTCAGCTTTATTTAGTTGAGGGCAACACCAGGGAGGGGCAGAAGCCGTTAGTAGGCCCTAACCACCATTTTTTTTTTTAAAAACCACTTAATGAGAGCCGGAAGGTTGAAGCTCAGCTTTATTTAGTTGAGGACAACACCAGGCAGGGGCACACAGACAGACACCTTTAGTAGGCCGGAAAAGCCTATTGCATTTTTTAAAATGGTAATTTGGAGCAGAAGGTTGAAGCTCAGCTTTATTTAGTTGAGGGCAACACCAGGGAGGGGCAGAAGCCGTTAGTAGGCCCTAACCACCATTTTTTTTTTAAAAAACCACTTAATGAGAGCCGGAAGGTTGAAGCTCAGCTTTATTTAGTTGAGGACAACACCAGGCAGGGGCACACAGACAGACACCTTTAGTAGGCCGGAAAAGCCTATTGCATTTTTTAAAATGGTAATTTGGAGCAGAAGGTTGAAGCTCAGCTTTATTTAGTTGAGGACAACACCAGGGAGGGGCAGAAGCCGTTAGTAGGCCCTAACCACCATTTTTTTTTTTTTTAAACCACTTAATGAGAGCCGGAAGGTTGAAGCTCAGCTTTATTTAGTTGAGGACAACACCAGGCAGGGGCACACAGACAGACACCTTTAGTAGGCCGGAAAAGCCTTTTGCATTTTTTAAAATGGTAATTTGGAGCAGAAGGTTGAAGCTCAGCTTTATTTAGTTGAGGACAACACCAGGCAGGGGCACACAGACAGACACCTTTAGTAGGCCGGAAAAGCCTATTGCATTTTTTAAAATGGTAATTTGGAGCAGAAGGTTGAAGCTCAGCTTTATTTAGTTGAGGGCAACACCAGGCAGGGGCACACAGACAGACACCTTTAGTAGGCCGGAAAAGCCTATTGCATTTTTTAAAATGGTAATTTGGAGCAGAAGGTTGAAGCTCAGCTTTATTTAGTTGAGGACAACACCAGGGAGGGGCAGAAGCCGTTAGTAGGCCCTAACCACCATTTTTTTTTTTAAAAACCACTTAATGAGAGCCGGAAGGTTGAAGCTCAGCTTTATTTAGTTGAGGACAACACCAGGCAGGGGCACACAGACAGACACCTTTAGTAGGCCGGAAAAGCCTATTGCATTTTTTAAAATGGTAATTTGGAGCAGAAGGTTGAAGCTCAGCTTTATTTAGTTGAGGACAACACCAGGCAGGGGCACACAGACAGACACCTTTAGTAGGCCGGAAAAGCCTATTGCATTTTTTAAAATGGTAATTTGGAGCAGAAGGTTGAAGCTCAGCTTTATTTAGTTGAGGACAACACCAGGCAGGGGCACACAGACAGACACCTTTAGTAGGCCGGAAAAGCCTATTGCATTTTTTAAAATGGTAATTTGGAGCAGAAGGTTGAAGCTCAGCTTTATTTAGTTGAGGACAACACCAGGCAGGGGCACACAGACAGACACCTTTAGTAGGCCGGAAAAGCCTATTGCATTTTTTAAAATGGTAATTTGGAGCAGAAGGTTGAAGCTCAGCTTTATTTAGTTGAGGACAACACCAGGGAGGGGCAGAAGCCGTTAGTAGGCCCTAACCACCATTTTTTTTTTTAAAAACCACTTAATGAGAGCCGGAAGGTTGAAGCTCAGCTTTATTTAGTTGAGGACAACACCAGGCAGGGGCACACAGACAGACACCTTTAGTAGGCCGGAAAAGCCTATTGCATTTTTTAAAATGGTAATTTGGAGCAGAAGGTTGAAGCTCAGCTTTATTTAGTTGAGGGCAACACCAGGGAGGGGCAGAAGCCGTTAGTAGGCCCTAACCACCATTTTTTTTTTTTAAAAACCACTTAATGAGAGCCGGAAGGTTGAAGCTCAGCTTTATTTAGTTGAGGACAACACCAGGCAGGGGCACACAGACAGACACCTTTAGTAGGCCGGAAAAGCCTATTGCATTTTTTAAAATGGTAATTTGGAGCAGAAGGTTGAAGCTCAGCTTTATTTAGTTGAGGGCAACACCAGGGAGGGGCAGAAGCCGTTAGTAGGCCCTAACCACCATTTTTTTTTTAAAAAACCACTTAATGAGAGCCGGAAGGTTGAAGCTCAGCTTTATTTAGTTGAGGACAACACCAGGCAGGGGCACACAGACAGACACCTTTAGTAGGCCGGAAAAGCCTATTGCATTTTTTAAAATGGTAATTTGGAGCAGAAGGTTGAAGCTCAGCTTTATGTCACGGTACCCGGGTATAACTGCTGCTGGGGAAACTGCTTCCAGCAGAAACAGAGCTGGACCAGAAAACCGGGAAACTAACATGAACACCAACAGGACCTTTCACATGAGACAGAATGACTAAGTAGAGCAAAAGGACCTACGATCATGTGACAGAGTGGGAGGCGGCCAGGGGGCGGAGCCAAACGCTGGGGAAACAGGGAAGGGATAAGCATAAAAGAATAGTGAAACAAGCCGAAGTCGTACCAGGAGATTACAAGATACCAACAGGGAGAATCAGAGAATAGTCAGAAGCCAGGCCAGGGGTCAGTAATCCAGGAAAGCGAATAAAGCAGGTAACAGTAAGACACGAAGCAAGCCAGCACACACTACAAAGGTCAAGCATACAGACTGCAGAAAACCTATAGCTGACAGGGACACCACGTTAGGAGCGAGTATAAATAGCCCTCCCATGCTGAAAGAGAGGCTGAGAACATTTAACCCTGAGAGTACAAGACATAATCTTGTCCTAACCATGACAGTACCCCCCCTTTAATGGGAGGCCACTGGACTCCCAGGCTTCTCAGGGTACCTGGCATGAAAAGCCCGCACCAGTCGATCAGCATGCACAGAACTGGCCGGAACCCATGACCGATCCTCAATAGAATAACCCTTCCAATGAATTAAGTACTGAAGCCTTCGACGCATCCACCGTGAATCAATGATGCGCCCTACCTCATACTCTGGCTGACCCTCTACCAACACAGGCAGAACATTATGTGAGGAATCTTCTCTAACCGTCCCCACAGGTTTTAATAGGGACCTGTGAAAGACATTAGATATTTTGAAGGAGGCGGGCAACTGTAATCTATAGGCCACCGGGTTGATCACCTCTAATACCTTGTATGGACCTATAAATCTGGGGCCCAACTTCATGGAAGGTACTTTAAGTTTGATGTTACGGGTAGACAACCATACCTTCTCCCCCACTGTCAGTGTAGGAGCTGACCCCCTCCTTCTGTCTGCAAAATGTTTGTACCTCCTTTGAGCTTTGGAGATATTACCCTGAACCTCCCTCCAAAGGGTTCTTAACTGTTGCACCAGACCCTCAGCACCAGGGCAACCAGAATCCATGCGGGAAAATTCTCCAAATTGCGGAACAAATCCATAGTTAACCTGAAAAGGAGATTTGCCAGTAGACTGATTAATATGACAGTTGAATGCAAATTCTGCCATGGGTAATACCTCACACCAGTCCTCCTGTCTGGAAGAGGCAAGACATCTTAAAATCTGCTCCAACGACTGGTTGGTGCGTTCAGTCTGACCATTAGATTCCGGGTGATAAGCAGAGGAGAAAGACAACGTAACCCCCAACTTTTTACAAAAAGCCCTCCAAAATCTAGCAACAAATTGCACACCCCTGTCAGACACCATATTCACAGGGACTCCATGCAACCGAACTATATGCTGAATGAACAAACGAGCTAAGGTTTCAGCAGAAGGCAATGTAGATAATGGCACAAAGTGGGCTTGTTTAGAAAATCTATCAACTACTACCCAGACTACAGAGTTGCCCTTTGAAGGAGGAAGATTAGTGATAAAATCCATGGACAGGTGTGTCCAAGGTTTATCAGGAATTGGCAAAGGTACCAATTCCCCGGCCGGCCGGACCAGAGAGCTCTTAGAGCGAGCACACACCCCACAAGAATTCACAAACTTTTTAATATCAGTACCCATAGAAGGCCACCAAAAATTCCTAGCTACTGCCCCCCGGGTAGCTGCAATCCCAGGATGTGCACTCAACACAGAGTCATGAAATTCTTGCAGAAGTGTGAGACGGAAATGATCAGGTACAAACAATTTACCTTGGGGTTTATTCCTGGGAGCTTGTGACTGTGCTTCCAAAATCTCTCTCTGTAACTCAGATGAGACTTCAGCCACAACCACTCCAGGTTGAAGAATGGAGGAAGGAGGTTCTGGAGGGGACACACTATCAAAACTCCGGGACAAGGCATCCGCCTTTACATTTTTAGACCCTGGTCGGAACGTAATGGTAAAATGAAACCGAGAAAAAAAAAGTGCCCACCGAGCCTGTCTGGGGGTCAATCTCTTAGCAGACTCGATATAGGCCAAATTTTTGTGATCCGTGATGACTGTAACGGGATGTACAGCCCCCTCCAAAAAATGCCTCCATTCTTCAAAGGCCAATTTAATTGCCAACAATTCCCTGTTGCCGACATCATAATTTCTCTCAGCTGAAGATAATTTTTTAGAGAAAAAGGCACAGGGTTTAAGGTTAGTGAGGGTAGACGGGCCCTGAGACAACACTGCCCCCACCCCTACCTCCGATGCGTCAACCTCCACGATAAAAGGTCTCGACGGATCGGGTTGTATCAACACAGGGGCTGAAATAAAACATTTCTTCAGGGTCTGGAAGGAATTTTTTGCGGCCTCGGACCAATTTTTTACCTCCGCCCCTTTGAGTGTGAGGTCCGTTAAGGGTTTTACCACCTGCGAAAACCCTTTAATGAACTTCCTATAATAGTTAGCGAAGCCCAGAAATCGCTGCAACCCCTTCAGATCATGAGGCTGCACCCAATCTGAAATGGCCTGAACCTTCCCCGGATCCATGCGGAACCCATCCCCAGATACAATTAATCCCAGAAAAGACAGTTCTTGCATAAAGAATGAGCACTTCTCCAATTTAGCGTATAAATGATTCTCCCTGAGTCTCACAAGAACTGTCTGAAGATGGTGTAAGTGAGACTAACTGTCCTCAGAGTATATCAAGATGTCATCCAGGTAAATGACAACATAGCGCCCAATCAGGTCAGAAAAAACAACATTAATGAAATTCTGGAACACCGCAGGGGCGTTAGTGAGACCGAAGGGCATAACCAAATTTTCAAATAAGCCCTCGGTAGTCAGAAACGCTGTTTTCCATTCATCTCCCTCTCGAATCCTTATCAGGTTATAAGCCCCTCGTAAGTCAAGCTTAGAAAACCATTTGGCCCCAGTAAGTTGATTACATAAATCAGGAATCAGAGGAAGAGGATACGTGTTTTTCACAGTAATCTTATTAAGTTCCCGAAAGTCGAGGCATGGTCGCAAACCACCATCTTTTTTCTTCACAAAGAAAAACCCCGCAGCGACGGGTGAAACAGAAGGCCGAATATGCCCCTTGCGGAGACTCTCAGTGATGTACTCTTTCATGGCTTGGCGCTCAGGCCCAGACAAATTGTACAGACGAGCCTTGGGCAATTTGGCTCCTGGGATTAAATTAATAGCACAATCACCAGGTCGATGTGGTGGAAGCGCCTCGGCCCCACTTTCGGAAAACACGTCTTCGAAGTCTTTCAGGTACTCCGGAATACCCTCCAGACCGACAGACGACACAGATACAGACTTTATCGGGTTAACAAAAGGTCCCGGGTTACAACACGGACCATTACTTTTACATCTCCATTGAGTAATCTCCCCCGCCCCCCAATCAATGGCAGGATTGTGGCGTTGCAGCCAGAGCATTCCCAGGACCAGTCCTGCAGGCAGATTATTCAATACAAAACAACTTAATTGCTCCACGTGAGTGGAACCCACTTTCAGAGAAAAAACATCAGTCCTGAAACAAATTCCATCCCGGGTAAGAGGAGATGAATCAACAGCCACAATTTTAACAGGGTTTCTTAACCTAACTGTCCCTATCTTATTACGAGTCACAACTTGGGCATCAATCAAATTAACGGAAGAACCGCAGTCAACAAAAGCCGTTGTCACCACAGGACCACCAGCAAGTTCCAATTTCACTTGGAGCACAAGTTTTGTATGTGAGAAAAAATGTACCTGGGAGTCTGGACAACCTCCTCGATTGTTGCCCAGACTCAGTCGTTTCTCAGATGGTTTCACAGAAGGGCAGGATGGACAATTCCTTTTCCAATGACCAGAGGCTCCACAGTAAAAACACAGTTGATTGTCCCAGCGGTGTCTTCTCTCTCTCTCAGAGACCGAGACTGACCCAATCTCCATGGGCTCAGATATAGGTGCAGCGTCACATAATTTAGAGAACAATGAAGTCTCCTGTTGCATCATTCCTCTAGCACGGAGTCTCCGATCCATACGAACTGCCTGTGTCATGGCGTCCTCCAGGGTATCAGGAGGAGGATGAAGTGCCAAAGCATCCTTCAGACGGTCAGACAGACCCATGCGGAATAACCCCCTCAGGGCTGCATCGTTCCAAGAAACTTCAGCTGCCCAGCGCCTAAACTCTGAGCAGAACCATTCAGCGGAGTGCTTCCCCTGTGTCACACTCATCACCATATCTTCTGCAAGACGCACTCTATCAGGCTCATCATAAATGAGCCCCAGGGACTCAAAAAACAGATTCACAGACATACGCTCAGGAGCAGAGGGAGAGAGAGAGAAAGCCCATGCCTGCGGGGAACCCCTTAATAAAGACATAACTACCCCCACCCTCTGCCTTTCATTTCCAGAGGCCCGGGGACGTAACTCAAAAAACAACTTACATCCCTCCTTAAAGACCCTGAACAATTGTTTATCTCCAGAAAAAGTGTCGGGTAATTTTACCGGCGGTTCAGGGTCTGCTAAGGATACATCAAAGGGACCCCCCTCCCGGGACCGAAATGGAGCAGACACCTGTAAAGCACCTGCCACATCTCTCTGCACCTGTTGGTGCGAGTGGACCAGGGCTTGCTGTTCCACAGACAGCTTCTGCAAAAGCTGAGAAAGCTCATTAACCTGTGCCGTGAGATCCTGTACCGGGTCCATGGTATACAAACACCACCCCCCACACCAGGGAGAAATCTATCAGGTCAGCTATAATGTCACGGTACCCGGGTATAACTGCTGCTGGGGAAACTGCTTCCAGCAGAAACAGAGCTGGACCAGAAAACCGGGAAACTAACATGAACACCAACAGGACCTTTCACATGAGACAGAATGACTAAGTAGAGCAAAAGGACCTACGATCATGTGACAGAGTGGGAGGCGGCCAGGGGGCGGAGCCAAACGCTGGGGAAACAGGGAAGGGATAAGCATAAAAGAATAGTGAAACAAGCCGAAGTCGTACCAGGAGATTACAAGATACCAACAGGGAGAATCAGAGAATAGTCAGAAGCCAGGCCAGGGGTCAGTAATCCAGGAAAGCGAATAAAGCAGGTAACAGTAAGACACGAAGCAAGCCAGCAAACACTACAAAGGTCAAGCATACAGACTGCAGAAAACCTATAGCTGACAGGGACACCACGTTAGGAGCGAGTATAAATAGCCCTCCCATGCTGAAAGAGAGGCTGAGAACATTTAACCCTGAGAGTACAAGACATAATCTTGTCCTAACCATGACACTTTATTTAGTTGAGGACAACACCAGGGAGGGGCAGAAGCCGTTAGTAGGCCCTAACCACCATTTTTTTTTTTAAAAACCACTTAATGAGAGCCGGAAGGTTGAAGCTCAGCTTTATTTAGTTGAGGACAACACCAGGCAGGGGCACACAGACAGACACCTTTAGTAGGCCGGAAAAGCCTATTGCATTTTTTAAAATGGTAATTTGGAGCAGAAGGTTGAAGCTCAGCTTTATTTAGTTGAGGACAACACCAGGGAGGGGCAGAAGCCGTTAGTAGGCCCTAACCACCATTTTTTTTTTTAAAAACCACTTAATGAGAGCCGGAAGGTTGAAGCTCAGCTTTATTTAGTTGAGGACAACACCAGGCAGGGGCACACAGACAGACACCTTTAGTAGGCCGGAAAAGCCTATTGCATTTTTTAAAATGGTAATTTGGAGCAGAAGGTTGAAGCTCAGCTTTATTTATTTGAGGGCAACACCAGGGAGGGGCAGAAGCCGTTAGTAGGCCCTAACCACCATTTTTTTTTTTTAAAACCACTTAATGAGAGCCGGAAGGTTGAAGCTCAGCTTTATTTAGTTGAGGACAACACCAGGCAGGGGCACACAGACAGACACCTTTAGTAGGCCGGAAAAGCCTATTGCATTTTTTAAAATGGTAATTTGGAGCAGAAGGTTGAAGCTCAGCTTTATTTAGTTGAGGACAACACCAGGGAGGGGCAGAAGCCGTTAGTAGGCCCTAACCACCATTTTTTTTTTAAAAAACCACTTAATGAGAGCCGGAAGGTTGAAGCTCAGCTTTATTTAGTTGAGGACAACACCAGGCAGGGGCACACAGACAGACACCTTTAGTAGGCCGGAAAAGCCTATTGCATTTTTTAAAATGGTAATTTGGAGCAGAAGGTTGAAGCTCAGCTTTATTTAGTTGAGGACAACACCAGGCAGGGGCACACAGACAGACACCTTTAGTAGGCCGGAAAAGCCTATTGCATTTTTTAAAATGGTAATTTGGAGCAGAAGGTTGAAGCTCAGCTTTATTTAGTTGAGGGCAACACCAGGCAGGGGCACACAGACAGACACCTTTAGTAGGCCGGAAAAGCCTATTGCATTTTTTAAAATGGTAATTTGGAGCAGAAGGTTGAAGCTCAGCTTTATTTAGTTGAGGACAACACCAGGGAGGGGCAGAAGCCGTTAGTAGGCCCTAACCACCATTTTTTTTTTTAAAAACCACTTAATGAGAGCCGGAAGGTTGAAGCTCAGCTTTATTTAGTTGAGGACAACACCAGGCAGGGGCACACAGACAGACACCTTTAGTAGGCCGGAAAAGCCTATTGCATTTTTTAAAATGGTAATTTGGAGCAGAAGGTTGAAGCTCAGCTTTATTTAGTTGAGGACAACACCAGGCAGGGGCACACAGACAGACACCTTTAGTAGGCCGGAAAAGCCTATTGCATTTTTTAAAATGGTAATTTGGAGCAGAAGGTTGAAGCTCAGCTTTATTTAGTTGAGGGCAACACCAGGCAGGGGCACACAGACAGACACCTTTAGTAGGCCGGAAAAGCCTATTGCATTTTTTAAAATGGTAATTTGGAGCAGAAGGTTGAAGCTCAGCTTTATTTAGTTGAGGACAACACCAGGGAGGGGCAGAAGCCGTTAGTAGGCCCTAACCACCATTTTTTTTTTTAAAAACCACTTAATGAGAGCCGGAAGGTTGAAGCTCAGCTTTATTTAGTTGAGGACAACACCAGGCAGGGGCACACAGACAGACACCTTTAGTAGGCCGGAAAAGCCTATTGCATTTTTTAAAATGGTAATTTGGAGCAGAAGGTTGAAGCTCAGCTTTATTTAGTTGAGGACAACACCAGGCAGGGGCACACAGACAGACACCTTTAGTAGGCCGGAAAAGCCTATTGCATTTTTTAAAATGGTAATTTGGAGCAGAAGGTTGAAGCTCAGCTTTATTTAGTTGAGGACAACACCAGGCAGGGGCACACAGACAGACACCTTTAGTAGGCCGGAAAAGCCTATTGCATTTTTTAAAATGGTAATTTGGAGCAGAAGGTTGAAGCTCAGCTTTATTTAGTTGAGGACAACACCAGGCAGGGGCACACAGACAGACACCTTTAGTAGGCCGGAAAAGCCTATTGCATTTTTTAAAATGGTAATTTGGAGCAGAAGGTTGAAGCTCAGCTTTATTTAGTTGAGGACAACACCAGGCAGGGGCACACAGACAGACACCTTTAGTAGGCCGGAAAAGCCTATTGCATTTTTTAAAATGGTAATTTGGAGCAGAAGGTTGAAGCTCAGCTTTATTTAGTTGAGGACAACACCAGGGAGGGGCACAAGCCGTTAGTAGGCCCTAACCACCATTTTTTTTTTAAAAACCACTTAATGAGAGCCGGAAGTTTGAAGCTCAGCTTTATTTAGTTGAGGACAACACCAGGCAGGGGCACACAGACAGACACCTTTAGTAGGCCGGAAAAGCCTATTGCATTTTTTAAAATGGTAATTTGGAGCAGAAGGTTGAAGCTCAGCTTTATTTAGTTGAGGACAACACCAGGCAGGGGCACACAGACAGACACCTTTAGTAGGCCGGAAAAGCCTATTGCATTTTTTAAAATGGTAATTTGGAGCAGAAGGTTGAAGCTCAGCTTTATTTAGTTGAGGGCAACACCAGGCAGGGGCACACAGACAGACACCTTTAGTAGGCCGGAAAAGCCTATTGCATTTTTTAAAATGGTAATTTGGAGCAGAAGGTTGAAGCTCAGCTTTATTTAGTTGAGGACAACACCAGGGAGGGGCAGAAGCCGTTAGTAGGCCCTAACCACCATTTTTTTTTTAAAAAACCACTTAATGAGAGCCGGAAGGTTGAAGCTCAGCTTTATTTAGTTGAGGACAACACCAGGCAGGGGCACACAGACAGACACCTTTAGTAGGCCGGAAAAGCCTATTGCATTTTTTAAAATGGTAATTTGGAGCAGAAGGTTGAAGCTCAGCTTTATTTAGTTGAGGACAACACCAGGCAGGGGCACACAGACAGACACGTTTAGTAGGCCGGAAAAGCCTATTGCATTTTTTAAAATGGTAATTTGGAGCAGAAGGTTGATGCTCAGCTTTATTTAGTTGAGGGCAACACCAGGCAGGGGCACACAGACAGACACCTTTAGTAGGCCGGAAAAGCCTATTGCATTTTTTAAAATGGTAATTTGGAGCAGAAGGTTGAAGCTCAGCTTTATTTAGTTGAGGACAACACCAGGGAGGGGCAGAAGCCGTTAGTAGGCCCTAACCACCATTTTTTTTTTTAAAAACCACTTAATGAGAGCCGGAAGGTTGAAGCTCAGCTTTATTTAGTTGAGGACAACACCAGGCAGGGGCACACAGACAGACACCTTTAGTAGGCCGGAAAAGCCTATTGCATTTTTTAAAATGGTAATTTGGAGCAGAAGGTTGAAGCTCAGCTTTATTTAGTTGAGGACAACACCAGGCAGGGGCACACAGACAGACACCTTTAGTAGGCCGGAAAAGCCTATTGCATTTTTTAAAATGGTAATTTGGAGCAGAAGGTTGAAGCTCAGCTTTATTTAGTTGAGGACAACACCAGGCAGGGGCACACAGACAGACACCTTTAGTAGGCCGGAAAAGCCTATTGCATTTTTTAAAATGGTAATTTGGAGCAGAAGGTTGAAGCTCAGCTTTATTTAGTTGAGGACAACACCAGGCAGGGGCACACAGACAGACACCTTTAGTAGGCCGGAAAAGCCTATTGCATTTTTTAAAATGGTAATTTGGAGCAGAAGGTTGAAGCTCAGCTTTATTTAGTTGAGGACAACACCAGGGAGGGGCAGAAGCCGTTAGTAGGCCCTAACCACCATTTTTTTTTTTAAAAACCACTTAATGAGAGCCGGAAGGTTGAAGCTCAGCTTTATTTAGTTGAGGACAACACCAGGCAGGGGCACACAGACAGACACCTTTAGTAGGCCGGAAAAGCCTATTGCATTTTTTAAAATGGTAATTTGGAGCAGAAGGTTGAAGCTCAGCTTTATTTAGTTGAGGACAACACCAGGCAGGGGCACACAGACAGACACCTTTAGTAGGCCGGAAAAGCCTATTGCATTTTTTAAAATGGTAATTTGGAGCAGAAGGTTGAAGCTCAGCTTTATTTAGTTGAGGACAACACCAGGCAGGGGCACACAGACAGACACCTTTAGTAGGCCGGAAAAGCCTATTGCATTTTTTAAAATGGTAATTTGGAGCAGAAGGTTGAAGCTCAGCTTTATTTAGTTGAGGACAACACCAGGGAGGGGCAGAAGCCGTTAGTAGGCCCTAACCACCATTTTTTTTTTTAAAAAACCAATTAATGAGAGCCGGAAGGTTGAAGCTCAGCTTTATTTAGTTGAGGACAACACCAGGCAGGGGCACACAGACAGACACCTTTAGTAGGCCGGAAAAGCCTATTGCATTTTTTAAAATGGTAATTTGGAGCAGAAGGTTGAAGCTCAGCTTTATTTAGTTGAGGGCAACACCAGGGAGGGGCAGAAGCCGTTAGTAGGCCCTAACCACCATTTTTTTTTTTAAAAACCACTTAATGAGAGCCGGAAGGTTGAAGCTCAGCTTTATTTAGTTGAGGACAACACCAGGCAGGGGCACACAGACAGACACCTTTAGTAGGCCGGAAAAGCCTATTGCATTTTTTAAAATGGTAATTTGGAGCAGAAGGTTGAAGCTCAGCTTTATTTAGTTGAGGGCAACACCAGGGAGGGGCAGAAGCCGTTAGTAGGCCCTAACCACCATTTTTTTTTTTAAAAACCACTTAATGAGAGCCGGAAGGTTGAAGCTCAGCTTTATTTAGTTGAGGACAACACCAGGCAGGGGCACACAGACAGACACCTTTAGTAGGCCGGAAAAGCCTATTGCATTTTTTAAAATGGTAATTTGGAGCAGAAGGTTGAAGCTCAGCTTTATTTAGTTGAGGACAACACCAGGGAGGGGCAGAAGCCGTTAGTAGGCCCTAACCACCATTTTTTTTTAAAAAAACCACTTAATGAGAGCCGGAAGGTTGAAGCTCAGCTTTATTTAGTTGAGGACAACACCAGGCAGGGGCACACAGACAGACACCTTTAGTAGGCCGGAAAAGCCTATTGCATTTTTTAAAATGGTAATTTGGAGCAGAAGGTTGAAGCTCAGCTTTATTTAGTTGAGGACAACACCAGGGAGGGGCAGAAGCCGTTAGTAGGCCCTAACCACCATTTTTTTTTTTAAAAACCACTTAATGAGAGCCGGAAGGTTGAAGCTCAGCTTTATTTAGTTGAGGACAACACCAGGCAGGGGCACACAGACAGACACCTTTAGTAGGCCGGAAAAGCCTATTGCATTTTTTAAAATGGTAATTTGGAGCAGAAGGTTGAAGCTCAGCTTTATTTAGTTGAGGACAACACCAGGCAGGGGCACACAGACAGACACCTTTAGTAGGCCGGAAAAGCCTATTGCATTTTTTAAAATGGTAATTTGGAGCAGAAGGTTGAAGCTCAGCTTTATTTAGTTGAGGACAACACCAGGGAGGGGCAGAAGCCGTTAGTAGGCCCTAACCACCATTTTTTTTTAAAAAAAACCACTTAATGAGAGCCGGAAGGTTGAAGCTCAGCTTTATTTAGTTGAGGACAACACCAGGCAGGGGCACACAGACAGACACCTTTAGTAGGCCGGAAAAGCCTATTGCATTTTTTAAAATGGTAATTTGGAGCAGAAGGTTGAAGCTCAGCTTTATTTAGTTGAGGACAACACCAGGCAGGGGCACACAGACAGACACCTTTAGTAGGCCGGAAAAGCCTATTGCATTTTTTAAAATGGTAATTTGGAGCAGAAGGTTGAAGCTCAGCTTTATTTAGTTGAGGACAACACCAGGCAGGGGCACACAGACAGACACCTTTAGTAGGCCGGAAAAGCCTATTGCATTTTTTAAAATGGTAATTTGGAGCAGAAGGTTGAAGCTCAGCTTTATTTAGTTGAGGACAACACCAGGGAGGGGCAGAAGCCGTTAGTAGGCCCTAACCACCATTTTTTTTTTTAAAAAACCACTTAATGAGAGCCGGAAGGTTGAAGCTCAGCTTTATTTAGTTGAGGACAACACCAGGCAGGGGCACACAGACAGACACCTTTAGTAGGCCGGAAAAGCCTATTGCATTTTTTAAAATGGTAATTTGGAGCAGAAGGTTGAAGCTCAGCTTTATTTAGTTGAGGGCAACACCAGGGAGGGGCAGAAGCCGTTAGTAGGCCCTAACCACCATTTTTTTTTTTAAAAACCACTTAATGAGAGCCGGAAGGTTGAAGCTCAGCTTTATTTAGTTGAGGACAACACCAGGCAGGGGCACACAGACAGACACCTTTAGTAGGCCGGAAAAGCCTATTGCATTTTTTAAAATGGTAATTTGGAGCAGAAGGTTGAAGCTCAGCTTTATTTAGTTGAGGGCAACACCAGGGAGGGGCAGAAGCCGTTAGTAGGCCCTAACCACCATTTTTTTTTTTAAAAACCACTTAATGAGAGCCGGAAGGTTGAAGCTCAGCTTTATTTAGTTGAGGACAACACCAGGCAGGGGCACACAGACAGACACCTTTAGTAGGCCGGAAAAGCCTATTGCATTTTTTAAAATGGTAATTTGGAGCAGAAGGTTGAAGCTCAGCTTTATTTAGTTGAGGACAACACCAGGGAGGGGCAGAAGCCGTTAGTAGGCCCTAACCACCATTTTTTTTTTTTAAAACCACTTAATGAGAGCCGGAAGGTTGAAGCTCAGCTTTATTTAGTTGAGGACAACACCAGGCAGGGGCACACAGACAGACACCTTTAGTAGGCCGGAAAAGCCTATTGCATTTTTTAAAATGGTAATTTGGAGCAGAAGGTTGAAGCTCAGCTTTATTTAGTTGAGGACAACACCAGGGAGGGGCAGAAGCCGTTAGTAGGCCCTAACCACCATTTTTTTTTTTAAAAACCACTTAATGAGAGCCGGAAGGTTGAAGCTCAGCTTTATTTAGTTGAGGACAACACCAGGCAGGGGCACACAGACAGACACCTTTAGTAGGCCGGAAAAGCCTATTGCATTTTTTAAAATGGTAATTTGGAGCAGAAGGTTGAAGCTCAGCTTTATTTAGTTGAGGGCAACACCAGGGAGGGGCAGAAGCCGTTAGTAGGCCCTAACCACCATTTTTTTTTTTTAAAACCACTTAATGAGAGCCGGAAGGTTGAAGCTCAGCTTTATTTAGTTGAGGACAACACCAGGCAGGGGCACACAGACAGACACCTTTAGTAGGCCGGAAAAGCCTATTGCATTTTTTAAAATGGTAATTTGGAGCAGAAGGTTGAAGCTCAGCTTTATTTAGTTGAGGACAACACCAGGCAGGGGCACACAGACAGACACCTTTAGTAGGCCGGAAAAGCCTATTGCATTTTTTAAAATGGTAATTTGGAGCAGAAGGTTGAAGCTCAGCTTTATTTAGTTGAGGACAACACCAGGCAGGGGCACACAGACAGACACCTTTAGTAGGCCGGAAAAGCCTATTGCATTTTTTAAAATGGTAATTTGGAGCAGAAGGTTGAAGCTCAGCTTTATTTAGTTGAGGACAACACCAGGCAGGGGCACACAGACAGACACCTTTAGTAGGCCGGAAAAGCCTATTGCATTTTTTAAAATGGTAATTTGGAGCAGAAGGTTGAAGCTCAGCTTTATTTAGTTGAGGACAACACCAGGCAGGGGCACACAGACAGACACCTTTAGTAGGCCGGAAAAGCCTATTGCATTTTTTAAAATGGTAATTTGGAGCAGAAGGTTGAAGCTCAGCTTTATTTAGTGGAGGGCAACACCAGGCACTGGCACACAGACAGACACCTTTAGTAGGCCGGAAAAGCCTATTGCATTTTTTAAAATGGTAATTTGGAGCAGAAGGTTGAAGCTCAGCTTTATTTAGTTGAGGACAACACCAGGGAGGGGCAGAAGCCGTTAGTAGGCCCTAACCACCATTTTTTTTTTTAAAAACCACTTAATGAGAGCCGGAAGGTTGAAGCTCAGCTTTATTTAGTTGAGGACAACACCAGGCAGGGGCACACAGACAGACACCTTTAGTAGGCCGGAAAAGCCTATTGCATTTTTTAAAATGGTAATTTGGAGCAGAAGGTTGAAGCTCAGCTTTATTTAGTTGAGGACAACACCAGGCAGGGGCACACAGACAGACACCTTTAGTAGGCCGGAAAAGCCTATTGCATTTTTTAAAATGGTAATTTGGAGCAGAAGGTTGAAGCTCAGCTTTATTTAGTTGAGGACAACACCAGGCAGGGGCACACAGACAGACACCTTTAGTAGGCCGGAAAAGCCTATTGCATTTTTTAAAATGGTAATTTGGAGCAGAAGGTTGAAGCTCAGCTTTATTTAGTTGAGGACAACACCAGGCAGGGGCACACAGACAGACACCTTTAGTAGGCCGGAAAAGCCTATTGCATTTTTTAAAATGGTAATTTGGAGCAGAAGGTTGAAGCTCAGCTTTATTTAGTTGAGGACAACACCAGGCAGGGGCACACAGACAGACACCTTTAGTAGGCCGGAAAAGCCTATTGCATTTTTTAAAATGGTAATTTGGAGCAGAAGGTTGAAGCTCAGCTTTATTTAGTTGAGGACAACACCAGGGAGGGGCAGAAGCCGTTAGTAGGCCCTAACCACCATTTTTTTTTTTAAAAACCACTTAATGAGAGCCGGAAGGTTGAAGCTCAGCTTTATTTAGTTGAGGACAACACCAGGCAGGGGCACACAGACAGACACCTTTAGTAGGCCGGAAAAGCCTATTGCATTTTTTAAAATGGTAATTTGGAGCAGAAGGTTGAAGCTCAGCTTTATTTAGTTGAGGACAACACCAGGCAGGGGCACACAGACAGACACCTTTAGTAGGCCGGAAAAGCCTATTGCATTTTTTAAAATGGTAATTTGGAGCAGAAGGTTGAAGCTCAGCTTTATTTAGTTGAGGACAACACCAGGGAGGGGCAGAAGCCGTTAGTAGGCCCTAACCACCATTTTTTTTTTAAAAAACCACTTAATGAGAGCCGGAAGGTTGAAGCTCAGCTTTATTTAGTTGAGGACAACACCAGGCAGGGGCACACAGACAGACACCTTTAGTAGGCCGGAAAAGCCTATTGCATTTTTTAAAATGGTAATTTGGAGCAGAAGGTTGAAGCTCAGCTTTATTTAGTTGAGGGCAACACCAGGGAGGGGCAGAAGCCGTTAGTAGGCCCTAACCACCATTTTTTTTTTTTAAAAACCACTTAATGAGAGCCGGAAGGTTGAAGCTCAGCTTTATTTAGTTGAGGACAACACCAGGCAGGGGCACACAGACAAACACCTTTAGTAGGCCGGAAAAGCCTATTGCATTTTTTAAAATGGTAATTTGGAGCAGAAGGTTGAAGCTCAGCTTTATTTAGTTGAGGGCAACACCAGGGAGGGGCAGAAGCCGTTAGTAGGCCCTAACCACCATTTTTTTTTTTAAAAACCACTTAATGAGAGCCGGAAGGTTGAAGCTCAGCTTTATTTAGTTGAGGACAACACCAGGCAGGGGCACACAGACAGACACCTTTAGTAGGCCGGAAAAGCCTATTGCATTTTTTAAAATGGTAATTTGGAGCAGAAGGTTGAAGCTCAGCTTTATTTAGTTGAGGACAACACCAGGGAGGGGCAGAAGCCGTTAGTAGGCCCTAACCACCATTTTTTTTTAAAAAAACCACTTAATGAGAGCCGGAAGGTTGAAGCTCAGCTTTATTTAGTTGAGGACAACACCAGGCAGGGGCACACAGACAGACACCTTTAGTAGGCCGGAAAAGCCTATTGCATTTTTTAAAATGGTAATTTGGAGCAGAAGGTTGAAGCTCAGCTTTATTTAGTTGAGGACAACACCAGGGAGGGGCAGAAGCCGTTAGTAGGCCCTAACCACCATTTTTTTTTTTAAAAACCACTTAATGAGAGCCGGAAGGTTGAAGCTCAGCTTTATTTAGTTGAGGACAACACCAGGCAGGGGCACACAGACAGACACCTTTAGTAGGCCGGAAAAGCCTATTGCATTTTTTAAAATGGTAATTTGGAGCAGAAGGTTGAAGCTCAGCTTTATTTAGTTGAGGGCAACACCAGGGAGGGGCAGAAGCCGTTAGTAGGCCCTAACCACCATTTTTTTTTTTTAAAACCACTTAATGAGAGCCGGAAGGTTGAAGCTCAGCTTTATTTAGTTGAGGACAACACCAGGCAGGGGCACACAGACAGACACCTTTAGTAGGCCGGAAAAGCCTATTGCATTTTTTAAAATGGTAATTTGGAGCAGAAGGTTGAAGCTCAGCTTTATTTAGTTGAGGACAACACCAGGGAGGGGCAGAAGCCGTTAGTAGGCCCTAACCACCATTTTTTTTTTTAAAAACCACTTAATGAGAGCCGGAAGGTTGAAGCTCAGCTTTATTTAGTTGAGGACAACACCAGGCAGGGGCACACAGACAGACACCTTTAGTAGGCCGGAAAAGCCTATTGCATTTTTTAAAATGGTAATTTGGAGCAGAAGGTTGAAGCTCAGCTTTATTTAGTTGAGGACAACACCAGGCAGGGGCACACAGACAGACACGTTTAGTAGGCCGGAAAAGCCTATTGCATTTTTTAAAATGGTAATTTGGAGCAGAAGGTTGAAGCTCAGCTTTATTTAGTTGAGGGCAACACCAGGCAGGGGCACACAGACAGACACCTTTAGTAGGCCGGAAAAGCCTATTGCATTTTTTAAAATGGTAATTTGGAGCAGAAGGTTGAAGCTCAGCTTTATTTAGTTGAGGACAACACCAGGGAGGGGCAGAAGCCGTTAGTAGGCCCTAACCACCATTTTTTTTTTTTAAAACCACTTAATGAGAGCCGGAAGGTTGAAGCTCAGCTTTATTTAGTTGAGGACAACACCAGGCAGGGGCACACAGACAGACACCTTTAGTAGGCCGGAAAAGCCTATTGCATTTTTTAAAATGGTAATTTGGAGCAGAAGGTTGAAGCTCAGCTTTATTTAGTTGAGGGCAACACCAGGGAGGGGCAGAAGCCGTTAGTAGGCCCTAACCACCATTTTTTTTTTTTAAAAACCACTTAATGAGAGCCGGAAGGTTGAAGCTCAGCTTTATTTAGTTGAGGACAACACCAGGCAGGGGCACACAGACAGACACCTTTAGTAGGCCGGAAAAGCCTATTGCATTTTTTAAAATGGTAATTTGGAGCAGAAGGTTGAAGCTCAGCTTTATTTAGTTGAGGGCAACACCAGGGAGGGGCAGAAGCCGTTAGTAGGCCCTAACCACCATTTTTTTTTTTAAAAACCACTTAATGAGAGCCGGAAGGTTGAAGCTCAGCTTTATTTAGTTGAGGACAACACCAGGCAGGGGCACACAGACAGACACCTTTAGTAGGCCGGAAAAGCCTATTGCATTTTTTAAAATGGTAATTTGGAGCAGAAGGTTGAAGCTCAGCTTTATTTAGTTGAGGACAACACCAGGCAGGGGCACACAGACAGACACCTTTAGTAGGCCGGAAAAGCCTATTGCATTTTTTAAAATGGTAATTTGGAGCAGAAGGTTGAAGCTCAGCTTTATTTAGTTGAGGACAACACCAGGCAGGGGCACACAGACAGACACCTTTAGTAGGCCGGAAAAGCCTATTGCATTTTTTAAAATGGTAATTTGGAGCAGAAGGTTGAAGCTCAGCTTTATTTAGTTGAGGACAACACCAGGCAGGGGCACACAGACAGACACCTTTAGTAGGCCGGAAAAGCCTATTGCATTTTTTAAAATGGTAATTTGGAGCAGAAGGTTGAAGCTCAGCTTTATTTAGTTGAGGACAACACCAGGGAGGGGCAGAAGCCGTTAGTAGGCCCTAACCACCATTTTTTTTTTTAAAAACCACTTAATGAGAGCCGGAAGGTTGAAGCTCAGCTTTATTTAGTTGAGGACAACACCAGGCAGGGGCACACAGACAGACACCTTTAGTAGGCCGGAAAAGCCTATTGCATTTTTTAAAATGGTAATTTGGAGCAGAAGGTTGAAGCTCAGCTTTATTTAGTTGAGGACAACACCAGGCAGGGGCACACAGACAGACACCTTTAGTAGGCCGGAAAAGCCTATTGCATTTTTTAAAATGGTAATTTGGAGCAGAAGGTTGAAGCTCAGCTTTATTTAGTTGAGGACAACACCAGGCAGGGGCACACAGACAGACACCTTTAGTAGGCCGGAAAAGCCTATTGCATTTTTTAAAATGGTAATTTGGAGCAGAAGGTTGAAGCTCAGCTTTATTTAGTTGAGGACAACACCAGGGAGGGGCAGAAGCCGTTAGTAGGCCCTAACCACCATTTTTTTTTTTAAAAAACCAATTAATGAGAGCCGGAAGGTTGAAGCTCAGCTTTATTTAGTTGAGGACAACACCAGGCAGGGGCACACAGACAGACACCTTTAGTAGGCCGGAAAAGCCTATTGCATTTTTTAAAATGGTAATTTGGAGCAGAAGGTTGAAGCTCAGCTTTATTTAGTTGAGGGCAACACCAGGGAGGGGCAGAAGCCGTTAGTAGGCCCTAACCACCATTTTTTTTTTTAAAAACCACTTAATGAGAGCCGGAAGGTTGAAGCTCAGCTTTATTTAGTTGAGGACAACACCAGGCAGGGGCACACAGACAGACACCTTTAGTAGGCCGGAAAAGCCTATTGCATTTTTTAAAATGGTAATTTGGAGCAGAAGGTTGAAGCTCAGCTTTATTTAGTTGAGGGCAACACCAGGGAGGGGCAGAAGCCGTTAGTAGGCCCTAACCACCATTTTTTTTTTTAAAAACCACTTAATGAGAGCCGGAAGGTTGAAGCTCAGCTTTATTTAGTTGAGGACAACACCAGGCAGGGGCACACAGACAGACACCTTTAGTAGGCCGGAAAAGCCTATTGCATTTTTTAAAATGGTAATTTGGAGCAGAAGGTTGAAGCTCAGCTTTATTTAGTTGAGGACAACACCAGGGAGGGGCAGAAGCCGTTAGTAGGCCCTAACCACCATTTTTTTTTAAAAAAACCACTTAATGAGAGCCGGAAGGTTGAAGCTCAGCTTTATTTAGTTGAGGACAACACCAGGCAGGGGCACACAGACAGACACCTTTAGTAGGCCGGAAAAGCCTATTGCATTTTTTAAAATGGTAATTTGGAGCAGAAGGTTGAAGCTCAGCTTTATTTAGTTGAGGACAACACCAGGGAGGGGCAGAAGCCGTTAGTAGGCCCTAACCACCATTTTTTTTTTTAAAAACCACTTAATGAGAGCCGGAAGGTTGAAGCTCAGCTTTATTTAGTTGAGGACAACACCAGGCAGGGGCACACAGACAGACACCTTTAGTAGGCCGGAAAAGCCTATTGCATTTTTTAAAATGGTAATTTGGAGCAGAAGGTTGAAGCTCAGCTTTATTTAGTTGAGGACAACACCAGGCAGGGGCACACAGACAGACACCTTTAGTAGGCCGGAAAAGCCTATTGCATTTTTTAAAATGGTAATTTGGAGCAGAAGGTTGAAGCTCAGCTTTATTTAGTTGAGGACAACACCAGGGAGGGGCAGAAGCCGTTAGTAGGCCCTAACCACCATTTTTTTTAAAAAAAAACCACTTAATGAGAGCCGGAAGGTTGAAGCTCAGCTTTATTTAGTTGAGGACAACACCAGGCAGGGGCACACAGACAGACACCTTTAGTAGGCCGGAAAAGCCTATTGCATTTTTTAAAATGGTAATTTGGAGCAGAAGGTTGAAGCTCAGCTTTATTTAGTTGAGGACAACACCAGGCAGGGGCACACAGACAGACACCTTTAGTAGGCCGGAAAAGCCTATTGCATTTTTTAAAATGGTAATTTGGAGCAGAAGGTTGAAGCTCAGCTTTATTTAGTTGAGGACAACACCAGGCAGGGGCACACAGACAGACACCTTTAGTAGGCCGGAAAAGCCTATTGCATTTTTTAAAATGGTAATTTGGAGCAGAAGGTTGAAGCTCAGCTTTATTTAGTTGAGGACAACACCAGGGAGGGGCAGAAGCCGTTAGTAGGCCCTAACCACCATTTTTTTTTTTAAAAAACCACTTAATGAGAGCCGGAAGGTTGAAGCTCAGCTTTATTTAGTTGAGGACAACACCAGGCAGGGGCACACAGACAGACACCTTTAGTAGGCCGGAAAAGCCTATTGCATTTTTTAAAATGGTAATTTGGAGCAGAAGGTTGAAGCTCAGCTTTATTTAGTTGAGGGCAACACCAGGGAGGGGCAGAAGCCGTTAGTAGGCCCTAACCACCATTTTTTTTTTTAAAAACCACTTAATGAGAGCCGGAAGGTTGAAGCTCAGCTTTATTTAGTTGAGGACAACACCAGGCAGGGGCACACAGACAGACACCTTTAGTAGGCCGGAAAAGCCTATTGCATTTTTTAAAATGGTAATTTGGAGCAGAAGGTTGAAGCTCAGCTTTATTTAGTTGAGGGCAACACCAGGGAGGGGCAGAAGCCGTTAGTAGGCCCTAACCACCATTTTTTTTTTTAAAAACCACTTAATGAGAGCCGGAAGGTTGAAGCTCAGCTTTATTTAGTTGAGGACAACACCAGGCAGGGGCACACAGACAGACACCTTTAGTAGGCCGGAAAAGCCTATTGCATTTTTTAAAATGGTAATTTGGAGCAGAAGGTTGAAGCTCAGCTTTATTTAGTTGAGGACAACACCAGGGAGGGGCAGAAGCCGTTAGTAGGCCCTAACCACCATTTTTTTTTTTTAAAACCACTTAATGAGAGCCGGAAGGTTGAAGCTCAGCTTTATTTAGTTGAGGACAACACCAGGCAGGGGCACACAGACAGACACCTTTAGTAGGCCGGAAAAGCCTATTGCATTTTTTAAAATGGTAATTTGGAGCAGAAGGTTGAAGCTCAGCTTTATTTAGTTGAGGACAACACCAGGGAGGGGCAGAAGCCGTTAGTAGGCCCTAACCACCATTTTTTTTTTTAAAAACCACTTAATGAGAGCCGGAAGGTTGAAGCTCAGCTTTATTTAGTTGAGGACAACACCAGGCAGGGGCACACAGACAGACACCTTTAGTAGGCCGGAAAAGCCTATTGCATTTTTTAAAATGGTAATTTGGAGCAGAAGGTTGAAGCTCAGCTTTATTTAGTTGAGGGCAACACCAGGGAGGGGCAGAAGCCGTTAGTAGGCCCTAACCACCATTTTTTTTTTTTAAAACCACTTAATGAGAGCCGGAAGGTTGAAGCTCAGCTTTATTTAGTTGAGGACAACACCAGGCAGGGGCACACAGACAGACACCTTTAGTAGGCCGGAAAAGCCTATTGCATTTTTTAAAATGGTAATTTGGAGCAGAAGGTTGAAGCTCAGCTTTATTTAGTTGAGGACAACACCAGGCAGGGGCACACAGACAGACACCTTTAGTAGGCCGGAAAAGCCTATTGCATTTTTTAAAATGGTAATTTGGAGCAGAAGGTTGAAGCTCAGCTTTATTTAGTTGAGGACAACACCAGGCAGGGGCACACAGACAGACACCTTTAGTAGGCCGGAAAAGCCTATTGCATTTTTTAAAATGGTAATTTGGAGCAGAAGGTTGAAGCTCAGCTTTATTTAGTTGAGGACAACACCAGGCAGGGGCACACAGACAGACACCTTTAGTAGGCCGGAAAAGCCTATTGCATTTTTTAAAATGGTAATTTGGAGCAGAAGGTTGAAGCTCAGCTTTATTTAGTTGAGGACAACACCAGGCAGGGGCACACAGACAGACACCTTTAGTAGGCCGGAAAAGCCTATTGCATTTTTTAAAATGGTAATTTGGAGCAGAAGGTTGAAGCTCAGCTTTATTTAGTGGAGGGCAACACCAGGCACTGGCACACAGACAGACACCTTTAGTAGGCCGGAAAAGCCTATTGCATTTTTTAAAATGGTAATTTGGAGCAGAAGGTTGAAGCTCAGCTTTATTTAGTTGAGGACAACACCAGGGAGGGGCAGAAGCCGTTAGTAGGCCCTAACCACCATTTTTTTTTTTAAAAACCACTTAATGAGAGCCGGAAGGTTGAAGCTCAGCTTTATTTAGTTGAGGACAACACCAGGCAGGGGCACACAGACAGACACCTTTAGTAGGCCGGAAAAGCCTATTGCATTTTTTAAAATGGTAATTTGGAGCAGAAGGTTGAAGCTCAGCTTTATTTAGTTGAGGACAACACCAGGCAGGGGCACACAGACAGACACCTTTAGTAGGCCGGAAAAGCCTATTGCATTTTTTAAAATGGTAATTTGGAGCAGAAGGTTGAAGCTCAGCTTTATTTAGTTGAGGACAACACCAGGCAGGGGCACACAGACAGACACCTTTAGTAGGCCGGAAAAGCCTATTGCATTTTTTAAAATGGTAATTTGGAGCAGAAGGTTGAAGCTCAGCTTTATTTAGTTGAGGACAACACCAGGCAGGGGCACACAGACAGACACCTTTAGTAGGCCGGAAAAGCCTATTGCATTTTTTAAAATGGTAATTTGGAGCAGAAGGTTGAAGCTCAGCTTTATTTAGTTGAGGACAACACCAGGCAGGGGCACACAGACAGACACCTTTAGTAGGCCGGAAAAGCCTATTGCATTTTTTAAAATGGTAATTTGGAGCAGAAGGTTGAAGCTCAGCTTTATTTAGTTGAGGACAACACCAGGGAGGGGCAGAAGCCGTTAGTAGGCCCTAACCACCATTTTTTTTTTTAAAAACCACTTAATGAGAGCCGGAAGGTTGAAGCTCAGCTTTATTTAGTTGAGGACAACACCAGGCAGGGGCACACAGACAGACACCTTTAGTAGGCCGGAAAAGCCTATTGCATTTTTTAAAATGGTAATTTGGAGCAGAAGGTTGAAGCTCAGCTTTATTTAGTTGAGGACAACACCAGGCAGGGGCACACAGACAGACACCTTTAGTAGGCCGGAAAAGCCTATTGCATTTTTTAAAATGGTAATTTGGAGCAGAAGGTTGAAGCTCAGCTTTATTTAGTTGAGGACAACACCAGGGAGGGGCAGAAGCCGTTAGTAGGCCCTAACCACCATTTTTTTTTTAAAAAACCACTTAATGAGAGCCGGAAGGTTGAAGCTCAGCTTTATTTAGTTGAGGACAACACCAGGCAGGGGCACACAGACAGACACCTTTAGTAGGCCGGAAAAGCCTATTGCATTTTTTAAAATGGTAATTTGGAGCAGAAGGTTGAAGCTCAGCTTTATTTAGTTGAGGGCAACACCAGGGAGGGGCAGAAGCCGTTAGTAGGCCCTAACCACCATTTTTTTTTTTTAAAAACCACTTAATGAGAGCCGGAAGGTTGAAGCTCAGCTTTATTTAGTTGAGGACAACACCAGGCAGGGGCACACAGACAAACACCTTTAGTAGGCCGGAAAAGCCTATTGCATTTTTTAAAATGGTAATTTGGAGCAGAAGGTTGAAGCTCAGCTTTATTTAGTTGAGGGCAACACCAGGGAGGGGCAGAAGCCGTTAGTAGGCCCTAACCACCATTTTTTTTTTTAAAAACCACTTAATGAGAGCCGGAAGGTTGAAGCTCAGCTTTATTTAGTTGAGGACAACACCAGGCAGGGGCACACAGACAGACACCTTTAGTAGGCCGGAAAAGCCTATTGCATTTTTTAAAATGGTAATTTGGAGCAGAAGGTTGAAGCTCAGCTTTATTTAGTTGAGGACAACACCAGGGAGGGGCAGAAGCCGTTAGTAGGCCCTAACCACCATTTTTTTTTAAAAAAACCACTTAATGAGAGCCGGAAGGTTGAAGCTCAGCTTTATTTAGTTGAGGACAACACCAGGCAGGGGCACACAGACAGACACCTTTAGTAGGCCGGAAAAGCCTATTGCATTTTTTAAAATGGTAATTTGGAGCAGAAGGTTGAAGCTCAGCTTTATTTAGTTGAGGACAACACCAGGGAGGGGCAGAAGCCGTTAGTAGGCCCTAACCACCATTTTTTTTTTTAAAAACCACTTAATGAGAGCCGGAAGGTTGAAGCTCAGCTTTATTTAGTTGAGGACAACACCAGGCAGGGGCACACAGACAGACACCTTTAGTAGGCCGGAAAAGCCTATTGCATTTTTTAAAATGGTAATTTGGAGCAGAAGGTTGAAGCTCAGCTTTATTTAGTTGAGGACAACACCAGGCAGGGGCACACAGACAGACACGTTTAGTAGGCCGGAAAAGCCTATTGCATTTTTTAAAATGGTAATTTGGAGCAGAAGGTTGAAGCTCAGCTTTATTTAGTTGAGGGCAACACCAGGCAGGGGCACACAGACAGACACCTTTAGTAGGCCGGAAAAGCCTATTGCATTTTTTAAAATGGTAATTTGGAGCAGAAGGTTGAAGCTCAGCTTTATTTAGTTGAGGACAACACCAGGGAGGGGCAGAAGCCGTTAGTAGGCCCTAACCACCATTTTTTTTTTTTAAAACCACTTAATGAGAGCCGGAAGGTTGAAGCTCAGCTTTATTTAGTTGAGGACAACACCAGGCAGGGGCACACAGACAGACACCTTTAGTAGGCCGGAAAAGCCTATTGCATTTTTTAAAATGGTAATTTGGAGCAGAAGGTTGAAGCTCAGCTTTATTTAGTTGAGGACAACACCAGGCAGGGGCACACAGACAGACACGTTTAGTAGGCCGGAAAAGCCTATTGCATTTTTTAAAATGGTAATTTGGAGCAGAAGGTTGAAGCTCAGCTTTATTTAGTTGAGGGCAACACCAGGCAGGGGCACACAGACAGACACCTTTAGTAGGCCGGAAAAGCCTATTGCATTTTTTAAAATGGTAATTTGGAGCAGAAGGTTGAAGCTCAGCTTTATTTAGTTGAGGACAACACCAGGGAGGGGCAGAAGCCGTTAGTAGGCCCTAACCACCATTTTTTTTTTTAAAAACCACTTAATGAGAGCCGGAAGGTTGAAGCTCAGCTTTATTTAGTTGAGGACAACACCAGGCAGGGGCACACAGACAGACACCTTTAGTAGGCCGGAAAAGCCTATTGCATTTTTTAAAATGGTAATTTGGAGCAGAAGGTTGAAGCTCAGCTTTATTTAGTTGAGGACAACACCAGGCAGGGGCACACAGACAGACACCTTTAGTAGGCCGGAAAAGCCTATTGCATTTTTTAAAATGGTAATTTGGAGCAGAAGGTTGAAGCTCAGCTTTATTTAGTTGAGGACAACACCAGGCAGGGGCACACAGACAGACACCTTTAGTAGGCCGGAAAAGCCTATTGCATTTTTTAAAATGGTAATTTGGAGCAGAAGGTTGAAGCTCAGCTTTATTTAGTTGAGGACAACACCAGGCAGGGGCACACAGACAGACACCTTTAGTAGGCCGGAAAAGCCTATTGCATTTTTTAAAATGGTAATTTGGAGCAGAAGGTTGAAGCTCAGCTTTATTTAGTTGAGGACAACACCAGGCAGGGGCACACAGACAGACACCTTTAGTAGGCCGGAAAAGCCTATTGCATTTTTTAAAATGGTAATTTGGAGCAGAAGGTTGAAGCTCAGCTTTATTTAGTTGAGGACAACACCAGGGAGGGGCAGAAGCCGTTAGTAGGCCCTAACCACCATTTTTTTTTTTTAAAACCACTTAATGAGAGCCGGAAGGTTGAAGCTCAGCTTTATTTAGTTGAGGACAACACCAGGCAGGGGCACACAGACAGACACCTTTAGTAGGCCGGAAAAGCCTATTGCATTTTTTAAAATGGTAATTTGGAGCAGAAGGTTGAAGCTCAGCTTTATTTAGTTGAGGGCAACACCAGGGAGGGGCAGAAGCCATTAGTAGGCCCTAACCACCATTTTTTTTTAAAAAAACCACTTAATGAGAGCCGGAAGGTTGAAGCTCAGCTTTATTTAGTTGAGGACAACACCAGGCAGGGGCACACAGACAGACACCTTTAGTAGGCCGGAAAAGCCTATTGCATTTTTTAAAATGGTAATTTGGAGCAGAAGGTTGAAGCTCAGCTTTATTTAGTTGAGGGCAACACCAGGGAGGGGCAGAAGCCGTTAGTAGGCCCTAACCACCATTTTTTTTTTTAAAAACCACTTAATGAGAGCCGGAAGGTTGAAGCTCAGCTTTATTTAGTTGAGGACAACACCAGGCAGGGGCACACAGACAGACACCTTTAGTAGGCCGGAAAAGCCTATTGCATTTTTTAAAATGGTAATTTGGAGCAGAAGGTTGAAGCTCAGCTTTATTTAGTTGAGGACAACACTAGGCAGGGGCACACAGACAGACACCTTTAGTAGGCCGGAAAAGCCTATTGCATTTTTTAAAATGGTAATTTGGAGCAGAAGGTTGAAGCTCAGCTTTATTTAGTTGAGGGCAACACCAGGCAGGGGCACACAGACAGACACCCTTAGTAGGCCGGAAAAGCCTATTGCATTTTTTAAAATGGTAATTTGGAGCAGAAGGTTGAAGCTCAGCTTTATTTAGTTGAGGACAACACCAGGGAGGGGCAGAAGCCGTTAGTAGGCCCTAACCACCATTTTTTTTTTAAAAAACCACTTAATGAGAGCCGGAAGGTTGAAGCTCAGCTTTATTTAGTTGAGGACAACACCAGGCAGGGGCACACAGACAGACACCTTTAGTAGGCCGGAAAAGCCTATTGCATTTTTTAAAATGGTAATTTGGAGCAGAAGGTTGAAGCTCAGCTTTATTTAGTTGAGGACAACACCAGGCAGGGGCACACAGACAGACACCTTTAGTAGGCCGGAAAAGCCTATTGCATTTTTTAAAATGGTAATTTGGAGCAGAAGCTTGAAGCTCAGCTTTATTTAGTTGAGGGCAACACCAGGGAGGGGCAGAAGCCGTTAGTAGGCCCTAACCAAAGTTGAAGGCCAAATGAAGTTTAATTTCTGATACTATAGGCCGAAAGCCAGAAGGTGGAAGCTCCGATTTAGACAGTGGAGGACAATTTGAATTAGGGACTGCAGACAGACTTAGTAGGCTGTCCCCTGTGGACCATGCATCCACCACATTAACCCATTGCGCCGTAATGGACACGTAATCTTCCATGGCCATGCCTACAGGTCCATGCGTCTGTTGTCAGGTGCACCTTTGTACTCACAGATTGCCAGAGTGCATGGACAATGCGGTCTTCTACATGCTGGTGGAGGGTTGGGATGGCTTTTCTTGCAAAAGAAGTGTCGACTGGTTAGCTTGTAGCGTGGTACAGCGTAGTCCATCATGGCCTTATTAATAGTAAATAAAATATATAACTAGGCTCTATGAACTTTTAAATAGGTTCCAGGGGTACACGGGCAGCATTGGTGTGGTCAGTGGAGGAGTATTGCAAGTAGGGGCCGCAGACAGGCTATCAAAGGCCTAAAATAACAAACAGTAGGCAGTCATGGCAGTTTTACATCGGTTACATGGATACACAGGCAGGCACTCCAGGCAGCATTGTGGTCAGTGGAGGAGTATTGCAAGTAGGGGCTGCAGACAGGCTATCAAAGGCCTAAAATAACAAACAGTAGGCAGTCATGGCAGTTTTACATCGGTTACATGGATACACAGGCAGGCACTCCAGGCAGCATTGTGGTCAGTGGAGGAGTATTGCAAGTAGGGGCCGCAGACAGGCTATCAAAGGCCTAAAATAACAAACAGTAGGCAGTCATGGCAGTTTTACATCGGTTACATGGATACACAGGCAGGCACTCCAGGCAGCATTGTGGTCAGTGGAGGAGTATTGCAAGTAGGGGCCGCAGACAGGCTATCAAAGGCCTAAAATAACAAACAGTAGGCAGTCATGGCAGTTTTACATCGGTTACATGGATACACAGGCAGGCACTCCAGGCAGCATTGTGGTCAGTGGAGGAGTATTGCAAGTAGGGGCCGCAGACAGGCTATCAAAGGCCTAAAATAACAAACAGTAGGCAGTCATGGCAGTTTTACATCGGTTACATGGATACACAGGCAGGCACTCCAGGCAGCATTGTGGTCAGTGGAGGAGTATTGCAAGTAGGGGCCGCAGACAGGCTATCAAAGGCCTAAAATAACAAACAGTAGGCAGTCATGGCAGTTTTACATCGGTTACATGGATACACAGGCAGGCACTCCAGGCAGCATTGTGGTCAGTGGAGGAGTATTGCAAGTAGGGGCCACAGACAGGCTATCAAAGGCCTAAAATAACAAACAATAGGCTCATTGCAGTTTTACAGCGGTTACATGGATACACAGGCAGCTAGGTGGTGAGTGGAGGAGTATTTAAAGTAAGGACCGCAGACAGGCTATCAAAGGCCTAACATAACAAACAATAGGCTCATGGCAGTTTTACAGCGGTTACATGGATAGACGGGCAGGCAGCTTGGTGGTGAGTGGAGGAGTATTTAAAGTAGGGACCGCAGACAGGCTGTCAAAGGCCTAACATAACAAACAATAGGCTCATGGCAGTTTTACAGCGGTTACATGGATACACGGGCAGGCAGCTTGGTGGTCAGTGGAGGAGTATTTAAAGTAGGGACCGCAGACAGGCTTCAAAGGCCTAACATAAGAAAATGGGCTGGCTGTAGGCACTTTATAATTGGTTCCAGGGGTACACGGGCAGCAGTGGTCTGGCCAGTGGAGGACTAGTGGAAGGAGGGACCGCAGACAGGCTTCAAAGGCCTAACATAAAAAAATGGGCTGGCTGTAGGCACTATATAATTGGTTCCAGGGGTACACGGGCAGCAGTGGTCTGGCCAGTGGAGGACTAGTGGAAGGAGGGACCGCAGACAGGCTTCAAAGGCCTAACATAAAAAAATGGGCTGGCTGTAGGCACTTTATAATTGGTTCCAGGGGTACACGGGCAGCAGTGGTCTGGCCAGTGGAGGACTAGTGGAAGGAGGGACCGCAGACAGGCTTCAAAGGCCTAACATAAAAAAATGGGCTGGCTGTAGGCACTTTATAATTGGTTCCAGGGGTACACGGGCAGCAGTGGTCTGGCCAGTGGAGGACTAGTGGAAGGAGGGACCGCAGACAGGCTTCAAAGGCCTAACATAAAAAAATGGGCTGGCTGTAGGCACTTTATAATTGGTTCCAGGGGTACACGGGCAGCAGTGGTCTGGCCAGTGGAGGACTAGTGGAAGGAGGGACCGCAGACAGGCTTCAAAGGCCTAACATAAAAAAATGGGCTGGCTGTAGGCACTTTATAATTGGTTCCAGGGGTACACGGGCAGCAGTGGTCTGGCCAGTGGAGGACTAGTGGAAGGAGGGACCGCAGACAGGCTTCAAAGGCCTAACATAAAAAAATGGGCTGGCTGTAGGCACTTTATAATTGGTTCCAGGGGTACACGGGCAGCAGTGGTCTGGCCAGTGGAGGACTAGTGGAAGGAGGGACCGCAGACAGGCTTCAAAGGCCTAACATAAAAAAATGGGCTGGCTGTAGGCACTTTATAATTGGTTCCAGGGGTACACGGGCAGCAGTGGTCTGGCCAGTGGAGGACTAGTGGAAGGAGGGACCGCAGACAGGCTTCAAAGGCCTAACATAAAAAAATGGGCTGGCTGTAGGCACTTTATAATTGGTTCCAGGGGTACACGGGCAGCAGTGGTCTGGCCAGTGGAGGACTAGTGGAAGGAGGGACCGCAGACAGGCTTCAAAGGCCTAACATAAAAAAATGGGCTGGCTGTAGGCACTTTATAATTGGTTCCAGGGGTACACGGGCAGCAGTGGTCTGGCCAGTGGAGGACTAGTGGAAGGAGGGACCGCAGACAGGCTTCAAAGGCCTAACATAAAAAAATGGGCTGGCTGTAGGCACTTTATAATTGGTTCCAGGGGTACACGGGCAGCAGTGGTCTGGCCAGTGGAGGACTAGTGGAAGGAGGGACCGCAGACAGGCTTCAAAGGCCTAACATAAAAAAATGGGCTGGCTGTAGGCACTTTATAATTGGTTCCAGGGGTACACGGGCAGCAGTGGTCTGGCCAGTGGAGGACTAGTGGAAGGAGGGACCGCAGACAGGCTTCAAAGGCCTAACATAAAAAAATGGGCTGGCTGTAGGCACTTTATAATTGGTTCCAGGGGTACACGGGCAGCAGTGGTCTGGCCAGTGGAGGACTAGTGGAAGGAGGGACCGCAGACAGGCTTCAAAGGCCTAACATAAAAAAATGGGCTGGCTGTAGGCACTTTATAATTGGTTCCAGGGGTACACGGGCAGCAGTGGTCTGGCCAGTGGAGGACTAGTGGAAGGAGGGACCGCAGACAGGCTTCAAAGGCCTAACATAAAAAAATGGGCTGGCTGTAGGCACTTTATAATTGGTTCCAGGGGTACACGGGCAGCAGTGGTCTGGCCAGTGGAGGACTAGTGGAAGGAGGGACCGCAGACAGGCTTCAAAGGCCTAACATAAAAAAATGGGCTGGCTGTAGGCACTTTATAATTGGTTCCAGGGGTACACGGGCAGCAGTGGTCTGGCCAGTGGAGGACTAGTGGAAGGAGGGACCGCAGACAGGCTTCAAAGGCCTAACATAAAAAAATGGGCTGGCTGTAGGCACTTTATAATTGGTTCCAGGGGTACACGGGCAGCAGTGGTCTGGCCAGTGGAGGACTAGTGGAAGGAGGGACCGCAGACAGGCTTCAAAGGCCTAACATAAAAAAATGGGCTGGCTGTAGGCACTTTATAATTGGTTCCAGGGGTACACGGGCAGCAGTGGTCTGGCCAGTGGAGGACTAGTGGAAGGAGGGACCGCAGACAGGCTTCAAAGGCCTAACATAAGAAAATGGGCTGGCTGTAGGCACTTTATAATTGGTTCCAGGGGTACACGGGCAGCAGTGGTCTGGCCAGTGGAGGACTAGTGGAAGGAGGGACCGCAGACAGGCTTCAAAGGCCTAACATAAGAAAATGGGCTGGCTGTAGGCACTTTATAATTGGTTCCAGGGGTGCACGGGCAGCAGTGGTCTGGCCAGTGGAGGACTAGTGGAAGGAGGGACCGCAGACAGGCTTCAAAGGCCTAACATAAAAAAATGGGCTGGCTGTAGGCACTTTATAATTGGTTCCAGGGGTACACGGGCAGCAGTGGTCTGGCCAGTGGAGGACTAGTGGAAGGAGGGACCGCAGACAGGCTTCAAAGGCCTAACATAAAAAAATGGGCTGGCTGTAGGCACTTTATAATTGGTTCCAGGGGTACACGGGCAGCAGTGGTCTGGTCAGTGGAGGACTAGTGGAAGGAGGGACCGCAGACAGGCTTCAAAGGCCTAAAATAACAAACAATAGGCTCATGGCAGTTTTACAGCGGTTACATGGATACACGGGCAGCTTGGTGGTGAGTGGAGGAGTAGTGCAAGGAGTGTCTGTCCCAGTACTCCCAAAATATAAATAGATGTTAATGTCTCGCAAAACAACCAAAACAAAAAAAAAGGTGGCATACTTAGGTACAGGGGTGGGCTCATCTGCTGAGTTTCTGACATAGTAATTTGGCAGTAACTATTTAATGGTGCCAATATAGGACACAGACACAGACTACTTTAAGTTGCATCATAGATGTCTACAAATTTGTATTGTCAGTGCCAGACATTGAATGATGTCAGCGAATAGACTAAAGATTGGTGGAGCTGTGCGACATAATTTTGCACGTGGTAGAGCACATTTTGAGCTGGGGTAGGGGGGAACTCTCTTGAGGCCGGCGGGACCGCCCCAGGGCCCCTCATGTTACAACGGTGTGTCTGACGTTGGGTGCGCACCACCACCGCCAGAGACACTACATTGTACTATGAGGGACCCAGTAGCAATGCCGTCAACCAAAAGCGAGCACACCCACCTCTTCAGACAAACAGCAGTCTCACGGGTGCTTGCGCCAAGTCGCGATACCACGGCCCCGTGTGGGGAGTTTTGCCATTTAGGGAGGTGTAAACATGTCGTATGCTGTACAATCAGCTGCAGCAAATTAGACATTAGAAAAGTAATTCACAGGCAAGAGCTTTTCATAGGAAAGCTAGGTGTCGGCCGGGCAAGGTGGGGCAAAAGATTTCGAAATCCAGTTGTGGTTCATTTTAATGAATGTTAGATCGTCAACATTTTGGGTAGCCAGACGAGTCCTTTTTTCGGTTAATATTGAACCTGCAGCACTGAATACTCTTTCTGATAGGACACTTGCTGCCGGGCAAGCAAGCTCCTGCAATGCATATTCTGCCAATTCTGGCCAGGTGTCTAATTTGGAGGCCCAGTAATCAAATGGGAATGACGGTTGAGGGAGAACATCGATAAGGGATGAAAAATAGTTAGTAACCATACTGGACAAATGTTGTCTCCTGTCACTTTCAATTGATGCAGCAGTACCTGTCCTGTCTGCGGTCATAGCAAAATCACTCCACAACCTGGTCAGAAAACCCCTCTGTCCAACGCCACTTCTGATGTGTGCACCCCTAACACTCCTAGTCTGCAACCCCCTGGAGTTCGTGTGAGAACGATCACGTGCGCTGTGTGCTGGGAATGCCTGAAGCAAACGGTCAACAAGAGTTGATTGTTTGGTTGCTAATATTAGTTCCAAGTTCTCATGTGGCATAATATTTTGCAATTTGCCTTTATAGCGTGGATCAAGGAGGCAGGCCAACCAGTAATCGTCATCGTTCATCATTTTCGTAATGCGTGTGTCCCTTTTTAGGATACGTAAGGCATAATCCGCCATGTGGGCCAAAGTTCCAGTTGTCAAATCTCCGGTTGTGATTGGTTGAGGGGCAGTTGCAGGCAAATCTACGTCACTTGTGTCCCTCAAAAAACCAGAACCCGGCCGTGACACGCAACCAATTTCCTGTGCCCCCGGGAAAGGTTCGGCATTAAAAATATACTCATCCCCATCATCCTCCTCGTCCTCCACCTCCTCTTCGCCCGCTACCTCGTCCTGTACACTGCCCTGACCAGACAATGGCTGACTGTCATCAAGGCTTTCCTCTTCCTCTGGTGCAGACGCCTGCTCCTTTATGTGCGTCAAACTTTGCATCAGCAGACGCATTAGGGGGATGCTCATGCTTATTACGGCGTTGTCTGCACTAACCAGCCGTGTGCATTCCTCAAAACACTGAAGGACTTGACACATGTCTTGTATCTTAGACCACTGCACACCTGACAACTCCATGTCTGCCATCCTACTGCCTGCCCGTGTATCCTCCCACAAATAAATAACAGCACGCCTCTGTTCGCACAGTCTCTGAAGAATGTGCAGTGTTGAGTTCCACCTTGTTGCAACGTCTATGATTAGGCGATGCTGGGGAAGGTTCAAAGACCGCTGATAGGTCTGCATACGGCTGGCGTGTACAGGCGAACGTCGGATATGTGAGCAAAGTGCACGCACTTTGAGGAGCAGGTCGGAGAACCCAGGATAAGTTTTCAATAAGCACTGCACCACCAGGTTTAAGGTGTGAGCCAGGCAAGGAATGTGTTTCAGTTGGGAAAGGGAGATGGCAGCCATGAAATTCCTTCCGTTATCACTCACTACCTTGCCTGCCTCAAGATCTACTGTGCCCAGCCACGACTGCGTTTCTTGTTGCAAGAACTCGGATAGAACTTCCGCGGTGTGTCTGTTGTCGCCCAAACACTTCATAGCCAATACAGCCTGCTGACGCTTGGCAGTAGCTGGCCCATAATGGGACAACTGGTGTGCAACAGTGTCATCTGCCGATGGAGTGGTTGGCAGACTGCGTTCTGTGGAAGAGCTGTAGCTTCTGCAGGAGGACGAGGAGGAGGAGGAGGAGGGGGTGCGAACGCCTACAGCCAACTGTTTCCTAGACCGTGGGCTAGGCACAACTGTCCCTAAATTGATGTCGCCTGTGGACCCTGCATCCACCACATTCACCCAGTGTGCCGTGATGGACACATAACGTCCCTGGCCATGCCTACTGGTCCATGCATCTGTAGTCAGGTGCACCTTTGTACTCACAGATTGCCTGAGTGCATGGACGATGCGCTGTTTAACATGCTGGTGCAGGGCTGGGATGGCTTTTCTGGAAAAAAAGTGTCGACTGGGTAGCTCGTATCGTGGTTCAGCGTACTCCATCAGGGCTTTGAAAGCTTCGCTTTCAACTAACCGGTAGGGCATCATCTCTAACGAGATTAGTCTAGCTATGTGGGCGTTAAAACACTGTGTACGCGGATGCGAGGATAAGTACTTCCTTTTTCTAACCAGAGTCTCATGTAGGGTGAGCTGGACTGGAGAGCTGGAGATCGTGGAACTTTCGGGTGTGCCGGTGTACATGGCAGACTGAGAGACGGTTGGAGACGGTATTGTTTCCGCCGGTGCCCTAGATGCAATATTTCCTCCTACAAAACTGGTGGTTCCCTGACCCTGACTGCTTTTGGCTGGCAAAGAAACCTGCACAGATACTGCCGGTGGTGCGGAAAATGGTGGCCTTACAGTGACGGAAGGGATGTTGCGTTGCTGACTAGCTTCATTGGCCGAGGGTGCTACAACCTTAAGGGACGTTTGGTAGTTAGTCCAGGCTTGAAAATGCATGGTGGTTAAGTGTCTATGCATGCAACTAGTATTTAGACTTTTCAGATTCTGACCTCTGCTTAAGCTAGTTGAACATTTTTGACAGATGACTTTGCGCTGATCAGTTGGATGTTGTTTAAAAAAATGCCAGACTGCACTCTTCCTAGACTCGGATCCCTTTTCAGGGATTGCAGACTGAGCTTTAACCGGATGGCCACGCTGTCCTCCAACAGGTTTTGGCTTTGACACGCGTTTTGGGCCAGATACGGGCCCGGCAGATGGAACCTGTTGCGATGTTGATGCCTGCTGCGGCCCCTCCTCCACCTCCGCTTCTGAACTACTGCCGCCTGCACCCTGTTCCCCCAATGGCTGCCAATCGGGGTCAATAACTGGGTCATCTATTACCTCCTCTTCGAGCTCGTGTGCAACTTCGTCTGTGTCACTGTGTCGGTCGGTGGTATAGCGTTCGTGGCGGGGCAACATAGTCTCATCAGGGTCTGATTGTGGATCTGTACCCTGAGAGGGCAATGTGGTGGTCTGAGTCAAAGGAGCAGCATAGTACTCTGGCTGTGGCTGTGCATCAGTGCACTCCATGTCAGAATATACTTGTAATGGGCATGGCCTGTTAAATGTTTCACTTTCTAAGCCAGGGACGGTATGTGTAAAGAGCTCCATGGAGTGACCCGTTGTGTCGCCTGCTGCATCCTTCTCTCTTGTTGTAGTTTTTGCTGAGGAGGACAAGGAAGCGACTTGTCCCTGACCGTGAACATCCACAAGCGACGCGCTGCTTTTACATTTACCAGTTTCGGAAGAGGAGGCAAAAGAGCTAGAGGCTGAGTCTGCAATGTAAGCCAAAACTTGCTGTTGCTGCTCCGCCTTTAAAAGCGGTTTTCCTACTCCCAGAAAAGAGAGCGTTCGAGGCCTTGTGTAGCCTGACGACGAAACTGGCTCCACAGCTCCAGACTTAGGTGGAATATTTTTATCCCCACGACCACCTGATGCTCCACTACCACTACCATCATTACCAGCTGACAATGAACGCCCACGACGACCTCTTGCACCAGACTTCCTCATTGTTTTAAAATCTTAACCAAAGTAACTTTATTTGTTGCTGTCAAACAACTTACACGGTGAGCTATAACTTCAGTATGATTTCAATATCCCTTAACAGGTTGGTGAGACCACAAGGAAAATCAGGCACAATGTTACACACTCTGTTTTCTGTGGCACAAAATCACAGAGATGACACACACGCAGGACTGTCACTCAAGCACTAATGTCAATATTAATCTCCCACCTAATTTATTTATTTTTTTTTCTCAGGGAGACTTTAGAAACCAAATAATATTAAAAACAAAAAAAAAAAGGCTTTCTATGGTCCACAATTAGAGAGAGAGAGGTGGCACACCCAGGAGTCAAGACTGGCGCACAAGCTGAAAGGGCAATATTACTCTCCCACTGTTTTTTTAAGTTTTTTTTTTTTTATTTTCAGGGAGACTTTAGAAACCAAATAATAAGAAAAAAAATAAATAAATAAATAGGCTTTCTATAGCCCACTGAATGAGAGGGAGAGAGGTGGCACACCCAGGAGTCAAGACTGGCACACAAGCTGAAAGGGCAATATTACTCTCCCACTGTTTTTTTAGGTTTTTTTTTTTTTTTCAGGGAGACTTTAGAAACCAAATAATATTAAAAAAACCAAAAAAAAAAAATAGCCTTTCTATGGCCCACTGAATGAGAGAGAGAGGTGGCACACCCAGGAGTCAAGACTGGCACACAAGCTGAAAGGGCAATATTACTCTCCCACTGTTTTTTTATGTATTTTTTGTTTTTTAAGGGAGACTTTAGAAACCCAATAATATTAAAAAAAAAAAATAAATAGGCTTTCTATGGCCCACTGAATGAGAGGGAGAGAGGTGGCACACCCAGGAGTCAAGACTGGCACACAAGCTGAAAGGGCAATATTACTCTCCCACTGTTTTTTTATGTATTTTTTGTTTTTTAAGGGAGACTTTAGAAACCCAATAATATTTAAAAAAAATAAATAAATAGGCTTTCTATGGCCCACTGAATGAGAGGGAGAGAGGTGGCACACCCAGGAGTCAAGACTGGCACACAAGCTGAAAGGGCAATATTACTCTCCCACTGTTTTTTTATGTATTTTTTGTTTTTTAAGGGAGACTTTAGAAACCCAATAATATTTAAAAAAAAAATAAATAGGCTTTCTATGGCCCACTGAATGAGAGGGAGAGAGGTGGCACACCCAGGAGTCAAGACTGGCACACAAGCTGAAAGGGCAATATTACTCTCCCACTGTTTTTTTATGTTTTTTTTTTTTTTTCAGGGAGACTTTAGAAACCAAATAATATTAAAAAAAACCAAAAAAAAAAAAATAGCCTTTCTATGGCCCACTGAATGAGAGAGAGAGGTGGCACACCCAGGAGTCAAGATTGGCACACAAGCTGAAAGGGCAATATTACTCTCCCACTGTTTTTTTATGTATTTTTTGTTTTTTAAGGGAGACTTTAGAAACCCAATAATATTTTTTTTAAAAAATAAATAGGCTTTCTATGGCCCACTGAATGAGAGGGAGAGAGGTGGCACACCCAGGAGTCAAGACTGGCACACAAGCTGAAAGGGCAATATTACTCTCCCACTGTTTTTTTAGGTTTTTTTTTTTTTCAGGGAGACTTTAGAAACCAAATAATATTAAAAAACCCAAAAAAAAAAATAGCCTTTCTATGGCCCACTGAATGAGAGAGAGAGGTGGCACACCCAGGAGTCAAGACTGGCACACAAGCTGAAAGGGCAATATTACTCTCCCACTGTTTTTTTATGTATTTTTTGTTTTTTAAGGGAGACTTTAGAAACCCAATAATATTTAAAAAAAAAAATAAATAGGCTTTCTATGGCCCACTGAATGAGAGGGAGAGAGGTGGCACACCCAGGAGTCAAGACTGGCACACAAGCTGAAAGGGCAATATTACTCTCCCACTGTTTTTTTATGTATTTTTTGTTTTTTAAGGGAGACTTTAGAAACCAAATAATATTAAAAAAAACCAAAAAAAAAAAATAGCCTTTCTATGGCCCACTGAATGAGAGAGAGAGGTGGCACACCCAGGAGTCAAGATTGGCACACAAGCTGAAAGGGCAATATTACTCTCCCACTGTTTTTTTATGTATTTTTTGTTTTTTAAGGGAGACTTTAGAAACCCAATAATATTTTTTAAAAAAAATAAATAGGCTTTCTATGGCCCACTGAATGAGAGGGAGAGAGGTGGCACACCCAGGAGTCAAGACTGGCACACAAGCTGAAAGGGCAATATTACTCTCCCACTGTTTTTTTAGGTTTTTTTTTTTTTTTCAGGGAGACTTTAGAAACCAAATAATATTAAAAAAACCAAAAAAAAAAATAGCCTTTCTATGGCCCACTGAATGAGAGAGAGAGGTGGCACACCCAGGAGTCAAGACTGGCACACAAGCTGAAAGGGCAATATTACTCTCCCACTGTTTTTTTATGTATTTTTTGTTTTTTAAGGGAGACTTTAGAAACCCAATAATATTTAAAAAAAAAAATAAATAGGCTTTCTATGGCCCACTGAATGAGAGGGAGAGAGGTGGCACACCCAGGAGTCAAGACTGGCACACAAGCTGAAAGGGCAATATTACTCTCCCACTGTTTTTTTATGTATTTTTTGTTTTTTAAGGGAGACTTTAGAAACCCAATAATATTAAAAAAAAAAAATAAATAGGCTTTCTATGGCCCACTGAATGAGAGGGAGAGAGGTGGCACACCCAGGAGTCAAGACTGGCACACAAGCTGAAAGGGCAATATTACTCTCCCACTGTTTTTTTATGTATTTTTTGTTTTTTAAGGGAGACTTTAGAAACCAAATAATATTAAAAAAAACAAAAAAAAAATAAATAGGCTTTCTATAGCCCACTGAATGAGAGATAGCACACACAGCAGTGGCACACAAGCCCTGACTGAGGCCAATATTTTTCTCCCACTGATTGATGTAGTGTTTTTGTGTTGAGGTAGAATTTAGAACACAAATCACGGAAAAAATAAATAGGCTTTCTATGGCCCACTCAGTGAGAGATGGCACACACAGGGATGGCACTGTAGCAGAAATGCCAATCTTAATCTCCCACAAAAAAAAAAAAAAAAAAAAACAGGGACTGTCCTACAATTACTATCTCCCTGCAGTAATCTAAGCCAGGTATGGCAGGCAGCAATAGGAGTGGACTGATGCACAAATTAAATAAAAAGTGTGGACAAACAAAAAAGATAGCTGTGCAGAAAGGAAGGAACAAGAGGATATGTGCTTTGAAAAAAGCAGTTGGTTTCCACAGTGGCGTACACACAGCAATACAGCTATCACGGAGCCTTCTAGGGCAGCCCAATGAGCTACAGCGCTGAGGGGAAAAAAAAAAAAAATAGCTTCCACAGTCCCTGCACACCGAAGGTGGTGTTGGACAGTGGAAATCGCTGCAGCACAAGCGGTTTGGTGGTTAGTGGACCCTGCCTAACGCTCTCCCTGCTTCTGACGAAGCGGCAGCAACCTGTCCCTAAGCTCAGATCAGCAGCAGTAAGATGGCGGTCGGCGGGAACGCCCCTTTATAGCCCCTGTGACGCCGCAGACAGCAAGCCAATCACTGCAATGCCCTTCTCTAAGATGGTGGGGACCAGGATCTATGTCATCACGCTGCCCACACTCTGCGTTCACCTTCATTGGCTGAGAAATGGCGCTTTTCGCATCATTGAAACGCGACTTTGGCGCGAAAGTCGCGTACCGCATGGCCGACAAGCACAGGGGTCGGATCGGGTTTCATGAGACGCCGACTTAGCCAAAAGTCGGCGACTTTTGAAAATGATCGACCCGTTTCGCTCAACCCTATTCACTGGTAACCAGGGTAAACATCGGGTTACTAAGTGCAGGGCCGTGCTTAGTAACCCAATGTTTACCCTGGTTACCAGTGTAAATGTAAAAAAAAACAAACACTACATACTTACATTCCGATGTCTGTCGCATCCCCCGGCGTTCTGCTTCCCTGCACTGTTTCAGCGCCGGCTGGCCATAAAGCAGGGCACAGCGGTGACGTCACCGCTCTGCTTTATGGCCGGCGCTTACACAGTGCAGGGAAGCGGACGCGACAGACACCGGAATGTAAGTATGTAGTGTTTGTTTTTTTTACATTTACACTGGTAACCAGGGTAAACATCGGGTTACTAAGCGCGGCCCTGCGCTTAGTAACCCGATGTCTACCCTGGTTACCCGGGGACTTCGGCATCGTTGGTCGCTGGAGAGCTGTCTGTGTGACAGCTCTCCAGTGACCACACAGCGACGCTGCAGCGATCGGCATCGTTGTCTAGATCGCTGCAGCGTCGCTAAATGTGACGGTACCTTAAATGAGATCAGTGGTTCCAGTGGAGCACAGTTTGTATAGCAGACTTTTATCATCACTAAACGTAGAAAAAGATCCTGGCACTCACATGTTGAATACATTCTGTTTAATTAAGTTCATGGAAATCCAATTAGAGCTGTTTGAGCCCATCCCAGGCTTTTATCAATAACTAGATGGCAGCCCGATTCTAAAGAATCGGGAGTCTAGAATCCATATATACTTTATTTATTCAAATGTAAGAATAATACAATTAATAAATAATAGTAAGAAAGAACAAAAAATGGCTGCACTCACCAGCTCTTGACAATTCTTGACAGTACGGCACATTTCTGATTGGTCGCTCGCGGCAGGCGGCAACCAATCAGAAAAGTGCCGCGCACCACGAAGGCATATATCTTTGTCCACCCTGAGCGGGTGTAGGACGCTGGTGACGTCACTTATCTCCAGACATTATCTCCGGACAAAGCCACGGAAGTTGGCACAAATTGCCGGAAGTAGTATTCTAGGCAATTATATATTAGATTTTAATGTTATCAGTGTTTACCTTTGAACGTTTATATTGTATTGTCCTGTCACCAGCCATGTGTACGATTATCGGCCGAAAGCCTCTCTGGAACCAATAATCACCCCATGTAAAGGTATCTTTATAAGTTAAAGATTCAGAATACTATGACTTTTATCATATCCTGAACAGTCAAGTTTTTTATGAACCGTTAAGGTTTTCTGGTTGAAGTAAAAAAAACTCTGAGTGTTTACAGTTTGAAACCATAAAATGTTGAAAAATTATGTCATTCTTGAGTATATCACTCAATGGTGCTCATAAACGTGTCAAATTTGATCTATAATATACTTTAATATACGTTACTTTAATCTTTAATATACTTAAGAACTGGGCCCCAGACATCACACAGGGGGTCTGAAACACCGCACAGTGGTCCAAAATATCGCTGTGCTCTGCCTGGGGCCCCATATGCTGCCTGGGGCCCCTGTGCTCTGCCTGGGGCCCCATATGCTGCCTGGGGCCCCTGTGCTCTGCCTGGGGCCCCATGTTCTGCCTGGGGCCCCTGTGCTCTGCCTGGGGCCACTGTGCTCTGCCTGGGGCCCCATATGCTGCCTGGGGCCCCTGTGCTCTGCCTTGGGCCCCATATGCTGCCTGGGGCCCCTGTGCTCTGCCTGGGGCCCCATAGGCTGCCTGGGGCCCCTGTGCTCTACCTGGGACCACTGTGCTCTGCCTGGGGCCCCATATGCTGCCTGGGGCCCCTGTGCTCTACCTGGGGCCCCTGTGCTCTGCCTGGGGCCCCATGTTCTGCCTGGGGCCACTGTGCTCTGCCTGGGGCCCCATAGGCTGCCTGGGGCCCCTGTGCTCTACCTGGGACCACTGTGCTCTGCCTGGGGCCCCATATGCTGCCTGGGGCCCCTGTGCTCTACCTGGGGCCCCTGTGCTCTGCCTGGGGCCCCATAGGCTGCCTGGGGCCCCTGTGCTCTGCCTGGGACCACTGTGCTCTGCCTGGGGCCCCATATGCTGCCTGGGGCCCCTGTGCTCTGCCTTGGGCCCCATATGCTGCCTGGGGCCCCTGTGCTCTGCCTGGGGCCCCATAGGCTGCCTGGGGCCCCTGTGCTCTACCTGGGACCACTGTGCTCTGCCTGGGGCCCCATATGCTGCCTGGGGCCCCTGTGCTCTACCTGGGGCCCCTGTGCTCTGCCTGGGGCCCCATGTTCTGCCTGGGGCCACTGTGCTCTGCCTGGGGCCCCATAGGCTGCCTGGGGCCCCTGTGCTCTACCTGGGACCACTGTGCTCTGCCTGGGGCCCCATATGCTGCCTGGGGCCCCTGTGCTCTACCTGGGGCCCCTGTGCTCTGCCTGGGGCCCCATGTTCTGCCTGGGGCCACTGTGCTCTGTCTGGGGCCCCATAGGCTGCCTGGGGCCCCTGTGCTCTGCCTGGGACCACTGTGCTCTGCCTGGGGCCCCATGTTCTGCCTGGGGCCCCTGTGCTCTGCCTGGGGCCACTGTGCTCTGCCTGGGTGTAGGACACTGGTGACGTCACTTATCTCCGGACATTAGCTCCGGACATTAGCTACGGACATTAGCTCCGGACAATAGCTCCGGACAATAGCTCCGGACAATAGCTCCGGACAAAGCCACGGAAGTTGGCACAAATTGCAGGAAGTAGTATTCTAGGCAATTATATATTAGATGGAGAAAAGCTAAAAAGGTATACTTATATAGAATACAGGGGCGTAGCTAGAGCTTTTGCCGCCCGGGGCTGTTCCCGAGTTTGGCGCCCCCCCCCCTAGAACGTATGCGATTTTCACACTTAGTCATGTACCGACGAGCTCCTCTCCCTTAAGCTCCCAATGTTCAGTGAAAAACTGAGAGAAGCAGAAGAGAAGCTCGTTGTTACAGGACCATGAGTATGAAAATCGCATATGAGTGACGTGTCCATGTGTCGACGACTGGAACCTGCAGAGGTGAATCCTGACATCGCAGCTTCTGAATTCTCACAACTAATGCATTGCACACTTTTAGGATTCTCCCTTGCCGGTGGACAGTCATGTCAGCACAAGCATGCGATTTGTATACTTCCGACCACATTCCGACTAGACGTGCCTGGCCTCGCTCAGTTCATTTTCATAGAGTGAGGCCACACATGTCTAGTCAGCACGTGACCGCATGTATGTAAATCGCCAGCACCAGAGAATCCTGACAGTGTGCAGGGTGCACTGTGAGAACTCAGAAGTCTGCAGTCACAAAGAATGACTGCAGACTCATTACAAACCTGGACATCCCCTTTAATGCTCCTAACATAAATAAAAACATGAGAGTTAGTCAGTATCACAAATAACATTTACATCCAGGTACCTTATAGATGACGTCGCCTCTGGAGCCATTCTTCTTTTCTTCATCTTGTCCAGATCCCATGATGAGTTTTCTCATCCACAGCCGTCTCTGCAGACTTCCATCTTCTCCGCTCTTTTGCAGAAAGTCTCCACATGACGCCCTTAAAGATACAAGTGTCATTATAATGCTCCGGAATAAAAAATTTCCCCGCACTATATTGTCTGCACAAAATATGACCCCCACACTGTCTGTCTTATGGTACTTGCTCTTCACACGGACCTCCCCTTTCTATACCGGACCCCTCTTCACACTGTCCTCTCACACTGAGTCCCCCCTATAGGGCCCAGTATTTATACTGTACTCTCTCATCACACTCCCCCTCCTTTGTATCATATCCCCTCCTGTCTGTGCCCTTACACTGTCCCCCATGCTACGCATGCACACATCCCAACACCCTCACTCCCCGTACTCTGTCCACATATGTTTTTCACATCGCTACTCATACTGTGTCCGCATACATTCCCCCGTTTGACCCCAAGCTGTCTGCACCCATCCCCCATACTGTTTCCTCATATATGCCCCCCCATCTCCCCCTTTGCTTTTCATTTTGTGTCCTCAGATCTCCCCCACACATTAAATCCCCCCATCCCCATGACAAATCTCCCCCCACACACAATAAATACCCCATCTCCACTCACATTAAATCTCCCCCCACAATAAATCCCCCCATCTCCACTCATATTAAATATCCCCAATCCAATAATATATCCCACTATCCCCACTCACATGAAATCCCCCCCCCATCCCCACTCACAGTAAATCCCCCCCAGAATATATGCCCCCCATCCCCACTCACATTAAATCCCCCCCACAATATTTTCCCCCATGCCCACTCACAGTAAATCCCCCCCTGCACCTTCGGTGTCTTTAGCTCCACTCACAGTAAATCCCCCCCACAATAAATGCCCCCATCCCCACTCACAGTAAATCCCCCCCACAATAAATGCCCCCATCCCCACTCACAGTAAATCCCCCCCACAATAAATGCCCCCATCCCCACTCACAGTAAATCCCCCCCACAATAAATACCCCCATCCCCACTCACAGTAAATCCCCCCCACAATAAATGCCCCCATCCCCACTCACAGTAAATCCCCCCCACAATAAATGCCCCCATCCCCACTCACAGTAAATCCCCCCCACAATAAATGCCCCCATCCCCACTCACAGTAAATCCCCCCCACAATAAATGCCCCCATCCCCACTCACAGTAAATCCCCCCCACAATATATGCCCCCATCCCCACTCACAGTAAATCCCCCCCTGCACCTTCGGTGTCTTCAGCTCCAGCCTCCACTCACAGTAAATCCCCCCCACAATATATGCCCCCCTTCCCCACACAGTAAATTCCCCCCCTGCACCTTCGGTGTCTTCAGCTCCATTGGAGCACTTACCACCGCTCTGCATCTCCTGCTCTGCCGCGCAGGTGAGTGACGTCAGCAGCGTGATCACATGACCTGATCACGCTGCTGGCGTCGCTCTGACCCGGCAGTCAGAGCTTCAATTGTACTCGCATCACAGATACGAGTACAATTGAACACTGGGAGCCGGCACGCCGCAGCTTCTCTGTGCCGGCTGTCAGCTTGACAGTCGGCACAGAGAACAGCTGACTCCCAGCGCGGGGGGTGACAGAATGCAGCCGCCAGGGGAGACACTGCGGACCGCCGCTTTAGGCGGCCCGACTGCGCCCCCCTGCCGGCTGCGCCCCCCTAGATACGCCACTGACTCACCCCCGCATTGTGCCGCCCCCCCGCATTGTGCCGCCCGGGGCGGCCCGCCCCCCCCGCACCCCCCTTCCTACGCCACTGATAGAATAGCACCAAGGACGTGACATCGTAATTAGTGATGAGCATGTGTGCTCATCTCTGCTCGTTACTTGCTCGAGGATTAGAGTGCTCAAGATGCTCGTTACTTGGTGAGTATTTTTTGAATGCTCACGTGAAAGCTTGAGTCCACACCCCACATGTTTAGCGCTTGTTAGACAGCCAATAAACATGCAGGAGTTGCATTTCCAGTCACTGTAATGCCATAGTCATCTTGGTTATCGCATTACTATGATTGGCTGGCCACATGGCATCTTTGGGTTTTTATAAAACCTGTTATGCAATGCTCACCACAGTGTACCAACAGAAAACGGCATAGCAGGGAGAAGTGCTGCACTGCTGAGATAGGGAAAGAGTTTTAGCTGCACAAAGACAGGTTTAGACAGCATTAATATTTATTTCAACTGCAGAAACAGCCCTTATGGCCAATTATAATCAATATTCATACTGCTGTTAGCAGGACTTAGGGAGAGTTTATGCTGAAGGGATAGTATAGGACAGGATAGGGTTAATTGCACTTTGTTTCTGCTGCAACTCATACCAAAGCCCTTCTCAAATTTAGTGATATTCTTTTTGCTCTCAATCCTACAAATTGTTCTGAGCAGGGAAGTATTATACTTAATTTATACTGCGCCAGTTGTGCGTTAATAGCATGCAGCCAGACTTGGTTGGCTAGCAATAGTATCTCTATTTTGCTCCTGCAATGTTACAAGTCCATCTAAAGTGGGCAAACTTTCCTGCAAAGTTTTTTTTAGCAAGGAAATATTATACAGCATTTATACTGCACCAACGGTGCGTCAAAATCATACAGCCAGACTTGATTGATTAGCAATAACATTGTTACATTGCTATTGCAGCGCAACAAGTCCATTTGAAGTAAGCACATTTTCCTAAGATACTATTCCTTAGAAGTTTTTTTAGTAGGGAAATATTTTATTCCATTTATACTGCATCTGTTGTGCGTCAAAAGCATACAGCCGGACTTGGTTGGTTATCAATAGCATCGCTATATTGCTAGTGCTGTGTTAAATAAATGCAATGGTCCATAAGCACGAGGTTGCCACCCTTATCGGATGCTTTGATTACAATATCCTTAATCCTTTCAAGGTTCTCAAGAGCTGATATCTCTTCCTCAGTGAGGTTTGAGAAACCCAGACGATTACTACATGGAATCTTACAAAGGTCCGCCTCAACCAGTTTCATAAAGATATCAACACTGGTGACCTCGGTAATGGGTGGCATCCTCGTGCTTCTACTTTTTAAGGTAGTAAATGGGCCTTTACCACGGTCCTGAGTGTTCTCATCAAGGAGGCCAGTCAAAGCCTGCAGACCCTCAAGATCATCTTCTGATAGGCCCAGCCTTTTACACTGTTCCACGTCATTCCGTTGGAAGAAGAGCTTCCATTTTAGGTTATGGCCAAATAAATTGATGTCCTTTACCCACTCAAAACAGTTGAACGAATTAGTCGGCACAAAATTTAAACCTTTTTGCAGTACAGAAAAATCATCCCCAGATGGCGTATAAGAGGATAAATTAATAATCTGACCCTGTGTAGGCAAATTTGGTGGTCATTTATACATGGTATTTACCTGTTTTTGTCTACACTGGGTAGGTGATTCTTTAAAATATTTAAATAAAATTTAGTTTTATTGGGAGTTTATGTTCCCCAGAGATGATGTAACCAAGAAATGGCAAGGACTCCTGCTCAAACACACACTTCTCCAACTTGGCATAGAGGGAGTTTGCCCGTAAGAGGTCAAAGACTTTGCGAACATCTCTCCGATGGGAGTCAATATCTGGAGAGTAGATGAGAATATCATCCAGATAGACTACGAGCGAGGTGGTGAGCATACCTCGGAAGATGTCGTTCACAAAGTCTTGAAAAACGGCTGGGGCATTACAGAGCCCGAAGGGCATCACCAGATACTCATAGTGCCCATCCCTGGTGTTAAAAGCCGTCTTCCATTCGTCCCCCTCACGGTTGCGAATCAGGTTGTAAGCACCCCGCAGATCTAATTTTGTAAATACCCTTGCTCCCCGTAGCCTATCAAAAAGCTCGGATATCAGGGGCAATGGGTATTTGTTCTTAACGGTGATGGCGTTAAGACCCCTGTAATCAATACATGGACGCAGTTCTCCATTCTTCTTCTGAACAAAGAAGAACCCAGCCCCAGCAGGCGACACTGACTTCCTGATGAACCCTCTTGCCAGATTCTCTTGGATGTACTGAGACATAGCCTCCGTCTCCGGGAGAGATAACGGATAAACTCAACCCCTGGGAGGCTCAGCACCAGGCAAGAGGTCAATAGGACAGTCATAGGGGCGGTGAGGTGGAAGGGTCTCCGCCGCCTTTTTGGAGGACACGTCCGCATGAGACCAGTATTGCTTGGGGAGAGAGGATTGATCTGTGGGTACCTCTGTAGTAGCAACCTGAATGCACTCCCTTTGACACCTACCCTCACAAGACTCACCCCATCCCAAAATTATGTCTGAGGACCACTCGATATGTGGACAGTGGTACTGTAACCAAGGTATTCTCAAGAGGACCTCATCAATTCCCTCAGGTATGATGAGCAGAGATATTGTCTCCTGATGGGATGGCGACATGGACAGAGAAAAAGTAATGGTCTGGTAAGTTATCTGTGAGGGCAGTGTCGACCCATTCACCACTCGTACCGTAACTGGTTGCGCTAGCATAACCAGGGGTATTGTGTGATGTTGGGCGAAGGTGGAAGACATAAAATTGCCCTCTGCCCAAAAATCCATGCAGAGCTCTACTGAGTGGGAAGATGAGCCTATAATAATTGTCCCCTTAAAGGACAATTTTGATGCAAACGTCGCCGTATCTTGTGTACCTCCACCGACTATCACTAGAGACTGACGTTTCCTCGACCGCTAGGAGCATCTGGTGGCAAGATGTCCAGACTGCTGGCAAACATGACAGATCTTGGGTGCCCACGCGGTCCGGGACTTAGAACCCGCTCGAGACACCTCCCTGGACTCATGTGACTCAGGAACCTGGACCGGAGATTCCAGAGGCTTGGCGAAGGTGGGAGCCAGCCGAAACCTCTGCCTACACAGGGCTCGCTCTAACCTCCGCTCATTAAAACGGAGGTCAATACGGGTAGAGACAGTTATTAACTCCTCCAGTGTGGCTGGAATCTCCCTAGTGGCCAGAGCGTCCTTAACATGATCAGCCAGCCCCCTCCAAAATATGGGGATAAGGGCTTTATCCGACCACTCCAGCTCTGAAGCTAAAGTTCGGAAACGGATGGCAAATTGGCTGACCAAGGACTCACCCTGAGTTAATGCCAGCAGTTGGAGCGCTATATCATGGGTGACTTGAGGTCCTAGGAAGACCTGTTTCAGAGTACTCAGAAACAACGGAGCACTCTGTACCACACGATAGTCACGCCCCCACAGCGGCGTAGCCCATTCCAACACCCTGTCCGACAAGAGGGACACAATAAATCCCACCTTAGCCCGCTCTGTGGGAAAACGTGCAGCCAGTAGCTCGAGGTGAATATAGCACTGACTCACGAATCCCCTACAAGATCTGCTTTCTCCAGAAAATTTTTCTGGCAGCGGGAGGCGCGAAAATGTCGGAACAGGGGTGGCAGTGGACAAGGTGGTGGCAGCCACGCTAGCAGCCTGTACAGCAACTGCGGAAATATCCACAGCTGAGGTTGAGCTCTCGAGAGCCGCCAACCTACCCTCCAGCTGCTGGATATACCACAAAGATTGCTGTATGTCCGCCATTTACTAGCCAGACCCTGGCGCTAGTATTATGTTAGGTTAGGGCTAGCGGAACGCACCAAATGAATATTGTGGATGGTTAATGCGCCCTGATTGGCTGACGTAGTCATCACACATAAAGCTAAAGGAAAAAAAAAAGAGTGCACGGCTCTTTTAACCACTGCATACACTCTTCTAACCTCTCCACACCCCCTCCCCTCATAAAACACATCCCCTCATCCCCACAGCTCATCATGCAGCACCCCTATCCTAGCCAAAATAATGACAAAAGCATTAGTGGAAATGCGATGATTTACTTAACTGTCATTGATTTTTGTTGACTTTGAGGAAAAATGCTTGTGAAAGCGAACACGAATCCGAATGTGATACATTTGTGCCAAACTTGAGATTGGCAAACGTTTTTCGAACACGTTCACTCATTTCTAATTATGATGACACTGGTCAACAAACTGTTTTTCTGGGAACATCCTTTCAATAATAGATTGTTTGTGGATGAAATACATTCCATTGAATGAAAGATCTTTCCTTTGACCTATGGTGGGAAAAAATGCACCCTTTCATCTTCATCTTAGACATTCCCAAAATGTTCTAAATATGTGAATTGTTGGCTAACTCAATTTCTACTCCTACTACATTACCACCACCCATACGTATTTGTCATTTATGTATGTATTCATCATGATATTATGCGATGTCAGTACTATCTCTTTTGTATTTTAAAGGAAACTTTGCAGTTTTTGTATGGTGTGAAATCCAGGTGGGCTCCTTTGTTACCAAAAGTTACATTTTACTGGGAAATCCTGCAATGTTTCAAACAAAATGCAAGAGAAGTTAGGGCACCAGGAAGAGGTGCTTATAAAGCTACTTTCTCTTGATGCTCCTTATTTAGCTCAACTTGGCTGACAGGTCCCTACCATCTTTCCTCTAATTTCCTGCTTCATACTAATTTGTCCTCACAAGTCTTGCATATCTTCATCTCCCACCTTTGAAAAATTAAACCTGAAAGTGAGCTTGTGAGCTGGGTCCACACTACTTTTGCTCAAATTATTAATTAATGAATTGTTGTCTAATGTCTTATATAGTTAGTGCATGTTCTAAGTAAACCCTGTTTTTATATATAGAGAGTCCTCTAGTTAAAGGATTTGTGCCAACTTTTGAAGATATCAAAAGGGACAATTCCTGAACATTGGGGTCTGTCCACAGTGATTTCCACTGATTCTAAGAACAGAACAGAATGGAGCAGACATTGAGCATGTGCTCCTCCACTCTATTCATTCTCTATTGTATTGCTGGTGTTAGGAATTCCAGTAAGTTGCAGGTCAGAGTAACCATGTGAACTGAGGGTAGTGGCAGAGCTGTGAGGATGTGGACAATTGGCTATGCCTTTTTTGGGTGTGCCATTTGTATGGATACACTGTTAGGTTAGGGCTAGCGGAACGCACCAAATGAATATATGATTTTATTATGATAGATGCATTCGCAGCCCGGGGTCCACCGTGCAGGAGAACCTGCTGCTAGCAATTAGCAGAACTGAATGACGGTGTTAGTTAACTCTGTTACTTCACAGAGCAGCCGTGAACTCAAAGCACTGCGCCCTGTTAGACTCCACAGAGGCACAGGCTACTGCCTAAACAAGAGCAGTCAGTGGTCATGCATGCACACGAAACTCCTCACCGGAGGTGCCAGCATTCTAAGGGCTTATTTCGGCCTGGTCCCTGAATACCCAAGCATACAAACTCCTCGCCGGAGGTGCCAGCATTCTAAGGGCTTATTTTGGCCTGGTCCCTGAATACCCAAGCATACAAACTCCTCGCCGGAGGTGCCAGCATTCTAGGGGCTTATTTCAGCCGGGTCCCTGAACACACTTATACAAGACCACACTGGCGCAAAGTACACAAATAAAGAGCAATACTAGCGCATGGCCGTGCGGCCATGTGAACCTTAAATAGTTGCAGCACGTTCAGGACCTTCCTGGAAGGACCAATGAGAGGCTGCCACAGAGCGTGAGCACCTACAGGACCTTAGCTGCAGTGTCTGATCATGTGACCCTCGATCTCCACTGAGAGATCTTACGCTGGGCATGCTCAGAACGAGAAAAGCAGGACTTAGTCCCAGAAGCATCTGCTCGCCGCTGCCCAGCACTGACTTTAATGGCAGAAGCAGGAAAAGCAGCAGTAACTCTCTGTACAGAGCCAGCCTGAGCGAGCCGCTGGGACCGACGTCTCCGCTGAGCAGACTCCACTGCGGCAGGAGAAGAATGGGAGACCGCAGCGGAGATGGCCCGAGATTCCCCCTGTGCAGAGATGGGAACTCGACACCTAACATTACCCCCCTCCTTGGACCTCGCTACGCTCGAAGGCAGCAATGAGCTGCGGAGCCCAAATGCGCTCAGCAGGCTCCCAGGACCTATCCTCAGGACCGTAACCCTTCCAGTCCACCAAATAACATTTTTTGCCACGAACCACCTTGCACCCCAAAATAGCGTTCACCTCGTAATCATCCGTAGACGAACCCGATGTCCCGGCAGATGACTCGGAAAACTGGGACATGTATACAGGTTTCAAGAGGGACACATGAAAGGTGTCGGTGATACCCAGGCGTGGCGGAAGGGTTAAACGGTAGACCACAGGGTTAACCTGTTTGAGGACCTTGAAAGGACCCAAGTAGCGAGGTGCAAACTTAGTAGACTCAACACGCAGCCTGATTTTACGGGCAGAGAGCCACACTAAGTCGCCAGGAGCAAAGGTCGGAGCGGGGCGCTGATGTGCATCGGCGGAGGACCTCATTCTCTCCTTGGAGGCCTGAATGGCATCCTGAGTGCGGTCCCAAATATCCTGTGCCTCCACAGCCCAGTCTGCCACCCTGGAGTCGGCAGAAGACACGGGCATAGGCACAGGTACCCGCGGATGCTGACCATAGTTGAGGAGGAATGGGGTTTGTCCAGTGGAGTCGGCTACCGCATTGTTCAGCGCAAACTCTGCCCACGGTAGCAAGGATGCCCAGTCATCCTGCCTGGCTGAGACAAAATGTCGCAGATATGTGACCAAGGTCTGATTGGCCCTCTCTACCAATCCATTCGTCTCGGGATGATATGCGGAAGAGAGATTTAACTCAATGCTGAGAAGACGACAAAGCTCTCTCCAGAACCGAGACGAAAACTGGGGACCCCGGTCACTGACAATTTTGTCTGGCATACCATGTATCAGCAATAAATTACTTGGCACTCAGAAGGTCTTTTTGCAAGAAAAGGAAACTCGTTTATTCAGTGCATCCAGTTTAAAGTTTTAAACGTTTTCGGTCTAATCATAAGACCTTCATCAGAAAGGTTTGTTTGAATACTGAAACATATATACAAAAATACAAAAGAAGAATTTTTTTAGACAGCAATCAACGTGAATGCGCGTATAATACATTTTGAAATAAAAAAATTTAAAAAATAAAAAATAACCAAGACAAGTTCATCATTAATGATGTGGAAAAACAGCCATTGTGGCGGTCTAGGTGAATCCGGTTTGGTGTTCCGCGAGTCGTGAGCTTCATTCAAGAGATGCTAAAGATAGTGCACGTTTAAGATATAAGTCGTAGTGGAGTGAACATGACAATTCTTGCCGAGAGGCTATCACAGTGGGATGTTGATCATTAGCACATCCCTAAAAGAACAAGAGTATGAGGTGACCTGTTGCACTGTGGAGACATGCAAAGAGAGATGCCTAATGTAAAAGATTATTTGACATATGAAGACATATATACAAGCCATAATGTAAGTGCTATACATGGTAATTAAATTATAGGACTCTGCCAGACAATCTGGAAAAATTGATTAGTGGACTAGCCCTTGTGTGTGACCACCAGGAGTGTGTGTATATAGATTCTATGACTGTGGGTGAAGCCGCAAGATATTATTAGTATAATAGAGGAGAAGGTCCCCGGAGGTCCTAGAGGGTATATACCTGGATAACACAAGATATATGCATGGGCCCACTATGGTGCCAATTTGAGAGGAAGTCCAGGAGACAACGGACGCCTGAGAGGTATAATGAAAAAACAACGTGTGACTCTGGCAGAGGTTAATAGACCGAACATGAGGAGCAATCCTCATTGACAATACCTTAGAATGCCTGGAGAGATGGGAGATAAGCGCTGTAGATAGGCGAGCTTTCGCAGGGGTAGTAGCGCTGTAAGAGAGGCAGGAAGAAGGTGATTGAGCCAGGTGGAATATTAAGTAATGGAGCGAAGAGCTGCTGCAAGAGTATGCTGGTGTACCTGTAACCTCCGTAATGGTCGGCGCCGTGCTGCAGGGACCGCGGTGTAACCGGAACTGCTGGTAAGCAGCGGCACTTCCGGGATTAAGTGCGCGCTGACAGGGGGTCACCTGATCCGTCGCGTCATAGCGATCATGTGATCGGGCGAGCTGCGCATGCGCGGAGCAGATGTCAGTGTGGGAATGGTACCGTCGGACTTATGGCGCCTGCGCACCAGGGTTGGGGCACAGGAGGGGTGTATATGGAGAAAGTAGGGGAAAGTGACGATATTAATAGCTCCATTAAGGGGTCAGGACACAAGAGACGGGGAAATGTCAAGGCAGACGGACTGCCAGATGACTGAAGGTAAACAGTATGTGTCAGAGTAGGTCCCTCGGTGGTCACATAGGCATAATATAGAGAACAGTCTAATGCTCTATATTAGGATGGCATATATCGAAGAATACTATACCATGTGAAGAAAAGCCAGTGCTCGGTGCAGAAGGTGCAACTAACGGTTCTGTGAAAGCACAAAAGGAGAATATGAGACAATTAAAATCAAGGCATTATAAGTCGAGCGATGTGTACAATAGTAATATATTCATAACATACACAAAACATCACAAAAAAGCTGAGACATCGTAGTCCCTATTTAGTCCCCTGGGTTCTAGAGTCTGCAAAGTAAAAATCCAGTATGCCTCCCTCCTTTGGAGCATTTTGATTCGATTTTGGCCCCTTCTAGGGACATCTATTTGTTCAAGAACCTGGAATCGGAGTTGAGCAATATTATGGTTTTTTTCAGAAAAATGATATGGGAGGGGGAGATGTGTCTTATTGCATCGAATCGTGGATTTATGTTGGGCCACCCTATCCCTGACTGGTTGTGTGGTCTCCCCCACGTAGGCCAGGCCGCAAGGGCACTTTATGAGATAGACCACAAAAGTGGACTCACAGGTGTAGAAGCCTTTTATGGGAATTGCCTTACCAGTTTGTGGGTGAAACACAGAGGGACCCTTCTGTACGTTGCTACACTGAAGGCAGTTCAAGCAGAGGAATGTGCCCCGTTTTTGAGTATGCAGGAAGGTTTGCTTCGGGACCATCGTGCCCGGGCCAACATCTGCCTTGACCAGTTTATCCTTAAGATTCCTGGCCCGCTTGAAGCATGATAGGAAGGGTAATTTGAACTCTGGGATACTGGGATAACTTTTTGTTAGGATATTCCAATGTCTCCTAATGGTGGATTGTACTAATCCGGAAAAAGGGTGAAAAGTGGACACAAAGGGGATTCTCTTCTGGTTATCCTTAGGTTTGTTGGTGGATAAACTCCGTTTAGCATCTGTCAATACCCCTTGGGGGTATCCCCTATCAATGAATTTATGTTCCATTTCCGTAAGTCTGACTTTTTTAATGTCACTATCCGAGACAATCCTGTCCACCCTGTGGAACTGCGATTTAGGAATAGAGTTTTTAACAGAGGGTGGGTGGCAACTGGTGAAATGTAACAGCCCATTGCGATCCGTGGGTTTGGTGAATAAGTCGATCGCCAAAACGCCCCCCCTCTCCTTGTATACCAGGGTATCAAGGAAGCTAATCCTGTGTGTATCATGTTGTATGGAGAATTTTAATTCGGGCCAGATATTGTTAATGTGTTGGTCAAAAGGCAGGAGTGATTCAATTGGACCATCCCAGACGCAAAATATATCGTCGATATATCTCCGCCAGACCCTACAGTGAGCCAAGAACAGGGGATGATTATAGACATAATCATTTTCAAAGGCCACCATGTACGCCACAGCGTACGGGGGCGCTACATTCGCGCCCATTGCTGTGCCTTGTTGCTGGGCATAGAACGTGTCCTGGAACATGAAGTAATTCTCTTTGAGCACTAGGCCCAAGAGATCGGCACAGAAATGGCGGATTTTAATGTCTACTTTGTTGTCACTCAGGAGTCTGTCTGTAGCCGCCAGACCCTTTTCATGAACTATCGATGTGTATAGACTGTTAACATCCCAAGTAATCAGTAGGGAGGAGGGGGATATGGGGCCCAAGGATTTAATAACTTGTATGAAATTATTGGTATCCAGTACAAAGGAGCGTGTAGTTTTGATTAATGGTGTTAAAATTTTTTCAAGTACCATTGATAATGGTGACAGGACAGAGTCAGTAAGGGCAACGATAGGCCGGCCAGGTGGTTTAGTTAATCTTTTATGTATTTTAGGTAAAACATAAAATATGGGGGTGATGGGGTCCTTTTTGATGAGGAACTCCCTCATTTTGTCGTCAATGGTGCCTAATTGAAAATGGAAATCTATGATAGGTGCAATCTTTTGGACCAATTGGTTCAACGGGTTGTGAGGTATTATCTTGTATACCGTTGAATCGGTAGTTATGGACAGGACCGCTTACCTTGAGGAGGTTTTTAGACAATTGGGGGATTCAACGGTATACAAGATAATACCTCACAACCCGTTGAACCAATTGGTCCAAAAGATTGCACCTATCATAGATTTCCATTTTCAATTAGGCACCATTGACGACAAAATGAGGGAGTTCCTCATCAAAAAGGACCCCATCACCCCCCATATTTTATGTTTTACCTAAAATACATAAAAGATTAACTAAACCACCTGGCCGGCCTATCGTTGCCCTTACTGACTCTGTCCTGTCACCATTATCAATGGTACTTGAAAAATTTTTAACACCATTAATCAAAACTACACGCTCCTTTGTACTGGATACCAATAATTTCATACAAGTTATTAAATCCTTGGGCCCCATATCCCCCTCCTCCCTACTGATTACTTGGGATGTTAACAGTCTATACACATCGATAGTTCATGAAAAGGGTCTGGCGGCTACAGACAGACTCCTGAGTGACAACAAAGTAGACATTAAAATCCGCCATTTCTGTGCCGATCTCTTGGGCCTAGTGCTCAAAGAGAATTACTTCATGTTCCAGGACACGTTCTATGCCCAGCAACAAGGCACAGCAATGGGCGCGAATGTAGCACCCCCGTACGCTGTGGCGTACATGGTGGCCTTTGAAAATGATTATGTCTATAATCATCCCCTGTTCTTGGCTCACTGTAGGGTCTGGCGGAGATATATCGACGATATATTTTGCGTCTGGGATGGTCCAATTGAATCACTCCTGCCTTTTGACCAACACATTAACAATATCTGGCCCGAATTAAAATTCTCCATACAACATGATACACACAGGATTAGCTTCCTTGATACCCTGGTATACAAGGAGAGGGGGGGCGTTTTGGCGATCGACTTATTCACCAAACCCACGGATCGCAATGGGCTGTTACATTTCACCAGTTGCCACCCACCCTCTGTTAAAAACTCTATTCCTAAATCGCAGTTCCACAGGGTGGACAGGATTGTCTCGGATAGTGACATTAAAAAAGTCAGACTTACGGAAATGGAACATAAATTCATTGATAGGGGATACCCCCAAGGGGTATTGACAGATGCTAAACGGAGTTTATCCACCAACAAACCTAAGGATAACCAGAAGAGAATCCCCTTTGTGTCCACTTTTCACCCTTTTTCCGGATTAGTACAATCCACCATTAGGAGACATTGGAATATCCTAACAAAAAGTTATCCCAGTATCCCAGAGTTCAAATTACCCTTCCTATCATGCTTCAAGCGGGCCAGGAATCTTAAGGATAAACTGGTCAAGGCAGATGTTGGCCCGGGCACGATGGTCCCGAAGCAAACCTTCCTGCATACTCAAAAACGGGGCACATTCCCCTGCTTGAACTGCCTTCAGTGTAGCAACGTACAGAAGGGTCCCTCTGTGTTTCACCCACAAACTGGTAAGGCAATTCCCATAAAAGGCTTCTACACCTGTGAGTCCACTTTTGTGGTCTATCTCATAAAGTGCCCTTGCGGCCTGGCCTACGTGGGGGAGACCACACAACCAGTCAGGGATAGGGTGGCCCAACATAAATCCACGATTCGATGCAATAAGACACATCTCCCCCTCCCATATCATTTTTCTGAAAAAAACCATAATATTGCTCAACTCCGATTCCAGGTTCTTGAACAAATAGATGTCCCTAGAAGGGGCCAAAATCGAATCAAAATGCTCCAAAGGAGGGAGGCATACTGGATTTTTACTTTGCAGACTCTAGAACCCAGGGGACTAAATAGGGACTACGATGTCTCAGCTTTTTTGTGATGTTTTGTGTATGTTATGAATATATTACTATTGTACACATCGCTCGACTTATAATGCCTTGATTTTAATTGTCTCATATTCTCCTTTTGTGCTTTCACAGAACCGTTAGTTGCACCTTCTGCACCGAGCACTGGCTTTTCTTCACATGGTATAGTATTCTTCGATATATGCCATCCTAATATAGAGCATTAGACTGTTCTCTATATTATGCCTATGTGACCACCGAGGGACCTACTCTGACACATACTGTTTACCTTCAGTCATCTGGCAGTCCGTCTGCCTTGACATTTCCCCGTCTCTTGTGTCCTGACCCCTTAATGGAGCTATTAATATCGTCACTTTCCCCTACTTTCTCCATATACACCCCTCCTGTGCCCCAACCCTGGTGCGCAGGCGCCATAAGTCCGACGGTACCATTCCCACACTGACATCTGCTCCGCGCATGCGCAGCTCGCCCGATCACATGATCGCTATGACGCGACGGATCAGGTGACCCCCTGTCAGCGCGCACTTAATCCCGGAAGTGCCGCTGCTTACCAGCAGTTCCGGTTACACCGCGGTCCCTGCAGCACGGCGCCGACCATTACGGAGGTTACAGGTACACCAGCATACTCTTGCAGCAGCTCTTCGCTCCATTACTTAATATTCCACCTGGCTCAATCACCTTCTTCCTGCCTCTCTTACAGCGCTACTACCCCTGCGAAAGCTCGCCTATCTACAGCGCTTATCTCCCATCTCTCCAGGCATTCTAAGGTATTGTCAATGAGGATTGCTCCTCATGTTCGGTCTATTAACCTCTGCCATAGTCACACGTTGTTTTTTCATTATACCTCTCAGGCGTCCGTTGTCTCCTGGACTTCCTCTCAAATTGGCACCATAGTGGGCCCATGCATATATCTTGTGTTATCCAGGTATATACCCTCTAGGACCTCCGGGGACCTTCTCCTCTATTATACTAATAATATCTTGCGGCTTCACCCACAGTCATAGAATCTATATACACACACTCCTGGTGGTCACACACAAGGGCTAGTCCACTAATCAATTTTTCCAGATTGTCTGGCAGAGTCCTATAATTTAATTACCATGTATAGCACTTACATTATGGCTTGTATATATGTCTTCATATGTCAAATAATCTTTTACATTAGGCATCTCTCTTTGCATGTCTCCACAGTGCAACAGGTCACCTCATACTCTTGTTCTTTTAGGGATGTGCTAATGATCAACATCCCACTATGATAGCCTCTCGGCAAGAATTGTCATGTTCACTCCACTACGACTTATATCTTAAACGTGCACTATCTTTAGCATCTCTTGAATGAAGCTCACGACTCGCGGAACACCAAACCGGATTCACCTAGACCGCCACAATGGCTGTTTTTCCACATCATTAATGATGAACTTGTCTTGGTTATTTTTTATTTTTTAAATTTTTTTATTTCAAAATGTATTATACGCGCATTCACGTTGATTGCTGTCTAAAAAAATTCTTCTTTTGTATTTTTGTATATATGTTTCAGTATTCAAACAAACCTTTCTGATGAAGGTCTTATGATTAGACCGAAAACGTTTAAAACTTTAAACTGTATGCACTGAATAAACGAGTTTCCTTTTCTTGCAAAAAGAACTTCTGAGTGCCAAGTAATTTATTGCTGATGTTTGATGGGCTGGATACCCAACTTGTGCACCTCCAAGAAGCCTAGAGTGCCGTGTCTACTATTATCATATGGCATACCATGTAGGCGGAAGATGTGCTTTATGAACAACGCTGCCAAGGCCCGTGCCGAAGGTAACCGTGGAAGCGGCACCAAATGCACCATTTTGGAAAAATGATCGGTGATAACCCAAATGATTGTACAGCCCCGAGACTTGGGCAAACCAACCACAAAGTCCATCCCGACCATCTCCCAGGACCTGTCTGCCACCGGCAATGGATAGAGTAACCCAGCTGGCCGTTGTCGAGGAGAATTATTTTTGGCGCAGGAGACACACGCCTGAATATAATCCCTGACATCACGGACCATATGTGGCCACCAGTACGTCTTTGCCAACAGCTCAGATGTCCTATTTGTCCCAAAATATCCACCCACCCTGGACGAATGAGCCCACGAGAGAACCTCCGGTCGCAAACTGGATGGTACAAAAGTCTTGACTGGTGGCACAGACTCTAGCGAAACTGGAGCTACAGTTCTCAGACTCTCAGTGGGGACAATAAGCCGAGGCTCCTCTTCCTCCTCCACAGATGACACAACGGAGCGAGAGAGAGCGTCGGCACATATGTTCTTCTCCCCCGAAAGAAAATGGTGGGTGAAATGGAACCGGGAGAAGAACAAGGACCATCTAGCCTGGCGAGAATTTAACCGCTGGGCTGTCTGCAGGTACACCAAATTTTTATGGTCTGTGAAGACTTGGAAAGGAAAACGAGCTCCCTCCAAGAGATGTCTCCACTCCGAGAAAGCCAACTTCATGGCCAGCAACTCCCTGTCCCTGATGGAATAATTCCTCTCTGCTGGTGAGAAGGTCTTAGAAAAGAAGAAGCAAGGATGCTTCCGACCTTGAGCATCTTTTTGGAAAAGGACCACTCCAGCACCAACAGATGAGGCATCCACCTCCATGATAAATGGCTTATCTACATTGGGGCGATGTAGGATGGGAGCACTAGCAAAGTGTGTCTTTATGGAGTTAAAGGCCTTGGAGACCTCCTGAGACCACAATTTGGGATTTGCTCCCTTCTTGGTAAGGGCAACCAAGGGAGCTACCAAAGTTGAGAAGTGTGGAATGAACTGCCAATAGTAGTTAATGAACCCCATAAAGTGCTGCACCGCTTTAAGAGAATGGGGATCCTGCTAGTACATCACAGCCTGTAGCTTGGCAGGATCCATAGCCAAACCCTGGGCAGAGATGATGTAACCAATAAATGGCAAGGACTCCTGCTCAAGCACACACTTCTCCAACTTGGCATAGAGGGAGTTTGCCTGTAAGAGGTCAAAGACTTTGCGAACATCTCTCCGATGGGAGTCAATATCTGGAGAGTAGATGATAATATCATCCAGATAGACTACGAGCGAGGTGGTGAGCATATCTCGGAAGATGTCGTTCACAAAGTCTTGAAAAATGGCTGGGGCATTACAGAGCCCGAAGGGCATCACCAGATACTCATAGTGCCCATCCCTGGTGTTAAAAGCCGTCTTCCATTCGTCCCCCTCACGGTTGCAAATCAGGTTGTAAGCACCCCGCAGATCTAATTTTGTAAATACCCTTGCTCCCCGTAGCCTATCAAAAAGCTCGGATATCAGGGGCAATGGGTATTTGTTCTTAACGGTGATGGCGTTAAGACCCCTGTAATCAATACATGGACGCAGTTCTCCATTCTTCTTCTGAACAAAGAAGAACCCAGCCCCAGCAGGTGACACTGACTTTCTGATGAACCCTCTTGCCAGATTCTCTTGGATGTACTGAGACATAGCCTCCGTCTCCAGGAGAGGTAACAGATAAACTCAACCCCTGGGAGGCTCAGCACCAGGCAAGAGGTCAATAGGACAGTCATAGGGGCGGTGAGGTGGAAGGGTCTCCGCCGCCTTTTTGGAGGACACGTCCGCATGAGACCAGTATTGCTTGGGGAGAGAGGATTGATCTGCGGGTACCTCTGTAGTAGCAACTTGAACGCACTCCCTTTGACACCTACCCTCACATAACTCACCCCATCCCAAAATTATGTCTGAGGACCACTCGATATGTGGACAGTGGTACTGTAACCAAGGTATTCCCAAGAGGACCTCATCAATTCCCTCAGGTATGATGAGCAGAGATATTGTCTCCTGATGGGATGGCGACATGGACAGAGAAAAAGGAATGGTCTGGTAAGTTATCTGTGAGGGCAGTGTCGACCCATTCACCACTCGTACCGTAACTGGTTGCGCTAGCATAACCAGGGGTATTGTGTGCTGTTGGGCGAAGGCGGAAGACATAAAATTGCCCTCTGCCCAAAAATCCACGCAGAGCTCTACTGAGTGGGAAGATGAGCCTATAATAATTGTCCCCTTAAAGGACAATTTTGATGCAAACGTCGCCGTATCTTGTGTACCTCCACCGACTACCACTAGAGACTGACGTTTCCTCGACCGCTGGGAACATCTGGTGCAAGATGTCCAGACTGCTGGCAAACATGACAGATCTTGGGTGCCCAAGCGGTCCGGGACTTAGAACCCGCTCGAGACACCTCCCTGGACTCATGTGACTCAGGAACCTGGACCAGAGATTCCAGAGGCTTGGCGAAGGTGGGAGCCAGCCGAAACCTCTGCCTACACAGGGCTCGCTCTAACCTCCGCTCATTAAAATGGAGGTCAATACAGGTAGAGACAGTTATTAACTCCTCCAGTGTGGCTGGAATCTCCCTAGTGGCCAGAGCGTCCTTAACATGATCAGCCAGCCCCCTCCAAAATATGGGGATAAGGGCTTTATCCGACCACTCCAGCTCTGAAGCTAAAGTTCGGAAATGGATGGCAAATTGGCTGACCAAGGACTCACCCTGAGTTAATGCCAGCAGTTGGAGCGCTATATCATGGGTGACTTGAGGTCCTAGGAAGACCTGTTTCAGAGTACTCAGAAACAACGGAGCACTCTGCACCACACGATAGTCACGCTCCCACAGCGGCGTAGCCCATTCCAACACCCTGTCCGACAAGAGGGACACAATAAATCCCACCTTAGCCCGCTCTGTGGGAAAACGTGCAGCCAGTAGCTCGAGGTGAATAGAGCACTGACTCACGAATCCCCTACAAGATCTGCTTTCTCCAGAAAATTTTTCTGGCAGCAGGAGGCGCGAAAATGTCGGAACAGGGGTGGCAGTGGACAAGGTGGCTGCAGCCACGCTAGCAGCCTGTACAGCAACTGCGGAAATATCCACAGCTGAGGTTGAGCTCTCGAGAGCCGCCAACCTACCCTCCAGCTGCTGGATATACCACAAAGATTGCTGTATGTGTGCCATTTACTAGCCAGACCCTGGCGCTAGTATTATGTTTGGTTAGGGCTAGCGGAACGCACCAAATGAATTTATGATTTTATTATGATAGATGCGTTCACAGCCTGGGGTCCACCGTGCAGGAGAACCTGCTGCTAGCAATTAGCGGAACTGAATGACGGTGTTAGCTAACTCTGTTACTTCACAGAGCAGCCGTGAACTCAAAGCACTGCTCCCTGTTAGACTCCACAGAGGCACAGGCTACTGTCTAAACAAGAGCAGTCAGTGGTAGTGTTGAGCGATACTGTCCGATACTTGAAAGTATCGGTATCGGAAAGCATCGGCCGATACCGGCAAAGTATCGGATCTAATCCGATACCCGATACCAATACAAGTCAATGGGACACCAAGTATCGGACGGTATCCTGTATGGTTCCCAGGGTCTGAAGGAGAGGAAACTCTCCTTCAGGCCCTGGGATCCATATCAATGTGTAAAAGAAATAATTAAAATAAAAAATAGGGATATACTCACCCTCCGACGCAGCCTGGACTTTACCGCCGTAACCGCGAGCCGTTGTACCTAAGAATGCGCGCTTGAAGGGCCTTAGATGACGTCACGGCGCTCTGATTGGTCCATAGCAGTTGCGTGACCGCTACGCGACCAATCACAAAGCAGTGACGTCACCTAAGGTCTTTCAAGCGCTTGAAATACCTTAGAAGACGTCCGCAGCTTCTGATTGGTTGCGTAGCGGTCGCGTGACCTCTACGCGACCAATCACAAAGCAGTGACGTCACCTAAGGTCTTTCAAGCGCTTGAAAGACCTTAGGTGACGTCACTGCTTTGTGATTGGTCGCGTAGCTGTCACGCGACCGCTACGGACCAATCAGAGCGCCGTGACGTCATCTAAGGCCCTTCAAGCGCGCATTTTTAGGTACAACGGCTCCCGGTTACGGCCGTAAAGTCCAGGCTGCGTCGGAGAGGTGAGTATATCCCTATTTTTTATTTTAATTCTTTCTTTTACACATTGATATTAATCCCGATACCGATTCCCGATACCACAAAAGTATCGGATCTCGGTATCGGAATTCCGATACCCGCAAGTATCGGCCGATACCCGATACTTGCGGTATCGGAATGCTCAACACTAGTCAGTGGTCATGCATGCACACGAAACTCCTCGCCGGAGATGCCAGCATTCTAAGGGCTTATTTCAGCCTGGTCCCTGAATACCCAAGCATACAAACTCCTCGCCGGAGGTGCCAGCATTCTAGTGGCTTATTTCAGCCGGGTCCCTGAACACACTTATACAAGACCACACTGGCGCAAAGTACACAAATTAAGAGCAATACTAGCGCATGGCCGTGCGGCCATGTGAACCTTAAATAGTTGCAGCACGTTCAGGACCTTCCTGGAAGGACCAATGAGAGGCTGCCACAGAGTGTGAGCACCTACAGGACCTTAGCTGCAGTGTCTGATCATGTGACCCTCGATCTCCACTGAGAGATCTTACACTGGGCATGCTCAGAACGAGAAAATACAATCAAGCAGAAAGAGGAAAAACGGAGTTTCATGTCCAAAGAACATTTATATAAATATTTTATTAATTTACAGCAATTTTTACCAATAATTTACAACTACAAACAAATACATAAAGATAATACTCAAGCGCTTTAGAAGGGTAGGGGTAGCACAGACAAGAAAAACGGTGCAGAAATCGGTCTGATGCCACATGTAAAAGCAGATCACTTGTATTGTGCAGAGTATAACATGGGTCTAGAAACGGGGAGCGTATAACCAATTGTATACCAATGCCATGAGCCCTGTACACTGACTCATATCTCACATGTCAAACCATAGAACCTCCCCCCAGACTCTTACCCATGTGCTGGCACCACGACCGGACCACACCGTTGCCCCAACGCACGTTTCGCGTCAGCTTGCTTCCTCAGGGGGCGGAAATACCTTAGAAGACGTCCGCAGCTTCTGATTGGTTGCGTAGCGGTCGCGTGACCTCTACGCGACCAATCACAAAGCAGTGACGTCACCTAAAGTCTTTCAAACGCTTGAAAGACCTTAGGTGACGTCACTGCTTTGTGATTGGTCGCGTAGCGGTCACGCGACCGCTACGGACCAATCAGAGCGCCGTGACGTCATCTAAGGCCCTTCAAGCGCGCATTTTTAGGTACAACGGCTCCCGGTTACGGCGGTAAAGTCCAGGCTGCGTCGGAGAGGTGAGTATATCCCTATTTTTTATTTTAATTCTTTCTTTTACACATTGATATTAATCCCGATACCGATTCCCGATACCACAAAAGTATCGGATCTCGGTATCGGAATTCCGATACCCGCAAGTATCGGCCGATACCCGATACTTGCGGTATCGGAATGCTCAACACTAGTCAGTGGTCATGCATGCACACGAAACTCCTCGCCGGAGATGCCAGCATTCTAAGGGCTTATTTCAGCCTGGTCCCTGAATACCCAAGCATACAAACTCCTCGCCGGAGGTGCCAGCATTCTAGTGGCTTATTTCAGCCAGGTCCCTGAACACACTTATACAAGACCACACTGGCGCAAAGTACACAAATTAAGAGCAATACTAGCGCATGGCCGTGCGGCCATGTGAACCTTAAATAGTTGCAGCACGTTCAGGACCTTCCTGGAAGGACCAATGAGAGGCTGCCACAGAGTGTGAGCACCTACAGGACCTTAGCTGCAGTGTCTGATCATGTGACCCTCGATCTCCACTGAGAGATCTTACACTGGGCATGCTCAGAACGAGAAAAGCAGGACTTAGTCCCAGAAGCGTCTGCTCGCTGCTGCCCAGCACTGACTTCAATGGCAGAAGCAGGAAAAGCAGCAGTAACTCTCTGTACAGAGCCAGACTGAGCGAGCCGCTGGGACTGACGTCTCCGCTGAGCAGACTCCACTGCGGCAGGAGAAGAATGGCAGACAGCAGCGGAGATGGCCCGAGATTCCCCCTGTGCAGAGATGGGAACTCGACCCCTAACATACACCTAAATAACATGGGAAAGGTGACAGTTTTCTTGCGTAGGGTTTCGTGCATTAAAATCTGCTGCAATGACCCGGGTACTGCGTTCTCTAGATATCAACACAATTTCTGTTCACTCCTCACATGTTAACCTCTGTGACATGTCAATAGCTGTAAGCAAAGAGAAACTTGTAAATAACTCATGACAGAATAAAGTTGTGTTAAAAATAAGCACACCATTGTTTTTCTTGTGAAATTCTCAATCAGTTTGATGTGTCACATGACCCTCTTCACAGTGGAAAAAATGAAGTTGAATCCAAAAACTCTGACTTCAAAATGACCGCCATGATCACCACCCATCTTGAAAAGTTTTCCCCCTCCCATATAATAATGTGCCACAAACAGAAAGTTGATATCACCAACCATACCCATTTTATTTAGGTGTATCCATATACATGGCCCACCCTGTAGTTTAATGTTTTTTTTTTATAAAGTAAGCTTTTAGCTTTCAGATAATGTGTATGATAAAAAGTATGTTTTATATTATATAATTTTATAATAAGAAAAATGAAAGTACAATGTATACATGATTTTTTTTTTATTATTACAGTAGTCATTTATTCATTTGCTCTTGCATTCATTTGTTATTTTATGTTTGATTTCCCATTTTGGTATTGTTTTGCCTTATAAAACTGTTTTAAATGTTCTGATGCATCCATAGGAATTAATTTAAAATGAATCAATAATCATAAATTCCTAGTTGTAGAAAAGGATTCTAGAATTACAATAAAATCAATACAGAAATGTAGAAGGTTAACGGTATGTTTCAACAGTCTTTGCTTTTTATAGAAATTGCAGAACTCAATAAAATGTTATAATAAAGGTGTGCTGTATTGATAAGCTCCCAATGTAAAACTTAGTGTGTAAACTTACCTTGTAAACGAACAATGTGTATATGGTACTTACTGTAGGACAATAGAGAGCAAATAATCTTGTTCCCCTTAGGTCACACATGGACAGATGGGATGTGATTACTTTCCCTTTATATTCAGAACTAAAGCTAGGAATGGAATATTAACCCTAGAATAGGAATGAAATAATTATTTGCACATTGTTTTGTAAATAAATCATTTAAATTGACTAGGTGAGAAGAAATAACAAAATTTTTTTCACTCCTGAATGTAATTTGTGGTTTTCATGGAATCACATCACAAATGTTGGGATTGTTTATAATAATAGCCAATGTTCTATAAGATTTTTTGTAATACGTGCCTTGGCACTAATAATTGTAGCAATGAAATTAAATAAAAGGCATACAGTATTTGTCATTTCATTATGTTTTACATTATTTAGTCTATCTTTTTAATAATGATGCCTTTCTTGGTGATATGATTCAATCAAAATCTCAGATCAGATTTTGTGAGGGAATCATTTATGGAATTTCTTTGAGTCCCGTCAATTTAAATAATTTAGGAGTACTCAAGAAGATAATATATTGTTTTTACTTCCACAATTTCCTAAGTATCAGATAAAAATATCTCTTGATGTGATGTGATACAACATGATAAAATAGAATTTTAGCCATTTATTCATATTAAAAAATAATTATTTTCTATATAACAGTTCCTGAGACTCTCACCTACTTATGCTACATATCACCTTGAACACACCTGTAATTAGAAGTACATTGGAATAACAAATCAAATGATTTTAAAACATTGAAATAAAAATAGATCTAATGTGAATAATGAGTTAAAAACTCATAGTGTATTTAAGGCCCAACTTTATAGTTTATTTTTAATTTAGTGCTGGAGTGGTTCATTGACTCTAATCACCAGCCGCTGTTTTCAGCTCTTCCTGGCGCTGCTGTTTTTCCATGCTGGTGAGTATAATACTAAGGGTTGAAAACTTACATTAGTTTAACTACACCAGAGGTAAAATAAAAAAAAATGCTGGAGTGGTGCTTTAGAGAATGTTGTTTTGAGCATAATAGAGATCCAATCAGTTTACAATAATCCGGACTGGAGCAGATCATAGAGGATGCACCAAATTGTTTCTAAAAATTGGTGAATACAAAATCTTTTTGAATTTGTAAAATATACACTTTATTCCTTGAGGGTTTTAAGGAATGTGTTTATTATTTGTTAATTTATTTTTATTGCTACATGGTTTTCAGATATTTTTTCTACTGTTTATAGCATAACACTTTTTAATGTGTTTTATGTGTGCAATTTTTTTTCAATTGATTTAATGAAGGTTTACACATGTGTTTTAGTGAACCTAATTATTATATCATGTGACTTTCCACCTGATGACGTCCTTTAAAAAAGTTGCAGAAACCTTGATAAATAAGAGTCAAAGCTGACAATATTGAGGCTTTGCAAAAATGTGTTGCAATTTTCAATAAAACTTTAAAATCTTATGAATTTTAAATCAGCGACAGGCTTAGTCTGGTCGTGAATTGGCCCCTCCCCACTCTCCTCCAGGCAATGCCCCCTCACTACTCCCCTCCAGTCAGCGCCATTGTGTCACCCCTTCCTGGACCAACTTTTTACTATTGATGCTGCCTATGCAGCATCAATAGTAAAAAGATATAATGTTAAAAGTAATTAAAAAAAAAAAAATGTGCTTTTCTCACTTACCGACGTCCACCGATGCGTGGGATGTGGCCACCAGCTTCCTTTCCCAGAGATGCATTGCGAAACTACACAGATCACAGATGACTTAGCAGTCTCATGAGACCGCTAAATCATCTGGGTAATTTCGCAATGCATTTCTGGGATCGGAAGCTGGCGGCCGCATCGCGCTCGTTGGGACAGCTTCGGTGGACGACGGAGGGATGGAGCGTGAGTATATACCTATTTTTTATTTTAATTCTTTTTTTACAGGGATATGGTGCCCACACTGCTATATACTACGTGGGCTGTGTTATATAATGCGTGGGCTGTGTTATATACTACTTGGGCTGTGCTATTTATTACGTGGGCTGTTATATATACATGGCCTGTGTTATATACTATGTGGGCTGTGTTATATACTGCATGGGCTGTGTTATATACTACATGGCCTGTGTTATATACTGCATTGGCTGTGTTATATACTACGTGGGCTGTGCTATATATTACGTGGGCTGTGTTATATACTGCCTAGCTGCTATATACTACGTGGCCTGTGTTATATATTGCGTGGGCTGTGTTATAAACTGCATGGCCTGTGTTATGTACTGCGTGGGCTGTGCTATATATTACGTCGGCTGTGCTATATACTATGTGGCTGCTATATACTATGTGGCTGCTATATACTACGTGGCTGTACTATATACTACGTGGCTGTCTGTGTTATGTGGGCTGTGCTATATAGTATGTGGCTGCTATATACTATGTAGCTGCTATATACTATGTGGCTGCTATACTCTATGTGTGTCATGGTTCCCAATGGCAAGGGAACGTAAGAAACATATAAGTAACGAACGAGCTCTCGGGTGATGGAAACTCGAGTTGACCGTGAGCTAAATCTACCACACAACTAACAGTAGCCAGGGAGCATACCTACGGCTTCCTATATGCCACGCGCCAGCCGGAGGACTAACTACGCCTGGTAGAGGAAGAAACGGACCTGGCTTACCTCTAGGGAAATACCCCAAAAGATGATAGCAGCCCCCCACATGTAATAATGGTGAATTAAGAGGAAAAGACATGCACAGTATGAAAGTAGATTTAGCAAAAAGAGGTCCACTTACTAGATAGCAGAAGGATACAAAAGAGGACTTCACGGTCAACTGAAAACCCTTTCAAAAACCATCCTGAAATTACTTTAAGACTCCTGTGTCAACTCATGACACAGGAGTGGCAATTTCAGCCCGCAAGAGCTTCCAGCTACAGAGAATTACAAAAACTGCAAACTGGACAAAAGGTACAAAACAAAAGGACAAAGTCCACTTAGCTGATCAGCAGACTAGTAGCAGGAACATGCAACCAAAGGCTCTGGTTACAATGATGACCGGCAAGGAAATGACTGGAGAGCAAGGCTAAATAGGAAACTCCCAAACACTGATGGAAGCAGGTGAACAGAAGAAGCAAAGTGCAAACAAGTCACCAGTACCACCAGCAACCACCAGGGGAGCCCAAAAAGCGGATACACAACAGTGTGGCTGTGCTACATTCTATGTGGCTGTGCTATATACTATGTGGCTGTGCTATATACTACGTGGCTGTGCTATAACTATGTGGCTGTGCTATATACTATGTGGCTGTTTGTGTTATATACTATGTGGCTGTGTCATATACTACGTGGCTGTGTTATATACTATGTAGCTGTGCTAAGCACGACATACATACATGCATACATATTTTAGAATACCCGATGCGATAGAATCGGGCCACCATCTTGTAAAGAAATAAAGAGATGAAAAGACAAAAACAAAAAAATATATCTTCAAAATATAATATTAATTTGTGTGTTTAGTAAGTGCCATAAACAGAAGAAAAATCAAAATGACAGATTTGCAGTTTTTTGGTCACCACACTTTCCTAAAAAGTGCAATACAAAAGCAAGTCTGTTGTACATCAAAATAGTATCAATACAACTATTTGCTCCCCTCTCAAAAATCAAGCATTTACACAGATCTATCAATGGAAATTTTAAAATTTTACGGAGAATCATGATTTCAGGTTAGTTTTACCATGTAATGAATGTCATTCCATCAAACTTGTTTTTTTTCCTTTTTCAGGAAATTATATGGTTAAATGAAGGTATGACTTTTGGAATAAGTAGAGTAAAAAATGAAAGCGTAAAAATAGAAAATTACATGATTCTTTAGAGAATAATATATGTAACGCAAGAAAAATAGAGTGCATATTATTGTTAACATAAAGCAAACAATAGATAGTATACTTGCCTTGACATATTTTCTAAAATATTCAGAATTTTATTTTAGAGTAAAACAAGCTGTTCAAGTTTCATCAATTCTTTCATATTTTTAACTTAGAACTTACCCAAATTAATCTGTGTTGAAATATACAATGATCAGTACAAACTATTTAGCTAATTACCTTGAATTATGTTGGTTCCCCTAGCATAAATAGCGAAAAAAATGACTGTTTGCTATTAACACATTGCAAAATATTGCATCAGCCTTATTAGTCTTATATTACCTGGGGCGTGATGGTGCAGGCTTTCCTGTAATGCTTTGCAGTTATCACATCACATGGTATAGGGCAGCCATTCAGGAGGGACTATCATAGCCCTTGTAAAAGTCCAAACATGGAATTTATCAGCCATTTTAAGAAGATTTTGGAGATAGAGTTTAGCCATAGAGATAGGAAAGGAAAAGCTTAAACTATTGGAGAAATACTATAGACAGTAATGTGTTGTACAACTGCAGAATAGACGAAAGGTGAAGTGATCTGTGAGTAAAACAGAAATGTAATTGATAGGTGAAAATAGAGATAGAGGTGCCAGCAGTGAGAGACTGAGTGATTGATCAGTGACAAAGTGTAAATGGCAGTTGTCCTGCTGCATTTGAATTACAAATAGACATGTTTTTATCATTCTTAATTCAATGCTAACAATATTCTTAATGCATGGCAGCAAAATATTATTTACCGAAAAAAATTAGATCAGTGTCAGATAGAGACTTTATACTTGCAAGTCTTGAGCAACTGTACTGAGTTTTTGTATTTCTTGTGCAATCTTTTGTGTGGATGTAGAAATATATATTTTTTAAAAATAAAAAAGACAATTCCCCAAAATCCAGCCATTTAACTGCAACTGTTTAGAGCACAAACACATTTTTTTTGCACATCTGTTTAACTAAGTCAAATTTTAGGTGCTGTAGGTGCTGGCTTTCTGGACGTGTATCACTTTTTATAACATCACATTTGGGAAGAGGATTGAATCTTTTTTGAAAAGAAGAGAAAACAAAATGTTTATATATGTAGACATTTAACAGTGCATTTCTGGTTTTGCACAAATCTTTTACTAGTCCAATTTAACAACCATACATGATATACCTCTGCTGCGGCTTAACACCACATTTTGTTTTCTGCATATGTGCCTACTTAGCATTTCTTATGATATCCATTGGGCAAGGATTGAATGGTTTGGGTCAATATATGGGGTTGAAGAGTTTGTCAAAAGCTAATTACCGTACAATGTTGTACAAAATGAATGGTTAAAAAATATGGCAATGGTTGAGGACTACCTCAAAATGAAAAAAAAAACTTCATTCCATGGCTAGGATTCTGGGAACTGCCAGCAGCAATTTATTCACCACCACTAAAAAACAAAGGCCACATTAGGTTTTCTTTGCTTATTAGGTAGAAGAATAGAGTGTTATGCAATATCTGTCACTTATCTGAGTCAAAGCAGGATGATATTACCTCTGACAGCAAAACAGTCAGTTTGTGTCAGTGTCCTTCGCAAAATGTTCTGTCTGATCACAAATGACTGAGAGGGATAATTTTTGGACTATATTTTAATTTACAAAAACATGAAAGGTTTGACAGTGCAATGTGTTATTAAATAAGCTGCTTGTAACTACTAAGGGACAATCTCTTAATATGGTTAAGTCACTATGACATTATGGCTGTGTTGACGCTAAAGCACATCTGACATCAGTATCCCCGCTTTGAGGTGGGCCCCAGTGGTGAACCCACCTCAAAGCCATGACATGTCAGCTGTTTTCAACAGCTGACATTTGCACGCAATAAGGTGGAATCATGATCCGCCTGCATATACGTGATGGTGGGCCATCGGTGTGTCGGCATGACAACCAGAGGTCTCCTTGAGACCTCTTTGTTTGTTGATGCCAAATTGCTATGAGCGCCACCCTGTGGTCGGCGCTCATATCAATGCAGTAATTCTGCTACATAGAGGCAATCTGAGCATCGCCTCTACGTAGCAGGGCCGATCAAGTTATGGCATCTTCTAGCCTCCCATGGAGGCTATTGAAGCATTCCAAAAGTAAAAAAAAGTAATCAAAAATATAAAAAAATAGAAAAAAATAAAAGTTCAAATCACCCCCTTTTTGCCCCATTCAAAATAAAACAATAAAAATAAAATCAAACATAGAAATGTTTGGTATCGCCACATTCAGAATTGCCTGATCTATCGATAAGAAAAGGAATAACCTGATCGCTAAACGGCGTAGCAAGAAAAAAATCAAAAAGCCAGAATTACTTTTTTTGGTCGCCACGACATTGCATTAAAATGAAATAATGGGTGATCAAAAGATCATACCTGCACAAAAATGGTATCATTAAAAACTTCAGCTTGGCATGCAAAAAATAAACCCTAACCCAACCGGAGATCATGAAAAATGGAGCCGCTACGGGTCTCGGAATATGGCACTTTTTTTTTAGCAAACTTTGGAATTTTTTTCATCACTTAAATAAAAAGAACCTAGAAATGTTTTGTGTCTATGAACTCATAATGACCTGGAGAATCATAATGGCAGGTTAGTTTTAGCATTTAATGAACCTAGCAAAAAAGCCGAACAAAAATCAGTGTGGGATTGAACTTTTTTTGCAATTTCACTGCACTTGGAATTTTTTTCCTGCTTTCTGTTACATGACAAGGTAAAGTCAATGTTATCGTTCAAAAGAACAACTTGTCCCGCAAAAAAATAAGCCCTCACATGGCCGTATTTATGGAAAAATAAAAAAGTTATAGCTCTGGGAAGAAGGGGAGTGAAAAACAAAATTGGAAAAACAAAAAGAGCTCCTTTTATGGAAGGGTTAAAATACTGTGAAATGCTGCAAATTTATTTACAACAAATTAAAACAGTTTGAAAAATTGTTGAACCTTAGGCTAGTTTCACATTTGTGTTTAAATCCGCAGCGTTTAAAACGCATCCACAAGTGGTTGAAAAAACGCATGTAAACGTGCACAAACGTGGCGTTTTTTAGACGCATGCAGTAGCGCATGCGGTTAAAAAACCGCCGCGTTTGTACGCGTTTACATGCGTTTTTTTCCTGCGTTTGCGTTATTATATCTGCATGCGTTTTGTATTCCTATATTTATCATTAGGGACGCATGCGTTTTTGTTTGTTCACGTTTTGCCACGTTTTACGACGCAAGCGTCTACACATGTTTTTCTTGTGGAACGCATGCGTTCACAAACGCAAGTGCTTGTGAACGCATGCGTTCATATAGACAGCAATGCATTTTTTTGCCGCAAACCTTGCGCAATCGACCACATGCCTTTCCAGGCGGCAAATTGACGCCTCTAAAAATTACTACATGTTGCATTTCCGTGCCAAGCAGCAAATGATGAAAAAACGCATGCGTCGTCAAACGCGGCAAAACACGAACAAACAAAAATGCATGCGTTTTTAATGTTAAAGATAGGAATACAAAACGCATGCGGATCTATGCGGTACAAACGTTGCGGACACAACCGCAAATGTGAAACCATACACATACATATTTCAAAAGATTTGATCATTTCTAATGTATACTGGTTGTTCCAGTTTGATGAACTACTGAGAAGCTAGATGTTCATTTTTCTCCTTCATCATTAAAGTACCTTAACCACTTAGTGACTGGACCAAATTTTAAAAATCAGACCAGTGTCACTTTATGTGGTAATACCTCTGGAATTTCAGTGATTTTTAAATTGTTTTTTCGTGACATATTGTACTTTATGATAATGGTAAATTTAGGTTGATATGTTTTGTGTTTATTTATAAAAAATATCAGTAATTTGACAAAAATTAAAAAAATTTGCAATTTTCAAACTTTGAATGATTATCCCTTTAATTCAGATAGTCATACCATTGCAAAACATTAACAAATAACATTTCCGACAAGTCTGCTTTACATCAGCACCATTTGTAAGATGTTATTTTATTTTGCTTGCATTTTAGGAGGTTTACAAATGTAGCTGGAACTTTTCATTTTTTCAAGGAAATTTACAAAATTATTTTTTAGGGGTCTAACCAGGTTTGAAGTGATTCTAGGGGACCTATATATTGGAAAAAAGCCAAACTGATACCATTTTAAAAACAACAACTCCTGACATACTGAAAACTGCTGTCAGGTAATTTATTAACCCTTCAGGTGCCATAATAGGTATGAAAAAGTTGATTTTTACCACCTAAGTGTCGCTGACTATTTAACAGGTCAGTGTAGCCGGCAGACTCTAAAGCCGCTATTTGCCCATGAATTGTCATGACAAACATCAGGACCACACAATCATGATCTCAGGGTGCTGATGAGGATAAAGAGGGAGAAGCCACACTCTTTTAAACATGTGTATGATATAGTCATTATTGACAGCAGCATCTAAGGGGTTAAACAGATATGGATGGTGGCAACACTGATCGTAGCTGATGCAGCCAATTGATCCACTAATTCCACAGCTCCCATATGACTCCCTGTTCATCCTCTCTGACCCTCCCAACTCTATTTATTTAAATTTAATTTTTAAACATGGGTAAATTCTTCCAAACTGAATAGGAATGTTACACATGAATCACTTGATATAATATATACTCCCTGTGTATGCACCTATTTTTGTATTTTTGTATCCCCAGTAGTTTTAAATCTATTTGTATACTATATGTTTAATAAAGAATGTAAAATCTTTTTTCATATTACTTTTGGCATTGGCTTACTTATGTTTGTAGGATTAGATGTATTTTTGGAAGTGCCATTAATCTAGGCCAATAATAGTTTTAGTCTAAAATTATAGACAGTGAATAAATAAATTAAAGAGAATTTGTCACTTCAGAAATCGCTACTTACTGTACCTACACATATAGGTTTAACCTGCAGTTAGTGTTACATTGCTGTGCAGCTTGCTGTGCACAGATGCACTGCAGATTAAGTTTCAATTAAAGTGCCGGAGCGTGCTTACAACTGCCACTCACAGTAAAGTGAGCGGTCCTATGAGTGGTAACTGTAGCCATTCTGTGCATGGCCCTATAACTGATTGCCAGGTGCTCCCAGGAAGACGTAAGTCCATTTTCTACTGTTACAATAAGACAGAGAGAAACGGAGTTTCATGTCCAAAAACGTTTATATAAATATTTTATTACGTTACAAAAATTACCAATAATTTACCAATATATGAACATACATTAAGATAAGAATAAAAATAAGCATCAAGACAGTTAGAAGAGTAGGGGTAGCACAGACAGAAAACGGTGCAGAACTCGGTCTGATGCCAAATACCTAAAAAATCACCTGCATCGTGCAGAGTAAAACACAGGTCTAAATGCAGGGGGTGTATAGAACAATATGTACCAATATCATGAGCCCTGTACACAGACTCATATGTCACTTGTCAAGCCATAAATCTTTTTATGGTATTCTATAAGTAGGTATTATACAACATAAACTTTATAGTGAAGAAACTAAGGAGCAATAGCACAAATAGGGTGATACCTGTGATACACAGGGTGAATAAACAGGGGGTGTAAGCTCACTTTGTTTTGCGGGTGGTAGACAATGGGGATAGTAGAAGGAGATTGATGGCTTTCCTGTGCTGCTGTCAATATCCCACAAAGGATAACGGAGAATTAATAAAATAAAACCATGTGTTTGTTCTGTGGTATGGATCTATGCATTTTGAGGTACTCCAACTGCACCCTCAGGAAGTAGCCACATGTGAGTTGCAAGAAATGAGACTTATAAGGTAAATGGTAAATGTGTAAGTCTGTTAGTAAGATAAAAAGAACAATCCCTACCTTAGTCAGGATACACTGATAGAACCAGTAGAGTAACTTCAAATTTTTATTAGATATATTTAAAATGTCAATACAAAAAAGTGATTATAACACCAACACCAATACACAAAGTAAAAGTAAAACGCACCTGGTGGGAGGTGCCTGACCCTATATACAGCCTGTCTCACCCTGCCTGACAGCAGATGTTGGCACCCTATACCCTGCGCACTGGCACCCCCTCTTGTCGGCGGCTCACCCTGTCTGCCCTAAACATCTCTGTCAGTGACAGGGGAGTGAAAAGAATGCACAAAGGGTGAGAAGATAGGGTAAAGAAGATTTAGACTGTATTT